>NC_060259.1:0-2400000 GCF_921293095.1 Ischnura elegans | reverse complement strand
TAGAGCGCGTGCAAAGAAGAGCTGCCAGGTACGTGAAAGGTCGTTACGATAGTCTTGTTAGTGTAACTGACCTCTTAGATAAACTCGGATGGGAATCTCTGTCAGACCGTAGATTGAAAAATAGACTAAAGCTTTTAGATGATTTCAAGAGCAGTATCTTTACTAACGAAGTTAGCCATATCTTACGGACGCCAACATACTTCGGATGGTCAGATCATATAAATAAAATAATACCTTTTTCTCAACTTATACGCAACCAAACTACAAATGAGGTACCAAAATGCACAGAATTTATCAGAGAACATGCGACGGCATATCTTACTACCTAAATATTGCTAGTGTTTCCTTAAATTGGTTTTTAAATAATGAATTAAAATTGCCGGCCTCGGTGGCGGCGGGGTAACGTTCTCGCCTGCCAAACAAGAGGTCGCGGGTTCGAGTCCCGCCTAGGTAGGTTTCCCCGGTCCAGGGCATGGTCGTTTGTGTACGTTTACTTGTTACGTTTGTTGAACACCCCGGTGTAAAATGGCCCATAAGAGCTCTATCCGGTGGTTTGAGAATAAAATAAAAATAAATAAACAAAATAAAAAATAAAATATAGACAAAAACAAAAATAAACAAAAAAAACAAAACCCGGTAAATATTTCTGACTTTAACGGCGCACAAACTGACACATTTGTTCATTTGCAACAATATCTCACATTCTTTAAATAACTTTTATCAAAATGCGGCTGATTCCACATTCAAGTCTCCTGTTGATACGTAAGTACCGACAACCGAGACAACTTTGCCAAGTGGGACCACTTTGCCAGGTTTTGAAAAATATTATGTTTGGTGCTCTACTAAGCTCCCTAATTATCCAAGAAAGGGCTTATGTTTTCATAACACCGAAAACATATTGAATAATAGCCTTTCCACACACTTGTAGTCGTACGAGATTTTTGCAGGTCTTTATTAGTGTTTTGTTTTCGTTGCGCCAAACTGAATATTTTGGTAGGCTATTTAAGTGTCTCGCCCTGCCCATTTTCTCAAACGAAAGTAAAAACTTCTGGTATCGTTCAATAGAGCATATAATTTACTTTTAGAATCACTTTAAATGGTAAAATGTATGTTGAACTTAGGTTTAATAATGTAACTTGGCAATGTTTCACCAGGAAGCGTGGTGGAAATGGGACAACTTTGCCAACTGACAATAGTGTTATTTTTCAAATTTTAGTATACTTTTTGCTAAGGGTGCGTTTTTCATATTCCTTTTATAGACCGTTCAGATGCCAAGACGCTTTAATACCAAGTTGGGAGGCCGCAGGTATCGAAATTATGATGACACTACGCTGCAACTTGCTGTCAATGCAGTGATTAATACTGAAATGGGCAGTAGAAAAGCAGCCCTGAAATATAATGTTCCACATAGGACAATTGACAGTAAGGTGAAGTGTCGCCATTCAAAGAATCCAGGGCGCCAGACGGCATTGAGCAAGGCTAAGGAAGAAGAGATCCTCGAACATGGGCTTGTTTATGCTGACCGGGGAATGCCTTTTAATGCCATTGATTGATGATTGATTCGTTTTGTGTTCTTACACCATCCTCCAATCATTTATGACAACCTTTTGATGCTTCAGTCTTCGCACCTTGTAAAAAATAAATGGAGTGCCATACTGACGTACTATAAATTGTGGAACTTTACTAGTTATAAAAATCTCGAAAATAGAGCATTTCGAACACTTTTGGCAAACATTCTCAGTGCTTTGGATGAAGGAGGTAAAATGAACTCAAGCATCCCATCAGGATTCGAGCAATATGGCATCGTGCCACTCAATCCCAAAGAAGTTTATTCTTGAATTCCGGATGCATAGAAAACCGATCGTAATGACACTCCTACAAGAGTAAGTGCTTCATCTTTGAATAATCATCAAGCCTGTCGCCGTAATCCAAACAAAGATTCGCCATAGAGAAGAAGACGGAAAATTAATGTGGCCCCAGGAGAAACCATGGAAAAATCACACTTGATCATTTCCATGCACCTCCACACAGAATCATATTGGAGGAACTTTTAAATAGAAGACAAATTTGGGGAAAAACCATAGTATATAATGTTCAGTGTTTTAAGTATCTGTGTGTACCATTCTATATTTTAGAGTTTTCTAAGTTGAAATTATTTATTCCACTGTTTTATTGAGGTTTCCTCTGCATATAACTCCGTTGACAAAGTTGCCCCAGTTCCAGAGAATCTTTGTCAACTATGTTTTCAATTTTCTTAAAGTATAAACGTTTACTTAAGTTGAATTTTTTCACACATTTTGAAAGTAGAGACCAAGAGCTGGAGACTGATAATGGTTTTAAATCATTTTCGTAATTGAACTTACAAGAATGCAGTTGAAAAAGAAAAAAAAGTGGCAAAGTTGTCCCAAGTAGTTTACGGTATGAGTCATCATGTGCGTTTAACAGAGGATAGTGTAATTACTTCCAATGTTGTGTTTAAAGAGGTCCTCTGACCTCAATTTGTACATGAACATTCCAATTAAATTTGTACATAAGACCCTGCCTTTTTTTCTACATTTTAAAATTAGAAACGTGCCTATCCCTCTGTGGACCTGCATTGGAAAGAGCGGGGGAAGCCCGCTGGGAGCGGGCGCAGCACGTTAGTAAGAGATTGTAACGGCAGCGATAGAACTCATAAATTTTGCATGCTGCATGCTGGTGATTGATCACCCCCTGCCAAACACCCTAGAGGTGGCTCGCAGGGTATGATATAGATGTAGATTTAATGATAAGTCTAATATTATTTACTACACTTCTTAAAATGTTGATTAGCTTGAATGTGATGAGTTTATCGGAGGACTTCTCGCGTCCATGTGGCACATTGAGGGTGCGACCGGCGTCACCTTCTGCTGGCTCACTCGTGCTCACGGTGACACATAAACGAAGCTCAAGGGGTGGCTCCCTGCCACAGCTGCAGGGCAGCCAACTTCTCAGCGCTAGTGGCTATGTGAAGTGGAATTAGTCTCGATTGCCGTGCAACTTGGCAGTGAATTCGACCCGCCTCTCTCCTTCGAGAACTTTTTGAGGGATCCCAAGTGAATGCCGGGGCGTCAGGGCCTTTTGAACATGGGCCTTGCATTTCGCTGTGGCTGTAAGTGACGCGCGGCGTCCAGAGAGGAGGTCACGTAATCCTCATTTCTAGGCTCCCTGTCATTTTTTTGGATTAACTTCTCAGAGATAGATTGGCTGCCCCTGGGAAGTCATTCGTGGGCTGCGGGAGGGCGGGGCGGGTTGCCTCCTTGAACTGCGGCGTGTGGCTGGGGAAACATCCGCGGATGATGATAAAGTGGCATTTATGACGCAAGTGGGAGGGTGTGGGTAAGTGTTTTTGAGGCTGCCGAGCGTGTCCACGGAGCAGTAGCAAGGAGAGAATGAGCCTTTCGATGTTACCTCAACGAATAGGCAAGAAAAATTAATTATAGCCGTAGTTTTACTGTCGGCAAAAACTGTTAACTGCGGAATAAGTTATGGGTGCAAATATCCTAAGAAATCATTGAGAGCTGAAAGATAATTTCGTTAAATCTATTATTTAGCTGGAGGGTAAATGATAGAAAATTAAAAATTTTATTGGAGACTTAGTTTTCTTCATAAATTCATTTGCAACCAAGAAGGAAGAGACTATTACCTCTCTGTAAATGTAGCTATAGTCCTTAAAATATGCTCGAGGCCGATAAATTAACAATTTTGGATTACTGTCAACTAATATTCTTCGAAAAATAGCTCTTAGGTCTGACATGTTTTTTCTAACATGAATAAATATCCTATGAGGCTCACAAGTTGACGTTTTCAACCTTGATGTGTGTGTTTGTTTTCATTTTGTACCCGCCTGAGATGGTCGTGCTAAATTGTGCTGAAAGGATTTGTAGCTGTTCTTGTGTTGGTGCTTTGGGCCTTTCATGTCCTTTCATTTGGCCTTGATGGCAGATTGACCGAAAAAAGAATCTAAACTCTCCTGTTGGTGATTCCAAATTGTTGAGCTCTTTAGTGCAATGAAACTTGAATCCTACTTACTGTATTAAAAGAATTATTCAGTTCTGGCAAAATTATACCTGTCCAGGAAATTTGTGGTCTTGCTAACAACGATATTGTCGAGTATCTTGCCTACTGTCAATGTAAATGAAAGAGGTCGATAGCTCCATGGGCCATATTTTTTTCCATTTTTGAATATCAGTGTAACGTTGGCAGTTTTCCAGACTATTGGTATCTTTCCTTCAAACGATGTCTTCTTGAATATTATCCAAAAGAACGATGCGATCCGTGGCGATACATCTTTGAAGACACGCGCGGACATTCCCATCAGATCAGAAGATTTACTATTTTTATATCCTTAGTAGCTGTTTAGTTATGCCATCGCGTGGAATAGTGATTTATTTCATCAGTTGCTCAATGAATGGAATATCTAAATTGCATGAAGTATTGACTTTAATGTATAATTTTTTGAAGTGGGAATACAAAGTTTTAGTTCCGTCATTAATTTTGGTGACAAGTTTCATAGCTTTAACAAATAATGAATCTATATTTGGCGATTTTCCTTGAAGCTCCCCCGCGTATGACCAGAAATATTTCAGCTTTTCTGCGAGTGATTCACCATGTCCTTTTTTCTTGGAAATTTGCAAGATATTACGCATGAATTTCTTGGTTATTGAGCGTTGCGTAGCGTGATTTTCTTTTGCTCAAAGTTCTTTCGAAATTTCACATAACGCAACGGACATTCGGTATCGTAAAGTTGTACAGTTTTCTCTGTTTCCTAAGGCCCCTCCTACCATTGCGGTTGTTCCTGCGAGGTTCTTTGCTATCACATTACAGTTTTGTGGAATATATTTGTTGATTCCTTTGCGTAGAATTTTTAATAAGTATTCTCTGCTTTTGCTACGAAGTCCGTTTACGATTTAGGGTAAACTACCCAGTTATTGGCACTTGACTTAAGGTTGACGAAGAAAATTAACTCCTGTGACCGTTTTATCACCATTTCAGTTTATTTAATACTTGCCTCAAATCTGAGAGACATGTTGCTTTTGTTTCCTAATGCAAGCAAATTATGTTTTACATACAGATATTTACCAATAATAATTGTTTAAAAAGGTCCAATGATCCCTTTAATTGGCACCCTTTCTCCATATATTGGCACAAAGTTTTCCAATTAAAAGCACACCAGATTTTCATGCACAGCTTTATAGATTCTTTTGAACTTTATAATACATTAAAGAAATATATATTTTTTCAATTACTGAATTGATCATTATTTTACCTTTAAATACTATATATGAATAAAGTGAGAGGTGGTAAAACTTCATGAAATGTGAATCTGATGACATAACTTTAATATTTTATGTTCTTCATTATTTTACGCTCGATTCTTCGACTGAAAAAAGTAAAAATTTACATGTTTAAGAGTTTATTAGGTTTATATTTGTTTTAATAATCTCATCAAAACAATGACAGATCACTTTCATAAGTGCTGTTCTCTGGAACGTCATAACATTCATGACGAATAAATAGATTAAAGATGGGAACATTTGGAATATGCATTTGGTGCAGTTTTGGGGGACAGTCTACGTGATACAACTTCTTGTAACTGCTGCATTCAATTCAACTTTCTTATTTCCCACAGTGCGGGTACACTTAAAGCACACACCATTGGTAAACTCCTTCCTCTGACGGGTGTAAATAGGAGTTCCTGTGAATGATGAGATTCAATGGCGTAAGGCTTTAGGCATTGTTGTTGTGGTAAAGCTGTACTAGAAATACTTTGGGATGATAGCTTTTCCTGCTCATTACCTAATGTCAATGTTTTAGCTGCCTATAAAATTCTCTTTGAAACTTTTCTGGATGGTCCCTTTATTGTATTTTCCGTAATTATCTTTTTTGTTGCTTGCTTCTGCAGGTTTTTCTACTCCCTTTCCACCTTTCTTCGTTCCTTTTCTATTTAAGCGTCTTCATTTATTCGTTACTTCTTGTCAAGGCATTGTTTCCATATTCCTGAGGTCAATACAAATGGTACCCTTTCGGTATTTAATTTTTCCTTTCTTTTTGGTGTTCCAGGCCAAACAAAACGTTATATATTGGGGTTGCGCTAGAAGGTCCTTCATCGTGGCAAGGACCAACTGTTACTTCTGAAATGCTTGTCTGGCGCCGTAAGCGTGTGAGAAAATGCTGCCACATTCCCTATAGGATATCCGCAGTATTATCTTGTGTGTGATGCTGGTTATGTACAAGTACACTTACTCCCTCACCGACCTTGGCCTTGCCTTTGGGCCGATAAAGAGTAAGTTGAAGACCAAAAACCCTGACAAAGCCGAGACTAAAGAGGATTTTGCTCCCATTCTTTCAGCGACGTTGAACAACATTGATTAGGTTAGAACACTAAAGAATAGTATCAGGGCATTAGGTCTATACCCATGGAATTCCAACGCAATAGGTTATTCGAAGGTCCTAGGAAATCTAGGATACATCCGCGGGCTGCTATATTCTTGTGGAATTTGGGTACAGAGCTTTTGTAATAATTTGAAGTTCTTTACGTAGCAAAATTAGGTGGTATGTGAGATGGGTTTTGAGGCCATCTACAACCAACACTACTGGTCATGGAATTTGGTTTTCCAAAAGATAAGGATGAAAAACATTACCAATAAATTTTTTTAAACACTTCTGACGTCATCCATGCATTGTCGCTGCGCCCTAGTTTTAGGAAAGTTTTGGACTATTTCATTTGAGATCCTCTGCAGAGGGTACATAAGATCAGAGGACACGCTTTTCCGGAGGCTGAAATGACGGTTGACGTTGCCTCGCGTCACTGTGTTCTACTTCATACACATTTTTTTATCCAAAGGGGCATGCACTAAGTTATTTTTAGAATGCAACATGAAATTAGTTACATCACCACTAGAAACCCTAATCGGATCAGAGTGGATATCAAACTTGTTTTCTTCTTTATGAATGTTCTGCACTGATTTCTACCAGCCTATGACATCCTCCTCGCTCACTTATGCGCTTGCAGCAGTTGGTGAACGGCGAGAAATTTCAGAATGCCTGCGTAAAAAGCCATGACACCACTTGTTTCCCTAAGTAGTGCCCTTAAATGGATTTCTGCGGTTATTTTTCTCGAGTAATTATTAGACATTATCCATTTGACCATATCCAATTATTGGCACCCATTTTTATAGTTATTGGCACCCATCCCAAGTACTGGTTGTACTCATTTGTATGAGCCAAAATTTATAATACGCATTTATACTACCAGTGCAATGAATTTGGCGGACAATATAAATTATAAAACTATTTGCTGAAATTTCCAATACTTGGCACCCTCACTCAATCACTCACCAATCACTGGAAATTAACAATATTTATACACCAGTGATTGGCATGCCATAAAAATCAATTTCTTTGGGATGGAAGGCACTAAGTTAAAAGCAGTCATTGAGGTAGTACTATCATTACGAATATCTAAGTTTCATGCAATTAAATAGGATGATATTAATAAAAAACACAATCAAATGCAGTCATGATTATAACTGTTCGCCAAGAAAACCTCGAAATTTTCCAGAGAAAATGCAGCATATGGTGATATGGTCTACAGTCTCTTCTCAAATGGTGTAAGGTGGACGGAAGTGCTAATATTTATTAAGTAAAACTTCTTTGCTTCTACATACGGAAGCATTGATGTTGCAATGCCCCTGTGACTCTTAATATCACACAGTTTATTACAAAGTGGCAACAACTGAGGTTTCCAACCATTGGGCATTCCACCCTATCTTGCAAAAATTTAATGAAGTTGCATTTATCAAATAAATAGAAATTCCGTTTTGGTTTACAGATCCAAATTTTAATTTGATTTTTTATGTTGCAAAAATTACTCTGTGATCATATATACCGTCAAAAGTATCTATTAGTTTTTTCAACTTAGTATGGCTTACCGCTGATAGGCCAATATTTTCTTTCCTTTCGTAGGCCATTCAACTAACATGCAGAAAAACGAAATGCAGAAAATAACTTCATTCTTAGACAAATGCAGACACCCAGATAACACGGCATTTGTATTACATCTGTATTACATCAATAATACACAAAAAATACGTGCCCAAATACATATGTATAAGATGGAATACGATCGTATTACATCAGTATATTTCACATAGAAGTGGTTCAAAAGTCCCTATGGATGTATGTATTCGTGCGTATTACAAATTGGAAATCTGAATACCCATACATGAATTATACATATGTATACAATGGAATACAATCGTATTACGTCTGTATATTTCACGTAAAAGTGGCTCAAAAGTCCCTCAGGATGTATGTATACATGCGTATTACAAATTGGAAACCTGAATATCCTTACATGTAATATACATGTGTATCTGCAGGCCCTCGTACACGAATTATACATATTGATTTTCTGACCCACATCCACTTAATATCAATATGGATCAAACGGATGAATAAGGAAACCAGAACATACAGATAATAAAACATTTATTCAAAGAGAAAAATAAAATAATACACACAAATAACAAGTGTGGCCATGAATATTGCTAACAAGCATTAAGGGCCAGCAAACAGTAGGTGAAACTTAGTTAAAACAAATGGCACAAAGATAAATCAAGTACAAACAATGGTTTGAGTTGGAAAATAGAAAAAAATGTTAGCACGGAACAAGCATTGTAACCCATTGCACAAGAAGAAACCTGAATTCAGGAAACCAACTCTGCACAATTAGCCACTTTCTGAAAGGAGAAAAAAAGAAGTCAAGTTTAAAAGTCATGCAAAAATATTTCTTTTTGTAAGATCTGAATAGGAGCTCAAGGCCTTTCAATTTTATTTTTTTTCAATTCATATAGGCAGTCAGTATTCTGTGAAGTATGTAATTTTAGTACTAATTCTGTATTCTGAATGCAAATGAAAGTTTGGCTTCTCTGCTAGATTCCAGACATAAGTTTTAAATTTTTTCATTTACCAATTATGTCGAGGTCCCAGCTAGCACAGATTTGACCTTGTCCTTTGAGAAATCATATATTTTGGGGAAATGCTTTCATTTTACAAAATTAATAGCCTTTCTCTTAAGAAGAATGAGAAATATGAGAAAAGATCATATAACTACTTTTAAATATAAATTAACTAGGAAAACGTGAATCCATTGGTATGCTTATTTAGTACATGATACTAATATATTAGTACCATGATTTAGTAGCGGATGACTCACACAGAAAAAATATAAACTTGTGATATCAAATTTTCAAACAAATAAATTTCATACATAATAGATAATTTCAGGCTTAACTTTAAGAAACCTCTCCATTATGGTTAAAAAAAGTTTTCCCTCAAAGCTTACCTCGGTATTAACAATTCCACCTGGTCTTCTGGCTTTGCTTCGTCGTCTTTTCCGTAATCCATTCTCCTCTTGTCCAGGCCAAGCTATTTACATCGTCGCCTGCTGGGTATGCGCGAAAGAGCATGAAAAGAAAATTACAATTAATTAATTTGGCCCGTACGCACCTTTTTCTTACATATAATGACAAACTTTCGCATGAAAATTACGTATTTATCTTGTGTTAATAATAATGACGAAATGCACCTTGATTGACTGCATTTCAAGATGAAAGAAATATTACATTTTGCTTTAAGGGAACCGATATTACACGACCAATACTTCTTGTTCGTTAAATAATTAGAAGTAGAGGGCAAAACCGCTCGGAACCTCGAGGAATCTATTAGCATAGAGTAAGTATATACTTACTCTATGCTATTAGTGACAAGGCTACGCTGATAAGTCTAAGGTCAAAGATGTTATGACTAAAGCATAGGATAACTAGGAATGCAAGAACTACAATATAGTAGTTTGTGGTAATAAACAGCGATAAAACAACTTACACGTGAACGAAAACATTCCTTTAAACAGTTTTTTCTGCTCTTAATTAAGAGAAGAAAAAATGTAACTTCAGCCGCGAAGCACGGAATTACTATACGACGCATAATCTATTAATTTATACGTACAAGATTGACATTACTATGTTTTACCATATAACTTCAATGGACGCCAGTCTCCTTGATACATAACTCAACAAAAAAGGAAAACAATAGCCAAACATAAACAAAATAATTACCTCAATATAAATTTATAAATTTATATTGGCGCAATGTGTTGACCACATTGCGCCAATATAAATATATTGGCGCAATGTGGTCAACACATTGCGTCAATAGTTGTATCCAAATATACTCAAATAACATAATTAATGTAGTCTATGTAGGCGTACAATACAATAAAAGATAAATCATACCTCACCTTAATAATCCAGTGACAGGAAACTGCTGGAGCTGGCTTGCACGAATCGCAATAACGTGTGGGATTGAAGCACATTTCCAGCAAAACATAGCTTGGCTTCGGGTTGAGCACACCATCCACACGCACCGGTTATTGAGGATTAAAACACTATGTCAATTCTTCCAATAAGTATAATAAAGAAACAAATATAAAATTAACTATACATCAGTACCTAGCTAGTTAATAACGGATTTCCTTTTGTTTATAAGCGTAGATGCCGGAGTTCCTCCAACAGCACGTTCTCGTAGTCTCGAACGAAATGCCGAGGTTTACTGTCAACGAGATTATAACTGTATCACTCCCACTCACTTCCCTAGCGACAGTTAGCCGCGGAACTGAGAATTTAATTTTTTGTCTAAACAGTTACATTAAAATATTGTTTAAAAAATCAAACTTCGCTTTTACTTTTGATCTGTGCAAGTACTATGTTTTGTATTTTTCATGTATTGTGAACCATTTTTCCATGTGTATATTTCGCGGATAGAAACTGAATTTTACATATGTAATACGTCTGTATTTCGCATGCATTTACAAATTAACATAAATAGCCGCCATCTTTACTACCCTTGCTCACATCGACTAGTATATGATTTATTTTTAAGCTTTCTGGGTATAAATTCGAATGGATGAATGATCAATAAAATAGGGAAATCTGGCGTTTGCTGTGAACATATTATTTCTGGAAAAAATGTTTATGAACATTTCGCAAGACGCCACGAAAATCTACCACCCAAGTATTACAGGAAATATACATAATGTATATTTTGTGTATTTTTGACCACATTTACATATGTATTTCCTCTGTATTCATACATATGTAAAAGTGGTACGTGTTACACGATAAATACATTTGTATTTTTGTGTATTTTTGACCACATTTACATAAGTATCCAAATTTCAAAAATACACAAAAAATACAAATGTATTTATCGTGTAACATGTGCCACTTTTACATATGTATGAATATAAAGGAAATGCATTCAATAATACATATGTACTACAGATGTAATACATAACAAAAATATATATGTATGTGACCCATGAATATACAATATATATACATATGTATATCCAAATGTGTGTTGTTGGGGCAGTGACATATATTGCTATTCCTTAATATACACTCATAAAATACCTTGGTGTGCTCTTTATTTAAGAAAGATGTAGAGTCACTATCTATGTGCTCCAACTGTTATTGATCCACCACCTCAAGTTATTGCGGAACACTCTTCAACCGAGTACGCGTGAGAGATGGAAAGAGGCAATCCCCAAGTCATAAAATCGCCTTTGCCTATATTCTACAAGCATTTCTTATGTGTCTTGACTAACGCGATCGCCTCTCGTCAGTCGTCACCAAGTTTACTCTACGCTTTGCGGCCTATCGGAAGTTTAATGTGGGTAAAGGTGGTGGTAGTCCACTCAGAAGAGAGAATGTTAGAGAAGTTCGTTTCCCTTCGAGATGGAGGCCTACGTCGCACGTCGTAGGCTTTCGAACTGTCACATGAGGCTCGATAATTTTATATTTTCAATTACAATTATACAAAAATTGCCCGAAATTATAGAAAAATGCCAACATTACATACATTTCCCATCCCTTCAAATGGAGCACAATGTCACTGCTTAAGCCCCGTGAAAACAGATGACTGGACGTGCAATTTCTTGGCTTCACTGGTGTATGTTAAAATAAATCGTATTACATCTATTTTATAATAGAATCAATATTTTGTTTACGTCTCAAGACTTATAAAAAATAGTGCATTTAAAATGATATTATAACGAAGTGTCACTGCATATACCGCGGCAATGCCTTCGCGCGCACGATTCATTTAACTAATTCATTTTAAAGATAGAAATTCAATATTTTCATCATTTCCCTCTTCTTACCCGGAATTACTCGTAAGTTCATATCGGCACCCGCAACAATACGATGTACAACATGCAGAAAGTAATTAAGACCGACTCTTGTGCGAAGAACGGTTAAATATGGGAAATCTGCTGTGATGTCGTTTAGAAAATATACTAGAAAGAATGCATTCAATTTTACCAAAGCTAAAAATACGCTAAGAAATAAATATACACTGAATGTATTTTATAACTACAATATGTCAGTTTTGTCATAAGCAAGTGCTCATATGCATTGAATAATACGTTTTAAAATGCAATAGCCATTAAAACTATTAGTGTTACCTTGGACATGCGGCCATTGTTTTTAAGGGAATGAAGGCATTTGATAAAATTCGTCGACGGTTGAGTCGGTTATTCCTCTTCTATAACTCTCACGGTACAAAAAAAAAGCGTTATTACACCATTCCCAAAGTATGATTCCACACTTACACCATCGAACGCACTTTCAACATGTGATCATGCAATGATCAAGAGATTTCAAAATTGAGATTATTGCCAACTGCTTATAGAGCAATTCACTTCTTCACAGTGCGCAGCGAACAATGCCCGTGTATTACGTGCATATATCACTGGATTCACTTGTTAAAGATTATAAGAAGTAGGCATTTACTTAACATGGTAGGAAAGGAGCACAATTCACAGCTTTAACAGAAATGAACACTTTCCTCGCATGGCCATCGACCAACTGAGCTAACTTCAGTTCCTTAGAGCCAATTTAAAATTTTACTCAAAATCGGCTCTGAATTACGTCACGCCGAAGGGCAAAGGCACGACATCTTCCGGTTAGGTCAAGACGTTGGTCAACAATTTTTCCGTCTTTAATATTATGAAATCGCTTAGTTTTCTTTCCACGTTCTTTTATTTCGATGGACCTAGGTTTCGGGACATGCCATTTTCAAGGTACTATCGTTTCAATTGTATGTATACACCCACAAGGCCTACTTAGCTGATGGGGCCGGGTCGGTGAAAACTTGGATGGTTGACACAAATAGCGACCTGCATCCTTTGCCGCCATGGCACCAAGAGCCGAAAAGGACGGGCGCCGACGCGACTCATCTACTGATGCTGAAGTCAAACTCCAGGAGCGCAAGTCCAATTAGAAGTAAGATTAGGGAAACTCACAACGCATTTTGCCGTTGGATTGTTTTCTTTCGGGCTACGTAGCGAGGTTTTTCCCATCGTTAGATGCATATTTTGACTCACAGTTTATGGCTCATAGATACGCGACTCCGACCAAGTAAACGGATAAAGGTCATTCTGAAGAAACAAGTTGATGTATCAACAAAATGTTTCCTGTATTGATTTGGCAAAAAGTGATTATTGAGGTTTATCCTATTTAATAAAGAGGATCTGCATTAAGAATAAAATTTTATCGGCATAAATGTCGTGCGTATCATGATTGTTCCGTGCGTGAGGTTCTGCGAGGTATTCAAACTACAGATGCTGAAAGATTGGTGGGGTAATTAGATAATCGGTATAATGTCCATGGCAATTTTCTTTCTATCTTATCATCTTTCCTTCAGAACCGGCAACAACACACTAGTAAATGGGTCGCGTTCTTTGATGGCACCGGTTACATCTGGGGTTCCACAAGGGAGTGTCCTCGGGCCTTTACTGTTTGCTTTATACATTGATGATCTGGTTAGAATTATCTCCTCCACCAATTGTAAAATATTATTGTACGCACATGACTGCAACATTTTTAAACAGAATGATTCCCCGAAAGACTGCCTTGCTCTGCAGAAGGCTCTTGATGCCATAGACCAATGGTCTGAGATTTGGAGTCTGAAAATTAATCCAGCCAAGTCTACCATTCTACCATTCACCCTACGCAAGTCTATCCTGAGTATAAATTACCGATTATCTGGACATCATATTCCTTAGGTCACCTCTCAGAAGGATTAAGGGGTTATTTTTAACTCTAAGCTGCTCTTTCGTGAGCAAATTAAATCCATTTCCACCCGTGCTATGTCTTTGGTGGGTATGATGTATCGCCACAGTGAGGTGTTGGATTTAATTGCTCTACGCACCTTCTTCCTTTACTGTGTCTCTCCGGTCCTAGAATACTGCAGCCAAATCTGGTCTACGGCCCCACCTTCTTCATTAAAGCTCCTGGAACGCCTATTGAATTTTTTCATTTATATTGTCCGCTACCGCCACTTGCCTTTTCGTAACTTCTCCCTCAATAAGATTAGATCCTCTCTTGGCATTGCTACTTTAGCTGATCGCCGTATCCTCAATGACCGGAAACTCTTCTTAAGTATCATTAATGGCAAATACAGATCCTCTGACCTTCTTTCTTTTTTTCCGCTTCGTGTTCCTTCGCACACGACGAGGTCGAGTGATCTATTTCTTTGTTTCACCCCTCGCCTTTCTGTTTCTAAACGTTCTTTTCTATTCAGACTTCCTTCTTCCATTAACTCCTATGCCAATTGTGTTCCAAATTTTGATCCCTTTTTTCATCCCTCGCCCAACGTGCACCCTCACTATCGTAATTTTCCCCCCATTCCTCGCACCACTCGATGACTATTCTTTGTTATTTATTTGTAAATACTGTTGAATATTTTTTGTTATTGTTGGTTACGTTGCTTAATATTATGAAATTGTTTCTCCAGTCCTCTGTAATTGGCCTCGTGCTGTTTTTGGATTAACTAAATAAATAAATGTGAAGCAATGCTGAAAGCCGAGGTGTGTGTGGGGGCCCAATTCCATCAAAATCCTCACAACATGATAAGCCTGTGAATTATAATTCACAAATACTCAAGACTCAATGAAATTGTGCCTCTACCGCACATTCATCATTCCGATATGCCTTACACGTCTCCTTTGTGCTCATCAGCAATCCACCAATCACCAATCCACCAACAAAGACGGCAATTTTTTCAGAATGCTGACTTCCGAAGAAAACACGATACGAGATCATCACCAGCATGCAACATGCATGTCCAGTCTTAGTCACTTGTCATGGGTACAATATTTTCCTAGTTGTAACAAAAAAAACTTTTGAAAATTAGTTTAGAGTAAAAAATACGTAGTTTTCGAATTCGCACGATATTTAATTGTATTCTCTAAAAATACTAAAATCAACAGCTCTAACATTGAACTTTCGATAGCTGAACACCCTTTTATATTTGCAGGCGAAAAGGGATCTATATGAAGATCTACCTCGTCATCTTGAAGAATACCCAATGTTTATTATGATTTAAATTTTTAATCTTCAACTCATAAAACCCTGTAAAATAAACCTCAGATATGCCGCCTAAATAACCACTTTTTGCCAAATCAATGCCCGTTAACGAGTCAAAAACGTTTTCACATTAAAGCAGTTTTAAAAGCGGCATTTAAACCTTTGCAAACGTATTATTTTTAAAATACAAGTTTACTATGAAACTTAGATGAGCTGACTACCCCTTTAAATCAGGAAGATAAATAGAAAGTTAAGTTCCAAAGCCGGAATTAGTTTAATGAGTCAAAACGCGCGGGCATGGACGCAGAATAGTCATAATAATTTTATAGTCATATAACAGTTACATTATAAGTGGCTTACGCTTCAATGAGTTGGAAAAGCGTCACAAAGAAATAAAATAAATACATGTATACAAAATATCAATGTGTCCAAATATCTTATCAGGATTACATACATTAAAAAAATATTTCGATCATGATGATTTGATTGAGATTAATGTTGGAATGAAAACCCTTTGGCTTTTCCACAGTCCATGCAGTTACTAAAATAAGTGTATTCTCTAGATATTCTCTCTGCGGGGGAGTGCTCCAATAGGCACACTGGGGTTGGGGGGTAAAGGGGATAGGTCGTGAGGCAGGTTCACTAACGTCATGCGAAATGAAACGTTTGTGGTCTCGTAAAAACCTTAGCTATCCATAGAATTCACAAGAACAACGAACACTATACAGCCATGAAGAGATCGTTATTTTTGAAGCTCGTGTTTATGTTTGTTTCCGTCACCTTTAAAACCATACAACATGACATACAGCTTGGACAGGGCAGTGGTATTACTGACGAGAGAAAATCAATTGAAATTGTGGGGGTGTGCTCCTTACCTGGCATGAGGTGCACAATCCATGTGGTACTAAACATTGGACATATTCCACATGCATGGCCATTAAATGATGTAGTAATAGCAATATTACTGGAGAAGGGAATGTTGTTCAGATTTCCCTCCTACTGGCACAATAGAAAATACCAAAACTCAATTTCGAAACTGCGGAGAAAGTGTCGCCGATCCATTAGTTGCAATACTTTGGACTCCGTTGGTTAGCACGTTGAAAACGTTAGTTTCACCAACAAGGTAGTTTAAGTAACCCTGACAGTACAGTGTTGGTGGTTTTATATCGATTTCACATTTTTTTATAAATTGCAATATGGCGCCGTTATGTTATGCATTTCATTTATGTTAATCCGGATAATGCATCGTGGACGGAATTTTATTCTTAATACTTAACTGTTTAGATAAGCCGACATGATAGTAATAAAGCGGTTTGAAACATAATAACGAAGCACAAGCGTGCGAAGTGCATAGGGCCGCATAACTTGACAACACTGTGCTCCCCCTCCCTCTTCTTCGACGTATCATACTGCTGGCTGTTAGGTGCGCCAGTCTCCTACGACAGTCAATTATATCAATGTTATTAATGTTAGTGCGCAAAAACTCATATATTGTGTGTTTGCAATGCATTAGCTGATCGCGTGCAGTGAGAAAAAGTCTCTCTCCACTCTTGTTCTGAATGACTTTCGTCAAACGCTGAATCATTCTAGTTGTATGAGACCACCATCGCAGCCTTTGTCCTTCACCGGCCACCTCCCTCGTATACATCATGGTTGCCCTCACGCTTTCAATGACTCTGACTAGCATATGCAAAGTTCTTTTTCGTGGTTTACGGAGAAAAATGTACCCCAGAAATTCGAGAGTAGAGCCTTTGAGTGATATAGACAGTGCATATTTGACACTGATATTCAAGTATCCTGGGCAACCAATGAAATGAAAAAATCTTCCGTGTATTTGATGAATTTATTCTACTTTTCGGCATAAGGCATTATTTCTTCTCAATACTGTATTTTTGAAATATTCTTTAATCACGAGTACAATTTCCAACAAGGATTGTAGCATGCTGTCTCAGAGTGTAATATTTGGAAACTATCCGCTATTGTTCCTCAAATAGATCTCACCTATGATGTGCGTTTCTTTTCCATAATGCCCATTTGATCAAGGGCTAGTGAGATTTAGTTAAGAAACCACAAGGGAATGCCAATCTGGAAAATTAATAGGTTCAATGTGTAAAGCAAAAGGCCCATTCCAATTTGAAAAATTTTATAGAGCTAAACATTTATAGTAACATTTAAATGCTAAGTTATGCCACCATTAAACGCGAAAATTAATTGAAATCTATTCCGCACGAAATAAACTAGATTATGAAGAAGGAAAGGGCGTCTGGGTAAGAAAAAGTCGTTATGTTTTATAGTCGCTTAGAATACCAGGGACATCATTGCCCTTTAGTGGAAATGAAAAATAGAAATAACTGTATTTAATGGCTGTCGTAAAATCTCTGGTTTGTGGGCTATCCTATTGAGGGCTTTTTTTCCGTCTATAACATTCTAAGAGTCTGTTTATTAAATCTGTGTCAAATCCATTCCTTCTCGCAATGGTTTTGATGGCGTTTAACTCTAAGTTGAAATTTTCTACGGACATTGGTATGCTTGTTAATCTGTTGATCATTGCTTTGAACGAGCTTATTTTGTAGGAGGGATGGTGGTTAGAAGAGTTGGGAATTATAACGTCCGTAAGAGTACTCTTACGGTAGATTGAGTAATCTTGATAGCCCTTTTCAATTGAAATGCTTAAATCAAGGAAGTTGATATTTTTGCCTCCATATTCTATGGTGAACTTAGTTGATTTGTGAATTGAGTTTAAAAGGGACAAAAAACCATCTATCTGACGTGAGGTACCTGACCACATACATAAAACATCATCAAGATACCCATACCAATAACAAACATTCTTTAGCACGGGATTTTTGGATTTGAACAGGCTTTGCTCTATATTGGCCATAAAAATTTCCACTAGAATTGGTGATAATGGTGACCCCATAGCCAGACCAGTCTGTTGTTTATAAAACTTCCCATTATATAAAAAACAATTCTGATCGGTACATGTATCTAAAAGTAACTTAATTTCATTCACCAAGGATGTATTTAGACCAGATTCTTTCAGTAAATTAGCCGCTAAGGTACATGCTTCTTTTGCTGGTAATGAAGTAAACAAATTACACACATCAAAAGATAAAATCTTAGCGTTAGGTGGAATTTTCACAGTGGAAATTTTTCTTACAAGTTCTAATGAGTTTTTAACACTATATTGTGACTTAAAAGTGGTCAAGTTTTTTAGAAGGCTATTTAATTTTACAGCTAACTTATGGCAGGGGGCAGTGTTGTGTGACACTACGGGTCTCATGGGTATTTCAGGTTTATTGGTCTTGGGCAAGCCGAAAAATCTAGGTGGTAAGGGGTTCATGTTCACCAGCTTCCACTTTTCTTCAGCACTCAACACAATGTTGCATCTCGACATAGAATCATGAAGGCGTTTTTGAAAGTTCGCAGTCGGGTCACTTTTAAGAACATTGTAATCTTCTTTTTGTAGGAAAGCGTCACACCTTACTTATGTTCTAACTTAACTTCTATTTAAAATGACTAAACTATTTCCTTTATCCGCCATTGTCAGCACCTAATTTGCTCAATACTCAAAATCAAAATACTTTATTGCATTTTTACGCAAACCGTTTTTCACAGGTAAATTTTTAAACAAATTAATTGGCCTCAAAGTTGAACAAATTTCGCAAAAAAAGCCCTCATTGAATTTTTTTCGAAGTTCAGCATGTTAAAACTAGTGCCACATATTCTGTAGTAATTCAATAGGAACAAAAATTTACAATATTAATATGCAGTTTATTATTTGTTTTTCTTGGCAGCTTTCACGACTCAGTTGCATTATTTATCAGCATCCGATACGATACAAAATGGCGGACCCTGTTTTTCGTCGAAATTTTGTGGTCGTGTAGGATTATAAAGAAATGATCACCGAGTTACCTCGAGATATTTACACCGCTTATACGACAAAACATATAGAGTGTGATACCTTAAGGATAGCTGCGACCACCTGCGACGCCGAAATTAAGATCGATTTTTCGAACGTGCGGCACAGTTCGGAGCTTGCTGCAGGCCACGGGGATTACCGTGCTCGACCGACGTTGGAAAGTGAATCTTTTAGCAAATGAATTATGTATAAGATATAATTTATTCAGTGCCACATTTATTTTACATTACTTATAGCTTAATTTCTTCGCTGTCATGCGATATTTATCGTTGATTCGATACAAATTGGAGGACTCTGTTTTTCGTCGAAATTTTGTGTTCATGCACGATACCGTAAATATCTCGAGGTAACCGAGTTACCTCGAGATATTTACGTTGAATTACATCAAATGTTTTAGAGTGTTCATCCAAAAAAATTAATTACGACCGTTAGCATCAAACAAAATAAAAATCGATGTTTCCCCGCACGCAGTCTGCGGCAGCTCCGCGATGGTTTGGAATGCCGGGACGCGGCGTAATTGACAATTGATATGTATAGTCATATAGACTATTTTTGATTATATCTTTAGTCTTTATATTTACTCAATAGGATACAGATATTTTAGCCTTTTTTCTCTGTTTCTCCATTTACATAAAGGATTAGCATTGGATAGGTTGATAGCTGTTGGAAATACCGCACACGTAATTGCATGACTTGGATTCGGTAGAAGAGCTGTCCCTTCCACCTCCATACTGCCGAATTTCATAACAATCGTCTAACAATAAGAGTCAATTCATTAGTCCAATCGGAAAACCTCGGGATTTCTTTGCAATTATCCGTGCGGTCTTCGATATTAATGGATCTGAAGTTCGAAGGTGCTTGCGAAATAGATCGATGCCTCCACTGCAAAAACGCTCACCAATCGCCCACCGAATCAAATCCGCTCATCTAGTAGCCCAACGATACGAATCCGCTCAGCTGGCAGTGTCCGGAGCATAAACGCTCACCTCCGAAGCTCTCCACCAAATCCGCTCAGCTGCGCAGCCTGATTTGAAATCCGCTCAACGGACACACCGTCAGATTTCCAGAAAACGCAGGAAGAGGATTTTACATCTCCACAATTCACGTTCAAGTTTTAAACTTGATTATTTTACTTCTGAGGATCTTTGAGGTTTTATTCATCCAAAAAATGTCCATTTGTTAAGGCTATGATGTATTTTAAAAGTGCCATTGGGCAAAACTGAAGACGTACCACGAGATTCATTGGTAACTTGCTAACTTTAAACCACGAGTTTCGCGATATAAGTGATGCATTTAATCATTTATCAGTGAAATCCATTCTTCAAGTAAGGTAGGCAACGTATGCAGTGTAATTGTTGACGGTAATTCGACGTTTGATATTGCTGCATTTGCAAGGAAACTAGGACGTGCAGTGAACTTTCATAGTGCCTCTAGTGTAAGTGAACACAATCTGTGCCATTAATGTACCCCTAAGTGAATTGTTTGCATATAGACGATGAAGTTAAGGGTGAAGTGAGTTGTGAATGTAACATCTTCGACGAAATTATTCATTTCTTCCATGCTGGTTCAATCAACCGTATACATTTCGAGGTATCTAACTATTGCGATGGGGATATGTTTCGTATTTGAGCTAGTTGTACTATAGGGATACATCGAACGCATATTAATTTTCATTCGTTTGCTCGGTTCTAAGCTCTGTTTGATTTTATTACGTGTTGCACCTATTGCCAATTCATTGTGAGCTTTCGCCAGTGTATACATGGTTTACATTTCACGCATTTCGTTGCGCTGTTGTTTTTTCATTACCGCAAGAGCGATAGTGTAATTCGAAGTCTGTTGATGTTACAATAACCGTTTAGCAATTTGTTTCAGCCTATTCATTTCATTGTCTTCGTAATGATAATGTGAAATACCGTTAACTGATTCTAAATCGTAAGTGACGAGTGGGAAGTGAGATGTGAAGAATCCTTTCGAACTCCATTGAGTGCAAAGCCTTTTAGTGTGTGCAGAGTGATTGGAAAACTGATTATCATGTTTCATTAGTGTTACTTTATAGTGTTTTAAATTAATTGTGGGCCAAGTTCTTCATTGAATCAGTTGTTTTGGAATACACTGATTACAAGTTTCAAGAAGACAGTTTGTGTCATGTACAGTGAAATGTTGCGTGCGTTGTAGTGCTACTTGTGATGTGATCAGCAATAAATATGTGCAACAAGTTAGGTTAATTTTGCTTTGTTTTTATACATCTATAACCCTTTAGCAAACTATATTCCCAGTGTCTACGCTGTCAATATTTGAAAAATATAAATGTGGCGAGGGAGATTATGTTTCCTATAATATAACAGGAGTTGCAAACATATGTTACTAATTTCTCTCACTCAGGTATATGTTGCGTAGTAAATGTGTATTAATCACGCGTTAACTAAGCATTATTTTCTTTACAATTCTATTCAACATTGCAAAATTTTTCGATTCTACTCTGACATTGAGTGTATTTATTGCTTTTTGGGTATAAATGTATAGAATACTGACGTTTCTAAATATATTTTTCCATACTTATCGCGCATACACCAATGAAAGTTCGTATCCAAAAGAAAGTAAGTTGTGCAAAAAAATGCAATATATATCAACAATGAATACACGGCCGTTTTGTACAAGAATAACTCCATCTCAAACATACAAATGCTTAGTTAGTACGCATCAATCTCTCCTTTTTAATGGTATAACATAATTTTTTGTGTGTAATAATCAACAAATGTATCTGAGATGGATTTATGTATTACCAAGTAAAAATTTAGAATGCATTTTGCTGCATCAATTTCTTTTATTCCATAGGTCTACGATTTAATGATGTATGTATAGACCTTATTACAAGTGAGAATCGTTTGCTTTCCCGCACGTTTGTCATTTGAAAGAAGCATTTTTAAGTTCAAGCCAGGTGACTAGTGGGATTTTTATTTACTTGGACACCTGAGTGTAATCACTTTTTCTTTGATTTATACTTTGGTTCTACAAGAGGGATATAGAATCAAAGTGCCGGACCTACATGCCACTTTCAGGGAAAAGAGGTTTAGTCAAAGAATAGAATGAAGCAAATGAACAAAAAGTGCATATGTTGAATCAAATCACTTTAAAATGCAGGATTGGGATTTTTACTTGAAACAGGTTGACAGTTAATGCCTGAAGCCCGTATGACACTTGCCAATTTATTGGCCAATCCATTGGATATTGGATTGTGTACCCACTGACACACGCCAATTTCTAGCCCAATCTCAGTTTCACAATATTGGGCACAATTTCTTGGCCAATCTACAATTTAGAACAGGTTCTATTTTCTCGAGGCCAATCTCCAATCAGAACTCAGTCTTGTCGACTCCTAGTGGCCAAAACTAGAAGCTCTTTGCAAAACATTTCACCTCGGAATTTTAATATCATATATAAAAACGTTACAAGCATAGCAACCCATGAAATAGCTCAAATAATTAATGTGTACTTTGAGAGAATATAAATTCACAAACATCAACTGTCTAAAGTGGGTAATTCGGAAATAACATTTCGGATATTTA
The DNA here is from genome assembly GCF_921293095.1 of Ischnura elegans. Classification (NCBI taxonomy): domain Eukaryota; kingdom Metazoa; phylum Arthropoda; class Insecta; order Odonata; family Coenagrionidae; genus Ischnura; species Ischnura elegans. The sequence goes on along the minus strand of NC_060259.1, from coordinate 2,377,060 downwards.
ATGAATAAAAACGTCGTGTTTCTCCTCGATAGCGTCTATATTTTGTTTATTTTACAATTATTAAACTATTTTTCATGATTTGAGCGCTAAAGTTTCGGGTGAAAGTCCCAATTGATGACACAATCTCTGTTTATTCGATGAACATATTCCAGCCAAAACGAGCCGCTACGTTATCTTGGCTCACCTATGAGATCACCATATTGCCTATCTCTCATCATTCAAGGAACTCACCCGAATGAAATTTCGAGCAATTCGAGAATATCTTTGCAGCCCCTCGAAATAGTTATTAAATTTACAATTATTATGCCACCTCCCATTCTGTAGCTCATTGGCAATTAACCTGCGTCTTGAGATGCTCTTTTGTCATTTTGTGTTATGTGGCGTTCTCTAGTGGGGTATTAGAACACTATAACGGCCAATATTGGTGTAAATATTGGTACGTGTCATACGATGCCTAAAGCCCAATATTTTAACCAATATTGCGCGCCGATATATTGGCCAATAAATTGGCAAGTGTCATACGGGCTTGAGGGTAAGGAAAGTAGCTTTCATTGAGTATGTAGTCAGTCTTAAAACCTTAGAACCACACATTGTACCTGCAGACAGCAAGATCAAGGATTTGACTTGGTAAGTGCTCATTTGCTAGTTCTTGTTCACAAATAGGAAGACGAGGTGAGATTTATCAAGATGATAACTAAATAAAATGAAATTTGATCCCTTTAAAATGATGTGGCAGTGTTGAGACTGATTGAGCTCTAATGAATTAATTCAGAGAAAGATTAGCAATTAATTTATTTCTTCCTGCACCTCAATTTCAAATAGGTAAATTTTAATGAAATAACAGTGTCCACAGACTAATCAATTTAATCAGACAGATCCCAATTGTCGTTTACAACTCCCTTGCCTAGTTGTCGGTCGCTGTTGTCCTTCGCCTCTTCTAGATTACCAAGGCAGAGTTCTTCATCTGAGTCAAATTCCATATCCGATATGCTGTCTTCTGTCACAGGATTTACATGGGCCAACGCACTCCTTAAGAATGCCTGTTTGTGAACAGGAACATGCAAGTTATCACATAACCATGTAAGATCCTTGACCGTGTTCTGTGACAATGGAATGTTTGAGTTATAGGCAACAGGGGGTACATAAGATTTAAGGTTGATTGGATGACCCTTTTTATTGGAGCACAATGTCACATATTGGTCACTGTCAAAATCATACTTGATTTTAATAAGGTTACCTTCATTACCATTGACAGTAACTTCCTTCACTTTCTTCCATTGAATGCGAACTTTGTTGGTGTCAATATCCCAATTTTGTTTTGAGACAAGAGATTTGAAAGTAAAGATGCAGTTCTTATCCATCTGTTTCACTCTGTACTTTGGAAATGCCTGTTTGGCCTCTTCAATAGCCTCAACCCAGCCATTGAAGTCAAATATTTCCATTTTTTCTGTTTCATTTTCTATTCGAGCATGAATAGAGTCAACTTCCATTTGCGTATGACCAGGCTCCAAATACCTGTGGGCAATTTTTATTGAGTATTTTATAGCAATATACTCGTACAAGGCAAATAAAAAACGATTTTTATTTTGGCCTGCACAGTTATCAGACCAAAGTCTGATATCTCTGTACCCTTTCTTGACTAGGTACTCCAAAAAATTTAGGAGACAACTTGAAATCTCGTTTGAGCCCTTTTTGCCAATACCTTCATACCATAAGTAGCAGTCACCAGCTCTCTTGACCATGTGGAAGATGGTAAAATTGAAGATATTTAATTTATTTCTGTAGTAAAGGACTGAGTTTTCTGACTTAGGACAGGGTAGTTGCTTCTGTAGATCGAAAGAGCATACAGCTATAGTCTTATCTTTTATGCCATCTGCCTTATCTTTTTCTTTCAACTGTCGGGCTCTTTTCTTGTTGTTAAGGTGAGTATTCCATTTTGCCATTCTATCCTCTCTAGCTTGATCACTATTATTTATGTTCCTCATAATGGAGCATAAACTGCATCGATCTTTCTTTGGCATATAAAATCCAATATTGAAATTTTTATTAACAATGTCACGATACTGCCTCTGGCTTGCAATTGATGATTTAGGCAACTCAATTTCTTCTGCCCATTGAGCATATAGTCTTGACATCTTGCTGATGCTTAGCCCCTTTTGAAGGTAGTCTCGCTTGGTCCTCTTCCTGCAGTAATGGGAAGGGATGTGAGGAAATTTATTGACATGGTCCCTTACGCTATCAATTTTTTCCAGTGTTAAGGTTACCATTCCACCTTTCTTTTGTCCCCCTCTTTTATCTGGTGAAAAAGTAAAGCCTTTCTCAGGATTTATATGATTATAGGCTGAATCAATCCAGCTGTCACAAATTCCATGTGTACGCATAAACATTTGCTTGCAAACTACAATATTATTTCCATTGACATTAAAAAAAAAAGTGTGGCTAACCTTTCTCACCGCATTTACTTTGCCAGGCTGATGTTTTGTGGGAATGCATAGTGAATTCACTCTAATGAATTCCCACTGTCTAGTATGCACACCCAGCTGCCAAAAGATGTTGTGAATTTCATGTCTTTCCTCTTCAGTTATTTTATGGACACAATCCATCCTACATGCACAAGGGTCACGCATCTTAGCCCCTTCACACTCTTTGCCTTTACACGATGTGCAAGGCTGTCCTAAGTTTTTTAAAGTCTTGTTTACATTTCTCTTCCACAATACTTCATTCCTTGGACGCTTCCTGACGGGACTGGTTGAGACTGAGACCTTTTCTCTGTGTTCCCCATCAGTAAATTGAGTATCAATCAAGAGGCCAGGATTGGTCAGAAAGTTAGACTCTTGTGGATGTGGAGCTGGCTCAGTGTACAGAATCACTCCTGAAAGATAGGGATATTAACCCATTACCGGCCGAGTAAAGAAATACTTAAATATATATAATTTTTTTCTCTTCATTTTACCTAACAACATGCTAAATAAGGTAAATTGAAAATATGGGCCTTCAAAAAAATTTACTTATGGTAAAACCAAAATGTTGCGTTTTCGCAACGTTGGCCGAATCCGGTATCTATAGGCAGTTATGCAACCCGCATTAAAATACATTGCCGTCTCATAGGAATATGTTGTTTTTACTGTCGTATATAATCCTATACCTTTTTATGCCACGTATATAACAAATATCGTCATATTGGATAAATAAAATCCTTAGGTATTATGTTTCCAATGAGATGTTGTTGTTATTTGACCTAAATTCACTATAAAATAGACATGCTTTACGGTTTGAAAGAAATAAGTCAAAGCAAAAATTTTCTCAGAAGAGCATGTATTTCACATTTTTTCATTGGCTTTAATTTTATCACTGCAGATTGAATCACAACGGCAACTGCTGAATTTTTTTTAACTCTATGGCCAAATTCGTCCTTTCATGCTTCGCGAATCTACGATGAATTACATGGCCTAACTTTTTCTATGTTTAAGGACGCGAATTGTATAGGGGTACGACATCTACTGACTGATTCACTTCACTTTTAAGATGCGTCCCTGCTAGATATGATTTGAAGTCTACCAGTGAAATTTACTTCCGTTGCATAACCTGTACAATCTCCTGGCGTTAGTGCAAACGCTGTGCGGTAAGTTGATTAGCTAGGACCTTTTTTCCCCTGAATTCGAGTGCGATAATTTGCATTATCAAAAAGGTCCACACCTCCCATGTATTTACTATACTCCCCAATAACACGAATAGTATTTCCTTTTATTAACATAGAATAGTATGTGAAATAGTATATTCTTTTTTCTGCAGAAACTTTTCCCTGTGCCCAATGGAAGCAAAAACTTGTATTGCTGTCTACAGGGACAATCTAGTTATCATACCATCGAAAAATACCAAGACCGTCGGCTTTATCAAATGTTTGTTTTCATGTTCCTCTCGGTTTCACATCGATGGTTTTATTATACTCTATCAGGCACTCCTCCGTTATATTTTCATGGATGGCTCCAGTGACAAATAATCCTATTTCTTTCAAAACAATAAATAGTCTTCAAGATGAAAAGAAGTTATCGAAAAACATACGATGATTCGAGGGATCAGGGATAACCTTGAGAAATTCCAGAATAACACTTGCTTCAAAGCCTAAATTTCGATGGAAGTAATTTTCTATCGCCTGGTTGAACCCTAAAACCGTCTGAATAACATAAGCACCAAAGTTAAAAGCAAAATCTTAAAGGCTTATTTTAAAAGAACATTTATGCACTGTAGTGACCAAAGTAAGGTACCATTTGCTCATTATTTCAAAATTTATACACAAATATTCCGAATTGTAATGATTTTTAATTCAAGTCGTCAAATTGAGGTCATAATTTACAAATCTGTCATTTTTGTCCAGGAAGGAATTGTCTAAAAAGTGTTGATAGTTTTTATTAATCTAAATATGTTTTGGTTCAATCATTTCCGAACCAAATCTACGCCTTATCGTCTTCTTTCACCCAATATCTTGTTGTGGAATTCGGTGATATCGCTGAATCGTGAAGTAAGGAAGGACTAATTCGGATTGAATCTACAAAGTTTTGTGTTCCATTGCACCCGAAATGCTATCATGTAATTCATAAATAGTTATTATTTGTTGTAATTCAATATGTTGTGATAAAAATGTCAATTAAAAACTGGAAAACACGTTATCTTCTGTAAAAATGTTCACTTCGACTCATTTCTTTCAAGCCGTAATGCATCTCTAATTTATATTGGATTTAGGTTAAATAATGGAGCATCTCATTGGAAATATAATATATAAGAATTTTAATTATCAAATATGACGATATCCATCTAATACGAGGCATGAAAAGGCGTAGGATTATATCTGACAGTAAAGACGGCATGATCCTACGAGACGAAATTATGTGGTAATGCGGGTTGCATAACTGCCTATAGATACCGGATTCGGCCAACGTTGCGAAAACGCAACATTATTTTCCGAATCTGATTTTCACTTAATGTAAACTCCCTGACGAAATATAAGCTTTAATATCTATTAATTGAAATTTCTATGTCCACATGGAAGAATAAAAAACTTAATAAAGGGAATAGTTACTCTTAAGAAAAATTATTTATCTTGCTTAACAGGAGACTCGAAAATTGACACTTTTTGAGTATTTTTTTAAATATCGAAATACTTATTAAATGTCATTATAATCTCACTAAAAATCAGTTTAAACTTATTGTTATCGAAAAAAGCCACTTCTACATAAATAAAATTCAATTGAAACATTTTTTTTGCATTTCTCAATAATGTTGCGTTTTCGCAACGTACGTCACATATAGGGTAGGAAGGAGATCGAGCAAAGGAATGATCACGCCAGAGAAATCATTCTTTAACATATTACACATATATTTTCACCTTCCAAAAAAACACACAAAAATACCCTGATGATAATGATTACAATGAAACAATATATTTTTACCCTCCAAAAACACACAAAAAATACCCTGATGATGATGATTACAATGAAACAATATATTTTACTTTCCAAAAAAAACACAAAAAATACCGTGATGAGAATGATACTACTTTTCTTTCACGAACAGTACTTGAAAATCAAAACTAATTGAATCTTGAATGACAGTGAGAGATTATTGCAAATGAGTTCTTCTTCATAACACGAAGAAAATATGAGAGCATTTATCGCGCACTTGGGGAACACTTTCACGTAGGATTGGAAAGTTTCACTTTGGGAAAAAAAAGGACTGGGGCGTGGTGTGCTTACGCTTCCGTTTTTCCGGTGAGGATAACTTGTAGAGGAACTCTGCAAGAACAAACATCTACTTGCGTTTGTTCATTCGTGGCAAGTCCTCTTTTCTTCCGCTCAAACCGGCGTCGACGTCATCCACTGCCAAAATGGCCCTTTCCCACTTTCCTTCCTTTTGTAGGTGTTCTCTCCTCTGCGTCCGCGACCAACTGGGCATGAATCACCCTGCATTGCTCATTCACAACTCACTGTCTCACTTTTTCTCCCTCTCGTCACCTGGGGACGTTTCCCTATATATCCGTCGTCACCTACCCATAATCCCAACCACTTGACGTCGTCTGCACTCGGCACTGGCAGAGCCGACGTAGTGGCCACTATTTGAACTAAGCGAACAACATACACTAAATTTTTTAATACAATGATGAATGAATCAAATATTGCTACAGAACATATTCTTTTATTTTATTTTATTTCTTTTTTTTATCCCCTGCTCGAGTCATCACATAGCCCCCCAGCGTGAATGAATTTCTTTTCCGGGGTGATGCGGTCCGGATGAGAAATGAGTTCACGCTTACGTGAGCAAAGAAAAAAAAGAAATTGCCAATTTGGCAAAAAAAAAATAAAGAAAAACATTATTATTGTGCGGTTGACTATAATGAGCATTGTTACCGCTCATAGTCATTGCTGATTCGACTGATTGATCATACAAACCCAGTAATACTAATAATCGATCAAGCGATAGGTTTTCAACCGATTTTAACAAGTTTTGTACATTCGGAGGAAATTGTCTTATCAATGCGTGGAGGATTTCTGGCCCGTTCAACGGTGGCGAGCACCAGCGTGCTTGAGCTAATTCCTCCGTGGCAAACTGCTTCATGGTACCCGAAGAACCCCTGAAATATCTACCCATGATCACCTTCATACGGTAACTGTACTGCGTATCCGCATCCCAATAATTAGCCAAGAATTTCTTTTTGAATTCTTTTAGCGTAGCAGGGAATGGTAACAGCGTGTCTCCCCAAGTCTTCGCGTTCCCAGCCAACATTTGACATAACAAACGTGATTGCAAGGTTGAAGGCACAGTTACCAGTGAAAAGTAATTTTCCACTTCCTTGATAAACGCTATAGGGTGATCAGTAATATTGGCTGAAAAGGTAGGTAAAGATATGGATTGTGCTGAAACGGTTGGGGTCACAGAGACCGTTTCTTTCGCTTTTAATGTGGCGATTTCAACCTCTAGCGATTTTAAACGATCTTCATGCACCTCAGCATTATTATAATTTGAACGCTCCATATTTTCCGTCATTACCTTTAGGTTTTCCACTTCAATTCGAACTAACCCTAAGCATTCGTCACGAACATTTTGAGCCATTGTAGTTATTTTTCGCGTGCATTTGGTTTCAACTTCTTTTAGTTTATCATTAATTCGCGCAACTTCAGAACAGAAATTGTCATGAATATTTTTTATTTCCACTTGCACCTGTCGGATCGATTCATTACTGGATTTTAATTCCTGTCGTATCGATTCATTATGTGATTTTAACTCTTGTCGCATTGTTTCATTACTTGACTGCATTTTGTCATTACTCGTTTTTATCTCTTGTCGCATTATTTCATTACTTGTTTTCAATTCTTGCATTATGGACAAAAGAGTCCTTATAGTATCGTGTTGGGATGCCGTTTGACTGGTTTCGTTTTCGCCGTCGCCTACTCCATAAGTGATATTGGATTCACTAACCTCCGCACCGGGCGTGCTCAATAGCATGCCCTTGAATGGGCTCGCGAGTTCATCAGTTTCGGAATGCTCGCTTCGTACATCGGAATCGTCGGTGTCATTCCTGACCTCACGATATTGAGTAAAAGCAGACGAATTATTATCGGATCCCTCCATAGCTAAGTCTAATTGTCATATGTAAAGAATCTGATGTGAAAAGAATTATGAATTCGGTAAGCCGAACACACCGTAAAACTAAAATATAACTTCGCGAATACAATCAACATAAGAAAAAGAAACAAGGGACTGCACTTCGCATTACTCAATTCACACAAAAAAACCGGTGAAGCGTTTCAAACATTCACAAACTCTCTGAACGAAATGAATTTTGACTTTCGAGAAAAAAAACGTTTTTTCACTTTTTATCGGGTCGCGGGGTCTCGAGTGATCTATAGATGGTGACATACAAAATGAACATAAACGGACGCGATATGCACCATTGAGTTAAATAACGTAGTAAGCACCTTAACAATCCAGCCGCGAATTGGGCGCCATTTTATATGTGACTGAACACGACATCACATATAGGGTAGGAAGGAGATCGAGCAAAGGAATGATCACGCCAGAGAAATCGTTCTTTAACATATTACACATATATTTTCACCTTCCAAAAAAAAACACACAAAAATACCCTGATGATAATGATTACAATGAAACAATATATTTTTACCCTCCAAAAACACACAAAAAATACCCTGATGATGATGATTACAATGAAACAATATATTTTACTTTCCAAAAACACACAAAAATACCCTGATGAGAATGATACTACTTTTCTTTAACGAACAGTACTTGAAAATTAAAACAAATTGAATCTTGAATGACAGTGAGAGATTATCGCAAATGGGTTCTTCTTCATAACACGAAGAAAATATGAGAGCATTTATCGCGCACTTGGGGAACACTTTCACGTAGGATTGGAAAGTTTCACTTTGGAAAAAAAAGGACTGGGGCGTGGTGTGCTTACGCTTCCGTTTTTCCGGTGAGGATAACTTGTAGAGGAACTCTGCAAGAACAAACATCTACTTGCGTTTGTTCATTCGTGGCAAGTCCTCTTTTCTTCCTGCTCAAACCGGCGTCGACGTCATCCACTGCCAAAATGGCCCTTTCCCACTTTCCTTCCTGTTGTAGGTGTTCTCTCCTCTGCGTCCGTGACCAACTGGGCATGAATCACCCTGCATTGCTCATTCACAACTCACTGTCTCACTTTTTCTCCCTCTCGTCACCTGGGGACGTTTCCCTATATATCCGTCGTCACCTACCCATAATCCCAACCACTTGACGTCGTCTGCACTCGGCACTGGCAGAGCCGACGTAGTGGCCACTATTTGAACTAAGCGAACAACATACACTAAATTTTTTAAAACAATGATGAATGAATCAAATATTGCTACAGAACATATTCTTTTATTTTATTTTATTTCTTTTTTTTATCCCCTGCTCGAGTCATCACAATATATATATATATATATATATATATATATATATATATATATATATATATATATATATATATATATATATATATATTGTGATGATATATATATATATTGATATATATATATATATATATATTGTGACGGAACACGACATCACATATAGGGTAGGAAGGAGATCGAGCAAAGGAATGATCACGCCAGAGAAATCATTCTTTAACATATTACACATATATTTTCACCTTCCAAAAAAAACACACAAAAATACCCTGATGATAATGATTACAATGAAACAAAATATTTTTACCCTCCAAAAACACACAAAAAATACCCTGATGATGATGATTACAATGAAACAATATATTTTACTTTCCAAAAACACACAAAAATACCCTGATGAGAATGATACTACTTTTCTTTAACGAACAGTACTTGAAAATTAAAACTAATTGAATCTTGAATGACAGTGAGAGATTATTGCAAATGAGTTCTTCTTCATAACACGAAGAAAATATGAGAGCATTTATCGCGCACTTGGGGAACACTTTCACGTAGGATTGGAAAGTTTCACTTTGGGAAAAAAAAGGACTGGGGCGTGGTGTGCTTACGCTTCCGTTTTTCCGGTGAGGATAACTTGTAGAGGAACTCTGCAAGAACAAACATCTACTTGCGTTTGTTCATTCGTGGCAAGTCCTCTTTTCTTCCGCTCAAACCGGCGTCGACGTCATCCACTGCCAAAATGGCCCTTTCCCACTTTCCTTCCTTTTGTAGGTGTTCTCTCCTCTGCGTCCGCGACCAACTGGGCATGAATCACCCTGCATTGCTCATTCACAACTCACTGTCTCACTTTTTCTCCCTCTCGTCACCTGGGGACGTTTCCCTATATATCCGTCGTCACCTACCCATAATCCCAACCACTTGACGTCGTCTGCACTCGGCACTGGCAGAGCCGACGTAGTGGCCACTATTTGAACTAAGCGAACAACATACACTAAATTTTTTAATACAATGATGAATGAATCAAATATTGCTACAGAACATATTCTTTTATTTTATTTTATTTCTTTTTTTTTATCCCCTGCTCGAGTCATCACAATATATATATATATATAAATAAATAATGTAAAGGAACTTCTTCTTGCCCTGGGGTGGGCACACCAAAAAAACTTAGAAATTGACAGAAAAACGAAAAATAAAATAAAAGTGAGGAACTTACGGGGAAAGGTTGTTTTTACAAATTTTCGATGGGACGCAGCCCATCTTTCTCAAGTGAGAAGAGGAGGGAAAGTGAGGAAAGGGCATAAGGAAGGGTGCAAGGCAGAGGGCAAATATGGAGGAAGGAAAAACGGTGGACGGGGATTGGTTGTTCTTTCTAGTGGGCGCGGTTGATTCCTGGACCAGAAAACGCACGGAAAGCCCATATGCATGCCTGTTCCAAGTCCTTCAGTTCTAGGGGGTGGTAGACGGGGGGAGGGAGGCTAATATTCCAACCTTATAGCATTGGTCAAACAGAGCTCTGTGGGAGGAAGCATGAACGGCGACTGGAAGGGAAGCAGAAACAGAAGAAACACTATTGCATGAAGAGCGATGCCCGTTCATTCGGATGCAAAGGGGAGTGGTGGATAAGCCGATATAAAAAGCGGGGCATTTCTGGCACAACAGTATATACACAATGTTTTTTGTTGTGCAAGAAATTTCCGACACAGAGGGGAGAGGGAAGGCAAGGAATTGATCGGGAAGGGGTTCGGTGATGAGGATGTGACAAGTTTTGCATCTTGCACGGTTGCAGGGCGAGGGCTGTGGTTTAATATAGGTACTTTGTTTGGGCAGTGGTTTGGTTGTTTTTAAGATGCTGGCCAGATTTGGTGGTCTTTAATTATCATATATATATATATATATATTGTGACGGTACGACTTGCACCGTCGTTTTTTCCCATATTTTCATCGCGGTCGGTTCCAGGTTTGAGCCATCGCTCATTTAAATTTAGCGGGCACAGCACTGTTAGAGCGGCGTCCCCATCAAGTACAAGGGTTTTTCGAGTGTCATTTTTTTGGTATGTCACGTGAACGCCGCTATATAACGGGTGTTCACGAGGAGACGGGAGGACATTTGTGTTTGGAAGTGCGCGGAAGCAGAGAGACCTTCCGAGCCGAGATAAGACCAGCGCACAAAGAGCGAGAGTCATCGGGAGATAAGGAGTCAGTCGGAGTTCACGACTCACCGTGGGAACCACCCGCTGTTCTTCGAAGCCGCAGGCGGAGAGAAGCCTGTTGGGCTCAACCGGCCAAGACGGTGATTCGACAGAGAACCACACCATTGACGCGGTAAAATACTCAAACCCATCTCCCCGGATAGTGCATTATCCACTCTCCCTGCTCGATCCAACATAATTCCTCAAGAAGAGACCCCGAATGCTGTTCACTCGAAGTTAGTGATTTGTAGAACGATATCACGCAACCCTTTGCCAAGTTTTTTTTTTCAACATTAAAAAAGAAAAGTTGTATCACTAATCTCCCGTCCACGAGGTTTGCATATTCAAAGCGATAGTGCTGGACATTTCGCAGAACTGGACGAGGAGCCTGTACATTCTTTGGCATTTGTAAATTCATCATTCATCCATTCATCCTATTGATTTTTTTGTATTAGAATTAGGTAGTTTTGGTGGGGTAGTGTTCTTCGTCTTTTTGATTCATTTTTCTTTCATTTATGTATCATCATAAAACTCAAATCATTCATCCCTCATTAGAACTAGGAAAGGGTATTTCTCTGATATTTGTTTTTGTACGGTCAATTTTGAAAATAAATGTGTAAACCCGATCATTTTGTAAGAGGTCGTTTCTATCTTGTGCTGTGCTCTGCACTGAGGTTAATCCATCCCCAGTATTTAGATACCTTTATCGCGAATGCGCGCCACAGAACTTCCACGATATTATTATAATAGACCCGTGATCTATCACAATATATATATAAATATGTGGCCGATCGAGGCGAACGAACAAAAATAGTACTACTAAAACATAGACACACGTAAAAAAAGGGACACTCACAAAAAAACGTTCAGACGTTTCAGCGGATTGATCCGCTATCCTCAATGCTGAAGGTGAACTGCTGCAGGCAGGGTAAGTTCCTCCAGTCGCCCTCCTTGGTGAGGTAGTGGGGGTGGAAGAAGGGGAAGGGGAGAGGGGGGGAAAAGGGAGGGTAGGGTTTGTTTTGGCTTTTAGTGGGCGATGTTTAGCCCGGGCGTTTCAAACGCCTTTTCAACCCAGATGTGGGCCATCTCCCTCGTCCTCACCTCGATGATAGTTGCCCTCTCTGGCAAAACTTCAATGAAGGTTAGGGAAAAACATTGGTCGAAGGTACTGTTGTGTGAGGAAGTGTGAATGGGGATGGGTTCATGAAAGGGGGAAGTTTTGCAGGAGTGCCTGTGGTTGTTCATACGGATGGATATGGGTGTGGTACATTCTCCTATGTAGTACGCGGGGCAAAAATTACAAAATAGCCTGTATACAACATTGAAGGAAGTGCAAGACGGTGTGGAGGAGGATCTATTGATGACAGGTGAAGTGGTGGGGCGTAGCAGGGGGCAGCATTTGCAACGGGGGCGGTTGCATGGAGTCAGGGAGGAAGGTGGGGGCAGAGCGTGCCGTAGGAGGGGGCGGGTGGATTTTAAAATATTACCTAAGTTAGGTGCTCTTCTGTAGGCAATGGAGGGGCAGGATGGAAGAAGAGCAGCCGTGATTTTGTTTTTTCTGATGATAGGGTACAGATCTTTTAATATTTCTTTAATTATTTGAGAGCCCGGGAAGAATGTGGTGGTGAGATTCAGTTTCCTGGTTTGTTCTTTTTTGGTGCGTGGGGTGTACTGTTCGGAGGGAGAGAGTATTTTCTTTTTAAGCAGGGGTTCTGGATACTTTCGTTTGAGGAGAACATGATGGAGGTTCTGTGTGGCTCTTTGAAGAGATGGTGAATTGTTGCAGATGCGATGGGCACGGACTGATAGGGAGTAGGGGATTGCGAGTTTGGTGTGAGGTGGATGGCAACTGGTGTAGTGCAAGTATTGTTCATGGTTGGTGGGTTTTTTGTGGATGGAGGTGCTGAAGGTATTGTTTTCAAGGCGGATGTTTATGTCAAGGAAGGTAAGGGAGGAAGCAGAAATTGATGAAGTGAACGAAACGGATGAGGTGGAGTTGAGGTATGCAATGAAAGTGTCTAGCGAGTCAAGCCCATGGGCCCATAGTAAAAAAATATCATCGATGAAGCGGACCCACAGGAGAGGCTTAAGGGTTTGGCAATTTAAATAAGAGTTTTCCAGGTGACCCATGTAGAGGTTTGCGTAGGCTGGGGCCATTCTGGTTCACATCGGGACTCCTCGCTTCTGTAGGTAGCTGATTTCTTCCCGGGCTCTCAAATAATTAAAAAAATATTAAAAGATCTGTACCCTATCATCAGAAAAAACAAAATCACGGCTGCTCTTCTTCCATCCTGCCCCTCCATTGCCTACAGAAGAGCACCTAACTTAGGTAATATTTTAAAATCCACCCGCCCCCTCCTACGGCACGCTCTGCCCCCACCTTCCTCCCTGACTCCATGCAACCGCCCCCGTTGCAAATGCTGCCCCCTGCTACGCCCCACCACTTCACCTGTCATCAATAGATCCTCCTCCACACCGTCTTGCACTTCCTTCAATGTTGTATACAGGCTATTTTGTAATTTTTGCACCGCGTACTACATAGGAGAATGTACCACACCCATATCCATTCGTATGAACAACCACAGGCACTCCTGAAAAACTCCCCCCTTTCATGAACCCATCCCCATTCACACTTCCTCACACAACAGTACCTTCGACCAATGTTTTTCCCTAACCTTCATTGAAGTTTTGCCAGAGAGGGCAACTATCATCGAGGTGAGGACGAGGGAGATGGCCCACATCTGGGTTGAAAAGGCGGTTGAAACGCCCGGGCTAAACATCGCCCACTAAAAGCCAAAACAAACCCTACCCTCCCTTTTCCCCCCCTCTCCCCTTCCCCTTCTTCCACCCTCACTACCTCACCAAGGAGGGGGACTGGAGGAACTTACCCTGCCTGCAGCAGTTCACCTTCAGCATTGAGGATAGCGGATCAATCCGCTGAAACGTCTGAACGTTTTTTTGTGAGTGTCCCTTTTTTTACGTGTGTCTATGTTTTAGTAGTACAATTTTTGTTCGTTCGCCTCGATCGGCCACATATTTATATTATCGCTTAGTGCGCTTTCATCAACATTTTACAATATATATATATATATATATATATATATATGATAATTAAATATGCTTACATAATTTCCCATTTAATCAAGGCAGCAATTTCTTTTTGTCACCATTGGTTGCCGAGAAAAAAATTAAAATATGCCGAAAATCGCCAAAAAGTACAATTTCCAGGAGATTAACACAAGATTTCGTCCAGTTTTACTCAACTGATTTCGTTTAAACTTAGTAGATACATAAAACAATGCAATTTATTTTCTAAAATTTAACTGTTTTTACAATATTGCCATCAATGTTTTACAATATTGCCATCAATAAACCAGCAAAAAATTAAAAATGGCGGACACTTCCCATTTTTTCCCGGGAGTCCGTTTAATATTTGTCATAATACAGGCGATACATTTCCGTCACATGGACTGTTGTTATATATAATGAAAGCTAATAAATGCCGCCCCCTACTTATGTAATTTTTTAAGTTAATGTCCAAGTTCAATGCTTTCAAAATGGCGTCCAAAAATTGATTTCTCGAAAAATATTTCATACTTAACACTGCCGTCGTACTCAATTTGTGAGTTGGACAGCGAAAATGATTAATATTTATGTTCATAACATTATCTACGAAATGTAGGTATCAATTATCTTTCGTCGTCCTTGGTTACTCTGAAAAATATTAAAATGTTCCGAAAATCACCGAAAATTACGACTTCTAAAAGATTAACACAGGAATTTGTCAATTTAACCCTCACCGATATCTTTCAAACTTTGTAGTTACATACACCTAAGCATTATCTTTCAGAAAACATAAATATTTAATAAATATTTTTATCGATATTACCGCGAAAAAATAAAAATGGCGGGCACTAATAATTTTTCCCGGAGAGAGGTTTACTTTTTATTGTATTACTCTCGAAATATGGATGTCATAGGCGCAACTTCTCTTCTTTTCATCAAGTTTTCGTCTTCTTTAAACCCCCTGAAACCCCCTAAAAAATTAAAATTTGCATATAAGTAGCCTTTTCGGGTACTTTTCGTCACAATGCCGCCGCTTTTCCAAGTCTTACCACTCATCGCTACGGAATTGATGTGGACGATTGATGATCCCTTGCAGTACAAACCTGTAAACCCCCGGTAAACCCAAATAACTCCCCCAAAAAATACAATTTTGCATTTAAGTCTACTTTTTTGGTACTTTTCGTGACTAATCCACCGCTGGTTCTTACCCCAACGTCTCATCCCTACGGCAATTATGTGAACGAAAAATGACCGCCAGGAGTACACACATATAAACCCCCGGTATCCCTCTGAAATCCCCCCAAATGTAAAATGTGCCATTAAGTCTCCTATTTGAGAACTTCTCGCAAACATTACGCCGCAATACTCGTCCCCTCCGAGCTCTAGATCCAGAATGGTTGGTGAAGGCGGGCCACCGTTCACCATACGGGAAAAAAATACCAGAAAACCCCCGATCACCTCCAGGAACCTCGCCGAAAAAAAATAAAATTTTTAAATTCACCTTTCCGAGTATTTTTCGTCACAATTTAGCCGGTGCCACTACTACTTATTATAACCCCCGATAACCCCGTGAAACCTCCCAAAAATTTTCTAATAAAGCGCCTCTCCGGGTAAAAGAATCGTCAGAATTCCGCCTCTATTGGGGACCCCTAGGACTTATCTGCACGAAATTTATGAGAACAATTTGTGACCACTGGTTTAACACAAGTATAAAACCCCTGGTATTCCGTTGGAACCCCCTGCAAAAAATGAATTACTTCCCAATAAGTCTTTTTTTATGCGTACTTGTCGCAACTATTACGCCGCATTGCACTACCCCTTAAAATCATCGCTACATAATCACTGTGGAAGATTGGTGACCGCATGTATAACACATTGAAACCCCGAATCCCCCTGGGCACCCCTCTCGGTGGAGAAGACCATTTATGAGGACTAAGCGGAGTAGCCGCGGGAGGCACCTCATCACCAAGGCGGAGAAGACGTTCCGAGGAGTAACTGGCTTAGGCGAGGGGGAGCCCCCCCGATGTTCAAGCGGTGCAGCCGCTGTTGGCTCCAATACACCCCTGGGCGGCTAAGCCGCCCCTTAAACGAATAACGGTGAACAAGTTCCTAAATGCTCTCGCCATCTGGGCGGCTATGCCGCCCGGAGGGCGAGAATGAACTGACTAAGAAAGTAACTGCCAGAGGGCGTTCAAAGTTCAAAATGACTATCTTTGGATTTTTTTAACACCAACTTCCAATGGTTAAAGGAATAACGTCTTAACATATGAGATACTAAAATTTTTGGTTGATTTTTTGGTGTGGTTTTCTTTGCAATGTTTTAATTTTAAGTATTTTTTTTAACTTTTAAAAATTTTAATGCTTTTCTTATGGGCCGAACTTCGGAATTTTTTTGACCTATTTGCAATAATCGTAGGACAAATTCCTTCAAATGCAAGTTACAAGATTTTTACTCAATTTTTAGCTCTCTTTAATTTTCCAACAAGTCGAACGAATTACGAGTAATTAAATCTAATCGATTTTCCATTGAGATAGCGACTCCTACAACGTTTGGTAACTTACAACACATCCGCCGTGAAATTTGCATTCCCTCAACACACGATTTTAGCTTTTTCGGAATTTTTTTTGCCACTTCCCGACGACGTACGGACACCAAATTAACGTGAGTGACGTCTTTTTCTTGCCCCTACTACCGCTACCCGGAGAACGCAGAATATTTAATTTTAACGGGTGACACCGTCGAAAAACCATGCTTGCACTACAGCTAAAGTGCCCACATTTTTATCGAAGGTAAACGATGCCACGTTATACGGACAAGCAAATAAAATCCCCCGATAACCCCCTGTGACCCCTCCAAAAAATAAAAATTACCTAATAAGTGGCATATTTCATGTACCATTCATCCAAGTTGTGTCGTTTTTATTTATTCGGACTGGGAATTGTGTCAGCTATATTTACTCGTCATGTTCAATTATCTAGGCCCACTAATACACCCGCAATAAAACTTCAAATTTTTAAATGTACATTTTTTAACAAAATAGTAGAGAAGAAATGGTACTTCTACCCCATGCACACCTAAACGCAATTTTTTAAAACCACTTCCCCATCAGATACGGCCGCGAAATTCGCATGAGTAATGCCTTATTACAGCGCCTATGCACCGCTATGTGGAGAACTCAGAATTTGTAATCTATATGTGAGTAATAGGGGAAAATTCATTGTTCCCATAAAACTAGAGAGCTGGAATTTTTATTGTAGGTAGGCAAACATATTTTATGCAGGAAAATCACTCGAAAGTTTACGTGGCTCTCCAGGGGACCAGCGAAAAAATATTTTTTTCTGTAAATAGCATGTTTATTTGTTGTTTTCGCATATTTTAGCAGTTTTCCGTTCTCCTATGATTCATCGATAAAGAATTTATTTGGATGATTGCGACCGTAGTCAGTACACTCATCAAAACCCTTGAAACCCCCCGGACCGCCTTCAAAACATCGTCATGAGGTAAAATGATACAATCACGGCTAGCATGCGTCTACATTTTGCCACATTATCCCCCGGCAGCCTTTGTAAACGATGGGGGATAGCTGGTAGTACGCATTGCTTGGTGAGGAGTGAAAACCCTGGCGGCGAAGCTGCCCCCACCCCAGGAACGACGAAGCTACTCCGAGGAGTCAGAGGCGCGGAAAAACTCCGAGAACCCTCGGGCGGCAAATCCACTCCAACACGTGGAGCAGCTGAACGGGTGTCTTACGAGGGGGGAGGGCGCCGATAACCCTTGGGCGCGAAGCCGCCCACAGGCGAGGAACGGCGAAGCCGTTCCGAGGAGTCGACGGCCCGGGGGGACACGGGTAAATCTTGGGCGGCGATGCCGCCCCACCACGAGGAAGCTTACTGGGGGAGGGCGCCGATAACCTTTCGGCGGCGAAGCCGCCCACAGGCGAGGATCGGCGAAGCCGTTCCGAGGAATCGATGGCTCGGGGGGACACAGGTAAACCTTAGGCGGCAATGCCGCCCCATCACGTGGAAGGGCGATGCCGTTCCCAGGAGTCGACGCCTCGGGGGGATTCGGGTAACCCTTGGGCGGCGAAGCCGCCCTTCCACGATGAAGCTTACGGGGGGAGGGCGCCGATAACCCTTATTATACACAGCCCTTGTGGTGACTGACTCATGGATACAAAATCCCGACCACTTCTAGAAGTGCTGGAGAGCTGGCGCGCGTGCGGAGAACCGGAAATGATCCGAAGGAAAAATCCGGAAACCGGAAGTTTCCGCCACGTGTCCTCGCTAGGACGGCATAATGGCCGAAATCGCGCTTTTTCCGGGGACCCTCTTTCGGTTTTAATTTTACTGCGCGTGAACTGTGCGTGCCTTACGAATTGTTAATGCATTTTTTGAAAGCTGATGAACGTGGGCACGTAATTAAGTAAATTTATTAGTTTCCATTTGAGAAAATTGCAGCCAAAATGGCGTCCAAAAATTGATTTTTCGAAAAGAATTTCATACCTTCCCCTACCCTCGACTTAATTTAGGGTGTGGGATAACGAAAATGATTATTATATATGCTCATAAGATTGTCTACGAAATGTAGGTAACAATTTTCTTTCATCGTGCTTTGTTACCCAGAAAAAAATTAATGTATTCAGAAAATCACAGAAAATTACGAATTCCAAAAGATTAACACAAGATTTCGTCAATTTTAACCCGACCGATGTCTTTCAAACTTTGTAGTTACATACAACTTTGCATTGTCTTTCAGAAAATCTAAACATTTTATAAATAATTTAATGTATATAACCGCGAAAAAATAAAAATGGTGGGCACTACTCACTTTTTCCAGGGACTGGTTTGCTTTTTATTGTATCCCAGTGGGGAAAAGTTAGTTCAAAAGATATGCAAAGAATATTCTCCAGCGAAGCAACTTTACTGCAAAGAATACTCTTCATGAACGTCCAAAGAATCAACAAATGGCGCACTATCCGAGTTCAAAGAACATTCTCCTGCAGTAGTGCAAAGGATGTTCTTTGGTTATTCATCTTGCACTACCTATGGCCAGTTCGTGCGATAAGAAGGTTCAAAGTACTTCTTAGGATATGTATCGTGAACTACCTCTTGCCAGAGGGTTCAAAGTTTCTTCATAGAACATGCATTTTGCACAACCTCTGGCTAGATGCTTCATTGGGAAGGTTCAAAGTTGCTTCATAGGATATGCATTGTGCACTACCCCTAGCTAGATGCTACATTGAGAAGGTTCAAAGTTGCTTCATAGGACATGCATTTTGCACTAATCCTGGCTAGATGCTACATTGAGGAGGTTCAAAGTTGCTTCATAGGATATGCATCGTGCACTACCCCTAGCTTGATGCTACATCGAGAAGGTTCAAAGTTGCTTCATAGGATATGCATCATGCACTACCCCTGGCTAGATACTACATTGAGAAAGTTCAAAGCTACTTCATAGGACCTGCATTTTGCACAACCCCTGGCTAGATGCTTCATTGGGAAGGTTCAAAGTTGCGTCATAGGACATGCATTTTGCACAACCCCTGGCTAGATGCTTTATTGGGAAGGTTCAAACTTGCTCCATAGGCTATTCACCGTGCACTACCCCTTACCAGATCCTACATTGAGAAGGTTGCTTTATAGGATATGTATCGAGCACCACCTCTTAGCAGATCCTACATTGTGAAGGTTCATCGTTGTTTCTTAGGATACGCATCGTGCACTACACCCGGCGAAATTCTACAGCGAGAAGGAACAAAGGTGATTCATAGAATAGGATATAATAGGATCCATAGGATAGGATGCATGATGCACTGCCTCTGGCTATATGAATCCGCAAGAACGATCAAAGCTGCTTCAAGTTCAGTGCTATACCAATTGTAGGGACAGGCGAAGGAGGAATCTTATGTACATTCATTTTGGAAATAAATCCAAGAAGAAGGGAAGGAGGGTATAAAATATTAATGTAATATAGGTATATAATGTAAAAATTTATGTTCATAAAAAATGACATTCATATTAAATGGCAAATATTATAGAAACAATGTGAAAGCAAGCGAATAAAAGTAATTGAGGAATGATTGATGATGATGACACAAAGCATGAAAAGAATACACATATATACTAATTGTTTCCACATAAAAATTATTCCACGGCAATAGGCAAATAGGCAAAGCACGCATATGTTGAAGCTTAAAAATGAAATTTTTAAAGGGTTTCTTCATTGACCTCTTCCCTCATTGGCTTTGCCTGTCTGTCCGTCCATGGAAATGCCAGTGGCGGGTCATTTTTGCCTTGCCGTGATGGTGCAAGTGTTATAAATCCACCCGCACATTTCTTCACCTCCTTTCCCTGAATATAAGGTGTGCTCACTCTTTCCATGATCTCTGCAAGAAAAAATTTTATTGGTACATTGAAACGATTTTGGATTGCTAAGCAACTATAATTCAGCAGATAATTCAGAAATTCAATAACAAACCTTGGAGGCACTTCTCCAGCACGGGCAATGGTGATTTCAGGGCTAATTTATCACCTTTCTCCCTTTTATGGACACCATCCCACACATAATGAGCAGCACAATAATAAGTCATTATTGTCCCCATCACAATGTTGGCGATATCAACAGGCCTTTTTTTTCCCCAGCTAGGGCTATCATGAATTTGATCTGAAATTAAGTTCAAACTTCTTTATTAATGGAAATGCAGGGAAACAGATAACGGAATAAAATATACTTGTCCCCCAAGAGTGTGAGGGATTGCGCAGTTAGGTGTAGGGAATGGCGGATGAGGTAAATTCTCTGAATCATTTGGGGTTATGGTATTAACGGATGGACAGAAATCAATTAAATCCGAGCTATGCTCCTGCCGAAATAATGGATTCGAGTTTCGTTCTAAAGGAAACTTTTCCTGTGGCCAGGCCATACTGAAGTATTATCAAAATTAAAACACACACAAAAATAAAATAAAATAACGAAAATAACAAAAAATCGGAGTGAATGTTCTTTAGATTATTCACTGCAAAGTAAGCCCCCGAATAGTAAAATGAATTTTGGATAAATTAATTTTTCACCTGACACCAAAATGTCGCGACGGGACGACACTGCTACCTACTAGTACGTCTTCTGCCTGGATAAGGTTCCGAAGGGAGAGCGAATCAAATGCTCATTGAGAGTAACTAACTCAGCTTTTATTGTTCGCTGTTATTCCGGTCGTACACTTTCACGGGGGGGGGGGGATTTGAGGCTGGCGCGCATGGAGGTGGAATGCTTGGGTATAGAATTTACGTGCGGCGAGTAGGGAGAGGCGGTGCTGATGGTCGTGGACTTGGTCGTACCCGGATCATTTCCCACACGAGTTGTTGTTCGAGAACTACCGCAGCTCTCGCGTCAAGGTCCCGAAGAGACCCCGGATGGAGAATCGAAGAAGTCCTCGAACGACGAACTCGTCCAACCCAGGCACCAGCATTAACGCACTCACTGTACTGCCAAGAAAAACTGTCCACGCGGGACAGAATTTCTGCCCTATATGTCCACTTCCCGGGGGTGCGCGTGAGGGGGAAGGGGTCGCAGCGGGAAAGGGGAGTGTTCCCCAGTGCATGGTCCAAATTCTCGGAAATGCCCCTTGGACCCCCGCACCCTAGGGCGGGAAAAGTAACGTCACGCCTTCTTTCCCGCCACGCAGAGTATCCTCCGATCACCACAAACCGAATATGCAACATGTGAGCTTATGTGTAGAGTCTTGCAAAATTCATACATCTAATATGAGAACCAAAAATTCTAATAATAATAATATTAACTAATGAAACAAATTTAGTAATATGGTAAATTCTACGTACTCACCTAGAATAAATCGGCGTCAGTGGTCGCAATTGATAGCTGCCTCTTCCACTCCAGTTCCTGGGGTCCCTTCTCAGCTCACAACTGCATTCACGAGTTCACGAAAGAGTGACGGAGTTGCAATTCAGAGTAGGTGGTGTCAGTCGAAGCCGCTAAAACAACTCCTTGGGTATGCTTCCGCGAACGTTATTATTTCTTTACAAACTTGAGATTCTCCCGTCTTCATTCTCCTCCCCTCCTTCCCCTTCCCCGAACTCTTGTTACTTTCACCCGTAACCTCTGCAGAGCTGTCAAATCGCAACATCTACATTTTGGCTCTTATTAGACGAGGTAGCCAGCGACATTAGCTGGCGTCGCACTGGCTACCTAACTTAGTAACCAGTTCAGTAGCAAGAGCTTTTCGCGTTTCTTTTCTCATTGCCCAGCGATGTATACTTACAGAGAGGCAACGGGAGACTGGCGACCTAGTGTTATAAGCTCCGTATGCTACAACGCAGCGTTACCAATATGGGTAGCCATTGGCGACCGGAGTGACGACGGGGCTATGAGCAACCTCTAGGGTGTTTGGCAGTGGGTGATCAATCATCAACATGCAAGGGGATTCTCACATGCTAACCACACCGCTATAAAAATGTCACACATTCTTACAAACTTTTCTTCCTCATTCATTCAAAGGTACAACTTGCCAACTAATAATGAAGACAATCTGCTTATGAAGATAGATCGTGCAAAGCATGCTGTTAGAAATACTAGGAAAACTCAGAATCATGCATTAAGGGTATACACAAATAGTTGGCTACATCACAAGTCAGCTAACCAATTCGTAAGTTCTAACGCTGCCCTTATAGTCTCTTATCGACTCAATGCAGAAGGGCGAGTATCTACCCCAACTCCATATGATCCCTTCCATCAGATCCGCCTGGTGTGGACTCAACAGAATTTTTTTATTATTGTGTTAAATAACAAGAAATTTTTTTTCCCTATTATAAAACCTAGCTTATTGCTTTGCGTGCCAAATTTTTAAAATTCAGAATTTCCGTGAAGTTTAAATTATATAAAGGCTTGAGTAATCAAGTGACCATCGCTCGCACCTTGTGTAGACATTAAGGGGGAAAATATGAAACAATCTTCGAACTCCATGTGAATTGGGAGGTGTTCTGTAGAATCCGTTGGCATCTGAGATCGTACAACCCGCGGACATCAGTTAAATAATGTACAAAATGAACAATCTTTGAATTAGTTCCCTAATTTAGTTCAAAGAATGTGCTGAGAACGTCCACCTTGCACATGCTCAAAGTTAGTGCAGCGGGAAACGATCTTCGCATGTTCTAAGCAAGTTCTATGGACATTCATTCTGAATTAATTCAACTATGCAAATACTTTGAAGTAATTCAAACTCAATTCTGCACAAACGTTCCCCACTGGGATTACTCTCGAAATATGGATGTGATAAGGCACACTTCTTTTAGATATGACAGTAAATGAATGTGACCATATAGTATCGTCATATTTAAACCCCCCGAAACCCCCTAAAAACTTAAAATTTGCATAAAAGTAGCCTTTTCGGGTACTTTTCGTCACAATTCCGCCGCTTTTCCAATCCTTACCACTCATTGCTACGGAATTGATGTGGACGATTGATGACCGCTGGCAGTAAAAACCTAAACCCCCGGTAAACCCTCAAACACCCCCCCAAAAAATAAAATTTTGCATATAAGTCTACTTTTTGGGCACTTTTCGTGACTATTCCACCACCCCCAAAGACTCATCCCCACGGAATTTATGTAAATGGATAGTGACCGCCAGGAGTACACACATATAAACCCCCGGTATCCCCCTGAAACCCCCCCCAAATGTAAAATGTGTCATTTAGTCTCCTATTTGGGAACTTCTCGCAAGCATTACGCCCCACTACCCATCCCCTCTGAGCTCTATATCCGGAATAATTGTTAAGGGCGAGCCACCGTAAACCATACGGGAAAAATACCAGAAAACCCCCGATCACCTCCTGGAACATCGCCGAAAAAAAGATAAAAAAAATTTTAAAGTCGCCTTTCTGAATAGTTTCCGTCACAATTTAACCGGTGCCCCTACCACTTATTAAAACCCCCGATATCCCCGTGAAACCTCCCAAAAGTTTCTAATAAATCGTCTCTCCAGGTAAAAGAATCGTTAGACCACTGTTCCCAACCCCTAGGAGTTATCGGCACGGAATTTATGAGAACGATTTGTGACCACTGGTTTAACACAAGTATAAAACCCCCGGTATACCGTTGGAACCCCCCGCAAAAAAATGAAAAACTTGCCATTAAGTCTTCTTTTATGGGTACTTGTCGCCACTATTACTCCGCATTGCGCTACCCTTTACAATTCGCTACGTGATCACAGTGGACGATTGGTGACCGCATGAATAACACATAAAAAGCCCCGAATCCCCCTGGGCACCCCACTCGGTGGAGAAGAGCATTAACGAGGACTAAGCGGTGCATCCGCGGGGGGCTCCTCAACGAGGAACGGCGAAGCCGCTCCGAGGAGTAACTGGCGTAGGCGAGGGGGAGCTTCAGTAACCCTCGGGCGGCGAAGCCGCCCCGACGTTCAAGCGGCGCAGCCGCTGTGGACTCCTCGCATCTCTGGGCGGCAAAGCCGCCCCTCAAACGAATAACGGTGAAACAGTACCGAAATTCCCTCGCCCTCTGGGCGGCTATGGCGACCCCAGACGAGGAACGGTGAAGCCGTTCCGAGTATTAAGCGGGGTAGCCCCGGGGGGCACACTCAACCCCCGGGTGGCGAAGACGCCCTTCAGCGAGGAACGGCGAAGCCGTTCCGAGGAATGAGTGGGGCGCCACCCTACCCCCTGGCCGGCGAAGCCGGCCCCTTGCTGAGGTGAGATTATTCGAACTTCATAAGTCTTCGAACGACCGCAAAAGTAGACGGCGAAGCCGGAACCGGGGTTTTTAAGGGGCGGAGCCCCTTAACGAGCGCGCGGAGTGTAGCGGGTTCTATTAGTCCGAAGAGCAAGTTCCACTAATCTCTTTTTTCTACTCATATTTATGAAAAAATTCGTTCGTATTCAATTACGGTTATTAACCTGAGCACCACGACTATATATGGTAGCCTTGTTAAGCAATTTACAGCGTACAATTCGCAAATAACACATTTAGTTGCCCCTAGTTACGCTGAAAACTATTGATTTTTTTAATTTAGGCTTTCGTTCAGTATTTATTTGGGGATTTTAGCTAAGAGTTCTAGTTTGTAGCCTACTTAGACCTTCCCTTAGCATAATAGAATATAATCAAGTATATTATACTCTTATTCTTGTCTTAAGACTCGCGGCGCTTCACGCTTGCTCGTTGCTAACATACAACCACGGGTTTTCAACGTTACAATGAGTTACATCGAAGCAATAAACATCCCTATAAACTGGGAAAATTGAAGGATTCATGCATAGTTAAACCGATTATTATGCTCCTGGAGAATTGCTTTTATGTTGCGAATTTCCACCGTCGTAAAGCAATAATTTGTCATACCAAATGTCATGGGGGTCACGGCATAACTTTCATGTAAATTATCTTAACAAGCGACAATTTCATCATCCACTTTTCTGATAACTGAAAAACACGAGGTAAAAGCATGTATTTCATCATACCGATGGTAAACTTTTAACACCCCAAGTAATAGTCGTGGCAAAGTAACAATAGGTTAACTTTCCCGAGAATAACAGCACATGAACAAATGACGAGAGGCAATAAAATGCTCCATCAAAATAATGTTTACACCATGCGTTCAGCATACTTCTCGACTCCCGACGGCAGTATAGGCTCGGATGAGGACCCAGCTGGCCTCGCCAGAGCTCGGGTGCCTTCTCGCTGTGGTGGGCTCCGAGAAATTTATCTTGGTTTTAAAGGTCAATTTTTTATTTCTTTTGATGATGAATGGAGATAATTTTGGCATTTTTGCGAGCTATTATTTCGATGTTACCTGTTCAAAATACTTTTAATGGCAGTTGACGACCCATGAAAGAAATAATCAATTTCTAGGAAAATGAATTGGCATCAAATTCGCAGTATATCAAGTTTATTTTTTGAGTCCTATCATGGATATTTTAGTAAATACATTGTGACACTTATCAACACTTTCATTCCAACTGCTAAAATTACTGAGAAAATATATTTTAGTCCAGTAAGTAAATCCGCATGAAAGCTGATCCACTCCTAAGCCCTGGAAAACTGAGCATATTAGGGAAAATGCTGTGCAGCCCCTCAACTTCGGGTAATAGCGCTGCCACAATCACTCTGGGAATTCGCTCTACTTCAACAAATTCATATTTAGAGGCACCATAAAAATGTTGATCGTGAAGAAATTAGTCATGACCTATTTAAGTGCGGGTTACAGAAAATGGTAAATATTGAAAATAAATTAGGATGAAGTTGATAGTCCATATCGTAGAAAAAGGGGGGATAGTATAGTTGTTTTGGGTCCGAATGGAATGGGACATTGATGCTACATACTTACTACGGCCTGGAAGACGTGTTAGTGAAATACCTTTTTTTAATGTATAAATCTGAGTTACGACTCGTCATTGGACTATGCCAAATGGAAACGGTTATCTTTCTGTGTTTTTTAATAATCAAAGTGATCTTGAGAAACGTTTAAATGAAGCTAGTAACCCCTGCTAGGTAAAATTTTTCAGTTAAAATTGCACAAGGAACAAGTTCTGCGATTTTCTTTGTTACTCGCGAA
Source organism: Ischnura elegans (assembly GCF_921293095.1). Classification (NCBI taxonomy): domain Eukaryota; kingdom Metazoa; phylum Arthropoda; class Insecta; order Odonata; family Coenagrionidae; genus Ischnura; species Ischnura elegans. The sequence goes on along the minus strand of NC_060259.1, from coordinate 2,350,283 downwards.
TTACACTGGTCAACAGTGATTTTGTTGCCAACTAATTTACAATGAATTTAGGATAACGTTATGGCCCTGAATTCGAATATGTCATTTGTTTTGCTAGATTGGCTCTATTTATTGTTATAACGTATACTATATAGATTTAAAAAAAACAAAAAACTTCAAAATATTAATTGAGATACATTGTGCACACAAGCAAATGAAAAAGAGAAAACATATGAAAATAATCACAAAAATGTTGATCCATTGTTCATTCAGAAGTAATAGAAAAAGAAAGAAAAAACACAGTCTTTTAAAATTATTGCAATTATCATCTCGAAAAACTCCGCCTGTGTGATTTTCTGTTGTGTTGAACATCAGGACAGTCATGCTGAAGGTTCCAACAGTAGTCTGCCATCATGTGCTGGTACCATCTACCTTGATATCGTTCTTCCATCACCTGAAAATCTTGATGGAATCTTTCACCTTGATCCTCGCTGTAGTCACCAAGATTGTCCGTAAATCTATCAAGATGGCTGTGGAGGTAGTGAATCTTAATGCTCATATTTGCCCTCAAGGTTTTGAAGTTTCTGAGCATGTTTTTCACCAGTTCCTCATAATTATGTGCTTTGTAGTTACCCAAGAAATTCTTGACAACAGATGCAAAACTGCTCCACGCAGATGCTTCAATGCAATTCATAACTTTAATGAATTCCAAATCATGCATAAGTTTCCGAATTTGGGGACCATCAAATATACCAGCTTTTAATTTTTCATTACTGAGACCAGGGAATGATTTGCATATATATTTGAATCATTCACCATTTTTGTCCAATGCTTTCACAAATTGCTTCATTAGACCAAGCTTGATATGAAGTGGTGGAAGAATGATTTTGTCCTCATCAACTAATGGTTTTTTTAGGATATTAGCTGTTCCTACAGTAAAGGTGTCTCTTGATGGCCATGAAACTTTCTCCCAGTGATCATGCTTTGCTCTGCTGTCCCACACGCAGATAAAGCAGGGGAATTTTGTGTATCCACTTTGCTGTCCAAGCAAAAAGTTAACCATTTTCAAATCAACACAGAGAGACCATTGGTGTTGGTTATAACGAAGTTTCTGGAGAATCATCTGGATATTTTCGTTCTCCTCATGAAGTTTTGTTGAGTGGCCAATTGGAATGGATGCATAGCGGTTACCATTATGCAACAACACACATTATAAGCTTCTGCTTGAGCAATCGATAAAGAGCCTCCAGTCTTGAGGTTGATATTTTGTTAGTCCCAGTTTCAGTAGTATACCAGGAATGTCACTGCAGTAAACAAGTTCATCTTGTTGACTGAAGTATGGAAGTAGATCTGCTTCTCTTGTCCGGTAAGCTGTGATTTTAATTCCTGGTTGCAGGCAATTCTTCTCATTAAGTCTAAATGCCAAGAGTTCAGAAGACTGTTTAGAAAGACCGAGATCTCTTATCAAATCGTTAAGCTCTTCCTGACTGAAGAGCTGATGTCTTGTGGAGCTTCCTTCGTATTCACATTCACTACTACTAGTGTTCACGTGCTGCAAATCATCGTCATCTGAAGAGGGTAGTTTTGGCAGAGTGGTGAAGACTGGTACAGGAATGTCATCGTTGTGTGGCACTGGTCGCCTTGCTGATTCCAAATCGGGATATTCCCACTTATGCTTCTTGTGGCGATTGAAACCTTTTACATTGACCATGCATAAATTGCAATCATCATGGTGATTTTTTTGGCTCTCGCCACACCATTGGCATTCCAAAGTTTAAACCCCTTCGTTTCCCATTAGTCTACAGTCGTAAAGACTCCACACAGCGTATGCAAACTTTATGAGGAGCCCAATGTTTATCTTGGTCTCCCAGTTTAACACCAAAATATGCAAGATAGGCCTGTTTCACAAAGTCAGTAATGTTCTTCCGTTGTTCTTGCAGAGTGTATTCTCCACAGATATCACAGAACTCATCAAGAGAGTTGAAACAACCTTTACACGAAGAACTCATGTTAATCTATGAAAAGAATTAAAAAAATATATTTGTAAAAATATTGTAAATAAGGTAAGGTGGAACTAATAAAACAATATTTATAACAATATTATCTATATATTACATTAAACTAAGAATATAATGTAGTAACTAATCGCGACATACCTTTTTATTGATACTGTGAACGAGAAATTCTTCACTAGGAAAACTTTTAATGGCTATTACACAAACTGCGTCCTCTCACACGCTCGTCCCTCTCTCGACTGCCGTTGTTCGCTTTCGAAATTCGTATTTTCTAACGAAATGTCCAAAGGGTGGGTTACCTACAGAAATGAAAACACGAACTTGAGAATGGTTTGTGGACTGTTTTACGATAGTGGTTCACATCACTGGATAGGTCACACTCGCTCATCTGACGCCGCGCTGAAGACTGAGCGCCCAGTCCGTGTCTCTGAGCCGACGAAGCCCGTCGAGCAAAGCCACCTCTTGTCACGCCTGCCTCCACCCCCCATCTCAATGGTCCCAACAGCCGTTCTGCGCTAAAGTTGCACTTCCTTCCTTTCCTTCCTTCACTTTCACCAGTGTTATCCTTCACCTTCACTGCAACAGTGTGACTAACTGACGCTCCTTGAAATTGTGAGACACATGAGGGTGTCTCAAATTACTACCACGTCCCATAATCTCACCTTCTCCTCTATATTGTGTAACATATAAGATATTACATTTGTAAATACGGAGTTACAAAATATAAAATGAATAGGCATAAAGAATTGAGGAATCACAACCGATTTACTGATAATTTAACGATTAAACGCTACATGTCAGAGATAGCCTGTATCTAAGAAACTAGAGCCAATTGGGGAAATCCGTTTTCAGATTCAGATTCAGCATACCAAATATACCCAGTATTCGTTGAAATATCTCCGGCAACAACAAAAAAATTTTTTTTTGTAGAACTGTGTTATTTTTTATTGTAAAGACATGCTGCAACAAGAAGTACATTACCCAGCGTTTATGTTTTAATAATATTGTAATTAATCCTAAGTGTTTGCTCCTGTTGCACCTTTAGACTTTGCCTAACAGTGAGAAATGAAAGAAAACAGGTGGGGTCAGTATATAGGGAAAGAAAGGATATGAGAAAGAAAAAGAATCGTAACCCTCGCTGCCAAAAATGATTCCCGGAAGTACGATGGATTCCTCCCTCCCCCCGCCACTCCCCTCCCCCCCTCCGCCCCCATCGATCCGCGAGCGTGACTCTCATGGACACACCTTCCCCCCTCCTGACCCGCCAACTGACACGCGCCTTCGCTGAACCGTGCGCGCTCCCCGCATCGTGGCAGTTTGCTTCTTTCTTCGGATAGCGAATACGTTCGGAGGGGATATCACGCGTCCCGCGGGCCAGGGTCTAAACCGTCTCACGACGCTGAGACGGGAAGGGAGGTGGACAGCGTTAGGTTGGACGTGAGCATTAATAATAATAATAAAATGCCTTTATTCGGGCGAGGTTGACACTAAGAAGTCCCCTCTTCCACCTAACCCCTCGATAGCGTCAATGCAGACATATTTTTTTTAAATGGTAGACAAACGTGTACAATACAAAGGATATACAATATACACTACTTGTGAAATGTCAAAAATATAAATAACTATATGTGAAAATTTTTTGTAAAAAGATTTCTGTTTGAGGGGAAAAAACATAAGGATATGGGTGTAATATCCTTCAACGAAAAAACCCACTGCAGGAAAACGCCCACACAAGAAGAGGGGCGTGAAAAACCTGCGAAAAACTACTGACTGAAAGCCTCACTCACTGATTCACGTATATATATCTATCTATATTATATACAACCCGATGCGTGACAGATAGCTCACTGACCACTCACTGACCACTCACTGATTCACGTATACAAATTCCCAAACACTTCCGGACGAGCTGGGAAGACAAAATTTTCACCGTCGCCGGAGAAAAAATATTGATCGGGGGAAAAAATCCGAAAACTCGAAAAAGTCGAACGGTTTTTGAGATATATCGATCCGAATTAACACTGGAGCCTTATGGGACTAAAACTTTTTCCATTCATTGCCGACTTGCAAATGTCACGGGGAGATGAAATTTCACTGACGAAAACTAGATTTTTGGCCGATTTTTTTATGCGAAACATTTTGCCATATTTTGTTTATAAGTATTTTTTATATTTTTTTAAAATTTCCAATGCTTTTCTTACGGGCCTATCTTTGGATTTGTTTTAAAACCAACTTTAAATCGTGGTAGGAATAAGTGCTTAACGTATGAGATACTAGATTTTTGGTTGATTTTTTTAGTGTGGTTTTCTTTGCAATGTTTTAATTTTAAGTATTTTCTTTAACATTTTCAAATTTTCAATGCTTTTCTTATGGGCTCAGTTTGGGAACTTTTTTGACCAATTTGCAATAATCGTAGTACCAATTCAATTTAATGCAAGATACTAGATTTTTTTCTTAATTTTTTGGTAATCTTTTCATATCCATAAATCCAACGAATTTCGAGTAATTAACGATTATGTATTTCCATTGAATTTGCGACTCCTACAACGTTTGGTAACTTACAACGCATCCGCCGTGAAGTTTGCATTTCCTCAACACACGATTTTAAATTTTTCGGAATTTTTTTTATCCACTTCCCAACGTCGTACGGACACCAAATTAACGTGAGTGACGTATTTTTCGTGCTCCTACGTGCCGCTACCCGGAGAAAGCAGAGTATTTAATTTAAACGGGTGACACCGTCAAAAAACCATGCTTGCACTACAGTAACAGAGCCGAAATTTTTATCGAAGGTAAACGATACCGCGTTATACGAAAAAAGCACTTTAAATCCCCCGAAAACTCCCTGTGACCCCTCCAGAAAAATAAAAATTACCTAATAAGTCGTATATTTCGTGTACCATTAATCCCAGTTGTATCGTTTTTATTGATTCCGATTGGGAATTGTGTCTGCTACATTTACCCGTTATGTTCGATTAGTCATGTCCATTTACAAACCCGCAATAAAACTTCAAATTTTTAAATGTACATTTCTAAACGAAATAGTAGAGGTATTTTGATAGTCCTGGCGCATGGACACCTAAATGCGATTTTTTAAAACCACTTCCCCATCAGGTACGACCTCGAAATTCGCATGAGTAATGCCTTATTACAGCGCCTATGCACCACTATGTGGAGAACACAAAATTTGTAATCTATATGTGAGTAAAAGGGGAAAATTCGTTGTTCCCCTAAAGCTAGAGCGCTGAAATTTTTTATCGTAGGTAGGCAAACAAATGTAATGCAGGAAAACTTCAGGAATTTTCACGTGGCTCACTAGAAGACGAGCGAAAAAATTATTTTCTCCGTAAAAAGCATGTGTTTTGCTGTATTCGCATATTTTAGCAGTTATTCCGCTCTCCTATGAGTACCCGCTAAGGAATTTCGTAGGATGATTGTGATCGTATACACTACACTCATAAAAACCCTTGAAAAACCCCCTTGACCGCCTCCAAAACATCGTCATAAGGTAAAATGCCACAATCACGGCTAGCATGCGTCTACACTCTGCAACATTATCCCCCAGCAGCCTTTGTAAACAATAGGGGATAGCTGGTAGTACGCATTGCTTGGTGAGGAGTGAAAACCCTGGCGGAAAAGCTGCCCCCACCCCAGGAACGACGGACGCACCCCCAGGAGTCAGAGGGTCGGAAAAACTCCGAGAACCCTCGGGCGGCGAATCCGCCCCAGCACGTTGAGCAGCCGCACCAGGAAGGGCGATGCCGTCCCCAGGAGTCGACGCCTGGAGGGGACTTGGGTAAATCCTGGGTGGCGAAGCCGCCTCATCACGAGGAAGCTTACGGGGGCAGGGCGCCGAAAACCCTTGGGCGGCGAAGCCGCCCACAGCCGAGGAACGGCGAAGCCGTTTCGAGGAGACGACGGCTCGGGGGGACACAGGTAAATCTTGGGCGGCGAAGCCGCCCAATCACGAGGAAGGGCGATGCCGTTCCCAGGAAAACCGTGCGCGGCGAAGCCGTTCCGAGGAGTCGGTGCCTCGGGGGGACCCAGATAAACCTTGGGCGGCGAAGCCGCCTCATCACGAGGAAGGGCGATGCCGTTCCCAGGAAAACCGTGCGCGGCAAAGCCGTTCCGAGGAGTCGGTGCCTCGGGGGGACCCAGATAAACCTTGGGCGGCGAAGCCGCCTCATCACGAGGAAGGGCGATGCCGTTCCCAGGAGTCGACGCCTCGGGGGGACTCGGGTAACCCTTGGGCGGCGAAGCCGCCCTTCCATGATAAACGGCGAAGCCGTTCCGAGGTGTCGCGGGAGGTCGTCCGAGGGTGGCAGCCGGCGAAGCCGGATTTAGGGGGCGTAGCCCCCTAACGAGCGCGAGTATATATATATAATACCGATGTGTGACAGATACCTCACTCCCTCACTCATTGACCACTCATTCACGTATACAAACTCCCGACCACTTCCGGACGTGCTGGGAAGACGAAATTTCCACGGTTGGTGGAGAAGAAATATTCATCGGGGGGAAAAATCCGAAAACTCGAAAAAGTCGATCGGTTTTCGAGATATATCGGTCCGAATTAACATTGGAGCCTCATGGGACTAAAACTTTTTCCTTTCATTGCCTACCTGCAAATGTCTTAGGAACACGGCATATCTCTGACGGAAACAAGATTTTTAGCTGATTTTTTAATGCGAAAGTTTTTGCCATATTTAGATTTTAAGTATTTTTTATAATTTTTTTCAATTACCAATGCTTTTCTTATTGGCCTATCTTTGGATTTTTTTACAAACAATTTGGAATGATTGTAGGAATAAGTCCTTAACGTAGAAGATACTAAATTTTTTTGTTGATTTTTGGATGGTAATTTTTGCAATATTTTGATTATTAGTATTTTTTTTACTTTTTTAAATTTCCAATGCTTTTCTTATGGGCCGAACTGCGGAATTTTTTTGACCTATTTGCAATATTCGTTGGACAAATTCCTTTAAATGCAAGATACTAGATTTTTTATTCAATTTTTTTGCTACCTTTAATTTTCCATAAGTGGAACGAATTACGAGTAATTACATACAATCGATTTTCCTTTAAAATCGCGAATCCTACAACGTTTGGTAACTTACAACCCATCCGCTGTAAAGTTTGCATTCCCTCAACACACGATTTTAGCTTTTTCGAAATTTTTATTTGCCACTTCCCGACCACGTACGGACACCAAATTAACGGGAGTGACGTCTTTCACGTGTTCCTACGTGCCGCTACCCGGAGAACGCAGAATATTTTATTTAAACGGGTGACACCGTCGAAAAACCATGCTTGCAGTACAGCTAAAGAGCCGAAATTTATATCGAAGGTAAACGATGCCGCTTTTTACGGGACAAGCACATAAAGTCCCCCGATAACCCCCTGGGACCCCCCCAAAAAAATAAAAACTATTTAATAAGTGGTATATTTCGTGTACGATTCATCCGAGTTGTATCGTTTTTATTTATTCGGACTGGGAATTGTGTCGGCTGTATTTACCCGTCATGTTCGATTAGTCATGTCCATTTACAAACCCGCAATAAAACTTCAAATTTTTAAATGTACATTTCTTAACAAAATAGTAGAGGTATAAAAGCGGTCTCAGGACATGGACACCTAAAAGCGATTTTTTTAAACCACTTCCCTAAAAGGTACGGCTTCGAAATTCCCATGAGTTATGCCTTATTACAGCGACTATGCACCGCTATGTGGAGAACACAGAATTGGTAATCTAAATGTGAGTAATACGGGAAAATTCATTGTTCCCCTACAGCTAGATCGCTGGAATTTTTATTGTAGGTACACAAAGATCTTTTATGCAAGAAAACCCCTCGAAATCTCACATGGCTTCCTAGAAGACCAGGGAAAAATAATTTTTTTTTCTGTAAATAGCATGTTCTTTGGTGTTTTCGCTTATTTAAGCAGTAATTCCCTTCTCCTATGACTCATGGCTAAGGAATTTATTTCGACGATTGTGACCGTAGTCAGTACACTCATAAAAAACCCTAGAAGCCCCCCGGACCGCCTTCAAAACATCGTCATAAGCTAAAATTCCACAATCACAGCATGCGTCTACATTCTGCCACATTATCCCCCGGCAGCCTTTGTAAACGATGGGGGATAGCTGGTAGTACGCATTGCTTGGTGAGGAGTGAAAACCCTGGCGGCGAAGCTGCCCCCGCCACAGGAACGACGGAGCCATTCCGAGGAGTCAGAGGCGCGGAAAACCTCCGAGAACCCTCGGGCGGCAAATCCGCTCCAACACGTGGAGCAGCCGAATGGGTGTCTTACGAAGGGGGAAGGGCGCCGATAACCCTTGGTCGGCGAAGCCGCCCACAGGCGAACAACGGCGAAGCCGTTCCGAGGAGTCGATGGCTCGGGGGGACACAGGAAACCTTGGTCACGAGGAAGGGCGAAGCCGTTCCGAGGAGACGACGTCCCGGTGGGACACATGTAAACCTTGGGCGGCGAAGCCGCCCCATCACGAGGAAGCTTACGGGGGTAGGGCGCCGATAACGCTTTCCCAGGAGTCGACGCCTCGGTGGGACTCGGGTAACCCTTGGGCGGTGATGCCGCCCTTCCACGACGAACGGCGATGCCGTTCCGAGGTACTAGCGGGTCTCCGTCAGAGGGTTACCTCAATATCTGGGCGGCGAAGCCGTCCGGAGGGGGAAGCTGGCGAAGCCGGATGCCGGGGGGTTTTAGGGCGAGCAAGGCGAGTCTATAATATATACATCTTATCTATATACAGCCGGATGTGTGCCTCACTCACCAATGGATACAAATTCTAGACCACTTCTAGACATGCTGGAGAGCTGAACGCGTGCGGGGAACCCGAAATGATTCGGAGGAAAAATCCGAAAACCGGATGTTTGCGCCACGTGTCATCGCTAGGACGACAATATGGCCGGAATCGCGTTTTTTTCGGGGATGGTCTTTTGGTTTTTATTTTACTGAGCGTGAACGGTGCATACACGAATTTTAGTTATACATTTAGAAAGCTTATAAATGTTGTCACATACTTATGTATTTTTTAAGTTAATTATTAAGTTTTTGTCGAAAAAATGTCGTCCAAAAAATGATTTTTCGGAAACATTTTCATACTTTTCGTTACTTTCGACTTAAGTTTGGATTTTGGAACGCGAAAATGATTATTATATATGCTTACATATTTTCCCATTTAATCAAGGCAGCAATTTCTTTTTGTCACCATTGGTTGCCGAGAAAAAAATTAAAATATGCCGAAAATCGCCAAAAAGTACAATTTCCAGGAGATTAACACAAGATTTCGTCCAGTTTTACTTCAACTGATTTCGTTTAAACTTAGTAGATACATAAAACAATGCAATTTGTTTTCTAAAATTTAACTACTTTTACAATATTGCCATCAATGTTTTACAATATTGCCATCAATAAACCAGCAAAAAATTAAAAATGGCGGACACTTCCCATTTTTTCCCGGGAGTCCGTTTAATATTTGTCATAATACAGGCGATACATTTCCGTCACATGGACTGTTGTTGTATATAATGAAAGCTAATAAATGCCGCCACCTACTTATGTAATGCTTTAAGTTAATGTCCAAGTTCAATGCTTTCAAAATGGCGTCCAAAAATTGATTTCTCGGAAAATATTTCATACTTTCCACTACCGTCGTACTCAATTTGTGAGTTGGACAGCGAAAATGATTAATATTTATGTTCATAACATTATCTACGAAATGTAGGTATCAATTATCTTTCGTCGTCCTTGGTTACTCTGAAAAATATTAAAATGTTCCGAAAATCACCGAAAATTACGACTTCTAAAAGATTAACACAGGAATTTGTCAATTTAACCCTCACCGATATCTTTCAAACTTTGTAGTTACATACACCTAAGCATTATCTTTCAGAAAACATAAATATTTAATAAATATTTTTATCGATATTACCGCGAAAAAATAAAAATGGCGGGCACTAATAATTTTTCCCGGAGAGAGGTTTACTTTTTATTGTATTACTCTCGAAATATGGATGTCATAGGCGCAACTTCTCTTCTTTTCATCAAGTTTTCGTCTTCTTTAAACCCCCTGAAACCCCCTAAAAAATTAAAATTTGCATATAAGTAGCCTTTTCGGGTACTTTTCGTCACAATGCCGCCGCTTTTCCAAGTCTTACCACTCATCGCTACGGAATTGATGTGGACGATTGATGATCCCTTGCAGTACAAACCTGTAAACCCCCGGTAAACCCAAATAACTCCCCCAAAAAATACAATTTTGCATTTAAGTCTACTTTTTTGGTACTTTTCGTGACTAATCCACCGCTGGTTCTTACCCCAACGTCTCATCCCTACGGCAATTATGTGAACGAAAAATGACCGCCAGGAGTACACACATATAAACCCCCGGTATCCCTCTGAAATCCCCCCAAATGTAAAATGTGCCATTAAGTCTCCTATTTGAGAACTTCTCGCAAACATTACGCCGCAATACTCGTCCCCTCCGAGCTCTAGATCCAGAATGGTTGGTGAAGGCGGGCCACCGTTCACCATACGGGAAAAAAATACCAGAAAACCCCCGATCACCTCCAGGAACCTCGCCGAAAAAAAATAAAATTTTTAAATTCACCTTTCCGAGTATTTTTCGTCACAATTTAGCCGGTGCCACTACTACTTATTATAACCCCCGATAACCCCGTGAAACCTCCCAAAAATTTTCTAATAAAGCGCCTCTCCGGGTAAAAGAATCGTCAGAATTCCGCCTCTATTGGGGACCCCTAGGACTTATCTGCACGAAATTTATGAGAACAATTTGTGACCACTGGTTTAACACAAGTATAAAACCCCTGGTATTCCGTTGGAACCCCCTGCAAAAAATGAATTACTTCCCAATAAGTCTTTTTTTATGCGTACTTGTCGCAACTATTACGCCGCATTGCACTACCCCTTAAAATCATCGCTACATAATCACTGTGGAAGATTGGTGACCGCATGTATAACACATTGAAACCCCGAATCCCCCTGGGCACCCCTCTCGGTGGAGAAGACCATTTATGAGGACTAAGCGGAGTAGCCGCGGGAGGCTCCTCATCACCAAGGCGGAGAAGACGTTCCGAGGAGTAACTGGCTTAGGCGAGGGGGAGCTTCTGTAACCCCCGGGGGGGAGCCACCCCGATGTTCAAGGGGTGCAGCCGCTGTTGGCTCCAATATACCCCTGGGCGGCTAAGCCGCCCCTTAAACGAATAACGGTGAACAAGTTCCTAAATGCTCTCGCCCTCTGGGCGGCTACGCCGACCCCAGACGAGGAACGGCGAAGCCGTTCCGAGTATTAAGGGGGGTAGCCCCGGGGGGACACACTCAACCCCTGGGCGGCAAGGCCGCCTCTCAACGAGGAACGGCGAAGCCGTCCCGAGAAATGACGGCCCCCAGCTGAGGTGGGATTATTCGAACTAAAATTATTCGAACGACCACAAATGTAGACGGCGAAGCCGGAACGAACAAAAATTGTACTACTAAAACATAGACACACGTAAAAAAAGGGGACACTCACAAATAAACGTTCAGACGTTTCAACTCGAAGCTATCGAAGCACTTCAGGCTTCTTCGTCAGCTGAAGTATGAATGGAGAGGAAGGGAGAGGGTTGGAAGAGGGAGAAGAGGGGTAAGGGGAGAGGTGTATGGGGAGGGGGAGTTAGGAATAGGGGTTAGGATCGACGTTCAGACCTGGAAAACTATTGGCTTGAAAGTGCCAAATGCAAGCCAATTCGAGGGTGTGGAGGTTGAGGGCGAAGTCGGTGGGAGGGAGGGAGGCAATAATGGATACTTTGTAGCATTGATTGAAAATGGAATCATGTGAAAGACAATGTGTAGGAACTGGTAGAGAGGAGTGGGGGGAAGATGGACAACAGGAGGCGCGATGATTGTTGATTCTGAGATTGAGAGGGGTAGTGCATTGGCCAATATAGAAAGCAGGGCAGAAATTACAGTGAAGAAGGTAAATGATGTTGGTGGAAGTACAAGTAGTGGAGGGGAAAATCGGTAGGAATTTAAGCTTGGGCAGAAAAGAGGCAGGGGGTTGAGAGAATATTTTGCAGGTTTTACACCTGGGACGATTGCAAGGTGAGGGTGTGGAGATAGTGACTGACTGCGACTTTTGGAGAGGGCGGGTGGCTTTAAATATGGTGTTTAAATTCGGCGGTCTCTTAAATGTTATCCGAGGAGTGGAAGGGAAAATCTGAGAGGTGGACTTGTGTTTGGAAAGGATGGGGTACAGGTCCTTCAATATATATTGTAGCAAATGAGCACCAGGAAAGTGGGTTGTGAGCTGAGAAGGAGAGCAATGTTTGTCTGCGCGGGGTTTATTGTGAATAGCCGGTTTTTTTCTTATTTTGTTCAACAAGAGTTTTTCGGGGTAGCCGCGGTGAAGAAGAGAGGTGTGGAGTTTGGAGAGGAATTTTTGAAGGTCTTCGGGGTTATTACAGATTCTGTGTCCCCGGACAGAGAGGGAATAAGGGATGGAACGTTTGGTGTGTGGTGGATGGCAACTGCTGTAGTGAAGGTATTGTTGTTTGTTGGTAGCTTACATATATATATATATACTCTGTGGCATCGGACGCTTCGAATCGAGCTCCCGAAAAAAGCGAGTTTTTGTGTGGTTTTTTTACCTCCCGACCTACTTACTACGTACTGTCGAGAGCGTAAAGTTTTCATCTTTCCATTGGTGTATAAGTCATTATCGTACGCCTCATAGTATATTTTATATTAGTGTTTTTGTGTTTCTGTCAACTCGAATTGTAGTCGCCGGCGGACTCGCCTGCTGCCGCCCGGGCTTTCGCCCGGTCTGATGCGGCGGACGAAACATCGCGATCAGCTGATGTAGATCTATCTACACTTTAATTCCAATCTCTAATACTACTCCCGCTCCACCCCCACCTCCTCCTGAACCACAATCCCTCTCCGTTTCGGGAATCGCACAGCTATCCACCATAAACCCTGACCCCGTGCCTTTGTCATTGCATGCAGAACCCTCAACCTCTAAAAATCTTCCTGGTCAAGAAAAGGAAAAAGATCCCCCTAGTATCACTGTTCAGTCATAATCATCTTCTCGTGACTTTATATCCGAGTCTCATGAGAGGGACTCTGATAGTCAATCTTTTTGCTCCCTTTCACTCCCTCTGAATGCTGAGGATCTTTATGATGATCCTGATATTGGCACAGCTTCTTTACTGGACAGGACGGGTAAGAGGAAGAATCCTGACGATCACCGAAGTACGAGGGAGGCCGGTGGATCGCCGCAGAGGAAGAAGGGGAGTAAAGTTAAAAATCCAGACTTTGAGGGTCTCAGACAGAATGAAGAGTTCTATTTTGAACATCCTGATTTCAGTTCAATACCCTATCCTCGATTAGAAAAATATTTATCCGGGGTAAAGCGGATGGATCCGCAAAGGAAGGCCAAAGAACGTCTCCTCGATGAGGAGGAACTGTTAAATACGTTAAAATAAATAGTACAGGGGAAAATTGTGAAGGAACAAGCTTTAAAAAATAGACTTCACAGGCTTGTCAGTGCTTTGTCAATAGATAAGAGGTAACTACCCTTCATCGATTTTTACACACATTTATTTATTTATTTAATTTTTAACTATTTATTCATACATAGCACTAGGAATAGGAGAGGATGCATGAGATTACATTCATGACCTTGAATGTGCGTTCAGTACGGAGCCAATATAAGTGGGCTCAGTTGTCGTTGTTTATGAATAAGCATAATCCCGACATACTTCTCATACAAGAGGCAAACACTGACTTTCCCACAATGCCTTCATTGCCAAATTACACTTTTTACTTTAGCACACCTGTTATTCCTCATGTCGATGTTGCCTTTGCGATTAAAAATAATATTGGAATATCCTCTCTTTCGACCAAGGTTATTTTCCCAGGTCATGCTCTGGGCTTATGTATGACCATAACGTATCCAGAACGTCATACGTTTTTGCTGGTGACTTATTATGGGCCTCATGATCAAGATCGTGCAGTAGAGCTGGTACATGAGGTGAATAGGTACATAGAGGCGGCCTATTCACAATAAAGAAACCATAACGTTTGGGTTGTGGTAGGAGGAGATTTTAACTGTACCATGGCTCCTTCTATAGATAGATCATCTGGAATAGAGACACATGCTAGGCATGTCTCAAAATTGAGGCAGTTGATTAATCAACATCGACTCGTGGATGTTTGGCGAAGACTAAAACCTAATAAGCCTGGCTTCACCCATTTTTATCACCGAGGTGTACATACTGCATCAAGGTTGGATAGATTTTATATGACGGACACCAGAGTGCAGTCAGTGCATAAAATATGCATTGAATCTAGCTTTTCGGACCACAGAGCTGTGTCAATGCGCCTCATTATTTCAGATAGGAAGAAACATATTCCTTACTGGCGATTTGATAATGCTTTGCTTGAAAATGATAAATACTGCTCCTATGCAAAGCTTTTGATCAAATCAATAGCAGTCACACAGGTCCATAAAAATCCATGCGTAGCTTGGGAGCTTCTCAAACAGGAGATAAAAGAGCATGCTGTTACTTACAAAAGAGGATTACGAATGAACTTATCCGCTGAGACCGAAGAAGGTTATTATACTCGTGAGGCTGAAGCCATTGTGGCAAGAGCCGGTTGGGAAAACATCATTACGAATGACACGCCCTCAGTGACACACCTAGCCAAATGGGCTTCTGGAACACAACCAAAGCCAATCCAGAAACTAAAGATTGATGGGCAGTGGGTTGAAGACCCAGAGATTTTGGCGGCTACCCTGCATACACATTTAAAAAATGTTTTTGGCTCAGAGTTAAATATCTCTGAAGACGTCTCAAGTCAAAATAATTTTTACTCTACTCTTGATGTGATCGAGGAAGATAACTCTTTCCACTTGGAAGCTACACTAGAACCCAATGAGCTATTTAACGCTCTCAAGGGTCTCAAGAAAAACAAATCCCCTGGAGTAGATGGCTTAACAACAGAGTTTTATTTAAAATTCTGGAGAGAATTAGAAAAACCCTTTCTCTCAATGTTGAATGCGAGCTTCGCACGTGGAAAATTGCCTCGATCTACATCTACAGCCTTACTTGTAATGATACCCAAGATAAAAAATGTTGAAACACTAAATGACCTAAGGCCTTTGTCAATCACAAATTGTGATTACAAAATCATTGCGAAATGTCTATCCAATAGGTTGTCTCAGGTAATTTCCACAATTATATCCGCCGAGCAATCCTATTTTGTGCCTGGAAGAACGATATTCGATGCAATTTCGACAACACGTGACATTATTCGATGCTATAACGAAAGTGGTGAACCTCTGGCTGTGCTATCCTTAGACCAGGAAAAGGCCTTTGATAAAGTCAATCATCAACATCTTTTTCGGGTATTTACCAAGAGCGGTTTTGGTTCTTCTTTTACTAATATGATACAGACCTTGTATAATGGTGCGGAATGCATGGCCAGGGTGGCTAATTGCATAACTGCTCCTTTTCCATTCAAAGTAGGGATTCGACAGGGCTGCCCCTTGTCAGGTCAGCTCTACTCTCTAGCTTTTGAGCCTTTCATCAGAAAGCTCAAAACTCACTTGCAACCAATTGAAGTAGGGAGTATTATAAAATCCAGAATTGTATGTAGCGTCTATGCTGATGACATTAATATTTTCATCACTAGGGAATGCGATTTCAATAAGGTACTAAGCATATTTAAGGCCTTTTCAAAAGTTTCGGGTGCTAAGCTAAATCTCAATAAGTGTAACGGTCTCTGGGTTGTTCGATGGAAAACCCGGGTAGACTGTCCTCTAGGCGTTGCATGGTCGACTAGAGGTTTGAAATGCCTTGGTGTCTGGATTGATACTGACCCCATACGCGGAGATGCTAAAGTTGAGGAGGAAATAGCTACTAAGTTAAAAGAGACAATGAACAGATGGAAAGTGAGAACCGGTTCAATGTCCCTGAGAGGGAGAGTACTGGCTTGTAACCAGTTTATTGTTCCAAGAATATGGCATGTACTTCAGGTTTTTACCCCGGGATCAGCCATGGTGAGGAGACTACAATCCTTACTGGTTGACTTCGTGTGGAATGGCAGGAAGCACTGGCTTCGTGCAAATGTAGTGACTGCACCCATAAACGAAGGTGGCCTTGGGCTCGTAGACTTGGCCACAAAAATAATGGCATTTAGATTCCTTACAGCACAACGTCTATTATTAGAAAAGGATATCATCCCTTGGAGAGCTCTTGCGTTGCAAAGAATGGAAGCAACCTCGGGCACTGGAAATGCTTACGCTCTCCTCTCTGGAGCGAAAACAATCTACCTTAATCAAACAAGTGACAATTATTACTATTCCCTTTTAGAGTCTTGGAAATCTTTTGATGTACAGCCCCTGATGCCAAGTAATGATAGAGGATCTGATCGACCTCGCTTGACTGGGTGGCCTCCCCCTGATTTAATGCCAACCTTCGTGTTTCACAGCAAGATACACAAATTATTTATGAAATTGCCTTTAGTCAAGCGAAAAGCGTACAAAGAAACATTATATATCAAAAGCTCTGAAAAATGGCCTCTGAAATCGAAGGAAACTGATGAAAATGTGCAATGGTTATGAATCAGAGGGTGGCCAACCCTTGGTTTAGACGCTGATGTGTCGTGGAGACTCTGCCATGGTGCGTGGGCGGATGGTGTGTTCCTCCACCGGATTGGAATAATTCGGACATCAGCCTGTCCCTGGTGCCCTGGTCAAGAGGCTACAGCCTGGCATTTGACATTCATATGTAGTAAAACGCGCTCGATGTGGAAGGCTGTCGTAAAATCAGTAAAATCACTGATTGAATTAGAGCAAATACCGCTACTTTTCTTATATTCAGGGTTACCAAGGCAGAAAAAATTTGATGCTAAGGGAGTTAGGCTAGCAAATTTTCTTGTATCTCTAGCCAAATCAGCAGTGTATCAAGATGTAACACTTTATTTTAGAGGAAAAGTAGATTTTGTGAACTATTTGCCTTCTGTAAAAAAGAAATTATTGAGAAGGTTAAAGTCCGAAGAAAGCTACCATCGGGCTAATGATTCCATTACAGAATATCTAGCTTTTTGGGGGTATAAGGATTACCTCATAAATTCAAGGACTGGAGAGCATAACAAAAATGCTCTATAATTTAGTTCATTTATAGTAAAAGAAGGAAAAAAATCCTCTCTGAGATGCAATTTTGAGTAATTAGAAGCACATTATTACCTAACATGATTTGATGCTTGGAAACTAAAAATTCCCACACCTTGAGAGTTATAATAATAATAATAATAATAATAATAATAGCAAATTACAGCAAAGAGCAAACATAGTCGATGTAGCAGTGCCACTAAATCACAATGTTGAGTCTACGGAAAGAGAGAAAATACATAAATATCAGAATTTAGCCGGTGAAATAAAAAATATTTGGAAGTTGAAAGACGTCAGCATACACCCACTGATATTCTCTGCGGAGGGAGTCTTGTCAAAAAGATTCAAAAAAGAAGTTGAAGACCTGGGAATTAAAAAACAACTGATTAACCTCGGGCAAAAAGCTGGTTTACTACAGACCTGCCAGATCGTGAGAAGATTCCTGGGTCAGGCATGATCGGACAGTGTAGGATAGGGTGAATTCTCTTCCTTACAAGGAGACTTTGCCTAACTGATGTCAAGAAAGAAGATCAAACCTTTTTTATTTGAAAGTAGACACTTAGATAGGAATACAGTTGAAGGGTTTTGTCCAAATACGCCCGGGTTTGAGAGAAAAAAGCATTTAAAAATTGAAAAATGTGGTCACCTTGAATTTAATTTTAAAAATTTCGGCTATTGTTCAAAAGCGATTTGGCCGAGTGGTAGCGTGCCGCGCTTCTGATGTGAAAGTTCAGGGTTCCAGACTCGGTGAGAGAAAATTTTTTCCAGCCTGCCACCTCCTCCATTTTTTGTAATCCGTTCCATCCTCTTCTAATTTGTTCATTTAGGACGTTTTACATTTTTTTACTTGACTGTTGTTTGAGAATACGCCCTAAACTGACATTTTTGTCGCTAGCTAACCCTTACTTCGAATTATTCTTTCCGTGCCAAGAATCATGAAAGCGGGAGTGGTAAAACTGTGGTGCTGGCTTCGAAGTGAAGGGAACTCATTTCCAAAGCAAAAGATTTTAAGCATGTTGTCTCCGGAGAGTCTCCCAGGTTCCTGCTGTTGTAGTATATAGAATATACAACAATTTTCACTCGTCTACCTGTATGATCAATTTGGAGTATTCCAAGTGCTAAACGTCGGTATTGCTCTTCTGACTGTTGTTGCTCTCCTGTAGTCTATTTTTTTACCTTGGTAATCGTCAGGAAAAGTCATTGCCCTTATAACTTAATTTATTTTTCTGAATAACTTTTGCCGCATGTATTTTGTTGCCAAGAACCAAGTCGATTTACCGGAGAAATTGAGTTCAAAGTTAAAAGGCTAAAATTTTTGTGTATAATAGGATTTTGGAAAGGAAGAAAGAAATTTTGTCCTTGACACCTGAATAGTTGAAGGGCTAGACGATTAGAACGAAGTTTTTCAACACATAGTAACCTGGATAGGAGGTTGAAGTACCATCTATATTTTTTGTTGGAATAGTAAGTCTCCATAAAGCCATTTTTGGGCACCCTGACGACCATTATTCCCTTCTCCTCTTGCCCTAACCGATCGATGTGCGAGGTATGTTTTTCTCCCACAAACTTACCCTCCTCTCATTGTCATAGTCCTTATTTCCGCATATTTAGGTGCCTAGAGATTTTAAACAAGCTGTATAAGCTGGGGAACGAATTGTCGT
Source organism: Ischnura elegans (assembly GCF_921293095.1). NCBI lineage: Eukaryota > Metazoa > Arthropoda > Insecta > Odonata > Coenagrionidae > Ischnura > Ischnura elegans. The sequence continues at coordinate 2,331,435 of NC_060259.1, read as the reverse complement.
TACATGTGAACTTTTAATTACCTGGAATATACTACTCGGCCAACTTAAAATTGGTTCATTGCCTGCACCTGTTGAGGTCGATGTCCATATGATAGCACTGTTTTTAGTTTGGCTTGTCGGCTCGTCCCTTCCCTTTTCTTTTTTCATGGCCTCGCCAGACTCCCATTTTCCTACACTTATTTTGCTTTTTCCCGTAGCACGATATTATTCGGTTTTCTCTTGCTTTCATTAGATCTTATGCCCACGAGAAATCTCTGTCGCGTAAATGACCATGAATTGGAGGAAATACCTCCATAAGATAAAGCACAAATATATAAAATTGAATAATCTGCAATTGCCACTGCCTTCTCCAATTTTTCATTATTTATTTATTACTTCGCCTCTTTACAGTAATTTGGATGATAATTGTAATAAAACAAGGAAAGCAATTAATTGAAAAGCACCATGCTCTTTCTATAAAACTGCTACCTGAGCATTCGCCATTGTGTTTCTTTATATCTTCAAGGAAACATATTCCCCTTAACTTTTTTAAACAATTCAATTCTCTACTAACTTCGAGGCATATCATGCCTCGAAGCCTCAGCCTCAGCATATCATTGAACGCTGGTTAGAACAACTGATGATGCACGATTGAATGGATTTTTATTCCATCCTCATGTGATAATATCTCTCTTTTCCCTTGAAGGAGGAAGGTGCAGTTCTGGTTTCGTGCAATAAACTGCTTTACTTTCTTGTAAAAATATACATAGCACGGTTGGCTTACGGATGTGCACTTCGGTGGTAAAGTTTTTACGCTGTTCTCCTTCCCCGTCGATAAATAGTTCATCATAAATGGCACTATTTTTTTGTCCCCCACAAATCAATAAGCAATAAAAATGTATTGTTTTTAACACATGGCCGGAGAATATTTTTTAAAAATTTGAAATACAACCGAGTCGTAAGTTTTCCAGATTTAGAATACACAACAGAAACATTTAAAAATTCACTCTCCAGTTTCTTCGCTCACTTGCGGACCAAAATCATCTCCAGGTTCTGATAAGCAAGATAAAAACTTTAGGAATCAGCTTTCCTGCGCTGTATATGAGTGTATTACTTTGATCACGCTCCCTAGAGCAACCTGAACAATATTCTCCCTTTCTTGATCGCGTTCTCTTTATATCCACCTCTACGGACACCCGGTCTGATCTGTATTAATTACGAAATCTATTGCATTTGGAGATTGGACTTTTTGTTTGCTTCTGAAACGTCATTGCCGATTGCAATATTTCTTCAGCACACGCTTGCTCGCCCGCTGATACATATTTTGTTAATTTACGTTGCACGATTCGGTGTCTCTTCTTAAAAGATGCAACCCATGAAGCACCAGCAGGGAATTCAAATCCTGGAGATATGTGCTGAAATCACGCATAAATAGGATATTCTTGTAGAGTCCGAGTCATCAGCGGCTCATTGCTGTTCCTGGCTGCGACAAAGTGATCGTATACCCATCTGTCGACCATTTCAAGCTTGTCGAGTTTCGTTCCCCCTGATTTTATATCTTTCTCCCGTATGTAACCGGGGAAACTCTCCGGAGACAACATGCTTAAAATCTTTTGCTTTGGAAATGAGTTCCCTTCACTTCGAAGCCAGCACCACAGTTTTACCACTCCTGCTTTCATGAATCTTGGCACGGAAAGAATAATTCGAAGTAAGGGTTAGCTAGCGACAAAAATGTCAGTTTAGGGCTTATTCTCAAACAGCAGTCAAGTAAAAAAATGTAAAACGTCCTAAATGAACAAATTAGAAGAGGATGGAACGGATTACAAAAAATGGAGGAGGTGGCAGGCTGGAAAAAATTTTCTCTCACCGAGTCTTGAGAAGGTCCGTGGTTCGATTCCCGGTTCAGGTGAACTTTTTTCCATGTGTTTTCGGCCTACATTCCATCTCCACGCCACAGTGTGTCATCGTCTTGCATAAATGTTTCTGTCTCTTTGTTTCAATTTCTATTATATGTTATTATGATTGTATTCGCCTGTGGCGACCTGTGTGAATGTGAATTTGAAATGTATGAGACCTATATGGTTCGTTTCCTCTTCTTGGGATCAGCGTTCCCCGAAACGCATGTGCTATATCTATCCTACTGTGTGTGTGATTGTGACCATCTTTAATTCCATTTCTTCTTCTGTCCGCGTTGAATTCTTCGTTCGTGGCGGGACCTACGCCCAGAGCCATCTCTTGGCCAAATGATAGGGCTAGACCTCGGGGGATTTGGTGTATAAACCCCCGCCGAAAACACTGGAGATTAGATTAGCCTGGATAGCTCGGTGGTCTGAGCATCTGCCCGGAAAGCAGAAGGTCCGTGGTTCGATTCCCGGTTCAGGTGAACTTTTTTCCATGTGTTTTCGGCCTACATTCCATCTCCACGCCACAGTGTGTCATCGTCTTGCATAAATGTTTCTGTCTCTTTGTTTCAATTTCTATTATATGTTATTATGATTGTATTCGCCTGTGGCGACCTGTGTGAATGTGAATTTGAAATGTATGAGACCTATATGGTTCGTTTCCTCTTCTTGGGATCAGCGTTCCCCGAAACGCATGTGCTATATCTATCCTACTGTGTGTGTGATTGTGACCATCTTTAATTCCATTTCTTCTTCTGTCCGCGTTGAATTCTTCGTTCGTGGCGGGACCTACGCCCAGAGCCATCTCTTGGCCAAATGATAGGGCTAGACCTCGGGGGATTTGGTGTATAAACCCCCGCCGAAAACACTGGAGATTAGATTAGCCTGGATAGCTCGGTGGTCTGAGCATCTGCCCGGAAAGCAGAAGGTCCGTGGTTCGATTCCCGGTTCAGGTGAACTTTTTTCCATGTGTTTTCGGCCTACATTCCATCTCCACGCCACAGTGTGTCATCGTCTTGCATAAATGTTTCTGTCTCTTTGTTTCAATTTCTATTATATGTTATTATGATTGTATTCGCCTGTGGCGACCTGTGTGAATGTGAATTTGAAATATATATATATATATATATATATATATATATATATATATATATACACAAGCCATCTATTGGTTACTCTAGTGGGCCACAGCAAAGGGAGTTTTCTGTGTATAAACCCCCGCCGAAATCATGGTAAATCTAAGCGTCCTGGTAGCGCAACTTGTAGAGCACCTGGCCGGCAACCAGGAGGTTCTGCGTTCCTGTCCCAGTCAGGCCGAATTTTTACCCTCTGATTTCTGGCTTTTTTCCACCTACCACAGCACCGTTGTCCTCGTCCTTTTTCCATTAAATGTTCCTATCCCTTTCTTTCCTCACCTCTGAAATTATACGTATATATAGGCGAACGAACAGAAATTGCACTAATAAAAACCTAGACACATGTAAAAAAGGGGACACTCACAAAAAACAGAACTTTCAGCGGAATGATCCGCTATCCTCAGTGCTGAAGGTGAACTGCTGCAGGCAGGGTAAGTTCCTCCAGTCGCCCTCCTTGGTGAGGTAGTGGGGTTTGAAGAAGGGGAGAGGGGGGGAAGGGAGGGTAGGGTTTGTTTTGGATGTTAGTGGGTGATGTTTAGCCCGGGCGTTTCAACCGCCTTTTCAACCCAGATGTGGGCCATCTCCCTCGTCCTCACCTTGATGATAGCTGCCCTCTCTGGCAATACTTCAATGAAGGTAAGGGAAAAACATTGGTCGAAGGTACTGTTGTGTGAGGAAATGTGAATGGGGATGGGTTCATGAAATGGGGGAGTTTTGCAGGAGTGCCTGTGGTTATTCATTCGGTTGGATATGGGTGTGGTACATTCTCCTATGTAGTACGCGGGGCAGAAATTACAAAATAGCCTGTATACAACGTTGAAGGAAGTGCAAGACGGTGTGGAGGAGGATCTTTTGATGTCAGGAGAAGTGGTGGGGCGTAGCAGGAGGCAGCACTTGCAACGGGGGCGGTCGCATGGAGTCAGGAAGGAAAGTGGGGGCAGTGGGTGCCGTAGGAGGGGGCGGGTGGATTTTAAAATATTACCTAAATTAGGTGCTCTTCTGTAGGCAATGGAGGGGCAGGATGGAAGAAGAGCAGCCGTGGTTTTGTTTTTGCTGATGATAGGGTACAGATCTTTAAATATTTTTTTTAATTTTTTGAGTGCCCGGGAAGAATGTGGTGGTGAGATTAAGCTTCCTGGTTTGTTCTTTTTTGGTGCGTGGGGTGTACTGTTCGGAGGGAGAGAGTATTTTCTTTTTAAGCAGGGGTTCTGGATACTCTCGTTTGAGGAGAGCATGATGGAGGTTCTGTGTGGCTCTTTGAAGAGATGGTGAATTGTTGCAGATGCGATGGGCACGGACTGATAGGGAGTAGGGGATTGCGTGTTTGGTGTGAGGTGGATGGCAACTGGTGTAGAGCAGGTATTGTTCATGGTTGGTGGGTTTTTGTGGATGGAGGTGCTGAAGGTATTGTTTTCAAGGCGGATGTTTATGTCAAGGAAGGTAAGGGAGGAAGCAGAAATTGATGAAGTGATAGAAACGGATGAGGTGGAGTTTAGGGATGCAATGAATGTGTCTAGCGAATCACGCCCATGGGCCCATAGTAAAAAAATGTCGTCGATGAAGCGGACCCACAGGAGAGGCTTAAGGGTTTGGGAATTTAAATAGGAGTTTTCCAGGTGACCCATGTAGAGGTTTGCGTAGGCTGGGGCCATTCTGGTTCCCATCGGGACTCCTCGCTTTCTGTAGGTAGATGGTGTCGTTGAAGTTGAAGGCGTTTTTGTTGAGAATCAGTTCAGCTAATTCGGTGATGAAGATGGTGGAGGGAGAGTGAGGCTGAGGGCGTTGGGCAAGAAAGTAGTTGAGGGCATTGAGACCTTCGTGGTGGGGAATGGAAGTATAAAGTGAAACGACGTCAATTGTCGCCATTAGGAAATTGGTACCGGTAGGGATAGGGGTTGAGTTAAGTATGCTTAGGAAATGATAGGAGTCTTTTATGAAAGATGGAAGGGTGGTGACAAGAGGTTGCAAGTAGTGATCTAGAAGGGCTGATATTCTTTCGGTTGGAGAATTGCGGCTAGACACAATGGGGCGGCCTGGGTTATTGGGTTTGTGTATTTTGGGGGGAAGATAGAATTGTGGAGTGTTGAAATCGGCAGGTGATAGAAGATTAATGTCGGAGGGATGAGTCCTTCTGCGGGGCCAAATTTTATAAGAAAGGGGAAGATTTCTTTTTGAAATTGCGGATTGGGATCATTAGGGAGGGGAGAATAGGAAGCCGGGTCGTTCAGTTGCCTTAAACCTTCCGCCACATATTTCTCTTGGTCGAGAACGACTACCATCGATCCTTTGTCTGCTGAGGATATGATGATGTCTTTGTTGGTGGAGAGATTTCTTATGGCCTGAAATTCTAGGCGTGTGACATTTTTAGGTGGGGCGAGAGAATGGAGGAAATTGTGGTCAGTGATTCTGCTGAGAAGAAGTTTGATGACTATTTGCTACGGGATGGTTTGCATAGAGTGGTTTAGGCTCTCGTGCAGACGGTGGGGCGAATTGAGCCAGTGGGTGAAGAGTGTCATGGTTGGAGGATCCGGCAAAAATCCAGGGCGTCCGTCACGAGGCTAACGTGGTTAACTCTCGGCGTGGGTGAAAAAGATAATCCTTTGCTGAGGACTGCTCGCTCGTTGGCGTCGAGGACATGTGAGGAAAGGTTCACTACATTGTCTTCTGGGGATTGGTTCGCTGCACCGTCTGCCTCGTTTTCGCACTGCGTGTGTGGTGGCGGTCGCGGTGGGGGGCGGGGGTTATTCCCCGTTCACACTACGTCCTTTTTACGCCGGTTAGCTCCGACCATGGTTAAAAAACGAGGTGTGAACGCAAGTTCCCGTTAACCATGGTTGGGATTCTGACCACCGTTTTCCGACCATGGTTGGCGGTAGTTCATGCGTGTGTGAACGCAAGTTGGTTAAAATCTGGTTAGAAAAAGAAGAAGGCGAAGCAGCAACGAAGTGGGATAGGAGGAAAGAAAACAGAAAATAAAGCATTCGAAGAGGAGACGGCCGTTATTGTTGAATTATATTCGTCAGATTTAACTCTAAGGAAACTGTTATTGATTCATAACGTAATGTGTTGTATATTATGAGATTTTAAACCTGATTTAAGTTATGCGATATACTACATAGTTCGTAGTGAATTAGCTATTATCTCGCACTGTATTGTTACGGACAGATTGAATAATCTATATAAATATTTTGCTAGAATTATGTAAAATGTGCGAAACTGCCTTAATAAAAATCCGAAGATCACAATGATTTTAATGTTTGGGTAAGAGTTCTTTGTCCCAGTTTGAAAAAGATCACTCATGTTCATCCTTGAACAAAAGTTCTTCCCATATCAATATAAAATATCAGGCTAACGGCTAGTCAGATGTAACGATAGAAAATAAATTTAGAAACGTCGGGTGATACTACATATCGCAAAAAATACCACGTTCTCTCTCTTATTTCATAAGTTAAATTTCAACAATCGTCACATTTCTGCAAGTTTTTCGTCCACTTTTGAAGAAGAGGTAAAAGAGTTTCAATTTACGGTATAGTATCAGATTGGATTATGTCCTTTGTCAAAATCAGAAAACAATAATAGCTAAGAATGTAATGCAGCGAAAAGTGTATCTTCATCCCAAATCACGAGTGTGTCTCAATTGAGGCTCAAGTCTCAAGATTAGGTCCTCGATTTTCTTCACCTACATCAATGATTTGTCAACACATCCGAATCAAGGGCAAGTCTCTATTATATACAGCCCTTGAGGTAACTGACTCACTGATGGATACAAATTCCCGACCACTTCTAGAACTGCTGGAGAGCTGAAATTTGGCACGCGTGCGGGGAACCCGAAATGATCCGGAGGTAAAATCCGAAAACCGGAAGTTTCCGCCACGTGTCGTCGCTAGGACGACAAAATGGCCGAAATTGCGCTTTTTCCGGGGACTCTCTTTCGGTTTTAATTTTACTGCGCGCGAACTGTGCGTGCCACACGGATCGTTAATGCTTTTTTTAAAACTGATGAACGTAGGCACGTAATTACGTAATGTTGATAATTTGTTTTTAAGAAAATTGCAGCCAAAATGGCGTCCAAAAATACGTTCTTCGAATAAAATTTCATAACTTCCGCTCCCTTCGACTTAATTTAAGTAGTAGGATAACGAAAATGATTATTATATATGCTCATAACATCGTCTACGAAATGTAGGTAACAATTTCCTTTCATCGTGCTTGGTTACTCAGAAAAATTTAAAGTATTCCGATAATCACCGAAAATTACGATTTCCAAAGGATTAACACAAAGTTTTGTCAATTTTGTCCCGACCGATTTCTTTGAAGCTTTGTAGTTACATACAGCTATGAATTGTCTTTTAGAAAACATAAACATTTTATAAATGATTTAATGGATTTAACCGCGAAAAAATAATAATGGCGGGCACTACCCACTTTTTTCAGGGACTGGTTTTGTTTTTATTGTATTACTCTCGAAATATGGATGTCATAAGGCACACTTCTTTTACATATGACAGTAAATGAATGTGACCATATAGTATCGTCATCTTAAAACCCCCCGAAAGCCCTTAAAAATTAAAATTTGCATATAAGTAGCCTTTTCGGTTACTTTTCGTCACAATTCCGCCGCTTTTCCAATCCTTACCACTCATCGCTACGGATTTGATGTGGACGATTGATGACCGCTGGCAGTAAAAACCTAAACCCCCAGTAAACCCTCAAACACCCCCCCAAAAAATAAAATTTTGCATAAAAGTCTACTTTTTGGGTACTTTTCGTGACTATTCCACCGCCCCCAACGACTCATCCCCACGGAATTTATGTAAATGGATGGTGACCGCCAGGAGTACACACATTTAAACCCCCGGTATCCCCCTGAAATCCCCCCAAACGTAAAATGTGTCATTTAGTCTCCTATTTGGGAACTTCTCGCAAACATTACGCCGCACTACCCGTCCCCTCTGAGCTCTAGATCCGGAATATTTGGTAAGGGCGAGCCACCGTAAACCATACGGGAAAATATACCAGAAAACCCCCGATCGCCTCTTGGAACATCGCCGAAAAAAAAATAAAAAAAATTTTAAAGTCGCCTTTCTGAATAGTTTCCGTCACAATTTAACCGGTGCCCCTACCACTTATTAAAACCCCCGATATCCCCGTGAAACCTCCCAAAAAAATTCTAATAAATCGCCTCTCCAGGTAAAAGAATCGTCAGACCACTGTTGCGGACCACTAGGACTTATCGGCAAGGAATTTATGAGAACGATTAGTGACCACTGGTTTAACACAAGTATAAAACCCCCGGTATTCCGTTCCGGACCCCCCGCAAAAATGAAAAACTTGCCATTAAGTCTTCTTTTATGGGTAATTGTCGCCACTATTATTCCGCATTGCACTACCCTTTACAATCATCGCCACGTGATCACTGTGGACGATTGGTGACCGCATGCATAACACATTAAAACCCCCGAATCCCCCTGGGCACCCCTCTCGGTGGAGAAGAGCATTAATGAGGACTAAGCGGAGCAGCCGCGGGGGGGCTCCTCAACCCCAAGGCGGCGAAGCCGCCCCACAACGAGGAACGGCGAAGCCGTTCCGAGGAGTAACATGCGTAGGCGAGGAGGAGCTTCAGCAACCCTCGGGCGGCGAAGCCGCCACGACGTTCAAGCGAAGCAGCCGCTGTACACTCCCCCCGTCTCAACTCACACTCAACCCCTGGGCGGCGAAGCCGCCCTTCAGCGAGGAACGGCGAAGCCGCTTCGAGGAATGCGTGGGGCGCCTCCCTACCCCCTTGCCGGCGAAGCCGGCCCCTAGCTGAGGTGAGATTATTCGAACTTTAAAAGTCTTCGAGCGACCACAAATGTAGACGGCGAAGCCGGAACCGGGGTTTTTAAGGGGCGGAGCCACTTAACGAGCGCGCGGAGCGTGCGAGTAGTAGTATATGTTGTTGATATCAACCAAATAATAACTAATATTCGCTTTTATTCGTATTAAATAGAGCAGCAGAACAATTCAAGCCACACTATGGATGAAATGATTAGTTGGACGAACACATTTGAATTACCTTCTACGTAGCAAGGAACAATGATTGTCGACGCTGGAATGCAATTTTTAATTCATAAGCAGCTCATAATATGCACATACGTTGAAAATCATTGCAATTAACAAAAGAACTTTTCCCTGCACATTCTCTATTTCCTTCCAACAAGTTATTCGTTCTTCTCAATTCATTTTTCACTTGGAATTACTTTACCACTCATTAGATGTCGCCAGTGTCTAACCATGGTAAGTGTGAACGCGCGTTGGTTCTGACGTCATCTTACGCTGGTTAAGGATGATGGTAATGTGAACGGGGCATTAGGTGGTGCCGGAAAATCCATTGGTGGGGGGGGGAGTTTGAGTATAGTGGCCAGGGGCCGTATTCTGTAACTCCAAACCGATCGGTGCGGCACCGATTCGTCGGGTGCGACGTCACACCGACTCCCGGTAAGAAGTCGTGCGATTCTGTACGAACCCGATCGGTGCGGCACCGACGTGAGGGAGAGAGATCGTCGGTAGCCTTGCCGACAGCAAGTGGGTTCGGCCACCGACAAGTGGGTTTCATCAACTCCCCGGTGCGAATTGTACGTTTTATTTTGTTTTTATCTCATCACCGAGTAAATAATGAGGTTTGCTGCAATGTTATCTTTTTCTGCCCCTTCGAATAGGCCACTATAATTCACTGTGTCATCATCTATATTGATTACCTTGACACAAATATAAGATATTGGTTAATAAACATGAGGTTTGCCACTGTATAATGACTTTCTCTCATTTATGTTACCACTTTCACTCGCTTGTAATAGGATTTCTTTCACTCTATCATCATTTATTTGCTCCTTTGACATAAAAAAGATATTTTTGATTAAATATGAGTTTTGCTGCAATGTTATCACTTTATCTCACTTTGAATAGGCAACTATTTTTCACTCGATCATCATTTGGCGTTTCTCTCGACATAGAAATAAGATCTTTTTATTTAAATATGAAGTTTGCCGTAACGGTATTAGTTTCTTGCATTTGTTATAAGCAACTATATTTCATTTTATCTTCAGCCATTGATTCCCTTAACGATAAAAGAAGATATTTGTTAATAAGTATGAGGTTTGCTGCTATATTATCATTTTATCTCACTTGGAATGCGCTCTACTTATACATATGTATTTCACCCAATCACAATTTCTTTACTTCCTCGTCATTACCCTTCTTTTAATTACACGCAGCTCCATATTTTTATAACAATTTCCTAACTTGTTCCTCTAATATTACATTTACATTTGCTTTTGAATCCTACGTTCACGTTCCATGGTATGTGATTTTCGTCTGCTACGGTGCCAATGGCATAACCTTCCGTTGATAACATTTAGACGGAACTTACTTAATGACAACTATATTACCAAATCATGAATAAATAGCAATATACGGAACCAATATGTAAAAGAAAGTACGATCTCAAGGATATTTTCAATAATTAATTCCAGCAACAACAATCTCCTTCACATACAAACTATATTGTGATGTTGTAATATTGTTTCCTTCGATTCTGTAGGTACAGCATTACTACCACACATTATATAAGCATTGTTAACAACTTATCCAATATCGATTATCTTAATCTAGCAATAAGTCGTAATTTCCGCAAATAAAAAGATTGAGAATGACGACAACAAACTGTGCCAATGAGTCTTCACTTGTTTTTACTCTTCTTTCATTGGTGGATACACGTTAGATGACTTCTAACTTCGGATATATTCGGATTTTCCTGTTTGGGAAGGAGGGGGAACCGTACCGACTGGTTTGATACCGACGACCATACTGAATCGCTGAATTTGCCGTCGTCGGTATGGAAACTGTCGTCGGTACGGAATGATGTGCTGTCGGTGGGCTGGGAAGGGAAAGCGACCGGTGCGGTACCGACGAAATACAGAATACGGCCCCAGGTCAGGTTTGTAAAGGAAGAGAGGCGGAGGAGTGGGTGGGGGTGCGAGACCCATGAGGGGGAGGTGAAGACCGGCGCGAAGAAATGAATTGCACAAATTAAACAATTTATGTAGATGTTTGGCGCGTCTACTGGCAAGATGTCGCTGGGCTGGAGAAGGAATTTGATTCAGTTCGGTTAGTAAATGCGGCTGGGACATAGCAATGGTTTTTATGAGGGATATGAGATTGCTAGTGTGTTTGTGGAGGAGGGATTGATAGTGGGATAATATTATATTGGTGAACAGAAGAGATTGATGAAAAATTGATATGCGTAGATGTGGGTGCATACTAGGGGGGATACCTGTGAGAGGGAACTTGATGATGAAGCCATTGGGGGGAATATTTAAGGATAAGCATGAGGTGAGAAACTCGGTGTGGCTGGTGTACTGGGCGATTTTGAGCGCGTTGGTACGAGCATGTTTTAGCCTGAGATGGGTGGGTGAGCGAGTGCACATTTGGAATAGTTTGGAAAGGAAAAAAGTAAGCAGGTGAAAGTGATTGAAAGGAGAGGAGGAACACTCACAAGAATGATGTGACAGCACCTTGAGGCTCGTTTGTCATATGGACAGTGTCAAGACTCCTGAACTCGCATGATAGGTAAGGGGGTACTTTTGTGTTTAGAATTTGATATAGGAGAGAAAGAGTATGCAGCCGGCGTCGAGAGTCGAGTTTCAGCCATGACAGTTTATTAATATAATCGGTTATGTGGTTCGATAATAGGGAAATTGCATACTTTTTATAAACAGTGTGCTGATATACTACAGTAAACACCTAGTACCGCAATATACTTTTTCCGCTTAAAATTCTGTTTATACACTAGAAAATTACTCCCAAAAGTCTCTCGAGTTTCGCGGGCTAAAAAATACCGCCCCCACTAATCTTACGCTGTGACGTCATAATTCTGTAGGAGTCCAAGATCCAAGCCCAGTAACGTCGAAGCTGCAGGTTTGGACGAGCCACGTTGCGTTTAAAGGAGAACATGGCTGAAATAAGGAAAAATTACAAGTGGTGCATTGTTCCTCTGTGCAATAACACCCCAGAAAAAATTTTTGTCTGCATTCCCACGGAGAAAATTAGAAGAAAAGCCTCGATGCATGCCGTCTGTCGGGATGAGCGTTACGGACAAAAAAGAGTATAATAAACGGAATGGTGAACCCGTGTGCTATGTGAGCGAAGATAACTATAATATAAATAATATTTCCATATTTCATCGACTGAATAACTTGAAACTGAGATTTTTCTATAGTTCGGCCGCCGTAGAATAAAAACTCAACTTCTCAACAAAAAACGAGATACTTGTTTCTCGATGGGTACGATGGACTCGAATTATTTATGGCAATTGTTCAATTTCATTTACGGAAGGACATAGAAAACTCCATGATGTTTAAAATCAAGGGAGGAAATATGAAAATAAAGAGCAACGTTGATCCTCATGCATTCGAGTGCCAGCCAAGAAGACAGTGTTTTCTTCTACTGTCGGCGTCAAAATGATGTGCCGCTGTACTTTGCAAATTTATATCCTGGCTTCACTGCATGCTATAATAATGAACTATATGTCATTTTAAAGGAAATTTTATCCTAAATTCTGATTTATTTTATCACAAAAAAATTGAAAAATGTAGAAACGGCCAGTGCAATGAATGACTCCGCGCACCGAAAAATTAGCCGTTTTGTCAACTTCATGAACTTTGTAACTCAACCTAGGGAAAACTACTACGTCTACAGCATTCATCTTCCACAATAATATACGCTCATCGGGGCGGATTAATAAAATGGCTTTTGAGTATTTTTAGAACTTATATTTTGTTATAAATTAATGAAAATATTTAAACATTATCTTGTCCCATAGTTTAGTGAGAATGTATAGGAGACGCATTATAAAGGAAGTTGTAGATGGAAAAAGAATGGAATCCAGAGGTGGCGGAATGGAATCCGAAAAATGAATCGCAGCATTCTTTGATTTTATTCTACGGCGCGCCGTTGCTTGCTTTTCAGAAAACGTCACAAGAGGACTGTTCCGCGGCCCTTGATTTGGAAACTGTGAAGAATAGAAGAAGACATGTGTGGATCAGCAATTTCCATTTAGTTGGTTGTCAGGATAAACCAAGGATCCATTTAAAGGCTGTCAGGCCATCGTATCATGTAGGACTGATGTGCACCACAGGGTAAATTGGGTGTTTGAGGGAAAGTCAAACCCAAAGTTGCCCAAAGAAGGTGCAGTTCTCTCATATGTTGCTCTTTCCCCAGTTAAAACCAAATAGAAATTGGATTGGGATGATATATTCAACACGGGTTTTTCCAGTGATAGTGAGAGTGCAGTTGATCACGGTCATCGTCGAAGGTCATCCCTCTAGGATTTCCGATACGGAATTTTTAAGTGACAACCGATCGCAATGACGATGAGCTCGCTTTTAGAGTAGGTTTCAGATATAACGTGAGAAAAGCTCCCAAAATGTATTAAAGGCTCTGTTTGGAAAATATTCACATTTTAATGTTACTTTAGGAAGGCCTTAATTACAAAAGTAACTTCTTAACACCTGAAGACGTTGTGTTTATTAAATTGATCGCAGTGCGATTGACCGATTCTTTCTGCAGAATAGAAAGTGGCTTCGGGGTTTTTGCACAAGTCACAAGATGGTAGATTGTGTTGGAAATTCGTGCATATTATCGCTACTAAATTGAAACAATTTATAGTCTGGCTTCCTCAGATTCCAGTCTTAAAGAGCTTCCTGTCGCCTTCCAGGTAAGGAATTTTTAAGTTGAAAGTATCATCGACAGCTTTGAGGTGGAAAATAAGTTCACCATAAGACTCTCTACCGGACTGCCAAAAGAATACACATTTCACATGAGTATACACTTTCCCCAATATTACACGCAAGTCTCACTTTGTTATGAACTATAAAACATTTCAGATGCACATCAGCTACCTTTTCATTTCCCGGCATCGGCTTTCGGCGCCTACGAAGTCTACAGTTTCACTTAAATACCCTGGTATCATGATGGAATCAGTAACAGGAAGCTTGCTAGGATCAGCCTAAGAATAACTATATTCCTTCATCTTTACGCAATCTATCGCTTTCAATGAAGGAGAAATAGATCAAATAATAGCCCTGAAGTCACAATGAACAACTCCGATACGTCTGCACTACAATAAATGAATCATAACCACGCCGTTGCTTGTACTCAAGTATGCAACCTCTAATACGGCCGTGCCTCCTCGTACTGAATAATGACGTCACTTTTCTACCAGCCAATCATCGGGCGTTTTCGATTCTCACTTGTATTTGAAAATTCTCGTGAACTTGCATGCATTAAATATCGCAACCACGTCATAAAATAATTAAAAAAACTTTCAACGTGGTATGCAAACATATATTTTTATATAATTTTCGGGCTCTTGATTATATCCGAAACATATGCAAGTTCCCTATTATAAGTTAAATATGAATCTAATGCATCTGTTCATGGAGCGTTGAAGGTTAAGACTAAGGTCTTGAGAAAGGTCCTGGTAGGCAATGTCAGAATAGTCAAATAAAGGTAATATTAAAGTAGATACTAATTGCGCTTTAAGAGATGTAGGGATGACATATTTAAATTTCAATAGGGGATAAAGTGGTTGATTAACAGATTTAGTGATTTTATTTATATGTGATGCCCAAGAGAGATTTTGATTAATAATCAATCCTAAGTTTCTGACTTCATCGCAAAAAGAAATTGGGGCATCGGCGATACGTAAATTTGGCAGTTTATCCCTCTGCACTCTCGCTAAAATTCTAGGGTAACCAATTAGTATTGCTTGGGATTTATTAGGATTTATGCATAGGAAGTTATTATTACACCATTCTTGGAGGTATGCTAAGTCACCATTGATAGACATCAAGCTATTGCTTAAATTATTGACTGTGGAATGCCAATGGATTCGTAGATCGTCTGCATAGAGGTGATACTTGCAACTTAGTCCTGATGAGCAATAATTGATGTAAAGTGAGAATAGAAGTGGACCGAGGATGGAGCCTTGTGGGGCTCCTCTAGTAAGGTGGATCCAAGAGGATTCCAAGTTATTTGCAATTACTTTCTGTTTCGGATCCGAGAGATAAGAAGTAATTCATTTAACAGAAGGAGAAAAACCCATGCAATGGATTTTAGCTGCAAGAATGTCTTTGTCGAACGAGTCAAAGGCTTAACTAAAGTCTAACAGAACGAGTGCTGCGATCTCTTTCTTGTCCATGGAGCGTCTCATATCATCCGTTATTTTAACTAAGACTGTGGTGGTACTATGTCCGTGTCGAAATCCACATTGATAATCATTGAGTATTTTATTTTGCTTGAGGAAGGTAGTGATTTGTTCGTGAACAAATTTTTCTCGAGCCTTAGAAATTATTGGAAGAAAAGAAATTGGGCGAAAAGTTAATTGATCTTGATTGTTTCCCTTTTTTTGTATGGGTTTAACTAGGACAGATTTCCATTGAATGGGAAAATGATCTTGTTATAGTGACGAGTTGAAAATGTTGGTGAGGTATGGTAGTATTAATGGCAGTAATGACTGAATGAATTCAAGGGAAGTACCATCTGAGCCTTGAGATTTAGACTTGATGCACTTAAACGCAGAGTGGACTTGCATTTGAGTCACAGGTTACCAAGTAAGCTTCTTAATATGGTTATGTGTCGCGGCTGATTTAATGGAGTATGTTTGTATGACTCGCTCCTAGTCCTCATTTGGAATTTCATTTGGTGGCTGTGAAAATGTTTGATCTAATCTATCAAGGGATACATTCGTTTGGCTGGGAATGTTATTGCTTTTACCTATGCCTATTGAGTTAAGTTGCTTCCAGAGAACGGTTGGTGAATTTTAAGATTTAGAAGCAGTTTGAAAAAATTTTATTTTTGCATTCCTTACTAGCTGCTTCGTTTTATTTCTGAGACATTTGTACCTGTTGAACGCATTGATATCATTTGTTTTTTTTTAAATCTAAAGGCTAAGTCTTGGGCTGACATTGAGTGTTTAATTTCCGCATTCAACCAAGGTGCATTTGGTTTAGAGATACGAATATATTTCTCCGGGGCAAATTTATCCAAAAGATACGTTAGAAGATTATGTAAAATTTCAACTTTGTCCTCAACCTTTTCAATGAATTCAATAGAGGACCATGGGAGTGTACATGTTTCACAAAGTAAATCATCGTTGTTTATCCCTTTTAAGTTGCGATGAGGAATTATAGTCTCCTTTATTATTATTCAGTTTTGGAAAACTCGGTTACAATTATTATCTCGGTAATGTGAGGATCGCGTTTCACCAACGAGAGACGTTTTATCTTAGTTTTCAAGATCCGACATGATAAGAATAAATTATTTACCACGTTGGGCATAAGCGACGAATGCGAGAATATTGCGGCGAAAAACTTGTAAGCACCTTTGTTTAATGCATCGTTATTTAAAAATGAAAATTTTTCATTTAAGAAGACTCCCAGATTTAAATAAACACAGTTCTTGCTTATTTTACGTTACAATAATTAATTACGTCTCACATTGGTAAAATTGCAATTTTGAAGATGATAATGATTTTACATCGATATTACGCCAGGAACATAATACGAGATGAAATATTTTGTATTCATCTGTAAGAAAATTTAAAGAAAGGCTGGTAACATTTATGAATAAGAACATATTTTGGAAAGAGTTGTCGGAATCATTGACTCAAGAAGAACATAGGCATAGAAAAGATCAAGTTAAACAGAAAGAGGGAACTTCGGTGCTGTATGAAATTTGAACGGAGATCCTTTTGAAAAAACTTAATACAGAATAAAAACAAATCTATTTATTTCAAGTCATTAATCAAAAACTTTGGCCTTTGCTCCTTTTAAGGTACCGCAAAATATGTTTATCATGTTTATCATTATTACTGATTCTGTCCTCTACTTCACTTCTTCATTCAAGTTCACCATTTCTGCTTATTAGCATGTTCTTTGTCAGTTAAGAAGGGAAAAGTGCCATTTTCTGTCGGAAATCGCTCAGATTTATCACCGCCTGCAAGCATAAGATAGCAATATTCGTCTCTTTTTCTCAATTCTTGGTATCGTAATACAATACTCACATATTGAAATCAACAATAGACGTAGGGAAATCAGGTAAATAGGATTATTTGGAGTTACTCGTACTCCAAAGGGAGTTAAATTACTAAGTACCTATGTTCTAGAAGAACCATTCCGAAATATTATTTCAATTGACAAATAGGATGAAATAAAAGTTGATTATTTAAATCAACAATTACGCTGTGTCTTGTGCTTGTCGCATCCCAAAATCTTCCGTAGCCCTTCCAGTATAATATCAAGAGGACCATCTACAAATGTAATTTCTTCGAAAAAAAGCCACTGTTATTGCTCCCCGTTAATCTTTTGGCATGTTTTTGAGGAAGGTAGCAAGCGTAATCCTCATATCTTCGCGTTTGAAATTACTTTGTTTAAGTACCTAAATTCTGTTATGATGGTAAATAAATTCTCCCATGCCCATGCTTGCTCCAATTAAAATTAATGAAATATTTGTCGCCGTATGATCAAAACGAAGACTACAAAATATACTGCCGTGACGAATCCCTGGCCCTATGGGCGAGAGTAGACTAACTACTTCACCAACTGAACCATCCGTAGAGAGGTGATCTATTTTGAAAATATATAAGGCTTGTTAAAAGTACAAAAAAATAATAAAAAAAGAGAGGAGAATGGAATGTTATCAGATGTCAAGTCTGAGTTCCAGTCTATTCCATTCTCCTCTTTTCTATGCCTTTATTCCGTAAGACTTTTACAGAAATTGGGGTTCCTTTAACATTTAACCCCCTATTAAATTAAGTTACAATTGCTTTAATCAAAAGAAAAATAGTATGTTAGAGAGAAATTAACAAAATAATTTTTTTTTTCTTTTAAGTTACAAAATTATTATTTTTGGACATTTTCATTCTTAAGAATGTAAGCGTTTATTTTCCATTATCTTCAGCGTCTTCTATCTGGCTCGTCTTCTGTTTTTGCTTTACATGATTTTCTGAATCTTCTGTCTTCTCTTCTTGCTTGCTTAACAATTTTGACGTCTTCTTCTTTCTTCTTCTTCTTATCTTCTTCTTATCTTCTTCCTTCATCCTACCATTGGTCTTCGTCTCCATCTTCATCATCAGCGTCTCCTTGAATGATTTTGCGGTTAAACGCAGTAATAATTTTTGCATTATTGGGTACAAGTTTTCCAATTTCAGTCATTTCTGGTGGCCAATTTTCGAGGATTTTCCGTAGTTCAGCTCTTTCAGCCTGGTACAATGGACAGTAAGTCACTCTATGTTCGAAAGAATCGTCTCCTGTGCTACACTCGCATTCATCGGTCTTGCTTCTACCTATACGTTTTAGATACGTTTTGAAATTTCCGTGTCCGCTTAGAATTTCTGTTATTTGTCTGGATGCTGTTATGTTCATTTTTTGGCGCTCCATGATGCTGGGGAAGAATTTGTACGTTTGCCGTCCTTTTTCGCTCGAATCCCAGTTCTTCTGCCATTCGGTGATTATTAGTTGATTTATCCTCCTTTTTAATTCATACCTAGGTTGCTCTATGCTAATGTCAGTGTTTAGGAATTTCGTGGCTCCGAAGCGTTTTAGTTCGGAATTTGCTTTCCTTTTTGCCACTGCTAGGGCTATCGGAATTATACCAGTGATCACTGTTAGTGCGTCGACACTCATAGTGCTGTATCCTCGGGCAATGCTTAGAAGGCAAGCTCGTTGAGCTTCATTAAGCTTCCTTACAATGCGGGATTGAGTTAGCTTTTCACCCCATATTTCACAACCGTAGGCTAGAACAGGTAATGCCACTGTAGAATAAATTGTTATGAGATGTGAGTGATTAATGTTGTAATTAATTTTGCAATATCTATGTAACGCATAGAAAATGGTTTTAACCTTTGCTGACATATTATTAACGTGCGTCTGAAAAGTCATTCGCTCATCAAACCATATTCCTAAATATTTAAACGAGCTTACTCGTTGAATGTTTTTCCCTTCTAACTTTATAGTTTGATTCCTAGACAGTCGGATGTTGCCAAAGCAAACGTATTTAGTTTTTGCAGTGGAAATCTGTAATTTTACTTTGGAACTCCAGGCGTTTATGGTTGCCAAGCATGCATTTGCTTTATTTTCTAGTTCTCTTCTTGAGTTAGCAGGCACTGCCACCGCCAAGTCATCAGCGTACGCCGTTATGGTGCAGCCGTCTGGTAGATTCATCCTCAGCACCTCATTCATCGTAATATTCCAAATCAATGGTCCGAGAATCGATCCTTGCGGTGCTCCTTTCGTTACAGCTTTCCCTACTTCGACGTGTTTACTTCTTAATATTGTTTTCCGATTCGAGAAGTAGCTCCTCATGAGCCTGATTATATTTTTGGGCATATTTAAGTTTTTCATTTGCAGTATACAATTAGGCCACCATACTGAATCGAAGGCTGCAGCAAAGTCCACAAAGATTACAACCACATACTTCCCTTGGTAATCCATGATTTCCGATTTGAGTTTTCGCGCAGCGTGGATCGTACTGAGTCCCTTTCTAAACCCAAATTGACTCGGATGATATAAGTTTTCATCTGAAATATTTTCTTCAATTTTTGCTTTGATAATTCTTTCGAATACCTTACCCAACTCGGGGAGCAGGGTAAGGGGACGGTAAGTTTTGGGGTCTGCAGGGTCTCTTCCTGAGGATTTGATTATTGTACAAAGAAGTCCTGTCTTCCAGCCGTTTGGGAAGTAACCTAGGCGGAGGCAATCCTGAAATATTCTTGTGAGTAGCGGAGTTACTATTGTTTCTGAATGTAAAATTAGTTCGCCAGGGACTTCGTCAATCCCCGGTGCCTTCTTTTTCTTTATCCCGTATATTGCATTTGCGGTGTCCGTCTCAGTTATTTCCACTTCTGCAGCTTCTCCATCTCCTTCTGCCATTAATCGGATCTCCTTTTGGATTCCTGTCTCATTATCCTCTTGATCGTTGGGGATGAGGGTCTGCAAAATATTACTCAGGGTTGCATTTAGGCTTCCCATTTCTCCTTGCGGGTGTAAAGTTGAAATATAAGTAGTCGGTACTCTCAGTTTCTGGCTGGAGAGTTTGTATACAAAACCCCATGGGTTTTGCTCCAAGTTGTTTTGCACAAAATTTTGCCAGCTTCTCTCTTTGCTCTTTTTTATTTCATCCTTATAGGCTCCAACCGCATCGTAGTAAATCCTCTTCATTTCCAAACGGGAGTCGTTTTTGCTTCTCTGATAAGATTTCCGTAACCTTCTGCATTTCATCTTCAAATGCTGGAGTTTTGAATTCCACCATTTGACTACGCTCTTTCTAGGTCTGGTGAAGGGTATTGCCTTAGTCGTTGTATTCATATAGTCTGAAGTTAATTGCGCTACTCGTTCATCAATATTTAATCGAGTAGGCTGCCAGGGGATTCTTTCTGAGTTCCGCCAGCTGCATGTGGCAAAGTTTTCTTGAAAGAGTGGCCAATTCGCTGCTCCAAAGTTAAGGCGTCTTCTACTGACGTTTTGAGTATGTTTCCTCTTATGCGTAACATAGAATGCCAGAAGCCGGTGGTCGCTTATGCTTACATCTTCCCTTACCTCCCAGTTTATGATGTTTTGAACTACGTTAGCAGTACAAAGCGTTAAGTCAATATTCGATTCTCCAATGCTAGAGCTGAACGTGGTTGGGAACCCAGGTTCGTTTAGCAAAAATAGATTATTTGAATTTATGAATTCCTCTACCTCCTTCCCTCTTGGATCGGTGAAGGTTGAAAACCATATCTCATTTTTGCTATTTGAGTCAATGCCAATTATCACTCTCTTGTTACAGCATTTGGACAAGATGCTTGAAAGTCTAGCGATACCGTTTTTTATGCAATCCGTAGGTGGAAAGTATCCAGAAATTATTGTGAATACTTGGCTACCTGTATTGATTTCCGCAACAGCGAAGTTTCCGTCGGCACAGCTCTCCATCGAAATAAAATCGAAATTTTCATTAAAACAAATAATTCTTGCTTTAAAGGTGGAGTGGGCAAATGTAGGACTGCTTCTGGTTTTGATTCCAATACCGGGAATTTTCCATGTATTTTCAGTTTTGTTAAGATACGTGTATGGTTCTTGGACCAGTAGAACGTCCAATCTAAGATCCAGCACGACCTTTTTAATTTCAGATGTGCTAATCTTTGATTTGTGAAGATTGATTTGCCCAATCCTTACATTTTCATTCCTGTGGTGGTGTGCCGTCATAATCGATGGACTCCATTAACTTCCTTCTTCGTCTTCGATGGGTCCCACATTTGGGATCGCTGGCCTTATGGTTGTCTGGAAGATTCGCTTTTTTGCAATTTATGCAAATAGGGTCGTTTCCTAAGTTATCGCATTTTCTGGTATCATGACTCCCTGAACAGTGCTCACAAATGTTGTCTGCTGCTTTACAATCTTTAGCTAAGTGTCCAAACGCTTGTCACCTGTAGCAGCGTTTAAGTTTCAAGTGGTCTGCTACATTAACACTTTCGCTGCTAGCCATTTTGATGAAAAATATCGCTGTGAGCGGCAGTGGTTTTTCTGCATAACCAAGTAGATATGTCTCTATGGATACCGTAAAAAATAATAATAAAAATCCTATGATTGTTTTAAACAAATAAAACGAAGGACGCACCGGTGCGTCTGCCGCTCACAGCATTGCCAAAGCTATGCAACCCGTGTCACATGCGTTATGCAACCCGCTACACAAATATTTTTATCTCCCTTAATTCTCATCTAACGTTCTTATTATTCGACTGATTTTGCA
Source organism: Ischnura elegans (assembly GCF_921293095.1). Lineage (NCBI taxonomy): Eukaryota > Metazoa > Arthropoda > Insecta > Odonata > Coenagrionidae > Ischnura > Ischnura elegans. Next base: position 2,309,594 of record NC_060259.1, on the reverse strand, counting down.
AATAAATAGATGTTTTAAAAATTTGGAGTATTCGAAAGTGATAATTTTTTTAATGAAAATATAATTTTCTCGTAAAATAATTACAAACTCATAATTTACTCATGGTTTTGGGATAACTTTCAAGAATCATCCTGAAAAAAACACTAGAATGAAGAGTGCTATTTAAGCCAGCAATAAATATAAGATGTTAGAAAATATCCTAAAGCATAAAACCGTGTTTTTAGGGGCAACCTGGATCGTAAGTGCTAACATATTTCCTCACTCTATTTTTGGCTCATACTCGGCACTTCTTTCTTCCTTTTCTTTTCATTTCCAAATTATGTGGTGAGTGGCCATGTTTAGGGGAACTCATTGAAGGCATTACCTCAGGTTGGACATTTAGCAATGTTTATAGTATAGTTTATTAATTCATCGCGGTATTCTAACAAATGTACACGTTTCCCACTAAATCTTTGGTATAGAATGAAAGAATGAATCATTATTATCTGAATTAAGTATATTCTCAGCTTTAGGTACCAACGGCGAGTTTTTGTTTCGTAAAGATAATATGACAACAATTGATCGGTCTAATCTTTGCCTCCAAAATGTTTATTGTAATCGTCCACCATACTGGGCTTAGTTGAAACCCTTCCCCGCCTGCCCGCAAAATCGTGTCCATACTCGGAGGAAATCGTCTTCACATCTCTTCATTATCAGAATGACTGTACAGTATGTTTTCTCTGTACAGTATGTTTTTGCAGACAATGGAAAAGGTTCACGCTGTCGTAAAAGTTATCCCTGTACACAGCGTGCCCCTTATTTTTTAAATTTGCCAACAATTTATGAGTGACTTTCTCTGCGTTCCATGCTCCCCCCACTTTTTTACCCTCGGTGCCACAATATATCAAGCAATCCAAATCCAAACCGCGTGGTTCAGTGATAATGTACAATTTTATTTCATATTTGTGACGTTTGTAAGGAATGACTTGTTTTAATAGTAACTGTGGATAACGTCAACTCCATAGAACCATGGATTCGTCTAGACTCACAGCCCTTTCCACGTAGTACAATTCACTCATACTTGCATAGAATGTATCATGCAAGGGTCGTATATTGTAAAATGGATCACTGGGTAAGTGTTCGCATTCAACCACATTTCTATCTTAGTGCATAGCGCGCAATATTTGCAAAAGCTATCTCGAGACATGTATATGGAAAAAACAGGGAGATAATATATTTCAGATTTTTCCAATAATATTATAATCTACTAAGAGAAATAAAACCCATCGGAAATAGAAGGTCAAAAAAGTTTCCAATTATCTTCGACTCAAGACTTATTCCAAGACGATATTCTAATTTGGAGAAGTATTATTTCGAACCACATATTCAGCATTGATATTCGTTTCTGTTGCAACTCAAAAAACATCATTGGCAATGAGTCGTAAGTCGTAAGGATTCCCGCTGGGAACATTTAATTTTTGTCCTGAGGTGCCAGTAAAAGGGATATCTGTTACTTGGAGTTCATCTTTGTACCATAAATAGAAGTTATTTGAGTGCTTTCGGAACAGTTTTGATGAAGAAGCATGGGCGTTTTCTTCCTGACTCTCTTTGGACGACTCCTCTGGAATTCCTTCCTGGGATGCATTATCTTCCTTGCTGTCCATCTCCTCATCAAACTGCATAAGGATATCCATTAACTCTTAATTAGTCTTTTTCTTCAAAATTCTCTAAGGATATTCATCTCTTTTTTCATCGCGTTCCCGCTGAACCAGACGTTGATGCCACTGGCTCCTCAGCCATCTAATGTAATGGGAAAAAATCAAGATATTCAGGTAACCGGTGACACCTCCGATGATACTTCAGAGGATAGATATCTCCGAAAATCGAGCATATCAATCTGTTCCGAAGGCCACGAGCACCTAGTACTTTCCTGTGGCAGCGTCGTACTTGCAATGATATTTCGGCCAGAGGGCGTGGAGGGATGAGAGTGAAAGGAATGCCTCGACGACTTTGTTTTTATAGGCCATACGAAACGATATCCGCATGAAATGAGACGAAATATTTCCCTTTTATTTCACACATTATCGTGATCGTCTTGGAATTCCCGGTGTTACATTTCCGTCATACCGGCATTGAATTTCATTCTCAAGGTCAATGCTAATGGATCCTGTGTAAAATATTTTATCTTGAAATAGTGGTCGATTTCAGTTCCGTGTGTAATGTATACGCAGAGTGGTAATTATATACCCATCTGTCAGTTTAACAAATTACATAGCCTTTGCGATTGAACCGTAATATAACGAGACACTTGTTTATAATATTGTGTTTCGGGGTTTTGTGGAACAAGTGATTGAATGCTCAACAAAATTTTTCATTATATTTCAGCAAAATTCGGCAACATTACGGCATGTTTACATAATCAATAGGCTATATGGAAGAATAAAAGAAGAGTGCAATGGATTATAATTCATTATTATCGAATTTATGGTGATAATTTCTTAGAGCTAACTTTTTCCACGTTATGCACGATAAAGGGACATGTATAGAAAATTCTGGCATCGGACCTGGCTCAATCACGCGTATTACTTTTTCAAAGGATTTATTATAGCTAAACGTAATATCTTTTATGCACAAAAGAAGCAGCCATGACAATTGTCCAAACCAATGTGTTCACATATTTTTGCAATCTTCGGATATATCGACACATTTACACATATTCGGATAAACTGAATATAAAACTTTATTTGACATAAATAATATTTAAAAGAGTTTATAAGGCATACGAGACCCATTTATCTCCAGTTCCAAGACAATTTAGCTCAGAAAAATTAAAATATCAAAAAAATTACGAAAAAATAGAAAAAAGATGAAAAAGTATTTACCTAAATAATGAAAGGTGAATCCTAGAAACGACGGCCAATACTGGATGGTACGGAATGTAATAGAGTAGCGAGAGGTAATTTGGAGCGCCCAAGACGTTCTCGGCTGATTCTATGGGCATTTGAAAACGGGTCGAAGCAGGACGCACGGGTGCGTCCTCCGCTCAGCATAATAGTTTGCGCAGGACGCACCGGTGCGTCCGCCGCAGCGAAAGTGTTAAAAGATCCATAATCAATAAAGACTCTTTTATTTTTCAATAGTATGTTCCTCGAATGAGGATCAACTTCTACTACCCAATTGCATGTGACAGCTTCTTTCCTTCCGAATTTAAATAGGGGTTTGACATGTGCTTCCTTGAGCAAGTTGTTTTGAGTCTTAATTCCATTCAAGATAAATTCCTCAGGCATAGTGTTTTTAATTCCAAATATGCACAAGCGAGGTTTATTTTTAGGCATGGTTTGCACCTTAAATTCTCCTATTACCTTTTCGCAGCTTTTTAGTTTGCTCTCCAAATCCGGGCTGTCGGACTCAATTTTAATTGCTCCGTTGTTTGTTTTTATAAGTCTTCTAATTCTGATCCCAAGCTTTTTAGGATCTACCGCTTTCATTACCGCTGTCTTGGTTTCATCACTTGTCATTTTGCCACCCTCTATTGGTGCAATGATTACTGCAGTATTGTTACTTTCCAATACTATTTTCTTTCCATCAGCTACTTTAGGATACGCCATCGACTTTGCAGCTCTGGCGTATGATTGTGATTGCAGCTGGACTGCTTCCAGAGACCTCTTCACCTCATCCCTTATACAATCTTTAATTCCATCTATTTGGGTTTTCCCGTTATGCTCCTCCATACGTGTTAAATTCCTAATATGGTCGTGAACTTAGCTTTCGAAGCAGGACTTCATTCTGGTTAACTCCTCTATTAAATCTGTCTTCTTTGGTACCGATAATTTTTCAGTAGAAGCAATGGTGAAACAGGCCGTTAGGCTCTTCTCAAAGGTCTCATTGAGACGCAGCATTTTCTCATTCATCTCCTGACTGTCGACTTTTAGTTCGGATTTCGTCGACATCCTTGTCGCCGTGCTTGAGGATGCGAGCTCCACTGTCCCTTTAGTGTTGTTTAAGCCGCTTTTAGCCGGGCCTTTGCCCGTTGCCCGCCCGGGGCCACGTGGAGGCAGCGGCTGGGCTGGTGGATTTTGCGGCACCCTGTTTGGGTTTGGCACTTTGACAATAGTATCAAAATCTGGATTACGCTCCAGTGGCTAGTATTGCCGGATTCCGCTCCGGTCGCTAGCAGTGCACACCGCTCTCTCTCACTTACTCGTGATCGCACCAACAACGGGGGGTGTGAGGATCCGAACCTCACAGTTACCCTACCCGTTGGCCCATCCCGGGCTTGTTAAAAGTACAGCATGAGAATTAATTAATTACGGCCAAACTAAGGCTCATTGAATGGAAACACTAGCAGTTGAGATATGTGTCCGGCATTCCGAATGCCATAAAGAATACGGCATTGAAAAAGGCGGAGGAGAGGTCCTTGTGAGTAAAATTCCATGTCTTCTTCAAGGAGAGCGAGAACTGCCTTTGCAGATTCCTTTGTCATTTTGGGATGAGTAAAGAATTATACGTTACCACGTAACTGAAAATAATCTGCACGCTCACTTATCCATTATGAACGAGGTCTCCAATTATAATGTCGATATTCTTCATCGCTGTCATTCGTATTTTACGAGAGCTGATGAACCTGCATGCGCGTCATGCCATCCGCCCTCAGATTAACTGCGATAATAAGCTTTTAACGGAGAAATATCGTCAGTAAAATTATAAACCGAGATAATATCAAAAAATCGAGTTAATGAACCTGGTGAAATGCGATTGTTCTAATATCTCGGTTTTTGGAGGATATTATCCAAGTTAATTGAGTTATCCTCGTCGGTGAAAGTGGCCCTTAGTCGATCCACCATCAGGTGCTTGATTAGCGTATTTATTCACCTACAAGTATCCGAACTACTAAAATAAGTGATGTACTGCGAATGATCATATCCTCCGGAGAAACCTCATGTCGTCTTTCGAGGACGCGGATTATATTTGAAAGCGCCCATCCGGCACGCAGTCGAGCGATGCGATGTCTCAGATGCCAGGGGGAGCCCACATCACCACCATCAATGAATCTCTCATGTCCATAGTTGTTTTTTCTTAAATATCCTCCATTGTATTCACGTTTTGCAATTTGAATCCTTACATCTATCGCGACTGGTGTGTGACCACCATCGCTACGAGCCAAGGTCGGTAGATGCGCGGGATGAAGTCGTGCCGGCATCGCTTGCCTAAGGTGTCCATCTATTTCCCTTTGCTCAACTGTTTTCTCGTGAATGGAAGCCGTCTATATCTAGTATTCAACTGAGAATTTGGAAATTTCAGTAACTTTTACCTCCCTCTTGCTTCAGAAATTGTGAAGCTTTAACGTTAAATTACCTACATCGCATATGGATGGATCAAAATCCGAACCACATCTTGCTAATGATTTGGATATCCTGGCTTGGAGCAGACGTGTCAAAATAAAACTTTTTCAACAAATTTATAAATGGAGTCTATAATTATTTGCATCTGTGCTCATAAATATTGTGACTGCAATTCTTCAGAAATATAGCTTCGATATTTTTCATTTCTAACTATTTCTTTCGATCTTTTATAAGTTGCACAGCCTTTGCTGTCATTTCCCTCGCCGTCAGCCATTAAAATAATATCGCCTTATCATAAGCTGTTTCAACCCACTGAGTAAATGCATTGGGGAGCGGGGCAGGATTTACGCGGCTGCGTTCTGAAATATACCCCAAAATTTCATCTCATCTTCAATGATTTATGCGTCAATATATATCCCATATGCGAGTGAGTGGTATCTTCATCCTAAAGAAACGGTTCGGTGGAAGTAGATATATTGGCTGTCATATTCTTGTATGGGGTGCTTAATATCAAAATCGATTCCCGTGTTTTGGCCTAGTTCCAGGGAAAAATTCTCGAAACCCTTTTTAAACCCTTAAAAGTATTACGAGAAGCTACTGTAAAGTTTGCACCTGCCTGCATCGTGAGTGATACGTTTCATTATGACAATACAAAAATTACATTCCAAAATATATATGTCGCGTACTCCAGGAAACGGTCGTATCTTATTTACCTTTATGTCATATTTCCTGATTTTCTAGTGGTTATGATATTCAGTTCCCACCCAGGAAGCCCAGATTCGATTCACGGTGCGGGAAATCTTTTTCCGGCCTCGCTGGTACGTGGAAAATTGGTGTAAATAAATAGTCGCTGGTACGTGGTAGCAATGCAGTATTTTCAGCACAGAAAAAGGTAATAGACTTTTGAGGTAACACATTTGGTATATACTCCTTATTCTTGAATTTACTGTTTTTATTTGGCTTTTAAATCTAAAGGAATCGTCAATTATAATACCCAGATATTTATAAGTTGTAACTTGCTCTATTATGAGACATTTACAATTAATTAAGTATACATAGGGGCATTTAAGTGTATGTTTAGCAATCTTCAGTATTTTTCCCCGAGTTCTTTGGAAGAACATGCATAGCCTTAGATTTCTTTTCATTGAAACCTAAATTAATTTTTTATTTAGCGCTACTCGCATCATTTCTGACTTAATTTTTTATATTTAAGAGGATGTTTGATGTTCCCAAACCCCGTAGTTCAACTTTCGGTTGCGCCCAACGCGTCCTTAGATTCGTTTTCTCAATACGAGCCATGCAGGTGCGCTCAGCGCCACCCAGCACCCATTCTCAACCCTTTGCGTACTCTCCCACCTGCCGATAACATCCCCATTCACTCTGCCATGCGCTGTGTGCGAGGTGAAGGCCGATTTGGCGACTTCCAGTTCCAATACCGCCTTTTCTCGCGACTTAGCCGTTCAATGGTAAGTGGCCCACGAGTAATCCTGCTGTACTTCTAACAGTTCATTCCGACAAATCATATTTCTCCTAACGTTCTTTCATATTTTCCATTGAGAGGCCAATATGACCATGAATGCTAAGTTCTATGTTTCCCATTCTCTAGATGCTATACTTCCCGAGCAACGCTTGGTGGCCAGCTAGTCTGTGTGTATATTGAAGAGGATGTCTGTTTGTCTGTCCGCAATGCGTTTCCATACGGCTGCTCAGATTGCAACCAAAGTTAGTACGTGGGTGAATCGCATGCTCCCAAACCCCGAAGTGCTATTTTCGGTTGCGTCCAACGTCCCCTTCGCGTTGTTCGCTCATTTCTGTTTGTTGCGTCACGTCATACAACTCCTGTGGTTAGACATCCTGCCGGGTAGGCACACCACCTCAATCGCTCAAGGGGAAAGCATAACTCAAATAATACTACTCTTACCTATTAATCCTCTCTGTGCAAAACTTTTTGCTGGGGAATGAGTTCACAAGGCGTTTTTTGTCCACGCGCGCACGGGCTCACACAGTGACAATGCAATGACAGTGGTATAAGCTGATTCCGTGCGCGTCGTACCAAAATCTTTTTTTCCATTGTTTGCTGTTCAGCGTGCATAAAAATCCTGATGTGTGACTATGAATTCCAAATATCATGCTTCCTACTTGTTTGAGTGCTATCATCCCCGAGCAACGCCGGGTGGCCTGCTAGTTAGATATATGAAAAATTAAAATGAACACACTCATGAAAAATAAAAATTGGTGTAAAGTGTTGGATTTTAAGGAGCAGATTGGTTGTATGATGCTTTTTGTTTGAACATGCAAAATATATATGACAAATCTATTGTAATTAAATATATTTCCAAGACAGCAAAAAGGAAAAAAGAATGGATGGCATAGGAATTCCTAGAAAAAATTGAGATTCATTGTTTAGAAAACAGAAGAAGGATCCATTTAATCCCAAATGTAAAATTACTTATCAGAGTCAAAGAAATTATGAAGTGACAGCAGTAAACCTGTAAGGCTGCGAAAACAGAGGAAGGACAGAATCGTTACAAGAGAATAAGGAACGAAATATGTCGTAAAGCGCGGAAGGCTAGAGAAACGTGGATGAAAAGCATTTGCAAAACAATCTTAAACATGGAAAAGTAGAGGCCGCTTATAGGATAGTGAGGAACCACTTTAAGGAAAGGGGCGTAAGATGTAATGCCCTTAGGAACAAAAACGGAGAACTATCGATTGAAAACGAAGAAAAAGGGAAGAAATGGAAGGAATATCTGGAAGATTTGTACAAAGAAAGTCGCCTCAGAACGAATGCTATCGAAAGCGAGAGAGAAGTGGATGCCGATGACATGGGTGCCCCAATTTTAAGATCGGAATTTGATGCGGCTGTAAGAGACCTCAGGATAAATAAAGCGTCTGGCATTGATGACATTCCTGCAGAACTAATCAAAAATTCAGGAGAGAAGACGTTGAACCAGCTAAACAAAATCATTAGTGAAATGTATACGACAGGTGAGATACCAAAGGATTTCGAGAGGAACATTATAATCCCTATTCCTAAGAAGAAAATAGCGGAGAAGTGCGAAGATTTTAGGACCACAAGCCTTACTACACATGCGTCAAAGATACTGACAAGGATCATCTATAGAAGAATAGAACGAAAAGCAGAGGAATATTTGGATGAGGACCAATTTGGATTCAGAAAAAACAAAGGCATAAGGGAAGCAATATTGGCCCTAAGACTGCTCATAGAGAAGAGAATGGAAAAGAACAAGTCAACATTCGTTGCGTTTGTGGACTTAGAGAAACCATTTGACAACGTGGATTGGAGCACAATGCTTGGAATCCTAAAGGAAATTGGGGTTCTTTATAATGACAGAAGAATCATCCACAGTTTATACAAAAACCAAGAAGCCGTGATAAAATCAGGGCCCAGCTGTGAAGAAGCAAGAATTAAGAAAGGAGTGCGACAAGGCTCTACACTGTCACCCGTAATTTTCAACGTTTACATTGAAAAAGCCATTAATGAAATCAAAGAAAAGGCATTGGGAGTGAATATCCATGGAGAAAAAATAAGCATGCTAAGATTTGCCGATGACATAGCCGTTATAGCAGAAACAGAGAAGGATTTGAAAAATATTCTGGTTAATATGGGTAGGGTAATGAGTAGATATCAACTGAAAATAAGCACGAAGAAAACCAAGATCTTAGTATGCAGCAGAAGAGAAGAAGTCAAGACCAACATTAAAATAGGGAGGCAAAAACTGATAGAGGTGGATGAATTCTGTTATTTGGGAAGCAAGATAACTAGTGACGGGAGAAGCAAGAAAGAAATTATCAGCAGAATAGCCCAGGCGAAGAGAGCATTCCACCAAAAGAGAGACCTGCTTACAGCGGGAAACTAAAATATAGAAGTAAAGAATCAATTTATAAGAACCTACATCTGGAGTATGCTCCTATACGGAAGTGAGGCATGGACAATGACCGCAGCGGAGAAAGCAAGGATAGAGGCCTTTGAAATGTGGTGCTACAGAAGAAGGATGAAAATCAAATGGATCGACCGAGTTAGTAACGAGGAAGTCCTAAGAAGGGTAGGAGAGAAGAGAAGCCTCATGAAAACCTTAATAAGAAGACGGAACAACCTTATAGGCCACATCTTGAGACATGATAGCCTGATGAAGACAATCGTCGAAGGACAGGTGGAAGGCAAGAATGGAAAAGGAAGACCTCGAACAAAATATATTGAACAAGTAAAGAGATATGTGAAAGAGAAGAAATACGTAGGAGTGAAAATATTGGCTGATAGGAGAACTGAGTGGAGATCTGCGTCAAGCCAATCCCAGGATTGTTGACCAGTGATGATGAGCAGTAAACCATTGAAAATTAAATCACTGGTAGGAAAAATAGCGTAAGTGCTGATAGAAATTTTAAGGGTTATAAAGGAATATGTGGTGATTAACTGGGGACAATATTCATTAAACAGTTTGCCCATGAGATTGTAATAAACAGAGTCAATTGCACTAAAAAAATCTACGTACCCCTTATAGCAATTATTACGGAGGCTTCCGCGGTGATGGAAAATGAAAAAGCAGGAGCAATTTTCACAATTCTACATTTATTAATACTAAATATTAATATAAATAAATGTAAAATTGTAATAATGTAAATGTAATAAGGTATTAATAAATGTAAAAATATGGAAATTGCTCCTGCTTTTTCATTTTTCATTATGTCACGTTTCCACTCCATCTCGCCTGAAACCTCAGACTATACTTCCGCGGTGAGTTAATTGGTGATAATTTTTCGGGTTTATTCCGCGTTGACTCATATTTTGCGGACGAAGACGGGAGCTGGAACGCGCCCGAAACGGTCGTCCGCAAAAATGAGTCAACGCGGAATGAACCCGAAAAACAATCAACTACCCCTTATAGTGTTAGTACCCCTTGTAGTATAAAAACAGCTATTGTAAGTCAGATGCATAAAATGGATTAAACAGGGATCCAAAGAATTACAGACATATATCAATATGGCCCTCTATGCATAATTTACGGAAAAATATATGGCAAACAGATTGCATTCATGGATAAAAATTATATAAAATCGCAGTATCAGTATGGCCCTGAACAAAGTAAAGGTACTAAATTTGCGCTTGAAAATCTCTGTGAGAGTGTTAAAACTACTCTGGATAGGAGAATGCCTGTGATTTTATTGATTTTATAGTTTATTGACTTATAACAAGCATTTGATACTGTCGATCACAAGATTCTATTGAGTAATTTGTATTACATGGTAATAAGAGGATCAGTTCCCGAATGGTTTTCTGGCTGCTGGAAAGAAGGGTTCTATACTATTTTAAACCATTTAAATCGTTTAAAACATTTAAATCGTTACACTTTATTGCAGAAATTTTGTTCTGTGCTGCATGCTTTTGTTACTTGGAGAAATGAATTGATCTCTATTTTTCTCTCTCGCCCTAGCAGAGATCTCGTCATCACCGTGACTCTCTGGCGTCCACATCGTCAACGGCACCACATCTGTCTCCCCCCGTTCTGACTGCCGACGAGCCTTCGGTGCTGGGTCCAGTGCTCGACGATGACGCGGAGGCCAGCGACCACACGTCCCGCCACACACCACACGACCACGGATCAGTGTATGGTGACACAAGTGGCGGCAGCGTCTACCTCGCCAAGCAAAGTGAGTTGTTTCTCCCATGGTAACGGTTATCTTGGAACGGATTTTTCATTAGATTTTCAGTGATTGAAGAACGTGTGAGCACATGTTCGTATAAGTCTCTGACTTGGTTCCCGGTCCTCGAGAGCTAACCCCTTGCGGGCCCGCCCTGGGTTTCCCATTCCACTGTGAGCACATGTTTCCCTGGCGTATTGCGTAATGGAATACTGCTCGCGTTTCCCATCAGGTCATTGATGTTTGGATTGCAGCCTCTCCTAAGTTCAACTCGAGCGGAAAATTCGAATAAGCCTCTTTTTTCACTGTTCATTGTGTGCCTTAATTGGCTTTTGATTACGCAAGTAATTATTTTTTAGGCTAGTTGTAGTTTCGTGGGGCCAAGATCCAGCCAGGTATATTGGACCCAAGCAATGCTCGATAGCTCGATTCCTTTTTCCCAACTCTTCCTCGGGCTCCCAGAGATAATCCGGGTCACAAAATTTCGGCGTTGCCAATTATCTGGAGGCAAAATATGATCACTTTCTGTAAAATCCTTATTTCTCATCGTAGAACCTCGATTAACGAACGCATTCAATCGAACGCATTTAATCGCTCAACCGCGAGAAGTACCATGGTCCCATGAAACTACCAGTAATGATTTTTCTATTTAGCCGCACTTTGGAGGTGTCATATGGCCTCTTTCTCATATTTGGTCTCGAGGATACATTCTGATTGTCTTTTGGCGCTCCGTTACGCATCGCTCGTTTGCCATCACTTTGAAATATTGTTGTAACATATGATATACCCTCGCCTTAAGTCGCTTGTAGCTTGAATTAAAATTTTTCTTTGTATTTCCAAGTATAATTTTTCATAGTTAGGTTTCAAACAATCATTGACAAAGGTTCATTTAATTTTATATACAGTGGAGGAAAAAATTAGCGAAAAATCATTGGTGTCTGATTGGGACCAGTTCATGAAAAATTTGAAGACAACCATCCTCCTAGCTTTTGTCCTCGTAATGTTCTCACACAACAATTGCAATTTTCAAAGCACATACCCCTTGCACCGAGGAAATCCAATCGAATGCGTCGCATATGTATTCACAATCTGTGCCACTGATGAGTTGTGGTTGATATACCCGGACCTTTTCTTAGCCAATCAAACTGATTCCATTATTTTAAAACCAATCTTACATTTGGCCCATCCAGTAAAAAAGTACTAGAAAAGATGTGACATTTCGATTGAATGGAGGATGTTAGGATGTTGTGTCATGTTTCGAAGATGATTTAGAGTTCAGTGTACTCTTGCCGTCTTTGACAGGCATGTGAGCTCAATTATTATTATAATTATTTTGTTCTTTAATTTTCTTCAGTTTTCACTGAGTAGCTTTAGTGTTAAGAGCACGGGTTCTCACCAAGGTAACTCTTTACTGTTGAATTGGGTTGAGAAATGTTCTCGTGATATGACAGGTTGAAATTATTACAGCCTTTTGCAGTTTGATGTATGTATTTGGATGGAGGTTGAGTATTTTGAAACTATGTATATGTTTTGGAATGATACCGGTAGCTGAGATGACAATTGGAGCTATATAAACCTGTTCCATATTCCATATTCTTTTTATTTCTATTGCCAATTCTTGGTACTTGTTAATTTTTCCTGTAATTGTCTTTTCGATGTTATGCGACAGTGGCACGGCAATATCAACTATGTAGCAAGTTCTATATTTCTTGTCAATCAACACTATATCTGGTCTATTATTAACTATAGTTTTATCTGTTTGAATAGGCAGATCGTAATATATTTTAAATGCGCCGTTTTCAAGCACTGTTTCAGGGTGGTACACATAATATGGGGTCTTAGTATCTATTAACTTGTGTTGGTAGGCCAGTTTTTGGTGGATAATTTTTGCAAAATGATTATGTCTACTTAAATATTCTGTATTAGCTAGCATCTTACAGCCAGATATAATGTGCTGGATTGTTTCAGGTACTTGAAAACACCTTCTACATTTGTCATCTGTTATTCTTTTATCACCAAGGATGAACTTTGCATAATTTTTAGCGCGGATAACCTGGTCTTGTATTGCAAGCATGAACCCTTCGGTTTCTCCATAAAGTTCACCCAATGACAACCATTTGTTTGATGAGATTTTATCAACATATGGTTGATTGAGGTCATTGATGTGTCGTCCATGTAATTTCTTCTGGGCCCATACTTCTACCTTTCTATTTAATAGAACAGCTCCTGTGGTGGTTGCTTCATCGGTCGTGCCATTTTTTAGATTTAATGGTGTTAATTTGTTGTCGGCATATACTATTGATTAGTGAAGCATCGAACTGTTTGATTTATCGTAGAAGAAATGTTTTAGTCCATGAATTTGGTTTATGAGGAGCTGTTGTAAATCTATTAACCCTCTACCTCCCAAATAGCGGGGTAGCGTTAGCCTTTCTATTGCAGCCTTTGGGTGATGTAAATTAAATTTTTTGAATGATGTACGTATTGATCTTTCTATGCCTGCTATTTCGGTTTTGGTCCAGTCAATCACTCCAAATGTATTATTATTATTATTATTTTCATTTTTCCCTCTTGCTATCTTACAAGGATTTTTCACAGTGAACGGACCAAGTCAAGTTCAGCTGTGTTTTGTTATTACTTCCGTAATTATTCTATTGAAAGGAACCGTCGGACAATATGACAGGTGTCCAGGATGACTGACTTTTGTATTTTTGGTAGAGTTTTCTCCAAGTTTAGCTTTTTTAGCTGGTGTAGAACTTCGCACGGTGTGATTCCTGTTGTTGTTATCACTATTGGGCATATATCTACTGACTGCATCTTCCACAAGGCTTTGATCTCTGCTGCAAGTTCTGCATATTTGTTAATTTTGGTGGATTGTGCTTTCTGTACATTATGGTTTAAGGGAATTGTCACGTCTATGAGGGTAGTGTGCCGTTTTATTTTGTCTATTATAACTATGTCCGGTCTATTGTTTTTAATTGCTCGGTCAGTTTTTATTTCTGCATTCCAGTATAGTTTGCACTCATTGTTTTCCATAACATCAGGTGGATGGTATTTGTAGTATGGTTCATCGGTGTCCAGGATTCTATTTTTTCTTGCCAGTTCTTGGTGCATGATTTTAGCTACATTGTCATGTCTACTGGTATATTCATTTGCTGCTAGAGCCGTGCAACTTCCCATAATATGCTCTATTGTCTCAGATTGGTTCTTGCATCTTCTGCACTGATCGCTGTTTATGTTTTCTTTTAATATGAACTTTCTGTAGTTCCTCGTCAATATTATGCGATCTTGAATGGCCCTCATAAATCCGATTGTTTCCCCATATATATTCCCTTGTTTCAACCATATATTTGAAGCCTCTTTATCTATGTGCGGCATGTTTAACTGATGAGGATGGTGTCCATGAAGCTCTTTACTTTTCCATTGATTGATAAGTTGTTCTGTAGTTTGATTCGGGATGTCTAGTTCACGGTTGCTTAGATGTAGTGGTGTGTAGTGACTGTCTGTTTTACATACTATTTCGAAAAGTTTGCATTTGACTCCTTTGCCATAGAAGTATTGTCTTAGATCAGCAATTTGCTTATAGTGAAGCTGTACAGCATCAAGAATACCAAGTCCTCCTTCATGTGTGGGAAGTATTACTCTTTCTGTGGAGCTCTTTGGGTGGTGTAAACGGTGTTTTGTAAGAAGGGTTCTCACAATTCTGTTTATTTCATTAAGATCGGTCAAGGTCCATTTGATAATTCCAAAGGTATAGAGAAGGATTGGTATTGCAAAAGTATTGATGGCTTTTACTTTATTCCGCCCGTGAAGTTCCGTTTTCAGGATATTTTCTATTCTGCTGCTAAGTTCTTTCTTTATGTTGTCTTTTAACTGTGTATGGGGTATGCCCATTAGTTGGGCAATGCCTAGATATCGGTAACTTTCGGTTTCTTTAAGGTTTTCTATTAAAGTATTTTCATCGAGGGTATAACCATCTGTGGCTGTTAGTTTTCCCCTCTGTAGATGAATGGATTTGCATTTGTCTATACCGAATTCCATTCTGACGCCTTTAGTAAAATTGTTAGTTATGGTTAGCAGTTTTTGTAACTGCATGGGCGAGTTCCCGTACAGCTTCAAGTCATCCATGTATAACAGATGATTTAGGGTGTAGTTGTTGTTTTTCGGGCTTGTGGCTATCTTAAACCCATAACCTGTATGGTTCAGTGTTTTACTTAGAGGGTTTAGACACATACAAAACCATAGAGCACTGAGGGAGTCGCCTTGGAATATCCCTTTGCGGAAGTATATTGTTCTAGACTGCTGCGTTCCATTTGTTGTGTTCAATTTAATTGTTGTTGACCATTTTTGCATTATCAGTTCAAGGAAGGCTAATATATTTGGGGCAATTTTATATATTTTAAGTACCTCCAGTAAGTAAGAGTGAGGTATCGAGTCAAAAGCTTTTTTATAGTCTATGTAAGTTATGCTTAAGTTTCGCTGTTTCTTCAGGGCCTGTTGCGTTACTATGGAGTCTATTATTAATTGGTCTTTGCATCCTTTTGAAAATTTGTAGCAGCCTTTTTGCTCTTCTGTCATTATTTTTTGCGCATCGAGGTGAGCTTGGATTTTATTGGTGAGTATTGAAGTAAGTAGTTTGTACATGGTTGGTAGGCAGGTTATTGGTCGGTAGTTTGCAGGATCTGTATTTGCATCGTTTTTGGGAAGGAGAAAAGTGCATCCTCTAACCAAAAACTCAGGAGTATCTATTGGTTTCTGTAATATATGGCAAAATATTCTTGCTATGGTGGCATGCAAAGCAGTGAATTTTTTAATCCAGAAGTTCTGAAGTTTGTCCGGGCCAGGTGATTTCCAGTTTAGTGTTTTTCTAATGGCCTCCTGAACGTCGTGTTCTGTTATTCTGACTGATGGCATATCTTTTACATCAGCGACCCTGTTTCGTTCTTCACAGAGTGTCTCGGTGTTGTTGTCGTGTGTATCTGTTTTTTCCCATAAATTAGACCAATATTCTGTTAAGTGTGCTATGGGGGGATATTCGGTTTGCGTTTTACTTTTTGCGTTCATTAAATTTCTATAGAATTGCTTTTCGTTCTTTTGGAAGAGATTATTTTGGCGCTTCCGCTCTGTACATTTTTTGTATCTCCTTAGCCTTTTAGAGTAGACGGCCAGTTGCTGCGAGTACTTATCAATTACCTCTGTGATCTTCTGAGCAGAAAGATCTTCCTCACGAGCAGGATAAATTATCTGTTTGACTTTTTTGAGCAGTTTTCTTGTATGTGTTCCTCTTTTATATTGTGTTAGCTGGCCCAGTATCTTCCGTATGTTTTCAATCCGATTCGTTAATCTTTTCTCCCATGGGGGAGCTGACTCAGTCTTCGGCTTACGTCTTCCATTGAAAGTGTCCACCTTCATGTTTAGTGATGTGACTGTGCATATTGCAGCACAGTACAGAAGCAGTTGAAGTTCTTCTATGCTATTGCAGTTCGAAGCTTGATTTGGAAGTATGTTATTATTGATGTATTCCATTATTCGAATCGCTTTATTAGATGTTGTGATCTTTGGAATGTAGGGTCTAAGTGTGGGATCGGTTCCAAAGTATTTCTCCTTTGTTTCATAAAAATTGCGCAAGATAATTTTTTCTTCCTCATTATCACTTTCCTTATCCTGTAATGTAACTGGATCCATCTCTGGAGTTATTTCTCTTTCTTGTTCGATCAAGGTGTTGATACCTTCTGTTGTGCTCACGTTTTCCTGGTTCGCGTTATCACTTTCGATTTGTGCTTTGATTCTATTCAGCTCAAGATTGGAGAGAAGGTTGCGCGTGACTATTGCTCTTCTCCTATCTGCAAGGTTCTGTTCCGAGATTCTACCGGCCAATTCAGAGTGTGCATTTATAAATAACTGTAGCATCCTGGATCTATATCTTATCAAATCGGTCTCCATTTTAGTACTGATGTAGTAGCAAGGCATGACTTCTTCATTGAGGCTAGTAGTCCATTCAATACGTTGCCTCGGTCTACCTGCTTTTGTGGTTGCTTGAGTTCTATCAGGCAAAGCACGTTCAGCAGGAGAGGTAAGCGGTTGTTGGTTTCCCTCAATTTCGGTGGCAGTAGTATTTTCGGGTGTCCCGATGAGTGCCTGCCACAGCGCATTCTCATCACTGGTGGTCCGTATGCTGTCAGGTCCAGCACCAGCTCCAGACCTGCCCTGGCGATCCCCAGGCAGCGACCCTTTCCGAGGCAAATTAATATTCTCCATATCCAAAATGTATGGGTGTAGCTTTTTATACCTACAGCCAGGTTTATAATGCAGCCGGTCCTCACATGGACAACAGACGCTGACCAGGACGCCGCCCAATGTGGGAACAGACACGCCTGGATTTTGGGTTCGTTTTGGTCCGCGGGTGGTATTTTATTTCCCACCTACCCTGCATATCTGCCGAGCATTCCCCTATCCGCCACCTGGGGACGCGCCCGATGGGGGACGGAAAACCCCACACGGGTTATTATTATTATTATTATTATTATTGTTATTATTATAGTATTCTACCGATTAAGGTAGGTTTCCATGGAGTGTTCAAGAAGTGATCTGGAAGCCTTCCTTTCCTTCCCGCACTGCTTTCTTTAATTCACTGTAAGGTCTATCAATCTATCCCTATCAATCTATCTAAAAATCCTATTCTTTTCCTTCCCCTCCCTCGTTTCCATAACATTCTACCCTCTAACACCTTTTTCAACATCCCCTCCCCGCTAAGCACTAACTCCATCCATACCTTCTGTCTCCTCCGTATCTCATCTAAAAGCTGCCTCTCCTCGCCAACCATATCCAGCACTTCGTCGTTCTTTTTCCTCTCCATCCATTTCACCCTCTCCATTCTTCTCCATACCCACATCTCGAATGCCTCCAATCTTCTCTTGTCTTCTTTCCTCAGTGTCAACGTTTCCGCACCGTAGAGAGCTACACTCCAGATCAAACTCCGCACTAACCTTTTCTTTAAACTCTTACATAACGATCCTCTCAGGAGCTCCTTCCTGTTCATGAACGCCTCCTTTGCTAGTGCAATTCGCTTCCTGATGTCCTTGCTACTGTTTCCGTTTTCCTCTAATGTGCTGCCCAAATAGTTAACTGCTCTGCCTGTTCAAGTTTTTCCCCACTTACTTTATCTTGCTTCTCATATTCCTCGCTCGCGATATTTTACAAAACCGCATTACCTTAGTCTTCTTGTGATTAAACCTCATCCCATACTCCACGCAGCGCTCGTATAACGCATCCACTAGAGCCTGAAGTCCCCTCACTGACTGACTAATCAGCGCCTGATCATCCGCGAACCTTAACGATTTCAACATCATTCCTCCCACTTTCACTCCAGCTTCCAACTCGTCCCACGCTTCTCTTACCATCTCTTAAGCGTATAAGTGAAAAAGCAGCGGCGATAGAGGACAGCCTTGCCTTACACCTTGGTCAATGCTTGCCCACCCAGATTCTCCGTCCGCCACCCTCACTTGCGCAGTCTGGGCCATACACAGATTACGAATCAGTCGTCTATCCCTCCAATCTACACCTATTCGGCTTTGCCGTTCCTAATCTGTGGGCGGCTTCGCCGCCCAAGGGTTATCGGCGCCCTCCCGTCGTAAGATTCATTGTGATGGGGCGGCTTCGCCGCCCAAGGTTTACATGTGTCCCCCCGGGACGTCAACTCCTCGGAACGGCTTCGCCCTTCCTCGTGATGGGGCGGATTCGCCGCCCAAGGTTTACCGAGTCCCCCCGAGCAATCGACTCCTCGGAACAACTTCGCCGTTCCTCGCCTGTAGGCGGCTTCGCCGCCCATGGTTTATCGACGCCCTCCCCCCGTAAGCTTCCTCGTATAAGGGCGGCGTTGCCGCCCGAGGTTTACCTGTGTCCCTCCGGGGCGTCGACTCCTCGGAACGGCTTCGCCGTCCCTTGCCTGTGGGCGGCTTTGCCGCCCAAGGGTTATCGGCACCCTCCCCCGTAAGCTTCCTCGTGATGGCGCGGCTTCGCCACCCAAGGTTTACTGCGTCCCCCCGAGCCACCGACTCCTCAGAACGGCTTTGCCGTTCCTTGCCTGTAAGCGGCTTCACCGCCAAAGGGTTATCGGCGCCCTCCCCTAGTAAGCTTCCTCGTGATGGGGTGGCTTCGCCGCCCTAGGATTACCCGTGTCCCCCCGGGACGTCGACTCCTCGGAACGGCTTCGCCGTTCCTCGACTGTGGGCGGCTTCGCCGCCCAAGGGTTATCGTTGCCCTCCCCCCTCGTAAGACACCCATTCGGCTGCTCCACATGTTGGAGCGGATTTTCCGCCCGAGGGTTCTCGGAGGTTTTCCGTGCCTCTGACTCCTCGCGGTGGCTCCGTCGTTCCTGGGGCGGGGGCAGCTTCGCCGCCAGGGTTTTCACTCCTCACAGAGCAATGCGTACTCCCAGCTATCCCCCATCGTTTGCAAAGGCTGCGGGGGGATAATGTGGCAGAATGTAGACGCATGCTAGCCGTGATCGGGGCAGTTTAGCTTATGATGATGTTTTGAAGGCGGTATGGGGGGTTTACAGGGGTGTTATGGAGTGTACTGACAACGGTCACAATCATCGAAATAAATTCCTTAGCTATGAGTCATAGGAGAAGGGAATTACTGCTAAAATATGCGAAAACACCAAAGAACATGCTATTTACAGGAAAAAAATAATTTTTTCCCTGGTCTTTTAGGAAGCCACGTAAAATTTCGAGGTGTTTTCTCGCATAAAAGGTCTTCGTCTACCTACAATAAAAATTCCAGCGATCTAGCTGTAAAGGAACAATGAATATTACCGTATTATTCACATTTAGATTACCAATTCTCTGTTCTCCACAGCGCGGTGCATAGGCGCTGTAATAAGGCATAACTAATGTGAATTTCGTAGCCGCACCTTATTAGGAAGTGGTTTAAAAAAATCGCTTTTGGTGTCCATGTCCTGGAACCCCTTTTATTACTCTACTATTTTGTTAAGAAATATACATTTAAAAATTTGAAGTTTTATTGCGGGTGTGTAATTGGGGCAGGATAATTGAACATGACGCGTAAATATAGCCGACACAATTCCCATTCGGAATCAATAAAAACGATACAACTGGGATGAATGGTACACGAAATATAAGACTTATTAAGTAATTTTTATTTTTTTTGGGGGGGTCGCAGGGGGTTTTTGGGAGACCTAAAGGGCTTGTTCTGTATAACGCGGAATCGTTTACCTTGGATAAAAATTTCGGCTCTGTAGCTGTAGTGTAAGCATGCTTTTTCGACGGTATCACCCGTTAAAATTAAATATTCTGCGTTTTCCTGGTTGCGGCACGTAGGAGCACAAGAAAGACGTCACTCACATGAATTTGGTGTCTATATCACGTCGGGAAGTGGCAAAGAAAAATTCCGAAAATTTTTAAATCGTGTATTGAGGGAATGCAAACTTCACGGGGGAAGTGTTGTAAGTTACCAAACGTTGTAGGAGTCGCAAATTCAATGGAAATACATAATCGTTAACTACTCGAAATTCGTTTAGTTTATGGATATGAAAAGATACCCAAAAAATTTTAAAAAAATCTAGTATCTTGCATTAAATTGAATTGGTCCAACGATTATTGCAAATTGGTCAAAAAAATTCCCAAAGTGAGCCTAAATCAAAATATTGCCAAGAAAATCACACCAAAAATCAACCAAAAAATCTAGTATCTCATACGTTAAGGACTTATTCTTACCACGATTTAAAGTTGGTTTTTAAAAAAATCCAAAGATAGGCCCATAAGAAAAGCATTGAAAATTTTAAAAAAATATAAAAAATACTTATAAACAATATATGGCAATATGTTTCGCATAAAAAAATCGGCCAAAAATCTAGTTTTCGTCAGTGAAATTTCATCTCCCCGTGACATTTGCAAGTCGGCAATGAATGGAAAAAGTTTTAGTCCCATAAGGCTCCAGTGTTAATTCGGATCGATAACCCATTCTTTACACCAAGCGCTATTACCATTTTCCTGAAGTCCGCAGCCACATTTTTAGCAAATTTCAAAAAATCGTTTATTTTTAATGCAGAAAAACGTTTCAAAGACATAACTGATTGTAAAATCACTCATTTTAATGTATACCAATTCTGCAGGTATTTTTTTAATTTCTTTTTCAGCTCTGTTTGATCCTATTTTATTTAAACTATTTGGTATTCCATTGAGTGCCATAGGTATTTTAACACTCATTAAATTCTTACATTACATTATTTCCATAATTGTGGCACAATTTGGTAACATGGTATGAGTGCTATTTCTCTTTTCCATGGTGTGCACATAATTCCTATTAACCCTTTCACTGCTGTTCAATCTGCGGAAACCTTCTCCTCACATGCGGCGAAAATGTTAAAATGCGTCTCCTGGGCCCATGGAGCAGGTACTTCCAGGATGGGTGTGGTACACCCTCCGAAGGGTCACTAATCCCCGACCGATCCTCGACGAACTCACCCTCGCAGGACCGTCTCATCGGCCCTACCAGCGGGGGCCCTACCTCTGGAAAAGTGACCGCTCCGACTGCAATTTGAAAATCAATCAATCAATCCGATCATCGAAATATGATAGTTTTCATCGCACTCCTGCCAATCAAGCAATCAAGTACGTCTTTGAACCGTGTCTCTGCGATAAAAAATAACGATGTTGTTAACTTTGCAACAAAACATGGCTGCGGACCACCGGAAAATGGCTATTATATCAAAGTTAACAAAATCATTATTTTTCATCGCAGAAGCACGGTTCAAAGACGTACTTTATTGCTTGATTGGCAGGAGTGCGATGAAAACAATCATATTGTGATGATCAGATTGATTGATTGATTTTCAAATTGCAGTCAGAGCGGTCACTTTTCCGGAGGTAGGGCCCCCGCTGGTAGGGCCGATGAGACGGTCTTGCGTGGGTGAGTTCGTCGAGGAAAGGGTCCTGGATTAGTGGGTCCCTTCGAAGTGCTTCGTGGAAGTGCTGACCGTATGGCAGGGAGGAAGAAAAAGTACGTCCACCGCAGTCTGTCGTGCGGACGTACCAGGTACGTCCACAGCAGTGAAAGGGTTAATCTTAAGATTCCCACTAACATAGCTGCTAATACTATTGCATATTGTTGAGAATCATTTTAATTAAGTATTACTAATTTTACATACATAATTCTTACATCTTCCTGGGAATTATTTTGTTCCTTCGGGTACTTGCTTGAATCCTTATCAGAAAACATTCACCATATTATGGCCTACGTATAGCATTTTCATGATTTTATTCTGTGTTGCCTGCGGTACTTTATTATAGCAGTTTGAGGTATTCCCCCATATCGTTATACCATAACTCTATAGTGACTGTATTAGTGCATGATTTATTGACAGCTTGGCGCCAGTTGGGAGAAGAGGATTTATTTTATATTATAGGTGAACGAATTTCCTTAATTTGCTCTTTACCTTGATTATATGTTTGTTGAGTTGAAAGTATTGATCAACATACGAGCACAAATGTTTATACTCTGCAACTTGCTGTAAGAGCATGCACTTACAACAATAGTTATTACAATGTCTGTGTAAACAATTATAGCCATGCAGAAATAGTTTTATGGGCTTGTATTGAATACTACTATGAAACATTTGCATTATATTTTGTTGTGTTAGCTATTAAGTCACTATCATGCAACCAAATTGCTATACTTCTTGCATTGATTTTTCTGCATTTGACAAATGTATATGATTTGTTATCAGTACTACAGCATCTGCATATAGGATATTATTGTACGTTACAGCTTTAAAAATTCCATTGACATAAATGATAAGCAATTTGGGCCCAAAATAGAGCCTCAGGGTACCCCATATTAAGATTTTTGATATCACCAAGTTAGCTATTAAACATAACCACCATTTGCCTATTTGATAAATGACTTCAGAACCAGTCCCAAAATTTACCCCTGATTTCTATACTCATCAGGACATCTGACATTATTTCGCGATTGACTGTATCAAATGTTTTATTCTATAATCTATGGAGTAAACTATCCCATAAGACTATTTATTTAGACTTTAGTTCACTATATCTGAATATTTTCCAAAGCATATCTTGTTCCTTTATTTTTTTGGAATCCAAATCAATGATTGTTAATAAGGTTAAAGTTAGAGAGAAATTTTATTTGATATGAGGCTACATATGTCTTAAGTTTTTTGCTAAAGTGATGGTAGGTTTGATATGGGTCTGTATGTAACCCATAAAATTATAATAGTTAAAATTTGAGAAAATTATTTTTTTTAATTATTTCACCTCAACAGAATGTAACTTCATGTTGCGCAGTTTAATGAAATTTGAATGGGAGAATATAGGTTTACCGAGAGGATATTTTGTGTTGGGGAGGCCATCATCGGTTAATAATAGTCAGCGGCTTGGTCTAATATACGATATTCTTTTCTTTCACCCATTGATAAAAGATCATCTTACATTTTCACCATTCTGTGCTCAAAAAGCTAAGAGTTAAATAACCAATAATACAAATTGAATATTAAGTTCAAATTTTCAAATTTAAGGTAGCAGTGAAATTTGACGAGATTCTTCTCAATATGCAATCAATCATATGTCGTTATTTTCTCCGAGTTGATGACCTCTATCGTTGTAGTTTTAAATAAGTAATGCCTAGAGGCACCGAATTTTCGCAAATAGCAATATAAGCACAGTTTATATCGGCAATATTAGTACCATCATTGAAATAAATCGTACGACCTATGCCCACAGAGTATGAGTAACATTTCCATGCAGTCTATACCACAACTATGTAGATACAGTTCGTGTGACTGCACTCTGATTTCGCAATTGGCGAAAATTCGTTGCCTCTAAGAGTGAATTGACCGAGCGGCCGGCCTTCCACAGACCCTTGCCTCGTCAAGTACTGCGGCCGAGGTCGGCAGTGCGTCGTGGATGTGGGAGGCGCGGCTGGCTGCGTTTGCCAGAGACACTGTCACCGCCGCCGCAAGCCCGTTTGCGGCACAGACGGCCAACTCTACGCCAACCACTGTGAGCTGCACCGCGCCGCCTGCTTGCAGGAGCGCGCCATTGCCGTGGATCGCGTCGCCGAGCCGCCCTTCCGCTGTTCCGGCGAGAGCACGTCGCAGCCGCCCGCCGGGCCCTGGCCCCACGGGCCAAACGGTGAGTAATCGGAGGGGACCTTTTCGGCCGCTTGCTCATCCTTCGGGGTCACACCGCGGGGCTGGGCAAGGAGCATTTGGATTGATTGAGGGAGTTGTGTCCTTTTGATCACTGCAATTCAGAGGGAGCCTTTGCGGTGCCTGTTTACTATGTACTATGGGGGAAACAGGTATTCCAGCCAAGGTTGTGGCGCCACTATCGCTCTTCGGGAAAATATGTTTCCTTTCTAGAGGGTTGATATTCTTTGGTCGGTGAGAGAAATACAAACAAGGCAAACCTTTCTTCGGCGTCCAAATACGCGCCCGATCACCGAGTCCCACTCAACCCAGAGCAGAGTCGCGATGAACTCCGTAGAATAGAGGCGCGTTCGACGACATCATCTGTGCTTGGAAACGTTCCTCTGAATTTTCCTTCGCATGCCTCAACGAAACGACACAAATCACTACGGGCCGTAGCAAGCTTTATTTTGAGGGAAACATGATGGTAAAGGAGCAGATTAAATGGGCCACGCTTTTAAATGTAGTTGATTTTGAAGAAGTTTTAGCTTTGCTAGAAGTACTGACGAACACATTGCCAGAACGCGTTTTTCTTTTTACTTAGAAGGATAACCTCGTAACTTGATTTGGAATGCCGTTGTCACCAGGCGAAAAGGGAAAAGTAGTCGCCTTGATTGAGGCAGGCTTGACAGCGACGGAAATGTCGCGAAAGATGAATATAAATAGTAGTACCGTGTACTACTGAAAAAATGCTTCAGGGAGGGTGATGAGGCACTACAAAATTAGAGAATTGGAAGTTTAAAACTGGGGTTGTTGATGCTGATATACATCTACGCTTGCGCTTATACAACTTCATTTTAACTTTAAACTTCATTTTATATAATTGGTTTACAAAACAATTGATAAGAACGTGATGCATCAAATTGCCCAAAATAAAAGTTTTTTTTTTGTTTTGGCTACTGGCTAGGAAAATATAAAATATTTGATTTATACTATTTATTGAATTTATCTCGGGAAATTGTATTTCGTAATTTAAATTTATAGCAATTATGTGGGTGCGCATTAAGCAAGTAATATCAGTCGCATTAGATGTATTAAAATCTTTTATAGTGATGACTGTTAAAGTAATTAGTGTAATTCGTGATCCTATCGGATGATCCACATCATTCCTCGACATTGCTGCCTTGCAGATTACGTCTAGCGAATGTTTATGCATGAAAATTTTCAAAGACGAAAGAGTGAGGGAGTGGATATGGGCTTTAGGTGAATTTCGGAACGAGTGCCAGAGTGGGTCCGAAGAATGGGAGGAAAAGAGAGGGAGATAGCGGGGAGGAGGGCACGAGGGTGGAATTAATCTTCCAGGGCTAAGGACATTGAATGCGCCAATATCATCTGGTGGACAGAGCGAATGAAGTGCACCTTAACTCTTTGAGTGCCAACCGATTTCCTAGGCACTAGACTGAAAGTGCCAAGGCATTTTTGCTGATTTTGCAGTAGTTTAAGAAAAAAATTGAAACAATTGATATCAAAAACAACTTGAGGTATATATTCAAAAGCTGTAGGAAATCTTTATAGTTAATGCTAAATAAAATGAATATTGACTATTAAATTATTAGTGAACCATGAGCATCCAAAAGTGACATAGAGCGCTATCGGGCTCCTGGCACTTTTCGGGACAGTCAGGAGGAGCGCGATGGCGCTCTCCGCCGCTCTAAGGGTTAACCACCACAAGATTGGTTGCGGAAGAAAGACCGTATTTTAATTTCCCTCGTCTCGTATGCCGTCAGTAGGGGCTTGCTCTAACCCGATAGCAAGTCTTATTGACGTTGCTACGTCGTTAGCTTATCGAAAATCTTAACTAACGACAATTGGTTTTCTCTACGCTTGCTTAACGATATTTTCTCGGTAGCACTAACGAAAAATATCGATAGCTAATCCGGGCGCTTGAGAGCACGTCTTAAGCTTATCGACGCCCGCCATAATGTTTTTCGGTATCGGTTTTCAAGTTTTAATTCTGCTACAACAAAGCGATAAAGGTATTTTTACTTGAAAAATTATAGGGGCACTTTCGCGAAGGAGAAGGAAAGCATTAAAACGTTTTGCAGTAATCAATGAGTATAAAAAGTGACAACAGAGACATTAGTTTTTTCGGGGGAGTAAACATGCTGTTCGAAGTAGATTTAAGAAAGTTATTTATAAGTAAGTTTATTAAGTAAGACCTTGTGAAAATTGGTGTGAAAATAATATTTACACATTCCAATTAAGGTGCTTCAATTATTTTTAGTCGGTAGTTTCTTTCGGCTCGATTGATGGGACTTCACTTTTTAGGTAGGAAGCTAATCACTCTTGAGGAAAGAGCAAATGTAAACAAGCATCTAGTGCAGAGAAGACGACTTAGGAACACTCAGAATCCTAATTTTCGCCGGATTTTTTATTCAGAGCAACCTTTTGAATAACCCGCGATATGGCCCTAACACTGACAGATTCTTTGATGCCTTTTTTTGGCTGGCTAAAGCCACCGTTCACGAAAAAAAAACCGGTTTCCCTCTTTTACTCAGAACTCATTAGTCGTCACTTTTAACTCTTGCAATGCTGTTAAACTAAGTCCCAACGAAAAATATGCCTGTGTTTTGATGGGTACATGCATACACTTATTTTAGTATCATTTGCAGTTGCTGATTTCAGTGATTCTCTATGCCTAATTTTGGCTACCAACGATTAACCTTTGCTACGTTTTGCTTTTGTGTGAGTTTAATCAGTAATTCGATGCCTCAACATGGTGGGTGACTATGAAAAT
Source organism: Ischnura elegans (assembly GCF_921293095.1). NCBI lineage: Eukaryota > Metazoa > Arthropoda > Insecta > Odonata > Coenagrionidae > Ischnura > Ischnura elegans. Next base: position 2,282,647 of record NC_060259.1, on the reverse strand, counting down.
ATTTATATTACTTCCTTAAATTCATATTTTTTTCTATGTTTACTTTAATGTGCTTATCTTCGCTTTGCGTAGAATATAATTATAAGTAACAACAACATTAACACTTCCGTAATCTTTACTCAAGAAATTGACACTAAAAAGCGTTAATTATGTGACACAAGTTCACAATCACAACACTCGCGATGATTCCTTCCATGACATCTACGTAATGTCGGTATTTTTTATCAACGAATTGATTTCAAACATCCCAAAATATGATGTAAGTGTCAATAAATTTTTTCTAATTCATTAACTACCACTGTGGAAGTTGTAGACTTATAGCGAAATTTCGGCAAACGATGTAAACCAGCCGTGGCTGAAGATGCACTCCGAAATTTACATTGTTACAATACTAATAAAAATAATTTCGTCACTACTAATCGAGAGAGTTAAATTATTATTGGCGTAGGTGAACGAGTAAGTAGCAGACAAAGTAGACAAAGTCCTCTTCAAGATAATTATACCTGAAAATTACGATACATAATGCACCAAAAGTAGCCGATATTCTTCCATCGACGACTGTTGAATCCTTGAATACACACGCTTATTTACACTTATTTCCTCCTTACTTTATTTTATGGATCGTTCCTCATTGAAATATATTACGATACATCATAAAACCTGTAAATGAATCCACTACTAAAATAATGCTCATCAGTTTTCTCCATCATCTATTATTCTTTTCCAAATCGACCGGTGCGTTCTTTAGCATCTACATCTACATCTACATAATACCCTGCGAGCCACCTCTAGGGTGTTTGGCAGGGGGTGATCAATCACCAGCATGCACTTGGACTCCCACATGCACACCACACCGTCCAAAAAACGTCCCGTATAATAACAAACTATTCTACTATATGCTGTTAGAAATAGAATATTGAATAGAAATTAAGAAACATGCATTAAGTTTTACATAGGTTAGTAGGCTACATTACAAGTCATGCAATCTATTTACGAGTTCTATTGCTGCCGTTATAATCTCTTATTGATCGTGGAAAAAAACGACATTCGGAATCTGTCTGTCCTACAATCTACCTCTCTTATTCTATTTATATGATCTGATCTTCCGTAATATGTTGGCGTCCGTAAGATATGGTTAACTTCGTCAGAAAAGACGCTGCTCTTGAATTTATCTAAAAGGTTTAGTCTATTTTTCAATATACGGTCCGACAGAGATTCCCATCCGAGTTTATCTAAGAGGTCAGTTACACTAACAAGACTATCGTAACGACCTTTCACATACCTGGCAGCTCTTCTTTGCACGCGTTCTAACTCTGTTATTAAGCCTTTTTCATGAGGGTCCCAAACACTGGCAGCGTATTCCAAATGTGGTCTAACGAGGGAAAAGTAGCTAATTTCTCTCACTTTGTCGTCGCACTTTCCTAATATTCTTTTAACAAAACCCATTTTACAATTAGCTTGACCGGTTATTTCTCGAATATGTTTATTCCACGATACATCATTATTGAGTGTAACCCCTAGATATTTCACGGATTCAACTGCCTTTAATTGGGTGCCCCGAATGATATAGCTACGCTGTAGGGAGTTATTCTTCTTCCAGAAATTCATTACGACGCATTGTTCCAAATTTAATTCTAACTGCCAAGCATCGCACCAAGCTTGGATAGCAGCAAGGTCATTCGTTAGTTCATCTATATCTTTGCTGGAACGGATTTCTCTGTAAACTACAGCGTCGTCTGCAAATAATCGTAACTTACTGTGTACTACTTCACCAATGTCATTTATTTAAAGAAGGAATAGGAGTGGGCCTATGACACTACCCTGAGGGACGCCAAAAGTGACTCTAACCTCATTGGAGACTGCACCGTCTAATACCGCCGAATATATCTTTGGGCGAAAAGCGCTTTGGACGCGGTCGCTCAAAAGTTCTCTTACCCAGGAAATGACATCTTCGTCTAGACCATAAGATTTCGGTTTTAATATTAACTTTCCGTGGGGTACTTTATCAAATGCCTTTTTGAAATCAAGAAAAATCGCGTCTACTGGAATGTTGTCTTTCCCGGAGACTAAAACATCGTGGGCGAAAAGCGCTAACTGAGTTTCGCACGATCTGCTTTTCCTGAATCCATGTTGAGTTCCTATTAATAAGTTTTGCGCATCTAGGGCTGCTATTCTGGATGGAATAGCATTATGCTATTCTCCGATATTGCAACCGATGTTGCTATAATATAGCGTATTGCAATGCCTATGCTATTTGGTATTCAGAACGGTTGCAAATCGTGTTTTTACTACACCGGAAGACGTAATTCTCAGAATAGCATAGGCCCGTAGCAATTCACCATTCTGAACGGTGAATTGCAACCGGCAGGGTTGCAATAATATTACGCGGTCTTCGAGGCCGAGCTATTCGGTATTGCAACCCAGAAAACGTGCGCATTGCGATGTCGAATTGTTTTTCTGAGGTTAAAGTAACCTAATCAAGTTTTGAAAAATGGAACAATAGCCAAAAATAAAATGGTATCAGCTTTATTTTTATTAAAAAATAGTAGCAGAAGTGATGAATATTTATCTAGTTAAGTGAATTGGGTAGAAATTAACATTCGCGCTTAATATATGAAGCACAAGCTTGCTTCATCGACAGTACAAAACAATAACAATTAATGCAAAGAATTACTACGATTAGCCCAAATTATACGTGTTTAAGTCATAATTTTATTTCATCACTTGACTAGCTACTAAAAATATCCTCAATGTAGGCTATCAGGTCGATTCTTGAAAATTTTCAAGCTTGTGTTAACACACTAACTCGCCAAATATAATAATAGTTATAGCTTTCAATAAAAACCATATATTACCATAATCAGCCGTTCATTTCCTCAATTGGACGGTATATACGAATACTCGCTGCGCTGCGCGCGCTCGTTAGGGGGCTCCGCCCCTTAAAAACCCCGGTTCCGGCTTCGCCGTCTACATTTGTGATCGTTCGAAGAATTTTAGTTTGAATAATCTCACCTCAGCTAGGGGCCGGCTTCACCGGCGGTAGGGAGGCGCCCCACTCATTCCTCGGAACGGCTTCGCCGTTCCTCGTTGAGAGGCGGCTTCGCCGCCCAGGGGTTGAGTGTGCCCCCCGGGGCTACCTCGCTTAATACTCGAAACGGCTTCGCCGTTCCTCGTCTGGGGTCGGCATAACCACCCAGAGTGCGAGGGCATTTCGGAACTTTTTCACCGTCATTCGTTTAAGGGGCGGCTTCGCCGCCCAGGGGTGGATGGAGCCCACGGCGGCTACGCCGCTTGAACATCGGCGTGGCTTCGCCCCCCGGGGGTTACTGAAGCTCCCCCTCGCCTACGCCAGTTACTCCTCGGAACGTCTTCTCCGCCTTGGGGATGAAGAGCCTCCCGCGGCTACTCCGCTTAGTCCTCATAAATGGTCTTCTCCACCGAGAGGGGTGCCCAGGGGGATTCGGGGTTTCAATGTGTTATACATGCGGTCACCAATCTTCCACAGTGATTATGTAGCGATGATTGTAAAGGGTAGTGCAATGCGGCGTAATAGTTGCGACAAGTACGCATAAAAGAAGACTAAATGGGAAGTATTTAATTTTTTGCAGGGGTTTACAACGGAATACCGGGGCTTTTATACTTATGTTAAACCAGTGTTCACAAATCGTTCTCATAAATTCCGTGCTGATAAGTCCTAGGGGTCCCCAATAGAGGCGGAATTCTGACGATTCTTTTACCCGGAGAGGCGATTTATTAGAATTTTTTGGGAGGTTCCACGGGGTTATCGGGGGTTTTAATAAGTAGTAGTGGCACCGGCTAAATTGTGACGAAAACTACTCGGAAAGGCGAACTTTAATTTTTTTTCGGCGAGGTCCAGGAGGTGATCGGGGGTTTTCTTGTATTTTTTCCCGAATGGTTTAATGGTAATGTTTGCGATAAGTTCCAAATTGGAGACTTAATGGCACATTTTACATTTGGGGGGATTTCAGGGGATACCGGGGGTTTATATGTGTGTACCCCTGGCGGTCACCATCCGCTCACATAAATTCCGTGGGGATGAGTCGTTGGGGTAAGAATCAGCGGTGGAATAGTCACGAAAAGTACCCAAAAATGTAGAATTATATGCTAAATTTAATTTTTGGGGGGTGTATGTGGGTTTACCGGGGTTTTATAGGTTTTTATAGCCAGGGGTTATCAATCGTCCACATCAATTCCGTAGCGATGAGTGGTAAGGCTTGGAAATGCGGCGGAATTGTGACGAAAAGTACCCGAAAAGGCTACTTATATGCCAATTTTAATTTTTTATGGGTTTTCAGGGGGTTTAAAAATGATGATGTTATATGGTCACATCCATTTACTATCATATCTAAGAGAAATTGCACCTATGACATCCATATTTCGAGAGTAGAACAATAAAAAGTAAATCTCTCCCCGGAAAAAAATTAGTAGTGCCCGCCATTTTTATTTTTTCGCGGTTATGTCCGTTTAATTTTTTTTAAATATTTTACTTTTCTGAAAGATAATGCATAGCTTTATGTAACTACAAAGTTTGAAAGAAATCGGAGAGGTATAAGTTAACAAAATCTTATGTTAATCTTTTTGAAATCGTAATTTTCGGCGATTTTCGGAATATTTTCATTTTTTCTCAGTAACCAAGGACGAAGAAAGAAAATTGTTACCAAATTTTCGTAGCCGATGATATGAATATACATAGTAATCATTTTCGTTGTCCAACTCATAAAATTAGACCGGCGGCAGTGGAAAATATTAAATATTTTCCGAGAAATAGATATTTGGACGCCATTTTGAAAGCGTTTTATTTGGAAATTAACTTTTTAAATTACATAAGTAAATGTCCACATTTATTGGCTTTCATAATATACAAAAACGGTCCGTGTGACGGAAATTTATCGCCTGTATAACGATAAATAGTAAACGAACTCCCGGGAAAAAATAGGAAGTGGCCGCCATTTTTTATTTTTTGCTGGTTTATCGATGGGTATATTGTAAAAAGGTTTAAATTTTCTGAAACAAAATGCATAGTTTTATGTAAATACAAAGCTGTAAGGAAATCGGTCGGGTAAAACTGGACGAAATCTTGTGTTAATATTTTGGAAATTGTACTTTTTGGTGATTTTTGGCATATTTTAATTTTTTTCTCGGCAACCAATGGTGACAAAACAAATTATTACCAAGGTTAATTGGAGAATCACATAAGCATATATAATAATCATTTTTGTTGTGCAATACCGAAAATTAGGACGATGGCAACGGAAATTATGAAAATGTTTCCGAAAAATCATTTTTTGGACGCCATTTTTGCGACGTTAAACTTAACAGTTAACTTAAAACAATACATTAGTGTGTGGCAACATTTATTTGCTTTCTATAGGTACAACAACGATCCGTGTAGCACGCAAGGTTTGCGCGCAGTAAAACAAAAACCGAAAGACGGTCCCCGGAAAAAGGGCGATTTCGGCCATTTTGTCGTCCTAGCGACGACACGTGGCGGAATATTCCGGTTTTCGGATTTTTCCTCCGAATTACTTTGGGTTTCCCGCACGTGTGCCAAATTTCAGCTCTCCAACATGTCTAGAAGTGGTCTAGAGTTTGTATCAATGAGTGAGTGAGGCACACATCCGGCTGTATATAGATTAGATAGACATGCAACGGGTCGAAATTATTTTCCCCACTATTCGCTACCTTATACAATTAAAACCTAAAATTTACAAACTTATAACACGGGCAGTCGACTTGAATTACTCGCTTGAAAACAAAGGATTTCTCCGAACATCAATAAAGTTTCCGAACAAATATGATTCGCCACAAAAGTTTAATGGAATATCCATGTACATCATTAATGCAATATATATATCATGTGGAATTCAATACAAATTGTTTCCTCTATAGACAAGTAAGTTATTCACACATTTAAGTTTCAGTATATCGGCACAGTTCAGGGTCTATAAAAAATTTCAGTGAGCACATTAAAATCAGCTGATACGAAAACAATAATAACTGACGCAACAGCACTTTCCACACGATTCACTATTGCTAGATTCACTTTTTCACAGCTGTTCCCTCCATCCTCAAATTCAACATCACCTCCTTCTGCTTTTTCCAAATCTGCAGCTGAAATATCGATACTATTCCATCAACTATCGATACTATTCCGCATGGAATTGGACTCGAACAAGGCTATTGAGTTTGTGCACAATAGATTAGATGAAAATACTAAAGTGCTTCAAGAAAACTCAACGCAGATTGCTGAATATTTAGCGACAATAGACTTACTTAGGCAAGAAAATGTTGGCTTAAAATCTCGAGTGAGTGAATTAGAAAAGAGGTTAGACGACCAAGAGCAATATTCTCGCGTTAATGACCTTGAAATACACGGCATTCCCCAGCAACCAAATGAAAATACCTTAGAAATCGTGAAAAGTGTGGGGGACGCCCTTGGTGTAAAAATAACCGACGATATGGTGAACACATGCCACCGATTGGGAAAGAAGGGACACGAAGGCGGAACGAGAGGTATCATAGTCAAATTCGTCCGTAGGTATACAAAAGAAGAAATTCTTCAAAAGAGGCGAGTGAAAAGGACCTTCTCCACACGGCACCTGGGCTTGGCGACCGATACTCCGGTGTACATAAACGAGAGCCTGAGTCCAGGTCGGAGGAGACTCTTCGCTGCTGCGCGTCTTGCGAAGAAAGAAAAGGGATACAAATATTTATGGCTAAGGCATGGGACAATACTCATGAGGAAGAAGGAGAATGATCAAGTAATCACTCTGAAATCCTCTGATGACCTGGAGAAACTGTAAGCATTCTGTGAGTGAGTTACGTATGTCTTCAACCTATCTTTACTAACAAAATGCAGAGTACTGTTAATGATAGTGGATTTAATGGTGGCAGGTTCCTTGTCTTGCACCAAAATATAAGAAGTCTAAGAGCTAATTTTGATAAATTTGTATTTCAACTAATCAATCTCGATATAAAACCCGCTGTAATAGTTTTGACAGAAATTTGGGTCAATGACACTGAAGTATCTATGTATCAAATAACTGGCTATCGGAGTTTTGATGTGTGTAATAATAACTACAGGGCTGGAGGAGTTATTGCATATGTAGCAGATACTTATGAGTGTTTTTCTATTGATCTGGGTGAATTAAAAACTGCTGATATGGTTAAAATATCAGTAGGGATAAATGACTCTTCTTCGATAAGCATTATTGGTGCATATAGACTTAATTTTAACCCTGTTGAACATTTTTTGAGTGAATTGGAGAATGTATTAACCATCTCTCGTGAGAGGAATTTAATTGTAATTGGTGATATTAATTTATGTATATTACAACCCAACGATATTTCCTTTGAATATCAAACCCTTATGGCTAGTCATGGACTGGACCAGCTTATTCGAGTACCAACTAGAATTAGCAAAACGGGTAGTACATGTATAGATCACATTTTTTGCAGAAGTAGAGATAACTATAAGTATGAGGGAAGAGCGGACGATTGGGGTTTAACAGACCATCATGCTGTATCATGTTCTTTAAATATTAATGTACCCATTAATATGTACGAACGAGTTTATCGAAGCCATTGCCGGATAAACTTTAACCATCTAAATAATAGTTTGCTAAGATGCGACTGGAATGATGTTTATTCACAACAAAATGTCAATGAAGCCTATGAAATATTTATAAATAAATTGAAATGCTGCATTGAAAAAGCTGAATACGTGTCAGACAGTAACAGATCGGGAGGAATGAAGAGGCCATGGATGACTTACGCTTTATGCGGGAGAATTTCTAGGCGAAATTTTCTGTACAAAAAAATGAGGAAACACCCTGAAAATGAAAAGCTAAATAGGTACTACGTATCGTACACGCAAAGACTAGAATATGATATTAAAAAGCGCAAAGAAAAGTATTACAGGGACCTATTTGATAGTAATGTCAATAATACCGCTGCTCAATGGCGCATTTTAGATTCACTCACGGGAGGGAAGCAAGGAAATGAGAATTGTGTAAAAATTAGAACTAGTAATGGTATCGTTGTCACTAAGTGCCAGGACATTGTAAACGAATTTAGTTCACATTATGGTAAAGTAATTCAAGCATTGACCCAGAACAATTATTTTGAAAGTAATACGAATAAATACAAAGAAATATTCCCAACCTCCAATTCAATTGACTCACTGTTTTTTGTTCCTACTGATGCGAAAGAAATAAGCAGCATTATTAAGGAATTAAAGTCTAAAAAATCTAAAGGTGTTGATAATATTTCTACACAAGTTATAAAAGAAGTAAATGCAAATATTTCGGAGGTCCTTGCCCATATTGCTAATCTAAGTATGTATACTGGAATATTTCCTAAACAATTAAAAACTGCAATAGTGATACCAATTTTTAAAAAAGGTGATAAAATGAACGTAAATAATTACAGACCAATATCCCTATTATCTGTATTTGCTAAAATAATAGAAAAAGTTGTTAAAGTCAGACTTCTTAAATTTCTAAATAAGCATAGTTTTTTCAATAAAAACCAATTTGGATTTATGAGTGGTAAGAGTACAGAGGATGCATTATTAAAATTCTGTTCAGAGCTGAACGACGGACTGAATAAGAACTGTAGAGTTGCTGGCTTATTTGTAGACATTACCAAATCCTTCGACTCCATTAATCATAATATACTAATGAATCGATTATGGGAAGCGGGTATACGTGGAACCGCATATGATTGGTTTCAAAGCTATCTTTGTGATCGAGATCAATGTGTGCGTCTCAAAAATTGCTACAGCGAAAAGATTCGACTCACCTGTGGTGTGCCACAGGGTTCTGTGTTAGGACCCATACTGTTTTTAATATATGTAAACAATTTATGTGCTGGCAGGTTTAAAGGTCAATTAACGTCATTCGCAGATGACACTGCACTAAGTTACTCTGTTAATAGTGTTGATGATCTATATGAACACATACAAAGTGATCTATTAACACTCAATATGTGGTTTTCGGCTAATTATATGTTGTTAAGTGAAAAAACGAAATATATTATGTTTAGCATGAGTAAATCTACCTCAAACAAAAGTAAACTATACTATCAATGTGCAAATTGTATAAAAGATAATGTCACTTCCTGTGATAAATGTATTTTGATAGAACAGGTTAGTCACATAAAATATTTAGGTGTATATTTTGACCAAAATTGTAAATGGAAGTCTCACATAAATAAATTAAAATCAGAAATGATTTCTATTGTAAGAAAATTCTACTTCCTCAGATACATATGCCCTGAATCAGTGTTAAAAATGGTATATTATGCTCTCGTTAATTCAAGATTGCAATACGGAATAGCCTGCTGGGGTGGAGCATATTTTATCAACATTAATCCATTGATAGTGGCGCAAAAAAGGGTTATCAGGGTTATAACACGATCGTATAGGAAAAGCCACTCATTTCCTCTGTTCAAAAAATTAGATATCCTCCCACTAAGGCATTTATTCATTTATAAAGTCCTTAGAATATTCTATAACCGTAGTGGTGAAAAGGCCCGACCACAAAACTATGACATTAGAGCTTGGAGAAACTTCCATATACCTAGGCCGACGACCGAAATTTATCGACAGTCGTACAATTACTTAGGGCATAAATTGTTTAGCATGTTGCCGAGTAATGTAGCAAACTCGGAAAAAAGATGGGGATTTGCATCCGCAGTAAAAAAAATGGCTTATGAGGTGTGAGGATGTAGAGTTTCTACTAAGAAAGGTGGGTTAAAAAGTCTACAATAAAAGGTATATTGTATATTCTATGTATGTAATTATGCGTTACATAATAAAAATAGTTATCCTTGTCCAAATATTTGAAATACGTTTTGTAATAATGAATGCAATCGGCAATAGAACAAATAACTGAATACAAAGAAATTTTACTTCTCATATGTGCTAGCACCAGACCCATGTAAAAAGTTTAAGATGGTAGCCCCAAAACTACTCAAAGGGGTACCTATATATTCCAAAATTATTTAACTATGTTCTAAAATGTAATATTTGATTGTAAATGGAATAAATTATATATATTATTATTATTATATATTATATTACATGAAAGCAAAGCGGTGACGTTGCCACCTACTTCATTTCCTAAACAGAGAAGGAATACTGAAATTAGGGAGTCATATAATATAAAGCTAGCATTAGAAACGAAAGCTTCTAGTTAATACAGTAAAGCTATATCGTCACGAGCAAAGCAATAAAAGTTGATACATATTTATTTTGACATGCAACGAACAGACTTCGAAGCCTAAGACAATTACGAAGAAAATCAAATATATTTAGCTTTCAATGAGTACCTCGCATAGCAAATATCTCACGTTAAACAACCGATCGGATACAGGTAATTGATTCAATATTTATGCCCGATAAATCATCATTATCCTAATCAAATTATAATCTAACCCACCTGTCTGAAGCCATTGTGAAATCTATAACAGCTGATTTCCTAAATGAGATTTTCAAAGCGTATTATATAAATCCAAGATTTTAATATAATTTTTAAATGTAAATAAAGCAATTGTTTATAATTGTAAGTCAATATTCCGTAAAATACAGAAAATTTTATAAAATATTTTCTCCCTCATTGGTTGCGAAAACTGTTCAGACAGTTTTTCACACGGGAAGAGGCGGAGCTTCCAAATAGCTCGCGCAAGAAATAGCATGCTGCTATTCCGAACAAAATTATTACTACGCTTCATTCAGAATACGGGGTCGTTGCAATAATGACCCGCAGAGTAGCATATGCTATTTTTTGCAACGCTTATCCAGAATAGCAGCCTAGGTATTTCATTACCGAGCTGACTACGATGTGTTCAAGGACTTTGCAAGAGATGGACGTTAAAGATATCGGCATGTAATTAGATGGCTGTTCCTAGTCTCCACTTTTAAATATTGGCGTTACATAAGCGATTTTCCAGTCATTAGGTACTTCGTGTTGCTTGATGGATTTACTGAATATTAACTGCAAGTAAGGGGCAATTTGTGAGGCTAGTTCTTTATATACGCGAGAAGGGATTTCGTCTGGACCAGGTGATTTATTTGGACTAAGCGATTTCAATATATTTTCTATTCCGAGCGTACTAATGTCAATAGCTGGCATCTTATGTATACAGGGATTGACATCGGTCTCGGGTGAGTTTTCGGAAGGCTCCGTGAACACACTCTTGAAGTAGTAATTTAATGAATTGGCTTTATCGCAACTGCTTGTCAGCACATCTTCATTGTCGTTTCTCAGCGAGCATACGGTAGATTATTTATCTGGAACTGCCCTAACATATGACCAAAATGCTTTTGGGTTATCTTTTAACTGCTCTACTAGTGTTTTTCTTTTAAAATTCGTGAACGCATTCCTGAACGCTTCCTTCGTGGCGGCTTTAGTCATCCTATATTTTTTAATTATTAGCTCGCGTTCATTAGCGGATAAATCCGTGCTGACTTTTTTCATTTTAGCATGACACGCTCTCTGTCGCCTCAATGATTTTCTCACTTCCGCGTCGTACCATCTCGGTTTGCTGCCTTCTTTTACTATTTTACTAGGGATGTAGCTATTTATTCTCGAAGTTACGAGCGAAAGAAAAGCTTTCCAAGTATTCTCTACATTTAACTTTAATACTGATTCTTGAAACTCGGGGAAAGAATTTTTTAGATGACTCTTAAACCCATCAAAATCAGCTCTTTTAAAAATGAAAACTTTACGCTCTTTTTTTAAGTTTACAGTGGTATTTAGAGAAAACTTTGCAGTTACTACCCTATGGTCACTTATTCCTTCGACAGGGCCAACGTTATTACCTGATGTGGTATATTTGTCGCTAATAAATCAAGAATATTTTCTCCTCGTTTTGGTGCGGATGCTATTTGAAACAATGAATTAGATGTAAAAGTGTGTAATAAAGCCTCGCAGATCACTTTATCCCTCCCACCAGGAATGAAGCTATAAGTCTCCCAATCTATAGAAGGTACGTTGAAATCTCCACCTACAATCAAGTTTCTTTCAAGATACTAGGATGCTACGCTGTTTATTTGATTTTGAAAATCCAACATTGACGTTATATAAGCATCTTCTTGTTTATTTATGGTGACTATTTATCGTTCATTAGTGACCGTAGTTAGGCATTGCTTCTTGATGCTACCGAACGAATAAATCCAGGCATTGTGATTGGTTGAAAATTCTAGCCTCACTCGCAGGCGCCGACGGTGTATTATTTGCTATCGACGAGCCGTGGTTTTGTTTTGCAACGACGAGCTGTCGTTAAGGTGAGATACAGAAACTCACTTTCGATAAGAGGGTGTCGTTCCAAGAGAGGATTTTCGTTAACATCCCGTTAACAACAATCCGTTTACGAGTTAGAGAAAGGCCCTACAGAAAGGGAATCCATTCTTCAGCGAAGCAATGGTTGCGGTTCAAATTCTGTTGGAATACTTTTCCCCCGTAGTACAAGCCATGTGAAATGAGACGCGACATAATGAATGGTAAAGGTCAATTATTTTCTTTAGTTGTAATTCATTATATTAAAGTACTTTTTCGATTAAGATAGGTTTCCATGGAGTACTTAAGAAGCATTCGGGGAGCCTCCCCTTCATCTTAAACCCTCACTTTCATCTTAGATTCACTCCAAGGCCTCTTCCCTTTCATTCTATCGAAAATTCCTATTCCCTTCCTTCCTTTCACTCGTTTCCCTCACATTCTCACTTCCAACACACTTTTGAACATGCTCTCCCCGCTAAGACCTCTAGCCCTCTACCCATACCTTCTGTCTCCTTCGTATCTCATCTGAGAGCTGCCTCTCCTCACCCGTCATGTCCAGCACTTCGTCGTTCCTCATCCTCTCCGTCCACTTCACCTTCTTCATTCTCCCCCACATCCATATCTCGAACGCCTACAGTCTTCTATCGTCATCTACGGAAAATCGTAGAAATTTCATTCCTCATAGGAATTTTTTTCCTTTCTGCAGAAACATTAAATTATGGTTTCGCTAGTAGTAGGACCCGCCCGCCGCTGTGACAGTCTTCGCTTCCTCTTCCCTTCCCTTCCAACCCTATCCTATCCCAGGAAGCGTCGCACAGTGGGCTAGAATCGAAAAAAGCTGGCCAAAACCTCAAAATCGATTTTTTTGAGCTAGGAAATTGAAACTTCGCATACACATTCTCAAATAAATTGTGCATAACTACTCAAATTATTTTGGTCCTGTGTTTTCACTTTAACAATATATGTGAGGTCAAAGTTGAGCAAATTTAGCGAAAAACGACCACCCTCGATTTTTTATGAAAATTGCCGACTTTATCCTCGTGCAGTGGTTTTATAAATAGTTTTATCGACAAAACTGTTATACCATCTTAATTGACACTTCTTATTCTTTCATTTGAAGGGTTTTTTAAAGATTTTGTTTCATCAATAACCATAGATACATAACAAAATGGCGGAGCCTGTTTTCAACCCATTTTTTCACATAAACGTAGAAAAAAAGTAGACATTGTCACCGGCTTACACTAAGTAACTTATATCATGTCGTTCTTTGAAGCTTCTATATTGTGAATCTAAAGTCAAACCTTGCACCAATTTGCAACCCCGAATTTTAAATAGTTTTTTCGAACGCACGGACGACTCCGGTTCTGGCCGGTGGCGGCGGAGAGTACGGCGACGCGGCAAGCGGGGTGATGCAATATGGTCTCATTCACTTTTATGTGTGGATAACAGATATATTAGTGACAGAAAATAATCACCAGAAAATAAAATTTATAAATATTGCTACGAATGACTCTCATTATGCAATCGCTGGGCACTGCAAGAGGTGCACTGAAAGGTATCCTTCTTTGAGTGCATTCCATGGAGAATGGACTTAAATCGCGTGCTTAAAGTGGGGAAACGGACTCTTTTACTAACAAATAAACTTTTTAACAATAACATATAATATATTCCTTAAACGTGATGGAAAATGGCTCAATACAGTACTTGATTTTGCCGAATTTTTCCAAATCAAGTGCTGTCTTGGTGCTTGAAGAGTTCATTATTCTTATCCAGTAAGGTTATTTAATTTATATTCTTGATTTAAAGCAATTAATTACTATTCCTTATGCAGCACAATTTACATGTTGCTCTAGTTTAGCCAGTGCAGATGGACGTCAATTCATTTTTTCAGGGTTGTATCGAGAGAACGACTAGGAGGAAAACGAATGCAAAAGGAAGATACAGTGACCATCCTCGGAGGCAAGAACTCTTGCCAAGTGGATAAAATGCAACCCCGAGTATTATGTTATGTCAGATTAAGAGGCCCTCTCACTAAGTAATTGTGTCCATGCAGCTCACAAAATTTCGGTGCAAGGGTCTTCGAAAATCTGAAATGCCAGGGATATAATATTAACCCCAGCGATGAGAGAGTGACGCGAGTATATGACTTCATTTGCCCGAGTGAAATTATTGTAGCAGAGGTTATATAAGAAGTTTCCAAAAATGGTTCTGCATCTTACTGCGACTCGAATCTTAACGTACATTTCCACAGATCCAAGTTTCGCGTCGCATATAAAGTGCACTTAAATTTGCAAACACGGCTTTGACAGCAGTTAGGACATGCGCAATATAATCACACGTGGGAACGAGGGCCTATGTCTCATGAATTATTGCTCGTGAGCACCTCTGTGCCTTCTTGTTTAGGTAAAAAATGCTGTTCCTTAGGCCAAGCATGAATCAGGCACGAGTATTCAAAAGTCATCACAATTATTCTAGATTTCCTCTCCAAATAATTTAATTTTCTCTCTCTCACACTGACGCTTTAAATACAATTATGGTATGCCACCAACCGTACATAAGGTCTTCATTCAAGGAGCTGACATTGCAAAAGAGTCCATTCTTAATTGCGACAACTGACAGGGGAAGCGATATAGGCACGGTATAAGGACGTGAGAAAGTTCCGTGAACGGTTGACTAGAAAAGTGACACGAGTGGCCACAAATAGGGATTTATTCCGAAGACAACTCCTAATGTCATAACTGATAATGACAAAAATTACGCCAATTAAACTGGAAGAAACACACAGCTTGTCGAAAAATGTAATGGATCTGTTTTTGAAAAAAGGAAAACAATGCTTTAGCTCAGACAGTGAAAGTGATAAAAACTCGTCAGTTAGTGAACGAAAAACAGTAACCTTTTATTGCTGACAGTGATAATTGCAGTATGTTAGTTGGGAAAAGTGTAAATTGTGTTGCTTTTGTTTATGTTATGTTTGTATGGTAAAATATTTCTGAAAGATAACCATTTTGTCAGCAGCGCAGTTTAATAAGAATAATGACGTTGATATATAGGTAAGAGATTTAAATCAATACTTTAAATTGAGCATAAGGCATACATTAAAATGAACTGTATTTCTTAGAAAGAATACATTATTTGATGTGAGTAATATGCCTTCCGAAACTTTTAAAGCTAGCAGGAGTTCAGACCAAAAACAAGTTCGAAGGGCTCGGGACTACAACAATACTATAAAACGACCGTTGTCAGAAGGCCTTTAAATATGTATGGCAGGTTAGGAAGAGGAGGCTATGGGTCATCGAGGGCTCTTGCCTAGAAATAGAGCTTGTTTGTTAAAAAAAGAGTCCGTTTCCCCACTTTAAGCACGCGATTTAAGTCCATTCTCCATGGAATGCACTCAAAGAAGGATACCTTTCAGTGCACCTCTTGCAGTGCCCAGCGATTGCATAATGAGAGTCATTCGTAGCAATATTTATAAATTTTATTTTCTGGTGATTATTTTCTGTCACTAATATATCTGTTATCCACACATAAAAGTGAATGAGACCATATTGCATCACCCCGCTTGCCGCGTCGCCGTACTCTCCGCCGCCACCGGCCAGAACCGGAGTCGTCCGTGCGTTCGAAAAAACTATTTAAAATTCGGGGTTGCAAATTGGTGCAAGGTTTGACTTTAGATTCACAATATAGAAGCTTCAAAGAACGACATGATATAAGTTACTTAGTGTAAGCCGGTGACAATGTCTACTTTTTTTCTACGTTTATGTGAAAAAATGGGTTGAAAACAGGCTCCGCCATTTTGTTATGTATCTATGGTTATTGATGAAACAAAATCTTTAAAAAACCCTTCAAATGAAAGAATAAGAAGTGTCAATTAAGATGGTATAACAGTTTTGTCGATAAAACTATTTATAAAACCACTGCACGAGGATAAAGTCGGCAATTTTCATAAAAAATCGAGGGTGGTCGTTTTTCGCTAAATTTGCTCAACTTTGACCTCACATATATTGTTAAAGTGAAAACACAGGACCAAAATAATTTGAGTAGTTATGCACAATTTATTTGAGAATGTGTATGCGAAGTTTCAATTTCCTAGCTCAAAAAAATCGATTTTGAGGTTTTGGCCAGCTTTTTTCGATTCTAGCCCACTGTGCGTCGTCGGGCTCGTATCGAGGCGGCGCACAGTGGGCGGAAATCGGAAAAAGCCGGACAAAATTACAAAATGGCTTTTTTGAGTTATAAACTTGAAACTTTGCAGGTATACTCAAAAATGATTGAAGTTTATTGATATGTACTTCATTTGACATATATCCTACCCGTTACTGAGATACAGAGGCTCATACGTGAGCAAATTTCCATGAAAACGCCCGTCTTCAATTTTCTCTGAAAATCTTCCAAAGTAAGTGAATGGTGAAGTTATGGGTGGATTCTTGCCGAATAAAAAACCACATCATCTGTTATCATGGTGTTTTTTCTTTAATTTTCCGTAATCTTAAAGAATACAGCCCATAAATTCTTACCGTGCAGTAACAAAATGGCGGATACTGTTTTTCGACGAAGTTTTACATTTAGGTAGAGTTTCAAATAGGTTTTCGGCAAGGTCGCGAAGAGTAACTTATATGAGAGCATTGTTTGAAGATTTCTGAGGTCTTTATTTAGTTTTCTTTGAAATAAATTTGGGTCGCCGGAAATTACATTGATTTTTCGATCGCGCGGCAGGGTTCTTCTCCGCGCGTCGGGAGTTGGATTAGCCGCGCCGCGGTAAGGTTATTGAAGCTGTACGGGTTTTAACGCTCAACATTCACCGTTTTTATGTTTTGCTTCAAGACACCGATTCTCAAATGGTCTATGGTGAAGACAGTGGAGGTTTTTCATGCGATGTACTTGCACGTTTCATCGAAGTTCATTTCGTTATCTTTGGATACGATCGAAAACCATGCTTCTATTAAAAGCGTTCAAACCTCGACAAAGTGAGTTGTTTTCCTGGGACTCATACAAAAAGACCTACCAGAAAGATACCAGCTGAGACCCTTATACCTTCTTCAATCACCGATCCCTGACCCTCAGGATTCTAATTTCGAAAACGGTCGTTTTATGACACCCTGGAGTGGAGCCCTTGGCCGTCTTAACGGAGGTATTTCCATGGGAACTTCTAGATTTTTTAAAACGTTTATCATACCCTCAGTTCTACTTTGACTGTGGTGAAGGAAATTTAGTTCTCTTGAGTGCGCAGAATTTGTGAAAGTGATTTTAATTTGCTTGTGGAGCGTAGAAATTTCAAACTTCCACTTGCCTGTAAGTACGTTCTTGAGTAAATCTCCGAACATCTTTTTCAAAATAGTTATTTTAATGTATATTATCAATTTTAGCTGAATCTTTTCTTAGCATTCCTTTCCTAACTAAAATAAATTAAAATTAAAATTATCTAATGCCACTTTTTAAATTCCAATCGATACGACATATCCAATATGCATTCAGAAAATCATATGTGTCAGTGCAGCGTACACAAACCAATAGAATATTTATCGATATCAGGTGAACGATATTTTACATCTCCTAAATTATTCATACCCGACGCTATTGCACCGCAGATTTAGAACCCCATGATTCAGCTGTCCTTCAGTGTGTTGCAAACTTAAAACTATCGTTTTTCTGAATTTTGAAATGACTATACTTCTCTGTAGGATAATAAATTATATGGGTTTTAAGATTAAGAAAAATTTAGGAAAATAAGGTAAGCAATGTAAGCATTACTTTTCCGTTGATCATGGTCAGTAGTAAACAGAACTTGATCGTGTAAAATCCAGAGTTGAAATCATTAAGACCATCCACCTGCCTTTCGATATAGGTAATCTCTTTCTGATTTTGTAACTTCTTTTGTCTCTTTTTTTCACCGAAAGCGGATGGGATGACAAAATCGTGTCGACGTCGGCAGTGGATTTTCCCAGATAGTGTCATCTAAAATTGTAGAGCCTATATGTGAGAAGTGCCTCCGATGCAATTTAAATTCTTTATCAAAAGTTTAGAGATAAATGTAATTAACCAAGAGAAAGTGGAGACTTCAGTCGTTACCTGTAGCGCCTTTGTTACCTGCTGCTTTCTAATCAAACTAAGAGATACAAGGGAACTCATGACTAGGAATTTATCTGAAGCATCCACTTGTTGCCACATTTGCTTATATTGAGAGTGGCCCGAACTTCCATCAAAACCGTACTTAGAGATTAATCTGTAGTTCACCACACATTTTAATTCTTGAGAGATGGAAGTGGTGGCTAAGCATGCTATTGTTCCCAATATGGTGTGGTTCAGTGGTGCTTGAAGGTTTACTTCGCACATGGTCTCAGTTATTTTAATTCCTTCGTTATAAGCTGCCTTTTTTTGCTATCGCTATTCTATCATAACTGGGATACAATTCGTGTCCATGGCTCAGAGCTGTCCTACGAAAAGACCCATGTTGACGCTTGGTCAAATCAGAGGCAATCATCAATGACAGTGCCTCTTCCTCTGTCATCTCAGGGTGGACCTTTTCACTCGTCCTCCACTTTGAAAGAACTCTCTTAGCCCGAGTAGGGGTCGTAGTTGTTATTTCTGCAATTAGGTGAGCTGCTGCAGTGTCTCCCCTCTCTCTCAAACTCACAGATGCCGCGAGAGCAAGCTCAGCAGTAGTAGCAGTAGTTTTTAAAGTTTGAATTTTCTTCTGCGTGATCTAATACATTAGGTGCAACATTTTTTTGGCCGCCCTGGAATGCCTGGCAAATATAATATAAATTTTGTAGCATGAAGCTACAGGGGGAATTTTATTTAGTCAATCAATTTGAGAGGAATAGATTTTTACAAAAATACAATACTCAACCGGCTGTCGTTGAAGTATCGGGAAAGTGATGCATAACAAATTCTGGAAATGTTATAGAGTCAGCGAGCCAACTTTTGTATCGACACAAAAATCATTCATTATATCGAGAACTCTCAACCCATTTCTTAAGGTATGGCCATAGAATGCGCTTTGTCAGGAAGTCATTGAGAAATTTCAGAGCATCAGGGCCTTGTCTTAAATTCAGCCTCCGCGATAAATAATGGAGCAAATACCTTTTACCGAGTGAATGATTTTTTTACCAATTCCAATATTATTTTGTAGATATCAAGTCATGTAATAATGTGAGGTGGCATTTTCTATGGAATGGCGGATGAAGCCTATGTAAAATTTAGAAATAATAAATTTGTCGAACCTATGGTTATCCAATGCCCTAATGCGTACACGGGGAGGAACGTATGGTAAACGTGTAAAGACATGGTAATCTGTATGTCAAAGTAGAACTGAGGGTATGATGCACATTTTAAAAAAGCAAGAAGTTCCCATGGAAATACCTCCGTTAAGACGGCCAAGGGCTCCACTCCAGGGTGTCATAAAACGACCGTTTTCGAAATTAGAATCCTGAGGGTCAGGGATCGGTGATTGAAGAAGGTATAAGGGTCTCAGCTGGTATCTTTCTGGTAGGTCTTTTTGTATGAGTCCCAGGAAAACAACTCACTTTGTCGAGGTTTGAACGCTTTTAATAGAAGCATGGTTTTCGATCGTATCCAAAGATAACGAAATGAACTTCGATGAAACGTGCAAGTACATCGCATGAAAAACCTCCACTGTCTTCACCATAGACCATTTGAGAATCGGTGTCTTGAAGCAAAACATAAAAACGGTGAATGTTGAGCGTTAAAACCCGTACAGCTTCAATAACCTTACCGCGGCGCGGCTAATCCAACTCCCGACGCGCGGAGAAGAACCCTGCCGCGCGATCGAAAAATCAATGTAATTTCCGGCGACCCAAATTTATTTCAAAGAAAACTAAATAAAGACCTCAGAAATCTTCAAACAATGCTCTCATATAAGTTACTCTTCGCGACCTTGCCGAAAACCTATTTGAAACTCTACCTAAATGTAAAACTTCGTCGAAAAACAGTATCCGCCATTTTGTTACTGCACGGTAAGAATTTATGGGCTGTATTCTTTAAGATTACGGAAAATTAAAGAAAAAACACCATGATAACAGATGATGTGGTTTTTTATTCGGCAAGAATCCACCCATAACTTCACCATTCACTTACTTTGGAAGATTTTCAGAGAAAATTGAAGACGGGCGTTTTCATGGAAATTTGCTCACGTATGAGCCTCTGTATCTCAGTAACGGGTAGGATATATGTCAAATGAAGTACATATCAATAAACTTCAATCATTTTTGAGTATACCTGCAAAGTTTCAAGTTTATAACTCAAAAAAGCCATTTTGTAATTTTGTCCGGCTTTTTCCGATTTCCGCCCACTGTGCGGCGCTTCCTGCCTCTCTCCTTCCTTGTCCTTCCGTGGTGAGGGAGACCTCAGCCGAGTGTAACCCCGCAAGCCCGCCCTCGTTTCAACAGTCATCGCTCGTCCTCCTTCCTAAGGGTCCACGTTTCTGCACTATAAAGGGATCCACTCTAGATCACACTCTTCGCTAACCTTTTCTGTAAACTCTTACATAACGATCGTCTCATAAGCTCCTTTCTGTTTGTGAACGCCTCCATTGCTCCTCTTCCTCATGCCCTTACTGCTTACTCCGTTTCCTCCAATGTGCTGTCCATTTATGTAGTTGGATTGCTCTACCTGTTCAATTTTTTCTCCGCCTACTTTTATCTTGAGTCTCACATTCCTCGCTCGCGATTCTTTTCAAAACCGCATTACCTTGATCTTCTTGTGACTAATCCTCATCCCATACTCCTTGCAACCCTCGATTAACGCATCCCCTAGAGTCTGACGCCCCCTCGATGAATGGCTGATCAACCCCTGGTCATGCGCGAACCTCACTGATTTTAACATCATTCCTCCCACTTTATCTCCAGCTTCCAACTCGTCCCACGCTTTTCTTAACATCTCAGCGTGCACGTAACAAAGCAGCGGCGATTGAGGACAATCATTTGGAAGGCAAGGCGAAACCATAACATTAGTTTCCCGCAGAGTCGCAGCTACTCCTACTCAAATAAGCACAGTCGATTGAACAAAAACAACAAGTCCCCCATTCGGATCTCGGGGTGGAGACTACCCGAGAAAGTACATCGGTCAACCGTGATAAAGTTATGAGAGTTGTATCAGACAGGTTATGAATGATCTAAAAGAGAAGAGATATGTCTCTATAAAAAGGCAAGTGGATAGGAGAGAGCGGGATGGGGAGCTGCGTGAAACCACTCTCACGATTGTTGACTTCTGATGAGGATGATGACATTCTTGTAATTTCAGCGAGTTCGGAATTCCACTACGCTAGGCTACAAGGGGAGCAATTTTCGGGGGGCTGGAGTTGAAGTAAGTGCCATTGCTCGACAAATAGAAATCGACTTAAGTACGGTGAACTGACAGATAGAGCGTTACAGGGAATTTACAGCTGAAACCAAGAGTGAAATGCGTGTGGCTGCAGTGTACTGCCGGCGATCAAGATGATCATTCGCGTGAACTATAGGGACCAGCCATTGGTGGTCTGGAGGATTGCCACCATTAAAAGATCTCTATGTGTAAATTTTAGTCTCTTAACCTTCCGTCTCTTAATGGATCGCAATGAATGCGCAGTGGATCTGAAAGGCGGAGCACAATTGTTTTCTTTTTCATTTCTCCGCGCCACAAGGAAGCATAGGTCCTTGCTGCTTAGAGTGGCATTTTGTTTTGACACACCTATACATCCTTTCACTTTTCGCATTTATGACGACAGATCAGTGGCGGATTATTTAGCATAATTAAGAACCATAAAGAAAAATAAAAGCATTATTAGCTAAATAAGTTATCAAAATAAAAACACTGATCTCATAGAATACACATGCTAAAGTATATTACGTATAATAATACTTAATAGCCTAAAGAGCACGTTAAATCACACCTTGCTGGATCGGTCCGAGGCCGTATGACGGTATGTTAAGGAGCCCATTCATAGCACCAAAGTGTTCAACTATATTAATGGTTGTGCTTTTAATTTTAAAGGTGTACCAATGAGCCATGCCAAGAGTTAATAATCTTTTTTTCACATCTGTGGCACTTTGCGCCTGAACTCAGCAATTCCAATATTGCGCCTGACGTAAGGTTAATGACGACTCCACTAAGGCGGTAACCACAATTTCATGCCGGCATTGAAACCAACTATGGCAGATCGGTACAAAGAGAACAGGTTTCGATTTGAACGGCTTTTCCCATAAATGCCTCAAGCGTACTGGAATATAGTCATCTTTTTTGATAAGAAAACTTTTCGAAGCGATCAAAAGCGGGAAAGAATTCAACTGTGGCGGCCGCGAAACTCGTATTTAGTGTAATTTCATTTGTGTATTTCAATTATTTCGTGTGCTTATAAATCTTAATATTAAGTCTCTTGATTGCAGCCACCTCATATTTTGCAAAAACAAAAGACTTGGGCGCATTCGTTTATGTTTTTGGGAGGCGATGATGGCAGCGGCACGTAAAGAAAAATTCCGAAACCGATGAACTCCCCAGATTACGTCCGCATATGAGGGAATACTTTGATTCATTTTTCCATTCTAAGTCGTCACAATAGAGGTGGAAGTGACTTTCATTCAAGACAACTGCACCGTACACAGGGACGATTTAACAAATAGGCTATTCGCGGTAATCTGCATGTAGAACCATTGGCCTGGTCTTCAAATCCTCCAGACCTTGATCCCATTTGAAAGTATACAGTTACTTATTGTTTGAGAGTGGCACAATATCGAGGAGAAAACGGATGATCATCTTGTATCGCTGGTGAAGAATGTTGGACAGACTTATCCAGGCATCCTTCTCTATCTCGATAACGCGATTGGGTAGGACATTGGGCACTCATGTAAGTTTAGTTTCTTGCGCACTTTCTGCAATTAGGATTATAGAAAGAAAAATTTGACTTACCAACAGAAAATAAATGCACTGATGTTTATCTCCACATCGAAAATGCCAAGAAGTGACAGAAACGAGTGATTTCTATGTTTTCTAACGTTTACAGTTACCATCAGCACGGAAGGCAGTCGCAATCGTTGCAGATGGCGTTAATTCGGGTAAGAGGGAAGATAAGTTGATGCAAAAGAATGCCCATCAGGTATTTTGTCGATACTCGTCGTTAAATGAGACTAAAAAAACAGATTTCCTTGGAAGACAAAATGAATTTTCGCCGTACAAATTTTATAAATATTATGTAATTTATTTTATACGATTGTGGGAGGATGGTGGGTGTGGGCGTGTTGGGGGGTGGGTTAAGATGGTGGGGGGAGGCAAGTGACTTTTGTGAGGCGATTGGAGGCAAGGAAAGGCTGGTCGGTGACCTTTTGCCGTGCTGACCTCGGGTTGGAAGAGGGAGAGGGAGCTTCAAGAAGGGGCGACGAGTGTGCGACGCGGGCTCTGAGAGGAGGCTGGGTGGGGGTCAACAGTAAGGGAGCAGATTGTTCTTCTCAATGCTTTCTTTACATTTCAACTTACGTGAGATCTCTATTTGTATCTAGTGTTCGTCCCATCTGTTGTCGGTGTAAGTTGTGGCATCGTTATTGCAAAAACATCTTTCTGAAGAAGACCGGAGAAGTAATTTGCATCTAGTAATTTCTCCCACATCACCCAAATACTCACCCACCCCTTTAACTCATCTGTAAATTGATAATCCTGTTCACCTTTTTATATTGAATATTTTACAGAGATGTCATTTGTTGTTTTTACCTGATATTTTTCTTCTATTTGGTTACAGAATTTTTTAACTTTCCGAAAGTTTTCCCAAGATTCCATTACTTCCATTAGATTAAGCACAACTAAACTAACAGGGGCATTTTAAATTAGTCTGAAGGAGTGATTTTTAATCAAGATTTACAACCTCTTGGATTTTACTTGGGTTTTGTCTTGCTTTGCAGCAAAAGCCAAGCCAGCAACTCTCTCGTCTGCCTCTCCAGTTCAACCTCCACCAGCGACTCCACAGCTGGATTTTAAGAACTACTCGTGGCCGTACCTCTCCTCTGCAGACCACGTCTCAAGGTCAGCACTGGACGTAGAAAGGAACGAAGGGGAGAGCAAAGACCAAAGCAAGTTGGAGGAGGCAGCACAATGCTCCATCCAAGAATATGAGATCATGAAAGTAAGTATTTGAGTATTTGAGGATATTATAAAGACAGAACTGTTAAGTCAGCACGAAAAAAACTTAGACATTTTTTAATTTTATTCTTTAATTTGATCAACAACCTAATTAAGCCTCTTAACTTTGCTTAAGGTGTCCATAATATTAATTGTACTAAGTCACCCTCAAAATTTAATTTCATTGCCACTGCGATATAGATGCAACATAATGCAGCGATATATTTCATTAAATTTCTGTGCGCGTAACTGGGGCTGTGCATATTTCCTGCTAAAACAATCCTACCATCTGTCCGGCACAGCCCACTCTCTATCCAAATGCGAAGTGGATGCGCTTTGGAAGAGGAAGTGTTGAGTTTTAGTTGCCCCTTTCGTCCCCACTCACGGCCTGTGCCAACGCATCACTTTCCGCTGTTTCAGATTCACCTCATGTCCCAGCCGACACACTATCACATGTTATCGTAACATAAAATTAACATGTATAATTTTCCATAAACTAATTTCACTTTGCACACGTAAATGATTTGAAGTGGGAGTTGCGAGCATGGTCCGATAAAGAAATTGAATTTACGGTGATAATACACATTTTATACTCTACGCATGCGAGTAAATCAAATTCTTCGCAAAAGCGACGATTTCATGTGCTCAATAGGTCATTGGAAAGCAAATGAGATTGTAAAACTCATGCGCACTTCGCACAGTAGGCTTTTTTCATGTACATGGAACGAAATATTTCAGTATACTATTTAAAGTCTATCTCTAGTAAATCTTACTTTGAATGCATGGTACTATTCAGTGTTCATGCGGGTTGTCCAAACGCCTATCATAGCAACCTATACGCACCATACTTTACCTCTCTGCTACACTATCAGTCCGGTTGGTAGGTTGGCAAATCATTCGAAGTCATGGGTTATGTAGGTCATCCTGCGACAGGGCTAACTCGCGGTAAATCGGAGCGCTTGGCTTAAAGTTTCAGCAGTTTAAAAATGGTTCGTTTTTGACCTGAAAATAAGTGGTAATTTTGGTTCCTGCCGTCATCAGATATCCAGTGTTAAAATCTCGTGGCACCATTTTTCTCCACCCTGTTTATCCCTGGTTCAAAATGCAGTGTGACTCAACAATGGGTCCCGAGCCAACCTTTCTCTGGATATGGTGACTCACCGCTGGGTCACAAGTTGGTTCATCTTCTAGCCTCCGTGAAGACTGGTGACACTTCAATTCCCTCCCACCAATATGTAGAGGAGAAGTGGAGGGACAACGGGTAGCCACCGCTCACGCCATTTGTTGCAGTCGAATCTGTTCCAGTAAAATATCTGGATGATCCCTTTCATTGGATGGCCTTCTCTGGAAATATCAAATCCGATTTTGCGGTCGTTTGCATCGCCCTAATGAGAGCGCGCCCCTCCCTCAGAGGCGTCGTAATCATCGCGGTGCTTTTTGCCACCCCACCATTCTGAGTTGCAGACTTGCAGGCTGAAACAATTCTCCGACTCTCTCTCTCTCCTGGCCTCAGGAGTGCATCCTCCCGGCCTGCATTAACGTTCCTCATCCACCTGTTGCTGTGGAACTTGGCCTTCCAGCTCAGTGCGGCTCTGTGATATGTCATGCACACTGCTACGCCTTGGTACTGTTAAATCCTGAGAAGCACATTGATGTCCCCGGACTTGCTACCCAGTTGGCTCCATTTATTTTTAACTTGTTTTACTCATCTCAATTCTGAAGTAGCCTCAGAAAGTGGTATGGTGTGACGTGATTAATGAGTTTTATTTGTAAAAGCGCTCTCATGGAGTTGCTCACGTCACAAGTGGTGAGCTGAGTCACCAACTGCCAACCATCTTGCTCCACTTGAGTGGTGATGAGTTGCTGGTGGACCATGTTCTGCCCATGCCTACAACAAGTTTTATCCTGAGCTATGTGACCCACTGGACGGTCACAACTAACTTCTGGTCACGCTGTATAGTTCACCATTAAAATAGTTGATGAATCAAGGTTAAGGGATCAAACTTCTAATTTTGTCGAACGGAAAAAAATGTGAGAGGTAGGAGAACATTTACTTCGCGGGAGAAAGGGGTGGAGATGTAATATTTCCCACCACGGTCATGTCACAACAAAGTTGTTTTCTCTAATCCGTGCCAAGTATTGTGGCATTGACTATTCCATTGATTCTGAATTAATTGATTGATTTTGTTGGCACACATTATATTTTACTTCCATGATTGAGTGTGTCAGTGGCTTGCTGGAAATTACTCCCCAGTTTCAAATGTCAGCCCCAGCCACCGATCTACCGCAATACTTTGACGTTCGAATAAGTTCAAATTATTCAGGCGTGATATATTGCAATGCATGATACAGGAGCACCAATGCATGACACAGATACACCTGTAGTTGCACTTTTCCATGATAACATTTTTGTGGAAAAGTGCAAATTTTGATTTAAATGCTTAGAAATTCACCTAGAAATTATTTATAAATCATTTTCTTTGTTAAAACATGCACTGGTGTACAATTGTAACAATGTCATGAACAGCAAAGTTCTGTGACACATGCTGTAATGCCAGATTTTTTAAATATTTTATTTATAAAGTATTCTTTCAATTAAAATATTTATCTCCTCCTAATGTAAGTGTTATTTTGGCTAATTTATTATTTATTTATTTATTATCTAATTCCCCGTAAACAAGACATGACGGCCTTTTACAACGAAGGTTTCCAATATTAACAAAGTACAACACAAACATCCATGCCCTGGATAGGGATCACCTACCCATGCGGGATTCGAACCCGCGACCGACGGTTTGGCAGGCGAGAACTTTACCCCACCGCCATCGAGGCCTTTATTTTTGCATTCAATATCTTTGGTGAAGGGTATCAGAATTTTTGCTGATTACGAAAACTATTTGATGATTGCAGTCTTTTACATTAAATGTGATTTGCGTTTCATTTCAGGATAACTTATTGCTGTACAATCATGCAAAGCTGATGGCTGAGGATAACCGAAGCTCTGGGAAAGAGTACTTAGTGAGCATCATGTTCAGTCATTATGATCAGAACAATGACGGGGCACTGGAAAGGGAGGAATTAGATCAGGTATGATTGATAGGTAACATATATTAGCTATTGTAAATACTAATTCATGCTGTGGTAAACATAATGGGGCATATATTACCTTTGCTAGAGTGCTAGTTTTTAGTTAGGTACTCATTGCAAATGGCCATCTTAAGCATCATAAAGTTTAACTTAATTTTTTGCTAGTAAACATTTTTCTTGGGTAGAAATATATTTAAATTTTAAAAGTTTCGATTACATCCTGGTATATCCCAAATATATGTTTGGGCAATAAAATTTGATGTTTACTACATTAACCCTTAACCAGTGACGTGAAATATTTGATACACTACCAGTGACGTGCGGTCTGGGAGACCGCAATATAACAAAAATTCGTAAAATGTTGCAGTCATTTTTATTGCTTAGTTTACTGGTTATTTAACTTCTCAACTATAATAAAAACTTATATTTAATGTTATGCATTCCAAATACGAACCAACTTTTTCAGTAAAAATTGTTATTTGAAATAGGATCCAAAAACTGATATCAAAAACACTTGAGTTATTATTTTTATTATGGTACTTTTTTAATTAAGTAGTTAATTATCCACGTTATGCAACTAGAAATGCTTCCTAGATAATTGTTAATTATTATTATTATTCTTGAAAAATTACTAGGAATTGTTTTAACAACTTTTTGAATCATTTCCACCACCATTACCTTTATTGGATTTCCGATTGAGTGACGTGAGGTCCCACAGACCGCTAATCAAATTCAGTTGCAAGTTTTCAGAAATAAATAGTAAGAACGTTATATTTTAAAGAGTTCTGTGTCCTTATTATACAAAATTAAGACGCTCACGAGGACTATAGATATTTTGAAATGGCAATGTTGAAAATATTCATAATTTTAGAAACGCAGTGGTCTCTCAGACCGCACGTCACCGGTTAAGGGTTAGGTATTTCAACAGAGTGACTTCACTGATGGCCAACTAATGCTAAGGTTGATATATTAGTGTAGTTGTCATTCACTTTTATGTCTATGGTATTGTTTTTGCTATGTTTAAGTGATTGAAGCTGTTTGAATTAACTATTCATTTCATAGATTTCTGAGAAAGAACATCTGAATCAGCTTGCCAAGGGATGCACACTTGGAGATATGCTGAGCTATGATGACAGTGACAATGATGGTCATCTAAACATCAATGAGTTCTACATGGCATTCAGTAAATTATACAGTAAGCCTTTTGATGTTATCTGATAAAACTTTATAGAAAAGTTCTCAAATTCAACATTGAATGCTTTTTCAGTTATTCTTCATGCACTTGACGCATGTTAAATGCGTTTAGGCTTAATAAATAATGCTGATGAATGCGTTATGGAATGTTAAATTCCGATTCCCAAAATATTATGCATAATCATCAGAACATACTAAAATTCCCAAAATGTAGTTTTAAGTTCTTGTCATATCAGATTTTAATGTCACTTGGATGGCCTCAATTTGAGTTTATTTATTGGTAAACAGAATGAAATTGGCTTCGTGAGGATATTTGTGGGTAATATTAAGCTGTCTACGGCCAGAAACCCTAGGAAATCACCCTTCATATGATCAAGTTAGACCTCCTTTGCATCTAGCTATCTTTAGCTAAATTTGGGGGTCGTTTTTCGTACCATTTTGATAGAATTGGTAAAACAAAATCCTTAAGCTAACCAATTTAGTCCAAATTTAGCAAATCATCATCGTTCAGTGGAAAAATGACAACGTTAGAGCCATTACACTGGAGACTTGTTTTTGTAAGTATAGCATAGAGCGAGAACCTCGTTATAACGAGTGATCGGCAGTGTACCGCCGAAATGCTAAAGATTAACTTGTAAATAAATATGGATATAGCGAAATCAAGAAGTCCCTGCTACAGTATTACGTTACATATCTTTTAACCGCCGCGGTTACGGGTGGCGCCACGTACTAACGGAACCTCGTCCCGCTCCAACTGCTTCTCCCTCAGCTATGGTGTCTGTAATCGCATAGCCATTTGACTCATCTTACCAATAACGGACGATATCAGATCCGTGATATCATGTCGCTTTCCTGCGACACTGAGCCACATATGCGTGGTTTTGGAAACGATCGCCGGTAATTGATTTGTGATATTTTATTAGCAAAATCATGCACATAGACGCGAGTAGAGGGCAAGTAGATTGAGCAGGATTAAGTCCAGTTTACAGAAAAAACAGGCAATAATTAGGCACTTAGAATTATTGAAAAAATTATCTTCAGAGATTCACAGTTTATGAAAAAAAAATTAGCGTGGACTGGAAGCCGTCTATCACTTCTCTCCTCATTTTCATCTTCTATCCTCGGTTTTCCATCTGCATCGTGCAAAAATCATAAAACTACAAAAGCAAACGAGGTATTGAAATGAAGTCGAGTAGTTTTTATAGCCGCATCTGCATCGCAGTATTTTCCGCAGTTTAATCCTCAATTCTATATCACATCCACGTTATTTTTCATTCTGAGTTGTCGTACTCCACGATGCATGGTTAGAAGTAACTAAAGACAAGTAGGGAAGTACACTAGTGTTTCAAATGCACCAAACACATTTTTTAAATTAGAGTTCAGAATAACATAATGTCGTAAAACCACAGTTTAAATCCTAATAGTGAATACTTGATTCGAGATAACCGTCCGAAATATGGAAAAATTCAAAGGCCGCTAAAACGGGTGTCCATTAGGGCGGATCGGAAAAATCGATTTTTTTCAAATCCATCTGGCCCAATGAAAAAAAGTTGTGGGACCGATCAAAAATAAGGCCTGAAAAATTTGAGACCTCTAGGTGAACCCCTGACCCTCGCTCAAATGCAATTAAGGGGGGGAGGGTCAAGATTCGAAAAATGTAATATTTTATGGTCATTTCCTATAGATTTTGCCGAGTTACTGCCCTTTTAGGGCCAAAATTTCATGCATTTGGACGTATCTGCCACCGTTTAGCCACAAAATGCCTAATTTGAGTCCGCGTCCGCGAAGAAAATATTCCAACGCCCACGCAGCGTCGCGGATACAAGAGCCGCATGCCGATCCCCTCCCCTCCCCGCTCGCTTCTACCCCTCCCACGCTTCCAATACGGCAAAATTCATTCCGAGGAGGTCGTTTATCTTTGATAATATAAATAGGAAGATGGTAGAAGGTAATAAAGGAAGCTTAGTGAGACGACTTGTCCCTTATTAGGCGCCTCGTCGGGGTTAAACAAATCGATGTTACCAACTTTTAGAGAAGTGATGGAATAGTTTTAGATCCGAGAACGCAGGAAAGGAGCCTACGGTCCATGAAAAGGCCTCTCGAGTGGCTATAAAGGTGTGCGAACTATGGTGACGCTTCGCTTCCATTATGTGTGTGACTAAATGGATTTAGCGATGCAACAGGAAGTACTAAAACTTACGGAAAATGGGAATAGGCCAAAAGTAGGGTTTTTGCTGAAGTACAAAACTCAAGCACTATTGACAGAACATTTGAAATTATGCGATATTTTTGCGAGTAAGTGCAATAAGGAGCATAATGTTCCCCCCAATGAAGAAGTATGTTGAGAGACCAGCGGACGAAACTAAAGATGATGCCTGCTGGATTGAGTCCTAAAGAAACTCGACAACTGAGGGAAAAAAAAGAGAATCGTCGGAGAGCGTTGAGTCGACATCGTCAATTCTTGTAAGGGAAAATAGTATCAAAAATTTTCTTCATCAATTCATCCGAAGAAAATTAAACTTAAGAGAAATCATCCGATTTTTATCTCTACGTTCCTCATCAAATAAAAATTCAGGACTAAAATCAAACGGGAACTTCTGCGTGGAAAATGCGTCTACCAAATGTCATAGAGGTATATGCAAGAACCAAGAAACAGCAATGATCGTCCCCGCAACTTTAGTTGATGCAAAAATCATAACTTCGTGAGAAACATCCAAGATAGTTTGCAAGAATTACTTACGTAGACAGAAAAAGATGCTAATTATTGTGAATACGAAAAGAGAGGTATCAAAGGGTGTCATCAAAGGAATACATTTTTATGGAGTGAAAGACTATACTTTAGTCTGATGAAAAAAGGCAAGAGCACTTATCAATCCAAGTTTAAAGGGGAATGGGTGATGTTAGTTGAAGAAACAGGGTCCCACTTTTGGGTTTGCCTCCCCCGTCGGAGGATTAGCAAAAGTTATAAAATCTGCGATTCTCGATTCCTTTCCGAGTGAAAATTAGATACTCAAAAATGAAAAGGATTTGAAGGCGATGGTGAATACCGCCCAAAAAGGAGGCATCATCCCTATGCTACATGCATAATTCCTACATCCCTTGCTTTGTAGGTAAACTCTTCTCGGGATTCCCACCGGGTTAATTTTTCCATAATGGCAAACGTTTCAAGCTCCGACTCGGGGCTCATCATCAGGGATAAATTTCGTTGAATGTCGAGAAGAGTTTACCCACATCATTCGCCGGGAAAGCATCAAATCATATTTCATCCCTTAGAGAGGTCTATTTACTAATTGCACTAAGTTGACTTAGATTTGCGACATAAACATTGGGAGGGCAATCTAAGGACCGACTTTGCATTGTTGCAAGTATGCGTTTGGTGGCCGATCCGAGATTTTTTTAAGTGCTGGATTTTAATATCAACTTTAATGACTACTCGCTGATGACATATTGGAGAGAGACCACAGTACCTCCGGCTACATCTGACCTTAGTGCTGTGGATTTTCAAAAATCTATTGATGAACGTTCAAATTTGAATTTAAATATTTCTTTTTATTATACATACGGACGAGAGATTCGTGAAGAAATTCACCAACACTTTGTTGACAACAGCGAAAGACGAGGAATGACACTGACATAAGAAATACAGATTGGAAAGCAGGTAATTGAAAAATTCTTTCGTGATTGTTCCTCCACAGACGATACTGAAACATTAAATATTTAGACTAACGAAGTAAGACGCACTTGGTGTGAATTTTGGTGCATTTGGCGCGTGGGAGAGGCTTGAGGGGAGGGTACGCGAGCGGCTTTGGCCCAAAATCCATTTAATCACATCTGTCGGACAAAGCCGAAATTGGAGCGCATATCCGAAGTTATCATACCTTTATAGCCACTCCTATAGTTTCGTCCAATGGTCTCTCAACATACTTCTTCATTGGGGAGTACATTATGCTCCTTATTGCACTTACTCGCAAAAATATCGCATAATTTCAAATGTTCTGTCAATAGTGCTTGAGTTTTGTACTTCAGCAAAAACCCTACTTTTGGCCTATTCCCATTTTCCGTAAGTTTTAGTACTTCCTGTTGCATCGCTAAATCCATTTAGTCACACACATAATGGAAGCGAAGCGTCACCATAGTTCGCACACCTTTATAGCCACTCGAGAGGCCTTTTCATGGACCGTAGGCTCCTTTCCTGCGTTCTCGGATCTAAAACTATTCCATCACTTCTCTAAAAGTTGGTAACATCGATTTGTTTAACCCCGACGAGGCGCCTAATAAGGGACAAGTCGTCTCACTAAGCTTCCTTTATTAACTTCTACCATCTTCCTATTTATATTATCAAAGATAAACGACCTCCTCGGAATGAATTTTGCCGTATTGGAAGCGTGGGAGGGGTAGAAGCGATCGGGGAGGTGTGGGGATCGGCATGCGGCTCTTGTATCCGCGACGCTGCGTGGGCGTTGGAATATTTTCTTCGCGGACGCGGACTCAAATTAGGCATTTTGTGGCTAAACGGTGGCAGATACGTCCAAATGCATGAAATTTTGGCCCTAAAAGGGCAGTAACTCGGCAAAATCTATAGGAAATGACCATAAAATATTACATTTTTCGAATCTTGACCCTCCCCCCCTTAATTGCATTTGAGCGAGGGTCAGGGGTTCACCTAGAGGTCTCAAATTTTTCAGGCCTTATTTTTGATCGGTCCCACAACTTTTTTTCATTGGGCCAGATGGATTTGAAAAAAATCGATTTTTCCGATCCGCCCTAGTGTCCATGGGTGCGTTCCGAATCACGCATCATGTGCATCGATGCGAATCAGGCCGTTCCGAATCAAGCATTGATGCGGCCCTGCATCGAGCATATTTCGAGGTTTCGGAAGCATCAACTCGCATCGGCTCGCATCAGAAATTCTTGATGCAGTTGATGCGAAGGCGAAAATGGGCGCAACCTTTAAAAATGTGACTGGTGTTTTGTGTTTGCATAGGGTGTTTACATGACTGTATTTTGCTTCTACTATCGTAGGAAAGAGTTTAAGGAGTTATAGATATTAGTTTTTGAAATAATTAGTCCATATAAAATTGAAAATGGGAAAATGTATATTCGTTGCGTTGAAGTGTGCGTGTATGTAACTTGTTTACAACCGTTATTAATTTCATTGGTGGTAAAAATGCAAAATACGATCTATAATTTCACACATTGATATGCTGGTGTGGTAGTTTTAACCGTAATGTTGCTTCTGTGCACTAACTTGTGGAAATTTTCGACACTTTAACGTTATATTGTGAAAAGATAAGTTGAAAAGCTACATCAGGGAGTGTTCATAGCACAGAGACTGTGGTTTATAGTATAATAGTATCTTCAAAATAACAATATAAGACTTTGTTCGTCAGAATATTACAATTGCTTACGCTTTGCATAATCTCACTGGTCTATCATTTGAAGGCATATATGTTGCAAATTATTGTCATTTTTCCAAACGTTTATTAGCTATTTAATGTGCGAAAGTATACATTCATTGCAAGTGAATTTCTTCGGTAGGTACTAAAATTATTTTCCCCTGCTACAGAGATTAGTTCACGTTATGGTACCACAAGTAAAGGGGCATTCAGGGTAGTAATGCCGTTATAAATAACATCATCAATTAATTTATTTATGCAAGGATCATGGATGTGTGCTTGATTTACATGTACACTGCAGTGATGTGTGCTTGAAGAACCCCATCGAGTTGATTGAGTATTCAGTGTGTTTATATATTCAGTGCAATTATTTTGTTCATAGCGTGTGATTTGGTAAGCCCGGATAAATACGTATTGCAGCACTGCAGTTAGTTTATAAATTGGCTCCAAATACTCTTTAATCGACGCATTGATGACGCGGCCAACTTACTTTCAGTGTCCTCCTAAATGCTATCCAAGTAAAGGCACACTTCTATGAATGTTATCAAAAGTAATGGGTTTCCAAAATGGTTCTCAGTTGAACTTGGGTATTCGTCTTAAGAAGCTGCATCATATGATATCAAACATTGAAAAGTAAACAAAAACATTGAAAATCGGAAATCGCCATAACTATAGTGATTACCGGTTTTCAATGTTTACGTTCAACTTTAGTCATAATTACACCATATAAAATTTTGTAAGATCAGAAGGAAATGCTCAATTCTATTTGATGAATGCCACTCTAAGTAAATGGACAATTCCCAACTATCCAATCCACAAAATGTACTTAATTTTATTGTGATTAAGGCTTTTTTATGGACTCGGAACAGTAAAATATGTACCTATGTTGAAAATGAGACATTGACCTACACTCCAAGAACTATTTTAACATGTTGTAGCTATTTATTTCTTAACTTTGCAACTAGGTTACAAGCACAACAACCTCCCTTCAACCAGTTGCTTCCAACAGCTACAAAATTCTATTCATTAATGCAGTTCAAATGCTTGCCATTGTTAAGCCCATTTGGAAGCACGTTTGCTACCATATTTTGTTGACATGTAATCAGCAATTATTTTTTCCTTTGGCAACAGAGTTTTTAACAAAATGATGTCCAACCTCTGTTCTTTGACCTTCCATGCACCACACCAGTACCAAGTTTTTAATGCAGTTCTTTCCAATGATTTCTTTTACAATTCTGGAGAGTACAATACCATTTTTTGCTCCAGTTGCCTAACTAACATACTCGCCTTCTATTGTTTACATAGCCACTGCACAGCACTGCTTTTTTTCCCAAGCCACTGCTCCATTAACTAACTAGTCATGTATCCAGTACAGGACACTCAATCTATTTTGTCAATGGCAAAGTCAGCATTTTTGTATCCCTCCAGAAATGTTCCTGACTAAGAATAAGACACAAGATAATTTATAGTTCCCATCAAATATCTTAATATACTCTTTGCATATGCCCAGTATTGCATTGTAAAATCATCAATAAACCTTCTTAACTTTGACACTGCAAAGACACGATCTGGCCTTGTAAAAATCATTGCATACATAAGACAACCAATCAAAACTAGAAATGGAACATCAGGAAAAGTTTTTGGGTCACTGCAGGAGTTACATTCAAACCTGCTTCTATGAGACAAAGGTTGATTGCAGGTCAAGTTAGTAGATGACAAGGAGATTATATGATCTGGTAGTTTTCGAGCCACTCCATTTCTTAAAGAAAACGTCTCTTCTGCTTCTCCTCCCTCGCTTCCAAACACTGACTCATTTTCTTGATTACTCTCAAAACTACTGTCTACATTAGTTCGAACTTTGTCATTACCCTCACAACTTGATTCAGGGATGGAGTCTTCATTACTTGATATTCTGATATTCCCCTCACTACCTTTGTGAGTTCAGCACTGCCATTCTCTCCACTGTCAGGTTGAGGCTAGTAACTAATTATCCCTTATCCCCCTAAGAGCCTAGGTAGAATTAAAGAGTTACCAAGAGATATTTGGACTGGTTTGAGCTCCCCAAACATATTTACAAAGGATACTACATCACATGCTTCGATGAATCTTCCCGCAATATCAGGGTCAATCAAAAAATACCATTTTTGACTCCTCACAATTGCTAATACTTTTTGCATTTGGCATCCAGCATCTTTCATTGCTCTTTAGCCACATAAGCATAGAAAAAACATCCAAATACTTTTAGATGTCTTCGATTAAATTTTCGTTCAAACCATCTCTCCTCAGGTAATGCATTCCCTCCTGCTTTGGATGGTACTGTTTCGAGATATACAGCTTCTCAACAAGCTTCAACCCAATAATATTTTAGTAAATTGATGCCAGAGAGTTTGTACCTAGCTTTCTATTGGCTCAGCTAATCATTTCTGCTTGAAGATTATAAGATTTTGTAGTTAAATATTTTAGCGCACATGCCCTTAACCTCCCCTGTTATGCCTGACCCATATATTCACCCCCACAATCTGTATGCAGGCATTTCATATTGTTCCCTGTCTCATTCTCCATGCTTGCCTTAAAAATTGTTTAGCATTGTAGGACTAAATGAGACTTCTTAATTTTAATAAAGAAAACAAAAACCTTTCTTGTGCAGTCATCAGTGAAGGTGAGCATACATTGTCCTCGTCCTTTTTCTATTCCATGTTCCTATCCCTTTCTTTCCTTACCCCTGAATTTATATGTATATTTTACATAAATAATATAAATATATTTTCACCTATAATACCATCAGACCACACAATTCTGAGAGGATCAGACTTAATTTATTACATACTGCATCAATTCTAGCACTTAGTACGAATCATTTCTTTGCTAGCGCTAGTCATGGGCTTTCATGGGCAAAGTACGCATTTTGCCCGGTCGTGTAAAAAAATAGTCGCGCCATAATTCTTTAACCAAACTACTTTCAGTTTATAAATTACGTAGGTCTACGCGGAAGATGCTATATTTTGACTCAACACACATTCTGATGTGACTGAGGTACCTATTAAGTAAATTATTATAATATAAATATCAATTTGATCTTACAATACCTTCAAATGATCTTCAAAACAGAATATCATCGATAGGTAAGAGTCAGGAGCAGCCTTGAACCATTTATTCCGTATAGCTTGTGCTTAAGGCACGGGAATGAATATCTTCTCCAGGCTTTTGTTTCGACGTCGAGATGAAATTTGGAACAAAAAATCATGTATAATTCTTTTTTGAATTAATGTTTTCCGTACTAGCCGACAGTTTTAGGAAGCAAACTCCACCGATTCCCGGAAACTCTCGCTGCGCAAAAGAAGGTGAGGGAATACAGCGATCTCCACTGGTGACTACTGCCTTGTGACGTCACATTTCAATCAAGATGGAGGCACTGTGTTTCAGCGCAACATGAAATTTTCCGACTTTCAAAGCGTTTTAAAGTGCATACCCCAGATGGAGGAAATAAAAGTGACTATACTAATGTTTCTGTTTTAGGCTAAACTTTCAAATTCAGCAATTTAAAAAAATTAGTGCACTTCCCTATTGGACGAAAGAAATTGAATACGACACTACGCGTTCCAAAATTTTACGCTAATTCTCCCGAAATCGCCTCACGCTAATTTTCGTGCTAATTTTAATTCTATTCCCTGCTATTTTTGCTCTTGAGCGCCACTGGGTACTGGAATCTCACGCTATATGCCATCTACGGATAATTTGTTGTATTAACTGGCCTTGATTCCACTGCGAAATAGCACTCATATGAAAGAGAAATGCATTATGTACAGATAAATGTGGGAATCGAGGGACTTATTCCTTCACCCTTGGATTTAACAAGCCTCCGAAATAACGAGGTATTTTTTGGAGAATATGAGCACTCGTTAAACTTAGCTTCCACTGTATTTGTATTTAACAACCTTTTACAAGACAGAATAAAATAACGTACATACTCATAAAATAATACAATTTTACTCAATTTCCGTCACATTTGACGTGTCCCTGGATGATGAAGCTTCAGATTTTGCCCCACTTGTATTTAGGTACTGCAAGTGCAACCCACCATTGAAGTTAAAATTTCCACTAAGAGAGTTATTTAAGAAAGAAATTAATTAACCTTAGGTATTAAATTGACCAATCCCTGCTGCCTCTGGCTTGGTCACCAACAAAATCTTTAGCTTTCATTACAATTTGCACAGATCTTTCTGTTTCAATGCTTCCTCTCCAACTTTAACTTTAGATGTATCAATTATTAATTTGAAAATTTTCATATAATTTGCTACGCATTTATTGCAGTAACCTCTGCTAAAGACAAAGAGCAGTGCTGAACTTAGCCACACAGAACTAAATAAAATGAACCTTTTCCATTTCAGGCCTCTAATGCTTTGTTGGCTGCATCTTCTTTCTATTTTCTTTGCAAACATCTTAGTATGTCCTATAATATTCTTTCAAAGCCAATAGCTAAGAAAATGTCAAGGAAATGAGAGGGTCTGCTTATCAACAGCCCTACATTGTATGCACATCCTGAGATTCTATTGAGCTAAGGTTTTTCTTTTTTCTTGCTCCATATATCATGTGAATTCTCCCTTGGTTCTCTTGTTCTGCATATGCCTTTAATGACAACCTAGTACATAAAAAGCTATCAGTGACTGAGGCATCTGCAATTGTGCAGTTAAGGATGACGTCTTAATTGTTCATCCCAGTAATGAGTATTGACTATGGGGCTGGGGTGTTTAAAAATACTGCAGAGGGCAAGAGGTATGCATGAGGACTGCCTGGGTGTGATGAGGCCTGGGTCAAAATGGGAAGCAGAAAAATAGCCTGGATCATTTTGATGACTCATGTGGTTGCTGCATGCAGTGACATTCCATGGTATATCTATGCTATTATTCAGACACAGCACCACATACGACATGCATGCGTGAAAACGGCTAATGCTCAAATATGGTGATATTTAATTGCTCACAAAGTAAAATAATTGATTTTTTACAACTTGGGTAATATTTCATTACTTTGTGTGCATCATGTAACTCTGCTTGCAGTTTCACATTTTTTCTTACTTGTAAAGGATAGGGCATTTGAACTGAAAAGCTTGCTAATAAATTCTCACTTTTTTGAGCCAATTTTTAATTTCACTCATTGTATTTGGCTCAAGAGCTTGAATTAGTGTTAACAATTGGGCCAAAGGAAGCCATGCTGTGCTGGAATCAGTTTTTTAATCAATGGAAAGCATTGCTGTATCTAAATTTATTCAAATATATGTTCCATGGCCTCTTATGACTTTTTCGCTATTCATATTAATACCGTATAAGCAAGTGCGCACCCGTGTAAGAGACGCACCCTTATTTTGAACATCGGAGCTAAAGGAAAAAAATTGCTGCATTTTTAAAAATTCTATCGCACGGTGTTGCAGACGTGTGCTTCGACTTTCGGCAGCTAGCCAAATTTCCAATTTCAATACTAAAAATATACGCGGCATTTTTCAGCTAAATTTACAGGATATGCATGGCGCTCGGAGATAATTTGGTATTCACTTGTAGTCTTAACCTTGTCATACTTACTAGGGATGGCCGGATCGGATACATCGGATCCCAATATTCACGGATAATGCCTTTCACCTTATTCTTCTGATCCAAATTCGTCGAAGAAATAAAATTGAATCAGAAATTTTAAATCAATGCTTTCGTGAATGCAACGTCCCATAAGAGGAAAGAGTTCCGATAATCTCTTCACATGCGCCGTTCCACTACGATGCTTGTCCTCGAACAATTTCGTTAAAAGCTCTCGTTGGAGTATTGCAATAGATTTTCAGCCGTGGAAAATTTAATTCGAAACACGAAAGGCACAGGGCGGGCACAGGGAGTGAATCTTCCCACGAGATTGATGGAGGACCGAGGGTGGTTTTGTGAAATGGGCTGATCAGAAGGGTGGATCGGAAAAATCGATTTTTTTCTTTCAAATACATCTGGCCCAATGGAAAAAGTTTTGGGACTGATCAAAAATAAGGCCTGAAAACTTTGAGACCTCTTGGTGAACCCTTTACCCTCGCTCAGATGCAATTTAGGGGGGAGGGTCAAAATTCGAAAATTTTAATATTTTATGGTCGTTCCCTTTAGGTTTTGCCGAGTTACTGTCCCTCAGGTAAAAATATTCGTGCATTTTGACGTATCTGACACCGTTTAGCCACAAAATGCCAAATTTGAGTCCGCGCCCGCGAAGAAAATATTCCAACGCTCACGCAGCGTCGCGGATGGAAGAACGGCAGGCCGCTCCCGTGCCCTCCCCGCTCGCCTCTCCCCCTTCCACACCCCGAATTCAGCAAAATTCATCCCACGCGTGCTGCTTGGAGGGCGTTCATCTTTGATAATATAAATCGGAAGATGGTCGAAGATAAAAAAGGATGCGTAGTGAGACGACTTGTCCCTTATTTTGGCCCCTCGTCGGCGTTAAATAAATCGGTGTTACCAACTTTTTGAGAAGTGATGAAATATTTTTATATCTAATAATGCAGGAAATGATCCTACGGTCTACGAAGAGGCCTCTCGAGTGGCTATAAAGGGGTGCGAACTCTGGATATGCGGCTATATTCCGGTATTGTCCGACAGCTGTGACTAAATGGACTTGAAGGCCGCTCGCGTCCCCTCCCCGCTCGCCTCTCCCACGCCCCAAATGCACCATTATTCATACCAAGTGCGTCCTTCTTCGTTAGCCTAGTTAATATTTGATGTTTCAGCATCGTCTGTGGAGGAACAATCACGAAAGAATTACTCAATTATCAGCTTTCCAGTCTTTATTTATTATGTCATTGACGTTTCTCGTCTTTCGCTGCTGCTGTCGACAAAGGTTGGGTGACCTCTTTCACGAATCTCTCGACCGCATGTATAATAAAAGGAATATTCAACTTCAAATTCGAACGTTTCTCAAAATATTTTTTAATTTCCTTTGCGATAACGTCAGATATGACCGGATGTTGTCATACCGGATGACCGGCTAACGTCAGATATGACCGTGGTCTCTCCTCATCAGCGGGTAGTCCTTTACGTCGATATTAAAATCCAGCAATTAAAAAAAAATCAAAAGCATGTTAATGCGTGCCTTTAAAAAAATTAATATTGTTTCCTTCCATGCCGTCTCATCTCTTCGCGCTCATCAGCTATTATATAGCAAGTAGTACATTGTCTGGGTGACCGAAAAATCCTTCCTTTGAATAACCTGATATGTAACTGCTTTCAGCTCTGCCGAAAGGATTCTCAACCAGTTGACGATATATATATGTTCATATCCCTCCTCTCCTCACTTGAGAAAGATGGGCTGCGTCCCATCAAAAATTTGTAGAAACAACCTTTCCCCGTAAGTTCCTCACTTTTATTTTATTTTTCGTTTTTCTATCAATCTTTAAGTTTTTTGTGTGCCCACCCTAGGGCAAGAA
Organism: Ischnura elegans; assembly: GCF_921293095.1. Lineage (NCBI taxonomy): Eukaryota > Metazoa > Arthropoda > Insecta > Odonata > Coenagrionidae > Ischnura > Ischnura elegans. Next base: position 2,241,125 of record NC_060259.1, on the reverse strand, counting down.
GAATTTCCTTTGTATAATATAAATATATATATATATATATATATATATATATATAATATAAATAAATAAATAAATATATATATATATATATAAACTCGATGCTTTCGAAGCACTTGAGGCTTCTTCTTCAGCTGAAGTATGAATGGTGAGGAAAGGAGAGTGTTGTAAAAGGGAAAAGAGGGGTAAGGGGAGAGGTGTATGGGGAGGGGGGTTAGGAATAGACGTTAGGATGCGACGTTCAGACCCGGAAAGCTATTGGCTTGAAAGTGCCAAATGCAAGCCAATTCGAGAGTGTGGAGGTTGAGGGCGGAGTCGGTGGGAGGGAGGGAGGCAATAATGGATACTTTGTAGCATTGATTGAAAATGGAGTCCACCCAGCCCAAATAAATGGAGTGGTAAACACTTTGATTCACCGCTCCTACGCAATAAGTGACCAGGACAACTTTGCCGAAGAGAGACGGAAGCTAGAGGCCATTCTACGGGGAAATGGATTCGACGACAGAGTTATTTCTCGCACTTTTAATAAAATCATCAAAAAGAACGAAATGAAAAACAACACCGCAGAAGCCGCGAACTCATCCATAAACGACCTCAGCGACCAGAAGAAAGTCTTCCTGCCATATATATTAAGGGGACGACTGACGTAATAGGAAATATCCTACGAAAATTCCAGATAAGGACAATCTTCTCGCCTCACACACAGATAAAGCATCTCCTAAACACTGTCAAGGATAGAACTCCACTACAAGTGGAAGGGATTTACCAAATTCCTTGCCAGACCTGCGGGAAGAACTACATAGGCGAAACAGGCCGGTCGGTCAAAACACGCCTAGAAGAGCACGCGAGAGCGATTCGACTGGGGCAATCAACAAAGTCCGCGGTAGCCGAACACGCAGCGCTTGGCCACATCATCGACCTCAAGGAAGTCAAAATCCTTGCCAAAGTTAAAGATTTTAAACAGAGACTCGTCAGAGAATCCATTGAAATATCCAAAGAAGAAAAGAATAATTTCAACAGAGACACCGGCATTAAAATTAGCCGTACTTGGCAACCAGTAATAAGAAACAACAAGCAGCAACCCACTCCCCCAACCTCCTGCTCCCCTCCCCCCCCCCCACTTGACGCAGATACCTATATAAAAGATCATTAATTCCCATCTCTTCACAATCCCTTGAAAAAGCGACCAGCATCAGTCGGGAAACGTTGGGGCCACCCAAGAATTGACGCGGCGACATAGCCCAAAAGTTTTAATCATAAAGGTATTGAGTTGGCGTTTAGATTTCTGTTTTTTTCCTAATTTTTGGAGTGAATTCCCATAAACAACGCATAGAAAATTTTCTAAATAAATTGCTGGTCAGTGCTCAGCGTATTTGAGTCAATTCCGGGAGACAATTTTGATGATACAGGTTCAAGCCCTACAACATCATGGTTGTATCATTCTTGAAGTTATGAGCATATAGGTCCTCAAATTTAGGTCTCTAGATTGCCCTCCCAAATTTTATGTCGCAATGATAAATCAACAAGCAGATAGACCACTTCAAGGGATGAAATATGATTTGATGTTTTTCCGGCGAATGATGTGAGTAAACTCTTCTCGGGATTCAACAACATTTATCCCTGAGGATGATCCCCAAGTCGGAGCTTGAAACCTTGGCTATTATGGAAAAATAACCCGGTGGGAATCCCGAGAAGAGTTTACCCACACTGCAAGAGATATTGGAATTATGCTTGTAGCGGAGGGATGATGCCCTTTCTAGGCGGTATTCACTTGGTGCCATCATATTCAATTCATTTTTAATTTTGGGTAGATCTATCTACTTTTCACTCGCAAAGGAATCGAGAATCGCAGATTTTATAACTTTTGCTAATCCTCCGACGGGGGAGGCAAAAACCAAAAAGGGGGATCCTGTTTCTTCAACGAACACCACATATTCCTCTCTGTACTTGGATTAACAAGTCCTCTTGCCTTTTTTAATCAGACAAAAGTATTATCTTTCAATCCATCAAAATTGATTATTTTTATCACACCCTTTCGATACCTCTCTTTTCGTTTTCACACTAATTAGCATCTTTTTCTGTCTACGTAAGTGCTTCCGGTACACTACCTTGGATGTTTCTTACGAAATTATGATTTTTGCGTCAGCTAAAGTCGCGGGGACGATCATTGCTGCTGCTTGGTTCTTGCGAACACCTCTGTCAAAGTTGGCAGACGCATTTTCCCCGCAGAAGTTCCAGTTTGAGTTTAGTCCTGAATTTGTATTTGATGAGGAACGTAGAGATAAAAATCGGATGATTTCTCGTCAGTTTAATTTTCTTGGAATGTATTGATGAAAATCATTTTTGATACTATTTTCCCAAAAAAGAATTGACGATGTTGTCTCAATACTCTCCAACGATTCCCTTTTATTCCTCAGTTGCCGAGTTTCTTTAGGATCCAGCAGCCATCATCTTTCGTTTCGTCCGCTGGTCTCTCAAATTGCTTATTTATTAAGGGGAACCTGAACCTTCTTCATGCACTTCCCCGCACAAGTATCACATAATTTTAAATGTTCCTTTAAACGTGTTTGAGTTTTGTACTTCAATAAAACCGTGCTTATGGCCTATTTACATTTTCCGTAATTTTTACTACTTCCTGTGGTACCGCTAAATCCATTTAGTCACACACATGATGGAAAAGAAGTGCGTCACCATAGTTCGCACACCTTTATAGCCAATCGAGAGGCCTCTTCGTAGACCGCAGGCTCCTTTCCTGCATTCCAGAGGCCTGCCGCTCTCGTTGTCGCGACGCTGCGTGAGCGTAGGAATATTTTCTTCGCGGGCGCGGACTCAAATTTGGCATTTTGTGGTTAAACGGTGTCAGATACGTAAAAATGCACGGAATTTTTAACGTATCCGCCCTACTGATCAACCCATACCTCTGACGTTTTTTTCCATTCAGAGACCCCTCAGCCATAAATCACTTGCCTGAAAGGAAAATATCAAGTTACACGGGAACAGTGAAAATGTGTTTCATCCCTACCCCGTCTTACCAACTGACCTTTTTTTGGTCTACCAGCTTCAATTCTCCCAGTTTTTGCCAAATGCTAGGTGAGTCACCTACTGAGCCCGAAGATATCTCGATAGCTTTCAGTAATTGTATGATATGCACGAGGTTCAAAAAATAATGAGACCTAAAGCAACGCATATCTGACACCATTTAAGTTTTTAAAGCTATAATTGATTCACAGAAAGATTTATAACCACAACAAGGCTACTTATATTCAACATAGTCCTAACAGCAAAATTTCGGAAGAAACAAGCGTAGCATGAGCGCATTCAAACAGGACGAGACGGAATGGAAACATCAGGCAACGCTAAGGGGGCCTTCACAGTTCGGCGTTGCGTTGACGCCGCGGCTAGCGAGCCAATCAGAGCCCGTCTTTGAGAATTGATGACGTCACGTCTCCAGCTCGCTGCGTCGTCGCAGAAAAACTGAACCTGTTCAGATTTTCTCTGCGTCAAGGCGGCAGTACGCCGACGATTTCGAATTGGTGTTTGTTTATGGGTATGCAAATATGAAAGATTAGATCTAATGGGAGGGGCAAATGCTATTTATTTTATTATTTACTATTATTTTGAAGTGTTCAGCATAGATATTTCGTATCTTTCCTAAACATAAGACAAATGTTAACCCTAAATTAGATTACAATCACTGAGGAGCATAGATTAGCGTAACACATACCCGTAAATGGTATCAAAAGCTAAATACAGCGTGAGATGTGCTTGTTGGTGACTAAGGTCGTTTAAATTCCATTTTATATCCAATAATTTTGCCCTCATGATCTACTCAGTTAGAGCTATTTAGATAACATGACTAGGACACTCTGTTTGAACAACAGTTATCATTAATAAATATTCCTGATAATATTCCATGTTACTCATGTTCATTGAGTGTATGTAATTAGCTATTTTTCGAATATTCCGAGTTAGGAAAAAAAAATTAAAGGTCATAATTATGCATAGGCAAGGGCCATCACTACATGCATTATTATCGACTTTATGGTCGCCATATTAACTTCAAATGCTATTTGTAGTTAAGAAGAACCTTTTAAAAAACAAATTTGGGTAAACATGCAGAAAACAACATACGTATTGTGCGTTTGGTTCGAAATCTTAAGATGATATGCTCACAGGCCGATTTTTAGGAGCCTACGCTTTTTGCCTTTCATTTGTTTTCGCAACGCAGAGCTGTGAAGGGCTCCAACATGCTGCGATGAGTTAGCTCCGCCCCCAAGTACGCAACGCCGAGCTATGAAGGCACCCTAACTGCGTATATCACAATGCCGCGCCTTCGCCCTTTCGCTTTGAAGGCAACGACGTCACATGCAAGATCGGACGTGTTCTTTCCTTGCTCCTTCGCTCGTAGCCTCGTTGATTGAAAGACGGAGGGTGGGTGCTCCTTCCCTTTACCTCTCCTTCTCCGCTCTTCACTTATAAACATTTCCGATTTCTTCTATTCGCTATTTAATCCAACAATGTACACACTCGTTTGAAATTTTTAACCGCAGGTTTTGACACCAATATAATTTTCAATTGCAATAATTCACATAATAGCGTCTGAAGGCGATTTTTGAAAATCAGGTCCTCAGCGTAATGAAAATTACTCGGCAAGACATATGTTGACTATTCACCTGATAACCTTCAAATCTAAAAATTTCTCTAATTTAGATATGCGATTGCTATTTTCAGTTTTAAATGCCGCGGGATGCCCACAAGCGCGCTCACCGGAGGGTTAATAAATAAATCCGCGCGACCTTTTCCATGTTCACCTCCAAGGTATCGACGCCATGGCGCTATGCTTACGAGTATACTTACGAGTAAGAAACGCAAACAGGAGTATGTTAAAAATACGTCACTAAGGGAGAAACTCCCCTGCCTCCCGCTTGTTTTTGACCTTGGTTTTTAGATGGCTGACTCACGCTGAAAACCAAAGCCACTCAGTTCCCCTTGGACTTGCGACCGGGGAAGGGGAGGATAAGAAGTTTGTGTAAGAGGCGCCCCCCATTTTCGGCTGCAATTTCTGGGAAAAAAGGTGCGTCTCTCACATGCGCTTATACGGTATCTAGCCTCTGAATACCCACCTTAAAATTGATTTTCTGATAGATGAATAAAATTTAAATATTTGTAATTTAAAGCTTTGGTTTATTCTTCATCTAGTGCTTTTCAAGCATGTGTTTAATGTTTAAAGTAAATCATTTATATTTCTCAAGCATTTATAAAGATTTAGCAATGTAAATAAATCACTATGAATGTTTGATGTATAGTTTTAAGGGCACTCTTCTGAATACATCCAATTTACGTATGGAAATAATGTTGCAGTAAACTCTTTTCCGTTTGGAGGTGTGTCCGTCGTCTCGCTGGACAAGGCCCTTGAGGTTAACCATTTATCTGCACGAGTTGGTGATAATGTTGAGATCAAGTGTGATGTGACTGGGACACCACCTCCACCAATAGTGTGGCGGCGTCATGGGGCAGACCTTGCCTCACTTGTAGAAAGTACTGCAGGTTTGAGTGCTGTGGCGGATGGTGAGATTCGAGTGTTTTCAGATGGATCTCTCTACCTGACCAGAATTCAGCTAGTTCATGCTGGTAACTACACATGTCATGCACAGAGGAATAAGGATGTTGTCCAGACGCATGTTCTCACCGTGCACAGTGAGTCTACTTTCATTTTAATTTTTAAGCTATCATATACTTTAGCCCTTACATACTAATCAAGGTGTCGATATATCGGCCCCATGTTTAATCCCTTGTAAAAATGTTTGTTCACAATATTATAGGTTGATTTCACTTTTTAGTGGTGAAATTAATGTTTACCACTCCTCATGAAAGGGTATTTCTTCTACAGTACCTATTGCTCAATTTAAACAAATTGTTTTTTAATAAAGATATTTTTTAAATAATGCCTGTTGCGTTCTTCAATCTGGCTTGAGCTTTTTGAAAGTGAAGATGGGAATCGACATAGGAGCGAAAGGGTTCAGGGCTGGGTTTAAGGTGTATAGTTAAAATTTTGGGAAATTAAAAATTGAAAAGTTCTTTCATTGAAAGCCACAAGTTTAGACATTATTTTTAACAAGTTTGACTGAGGTTAGCTGTCAACCATTCCCAGATTAAGGCAAAAACTATGTCAAGTTACAATTATAGAATCAGGAATTGGAGAGCTTTTGCACTCTCAATCTTAATAATGCAGTTGTGTTTCTTGAAATCTCTTTTACCCCAAGGCCTTGGTGTGGAAAATAATTCTACTAACTCTAAGGCCTTAGTTATTTTCTTTTCATTCTTGATAGTCAAAATTTTCACAGACATGCAGTGATTCAGACTTTTGGTGAAAAGTGGGTTTGCTCTGACCCTAACAGAAGATATGTTTCCTCTTAATGTTCCAAACGTGTTCTTTTTATATTCTGTCCTTGGTTCAGTTAATGTTCTTCTTTATGTGTTCTGTAAAAGGGATAGTTAACACGTAGTGGCTTGGGTTCTCGCTGTGATGGCATTGACGAATGACGACGACGAATTTGGCATTGGAGTGGTGGGAGAAGGGTTACTATTTTGTGAATGCCATTATGCTTTCCACAATGGCTGGTTCTAGAAATTTTCCTAGTGTAAGAAAAACAGCATTGCCCCCCCCCCCCTCAAAAATAATCTGAGAGGAATTGAGCGTTCCACAATCAGTGGACAGTATGAGTTCTTATGGAGATTTGTTTCCCATGTTTATCTCCATAAGGCCGGGAGTGCGGTGTTGTCAATAGCAGCATAAAAAGTAACATTGCGTTATGCACTGTTCAACAGTGTACTCTAATGTAGAAAGAGACGCTGCATTCATTGGCATCAATAGTTTATTGCATAAAAATTATAGCAAAGGCTATAAAAAACATTTCTTTAAATGTACGCCATAAGCCTGTATTTTTTTACTTTATCTTCTTCTCGCAATGGTTGTCTAACCGTTAATTATATTGAATTGAATCCTCTACACAAAACTCTTCATACTATTTTCTCTTTGAAGGTTTTCACCAATTTTACAATAATCGAGAAAAAATGTAGTTATACCGATGAAACAACCTTTAGGACAAGAAAATTTGCATTTTTGTAAGGTAAAAAGTAGTCGCCTACTTTCTTACATCATAGGTCCCTAAATGATGCGTATGAAATTGGAAGAAAACTACAAAGTTATTTTTGGTGAAAAAATCATTTACTTATCTTAATGTTTTAGGGAGTCACAAGGATTTGATCTGAAGAAAAATAATATGGCGGCGCCGCTGAGTCGAGCTTCTCGCCTTGCCTTGCCAACTCGTTGCGCGCAGAGGGAAAAATCTCGGACAAAAAAGGAGATTTTTGTCCATCCATACCAGGAAACATGCACTCCTTCGTTACATATCCTGAACAGAGAATACTCATACGTTGTAATAGCAATTCGCGATTCCAGCCAAGGGAGACACCACCCGGTGGAGAACGCTCGAAACAGAGGAACGATGGTCATGACGCGATAGTGCTATGAGGAATAGTGTATATGAGACCTTTACACTGTTTTATTGACTAGTTACGGTGTGATACCTACTTTTTGGTTTCAAAGCAATTATTACCGTTACTTGTGGTTAAATATTCTTTAATTCTACGACCCTGTAATAACTGCAGCAGAAGTAGAATTGTTTCAAAGCAAGGCGACGGCTGTCGTTCCCGCACGTAGGTAGGAGCAGAAAGCTCTTGCTTAGGACGATTTTAATGGAGATACGTTAGTTTTACATGTTATAGCTATTAATATAGTGCTATTTCAATTAAAAATCGTTCATGTGTCAGGTTACGCAGAAAAAAGTAGAAAAATAGGGTATATCCAATGCATCAAAGTATCCGATATCCGTGATCGCTGTTTTCGAGATTTTCAATATAACATACTCAATATTTACATCGCCATTATTATGAGCGGGATGGTATTTGCCCGTGTTAGTCTGATAAATGTGTTTTTTTCTTCTGTGCGCGATGTGCAATTTACCTAAAGTTGCTAAGTTTAGTAACTCAAGATTGACGTTAAGTTTCAATAGCAAGGAGGGTGAACCTACTGTACCATTGAACGAACGATTTTTAACAGCGTCTCACGATGTAAATTAGTAATATATGCAGTATGTTAAACATTATTAGCTTATTTTGATTGATTCCAGGTTTCAATTCAGTAGTCAATTCGAAGTCATACATGATCACAGAATATACTGCTTTCAGACAAGAAATGGACGACTTTCACCTATTCAAGGCAATGCCAAGTTTCATTTCGACTTTGAGATGTAATATTGGGCAAAGAAACTTAGTCCTCAAATTCCTTTCCCCGTAGACAGTTACAATAACTCATTCAACGGATTATTATTTAACTGTGACACCCAATTTAAATTCAAAACCCAGCCAATTTCATGTGATGCTCTGTCAAATAACCATAAACTGGTGTTAATAAGATTGCTACAAGTTATATTGTTTCTACAGAATATTAAAAAGATAATATTGCAATTTCTTTCTGAGGTAACCGAACGATTAAAATTAATATTATTAAGACAAGTAAATCATATCATACTATGACATAATTCTTGTAAAAATATCAGGTCATTCAATTTACTTCTAACCATCAGCGGTTGGATATCCAAAATATGCATTGTTATGGGGTATGTTAAGTATTGAATCCACTATGCTAGTTTAAAATTTGCTTTGTACCCTTTCAGTTGTAATCATTTACTCTTCATAACAAGGATGCCATATAGCTCTGTTAAATTCGAGAATAGGACATACCAGTTCTTTGAGCAAATGAATGTGTTTTTGTTACTCTAAGCAAACGATTTATAAAACCTAACATACATACGAGCCTTTTGCAAATTACCTATTAATTACACTAAATTGTATATTTTCATCTGAGGAATTATTAAAAAATTATTAAATATAGCTAAAGTAATAAGTTTTGCGCGTCTAGGTGTTTCATTACCGAGCTGACTACGATGTAGTCAAGGACTTCGCATGAGATGGACGTTAAAGATATCGGCCTGTAATTAGATGGCTGTTCCTTGTCTCCACTTTTGAATATTGGCGTTGCATTAACGATTTTCCAGTCATTAGGTACTTCGTGTTGCTTGATGGATTGATTGAATATTATTTGCAAGTAGGGGGCAATTTCTGAGGCTAGTTCTCTATTGACGCGAGAAGGGATTTCGTCTGGACCAGATGATTTATTTGGACTGAGCGATTTCAATATACTCGTATTTTCTATTCCATGCGTGCTAATGTCAATAAGCGGCATCTTTCGTATGCAGAGATTGTCAACGGTCTCGGGTGAGTTCTCGGAAGGCTCAGTGAACACGCTCTTGAAGTAGTAATTTAATGAATTGGCTTTATCGCAACTGCTTGTCAGCACATCTTCATTGTCGTTTCTCAGCGAGCATACGGTAGATTGTTTATCTGGAACTTCCCTAACATATGACCAAAATGCTTTTGGGTTATCCCGTAACTGCTCTACTAGTGTTTTTCATTTAAAATTCATGAATGCATTCGTGAAGGCTTCCTTCGTGGTGGCTTTAGCCATCCTATATTTTTTAATCATTAACTCGCGTTCATTAGCGGATAAATCCGTGCTGACTTTTTTCATTTTAGCATGACACGCTCTCTGTCGCCTCAATGATTTTCTCACTTCCGCGTCGTACCATCTCGGTTCGCTGCCTTCTTTTACTGTTTTACCAGGGATGTAGCTATTTATTCCCGAAGTTACGAGCGAGAGAAAAGTATGGAGGCGTCAGAGGAGGAGATGCAGACGGAGGGAAGGTTGAACAAACTTGCAATAACTATCAATGAATTTTCAGCTATCCGATAATCCAGGAAAGTTAAGGTTGGGGAAATGATTCGAATCGCGACAACTGAGAATTACGTGAATATTCCTGGGCGACTACCCACCAATCGCCGGGACTTAGTCTGCTTGAGACATGTAATTTCTCCCAAACTCGCACAAACTTTTCCCGAGCGATCCCCCCCACGATCGCCGGGACATCTTCCGCCCGGGGGTCCGTCAAAACCGGGTCGGTCCTTAAAACATGTCTCTTTCTCATACAATAGCTAGGCCCAGTGGCGGCTGATGGTAATTTATCTAGGGTGTGCATTAGAGCAGATATGGGATGATTTAATTATATTATGTTAATCCTAATCCATGAGCATCATATTTCGTCGTTATAGAATACAAAGCAAGCAAAACATATCACTGGTACATTCTACCCTTAAAATTTCATGAACAGAAATAATATTAGCATGCATGAAAATAATATTCCAAGCACACGTTTACAAGTGACGGTAGGTGAAATAGGTCTCTGGACAAAATTTTAATACCCCTTCAAATATTAACTGAAAATCTTAAACTATAGTAAAATTGTCATTAATGCCTCTTTAACGCACTTATTTCACGTATTTTCTTCAGAATTTACAAAAGAAATTACCGTAACAGTTCCACAAACACACCCGCTTCAAATCTTAATTCCATTGGCCAGCCGGAAAGTGACGTCAGCTCATGCAATTGTGTGGGTAATATCAGTGGTGTTGCGCATTGTCACCAATTTTCTCGGTTTATTTAACGACTGTAAGTAATGTTTCATTTCTTATACATCTTTCGGAGGTTTTATCGTAAAAAACAAACGCCACGGAACTTGGTTTCACTAAGGCTGACTCCGGAAACTTAGCGAAAATTACAACGGCAGGAATGTTTACTTACATAAGCAACCGCAATTGCTACAGATATGCTGAAAGCCGGGGAGTGAAGATGCATAGGTATGGAAATATAATATTACTGGCTCTTTTAAAATACATATTAAATGTGTTTATGAAATTTAACAATGGAATTCCATTTATTAGGGTTGGACGAGAAGATTACGCTGACGACGCCATTGGCACAGTCTAAACATATGTTTAGTTGTGCCATTGGTTGTGTGCAAATTATGCACAATCAAAACGAATGTATCATTCGAGCTCGTGTGTGCCCCGAGCACAAATAAGACCTATTATGTGGAGGCACGAGTTTTTGAGGAGGACAGTGAGGTGGAAGTTTCTTGCAATGATTGCGTAGCTAGTTCTGATAAATTATGAGAGCAGTTCAAGTATTATGTAAGCAGGGCTGGGCAATATTGAAATGCATAATACCTGTAACTTTGGTGTTTGAAATCTAAAACAGTATTTGAAATACTTTTTGAAATAAAAAAACGGGACAGTCGTGGGACTGGCCGACAGAAGTGAAAACTGAAATCATTATTATCCATGTATTTTTTATATAGATTTAATATTACTAAAGAACTAATTTATCTAAGATTTCTGGAAGATGGGCCTGGAAGTTATGAACTATGAATGACTTGTGTTACATATGGCACATGTCTGATAGACGGCCTGCAATTTGTGAACTATGAATGACTGGTGGTACATATGGCACATGTCTGGTAGACGGACCTGCAATGTGTGAGCTATGAATGACTGGCGGTACATACAGCACATCTCTGGTAGACGGACTTGCAATTTGTGAGCTATGAATGACGGTACATATGGCACATATCTAGCAGAAGAACTTGTAACTTTAGAAGTATGAACGTTATGTGGTTCAGATTAGAAAAAGTACATATGTACAGTATAGAATAAGAAGCAGACAGATGCCAGTATTCAGTATGTAAAAGTATAGCGATGACGCAACCTATACCATTGTATACATTATACACACTATACATATGTATATCTCGCTGTAGCGATCGCGGTGTCGGGTCGGTGACGCTCACGCGAATTCTATGCTTTTTCCCCATCCCACAAAAGTGCTTAACGCCGCTAAAGAAGTTTTCACTTCAAAAATTATAGTGCAATAATTTAAACAAAGTCCCAATTGCATTTCGAATTGCTCGCTCTGTAATAATAAATTTGAAAGCAGACAGAATGCGCGCAGGCTTCACGAGAATGATGAATTTTACAAAAATAACACTTAGAAAAACACAGATTTACGTAAGATTTACGACCGCTACTGGTCCGTCATAGGAAGTACAGGGAACAGAATTGAAAGATTTTGAGAGATTACGACCATTCTTTTATTGATCCCCAAGTAGATGCTGCTCTCTCTACATCCCGCGATCGACTCCCCGCTGCCAAGCTGCTTACTCTCCCAAGTCCACCTTAGGCGTCCCCACGTGATCGGCATTCACCTCTCCGATTCGTTGCCATCACCGTGGCGTGTGAGGCTCGTAGGTCGCTGATGTTGCAGTACCTATTGGTGGGAAAGGAGCGACCGGAAACTAGATGGATGTGCAGGTAAGGTGCAAGCAGAGGAAAAGAACGGAGAGAGCGTGGGATGCTTAGGTATGTGCTTTCGAACATGACGAGCCAGCATCCGCCCACTTACATCGCCCTCCCGCAAAATAAAATTGGACACACAGTGGACAATTTTTTAAAAAAAAAGAAGACATTCAAGATGAAATACCACAATAACCCAACACCCAATAAAACGTTAGTAAACATCATACAATTCCGTAATACATAATCATTCCAACCCTTGGATCAACAACAACACTGTACTTTTCATATAATCAACTGGGCAAAGATGATACCATTACCAACTCAAAATTCCGTGACATACTAAATCACTGTTTGTTTCATGAAAGGACATAATGCAATCACCAATTTTAAAGATGTTTCTCAACTAGTACTCCATTATCCAAATGGAAAACACTCTGTCCCGTCGCTTTTACATAGATGCTACATACGTAGACTTACATACACTCATCGCCCCTCGGGCAAACACTCGGCAAACACCATAATGGCCTCATCACTCACTTTTTAACATGGCCGTGGCCTTTAATTATATGGGCAAACGGCTAGCGTCGTACTTTCACTGTTACTCTCGCTGCTTTGCTCATCATATGCACCGGGACACACTTCGGGGGAATTTGCACTGAGGGATGGGATGGTTTCAGGGGGCATGGTGGTCAAAGGAGTCTCCGCTGCTGTCTACGTTATCTTCGCGCGGTCCGCGCTATCTTCAAAAGGGGGTGGGGACATGGTGGGAGGCAAGGTCGTAACGGGCAAGGTCGCCGCCGACGTGTCAACAATCTCCACGGGGTCTTCCTTGTCTTTAACAGCAACTCGCCGCCTACTTCGCAACGGGCACGGCGAACGCTGAGGTAGCGGCTGCTCTGCTCGGAGTGGGCGTGGTCGGTCGGCTTTTCATTCGTCTCCGCGCTCGTCCTCCGAATGATCGGAAACCGCCGACCAAGATGCCTCGCTCTCCAAATCGGAAACGGCATCAATTTCCGAAGAAGGGACAGGGGGAAAACTGTCACTATTTCTTTCTTCCTCGTTGTTGCATTTGGAGTGGAAGAAGGGGAGGTGGAAACGATTTCCGGAGACGTTGATGCTTCCTCAACTCCTTTCCCACTCGTCATCAGTAATCTCGGACGCCCACGCCTTTTCTCGCCCCTGATTGCGTCTGTGAATTCATGTTCCTTATTTCTCACACCCCTATGTGCTTTAACGCGGTCTTTATGCACCACGATAGTCCTAAAACGTAGCTGCAAACGTAGATTAGAGTCATTGAGCACCTCAAGGATTTTATAAGGCCCCGAAAACGGTTTGTGGAACTTGCGGATTCTGCCGGGCTTTATACAGGGGTCATTTAGGTAAACGTATTGACCCGGCTGGTAGTTCACATCCCTGCTCCTCTTGTTGTATTGCCTTGCCTGCGATTCAAGGGCCCTCTTAGTGTTCCCCAAACATTCTTTCCAAATCTGCTTGAGTTGATCACTTAGTTCGTCCACATATGAATCTCTCGTACCAGTCTCTACGGTCTCTAAGCAATGGAAGGGCGTCTTCATTTCGCGACCGAAAATCACCTTGAACGGAGTCACTCGCGTGCTACTATGATAGGATGAATTATATCCGGCCACCGAAAACGCTAACCACACATCCCAGCTATTGTCTCTTCCATTAACATAGTGGCTTAGCATTTGCGAGATGGTTCGATGCACTCTCTCACACCTTCCGTTACAGCTGGGGTGAAAGGGTGATGTACGTAATTTAGATATCCCTAGAAATTTACACAAATTCTGGAATAAAGCCGACTCAACGTTGGGGCCCTGATCCGACAGTATATAATCAGGAACACCGAATTTCAAAATCCACCGCCTAAGTAGAGCGTCGGCCACTACTTCCGCTGACGGTGATGGAATGGCCACTATCCCTAAATACCGTGAAAAATGATCGAGAATTGTACGTATAAACCGGTTGCCGTTCGAGATGCGCGGCAGGAGCCCAACAATATCTATGCTGATGAAGGAAAATGGGGAGGTACTTGCTGGAAGTTTCTTTAAGGGTGCCCTCGTCTTCCCGTAAGGGCTGCGTTGATTACAAGGAACACAGCTAGCAATCATCTCTCTCACATCTTTATCAAGGGAGGGCCACCAGTACATCTGTCGTATTCGTCTAATAGTCGGCTTTACTCCTAGGTGTCCTGACAGAGCGTGGTCGTGATGTCGGCGGAACACAGTTTCCCTTCGGCTCACAGGAACCACCACCTTTAATCCCTCACTTGTCGATCGGAGCAGCAGTCCATTTTTCTCCTCAAAACTCTCGCACGACTTCCACTCCTGGCATTCCATATCATCGGCTTGGTACTTCCATTCTTCGTCATCCATTACCTCCACCACTCGTATATTTCGGCTTAACCCGTCGGCGTTTAGGTGGAGTTTTCCTGGCTTGTGAATAACGGAATAGTTATAGTCGCCGAGCTTTAACGTCCATCGCATCAATCTGCTAGAGGGGTCCTTCATACTGAAACGCCATTTCAATGCTGCGTGATCTGTTACAATTTTAAAAATTTTCCCAAATAAATAAGGCCTACAATGCTGAACACTCCAAAGTATCGCCAGCAATTCTTTTTCCGGCGTGGAATAATTGATTTCCGCGACATTTAGTTGCCGAGATGCATAGGCTATTGGATGCTCCTCTCCCGCGACCTCTTGTGATAAGACGGCCCCAAGGGCAAAATTACTTGCGTCCGTGGAGAGGATAAAGGGTTTGTTAAAATCAGGGTATACAAGTACGGGGCTACAAGTCAGTGCATCCTTTAAAACCCCCATTGCGTTTTGACAATCCGGTTCCCAGATAAACGCTGTTCCCTTCTTCAAAAGCCTTGTAAGGGGCCTGGCCAGCTCGGCGAATCGATCGACAAAGCGTCGGTAATAGTTGGCTAGACCGAGAAAAGATTGCAACTCTTTCACATTCGCTGGGGTTGGAAAGTTTTTTACAGCATCAATCTTTCCCGGGTCGGGCCGCACACCCTCTTTCGAAATAAGATGGCCGAGATAATTTACTTGTTCTAAGGTAAAGTGGCATTTTTCAAATTTTAATGAAATTTTTGGTTCCCTCAATTTTTCGAAAACTCGTTTCAATCTATCGGAGTGTTCTTTAATTCCGCTACTGAATACAATAACATCATCTTAATATACTAAACACTGTAAGGGTTTTAATCCGCGGAGCACTCCGTCCATCATTCGCTGAAAGGTAGCAGGGGCATTTCGCAAACCAAATGGCATTCTAGTGTATTCGTAGTGCCCACTCTCGACTACGAAACCAGTTTTAGGCTGCGATTCAGGGTGCATGGATATTTGATGATACCCGCTGGTCATTTCTAAGGTCGTGAAATATTTACACCCCCCCCCCAAAAATTCAAGAGTATCGACGATATTTGGAATCGGATAGACATCGGGTGTTGTTATGGAGTTCAATTGCCGAAAATCTACACAAAATCTAAAATCCGGCTTCCCATCTGTGGATTTCTTTGGCACGATAACGACTGGTGATGCCCATGGGCTTTCACTTGGTGTAATTATCCCAGCCTCAAGTTGCTCTTGCACAAATTTCTCTACCAATGGCTTCTGATGGTACGGAGTGCGGTATGGGCGAAGATATATGGGCTTCGCCTCATTAGTAAGTATGTGGTGGTACGCGATATCTGTCGCAGGTAGATTTTCCTTATGACTAAAAAGGTCACGAAATTCCTCCAGGACAGGCCTCAACACATTCACCTCATCAGGCCATAGGTGACTTAGCTTATCAGCAAAATTTAATTTATCGGTGACATTTTCTGTCGTCCCTATTTGGCCAACTCTTGCCACATCACTTTCGCCCGCCAACCCTGTAACTAGCTCGTCTACCGTAGCCAATAACGTCCCCTTTGGAAAATTTACTTCCTCTGCCCCAAAATTCGCCACTTGCAGGATAACAGAGTTATCATCACCTACGCTACTCAAACTACGAGCCACGGCACACCCCTCAACATCCGAAAGTATGGGTTCCACAATCACTTCGCTACCCTGAATGTTGTCCTAACTATTTTTTCGCTACGCGGCGGCACAGATATAGCATTTACTAACCTCAACTCTACATTTTTAATAGTTTTTCATGTCTTTTAGGACTACTCTCCTTCTTATTAGGACTAATATCCTCCTTCAGGTCCTGTTTCTTCTCTGCTAGTCCCCCTGTTAATGGCCAACTATTTTTTCCAACACAAAGTTTACTCCCACTCACATCAATTGATGCCTCATATTTCTTAAGAAAATCTAAACCTAAAATCCCGTCAAATTCTGCAACTCGCTCAACCGCTTGCATATTTACACCATACTTCACTGCCCCCACAAAAAAGGTCACTTCTTTCTCCCCGTAATTCCACATTCTTCCCCCAGCAATACCCAAAATTCTGACCGTAGGTGCTCTAATTTTGTCTGTTCCACATACAGCGCACCTGATTAGGGTAATCTGAGCCCCCGTGTCTATTAGCATTCTACATTTTCTTCCTAAAATGTTAACTACTGCCACCAAATCGCATGAATCCCCGCTACTGCACACACGAGTTATGGTTACACTTACCAGGGGCCGGATTCGGCGGCTCTTCCGGCCCCAGCGCCATTTAAATCTCCCGCCTGTTGGACCCCGCTATGGCTCCTACAATCACGGGCCATATGATCTCCCCTTCCGCAGATAAAACAGCGCCTTCCTCGGCGGCACTGCTTGAGAAGGTGACCGGGCTGCCCGCAGTTGAAGCAGACGCGCTGGCTAGGGGCATGGAATACTCGGCGGGCGGGTGGTCCATCCCTTGGTCCATCCGCCGGCCTCCTCTCAGTCTCCTGGATCCGGATGGCGTTACCGATGGCAGCATCGAAGGTCTCAGGGGCAGTCAGTCGACACTGATGGCCAACCTCCCCAGTTAGCCCACGTAGGAACGTGTCGAGCGCCCGCTGATCCGCCTCGACACGTCGCTCCGCCACTCGTTCTGCTGGGCCCTCAGTGGAGTAGGTTCGCGCATTTATCGCCCGCACTCGGTCAGCGAATGCCTCAATGCCTTCGCCCGGTGACATGCGGAGGTTCAATAACATCTCCCGGAAAAACCTCTTTTTGGAGCGTTACCGCGCCGTAACGAGAGCCTTAATAACTTTGTACGAGTCTGCCTCGCGGCATTCGTCTTTGCTACGAATGAAAATATTAGCGTCTCCGAGCATACGCAGCTTAGCGACTCGCAATCTATCGGCATCAGACCATCCACCGAGATATGCGATTCCCTCCAACTTTGAAAAGAAGGCGTCGACATCCTCCTCGACTTTTCTCGAAAAATCGCCAACCGCCATGAAATATGCGAGCTGTGGTCGAGTTTCTATCGCGGTTGCCGCGCTGCTATCCTTCAGCCTCTTATTTTCCGTTTCGACCCTGCGGAGTCGTTGGCACAGTTCGTCCATTGCATGCTGGAGCTCCACCTCTCGTCCGCCTAAACTGATTCGAGAAGACATGGTCTTATCTTCTGATATGTCTCCTCCTCTGACTAAAATCCGACACTTCCGACACCAATGTAAGATTTACGACCACTACTGGTCCGTCAGAGGAAGTACAGGGAACAGAATTGAAAGATTTTGAGAGATTACGACCATTCTTTTATTGATCCCCAAGTAGATGCTGCTCTCTCTACATCCCGCGATCGACTCCCCGCTGCCAAGCTGCTTACTCTCCCAAGTCCACCTTAGGCGTCCCCACGTGATCGGCATTCACCTCTCCGATTCGTTGCCATCACCGTGGCGTGTGAGGCTCGTAGGTCGCTGATGTTGCAGTACCTATTGGTGGGAAAGGAGCGACCGGAAACTAGATGGATGTGCAGGTAAGGTGCAAGCAGAGGAAAAGAACGGAGAGAGCGTGGGATGCTTAGGTATGTGCTTTCGAACATGACGAGCCAGCATCCGCCCTCTTACAGAAACACATAAAGAAGGACATTCACAAAACAATTTCAGACGTTTCAGCGGGTTGACCCGCTATCTTCGGTGCCGAAGGTGAACTACTGCAGGCAGGGGAAGTTCCTCCAGTAGCCCTTTTTGGTGAAGCAGTGGGGGTGGAAGAAGGGGAAGGGGAGAGGGGGGATGGGAGGATAGAGTTTGCTTTGGCTTTTAATGGGCAATGTTTAGCCCGGGCGTTTCAAACGCCTTTTCAACCCAAATGTGGGCCATCTCCCTCGTTCTCACCTCGATGATAGTTGCCCTCTCTGGCAGAACTTCAATGAAAGTTAGGGAAAAACATAGGCCAAAAGAACTGTTGTGTGAGGCAGTGTAAATGGGGATGGCTTCATGAAAGGGGGGAGTTTTGCAGGAGTGCCTGTGGTTATTCATTCGGATGGATATGGGTGTGGTACATTCTCCTATATAGTACGAGGGGCAAAAATTACAAAACAGCCCGTAGACAACGTTGAAGGAAGTGCAAGACGGTGTGGAGGAGGATCTATTGATGACAGGTGAAGTGGTGGGGCGTAGCAGGGGGCAGCACTTGCAACGGGGGCGGTTGTATGGATTCAGGGAGGAAAGTGGGGGGGATTGTGTGCCGGAGGAGGGGGCGGATGGATTTTAAAATATTACCTAAGTAAGGTGCTCTTCTGTAGGCAATGGAGGGGCAGGATGGAAGAAGAGCAGCTGTGGTGTTGTTTTTGCTGATGATAGGCTACAGATCTTTTAATATTTTTTAAATTTTTTGTGTGCCCGGGAAGAATGTGGTGGTGAGATTAAGTTTGTTCGTTTGTTCTTTTTTGGTGCGTGGGGTGTACTGTTCGGAGGGAGAGAGTATTTTCTTTTTAAGCAGGGGTTCTGGATACTCTCGTTTGAGGAGAGCATGGTGGAGGTTCTGTGTGGCTCTTTCAAGAATTGGTGAATTGTTGCAGATGCGATGGGCACGGACTGATAGGGAGTAGGGGATTACGTGTTTGGTGTGAGGTGGATGGCAACTGGTGTAGTGCAGGTATTGTTCATGGTTGGTGGGTTTTTTGTGGATGGAGGTGCTGAAGGTATTGATTTCAAGGCGGATGTTTATGTCGAGGAAGGTGAGGGAGGAAGGAGAAACTGATGAAGTGAAAGAAACGGATGAGGTGGAGTTGAGGGATGCTATGAATGGTTCAAGCGAATCACGCCCATGGGCCCATAGTAAAAAAATGTCGTCGATGAATCGGACCCACAGGAGAGGCTTGAGGGTTTGGGAATTTAAAAAAGAGCTCTCCAGGTGACCCATGTAGAGGTTTGCGTACGCTGGGGCCATTCTGGTTCCCATCGGGACTCCTCGCTTTTGTAGAGATAGTATCGTTGAAGTTGAAGGCGTTCTTATTCAGAGTTCAGCTAATTGGATGATAAAGTTGGTGGAGGGAGAGTGAGGACACACAAGATAAAGATTAAAAACTCACATAAATAACTAAATTATCGGTGGCATTACCACCTTCCTCGGAGATAGGTAAAAGACTGTAGGTAAAAGGTAAAGGATAGCTGAGGCTGAGAGCCTTCATCTGTTGCTGAGCCACTCCTGGAGCTACGGAGTCATCCTGGGCCGTGAGTGGACACCACCTTTCTCACTACCCTATCTCTCCTACTACCGCTGTACCTTATTTCCTTTCCTCCTTCCGTTTTTATTTCTTCGTACTTAGATTTCATACAGTTTGCTCTCCTAGTAACCCCAATCATGAATGACGTTGATGCAGTGGCCTCATATGTTCGCCAGATTCGAAAATTATCTTTTGAGCTGGCTCAGTACACCTGCCATACAGAATTTCTCTCATCATGCATTGCATTAGGTATTTTCCCCAATGGACTTCATGTGAAATACCCTCTCTCTGGCCTCCCTCCACACCTACGGCCATTCCTTCATGCTTTTTCGTTCCAACGATCATTTCTTCTTTGTTGTTTTATTCGTGATCAATATGATGTGTTAACTAAAACACTCCAAAATTCTATCAAAAATTTTATAAATATAATTTCTGTGACAGCACCACATCTACTCTATAATATAAATGAAATAGTCCATGCATACCGCCGCTCATTGGAACTCCGCCGAACTAAATCCCTAAGAAAGCTCTCCTCCCTTTGTGCGTCTCATTTTCAAGTCGGGTTGTCTTTACCTCTCAATAAAGCTGTGGTCATTCCCTCCTCACCTCCTCTACATCTCTACAGACCTGATTTAGCCACCCTATTTAATCTTCCTCCGCCACCTCCACAGCAACTTTGGTCTCCACCGAGACGACTGCCAGAGAGAGGAAAATTTCGACGCCCCCCCTTCCAAAGCCATGAGGTTGAGTGTCAAAATGAAAACATCCCAGTGATCAATCTATCATCTGCCTCCTTAAACAAAGAAGAACTTTCCCTCCTCAGCAAAGGCCTTTCCTTCTCTCCCACCCCTAAAGTGCGCCATGTCCCCTTAGTCACGGATATTATGCAATTTTGCAGAAATCTAAGGTGGAAAGCCTTTTGGGAAACACAGAAAGAACTAAATACTCCAATTCCTCTCCATAGTGCCCTTTCCAGGTTTCGACCACCCTCGACCCATGAACCTAAACCTCTCCCAACCGGCCACCCAATTGAAATTTTTATAGATCTGCTGCTTTCAAAAGTCTGCAACCATTCTTTCCTAAAATCTCTTCTGCCCAAACCCAACCTTTCTCAATCGGAGAACATTGCCCTCCGAAAACTCATCCACAATCCTGATCCACATTCCCTTCGTGGTTCAAGCCCGACACAATTCATACCCTTGGGAACAAAAATCGAGCTTGGTATCTATATAGAGACTACCCCAGTGAAAACACCTACAAAGTGTTCTCGGACCTTCGTCGCCTGTCTAAATCCCTAATACGCCGTGACTATAAGGAGAATATCTCTGAACTGTCTTCCTCCATAACCTCAGATCCAAAAAATTCTGGACCCTTCTCAATAAACGCCGTAATATCCCTCGAATTCCCGATGCTGTGTCACTCAAAAATTCCTGTGCCGTAGGAACATACAGACCAAACTTCTTCCTTGAATATTTCACCGGAAGTCAAGCACCGACGTCAAATTTCACACTTACAGACGACTTTTCCCTCTCCCCTGTCAACAGCCACTGCCTCTCAGAAATTCGGACAGATCCCAAGGAAGTTGCAAAATATCTATCTAAGATTCCCCTCTGCCGCTCACCTGGCCCTGATGGTCTCAGTCCTATATTCGTTCGCAACTGTGCTCAGACTCTCTCAATTCCCATTGCCCTCCTTTTAAATCGCTGCTTCCACTATGGCATATTTCCCTCACAATGGAAAATAGCAAATGTTATTCCTATCCATAAAACTGGCCCTAGAAATGACGTCTCTAATTATCGGCCCATCTCAATACTTCCCGTTCTTTCCTCTGTCTGTGAAAGGATCATCCTTAACCGACTTTACTACTTTACTTCTCCCTTTCTCACCCCTGATCAGCACGGCTTTCTTCCGGGTCGCTCTTGTCTTACAAACCTATCCATATTTCAGCAACATGCCGTACAATCGATGGCCGAAAAGTCCCAACATGACGCCATCTTTCTTGACTTTTCCAAAGCCTTCGACACCCTTAACCATAAACTTCTCCTGCATAAACTCGCCTCCCGCTTTAATATCCATGGCAACTTCCTCAGTCTCTTGTCCAGTTTCCTCCGTGACAGATCCCAAAGAGTAATACTCGCTGGTATCTCATCTTCCTGGTCTAACGTTACCTCCGGAGTGCCTCAAGGTAGCGTTCTTGGACCTTACCTCTTCAACCTATTTATTGATGACCTTGCCCCCATTGTCCGTTCTTCCCAAGTCAATACATTACTCTATGCTGATGACTGCAAACTATTTAAAAAGATAAATAATCTCGCTGACTGTAACATGCTACAGGATGCCGTAAAAAAGACCACAGAGTGGTGCATTCTCTGGAGGCTGCAATTGAACTTTAAAAAGTGCACCACAATGACAATATCTGCGAAGAAAACTCCTATCCTTTTTGATTATGCAATTAACTCCTTGCCTCTTAATCGTGTGTCATCCATGAAAGATCTTGGAATTATTGTGGACCAAAAACTTCTGTTCTCTGAACACATTCATGCGATCAAATCTAAAGCCATGTCACTCTTAGGACTACTCTACCGGTTCACGGATATCTCCAGTACTAAGGCCCTCCAATCCTACTTCTCAACCATAGTTCTTCCGGTGATCAACTATTGCTCCCCAATTTGGTCAATGTCTGCCCCCACTAATCTTGCCACCCTTAACAGTGTTACAACTTTTTTTTGCAAAAATTGTAAAATTTAGAAACCCAAATCTCCGCGAGTCACCTACTAGTGCAGTTTTATCCTATTTATCCGTCCCTAGTTTATCCCTTCTCCGACTTCAATCAGACATCAAATTCATTTATAATACCCTTAACTCCCACTTCGACAGTCCTGACATTGTTTCCTTCCTCAACATTAGAGTACCTTCCCGCCACACCCGATCAACTTCTTTACTCCACATTCCTACACCCAGGCTATCTGTAATTAAGCGCTCTCTTTTCCATAGGCTTTCCCTTTTAATAAATACTCTGCCCAGTGATATTGATCCGTTTGGTCTGACACTTAAAAATTTTACTCATCGGGCATTAACATATCACATAAATGACTAGATAGCCGGATAAATGTTTGTTTTTCTTTTTTATTCTATTTAAATTTGTAATCAAATCATTGTTATTTAATTATTTAATATGTGTTGTTATAAGTGCACTTTAAATTGGCAGTATTGCTGTATGTGTATCTCTTTATTAAAATAAATAAATAAATAAATATAGTCATAACCTCAGCTGACAAAGGATCCACAGTAGTTCTCCTGAACACTTCTGACTACATTAAGGAAGCTGAAAGACAACTGATAGATACCTCCTTATACACACTCATGCCTCATGACCCTAACCCCACCTTCCAGGAAAATATCAAGTCTTTTCTCGAGGAACATGCCCCACCGGAAGGCCTCTCTTCGTCTGACATCTCCATCCTTTCCCCCCCCCCCCCAAACCCACGTACTCCACATTTTTACATTTTGCCAAAAATACATAAACCCAACCACCCTGGCCGTCCTATTGTCTCATCTCGCAACTCACCCACGGAAAGAATATCCGCATTCATTGACTATTACCTCCAGCCACTAGTTTTGTCTCTACCATCCCATATCAAAGATACATATAACTTCCTAGACCGTCTCCAATCCACCCAAATTCCTCCTGACACCCAAATTACCATGGCCACCATAGATGTCATTTCTCTCTACACATCAATTCCTCATTCTGAAGGTCTTTCCTCCCTCCGCCACTTCCTTTCCCAACGCCCAACTCCTCGTACCCCTAGCACCGACTTCCTCATAGGCCTAACTAATATCGTCCTAACGCACAATTCGTTCTCATTTAATAATAAGCATTATTTACAGATCAAAGGTCGCTCAATGGGTAGTAGATTCAGTCCCTCCTACGCAAACCTCTAAATAGGCCACTTTGAACAAATTTTCCTCTCCCAATATCCATTGAAACCCCTCCTTTGGCTCAGATTTATTGATGACATATTCCTCCTATGGCCACATGGTAATGATTCCCTCGAAAATTTTATTGCTACTCTCAATTCCTCATCCTCTCTTTCTTTCACCTCAACCATTTCTAATTCCCAGATTACCTTCCTTGATGTCAATATCTCTCTTGTCAACAACAAATTTCTCACCTCTGTCCATGTAAAACCAACGAATAAGCAGCAGTACCTTCATTTTAGCAGTTGTCATCCATTCCACACTAAACGCTCTCTTCCCTATTCCCTTTCCATTCGAGGCCACCGTATTTGTAATAGTCCTGATGCCTTAAATAATTTTCTTCACAACCTTCACCGTTCCGTCCTCCAGAGAGGCTACCCAGAGTCCCTCCTACGTAAAAAAAATTCTCAAACACAAATGCCCCCCAGAACCGTGCAATAGAAACATACCACGAGACCTTTCCCTCTGCACCACTTACTTTCCTGGAACACAATCCCTACAATCTATCCTTAAAGACCTCTTCCCTAATCTAAGAAACAATAAGTCGACAGCCAATCATTGTTGGCAACCCCCCACTGTCACTTTCAGACGACCTGCAAACCTTTCAAATTTATTCCGCTCAACTAACCCCTTACAGAAGTCACCCACTACTCCCAATAGTACACCTTCGCCCTGAGGTCATCCTAGATGTTAGACCTGCCCAATTTTTACCCCTCCTTCTATCCCCAGTAATCTCGTCTCCTGTCTACCACCACCTCCTGCGGCCTCCTGTACTTCAAAAAATGTAGTTTACCTAATTCAATGCAAACACTGTCCCTCCTTTTATGTAGGCAAATCCTCTACTCCCCTTAACCTTAGAATCAATAACCACAGGGCATCATGCACTTCCTCTGACTTTGCGTCCTTCCCGGTGGCGAAACATGCGGCCACTCATCAGCGTCAATTCAATGATTGCTATAATGAATCAGTTTTAGCCTCCCTTCCCCCCACAGACCACCCACTCAAACTTAATTCCATTGAATTAACTTACATATGGCTATTCAAAGCATTTCTTCCTCCCGGCTTAAATATCAACCGATAATCCCTTAATTGCCTCAGCTCACTCTTCCCCCCCCCTCTTTGGACCCTACCTCCCCACTGTTTCCCCTTCTCTCAGCTATCCTTTACCTTTTACCTACAGTCTTTTACCTATCTCCGAGGAAGGTGGTAATACCACCGAAAATTTAGTTATTTATGTGATTTTTTAATCTTTATGTTGTGTGTTCTGTGGTACTGCCCATCCTAGGGTTTTTTACGTTATTTACCTCGATATATATATATACCCGACACTTATATATATATATATATATATATATATATAAGTGTCGGACATTTCCTGCACAACAAAAAACATTGTGTATATACTGTTGTGCCAGAAATGCCCCGCTTTTTATATCGGCTTATCCACCACTCCCCATTGGATCCGAATGAACGGGCATCGCTCTTCATGCAATACGTTTCTTCTGTTTCCGCTTCCCTTCCAGTCGCCGTTCATGCTTCCTCCCACAAAGTTCTGTTTGACCGATGCTATAGAGTGGGAATATTGGCCTCCCTCCCCCCGTCTACCACCCCCCTAGAGCTGAAGGACTTGGAGCAGGTATGCTTATGGGTTTTCCGTGCGTTTTCTGGTCCAGAAATCAACCGCGCCCATTAGAAAGAGCACAACCAATCCCCGTCCACCGTTTTTCCTCCCTCCATCTTTGCCCTCTGCTTTGCACCCTTCCTTATGCCCTTTCCTCACTTTCCCTCCTATCCTCACTTGAGAAAGATGGGCTGCGTCCCATCGAAAATTTGTAGAAACAACCTTTCCCCGTAAGTTCCTCACTTTTATTTTATTTTTCGTTTTTCTATCAATCTTTAAGTTTTTTGTGTGCCTACCCTAGGGCAAGAAGAAGTTCCTTTATATTATTTATAATGCTCGTGTTAGTTTATTTCAAACGTGTATATATATATATATATATTTCAAATTCACATTCACACCACACAGGTCGCCACAGGCGAATATACAATTATAATAACATATAATAGAAAATGAAACAAAGAGATAGAAACATAAATACAGGACGATGACACACTGTGGCGTGGAGATGGAATGAAGGCCGAAAACACATGGAAAAAAGTTCACCTGAACCGGGAATCGAACCACGGACCTTCTGCTTTCCGGGCAGATGCTCAGACCACCGAGCTATCCAGGCTAATCTAATCTCCAGTGTTTTCGGCGGGGGTTTATACACCAAATCCCCCGAGGTCTAGCCCTATCATTTGGCCAAGAGATGGCTCTGGGCGTAGGTCCCGCCACGAACGAAGAATTCAACGCGGACAGAAGAAGAAATGGAATTAAAGATGGTCACAATCACACACACAGTAGGATAGACATAGCACATGCGTTTCGGGGAACGCTGATCCCAAGAAGAGGAAACGAACCATATAGGTCTCATACATTTCAAATTCACATTCACACAGGTCGCCACAGGCGAATATACAATTATAATAACATATAATAGAAATTGAAACAAAGAGATAGAAACATAAATACAGGACGATGACACACTGTGGCGTGGAGATGGAATGAAGGCCGAGAACACATGGAAAAAAGTTCACCTGAACCGGGAATCGAACCACGGACCTTCTGCTTTCCGGGCAGATGCTCAGACCACCGAGCTATCCAGGCTAATCTAATCTCCAGTGTTTTCGGCGGGGGTTTATACACCAAATCCCCCGAGGTCTAGCCCTATCATTTGGCCAAGAGATGGCTCTGGGCGTAGGTCCCGCCACGAACGAAGAATTCAACGCGGACAGAAGAAGAAATGGAATTAAAGATGGTCACAATCACACACACAGTAGGATAGACATAGCACATGCGTTTCGGGGAACGCTGATCCCAAGAAGAGGAAACGAACCATATAGGTCTCATACATTTCAAATTCACATTCACACAGGTCCGTGGTTCGATTCCCGGTTCAGGTGAACTTTTTTCCATGTGTTTTCGGCCTTCATTCCATCTCCACGCCACAGTGTGTCATCGTCCTGTATTTATGTTTCTATCTCTTTGTTTCAATTTCTATTATATGTTATTATAATTGTATATTCGCCTGTGTGACGCAGGAGAAAATGTGGGTGCGTGGAAGGGGTTCCCCTAGACTGGTACCAAATATTTATTTTATGCAATAGTTTTGAGGTTTATTGGGTAATTCATGTCCATTTTGTACGAGTACCTACGCATAATACTCACGTATTTCAGTGAAAAGCAAAATGGGTGAATATCAATTTAAAAATTAATGAGATAAGAGATCACATTTAACAGGTCGATTTTAAAAAATATTAGTGATTCATTTTATTTATATGTCAGCGTCAGTAACATGGTCTGATTATGTAGTAATTCCATACGGCGCATCTACAGTTTTATCTACCACTCTACGAGTTGGGGGTTGGACGATTTTCGTCAGATATTCTGGAATTATACTCCAACGTAACCACTTGTAAGAGCTGTTTGTTCCTTAACTTACGTAGAAAAACCCACGAAACTTGAAATTACAATCCATTAATCATAGAAACTTGTACCACTGTTATTTTTGCTCCTGATACTTGTTCTGTAGGAAGAATGATCTCGTCACTAACGTCAGAGTTTATCTCTTAGCATTTGTATTTCGATATAAAATAATTGGCAAGAATCACAAACATTCGCTTTTCTCATTGAAACAATGGTAGTAGATCTACCAGCCAAAGGAATTCTGGGGTGGCTGTGAACCGAAGTGCTTTCTTCGTGAGGCATTGGTTCTTAGTCCCTTTACTAACTCATTCTTTGGAATAGTTAAACATTTCTTCCCACGTCTCCGCAACCCTTTGGCCAAGACTAACGCATCATATACATAATAGAACGAAATTTATTCAGCTGGAAATTGAAATATATTTTGAAAAATAAGAGCCTCATTCCCTGAGGATCTCATCCGCATTTGATGATGCGTCTTATTTTATTATAAGAAAATGGATTATTTGGAAAATCAAGCTGGTTTTTTCTAGAGCATGTTACCCCAAAGGTACTATTGATCTCACTATTAGCCGATTCAATTTATTGTCGAATTTAATGAATTTGTCGTGTACAAAAAGAACAAATTAACAACATTTCACTCGTAACAATGAAAGTACTCTCGAAGATGGAACTTAAATTATTTTTTAATTGCTTTAAGATTCCAAAGGTATACTTCTACATAGGCCTGAAAAATTCGGAGAGAATAATTTTATTACGCACGTACGATAAATTTGATTCATTTATTTCATTTTCCCGCAGAATGTCAGTTGCAACATTCATAGGAGACATAAACAAATAATATCAAGTAGACCTCACTATTCACCATCAGGTATTATCACCAAAAGTAAAAATAATGTATTTTTTAACACATCGTCATTTTAATTAAAATCAATGTTGAAAAATTCATACATAATAAGATAAAGGGATAAATTAAACAATAGATTGAACTGGGGAAAAATAGGATAAAATTGTCACTTTAATCCTGCTAATAGTTCCAGTTTCAAAAATTCTTATTGACCAGGTTCTACGATTGAAGTTTCAATGGCATTTAAAATGCTTCTTTTGTCCTCCTTGCCGGCCTACCGAACTAATTTATCTCGCCACCTTTACAGAAAGACAATAGTTAATTTAGATCATCAATTAAGCGTGGAGCTAGTGGAAATGAGTTTTTAGAAAGTAAAACGGTTTGAGACTTAATTTTTTCCGTCATAGGTTATCGGGCGATTGATTTCCAGGTAGAGGGTCTACGCTCAAGCCTTCAAGGTCATCGGTATTCAAGGGGGAGAAATGGAGCGGTGGCGTAGTTCCTTATGAATAGCATAAAAACATAGAGGGGTCTGCTAGTGAGTCTCAAACAC
This sequence comes from Ischnura elegans, assembly GCF_921293095.1. Taxonomy (NCBI): domain Eukaryota; kingdom Metazoa; phylum Arthropoda; class Insecta; order Odonata; family Coenagrionidae; genus Ischnura; species Ischnura elegans. The sequence goes on along the minus strand of NC_060259.1, from coordinate 2,212,318 downwards.
AATGGCTTCATTCCCTTCCAGCAGTCGTAGGCCCTCTGCGTCTCAGGAATACAGTGCAGCAGTAGAAGGTGATTTTGGTAGAGCTATGCGGAGTAAAAACCAAGAGAACAATGGCAAAAAAATTGGAATTCAGGTAGAAAAATGAAGAAGATATCAACGAAAACCATAAACCTAGAAGATAAATTGAAAGAGGTAAATTGCTTTGAAAATGGAGAGCGTGAAAGCGATATTGCGCGGAAGGTTAAACTCGCGATATCTTATTCTTAATGAAGACGAAGTTGAAACATTAGTGACCTCTGACACACCCACTTTAACCAAGCGCTCAGCACATACGGAAAGTACATTTTGAATTAGTACGAAAAGGCAAGGTTGGTAATCGCTCCGAGACATTTAGTGTAAACTCCGGTTGGTTTCAGTGTTTTACACGGCAAGCAGGTATTTTCTGTGCGGCGATATCAGGTGAATCTGCGAGTGTTGATTGCGGAGTCGCCGCAACATTTTCTGATGAACTCCAAGCTGTGATTGAAAGTGGCTTCTTTCTTCCTCAACTAGTTTTTAGCGCTGACGAGACGATATTGTTTCGGAAAAGAATGCAATCTCGTTCATTCATTGTCAGGGAAGGAAAACTGGGTCAGATTTCAAGGTATTTAAAGACTATTTCACGTAGCTTCTAATGCCTAATGGGACTTAAAATTAAAGCTAGCTCTTATTTTACATTCACAAACTCCGCGAGCAATGAAATGGTATTCAAATTAGCAATAGCCTGGTATTTGGATGAGCAAAAAAGGGGCCTAGATGAGGCAGTAATTGTGTCTAGGTTGGTTCGAAAATTTGTCAACTGCCGGCAATGCGTTATGAACCCCTGAGATAGCAGAGGTTAGCCCACCCGAAAAACAGGAGGGAATTTCTAAAACGAATTTTACGATTTTTTTTACGTGAACAAAAGTCTTTGAATGCATGCCTTCTATCTTTAAAGCTATTTTAAATTATAAATGTTTTAATGCAAAAGGTTTTCTAAGGCTATTAATAGGATTATAAAAGAAAGAGGCATCTATTTAACACATCAATGCACCGATTGAAAGCTGTTGAAAGCTCCCCCTATATAATGGGAGTAAATATCCGGATATATATGGTATAGAGGAAATTCAATACCCAACGCCTATGCCACCAGGAACGCATCCCTATCTTCCCATTGTTAAAACGCTCCCATAGAACGCAATTTCGTATAGCGCAAAGACCCCAAGGAACGCATCCCTTGCGCTATACGAGGCATGGGTGTACTGAAGGTTATTTTCGTTTCCTTCGCAGGTAAGGTATAAAAATCATTACAACACAATAATCTGTTTTGCACAAATTTTAAAAATATCACTCAGCCACTTCCTTACCGAAAGAAATGCTCTTACAAGCAATTGATGATCTGTACCCTTTATCCCTCTCCTTTCTCAACGATTTTCGCCAATATATTAGGTGAATGCGATTTGTTCAATTTCTTTGCTAATGATGTCCAAAGCCATTTTTTCCATAACGTTTATTGCATTGGCAAATTCCTTTTCCTCAGCAGCAGAGAAATAGGAAGTCAAACCCCACCACCCTTACTTGGGCGTTGAGATGTGTGTCATTTCCCCAGGGTTCCAGAGACATGTCGTTGTACAGTATTTCTAGGAATGCGGTAAAAGAAGGCTGCCCACGAGTAGTTTTGTTCCCGATTTTACATCAATTAAAGAATTTTCAAGATCTTCAATTGAGTAGGTTAGTCCAGCGCCCTCCTGAGTTTTCCTTGTACTTACCGCCATTATCTACAGCTGAGCAAAAAGGTTACATTGAAGAAATATTTATGCTTATTAATTGATTAGTGAGGTTAATTGATATAATAAGTATCTCCATGTCATTTTCATTCATATTAACTATTGGGGTAACTTGGTCCATGAAGCACCAGTTACTCCAGCTATTATAAACGTTTGGGATAACTGGAACACCCCTTTTACAAAACCCACAGAAAGTATGAGGGTGAGAACAACATATACGTGAATAGAATCAACGTTCACCTTTATCCTGAAGCTGTTAATAGTTTGGAATTACACACTACATTACAAAGAAAACCAGAAAATCTAACAGAGACAAAAGGTCGTTGTAATGAAAAATCTCCACACTAAAATTCCACAGTAGCCCAAAATAACAAAATAGCTGCAAATGAGGTAAGGCATTTTTTTTCAAGGATCAAAAGAACAAGTAGGTGTGCCAACCTGATAAACTTAAAATTAACATAAATACGCAAATAATCTACCCATGCCCCAGTTACCCCGAAGTACCTTATATCCTGAACAATGCATAACATTTTTGGCGTTTCGTTACTTTCTTTTTTTCTTACATAGGAGGCCATCTGCTTCCTGCCTTCTTAAATGGTTATATCTGATATAACCATTGATATAAATGATACATGTGGCAAATAAATTTTTAGGAAAATACGTAGTAAAGTCAAAAGTCGTTTAATGTAATGAAAGAGTAATTTCAAAAATCGCTGGATACTGTCGAATATATTAAGTAATTACTAGCAAGACCCCTATAGGAGTTGCAAATTCCAGCTGGAGCTAGTAAAAAGTAAATAAAATTAGTAAAATACAGCTTGTGAAAGGCGTTAATGGAAAAACGTTTTTGGGATCAGCGTTTCCCGAAACGCATGTGCTATGTCTATCCCACTGTGTGTGTGATTGTGACCATCTTTAATTCCATTTCTTCTTCTGTGTGCGTTGAATTCTTCGTTCGTGGCGGGACCTACGCCCAGAGCCATCTCTTGGCCAACATAGGGCTAGACCTTGGGGATTTGATTGTATAAACCCCCGCCGAAAACACTGGAGATAAGATTAGCTTGGATAGCTCGGTGGTCTGAGCATCTGCCCGGAAAGTAGAAGGTCCGTGGTTCGATTCCCGGTTCAAGTGAACTTTTTCCATGTGGTTTAGGCCTTCATTCCATCTCCACGTCATAGTGTGTCATCGTCCTGAATTTATGTTTCTATCTCTTTGTTTCAATTACTGTTATTTGTTATTATGCACGGGCTCTCTATATTTAATGAACTTATACAATATACACTATAGTTTTTCATTTTCAATTATAATATTTTTAAAACAAAAAGACTTTAACAGTCTATATATTAACAATACATTAACAAAGTTTATTTACTACACCTAGTCAGCCTGCGTAGTTGAAATATCCATTGTAAAATTTTTTAAATTGTATGAGATTGAGAAAAAAATCCTCCCCGGCGGGGAATCGAACCCCGGTCTCTCGCGTGACAGGCGGGGATACTGACCATTATACTACCGAGCATAGATGTCCAACTGCACGCAAAACGTCTTTGACAGTTAAGTGCTTTCCTACGATAAGTTCAGATGGCAGTACCATCGGAAGCACAACATTTGCCGCCAAATTCGAATCACTAGAACACGTCCTCGATTTCCACTCCATTATTTCAAGTCTGTTTGCTTCACCTCAAAATGCCCGCAAACTCGTACGCACAAAGTGACTGATTCTCAGGAGCGAATAAGTAGTTTCATAGCATTTTTATTTGGAGGAAAGAGCCATCAAGGCCTCAGGGCAGTAGGTTATTGTCTATATTAGGTTATTGCACATAAATTAAAATCCAATATAAAAAGACAAAAATAATATTTATTGTCAACTAGTCAATATTTATGAGAATAGCAAAACTTAGCCGAATAGTTCTGTGCTACATATTTTTTTTCATTATGAAGTTCTGAAGAATGATTCATGCACTCCTGGGTAAAGAAAGAATAGAAAGAAACACAATGAGAGTACATCACTTGAAATGTTTCAGAAATTAAAGGAAAATAAAAAACATGAAAAACACAAGAAAGTAATGAGAAATGCTAGGACTTAATGACTTTCAAACAAAATTAGCTGACTGAATTGGCCATAACTGAGTATTGCATTGTTGAACAATTTTTAGACGATATCCACAAAAATCAGTTCTGTAAGAAAAAATGGAAGCAGACGCGTAACTATGGGGGGATGAGGGGGATAGATCCCCCCCAAAGCCTCAGAGAAAAAAAATATTGTCTAGTTTTGACATTTAATAACTGCGTCTGCTTAAAGTTAATTTTTTAGGGCGAAAATTATGTGAAATGTATTTCCAAGCATGCTATTTTTCAAAAAATTTCCCCAACGAAGGTGGAGAATCGCCACCCCAGGCTATCCCCTCCCCCCAAAGCATAGTCCCAGTTACGCCTCTGAATGGCAGCATGGATAATGCGATGATTCAAAACATTTTAAGGAACTAGAAATACAGCTCAGTAATTTCTTCGAAGAAAATTATCTTAGACTGTTGCAAAGAGTATTTCAATACCAGGTTAAAATTAAAGAAAGATTTACATGAAACCAACACAAAAATGCATAAAGTTAACTTCACTAACAACACACTTTGGTGTAGATAAGTGAAAAATAAAGGTGTTAATTAAAAATGATTTAAATTAATTAAAATGATTTAAACAGTAATTCTAATACATAATAACTTCAAACCACTGAGTTTGGATGTTTGGTGCAAGCACATAGAAGCATAAAAACAGTGTGACGAGCGAAGGATGGAAGTTAACGAACCATAGTAAAAATTATGCATTCCTTTTTCGAGACCCTAGGAATTTAATAATAATCGCTTCAAGCAGAGGAACTACATTTGGATTAATCATTCTTAACAGTCCTATACTTACTCCACGGGAAAGATATGTCTTTATCAGTTGAGAGGAAATAAACTCACATGTCACTGTTCTTCTAAAGAGTGGGATTAAGTTACCCAAATTTAAACATCCAACAACAACGGTCTTCAGAAAAGTATTTCCCAACACATGACAGCAGATGCAATAAAAATGAATGTGACTTACCTGGCTACTGTACGAGGAAAACAAAAAAAAACTTACAGCCCTTGGAAGGGCAGTCCTTTACTGCGCAACTGTCACGTATTTCTTACGATACTCCAAATTTTGAAGATCTATTACGATGCAATACACGCTGGCAAATGCCGAAATTCTTCGATTTCACTACAGAACTCCGAAACAACAGCAACAGCACAGTTCACTTGAGAGGACGCAGATGTTACCTTCATTTGTTTTTCTTATGACACTTCGACCGAAAATATAAATCATTAGAAAGAGACATTTAATTATCATAAGGAAAGGCAATATTGTGTAAATTTTAAATCGCTGGAGCGATCGCGGTGACGGGTCGGTGACGCTCACGCGAATTCTATGCTTTTTCCCCATCCCACAAAAGTGCTTAACGCCGCTAAAGAAGTATTCACTTCAAAAATACATTTGTATGGAAACTTAAAAAAATATTTAACCTGTTTTTGCTCATAAGGATAGTTACAAATACTACACGAGAAAGGTATGTTATATATATATTTGATTTTTTAAAGTAAAACTTCTCAAATGTTGCTCTACATGGTTGCATTATTGTCCTTGAGGAGGACAAGTCTTTCAAAAAGTGTCGGACAATGATCGAAAGATAAAGCATGCAAGTAAAAAATCTTTCCACTGGTGAAGATGAGTAGGCATCGGATTGTGTCAAATCTGATAAACATTGTGTTAATATTAGAATTCATTTTCTTCATTCATTCGCATTCGTCAGCACTTTCTCATCCAAACCAATCTTCGTTCTACGTCTTGGGGGACCGTATGAAAATATTTATTTGGAGCATTTCTAGTCGTATTTCTGCACTTAGGCACAAAACAGTACTTGAAGCTACGCTTCGACATATCGAGGAATAACTACAACACGAAAAATACGACGTAATAACCACAATATCCCCACTGTAAACTTCAATAACGTGCACAATAAAGTTGGTTAAAGTGTTAAGGTATTTTCGTGTAGTCCCTGTAAACACAAATAGCTGCTGAAGCGCAGCAGCAGCGCTACACCGTAGCGCTGCAGGCGGTGCCCACGCGCTGCTGACGCGCGACAGCAACCTTCAAATTTCCGTTTTTTGAATGCCACACGCGTTGCTAGGGCGCCACTTTAGCGCTGCAGAACAGCTGCGGCAGCGTAACGGAGGAGCATCACGAGCGCTGCTGAACGGCTGCGGCAGCGCCGTTCAGTTGCTGCGGTAGCGCTGCAACAACCGTCTTACAGCGCTGTAGAAATGCATTAGCAACGCTACACCAGCGGTGCCCGTATTTAATTGCGTACTGAATCAAGCTTATCCTTGCGGATTACTACTCGGACAGTTCTTCTGAGGATTTTTGTATTCTTTGTACGGAGTGATTACCAGTTATTAATTTTGCATTCTTTTTTTGTTTCGACATTTGAGAACTAATACTGTTTTGGTTGAGTGAAGTACTGATGGTCAGCCGAGAGTGAAAGCCTATGGAAATTTTACTTTCTAGTTTATGACCGTCATAGAATTCTACCCTGTGTGGCAAACTTCTTACCAAGGTAATTTCGTTTTGGTTTACTACCCTGTGGCCATAGTAATGAAGTTTTAATCTTAGGAACAATCATACCTAAAACAGAGATACTTACTCCCCATTCGCTTTATAGCATTATCCTTACAGCGGCATAAGTATGGTAGAGGAATAAAATCGCTAAAATTCAAAATATGCTTAAAAAAGTTTATTTCCAGTGCATCCTTTTATTTGCATCCCAAAAAGTCACAGTACAAAGAGACAGTATTGTGGCGGACGAGATCGCGTAGAAAGCGTGATCGTGAAGATTGCTTGATTGACCCCCCACGTGGGCGGAGGCAAACATATGACAAACAAATTCGCGTTCCACTAATTTAGAGCAAGAAATATCTCGAGTCGCGGACGACGTAGGAACGAGTAGGTCAGGGCACGAAACGACGGAACAATTGGGGATTTGGGGCTGGATTTGGAGGAAAACACACGTACTCGTGGGTTGCATTAAACAAATAAACATTTATTCTCAAAAGCATGAGAAAATAACATGAAGCACACAAAATATGAGATACATCACTCGGGAAAAAGGGACGTTAGTGGGGATGGAATGGGGCGACTTAAAACTAATTGACATGGAAATAGCACTTACAAGGAATCAAAAAGCAACTTGACAAAAATTAAAATAAATCAGAGTTGAACTGCGTTCAACAAACTGCAGGGTTTAAGAGTCCACTGCGACACAATATGACTTTATGGTTCACTTACTGTTCCAGCGCAATCTTGAGGAGGAAAATAGGGGATGAATGGGGTAAAAAACGTGGTTGTTTCAGTTTTACACGGGGAAAGTGCTGGGGGGCACGGCTTTACTGCACCTTAATCTGGGAAACTCGTTGTGCGAGAGAAGTGACGATGTCGGCCGACGTCTCGTCAATTCGCGATGTTTTCCCGTTGAGTGTGGAGCCGTGTTTATCCCTAGGATGATTTCCCACGGTGGTTGGCAGAGGCTGATGGGGTTGCAGGCCACGGGATGCGTCTACATCGGGCTGTTGGCTAGGAAGTTTCCACGCGCTGTAGCTCCTGACGCAATAGTGGCTCAATCGCTCAGCTGTTGAGCAAGCAGCAGTTGAACGGCATTTCCCGGTCGTCTGTCGTGTTCTCTCTCCTCGTTGACCCACTTTCTTCCACGTCAACTTCGTAAGAGGGGAAGGGAGGGGAGGGCGGTGGCCAGAAGTACGCTTTATTCTCTTAAGGCGGAGCACTTATCACTGTGCGCGGGATTTAAATATGGCACACGCACGCGCACACAAGCATAAAATAAGATAAACCTTCACAAAACAAAAAAAATAAAACAAAAGGGAAGGGAAGAAAAAAGGAAGAGTGCTTCTCAATATAAGGGTGAATAGAAACATATCAGGTGCTGCCGTTACAGTATGCAAGGCCAGATTTAATAAGCAATTAACGGCAGTGGAAGTTTCTCTGCCCTCTCCTCAGAATATAAATTTGAAAATTAGAGAATAAACAAAATTCATGTTAAGTAATTAATGCTTGATATGTCAGCAGAAGCAATGCAACGAAAAATCATCAAAAGCAAAGGTAACACACATAGCACTCAATATAGAATGAGAATGCATCACAATTCCTGGTTACAGAACAAAATGACAGTACCCAAGGGCAGAATTGCATGGCATATAATAGCAGTGGAAGTTTTCATGCTCTTTCCTCGAAATACAAAACTGAAAATTAGAGAATAAAGAGTGGTCGTTTAAAGTAATTATGCTAGACACATCAGCAGAAGCAAGAGCAATGCAATGAAAAATTAAAGCATATTCATTATAATGTAACAGTATACGCAATCGCTGTCAACAACGGATCTCCTTATCCTGATGCAATTGCTGGTACCACTCTCCTATCTTTTTATTTATTTTACCAAAACCAACATGAACCAGCGTAGGCTTCTTACCAGCATCTGACCAAATACCAAAGAACACAAATAAAGCATCAACTGATACATAAGATGCAATCAATACGAGATCAATTGTAAAAGGAGGGAAGGAATAAATGACAAGAGTAAAAATATACCAAGAATGGCTTTGTAATAATTGTAATATTTATCATGATGACTCATAAGAACGCAAGAGGATTCCCACATCCACACCACGCGGTCACAACAATGTTACATACGCCAGAAAATTACACTCCCTCATTTATAAAAAGACTAAACTTGCCAAACGCTCATGAAGGCAATCTACCCTGAAGCTAGAACATGCAAAAATATTGTCAATATTTTATGATTAGTTCTCAGAAGGTTCAGTGAACACACTCTTGAAGTAGGAATTCAATAAATTGGCTTTAACGAAACTGTTTGCTAATACGTATCCATCATCATATTTTAGCGATCAAACGGAAGATATTTTACATTGCACATACTTCCCTAACACCAAACCAAAATGCTTTTGAGTTACTCCTTTACAAGTGTTTTCATTTCAAAATTCGTCAATACATTCCTGAAGGCTCCCTTAACCTTTAAACAACTTATATTTTTTAATTAGTAATACGAGATAATTGCTGGATAAATCAGTATTGACGTCTTCCATTTTAGCAGGGCATCCTCTCTGTCGTTTTAATGATTTTCTCACTCCCGCGTCAGCCCATCTCGTTAGCCAATCTTTTTAGTATTTCACTAAAAAGGTTGGCTAACTAAAAACTTTTGAACTGTGAACTTTTCCTGTTACATGCGTCACAAATTTCCACATCATCATCACTGGTCAACAATCCTAAGATTGGTTTGACGCAGCTCTCCATTTCTCTCTCCTATCCGCTAATCTCTTCATAGCTACATATTTATTCTCTTTTACATCCTTTATAACCTGTCCGATATAACTCATTCGGGGCCGTCCCTTGCCCTTTTTCCCTTCCACTTGTCCTTCAACGATTGTCTTCATCAGACCATCGTGCCTCAAAATGTGGCCAACTAAGTTGTCCCTTTTTCTGCTTAATGTTTTTAGGAGGCTTCTCTTTTCTCGTACTCTCCTTAGCACTTCCTGGTTACTCACACGGTCAATCCATTTTATCTTCATCATTCTTCGGTAGCACCACATTTCGAATGCTTCCACTCTTGACTTCTCTGCTGCTTTCAACATCCAAGCCTCGCTTCCATAGAGAAACATACTCCATATGTAGCATCTGATGAATTGTTTCCTTACTTCTATGCTGGTATTTTCAGCTGTAAGAAGATTCTTCTTTTTGTAGAAAGCCCTCTTCGCGTGCGCTATTCTACTGTGTATTTCTTTCTTGCTCTGTCCATCGCTGGTAATTCGGCTTCCCAGGTAAGAGAACTCGTTCACCTCTTCAAGCTTATGCTGTCCTAGGTTGATGTTTGTTTTAGCCTCCTCTCTTTTACTGCAATCCTTCTGTGTCTCGGCTATGACTGCTATGTCGTCAGCAAATCGCAGATTACTAATTTTTTCTCCGTGGATATTGACACCCGAAGCTTTCTGCTTGATTTTGTTGATGGATTTCTCTATGTAAACATTAAAAATTAAGGGGGAAAGCGCACAACCTTGTCTCACCCCTTTTCTTATTCTCGCTTCTGCACCATTTGGTCCACATGTGATCACAGCTACTTGGTTTTTATACAAGCTATGAATAATTCTACGATCATTGTAGAGTGCGCCGATTTCTTTCAAAATTCTAAGCATTGAATTCCATTCCACGTTATCGAAGGCCTTCTCTAAATCGACAAATGCTATGAAGGTTGGTTTGCTTTTCTCCATTCTCTTGTCTATGATCATCCTAAGAGCCAAAATTGCTTCCCTTGTGCCCCTGCTTTTCCTAAATCCGAATTGGTCGTCATCCAGGAATTCTTCTGCTCTTCGTTCAATTCTCCTGTAAATGATTCTTGTCAGAATCTTCGACGCATGTGTCGTCAGGCTTATGGTCCTAAATTCTCCGCACTTCTCAGCTCTCTTCTTTTTGGGTATGGGAATGATGATGTTCTTCTCGAAGTCACTAGGTAAATCTCCTGTTGAGTACATATCGCAGATGGTTTTGTACAGTTGAGTTAAGACCTTTTCTCCTGCATTTTTTATTAACTCTGCTGGAATGTCATCTATTCCTGGGGCCTTATTCTTTCGCAGGTCTCTTACTGCAGCGTTTAATTCCGATCTTAAAATGCTTGCTCCAATGTCATCCTTTTCAACTTCACTTTCCTCTTCGAGAACTTTTGAGCTAAGTTTGCTCCCGTTGTATAATTTCTCCAGGTATTCCTTCCATCTCTCGGCTTTGTCTTCGTTTTCAATTAGAATGTTTCCATTCCTGTCCCTTATGCTATTATAATTTTGTGTTTCGTTCCTTGAAATGGTTACTCACTATTCTATAGGCCGCTTCCACTTTCCCTTTTACGAGGTTATTTTGTACGTCCTCACATATGTTCCTCATCCACGCTTCTCTGGCTTTCCGCGCTTGGCGGCAAATCTCGTTCCTTATTCTCTTGTAGCAAGCCTGTCCTTCCTCAGTATTCGTATTCTTATACTTTCTCCTTTCTTCAATGAGGTCTAGGATTTCATCCGTGATCCATGGCTTTTTCTTAACACATTTTCTTATCCCTAGAACTTCTCTAGCGGCCTCCTGAAATCCACTTCTTAAGGTAGTCCAGTTATTCTCAACTGAGTTTTCAGACTGATCTAGTCCTATCTTGCGCTCCACTACTTCTTGAAAGGCCTGTTGATTTTTTGGCTCCTTAAGTTTCTCTAATTGCCAGGTGTTCTTTGCTGATTTCTTCAATTTCTTGAATTTCAGATGGCATTTCATCATCACTATATTATGATCACTGTCGATATCTGCCCCCGGGTAGCTTTTACAGTCCTTTATCTGGTTTCTAAACCTCTGCTTCACTAAAATATAGTCTAGTTGAAATCTTTTTTTGGTCTCCTGGCATTTTCCTTGTGTATCTTCTTCGCATGTGATTCTTAAATAGAGTGTTGGCAACCACTAATTTGTGTTCTGTGCAGAACTCTAACAGCCTTTCTCCTCATTCATTTCTATTTCCTAATCCATATTTTCCTGTTATTCTGCCATCCTGGCCTTCGCCGACGACAGCGTTCCAATCACCTAAAACAATTAGGTTTTCTTCACCCCTTACCTTTTTGATTACTTCCTTTATATCATCGTAGACGTCTTCAACTTCTTCATCCTCGTAGTGTGTCGTGGGCATGTAGACCTGTACCACTACGGTATCTACCGGCTTAGTTTCTATCTTCACCATAACTATCCTTTCATTGTACTGTTGGAAGCTTTTCACACGCATTCCGGCGCTCTTTCTGAGCATTATCCCAACCCCAGCATTACCGTTCAGGGATCCTGTGTGTATAATCCTATAGCTTCCACTCCAAAAGTCTCCCTCCTCAGGCCATTTCATTTCGCTGATTCCTAGCACGTCGATATTCAATCTTTCCATTTCCACTTTAAGGTTTTCTAGCTTACCGCAAGTCCTGAGTGATCCCACGTTCCATGTACCTATCCTCATAACTTTATCACAATTGACCGATGTACCCTCTCGGGTAGTCCCCACCCGAAGATCCGAATGGGGGACTAGTTTACCTCCGGAATTTTTTACCTGAGAGAATTCCATCATGTCAGACAATTTAAAGTTGGAGTAGCTGCGCCTCCTCGGGATAATAATGTGGTGGTTTCCCCTTGCCTTCCACATCGCAGTACTACAGCCGTTAAAGTAAATGTTACCGCGCCTGAAGTGCAATGAGTGTCGCTGTACTGACCATCGTGATCTCCACCTTCACTCATATGAAGAAGAGCTGCTGCCCTCTCCTCCGGGTGATGTGAGGCATAATTGTTGGCGGCCTCTCATCGCCAAGTCACGGTATCTTCACAGGTTTAGTGTATCATTTAGATGGCCTATCTCACCCATAGACCCATACCACCTCGGATATCCGCCGCTTTTTGTCCACGACTGCTTATTCGACAAGTAAACTTGCTTATATCGCAGCTAAACTCTATGTCTAGAGGTTGACCCACCATCCGCAACCCGGTGGACGCACTCGTTGGTTTAAAGCTCAGCCGCGAGACAAATTTCCTATATCACTATTAATGGAAACCTATATGATCAATAATTTAAAGCTTATTTCCAATAGTTCCGAACATAACTACGACCATGTATGTAAACAAAAACACAAACTCTTAAAATGTGTTTATATTCACTATGCAAGATGGCCAATTCGACCTAATTTAAGGAGAATCAAATTAAAATTAATTAAAATTATACATTTTAATAGAAGATGATAAATTCTTACCTAATAAGAATCCCCGAGGACGATCAACAGTTCCACAACGTTAGCCGCCATAGCCTCAGCAAACTTCCCAAGCACCCTGGTAAACAATCGCGTATCGCGTTGCGGAGGATTATTGCACAAACTCGCATTTGCAGCGTTCCAGCAGCGTGCTGCAGGCATGCTTTGCGCATGCGCTGTTGATGCGCTGCAATTGCATGTTTCGCCAGCGCGTTGCGAAAGAGAGCTGCACAAGCGCTGTTATCGCGCTTCATTGAAACGGAAACGAATTTGCAGCTGTGAAACCCCTGTGCAGCGCTGTTGCAGCTATTTGTGTTTACAGGGGTGCCGTTGAAAAATTATTTTAATTTGGGGTTTGGTCATTATTTATATCCTACAGGAGCAGTTCATGACGAGTTTAGTGGCGACGATCGAATTCGAATTATGTTCGGAGAAGAAATGACGATTTCATAGTAGCATGTTCAATTGATCTTTCATTTCCAGATTAAGACTCAGAAAGTTAAAATAAATGCAATTTTCGAATTGCCAGACATTGTTTTCCGAATAACATTTGAGTCAAATATGTTTGACTGAATACGTCATCGGCCGTTGTTAATTGTCTTCCTGCGGGTCACAACGGCTGTAATCCTGAATGAATTAATTTATTGGTCATGTACTATTTAATTTCATCGCAACTTTCGCGAAAAATGCCCAAAGTCGTTATTTTATGACTAAAGATCAGAAATTGGACGTTGCCTCGTAAGACTGTGTTATAGCGGGTCCCGGTTACATGGCTAATGCGCAATTTGCCACGCCCCCTTGGCTTCACTCGTAGAATTGTACTGGTTTCTGGAGCAATTGCCCCATTTCGACCTCAATTAAAGGTGGCACGTTTTCCTTAATTTATGTTGACTCCTAATTCCTTTCTTTCCATTTATATTGACTTCTAATTCACCGCAGTGCTGAAGCGAACATAATAATTTCCATCCCGGTTTCGTCGCCCTTACAACTATCCCTTTTCTCCGCTTGGTTAAATAATTGTATTCCTTAAGATACACCTTAACTCGAGCATTTAATTTGGATGTTGTTTGCATTACAAATAACGTAGTATATAGACGGTTTTCACCTTAAATTCAGTATCTATTGCCAACAAAATCCAATGCGTCGCAATGTAACGTAATGCTCCCGGTGGGCTCTTCGCCTAGTGGCGCCTCTACTGGCCACAACTCTGAATTGGCTTCAAAATGGGAACATGCCTAAAGCCAATCTAAAGCCCTAGTTCCGGGGGGCTGGTTAAGATCCAAGGTGCGTATAATAGGAGAGTCGTTCCGAATGGAGAAAGAGTCAATCGTCCCGTATACCCGAAGGCAGCGCCAAAACGGATAATTACATAACTACGTGCAAATACGCAGGCACACCACACAAACAATAATAAAGCAAAGGCGGGGAATGGACTAAAGATTATAGAGGAATAAGAAACCATTTCATTGAAATAAACATGTTAATGAAGATATTGTATGCAGGGATATGAAGTAAATTTCTATTACAATCTGAGTGAAAGAGATAAATTTTTAGATTCACTCAACTATAAACAAATAGGTAACTCCAGTTTAATGAAGATGTAATGCAATGAAGATAAATCGACAGAAAGAGTCAACATATTCGGTAGACTCATAGATTTTATGAATTCCTCAGTATGTAATTTAAAAAAATCCACAGAAAGAGTCAACCTTTTTGGTAGACAACTAGATCTCATCAATTACTTCTTATGTGATCAAAACAAATCCACAGAAAGAGTAACCTTTTTGGTAGACTACTAGATCTCATCAATTAATTGGGAGAAAATGGCAATTAGAAAGTGGAAGCAGTACCCATATTTGCCGTACGTGGCGCTGCCGTCGGGTATACCTTGAGGTTGACTCTTTCTCCATTTAAGACTCGAGACTCTTTCTGTGGATTTGTTATGATAACATACTGAGGAATATATGAAATCTAGTTGTCTACCAAAAAGGTTGACTCTTTCTGTACATTTTTTATGATTACATACTGAGGAGTATATGAAATCTAGTGGTCTACCATAAAGGTTGACTCTGTAAGTGGATTTGTTATGATTACATACTGAGGAATTGATGAAATCTAATAGTCTACCAAAATGGTTGACTCTTTCTGTGGATTTATTATGATAATATACTGAAGAAAATATGAAATCTAGTAGTCTACCAAAAAGGTGTTTTCGCGCGTGTCCTCAGGGAGTTAGCTCCACAGATCGCACCTTATTTAGAGATCATATTCAAGAAGTCACTCTCCGAAGGGAAGTTACCGCCAGACTGGAAAATTGCAAGCGTTACACCCATATTCAAAAAGGGAAACAGACATGACCCAGGCAACTACCGTCCAATTTCATTAACATCGATTATAGGCAAGATACTTGAGCATATCGTCGTTAGCAATATCATGACTTTCTTGGACAGACGTAACTTCCTCCATAACTGTCAGCACGGATTCCGAAAAGGTAGATCATGCGAAACACAGCTCGCGCTCTTTCTTCACGACGTTATAAAATCTGGTGAATCGAAAAGACAAGTTGACGCACTGTTTCTGGATTTTAAGAAAGCTTTCGACACTGTACCTCACAACAAACTTTTATACAAATTACAGTCATGCGGATTAAACGAAACAGTTTTAAACTGGATACGCGACTTTCTCAGAGATCGTAAACAAAAAGTTGTTCTTGACGGAATTAGCTCCAATGTTGTAAACGTTACATCAGGTGTTCCACAAGGAAGCGTAATCGGCCCCCTGTTGTTCATTATATACATTAATGATCTCTGCTCCCGCATTAGCAGTAAAATACGTTTATTTGCTGACGACGCTGTCATGTATCGCGAAATTAGTGATCACTCTGACTATGAAATTCTATCATCTGACTTAAACAACGTTCATTTGTGGAGCCAAGAGTGGGGACTCAAACTTAATCTGAGCAAATGCATGGCGGTACATTTCTTGCGGAATTCGTCCAACTCTAACCACGTTTATGCAGTGGATGGCATTAATGTAAAGGCAACAGACGAAGTGAAGTACCTGGGAGTTACGATAACCTCGAACCTCACGTGGGGAACACATATAAAGAATATTTGCGGCACAGCCCTGAAGAAATTAGGATTCGTCAAGCGTATTGTGGGAAGATTTTCGGATGAGTAAGTAAAGGAAAGGTGCTATTTCGCTCTCGTCCGACCGCACCTTGAATATGCAGCGAGCATATGGGATCCGGTGCAGAAAGACTTAATCCGCGAACTGAATAAAATTCAAAGGAAGGCTGCGCGTTTCGTCAAAAACTGCTACGGGCGTACAGACAGTGTTACCCAGATGTTAAGCGAGTTAGGCTGGGAGCCGTTGGAGACTCGGAGGCTGCGCGCTAGGCTTAGATTGCTTGGATATCTTTAAGAGCGACACAGAAAACATAATATTAGAGCCACACTATATTTCCAGGTCCGATAGAAGTGATAAATTAAGAGAGATATTTTGCCGAACGGATAGATATGCGAATTCGTTTTTCCCCCGAACCATAAAGGACTTTAATAAACGCTAGTCCCAACTTCGTTTGAGCACTTAATTTTTTTTAGCTGTAAACGGCTGGTGTCCTAACACCCCCTGCCACACGCCTTTTAGGCGGCTTGCGGGGTATTATGTAGATGTAGATGAAAGGTTGACTCTGTGGATTTGTTATGATTACATACTGAGGAATATATGAAATCTAGTAGTCTACCAAAAACGTTGACTCTTTCTGTCGATTTGTTTTGATCACATAAGAAGTAATTGATGAAAACGTAGTAGTCTACCAAAAAGGTTGACTCTTTCTGTGGATTTGTTTTGATTATTTACTGAGGAATTGATAAAATATATGAGTCTACCGAATACGTTGACTCTTTCTGTCGAGTTATATTAATTGCATTAAAGAGGAGTTTCCTATTTGCTTATAGTTGAGCGAATCTAAAAATTTATCTCTTTCACTCATATTTTAATATTAATGTACTTTATATCCCTACATACAATATCTTCATTAACATGTTTATTTCAATGAAATGGTTTCTTATTCCTCTATAATCTTTCGTGCATTCCCCGCCATTGCTTTATTATTGTTTGAGTGGTGTGCCTGCGTATTTGCACGTAGTTATTTAATTATCCGTTTTGGCGCTGCTGTCGGGTATACCGGACGGTGGACTCTTTCTCCATTCGGAACGACTCTTCTCAGCTGGAACTTTCGTCGGGCGTGACGTCACGGAGTTCCAAACGTAGACGCATGCCAGGGAATGACAAGCAGGAACCGGGTCGTGATATCGCCTTTCCGCAACAAATGCTTGTGAGTTACAACGAAAACGTCGTTATTACCCATCAAATTATGTTGTGTAGTCTTCCGGAATGACCCTGTTTCCTTTTCAATCGCATCATAAGACTAGCAAAGTAAGCAGAATTATCGTATTCAACATCCTATAATTTCACCCGTAAAATATCGTAATGATCATGCTATTTGAAATTCTAAACTCACAAGATGAATAAGCTACCGTAAAAATTGGGTAAACACGTTTATTTTATTTAAGTATTTTCTTTTAAGCTTTAAAATTTAAACTGAAAACCACGACTGCAGATTTGTAGCCACAATTGCAAATGGAATTCTATTGCTATCAAGATAAAAAATTTACATGTACCGTAAATATGTATCACAACTATCATTTTGGCTAAAAATAAATATATTCTGATAATTGAAGACCGTATTCTGAGCTAGATTAGCACCAGTAGTCGGTAATTTGCCACAAAAAGTAATGAAGGGAAAGCTATAAGCGTGCCTCAGCCAAGTTTTGATGTTTTAACAGGACATTTTTACGGGTACGGAACTTGTACATATTTACATGATGGATCATATCTGAAAGTACTAATATTAACCTCATGCCCAAAAAGTAGCAATGCTTACTATGGAATAATTTGAGCTTTGGGAAAGTAAAATATAAGCTGAGAAACATAATCTTTGCTGAGAAACAAGATCGAAGGAATTCCGCACATAATTTCCAAGTAAACTTCCATTAAGGTAGTGCAATGAACAGAATCACTTTTAAGGGCTAAATAATAAGAAATATTATCATTCCCCAAAATAAGACAAAGTACAACTACAGAAACCACAACCTAACATGCAGTACATGTGCTTTTCATGTGAGTTGTAGCATGGATAACAGCTGCATCAAATGAAATCACAGACAGATATTAAAAAGGAAAACAATTATCATTTTTCAAACTTAAATAATGTACACACACGTCAAATGTTACATTTTCAGATTTCCAGAATGATATAAGAATGCCATTGGAACTAAATAAGATTATTTAAACAATCAATGCAAATTACGCAAATTAAAAATAAATCTTAAGTACAAATGATAGAATATTTCTATTGAAATGGTTTCAAATTAGTGAGAGAATCATGAATAGGAGATGAGCATATTCCATTGTCAATGGAATACCTGAACCTGTAATTGAAAATGTGTATGAATTGCTGAGCTTGATTAGACCAAAAAGAGGAATTTAACAATTTCAGTGAATATCATCAGAATGATATGTACATCAAATGGTCAGTATCATTAATCATAATACATTCTAAAAGCTATGGACCTTTATCAAGCATGCTATCACTCAAGTTTCTATTTCATCTTTCAAGGTTTGTGCTACAGGAAGACTATGATTGATCACTTTCATTTTGCACACAATTTTCTGAAAATTAATTCTAATGCTAAAATGGTGATCTTCTTGCTATTAGTGTCTTTCTGCTGGACTTCTCCCTTCTTCAGCTTAGGAGCTGCAAAGTATTTATCCAATAATTCCACAAAAAAGACATTAGTCCATTGGGCATAGAAGAGCATCCAGCATTACTATATTAAGACATTAGAATTACATACGATAATAACAGCCAAATGAAACTATAAAACATAATAATATGATATAAACATTACACAAACACCATTATTCCTCGACACAAAGATTTCAACATTTACCAAAATATCTGCATTTATAATTACATTTAATAACTACGGTCATAAAAAAATATTACATTAATTAATAATTGCATTTGTTATGAACATTGAAAATAATAAGGTATAAAACCTGAAAACTTACCAATAGCAGAATAGGTAGATGAATTTCACATTCAATAGGCATTTCCAATCATATCCTCTACATTAATGTTTCTCACCATGAAGATATAAAAACTGAAAAAATCCACATAAAGCCTTAACGGAATGTTAAGTAGATATCCTTCAATCACTAACAAAACATACTAATTCTCTAGGTAGGCAGAAACAATTGACATTTGTGTAAATAAACAAAGTTAAAAAGGATCCTCATAATGGCAGTGAATTTATCTTTGACAAAACAATACTTACCTGTTTAAAGAAATATTCTCAATTATTATGAAGTTACTAGAACCTCATATTCCAGTTCCCCAAAGATTTCAAGTCAAAGTACATGGTAGTCTCAAATTGCTGAGCCACGACGCCACAATGCTAGGAACTCTGAGGAACCGAAAGGCAATGTGGAACTTCGTGACGTCACGCTCTTCCTCCCCCACTTTCAGCTGAGACCACCTCCTATTATACGCACCTTGGGTTAAGATCAACACTATTGCATGAGCTGACGTCATTCAAGATGGCGGCGGTGCAAATTTTTCTTTGATGGCTTTTAAGAGGTATTTTAAATGCTCATAATAAAAAATAGGTGACTTAACAGCCATATTGTTACAACTTTTAGCTTAATAATTACACCTACTTTACAGAAACGTCTTTACCTAAATAGGTGTTCAGAGACCTATTCATTCTCCTTTCCTTACACCCTATGAGGAAGTAGTGTAGAAAACGGCCATACAGATGACTCTGTTGAAGACGGACAAGGATCAAGGTCAGTAAAGGTCTTTTACTGACCTTGACTAGGATCCTGGGCGCAGGTAGTGCAGGTGGCGGCTACACCATCGACCTTGAATATACCTATATTCAAGGTCTATGGGCTACATCACTACACTACCTGCGAGTCACTCACCAAATATGCGCGTGCGCACTCGCATCGTTTTGAGTCTGCTCCCATCACCCATTTGAACAGTACATACATACCCCCCCCCCCCCCTCGCTTACTTCGTCCCGCCAGAGCACCCTCAAGCGATCGCAGAGACCGAATATGCGACCGGCGCGATGCCACGGGATCGCACACTTGTAGAGCGGTGAATTCGAAAAGGAGATAGCTGTAGCGTTTGGAGCTTCATGTTTCTTGCATATGCAGACAGGATTTTTATCCTTCTCGTTGCAAAGGAATAGTTTTCCTTTTCCTAATTCATTCATCTTTGGGTGTGCACTTGCTAACATGCGTATACGCACGCGCCGCCACTGGCTACGCCCTGCTCTTCCGAAAACGATGCGGGGCGAATCCCCGACGTTCCTAAGGCCGTTCCTTCGTGTTTCGGTCGCTTAAAGGATTTCTCGAGTCGCTTTGCCCAAATGGCCAAAATTCGATTTTGCCGACCGGGGCCGAGGCACGGAGACCCTCCCGCGACCCGAGTCGCCACTTCCCCATTGATCTTCGCTTGCCGGTGAGAATCGAGTGACTCCACATAGCAGTCAAAACGCAAATGCAAGGGGAATTCCACGCTCGACCACAACGACGTCGAATTCCCTTAAGAAGAATAGATTTTTGAGGGCGGATGGCTTATGTTAGGAGAAGCCTATCATATTGTTTGATGATATTGGTTGATAAAATTGTCAAACATTAAATAAAATTTAGATCCAGAACACCTTCTTTATGCGTAAATATACATATTTTCACGAAGACAGAATTTTTCCAAAGCCTTTTTCTAGTTTGAAAAGACAATGTAAAGAAATGCATCTTCTTTTTTTTTGGAGAAAATTGTAATAGATTTTTAGCATCTGCCTCTTTGCAGGTTTTGCAATTAACTTTTTCGGTGGATGCTTCATATTCTAGCCATGCATATTTGGTCAACCAAGACTCAATGTAGACTTCTGAAATGATCTTCTCTTGCCGGGTTGTCCAGGTTTCAGCTGTGAACACTTCTCGCCTGAAAACAATGAAGCAATTGACGACACAATAATTTTTGGAGGTTGACTTGCAGTATCATCAACTTCCAAGCGTGCCTTAAGGCACAATTGTTGGTAAAAAATTTATCCATTGCAAAATTAAATTCACAATACACTAAAAGACTAAAGTAATCAAATAAAATATAGTCATATAAAAGATTCCCCTAAACACTAAAGTTGAAACTCTAAACACATATTCACTGAAAGGAAATATCCACACTGAATGACTGCACCAGCAGGGTAAACTTCATGTTACCGCGGCGTCGTAATGTCTTGAAGTGCCAAGGCGACGTGAGGTGGAGGCAAGGGTGCCGACTTATAAAAAATATTGGGGGGCCCATATCGGAGGTCTTGCCCCGGGAAGAGGTTATATTCAAAGTGTGTCGCAGCACCGAAACACTATCATGATTCACTCCACTTGATTCAGTTAACCTGCTTAACCTTATAATTATTTTTTTAACACATTGTTGAAGGTAACCATCTTCAAACATGGAAAATAAAAATTGCCAATATATTTTTGCGATTTCACAAAGCATAATATGACTTAATTACTTCCTTGAATTATTGAGGGGGCTCCGCCCCCCCAAAAGAATCTTTGAGGGGGCTCGGGCCCCCTCAGGCCCCATGGAGTCGGCGCCACTGGGCGGTGGCGGGCAGGGTTTCAGGTGCTTCTGCTTTCTGCTTCAGTCCTTCCGCTATCGCCACAGATGCAGCGCTGGCCCACAGGGCTCCAAGTTGGTCAATATTACCATTATTGGTCATTATTTCTGATCGTTATCATTAAAAGTCATTATTATCCTAAAAAGGCCCTAAAATTCAATTCTATACCGTATTTACGTACAAGGAGAATGAGGATTCTTGTCGCTTTTACTCGCCTAAATCGGGGTTGTCCTATGAGCGCGAGAGAAGGATTCGCGGCAGACGACTCCAAGCTGCGTATGCTTCGGAAGCGAACGTGTAGATGATCCCGGTGTGGCGGCAATGTCATCTGATACCCAGGCGCAAATCGACCATTTCTGGCTAGCATCTTTGTTGCACCTTCCACAACAATGTAGTGAGGTGGATTGACCAATCGATCAACCAATGTCTCCTGCATGCATCCTGTTTTGGTTGACCATGAAGGTAATGTAGCCAGGCAGTCAGGCGACAGATGAGTAGCATTACGGTAGGGGTGAGATTACAAAATGTACGAAAGTAGCGAGCGAATGCTTAACCTCCACAACTAAATTTTATTGAAGAACAATACAATGTTACAATACGGAAAAGATCTTGCGTAATATGGTGCCAGACCCTCGTTACGTAAGACCATGTAAGACAATCCTAACCCCCACTCTCCCTCAAAACATCTTCCATAATACTTAATAGGAGCGAGGAGGTCCAATTTCTTAAAATCCTACATTGTTCTTTTTTCAAAGCCGTGAGTAACTTTGGTAATACAAAGGGTCCAAAACGTGACAAACCACTCATTATTATCTGGCCAGTTTCAGTGGGGTTTATGTTGTATTTGGTCAATTTGTGGTCATTAATTATGCAAAAATAAGTCATTCTTCCGTTTACATCAACTGGGAGGCTGCGTGCCCGCCAGTTTGTTCCCAAACGTTCTCGCACTGGGACAAATTCAAAATGTGTTGCAGCACTGAAACACAATCATGATTCACACCACTTGTTTTCAGTTAACCTGCTTATTACCGTAATAATTATTTGTTTGAACTCATTACTGAATGTATTTTAAAAGGTTACTATCGTCAAACAGGGGAAATAAAAAATACCAACTTATTTTTTTGATTTTACAAAGCATAATATAACATAATTATTTTCTTGAATTATTGGGGGTCTCTGCCCCCCCCCCCCCCCCAAACTAATTTTTGAGGGGGCAGGGGCCCTCTCAGGCCCCCAGGAGTCGTCGCCACTGTTATAGTCTCTTTTTATCAAATATCTACGGTCAAAAATGAATTTGAATGATATAAGGGACAGGATGATAGCGAATATGAGATGATGGATGAAGCTCTTAAAAGAACTGATGAATAGTTTAAAAAACACCTCAAAATCCTGGGAAAACCGCAAGTCTTTCACTGAGCGCAAGTACACGAGGCAACGAGGAAAATCAGAGTGACGGAATAGTTGGGGTTACCAGTTCGAGTCGCGAGTTATATTGTTACGTGCTTGTTTTCTCAGCGCTCAATTCGTGTGGTGTGAGGCTATGATGCAAATAATTCGAAATTACTCAGAATTTTAAATTATTAGACAGCAACATTCTAGTTGCAATTGATGATTAATTAAATCATTCCTTGATGGAAAAATATATATAGTATGTACTCAGAAAATATACACCTGTATAATATATGTTGCATGATGATTCGTAAAATGATTTTTATCAGATTTCGTTGGGAAAATTTTGCTAGCATTAAGGTAGACGACTCCATTGAATCATCTATCTTTAAACTTTCATCATGTTTAGATTACTGCTGACCAAAGCATATGCAGTTTTAAATTTTGCTTAATATTTTTTTATACAAGGGCCAAGGGAGTTGGCCCAAATTTACACAGCGAGTACACGTGTAAAACTGGGCAAATTCTTGACTTATTCTTTACACCAAATATGGAGCAGGAATAGAAGGATCAACAACTTTGCTGTTTCCACATAGTATTTTATTGACACCACCCATGGTTTTGTTACAGAGTTACATAATCAAGGTTAAAAATGCAGGTAAATTGACAGTATATATAGCAGAAGGTTAGATAGGGAAATGTCCGGGAGCCGTTGGTTAGGGGGAGGTAGGGGTTGGGTTTGGAGTTGGGTTAGGCGTCACTGTGTGTGGGGTGGGTGGAGGGGTGGATGAGTAAGGGGGGGAAAGTGGAGGAGAGGGGAGCGAGAAGGGTAAAGGTGGTCGTTGAACAGGTATGAGTCCCTGTGGCTTAAAATTTCCACCTCTTCCAAGGCGTCTAATCTCGTTCCTTTCTTCTTAAATTGCAGAATAGTAGGGATGAGATCACTAATGTGCCCCATGTCGATAAGGTGTTTTGCAAATTGTGAATGATCTTTCCCCTGCCTATGACACATCTGGTGCTCGGCCACCCTGATGGAAAAACTCCTCCCTGTTTGGCCGATGTATATCGCGTCACAGTCGGCGCAATTGAGGCGATATACTCCGCTCTGTTCCTCCGGGATATCCCTGTCCTTTGGTGACCCCAGCATGCTCCTTAGTGTACTGTGGTTATAAAATGCTGGCCTTATTTTTCTTTGGGAAGTTGTCTTTGCACTCTCAATGATAAATTCAACATTTAGGAGATCCCTCCGGGGAATTATGCGTTTTGTATATTAGACGTCTTGCCATCTGAGTTCTTTTTCACCGTAAAATGGTGTCCACTAATTTTTCTTTGTAGCCATTGTTAACAGCAATGTCCTTTATGGTGTGGAGTTCATTCGTCATGTTACTTTCCGACATAGGAATGTGGCAAACACTATGTATCAGCGAATTGAGGGCTGCTTTTTTTTGTTAAATATGGTGTCTGGAGCGCTCGTGGATGATGGTGTCGGAATAGCATTGTTTCCTGTAGATGGAAAGGTCGAACTTAGGATTTATGATTCTTATGGAGAAATCCAAGTAATTCCCCAGCTAGCACAGATTTTGCCTTATCTCTAAATACGAGGATTTTATACATATATGCCGTGACGAAACCTATCTGGATGCAGAGATAAAGTACGAAGAATCCACGCCGCATTTGGGGATAAATCGGAGATGAATGTCCGCGTAGTTGGAGATACACGTCTATCCTTACGCCGTAATTGCCGGTAGGTGGCGGCCGTTTTGCGTACAATCGCTGCGCCACCACACGAGAGTAATGAGAATTACATGAAAATAATTTAAATACATAAATTGGCTTTCGATGAGAAAATATTCAATGCATTAGACTTCGTCACTGCATTTTATTATATTTCAGTATCCCATATAGCATCAAATATGCCAGAGACATCTCACGAGGCATATATGACCACTCAGAAAGGTCTCTATGCATGTAAGATCATGTCTCGTGAGATGCCTCTGAGATAATTGATGCTACATGGGATACTGCAATATATAATAACATATATGATGAAATATAATGCACTGAATCTCCCACCATCGAAAGTCAACACCGCATTAGTATTCACAATAAGGTTTTTTACACTATGTTACACATTCACACAAGTTTATGTACATACCAAAAACTCCGATAGAAGAAGGTCGAAAATAAAACAATTGCTCTAAAAACGATATATTTAATGAATAATTCATCTTCAAACGATAAACATTGCACTAGAACACGGAGCAATCTTCATACCTTCATCGGTAAACCATAAATCTTACTGTTAAAGTCCATTCTAGCCTTATCATATTTATAGCAGAGACTGGTGAAGTACCTTACGTATGGTTTTTAAAAGCACAAATTCGTAATCCATTACCGATAGGTACCATAGAAATTGACATTTGCAATCACTAATACCTCGCATTCGTTAACAATCACAGCACTGTCTATGATTCCTTCGTTAATATCCATGACAATCCGGATTGTTTTGCTTTATTGGCCAAGAATCATAATACACCTGTGCGTACCGGCGCAGCCCACATCGAACCTAGGGACACAAGAACGATGCTTAGGTCGGATTATCACTCAAACTATTACTGCATAGATGTATTGTTTATACTCACAAACACCACTATGCACAACAACACAAATGTGAAAATGAAGCCACTAATGGCGTTAACGGTAATGGAGGACGTCAGCGCCGCTATGCGGTCAATTTTGGCAATATGGTACTGTGACAACCCCTCCCCAAATGCTTGAAATTGCAGGAAAAAAGGGATAATAAACGTGGAAGATAAAGCCGATGTCCCACGGTCAAATTTGCGTCAAAATATTTGCATCAAAATTTGATGCAACTGACGTGCACCCTGTCCCACGGTCAAAATTTCATCCAACTGGCTTTTGGTCCTATCGTTTTTACAAATGGATAGGACAGGTTCTAAATTTTCATCCAATTGGATGAAACCAACCAATCACAGGGCCTTTGACAAAAAAGCATCGCCAAGCGCTGACACACAGGCCACATAGGTTAAACTTATTTATCGTCTGCATGAGCGTTTAAATTAATAAATATATATATTTTGGACACAAAAATAAACTATGTTGTATTCCTTACATTATGCATCAAAAAGCTAACCGATTTCCACCTTTTCAGGTCATAATCATTATCGTAAACCTCTCAAGGTAAAGAGCTGAAAAGATCGAAACCGGTTGAGTTTTTTCACTAGTACTGTATGGAATACTAAAAGGTTTAGTTTTGAATTTATAATGTCACCATACCGCGAAGTGAATTCATAAAACATTATTTCAAATATATATATACGTTCGTGATCGTCTATTTCATCGCCTGTTGTGGTCCTAAAAGTAAAAATAAGCAAAAATTGGTCTCGATAGGCGATGGAAACTCTCGGCTAGGGAATCCGTAATAATGAGTTGATCTTTAATAAGAAGGATGCGATATTAGAATCGAAATACAAGGAGGGATGTTTTGGAAAGAATAAAAGATTTACTTAAGGTATCGAGGCCGAATTCTACAGGTTAGCTTTGTGAAGGGCATACAATGCAAGCGAGCGAGCAGCTGGAGAAATGACTAATATGAACTGACGACCAACCTGTGTAACACTACAGCTGCCTGGTTCTATCTATATGATTATAGGATAAGGACCTTATGTTAGCAACTGCTAGATTAGGAGAGAAAAAATGTGATTTAAATGCACGTTTACAGCACTATTCATAACATCTTAACAACCACAATGTTCATCATTTATCAATAACATTTTCGTCGCGGGAATAAACTGCCTCATGTTTGTATCCTGGCGTTTTATTCTGCCCTCAACCTTGCTGATAAGGGACATGAAAATATCATCACTTATTGTCAATTATTATCGATAACATCGGGAACATCGGCGATCAACTCCTTCTCCAACATGTTTAGCATGCTTATTCCAACGCTTTCATACCCCCTTTCCAGCCAAGGCCAAGGTCAGCATTCCTTCTGTTTCTTTTTTTCGCCTCTTTCATGTTCAAGAGGACTGTTCAGACAATTTCGCCTGCTAAAAAAGACAGAATCCTTCACCTCCACAAGTTTCCAAATCTGTTTACATGAATATCGTCTTTCGTTTGTTTTTGATCAAAATGAGATGCATCGTGGGACATCGGCTTAAGCTTATCCCCATAATATCTGATTTCTCCAAGGATAAGTTCAAATCTGTGCTAGCTGGGTCAGAACGCCTTCCATCTCAGTTTTCATGATGAATTTGATGTGTTTATCCTAAGAATTGAGCACTGTCAGAAATTGTGATAGCTGTCTTAACGTACCTTACCACACACAAAAAACATCATCTACATATCGGTACCATTTTACTATGTTATTTAGTAAGTAATAATTATACCAAATATGGACTTAGTGTACATGAGTAAAATTCTCCCTGTGCTGTATGGGGTCCAGTTTTTGGGTTGATAGCCGATTGCTACATTGAGTTGGGTCCCAAATCAGAGGGCTGAGAATACCAGGGTAACACCACCCCAAAAAGGAGCTTTGGAAAGAGAGATGTTTGTGCTACTTCTAGCACGAAAAGCATTTTCATCTTGTGAGCACCATTAGGAAAGTGCTAAGGCCTTCACCTCCTCATTCTTTTTATTCTCTCTCACCAAATTTTCTCATTTTGCCTAAAAAAACAATATTTATCATCTGTGCATAGTCTTTGTCTCGTTCCAAGAACAAAAATTAAGTATTTGTATCTTTTCCTTGAGAGTCCTCTGAGTACAAGAGATATGTATGCCTTTTCAGATAATACAATTCCCCCTCAATTTAATTTAGAGAGTAACTCCAGAGACATGGACAAATTATCCTTCATGAGTTCGTCATCTGCCTCATTCCTCATGGCCATGGTCATTTTTTTATTTTGGCTATCCAATAAATTAGTCAACATATTCAGTGTGACCATGTCATTCGACTTAGTCCTTTTGAGTCTGGCATATACTTTAATTTCTGTGCTCTGCCAAGTTTTAGCTTTTTTTATTCAGAATATCTGAGAAACTGTCTTAGGCGTTGCTGATAAGGAAGGAAGCATAAACAGGATCCATAGATTCTTCAGTCCTGCTCTAGTTTTAATGATTTCTGAAAATCCAATTGCTAAATGCTAATGAATCCTGTCTTTGCCCATGTTTGCAGTTAAATCTGAAATTAGCCTGCGGGAATGCTTAATATTTTCTAAATCAAAATTAAAAATTTTCTCTTATCCTTTGTGAAAATCAAAAGTAACACATACTGTGTGATTTGCATAGATTTTGATTGGTGCATGGATTTTTCATTCTAATGGTAACTTTTGGGGTCAGAGTATTCTAATGTGCTGTGAAATCAAATACAATACTTCAATCTTTCTTTCTTTCTTTCTTTCTTTCTTTCTTTCTTCAATACTAATTCAATACTTCAATCAATTTGATTTTAAAGCGTATACTCATCCCTAAGTAGTTGTAAAATTTTAGTACTTATAAAGATAAAAATGCTGACATTTCATTCTATTGTTCCTGTATAGCTATTCCAGAAGTCAAGGTTACACCGAAAATTCAGTCAAGGAGACCTGGAGAGGAAGCAGCAATGTTTTGCCATGTGGTGGGGGAGCCATTCCCTAAGGTAACATCAAATATCCATATACATATTGAGTAATAATACAATGAGGGAAGGTCACTCCATAAAATTTTCTAAAATGTGGGTAGGATTTGATTTTTTTACATCCATTATTGATTGTTGTTTAAATCACCACAAAATTTTACAGTGAAGATTTACTTTGTGTTCACAAATTCCACAATATTGTCTTATTTGAGTACACATATTCATAATTATGTATTCAGACTTTTTCCCTAAATTTTATTATTTGTACCACATGTTTCACACTTAACCCATTTATGCCAAAGGTTTGAAAAATGTGAATTTTACCCTGTTTTTTAAATATTGTAGATAAAAATACGTACGAAAACAGTATCCGAAAGAAAAAAATGTATCTCTTGCCAATTATTAATTATGAGGTGTTCCAAAAATGGAACACCAGGAAAATCCACCACTATGACGTACTCATTGATAACATGCAAAAAGTTTGATTCAGACTTTTATTAACTCACAATTAACACTGATATCCAGGTGAACGCTTTGCATGTAAGGATACATTGCAATTTTAACATTGAGAAGTCGTACTTTTGTGACATTGGACACATCAAGTTTGCTTTCCCTGCTTTACATTCTAATGATTCATGCCGTCATGACGTGAGTCAAGGCTACGCTTCATAGATGGTCTCCTTCTCATCAGGCTCAGCAGTGTTACCATGTCTCTATATAGTGACAGGCCACCCGGCGACGAAATTCAAGAAGATCCATTGGCTTCAAATAGTTTATTTTATGCAATTGCCAAGTATTTTGTAAAGCCAGCTCAAAGCAGAAAAACCGGAGGGCTCGAGAACAATTTTTTTCCACGGATTGATGCTTGATACTTGTCAGTATTTTCATCAGCTCAGTCTACTCCTCCCATATACCACACTGGTCGGCAAAATGAAACTTTTTTTCGCTCCCACGAACGAAAATAGGTGATTCCTATAGGTTTCAAGCTTCAGAGTTCGAATCCATAACCCGTTTTTCTCCAGGACGTACCAGTTTGCAGGGAGGGGGGGGTGTTTCAATAGCCGCCTAAAGATGCTACTCTCCATCCATTATAATTTTAACATTATAATGAAAAATCAATATAAATTATGCAAATAAAATTATACTTAAAATTATTCACTACCTTGTATGTGTATACTTCGAGGGCCATTCCAGACTTTTTGCATTGTCAAGTTTCTCTACGCTAAATAAAGCCTTTAAAAATGCTTCAGTAGTAGCAACAACAAGCTCCTCCTTCCCTTTCTTTGACTGAGTGTTCAAATGATAGCTGTCGTTTTGCGTGTCCCCTTTCTTTCGCACATTCATGTGTATTGCTACTGATGTGCTTTAACAACGTGTCACATCTTTCAAATTCAAATCTATTATCGCAATATTTGCACATTAATACTCTGTTTTTCACATAAAATCCTTCTCAGCTAAATTCACTTGCCCTGGTATGAACAGTATCACTAGCTTTTGGCATTTAAAAATTCCTATCCTCCGTTCAATATTAAAAGCTGGAACCACGATTAAAAAAACAGTCAACCGCAAAACAACCACTCACGATGGTGTTTTCAAACTGAGTGCTGGGTAACTATGGTATAACCATAGAATTGTATAACTTACAAATTGGGCGAAATGTTTCATTCCATGGTTTCCCTTTTGATACTCCTCACCCAGGTGTTAGAGAAGGTTGGACAGCAGCTAGCTATAAAAAATCGCTTAGTTTTGATTACAGCTGTTGCCAATCAGTCAGGAAAGGTAACGGAAGAAATACACTAAACAAAACATAATTGGATTCAAAGAAACTTGAAAAATTATTTCCCATTTATCGATCCTGAAACATCTAGAATGAGACGCTTTCTCACCTGAAGAATTAGGTATTAGACTCGCACGCTCCGCGCGCTCGTTAAGGGGCTCCGCCCCTTAAAAACCCCGGTTACGGCTTCGCCGTCTACATTTGTTGTCGCTCGAAGACTATTGAAGTTCGAATAATCTCACCTCAGCTAGGGGCCGGCTTTGCCGGCCAGGGGGTAGGGAGGCGCCCCACTGATTCCTCGAAACGGCTTCGCCGTTCCTCGCTGAAGGGCGGCTTAGCCGCCCAGGGGTTGAGTGTGAGTTGAGATGCGGGAAGTCTACAGCGGCAGCGCCGCTTGAACGTCGGGGCGGCTTCGCCGCCCGAGGGTTACTGAAACTCTCCCTCGCCTACGCCAGTTACTCCTCGGAACGGCGTCGCCGTTTCTCGTTGTGGCACCTTCGGTTTGAGGAGCCCCCCCGCGGCTGCTCCGCTTAGTCCTCATTAATGCTCTTCTCCACCGAGAGGGGTGTCCAGGGGCATTCGGGGGTTTTAATGTGTTATGCATGCGGTCAATAATCGTCCACAGTGATCACGTAGCGATGATTGTAAAGGGTAGTGCAATGCGGAGTAATAGTGGCGACAAGTACCCATAATAGAAGAGTTAATGGCAAGTTTTTCATTTTTTGCGGGGGGATCCAACGGAATACCGGGGGTTTTATACTTGTGTTAAACCAGTGGTCACAAATCGTTCCCACAAATTCCGTGCCGATAAGTGCTAGGGGTCCGGAACAGTGGTCTGACGATTTTTTTACCTGGAGAGGCGTTTTATTAGAAATTTTTTGGGAGGTTTCACGGGGTTATCGGGGGTTTTAATAAGTAGTAGGGGCACCGGTTAAATTGTGACGAAAACTATTCGGAAAGGAGACTTTAAGATTTTTTTATTTTTTTTCCTACGATGTTCCAGGAGGTGATCGGGGGTTTTCTGGTATTTTTCCCGTATGGTTTACGGTTGCTTGCCCTCACCAAATACTCCGGATCTAGAGCTCAGAGGGGACGGGTAGTGCGGCGTAATATTTGCGAGAAGTTCCCATATAGGAGACTAAATGACACATTTTACATTTGGGGGGATTTCAGGGGGATACCGGGGGTTTAAATGTGTGTACTCCTGGCGGTCACCATCCATTCACATAAATTCCGTGGGAATGAGTCGTTGGGTGCGGTGGAATAATCACGAAAAGTACCCAAAAAGTAGACTTAAATGCAAAATTTTATTTTTTGGGGGGTGTATGTGGGTTTACCGGGGGTTTATAGATTTTTACTGCCATTCCCTTGAATGCAAATGAAAACTAGTTGTGGACCTGGTTATTCTTGATTTTTTCTTGTGATTTAAATACTTTTGTTAATTTATAATGGTTCATATATAATTTCATGTTTTCCATTGCATTTTCAAGCTATAAAACGTTTGCGAGGTGATTTCTGATGAATGCTATATCAGAAAAAATGATGACACAAAGTTAAACTATTAATTAAGTACTACTTTTGTCTTGAAATGCAGGTTTCGGCTCTCCCACGGAGTTTTTTTCATCATGTTCTGTTTTATTACTTCTTAAAAATATTTCTAGCTCTAACCTAAGTAACCATTGCTTTTCGCATCCAAGTGTGATTTTCAAGCAAGCTAGCTAACATATATTGTTACATTTCATTAATAATTAATTACGTTAGTTGATTATATTTCACGTAAGTATATATCAAATGAGAAACCTCTCCACTTTTCGTTTGCCACCCGTTTTTCCCTTCCGTTTCGAAAACTGCGAGTGATGATGTCTTCATTACGTAAAATGACTCTACATTCCGCTAAAATAACATCATAAACCACAATAAAAAATTCTTTGAGAAATAGGCGCATTCTACGGAAAAGTTAAACATTTCTGAAATCTGACGGAATGAACTTACAATTAGTGTAAGAGTTATTTACATTAAGAGTATTTGCATTTTACAATTAATTTATCGTGGACTACTAATTTTAGAGTAGGATAACATTCAGGCAAATCTAAGAGGAATCTGAAAGTAATTTATTAAAAATGCCTTTAAAATGAATATTAATAATCACTGCAAATTGCTATCAGTCATGATATTTTAAATGCACTAGGTTGACAGATTTTGATGGAATCAAGCATTATTAATGCATTACACATACCTAAAATGTATTCTCCATGGTTTCAAGATTCACACAGATTCGAGATTGAGATGGATTCGCTATTCACATGGATTCGAGATTCCCACGGTTCATTCAGTTTATTATGAACGATTTAAAGAACCGATTCATTGCCACGAATCAAATCCCATGAACCGAATCCACCAAAGGAACCGTAATTCCCACTTCTAGTATAGAGCGTTCCACATTTAGTTGACAGTACGGGCCTTATGGATAACAGTGTTGCCAAGCTTCCGCTCCGCCGGCAGGCATCCTAACAGCGTATTCAACCACACATAATAGAGCGCCAAAATGGTTTGGTTCAAAAAGGAGTTAGGGATCGCACGAAAGACGGCGTAAATAAAGGCATTTTTTAGCGTAAATTAAAATACCTTTGCTGCAATATAAAAGGAAAAGTCTTTTGTTATTTTATGTATGTACTTCTTCAATGCACAAGCTGAATAATGAATAATCTGTAATGTAAAAAATAACAATAAATTGAAGGATAATAAAAATTATCGCCACTCCTGAATGAGACAACATTTCTATTCCTTCCATATTATGCAATATTTTTGGGCTCTGGCTAATATTACATGAAAGGCGATGTTGTATAAGACATCATCAATCTTTAATTTTTCAAAATTTTCCCGTACTTGATGTATTAAAGATCTCTTTTCAAGCTGACATCTTCAAAGCTAATTTCCTTAATGTTCTCTTTCCTCCACCTTGTAGTAGGCAAGGATTCCAATTTCCTTGAGTAATAAGAGGCATTTTCTACCACTATAATTGATCCTTCGGGTAAGTTTGCAAGAAGTGAGTGCTCAAACCATCTCTCGTAACACTCGCCACCAACTTCTTCATGATCATCCATTGAGTTCTTTTTGTACTGAAACACATGCGATGCTCCTTTTATGAACCCATTTTCCGTTCCTGCGTGTAAATTGCGAATCGTCCTCCTCGGGAAGTGGGGGCCAAGCCCAGTACTTAGTCCAGCAAGCAAAGCTTGACGCGGATTTTCTAATAGTTTGTTTCGCAAACTAATGTTCACTATTTGTCCAACATTAGTCCAACTTTCGCCTGTGAATACATTTGTCCTGTGTTCGTGACGATATTTTTTTTAGCTGTCTTAAATAATAAATTGTGCCACCAACGAATAATATCATCCCTTTCGATAAGGATGAATCTTTTCCCTCTGCGTTCGTACACGAAGACTATGTCCAAAAGAAGACGATATAGTGTTGTCCTTTTGTAATCTGGGAGAATACTATCCATATATACCGAGTTTAAGATGGATTTTAAAGTCGGAGGGATATTTTTCACGAAGGATTCATGTACCTTCCTTCTAATTCCCGATCTCACAAAATCGTCGAAAATCACTGCCTTCGAATTTTTGCAAGGCTGTCTAATTTCTTTAGTTTTTGAATGAGTTACCAATTGACCACGGGAGCTTTCCTTTCTCACTCTGTAAATAGTGGACTCCTTGTACCCAGTAGCCTTCAAAGCTTCTCGGCAGGCCTTACTAATGCTGAGAGATTTCCTTAAGTAGGTACGAGAAGACTTTGAGCACCAACTGTCTTTCGCGGCTTATGAGCTTCTCACCTTTTCTCCTCTTCTTTGTATCGGACATATTGATTGGGCGTGTTACAGCAGAGATAAGTGTAAAACACACTTCACAATTCTCAAATTCAGCAGACCACACAACACTTGTTCACTCGTAAAAAATGCAATGACAAACTGAACGCCTTCGTAAATTCTTCCAACGGCCCCTTCGGCTAGGGTCAATTCTTGTGCAGGTTTTATGGCACCCTATGAAAGGAACTGAGAAAAAAACCCAAGGCCCCTTTTGTAAAAGGCTTGGACTGGAAGGGGTAGTGTTTCGCACAGATTATGAGATATTCTCTTTCTTGGTTTCCGCGATGGGACCGAAACACCCAAGGCGAAAGCGTCTTATTTCCAAGCCGCTTGCTTACTTTCGTGTATCAATGTATTCAGATAAAAACACTGCTGTTACGACGCATGAGTATTCTCAGTTTAGGATATCAAACGAATAGATAAATACATTTCATAGTATGCATTGACAAAAAACTCCTTTTCCGCCCGAGAATTTTCCCTTTGCGCGCAAGAAAAAGCAAGAAGCCCGGCCCAGCGGGGCCGTAATATTTTTTCTTAAGATCAAAACCTTGTAACTCGCTTCAGAATTGATATAAGTTAATAATTTTTTCACCAAAAATAACTTTTTAGTTTTCTTTACATTTGATACGCAGCATACAGGGACCTACCACGTAAGAAACGTAAGTTAGTAAGCGACTTCTTTTTACCTTGCAAAAATCAAAATTTTCTTGTCCTAAAGGGTGTTACGTCGGCTTAACAACATTTTAACTCAATATTTGTACAATTGGTGAAGCCCTTCAAAGAGAAAATAGTGTGAAGAATTTTCTGCAGAAGATTCAATTCAATACAGACAACGGTCAGGCAGAAATTGCGAGAAGAAGATAAAGTAAAAAAATACACGTTTCTGACGGAAATTTAAGGAAAATTTTTTTATAGCTTTTGTTATAATTTTTATCGAAAAACTATTGGCACCAATGAATGCAGTACCTCTTTCTACATTAGAATGCAATTTTTAATCAGTGCATAACGCAACATTAATTTTCGTGCTGTTATTGACAACGCCGCGCTCCTGGCCTTATGGAGATAAGCATGGGAAACGATTCTCCATAAGAGCCCATACTGTCAACTAAATGTGGAACGCTCCATTGGCGATGCAAAGATTCTCCCCAGCGCCCCTGGCGGCCGCGCCTGGAAGCACTCTAACTCAGACACATTCGTTGCTCGTATATCTTTGTTTACGTTGCGGAAATCATGGACCACGATTATTTGTCGGTGCCGCACTCCCAGAAAAACTCTAGAAACACCACGTACTGCAGCGTTCCACAGTGTTCAAGTTATAATGCCCCCGAAGTAAGCTTCCATTTTTTCCGAAGGAAGAAAGTTTACGGCAAAAGTGGGTTATAGTACTGAAGATGGGAAAACGAGTGTCCAAACACAAATTATTTTAAGCACACATGTCCTTTACTAGCACGCGTGTCGAAGTCAGTGATACCCTGGCCTGATCAAGCTACGATCCGAGCCAACCTACCATCATCATTTTCAAAACACAAGTTCACCAGGATTGTACTGGATTGCATGGAAATTCCTATAGAAAAATGCAAGTGTCTCAAATGTAGAATTTTAACGTATTCCCAGTACAAGAGGGGTCACACTGCGAAGGTCAATCTTGGCATTGCCCCATCTGGACTAATAACTGAGATAAGTTCTTTATATGGTGGACGAGCCTCGGACAAGTTTATTGTCACTGATAGCTGTAGGTTGGATAGATTAGACCACCAAGATGGAGTGATGTTGGACAAAGAATACAGAATTGAAAATGAGTGTCGCCCGGTAAGATATTTTTGAATTTATTTTCTTGAAGTAATGTAATTTTGCAGGTGCATAAGTAAGATTGTCCTCTCTTGCAGAGAAATTTAAGACTCATCCGCCCTCAATTTCTTCAGAAGAAAGTCAGTTATCTAAGGATGATGCTGACATTGCCAGAGCTAGAGGTCATGTTGAGAGAGTGATTCAACGCCTGTGGGCATATGAAATGATACTGGGTCCAATATAATGGACGCTACTCCCATATGCTGATGAAATTCTTTTTATTGTGTGTTGATTAACTAATTTTGGACCTCCAATCATGAATATTGACAAGTTCATGTAATGCTATTGCACACAAGTATTGTGTTTGTGACTAGAGAGACTGAAC
Organism: Ischnura elegans; assembly: GCF_921293095.1. Lineage (NCBI taxonomy): Eukaryota > Metazoa > Arthropoda > Insecta > Odonata > Coenagrionidae > Ischnura > Ischnura elegans. The sequence continues at coordinate 2,176,019 of NC_060259.1, read as the reverse complement.
TGTGAAAAAGAACTGAGAACTTTTTATCTGAGAACTATTAATCAACATTTGTCTTTTCTCCTTGTTTTGTGTTATATTAACTTATACATGGAATTGTTAACCACGTACTTCTCCACAGACACTGCTTTTGAGAGAGAAAAACATAAATGAAGCAGTTGCAAAAGAAATCCTAGTATATTTTCTGATTAGATACATAAAATAAAGTTACTTTGGCTTTACGGATCAAAAAATTGGTAAAATGCCAAATATTATAGTAAAACATTGAAAATAAAACTTCACACTGGTAACTTAATACTGGCACATCAAAATACACAGGCTATAACGTCACAGTTGAGCAAGAGAAAAAAAACTAGGTGAAGACAATATTTCTGGACAAATCAAATAGTTCAAGAATACAAAAAAACACAATGGCAAACACTAAAACTGAAAAACAAACATGTAAACATAAGTTGACTCAGTTTGCATTTAAAAAATCAGTTCTATGACAAATGTCAGGAGAAAAAAATTTTAGGAAAAAGCACCTCAAGAGAGGCTTAAGAGTTAGCATAATGATCCTCCATCATTAGAGGAAGAAAATGATCAAAATAAACATCACACAATCTACTTAAGAGATTGAACACATAATCCGAATGAAAAGGAACGCGTACTTTAAGATAATCATTACCAGCCTGAGAAAACACAATGTAATCACATTCTGGGATGCCACTCAAAGCCATACCTCTTTGAACTTGGGCAAAATAGTCAGTATTCTTCTTCAAATTAACATTGTTGTCCAAGGTCTTCACTGCTCTTCGATCCAAAAACTCAGCTGCCGTCAAAGTCTCACCATCCTTAAATGTCTTAATTTCAACATTTCTTACTAACCTGCCATCAGCCAAAGCTGTTCCATCCAAACTTGCTCTAACCCAAGGAGTTTCTGGACGGACTAGAAGTCCTGATTCCACCACCTGACAACCCTCAAGCTCCTCATACCTCTTTCTCGCTACAGTTTCAAGTTTGTTGCCTCTGCCTGTGTACTTGTTACCAGTAAAATTGCTGTAGTACAAATCTGCATAACGTTTTTTCCAGTTAGCTTTAGGATTTACCGCATAAGTGGACTGGCTGTATGCCATAGATGCTGGGATAGACATATTTCTGCCTTTGAACCAAGCATCAGTCCTCTGCGGGGTTGCCAAGAGCGAAGCCACTTGATCTTAGGTCACGGTAACATTTTGCTCATAAAATTCCAGCAGAACTGCATCCACATTTTTGGAGTTTTATCTGGGTGAGTGTTTCCACATTCAAAATCACCTCGAAATGAAACTTCTTCTCCCTCACGCATGGGCCTGAGACTGTTAATGATATGGAAGTCCTGAGACGCAGAGGAGGAGGAGCGGGAAGTACAGAACGAAAGTCCTTCACCCACTCTAATCCCCGAGTAAAACATAGATATTTCACTACCAGGGGCACCTGAAGCTTATAAAGGAGGTTAATGATGCGCCACTACTAAAAAGTTACACAACAATACGGCCACACTCTTAACTCTGATCCCTCGATAACCGATCGCCGTAATTTTGAGATAAATTAATCTACAAATCCAAGGAATACGGATGCTCAAAAGTCAGGCCCGAGGTGCGAAGGACCAAAGCCTGCACATGAACCACCGACTCTTTTTCCTCACCGAAATCACAAAGCCAGCATTTAAAACTTCTTCTCCCTCACGCATGGGCCTCACATACCCTGAGGTTGCTTTCATTGGCGTCCACAACCGATAACATCTTCAAGAAATTACCGTTTTCTCACGCTTTTCACGTTGAAACACATGCAGTAAATACGACAAAGGATGGAGTGTGTCTGAGTTAGAGTGATTCCAGGCGCGGCCGCTAGGGGCGCTGCGGTAATCTTTGCATCGCCAATAGACATGCAGTGGAGAAAAGCGAAGGAGCTGAGCAGTCGCACCTCAAACCCGGGTGGGAGGGCGGGATAGGCAGCTGAGGGGAGTGTTCCTCTCCGCTTCTCATGGAGTAGCTTTTACACCCCTAAACTCAGGGAAGGCCAAGCGAATTTCATTCTCTTCTCTTCGACCTCAACTTACAGTAACCTGATACTCGCTTCGTCTCGGAGCGTTGGCGAGACGGGCGGGAGCGAGGTCTAAAAGGCTAAGGGCGCTGCGGGTATCACTCCTCATTCCACTTCCTGCGACGTTGCCATTGTTGGGAGGGCGGAGCGGGGTGAGGGGAGGTAAGAAATTCGAATTGGCCCGAATCACGTCCTTCGTCGCCGTTTTGGGCCTGCAGCACACCACGGCGCACCCATTTTAGGCCACGCCAATTATCATAGATCTGTGGGTCTCAAGGTGGTTGTGGGAGAAAAGTGCAGCCACAGAATGCTGGTTTTAGAATTTTTATGTTTAAGCTTGGAGTCAAGTTATAATTGGCCAAAGTCCAACTTGATTTTCTCAATAACCTGAGACATACTACTTTTTTGTTCCTTTCTGTATGTGAATACACGTCTCCTAAATACAATAAAGAAAACCGCAAGTCTCTATATCTTCTAGTTGTTCCGCAATTGAGTGGTATGTGAACTCCGGCAGTGCGAAAAAAACGATCGGTATCGGACGCCCAGAGCGGCTCCCAGCCGTCACTACCATAACGCCTTGAATGGATTTATTTTATGAACCTGCTTTCTATCTGAACCGTGCATTATAACCCTGCCGTGCCGTGTAAATATTTGGAATTCATATATAGCGTTAATGAACATTACTTGTGATTTTTTAATAAAACATCATTTCTACTATCTCATGTTTTTTAATCCATATTATTAACCTATTTCCTCAAGTTAGTGTATTATTGCGAAGTGGTTACTTAATTTATTTTTCCACCTAAAAATCTATGACTTTGATAAGGGCACATTAAAAGCTGTTTGTGTTAATTAAAATTCTGAGCTGGATTGTGTTAATCTTGTCAAGACCTGAATGCTCCATAACAGACCATCATATTATGCCCTTTAAGACACTTGATGACAGCTTCTCTTAATTTCCTGTTGATAGGCTTATGTATTTCAGTAAGAGAGTTTACTTGTTGGGTGCTTGAAAAGCTAATTCTCATTTGAGTTAAGTGGTGAGACACGTAGATCTATGATGGTGATAAGAGGTTCTTCCTTTTGGGGGAAACTGCCTCAATATATTTCATTAATCCTATAATAAGTGCTGAGGTTTCTCAAAGTTAAATGAAAAGCAATACTGCCCACACAGCACAAAGTGAATAATATGCACATAATATTCAAATTTTATGCGAATATTATGCCACCACAATGGTATAAATCGTGCATAAAATGTACATAATATGTGCATATAAATGGTATAATGTCCTCATAAATTGCGATATATGCGCATAATATGCGGAATATATGCACTGATGGAATGGCATTATGTTTGCATATATACGGAATATATGAGGAGATTATATCATTTATATGATCCTTTTATGTACATATTATGCACGATTTATACCATTGATGTGGCTACATATATGCACATATTATACCCATATATACCATTTATATGCACTATATATATATATTTTTTTATGTACATATTATGCACAATTTATAACATGGATGTGGCCTAAAATATATGCGCATATTATGCCCATACATACCATTTATATGCTCCTTTTATGTACATTTTATGCACGATTTAAACCATTGATGTGGCAAAATAAACGCACATATTATACCCATATATACCATTTACCCAGACGGCACAGAACCCCCCGTATCTAATTCGTATGTAGGTAGTACCCATTGCTACGGGGATACTAGGCCGCTCCGTCACTTTCCGGTAATGGATAATATTCATTCCCGGCCTGTCGACGAAGCGCGTACGTAGCATGTGAATGTCCGCTATGAATCGCGTTCGAAAGGATACGAAGCGCGCAGGAACACTGCACTTAGGCTAATCGCAATCGATTAGGTCGAAAATTATATATATCGTAACTGGCACAATCGAAAAATATATCAAGCGGAGCACAATCGATAACTACCTACCATGGCCCTTTTATGAGGCAGGAAAGAAAAAAAACCACAGAAATACATTACCGACATTATTTTTTTTCTTTAGTCAATCACAATAATATTTCCAATTTTCTCTTCTAACCCACATCTAATTTGGCGAAACAATTACTCATATTCTCTTTCGAAAAGAAAATTATTTACAAGAGGACCGGCTGATACACAATAACTATCTTCAATACCTTCTCCGATGAACGTTCACTATCTCAGCATCCACTTGCACAAAACAAATCCACACCCACTTTAGATCTATATGTCACTTCTGCCACGATGTCTTTCTTCTTGACGACAGGTTACTGCGAAGCAATGGCACCTTCCTCCAATCTGGGCGCCTTCAATTCAACAAGAATTTTCTCCCCGTCTTCTCGTCGAAGACCACAGATTATTTTCTGATATCACAAGGTGTGATGTGAAGCTCGCACCCCTGAAACTAATAAATAATAAAATACAATGTAACTTACTAGGTCACATCTGTCGTATTATTGATAATTGTCACAGTTAATGTATAAAGGTAGGGCAATAGTCACATCACACTTATAGAGAACAACTCACTAGTGTACTTCCTTTATTAGAAAACACGCACTGATAAACATTGTAAAACAAAACACACACTAGAATAGTGCTACCAACCCTACTTATACAAAATTATCCACTGAGGTTATTGCCAACCTAAAATACATTCCAACAACATCATTTCCAATTTTTGGTATTTCTGCATGAGAAATCAAATTACTAGGCTCGTAAATATAGTAAATAGTTGTATACCTGAATATTTTTTCAAACTATAGCATAAGATAATTTGAAATGATGAAAGCCGACGTATAACAAACCATTGGCACAGTCTAAACAAACAAGTTATGTTTAGACTGTGCCATTGGACTAAGAAACAATTTTCGATTCTATAAACTTGGCTGCTAATTCCTATTTTCTCCTTTATCCACACGTTTAACGAATGAATTAATGCAAAAAAGACAACTAAAATGCAAGAATTTTCGAATGAATTGCTGCTATAAAATTTTGAATCACCATTTTCAGTACTGAAGTTATGCATCAACATCCCGACGCCGCTAACTTTAATTACAGCGAGAAGAAGTACATACCTTACTGTTTTTCGTAGGGGTGAAATGTTTTCTTCTTATCGCCCAAATGCACTTCTTCTTCAACTCAGGATCTTTTGGAAAGCTAAAAACTTGAACCATGTCCCGGAGTTGCCTTTACATCCCGGCAATACACACACGAAAGGCATTGTTGACAAAAATATCTCACAAACACGTTTCTGAAGCCCAGTGAATGAAATTAAAGAATATGATAAACTTCACCATTACCAGACACTCTATTTTTCACCAACTTAACCACAAAAATCCCTGAAATGTGGTGAGAAGTAAAGTTAACTACGCAATCTCCAAAGGCTTGTGCAGGTTTATGATCGGGGATTGGGCCTTCTTCCTAGGAGAATATGTCACCACCCGCGAAAGAAAATAATCCCAGACCGAATACAGTTTTATCGATGAGATACAATTTTATCGATGCATATGAATTTTGCCAGTTCTCTTGTATCTTTTTTCGTCATTAGAGGAAATAAAGAAACATAACCTTTTTGGTAACTTCCTAAGCGCGATTTATTGTATCTGATGATCCACCCTCGTATTCAGATACGCGAAATTTCTGTTCCGTCTGGGTATATGCACCTTTTAAGTACATATTATGCACATTTTATACCATTGATGTGGGCTGCCATATAGTTGCATATTATGCACATATATACCATATCTACGTACCTTTTATGCGCATTTTATACCGTTGATGTGTGATAATATGCAGCTACATTATATTCGAAAATTACATAAATAAAAAGTGATTTCTGGAAACGAGGAGAAATTTAATGAATCATTCATCTAGAGACAGCATAGGTACATTGCACTAAAACAGGGCACAATCCTCCTACCTTCAGCGTTGTATCACAAATTTACAAATATTCAGTTAGGAGTCCTATATCATCGCAAATTTGGTTGAAATAACATGTAAATGACATCTAAAGGCAAACATTCACCCTTCCATAATCGTTACTCATGAAATTGTGATTAGAAAGCACAAAGTATGTCACACGAATTCACAATCACAACACTCGCGATGATTCCTTCCATGAAATCCGCATGGTTGAACATCTACGGTCTTTTCTTAACGAATGTATTATAAATGGCCCAAAATGTGATTCCAAGCCACAAAAAGGTCTTCTAATCGCATAATTATCTCTGTGTTAGTCATAGAGTTGTGGCGAGCAATCACACAAACGATGTAAGCAAGCCGTTCTTGAAAATGCACTCCAAAACAATAAAGATAATATTGTCACTAATAATTACAAATTAAAATAATTATATGCATATATGATCAAGTATGTGATATATTCAGGGCGAAAGTGCAGCTCACAACCTGGATCACCTAAGTGCCAAAACTTCGTCTTTCCTTGGAATAGCCGTCCTTCACTTTTCAAGCTGGGACTCTGACTGAAAAAATACCGTCATAATATATACATTTAGGTAATTTAAAAAATTAATTAAAATACTGGGAATAACGCTCAAAATTAGGAGCGTAATAATTTCAGATTTGCTTGCAAACCCTATGACAAACGACAACGACTCACGTGTACTTACTTTGATTTTAAATAAAGTCCTGTTCTTCATACCATGAAGTTTATTATTCTTTATCGTATATGCGTTACCAGAATAGTACTGTCACATAAAAAAGTTCCGTAAACCCATCTTTTCCTCATTAATATTAGATTTTTCAATAGAAGTTCAATTCACCCAACTACGGCAATATGGCTACGGCAACAACTAACAACAACACAACGGCAATATGGCTACGAAGCTGCCTACCTCGCCAGACCGGAATATGCCGGTGTGGAAAACAAAAAAATAATAACAATTGTGGAGTATTCTGCGAACGATACGAAATTGTTAGTGATATATTAAAACATAATTTTTCACATTTTTTGATACAGAGGATGTATGATCATCGATTTTTACGGATACAATCACAGTTTACGACGGCATAATCTCTATTATATACAGTCTATATTATATACAACCCGATGTGTGACAGATACCCCACTCACTGACTCATTCACGTATACAAATTCCCGACCACTTCCGGACGCGCTGGGAAGACGAAATTTTCACAGTGGGTGGAAAAAAATATTCATCGGGGGGAAAAGTCCGAAAACTCGAAAAAGTCGATCGGTTTTCGAGATATATCGATCCGAATTAACATTGGAGCCTTATGGGACTAAAACGTTTTCCATTCATTGCCTACTTGCAAATGTCACGGGAACATGAAATTTCATTTTCACGGAAACAAGATTTTTTGGCCGATTTTTTGATGTGAAACATTTTGCCATATTTTAATTAGAAGTATTTTTTATAATTTTTTAAAATTTCCAATGCTTTTCTTATGGGCCTATCTTTGGATTTTTTAAAACCAACTTTTAATCGTTGTAGGAATAAGTCCTTAACGTATGAGATACTAGATTTTTTGGTTGATATTTTGGTGTGGTCGTTTTTGCAATATTTTCATTTAAAGTATTTTTTTTAACTTTTTCAAATTTTCAAAGCTTTTCTTATGGGCTCACTTTGGGAATTTTTTTGACCAATTTGCAATAATCGTAGAACCAATTCAATTGTTTGCAAGATACTAGATTTTTTTCTTAATGTTTTGGGTATCTTTTCATATCCATAAATTCAACGAATTTCGAGTAATTAACGATTATGTATTTCCATTGAATTTGCGACTCCTACAACGTTTGGTAACTTACAACACATCCGCCGTGAAGTTTGCATTCCCTCAACACACGATTTTAACTTTTTCGGAATTTTTCTTTGCCACTTCCCGACGTGGTATGGACACCAAATTCAGGTGAGTGACGTCTTTCTCGTGCCCCTACGTGCCGCAACCAGGAGAACGCAGAATATTTAATTTTAACGGGTGACACCGTCGAAAAACCATGCTTGCACGACAGCTAAAGAGCCGAAATTTTTTATCGAAGGTAAACGATGCCGCGTTATACGGGAAAAGCACTTTCAGTCCCCCGAACACCCCCTGTGACCCCCCTAAAAAAATAAAAATTACCTAATAAGTCGTATATTTCGTGAAGCATTCATCCCAGTTGTATCGTTTTTATTGATTCGGAATGGGAATTGTGTCGGCTATATTTACATGTCATGTTATTTAGCCATGCCCATTTACTCACCCGCAGTAAAACTTCAAATTTTTAAATGTACATTTCTTAACGAAATAGTAGTGGCATTTCGTTAGTCCTGGGGCATGGACACCTAAACGCGATTTTTTAAAACCTCATAAGGTACGGCCACGAAATTCGCGTGAGTATTGCCTTATTACAGCGCCTATGCACCGCTATGTGGAGAACACAGAATTTGTAATCTATATGTGAGTAATAGGGCGAAATTCATTGTTCCCCTAACGCTAGAGCGCTGGAATTTTTATTGTAGGTAGGCAAACAAATGCTATGCAGGAAAACCTTCGAAATTTTACGTGGCTTCCTAAAAGACCAGGGAAAAAAATTATTTTCTTCCTAAATAGCATGTTTCTTTGTTGTTTTCGCATACTTTAGCAGTAATTCCGTTCTCCTATAACTCATCGCTAAGAAATTTCTTAGGATGATTGTTACCGTAGTCAGTACACTCACAAAAAAAAACCCTGGAAACCCCCAGGACCACCTTAAAAACATCGTCATAAGCTAAAATGCCACAATCACGGCTAGCATGCGTCTACATTCTCCAACATTATCCCCCGGTAGCCTTCGTAAACGATAGGGGATAGCCGGTAGTGCGCACGGCTTGGTGAGGAGTGAAACCCGGGCGGCGAAGCTCCCCCAGTTCCAGGAACGACGAATGCACTCCGAGGAGTCAGAGGCGCGGAAAAACTCCGAGAACCCTCGGGCGGCGAATCCGCCCCGACACGCGGAGCACCCCAACGGGTGTCTTACGAGGGGGGAGGGCGACGATATCCCCTGGGCGGTGAAGCCACCCACAGGCGAGGAACGGCCCAGCCGTTCCGAGGTGTCGACGGCTCGGGGGGACACCGGTAAACCATGGGCGGCGAAGCCGCCCCTCACGAGGAAGGGCGATGCCGTTCCCAGGAGTCGACACCTCGGGGGGACTCGGGAAGCCCTTGGGCGGCGAAGCCGCCCTACACGATGAACGGCGAAGCCGTTCCGAGGAACTAGCGGGTCTCTGTCACAGGGCTACCTCAATATCTGGGCGGCGAAGCCGACCCCTGACGAGGAACGGCGAAGCCGTTCCGAGGAGTCGCGGATGGGACGGCGAAGCCGTCCGGTGGGGGTGTAAATTACGGGGGGAGGGCGCCGACAACCCTCCGGCGGCGAAGCCGCCCACAGGCGAGGAACGGCGAAGCCGTTCCGAGGAGTCGATGGCTCGGGGGGACACAGGTAAACCTTGAGCGGCTAAGCCGCCCCATCACGAGGAAGGGCGCTGCCGTTCCCAGGAGTCGACGCCTCGGGGGGACTCGGGTAACCCTTGGGCGGCGAAGCCGCCCCTCCACGATGAACGGCGAAGCCGTTCCGAGGAACTAGCGGGTCTCCGTCACAGGGCTACCTCAATATCTGGGCGGCGAAGCCGACCCCAGACGAGGAACGGCGAAGCCGTTCCGAGGAGTCGCGGATGGGACGGCGAAGCCGCCCGGTGGGGGCAGCCGGCGAAGCCGGATGCGGGGGGTTTTAGGGGGCGAAGCCCCCTAACGAGCGCGCGCAGTGCGACGAGTATTTAAATATAATGTGCATATTATTGGTATATTATGTGTATAATCGACGGAATATTATTAGCATATTATACCTATCTATGTATGCAGCTTTTATACGATATAAATTTTGAGTGTGCTGTGTGGGTGTAGTGCACCCCTAGAAGATCTAGATTCTGTTATCCGTATTTACTCCCTGAAAAATCCTTTGCGTGGCACGAGATTATTTATGGATTAAATCTAGATATAATATGAGGAAAAAGAGGACATAGAAACCCCTTTGAATGAGATTAAATCTAGGTATAATTGGGATTTCGTGGATTTCAAAATACGAGTTTATATATGCAATAAAAATGCATAAGTGGTTTAAGAAATAATCGCAAGTCAGTTAATAGAAACGGAACTCCCAAATATTCACTCGAATGAGTTTGAAAATTATTCTATTTTCCTTGTTGCTTAAATCGTATTTTTGGGTCCGATTTGAAATGAGACAAGATTATCTTCACTATGTACCGAGAAACTTGGTTGCGTATAATAAAGGTATTCAATTACAACTTCATGTTGTCATGCTCGCGTTTTTTTCGTTTCTGAGTATAATTATTATTGTAAAAACATCAATGTCTATGTTTTCAAAGTATACTTCGCACATAAATATTGAATTTTACGGCATTTGTGCAACCTTTTTTTTCATTACTTGCGTTCTTTAATATTATCGGAAAAGTAGTATTTTGAATCGATTAATATACATGAAACATACCGATGTGTTGTCTTCGCGATTCCCAGGGAATAGTTTATTTCCATATTTGGATCCGTATTTTAAGAATGAAATTTTTCGCCAAAAATTAATCCCTCCTTCAAAAATATACTTCAATGTCGCGGTAGACCAGTTCAATTACCCGGAAAGGCCTTTTTTCGCATTTTCCATTGAATTTTCAGATATTTAAAATGACGGTTTTCAATAAAAATTATCCAGAAACGAAGACATTTCACTCAAAAATGGACACTGAATGATCCACGTCAACCACGTAAGATCGGAATTAAGCTCTCGAACCACCAAAGTGAGTCACCCTTCACTCCGCATTATGAAAATATGAAACTTGAGTTGAGCTCATCAAGCTTGAAGGTCCTTCGCTGATGTCGAATGCTTTGGAAAGCAATGGAGCTAATGCGAATTGCTGGCACTGCCGCACTTCAACTAGCAATGTTCATCTTACCTTAATTTCCGCGAAAAGTCTAATATAAACTTCAAGAAAACTGAATACGCCATCTTGAGCTGCAGCAAAGCAGTTGGCATGGTGTACAAATGAGCTCCAAATGGGTGTACTGGTACAAATCAGTTTCAAAACGGATGAACGAGTGGCACAAATGAGTTCCAAATTTAAATCCAAATGAGTTCCAAAGGTTGAAAATTAGTTCCATAGCAGTTTCCAATGTAAATCCAAAGCAGTTCAAAATGTGTTTCACATGAGTTAGAAGGGTGTACAAATGAGTTGATGACATGGTAGGACGCTATGACGTCATGAACTGATGTGTACCGTGTTTCAATTCCACAGCAGTTCGAAAGCACATACAAATCAGTGGTACAAAGCAGATAGATGACAGTTCCAAATGACTTACACAGCAGAAAGTTTTCCCTGAGTAATGTCGAAATGATTTTTTTGCTTTGAAGCTCAGTGGAGAGCCTAATATCCAACGATTCGTCCGCTCCTCCTTTCCATTCTGTTCCTTCCTTCCCTTCCCCCAACTGCTAGCGCTTCGTGCGCTCAAATACCCATACGTGTCTATGGATGTCTTTAAACGAATCGAATCGCGTAGTTGACGGCACGGCGCCCATTTCAATTCGGCCCGGCGCACAGTGGGCTGAAATCGAAAAAAGCTGGACAAAACCTCGAAAATGTTTTTTTTGAGTATGGAAGTTGAAACTTTTCTCAGTTGTTGCCAACACATTAGTGCATTTTTTGACGCAAAATGTTTTTCATAGGCTAATTTTTTATATAAAATACATAGCCTCAAAGTTGAACAATTTTGGCGCAAATTGCCCGCTTTGAATTTTTTTCGAAATTCAGCATGTTTAAACTAATGTCACACCTTTAGTAGTAATTCAATAGCAACAAAAATTTATAAAATTGTTAAACGGTTTGTTATCATCGATTACCATCAACTTTCACGACTTAGTTGTTGTATTTGTGACCAATACGATACAAAATGGCGGACCCTGTTTTTCGTCGAATTTTTGTGTTTATGTAGGATTTTAAAAAAAGGATCACCGAGTTACCTCGAGATATTTACACCACATATACAACAAAGTATATGGATTATGATAATCGGAAGTACAGCTGCGACCACCTGCGACGCCGAAATTAATATCGATTTTTCGAACGTGCGGCACCGCCCGGAGCTGGCTGCTGGCCACGGGAATTGGCGTACTCGACGGATGTTGGATAGTGAATCATTTTAAGCAAATTTATTGTATAAAAGCTATGATATATTATTACTACATTTATTTTCCTTTTGTTGTAACCTGATTTCTTCACTGTCCTGTAATATTTATCGTCGATGCAGTACAAAATGGCGGACGCTAATTTCAGTAACATTTTTGCCCATGTGTGGCTGTATAAAAAGGAGGACACCGAGTTGCTCTCAGATATTTACATCGTAATTGCATCAAGCCTTTTTGAGTCTTCATCCACAGAAATAATCTGCGACCGTTCGCAACAAATTAAATAAAATTGATGTTTTTACCGTTCCGCGCAGTCCGCGGCTGCTCTCTGGGCGCATGGAATGTCGTGACGCAGCGTACATAATAAAGCGCTATGAAGTCTTTGCTGTGGATATGTTTTATTCCAACATAATTACTACTATTTCATTTCAAGTTGGTTTGTTGTCACTTCAGGCAAATGAATTCGCTCCTCTATCCATTTTTACTGACTAGTGACTATTTACCAAATTCCCGAATGCAAACTAGCTGTCTTGAAACTCTGACAATTCCGCTCGTGCATTTAACCCCTTGGATGGGTAAAACGGCTCTATTAGCCTGCTTCTAACCTCAAAGACAAAATAGATTTTATAACCAGCCGACCTGGGTTGTTATTTGCCCGTCCACCCCATGCGGTAGTCGCGAAAAGGGTCTTTTTATGACCCCACGTTGCTCGTGTGCGGTTCCTTTTACCTTTTTCGGAAATTCCGTTTCCAGAAAGAAATGCATAAATGAATTTAGTTTTGAATATACAGTGAAATAGGTTAGTTTTACTGTGGTGATTTTGGATGCACTCAGATACACGCGCTTTGGATATTGAGAACTCCGGGGAATCTCATCGGTTTTCTGCTTTAACTGCATTGGCGGTGTCAATCACTCTTTCACCAGGCATCTATCATCCAAACTGGTAAGAGATTTTCATTTGTGGTACTTTATATTTGCCTCGTGCTATAAGCAATTTTCCTTTTTTTATTTACCATTAACGCCTCTAGAATTGACCCTTTCTTTAATTTTCATGTACGTTACTTGTTATTGGTAACTCGTTCGCCTGAAATAGAACCAGTGTAGATTTGAACAACAAATTTAGAGCAATTATAAAAATGTCTGGTCTCGAGGTAACTCGTCTATTGCTTCATAAAAAAGTTGTCAAATCCGGATGTAAATCCTTTGCGGAGGGATATGAATTTTTAATGTAATATCTGACGAAAGAGTTTTACGCGCAAGGTAATATTGAAGCTACGAAGGGCCTTAGTGACTCTCTTAAACGATATTTTTTGATTCGCTACCAAAGGAAATGGGAAGCCTTCAGTAGAAACAATGAAAGATTTTTGAGGAGAAATATTAAGTGGCTGAAAGCACCTATATATGTACCAGAAAACGTTCTTGAATTGACAAGAGCTTCTAATTCTTCGGGTAAGTATATGCGAATAATAAGTGACCTGAATTGTTGCATTATCTCAATGGATTTAAGGGCGATTTTTACTCATTTTGATCCCATTATAATCTGGTGGACGCCCGGAAAAAATTTTGACAAAGTTAGCGAAAGAACTAAGAGGAGGAAGACTGAAAGTCTTAGATCTTCTCACTTGGCGGCAACTTTATCGTTCGCAGCATCAATGACATGATGACATTATGACAAGAGAGGAAGGCGATGAGGCGGCCTTCAAATTAGTGAAGGAAATTAATTACAACGACCACTCCAACCAGAGCAAGGAGAGTCCTAGCTAAATGGAAGACACCCATCTCAGGTTCCTCCATGATGTCAGAAGACGAGGCTCTTTCTGTTATCATATCGATGCAACTAACAAAAAACCAGTGCAAGGGTCTTCGGATAATAGCTGAAAGCCATGGTCATAAATTATACCCGAACTATGAAAGAGTGAGGTAAAAATGCTGCGTACCCGGATGGCATAGAGATTATAGAAATATCGTGCGAAGTCAATCCACTAAGTCTCCTCTCGCACACTGCCTCACGGATTCTTGCGTGGCAACTGTTCCTGATGCCAGAAGTGAATTGAAGTGCACTCTGATTTGTAAATATTGTTTCGACGGCAGTTCTGGGCATTCACAGTATAAGCAAGTTTGGCAACAAGAGCCTAGGTCGGAGGAATATTTGTTTATGAGTTCTATGGTGCCCCCGACCGTTCATAAGGTCCTAATACACGGAGCAGGTATAGCTTCAGAGATGATTCTTCCTCTAGGGCAGATTATCTGAAGAAGCAATTGAAGCACGCAATAAAGATAGCAGAAAATATCGAGAAAACTTTAGCAGGAAGCACTTAAGAATATCTACCAACGATGACTTATTTCGCCGGGTCCTCCTGACCTCGGATCCAGTAATATCCAACGCCGCACCCCCAATTACGAAGAAATCCCGAAGAATGCCGATAGAAGTGAGGAATTTACTGTTACTAAATGACGATGACCCAGAAATCCTGCAGCCTGGAAGTAAAAGCGACAGTTCTTCAACCGACTCGGAGTGATATTATTACATGAGCATAGGGTAAGTTCAACAGTTATTTAGATATTCATTGATAACCTTTTATCAAAATGGAAGGATTAAGAAAGAAGCCTAAAAGATATACAGTTAATAATAACATTAAATACATCCTCAGCAAAGGCTATGCATTCATAGCGCTTTATAAGGTACGGTGCGTCACGACATTCCATGCGCCCAGGGAGCAGCCGCGGACTGCGCGGAACGGTAAAAACATCAATTTTATTTAATTTGTTGCGAACGGTCGCAGATTATTTCTGTGGATGAAGACTCAAAAAGGCTTGATGCAATTACGATGTAAATATCTGAGAGCAACTCGGTGTCCTCCTTTTTATACAGCCACACATGGGCAAAAATGTTACTGAAATTAGCGTCCACCATTTTGTACTGCATCGACGATAAATATTACAAGACAGTGAAGAAATCAGGTTACAACAAAAGGAAAATAAATGTAGTAATAATATATCATAGCTTTTATACAATAAATTTGCTTAAAATGATTCACTATCCAACATCCGTCGAGTACGCCAATTCCCGTGGCCAGCAGCCAGCTCCGGGCGGTGCCGCACGTTCGAAAAATCGATATTAATTTCGGCGTCGCAGGTGGTCGCAGCTGTACTTCCGATTATCATAATCCATATACTTTGTTGTATATGTGGTGTAAATATCTCGAGGTAACTCGGTGATCCTTTTTTTAAAATCCTACATAAACACAAAAATTCGACGAAAAACAGGGTCCGCCATTTTGTATCGTATTGGTCACAAATACAACAACTAAGTCGTGAAAGTTGATGGTAATCGATGATAACAAACCGTTTAACAATTTTATAAATTTTTGTTGCTATTGAATTACTACTAAAGGTGTGACATTAGTTTAAACATGCTGAATTTCGAAAAAAATTCAAAGCGGGCAATTTGCGCCAAAATTGTTCAACTTTGAGGCTATGTATTTTATATAAAAAATTAGCCTATGAAAAACATTTTGCGTCAAAAAATGCACTAATGTGTTGGCAACAACTGAGAAAAGTTTCAACTTCCATACTCAAAAAAAACATTTTCGAGGTTTTGTCCAGCTTTTTTCGATTTCAGCCCACTGTGCGGCGGTGCACCGTCTACTGCGTGAAATAAAGGCAGTGCTATACTGAGGCCTCTTTCTGACGAAACGACTTTTCGCCGGCCGCCGTTCACGTCAGGACGCCGTGAAATTCAGGCCGCTTTCAGACGAGACGACTCGCTCTGCCATGCTGTGGGCCGTGCCGTGAACGGCGGCCCGTTCCCAGCCAGCGGCCGTGTTTAAGTCAACGAAATTGTTACATTAGGCCCACACTCAAGGTTTTCCTGAAACAAGTTATCCAATAACGCTGCGTCGCGATGAGTCAACAGAATTACTGCTCGTCATTGACGCGTGCCGGGCGCGTGAGCTTGTATTTCCGCTCTTCCGCGGCCGCGTCAAGTTTCTTTCAGCACTTTTTAATTAATTATATCTAATTTTTCAGGTGAGAAAGCGCCTCATTCTAAATATTTCAGGATTGATATATGGGAACCGAAGAGAGAGGCTGTGACAAATTTAACGGCAAATTCTGGCGGAGAAACCACAACAGTGCTCAATATTACGCGGATGCGTTATGCGCGAGACAAACGAGCCAGTTGACCTTGGAATCGTAATGAGATAGAGCAAATCAACGTCGGCAGCGTTAAACAATGAAGGGTTAGGCTTTAATAGATTATGAATCATTAGATATTATTGTTTCGCTAATTCAACTAAAATCGCAAAAACGCGAAATTTCGTTTTTAGTTACCGATTTCGCGTTATTTCTTGTTATTTCGCGTTATTTCGCGATATCGCGTCTCACGAATTTCACGGACCTCTAGATATTCGTAATTAACATCTCGAAATCTATCTGGTACACCCTTTCACCTTCGTGGGAGGATTTTGATGCCGACCAGTGTTATAGACCTTGATTAAAGTCGGCTGAGTAACTTGTATCTTTTCTTTCTGCTTTTGAGAATAACGACTGACTGTTGCAAAGGATTGACTTCGGCACCCAAAGATGCAACAGTCACTACACTGTTATCATTCCATCAGCAAACAATATTGCCTTTTCTATCCATTTGGTAATCAAATGTGCCCCTTTCTTTTTTATTTAGGGTAGAATGAGATAGTGAAGGAGTTTGTCTATGCGATCTTTTCTCGCTGTGCCTGTTGCTTGGTTGCCCATCGAATGCAGTTTATCACAGAGTGCAATGCTTGTGAAAATGTTATTGAAAACAAAATGGTATTTACCAGGATGCTGCGTTGTGAGTGCCTCAGTCAATTGCAAAACAACTGAAGCACCTACACCATATTATTGGTTCTGAGTGTTCGGGTTTTTTCCTTAATAAGTTGAAACCAGCAAATGTAACCTAGAAGCATTGGACCACACCAGAATGTATACCCAAACCAAATAGGCTTACCCCGAATGAACTGTTTGCACCTGTGACGACCGAAATAGGGAATCAAGGCCACATCAAAGCTGAAGTACATATATTTCATTTGGTACAAATTTCATACAAATGTCATTAAGACGCTCAATTGGAGGTCGCAGCTTGGAAAACTTGTCCATGTGGTTCAAGTTAGAATTGTTAGCAAAATGCATATTTGAAAATATTGCTTCAAATTGGTCACGTCTCATTGCACCACCAACTAGAGAATTATGCGAATCTGTTCTCTGCTCCCAAAACATGCTTCACCTCGGAACAGAGACGTAACTATTCAGGAAAATTATTTGCAAAACACCGACAGTCAGTTCAAGGTTCACTTCAATATCCAGAAAGAGCTCTAAATATTCTGTAGGGGTCTTTATTTTTGTGAATTGTTCTTCTCAAACTCCACCTCCTACTGGCTGGGCAGTCAGCCCGGCTTTCTTCCATTTGTGCACAACTTTGGTTACCTTTTTTCTTTGAGTAAGAAGAGGTTGAGACGAAGCAGAAGCCTATGCACCGTCATTTTCAGTAGTATCACCATATGGTATCAGCAAAAGGTCAGCATGGTCAAAGTTCTCGTCAGAAGAACCATGAATGAGATGAGCAGAAGCGCGCAGCAATGAACCGGGAAGGTTATTAATTGTTCCACATCTAATTGCTTACTTGATTTAAAATTAAAGTGAATATTTCAGTGCACCTGAATGCATGCTTAATACTTGTGGATTTGCCTAGTGTTCCAAAAATGGAACACTGTTAAATAAAATTTTATAACTAAAACGAAATACGTTGTTCCAAAATTTTCTTCACTGAGCAATGTACGTTAACTATTACTGAACATGCAGGGAAAAATTTACAACATTTGGGCAAAATGGCAAATAGTTATTAATACAACATTAAAGCTGGTCTCAGAAAAGCTCTGATATTTCTCTCACAGATGGTCTCAGCAAAACTTGAAAAAAAAAGACTGATATTTCTCAACACACTGGCTGCGATGGGTTGGCAAAACTGACTAAATCTTTGCACCCCATAGTACAATATATCTTTATAAAGAGGTATAGAAAGATAAACCGTGGCATATTGGTGTATAATGAGTCATAGTCCTTAAATTGAAATGTCGCATCAGGTGTTCCAAAAATGGAACACCAGGCATAAATGGGTTGAGGAGCACTATCAGGTTCATGTACATTTATGTTTCATGTTTCATAGTGGCGAATCATATTGTACACACATTAAAATATACTTTCAAAGTACAAATATATAATTGTGAGCATAAATAACTTCCACAAAGTGAAGCCTGATGTTGTGTGTGTATATACATATGTTTATTAATTAACATTATTTATTGTAACAACTAATTTTTGAAGGCAATTTATCATAGAAATAATAGAAAATGCTTTTTGTTTTGGATTTTATGCTGTGAAATACCGTTAAATAATTATAAAACCCTAAAATTCCCCTTCTTTATAGTTAAATATCAACTATCTTAGCTTTAAAGAAATTCCTGTCCATTTTAGAAAACATAATCAAACAATAAATTGAAAATTTTTGTAAAAGAATACAGTGAGTCCTCGTTTAACGTTGTTGATTCGTTCCTGAAAAAGTCGACGTTAAGCGAAACAACTTTAAACGATGCAGTGTTTCCCATAAGAAACAATGTAAAAAAATTAAATAGGTTCCCCAGATAACACGGCATTTGTATTACATCAATAATACACAAAAAATACGTGCCCAAATACATATGTATAAGATGGAATACGATCGTATTACATCGGTATATTTCACGTAGAAGTGGTTCAAAAGTCCCTATGGATGTATGTATTCGTGCGTATTACAAATTGGAAATCTGAATACCCATACATGAATTATACATATGTATACAAAGGAATACAATCGTATTACGTCTGTATATTTCACGTAAAAGTGGCTCAAAAGTCCCTCAGGATGTATGTATACATGCGTATTACAAATTGGAAATCTGAATATCCTTACATGTAATATACATATGTATCTGCAGGCCCTCGTACACGAATTATACATATTGATTTTCTGACCCACATCCACTTAATATCAATATGGATCAAACGGATGAATAAATATAAGGAAACCAGAACATACAGATAATAAAACATTTATTCAAAGAGAAAAATAAAATAATACACACAAATAACAAGTGTGGCCATGAATATTGCTAACAAGCATTAAGGACCAGCAAACAGTAGGTGAAACTTAGTTTAAAAAAATGGCACAAAGATAAATCAAATACAAACAATGGTTTGAGTTGGAAAATAGAAAAAAATGTTAGCACGGAACAAGCGTTGTAACCCATTGCACAAGAAGAAACCTGAATTCAGGAAACCAACTCTGCACAATTAACCACTTTCTGAAAGGAGAAAAGAAGAAGTCAAGTTTAAAAGTCATGCAAAAATATATCTTTTTGTAAGATCTGAATAGGAGCTCAAGGCCTTTCAATTTTTTTTTTTCAATTCATATAGGCAGTCAGTATTCTGTGAAGTCTGTAATTTTAGTACTAATTCTGTATTCTGAATGCAAATGAAAGTTTGGCTTCTCTGCTAGATTCCAGACATAAGTTTTAAATTTTTTCATTTACCAATTATGTCGAGGTCCCAGCTAGAGCAGATTAGACCTTGTCCTTTGAGAAATCATATATTTTGGGGAAATGCTTTCATTTTACAAAATTAATAGCCTTTCTCTTGAGAAGAATGAGAAATATGAGAAAAGATCATATGACTACTTTTAAATATAAATTAACCAGGAAAACGTGAATCCATTGGTATGCTTATTTAGTACATGATATTAATATATTAGTACCATGATTAAGTGGCGGATGACTCACACAGAAAAAATATAAACTTGTGATATCAAATTTTCAAACAAATAAATTTCATACATAATAGATAATTTCAGGCTTAACTTTAAGAAACCTCTCGATTATGGTTAAAAAAAAAATTTCCCTCATACCTTACCTCGGTATTAACAATTCCACCTGGTCTTCTGGCTTTGCTTCGTCGTCTTTTCCGTAATCCATTCTCCTCTTGTCCAGGCCAAGCTATTTACATCGTCGCCTGCTGGGTATGCGCGAAAGAGCATGAAAAGAAAATTACAATTACCTAATTAATTTGGCCCGTACGCACCTTTTTCTTACATATAATGACAAACTTTCGCATGAAAATTACGTATTTATCTTGTGTTAATAATAATGACGAAATGCATCTTGATTGACTGCATTTCAAGATGAAAAAAATATTACATTTTGCTTTAAGGGAACCGATATTACACGACCAATACTTCTTGTTCGTTAAATAATTAGAAGTAGAGGGCAAAACCGCTCGGAACCTCGAGGAATCTATTAGTGACAAGGCTACGCTGATAAGTCTAAGGTCAAAGATGTTATGACTAAAGCATAGGATAACTAGGAATGCAAGAACTACAATACAGTAGGTTGTGGTAATAAACAGCGATAAAACAACTTACACGTGAACGAAAACATTCCTTTAAACAATTTTTTCTGCTCTTAATTAAGAGAAGAAAAAATGTAACTTCAGCCGCGAAGCACGGAATTACTATACGACGCATAATCTATTAATTTATACGTACAAGATTGACATTACTATGTTTTACCATATAACTTCAATGGACACCAGTCTCCTCGATACATAACTCAACAAAAAAGGAAAACAATAGCCAAACATAAACAAAATAATTACCTCTATTGGCGCAATGTGGTCAACACATTGCGCCAATAGTTGTATCCAAATATACTCAAATAACATAATTAATGTAGTCTATGTATGCGTACAATATAATAAAAGATAAATCATACCTTACCTTAATTATCCAGTGACAGGAAACTGTTGGAGCTGGCTTGCACGAATCGCAATAACGTGCGGGATTGAAGCACATTTCCAGCAAAACATAGCTTCGGTTTGAGCACACCATCCACACGCACCGGTTATCGAGGATTAAAACACTATGTCAATTCTTCCAATACGTATAATAATACAAACAAATATAAAATTAACTATACATCAGTAGCCGGAGTTCCTCCTACAGCACGTTCTTGACGTTCTCGTAGTCTCGAACGAAATGCCGAGCTAACTGTTAACGAGATTATCACTCCCACTCACTTCCCTAGCTTGTTGCGACAGAATTGAGAATTTAATTTTTTTGTTTAAACAGTTAATTTTAAATATCGTTTAAAAAATTAAACTTCGCTTTTACTTTTGCGCTGTGCAAGAACTATTTTTTGTATTTTTCATGTATTGTGAACCATTTTCCATGTGTATATTTCGCGGATGGAAACTGAATTTTACATATGTAATACGTCTGTATTTCGCGTGCATTTACAAATTAACATACATATGGTCGCCATACTACCCTTGCTCACATCGATCAGTATATGATTTATTTTTAAGCTTCCTGGGTATAAATTCGAATGGATGAATGATCATTGAAATGAGGAAATCTGGCGTTTGCAGTGAACATATTATTTCTGCAAAAATGTTTCTGAACATTTCACTAGACGCCACGAAAATCCACCTCTCAAAAATTACAGGAAATATACATAATGTATATTTTGTGTATTTTTGACCACATTTACATATGTATTTCCTCTGTATTCATACATATGTAAAAGTAACAAGTGTTACACGATATTTACATTTGTATTTTTGACCACATTTACATAAGTATTCAAATTTCAAAAATACAAATGTATTTATCGTGTAAACACGTACCACTTTTACATATGTATGAATACGAAGGAAATACATCCAATAATACATATGTATTACACATGTTATACATAACAAAAATACATATGTATGTGACCCATGAAAATACAATATAAATACATTATGTATATACAAATGTGTGCTGTTGGGGTCCTAGCCATGATCCTAACAATCCATTTCTTCGTGAAGAATCCAGAATTTCCCGGGCGAGAATCCAAGGAGGCCAATTACCGGAGCCGTAACTTTAAGCAGACTTCGTGACCAATCGGGAGACACATGAATCAGGCCAAAATGAAAAAATCTGAATCTGACACTCGGAAGCACGAGGACGAAGGGCGAGTCAATTTTCGTGATGATATGAATTCTTTAACCCGGCGGAAATCTCGTGAAACATTCATTACCGATTATTCACTTCAGCATGATAACGATTCATTCGAAACGAAACGAATTTTCATAACGAAAAGGTTGGGAAGAAGGCATTTTTAAATGAAATATAAAAACTAAAAAGAAAGTATTTTAGGGTGCGATTCATAGACGACACTGAAATTGCTCTCTTTACAAAGTCTCTCTTTACGGTAAAGTGAGACTTTAGCTAAAGTTCGATGCAGAGTCGTTTCAAGGATCTCACTTTATAAAGTGGCACTTTAGCTCCTAAAGTCTCGATCATGCATTGAAATTTTGAGTGTTGGCAATGAACGCTGCGAAAAAGTGAAGAAAAAGATGACACACGATATTAAATGCGTACTTGTTTACATGTTTCTGGCGACTGGGTTTTCGTGTGGTATTTTGCTAAGATTTTATTAAGTTGCATTTTCTCGTTTTCTCATATTATGTGCGAATGTATAAATGAATACTGCATCATTGAAAGCTTTTCCCCACTACCTTTTTTGTACGTTAATGACTGAGTTGGCTGAATAAAAGCTCACTTTTAATTAGCTTCGTGCAATGCCCTTCGATGTTTCCAGCGAAGTAAATATTCAAATGATGATATTTTCACGACATTTTATATGATTAACTGCAAACGGTTGTTTGGACTACATGTTAGTCGAAGTTTGATGGTGTACTTTCATTGAAGGTGGGTGAAATAGTGAAATTCTCTCGCGTTAACTTGAAACTGTATCAATTATTTGAAGATTTACCGATCAGTGGTTGTCTCAGTTGGACGCATATTTTGAATGAGGTATGGGTGTTCGCTGAATTCTTTTGTGCTTACCAATATTTTAATTCTTAGAATGTTGACCTAAGGGGTTATATACTATACTAGAGAAATGGACATTCAAGAATAACTACATCATCAAAACCAATGAATGAATGGCCACACAATGAAACATTTTGAATGTTAGAATGGATTTATATCAATAAATATCTCTTTGTCTACTTCAAATGATGCCTCGACATATGTGAATACCTAACCCGAGTATCCATTCACGAATTTTGTAGTAAAAACGTCAGTCTGTGATGCTGTGTAAATGACATTTTATAACAATCCTACATCCTCGAGAAAACATTGCTTTGCTGCAGATAATATGATTATGAAGGAAAGTATGTTTTAATTTTTTTGCTGCCTTTCATGACGAGATCTTATATCATCATTATAAACATTCAAATGCATAGTCGAAAAACGAAACAAACTCGACTCTGTATAGTTTCAAAATCACAGAAACATGTTAAACGCGATATGGAGGCATACGGCAAGAGTACATTAAGCAAATATTGAATGAAAACGCTTAAAATGCAAAGCAAGGTAAATAAGCTAGCATTTTGCTGACCAAACGACATGAAAATCAAGTCTTTGCGTACGAAGGCTATTGAGGCCAATGTAAACAGAATTTTGCTATCATATTCAAGTATCTTAAGGAAAATTATGAAACATAAACGCATAAATAACCTAAGTACTTAACAATTAGCATGTGTACAAATGCAACATAAATTATGCTAATCTGTCCAACCACTTACTGTGTTGTAATTATCACACGACCGATAGAGTTAAACTTCAAAACATAAGTAATGGGTCATCTCCATCAATACCGACTCGATATACTTTCAGGGAAAAGACATATATTACGTGTCTGGTTATTTCTTGAAACACGCCACTCTGCTGCTGTGTTCTCACCAAAAAATTAGTTCCTATTCATTTCCGTAACCCAAATATCTTCGTATTTCAACTTCAATAACAGCCGGTGCCGCCATATTTATTTATCCATAAAGGACACTTTAGCCCTAAAGTGAGCTCCGGTTGGGCACTTTACGGTAAAGTGACGATTCGGCCATTTTTCTTCTAAAGTGGCGTTTATGAAACGGAAAAAGCAGACTTTAGCCCGGCTAAAGTATACTTTAGCCTAAAGTGCCGTCTATGAATCGCACCCTTAATGGCGAAACATCGATATTTTCAGTAACAGAAGAAATTTTAATTGTAAAAACTCGACCTGCAAACCTAAAACTCGACCGATCTCTCCAGCAGTTGCACCTTCATCAATTCTTTTAATAATACCAAGTTTTTGTTCTAATATCGCCGTTTTTTCTTCACGTCTGAAGAACCACCAGGATAGCCTCTTCTTCGTGGACATTTTTTTCTGTTGGCATCACAAAAATATACGGATAATGGGTAAATGAGGCGATAATTATTCGCTCAGATGCATATTTAACATACGCTACCCACGCCAACCTTTTCTGTCGAACGAAAATTACCAATCGCATTAATATAGTAATATTTACTATACATCAGATGCGCTTGCGTTCTATTCGCCATTCATTTTTTTTTCGCCACGCATAATTTGAACAACGTTATCGCGAAGCAATAACGACGTTAAATGATAAAGGGTTTCAATTTTTGGACAACGCTATCGTGAAACAACGTTAAACGGGACGACGTTAAACGAGGACACACTGTACCTTCATTACTTCATTTATTCACACAATGCATTAAGCACAAACATGCGACAAAAAATTCATAGAGTTAGAAAGAAAGGGATGGGAACACGTAGTTAAAAAAGGACATGGACAATGGTGCTGTGGTAGACGGGAAAAGCCAGAAATCAGAGGGTAAAAATGCAGCCTGACTGGGACTTGAACCCAGAACCGGCCGGGTGCTCTATCAGTTGTACTACCAGGACGCTTAGATTTACCATGATTTCAGTATATATATAACAGTACAAGAGCGAGTCACTATCGCTAAAAAAGGAACACATGGAAAAAATGTTTACATCTGGGACAGTTGCATGGTGAGCGTTGGTTGGTGGTGATTGGCAGAGATTTTTGAAGTGGGCGGGTGGCTTTCAAAATGGTGCTTAGATTTGGTTGTCATTAATTGGTGATCCGTGGAGCAGTAGGGAAAATCTAGGAGGTAGATTTGTGGTTGGAAAGAATGGGGTACTAGTCCTTAAGGATATCCTGTTGGGCATGAGCACCAGGAAAGTAGGTAGTTAGAAAAGAGGGGGAGCAATTTTTATCCACTTGGGGTGTTGGAATAAACAGTTTTTTTATCATTTTATTGTTTAAAAGTTTTTGGGGTACCCATGGTGAAGAAGAGAGGTGTGTAATTTTTAGAGTAACTTCTGAAGATATTCTGGGTTATTACAAATCCTGTGTCTATGGATGGAGAGAGAATAAGGGAAGGAACATTTGGTGTGTGGTGGATGGCAGCTATTGTAGTGAAGGTGTCACTGTTTGTAAGTGGCCTTGATGTGAACCAAGGCCTGGAATTTGTTGTTGCTAGAAAGGTGTATGTTCACGTTAAAGAAGGTGATATTAGTGTGGGAAATAGAAATAGTGAAAGAAACAGAAGCAATGAGTTGAGTGAAGAGACAAAGGTGTTAAAAGAGTTGAGACCAGAGCTGGAAGATGTCGTCTATGAATCTAAGCAAGAAGAAAAGGCTTTCGATGGTAATTTTTTATGAAGTTTTCTTTGAACAGGTCAAGGAAAAGATTGGTATAGGAGGGACTAAACCTACTTCCCATTACACATGTGGTTACTTGCAGATGGTAGTTATTGTTAATAGAGAAGGCATTGTGGGTGAGAATTAGATGGGAAAGATCAAGAAGAAATTCAGTGCTTTTGAGGTGTCAGTCAGGGGGGTTGAGGTATGGGTCATAGTGAAAGATACTGGCGGAGTGCAGCGAGTCCCTCAGAATGAGGGATAGAGGTATACAGTGAAATTACATCAATGATGGCAATGATGATGGGCTGATTGAGAGGTAGGGAAATAGGATTGAGTTTAGAAAGGGAGCCATGGGAATCTTTACTTATGATGGAAGGGACTGAATGAAGAGTTGGAGATAGAAATTAACAAATGCAGAAATGCATTCGGTAGGAAATTTTTGGGAGGAAACTATGGGGCAGCCTGGGTTATTTGCTTTATGAATTTTAGGAAAGATATAGAAAGATATAGAAGTGGTGTGAGATGGTGAAAGAAGGGCAATTCCAAACTGGCTTAGACCCTCAGAGGGACATTTTGCTTTTAGTAGGGTGTTCAATTCTCTGTGGAAATCAGAGTTAGGGTTTGACAAGATAGGGGAGTAGGAGGAGGAGTCTCCTAATAGTCTGTTGCACTCTACACTGTAGTCGCTGGTGTCAAGTACAACAGCTGTGGAACCTTTGTTGGTGTCTGTGCCCAACCTTGGTTATACTATATGTGTTAAATACCTCATGGAGAAACATCTTGAAAAATAAACACTAAACACTACTCTCCCTACCCATACGAAGCCCCTCATATGTAATAACCCTGATGCCCTGGAAAACATCCTCCACAACCCTAACCATTCCCTCCTTCAGAGAAGCTACCCAGTGTCCCTCCTGAGTAAACAATTATCAAGCATAGATACCACCCAAAATCTTACAAAAGCCATTAAGCACTTGGTGTTTCCTATCTCATATCACGTATTTTACCCAGGTAGGGTAAGACACAGTGTAAAAGACAGGATAAAAAAGACACACAAATATAAATTTTCGGTGGCACTACCATCTTCCTAAGAGTTAGGAACAAGAGTCAGAGGGACTACTTGCTTGTGGGACCTTTTCTCAGTTTATGATATTAAGCAAACAATATTTGTCCCCACTAGACAAACAGTTCAGTCTGCCTCTATTATTGATAATGTACTCTGCAATCTACAATTCAGTATAGGTCAAGCCATTGAGTCCCATCTTTCAGATCATAAGGCCATAGTTACAACTATAGAAGTACCAATATCCTCACTCTCGTCTACCAAATCATTCTTTTCTAAGAAAAGAATTTTCACCTTGGAAAACATTGAAGATTTCTGCAACAATCTGCAACTTACTACTTGGGATTCTGCATAAAGTGCAGAATCAGTGAATGATAAATTTAATAATTTCCTTGATATTTTCCATACGCTCTTCAATGGTAGCTTTCGTCTTGTAAAAGCTAGTTCAAATAAGCCTCAAAATAAAACCTGGGTTACTCCTGAAGTAATACAAAATTCACAAATTCTAAAATCTCTGTGGTCAGCTTACAAAGCTATCAATGACAATGATATTAAGGAACAATATATTGCTTTCAAAAAGTACTACTCAAGTTTAATCACTACTACTAAAAGGACTCGTAATATCAATTCCATCTCTTCTTCAGATAATAAATCAAAAACAGCTTGGGATATAATCAATAACACCTCTGTAAAATTGAGAAAGAATGAATCTCCCAAAGAAATTTTACACAATGGTATTCTTGTTTCAGACCCAGACATGATTGCAGTTCATTTCAATACGCATTTTCTCAATCCCTTGAAAACATCATCCATGTTACAAGTCAATACAGATCATTGTCGTCATAATAACTCAGTTCTAAATAACATGTGCCTTTACCCTACTAGTGAGAAAGAAACAGAATCAATCATCAATAAAATCAATACAAAACACTCAGCTGGGTGGGATGGGGTTCCCTGCTCCCTCCTGAAGATGATGAAGATTGCATAAGATATCTTCTTACTCCTATCACTCATTTGGTCAATGCTTCTCTCTCCTCGGGTATTTTCCCTGACAAACTTAAAATGGCAGTTGTAACTCCCCTACACAAAAAGGGTGATATTCAATCAATTGAAAACTATCGACCCATATCAAAACTTTCAGTTTTTTCTAAAATATTAGAAAGTGTCATTTCAAAAAGAATAATGTCATTCCTGATAAAAAACAACATCTTATCCAAATCTCAGTTTGGTCTCATAGGTGGTCTTTCGGCAGAATTTGCCATTTATAAATTTATTGACTCGGTTCTTGAAGGTCTTGATCATCACCTCAATACTGTTGGTACTTTTTATGATTTGTCTAAGGCTTTTGATTCTGTTGACCATGAGACTCTCTTGAGGAAAATCCACATATATGGTATGAGAGGAATTGCAAACAATCTAATCAGGTATTTTCTTGAAAAAAGAACCCAGGCAGTAACCATTATAACCGATAACATGGTTAAACATACCTCACCTCACCAGGAGATATTGAGGGGTGTTCCTCAAGGCTCCATTCTTGGGCCCCTGCTTTTTTTGTTATGTATCAATGATCTACCCTCACAATTAAAAGAAAATATTTTTATGTATGCTGACGATACGAATCATCTACTGAAACGTGATGGCAATATTGTTGTTCCCACTCAAAATGCTGTCATCAAAATGGAAACATGGTGTTCAACTAACAAAGTGGCTATAAATAAATCCAAGTCTTCCTTTATATTTTTCCATCCTACTCAGAAAAAAATTGATTACAGCCCTTACATTAAATTTTCAGATTGTAATCTTAAGCGGGTTACTAATACCAAATTTCTAGGTATCTCCATAAATGAAAATCTAAACTGGGATACCCCCATATTAACCCATTTATGCCATATAAGGTTTGAAAAATGCAAATTTTACCCTGATTTTTACATATTGTAGATAAAAATATATATGAAAACAATGGTCTATCTTTCCCACTACCCAGTGAGAAATGGGTGGTGGAATCCACGTGGAACCCACGTGGAGAATTAACGTGGATACCACGTGTTTTTGGTCGTGGAATCAACGTGGAACCCATGTGGAAATTTGGTGGAAAAATTAAAACAGCAGTTGGTGCTGTCCTAAAACCATTAAAACCTCAACCACTCTATATCTAAACCTTCTATATATGTGTCTACGATTTTTCATGTGCTCTCATGGCTGCCTTTCCACGAATTATATAAAAATAGAATGTGCGATACATTTTCACATAACTAGCGTGGTTTCAGGATGATAAATGACGCAATGTCACCAGAGAGTTAAGTTCCACAAATTAGAAATTCTGTTTAACATTTTATGATAATCACCACAAATCCACTTGAAATCAACGTGGATTCCACGTGGGTCCAACCACTCAATATCCACCACCACCAAATATCCACCACTCAACGTGGATTCCACGTGGGTTCCACGTGGATTCCACCACCCATTTCTCACTGGGTAGGCTCAGCACTATTACCATTTGTCTCTATATAGTGACAAACCACACGGCGACGGAATTCAAGAAGACCAATTGGCATCAAATCGTTTATTTTATGCAATTGCCAAGCATTTTGTAAAGCCAGCTCAAAGCAGATTAACGGAAGGCTTGAGTACCATTTATTTCCACGCATTGATGCTTGATACTTGCCAATATTTTCATCAGCTCGGTCCACTCCTCCCATATATTGATTATAGAACTTGATTAAATTTGGCTGAGTAACTTGTATCTTTTTTCTGATTTTGAGAATAACGACTGACTGTTGCAAAGGACTGGCACCGGCACCAGAAGATGCAACAGTTACAACACTTTTATCATTTCAGCTACAAACAATTATTGCCTTTTCCATCAATTCCGTCATCAAATGTGCCCCAATCTTTTTTATTTAGGGTAGCATCAGATAGCAAATGAGGTTTGTCTACGCGATCTTTTCTCGCTATGCCAGTTACTTGGTGGCCCATTGAATGAAGTTTATCAAGGAGTGCAATGCTTGTAAACAAGTTGTCGAACCCAAAATGATATTTACCGGGATGCTGCGTTGTGAGTGCCTCAGTGAATTGCAAAACAATTGAATATACGTCTTTACACCCAAAACATACGCCGTCTCGGAACAGAGACTCAACCACACCAGAATTTATACCCACTCAGGAAAATTATTCCCAAAAAACAATGACATTTACTGACAGTCAGTTCAAGGTTTACGCCCTTACTTGCACCCCTCTACCTCCTACTGGCTGAGCAGTCAGATCGGCTTTCTTCCATTTGCGCACCATTGGTGCCGCGAGGGGGGGATATTGGGGGATAAACCTCCCCCCCCAGAACTCAGAGAAATTTTTAAATTCAATTCATTTTACGTAATTGGATAAATATTAATTACACAATAGAGCAAGTATTAATAAAATATCCCTTAGAAAGCCATAAAACTCACAATTTTGAACCATTTATCATAAAAATTTTCTCGTGGATGGCACCTGCACCTCCCATATTCCATACCCCTCCGAACTAGTTGCACCTAAACCCCCCTAACCTTTATTCCTAGCTGCGTGCCTGTTGCGCAAAACTTTGGTTACCTTGTTTCTTAGAGCAAGAAGAGGCAGAGGCGAATTGGAAGCCGATACACCGTCATTTTCAGTAGTATCACCATCCGATATCAGCTAAAGGTCAGCACTGTGAAAGTTCTCGTCATAAGAACCATGAATGAGATGAGCAGAAGCGCACAGCAATGATCCGGGAAGGTTATTAATTGTTCCACATCTAATTGCTTACTTGATTCAAAATTAAAGTGAATATTTCAGAGCGCCTGAATACACGCATAATAGTAGTGGATTTGCCTAGTGTTCCAAAAATGGAACACTGTTAAATAAACACTTGTAACTAAAACAAAATACATTTTTTCAAAATTTCCTTCCTAAAGCACAATAGGTTAACTATTACTGAACATGCAGAGAAACATTTACAACAGTCGGGCGTAATGGTAAATAGTTATTAATATAATATTTAAGGTGGTCTCAGAAAAACTGCCTTGAAAAAAAGACTGCTATTTCTC
The DNA here is from genome assembly GCF_921293095.1 of Ischnura elegans. Classification (NCBI taxonomy): domain Eukaryota; kingdom Metazoa; phylum Arthropoda; class Insecta; order Odonata; family Coenagrionidae; genus Ischnura; species Ischnura elegans. The sequence goes on along the minus strand of NC_060259.1, from coordinate 2,145,005 downwards.
AACACACTGGCTACGATGGGTTGGCAAAACTGACTAATTCTTTGCTCCATGTAATACAATATACCTTTTAAAGAGGTATAGAAAGAAAAACCATGGCATATTGGTGTGTAATGAGTCGTAGTCATTAAATTAGAAAGTCGTGTCAGGTGTTCCAAAAATGGAACACTAGGCATAAATGGGTGAATTGTATTTCATCCTTGGTGGCTTCAGGCTGCTACTTAATTAGACGGGTGATTCAGCTCACAAATATAGAAACAGCCATGTCACTTTACTACGCACATATTTATTGCAGATTAAAATATGGTATTTTAGCCTGGGGTCACTCCCCTAAGGCAGTCCGTCTTTTTAAACTACAAAAATGGTCGGTAAGAATATTATGCAAAGCTAAAAAACAAGCTACCTGCCGTAATCTTTTCAAAAGGTTACAGATCCTTCCCCTTCCTTGTATATATATTTATTATGCTGTGATGTTAATTAGAGAATTTAAACAAAAGTTGTGCCTTACCATGAATAACGATATTCGTGATTATCATACAAGAAGTAGAAATGAGCTCGCAGTGAGGCAATAAAATCTTTCTCTCTTCAGTAGAGGGCCTTTCAATATGAGTATTAAAATTTATGATAAATTACCAAAATCAATCAAAGATGAAATCAGACCTGGCCTTTTTAAAGCAAAATTTAAAAAATATCTTTTAGATCATTGCTACTATTCAATTATGAATTCAACTGATGAATTCTTTGAGGATGCCTCGCAATTAATGTAATATGTATATGTATTATAATATATTGTGAGTTTCTTTCTACTTTTGATTTGTTTTTTATGTTTTCCTGACGGGTCCTATATATGTATATTCATATATTTTCTGTGACCAATAAAATATTATTATTATTATAGAGTATTTTGCTTTTTTCCCTAGCCCTGAGGAAGGTGGTAGTGCCAGCAGAAATTTAAATCTGTGTTAGTGTCTTTTATACTGTATTTTATCTTACCCAACCAGGGTTAAATTTGTGGTATGATATGTTATAAAGTCATGGTGTATTTGATCACATTTATGCATTTAGACATCCACTATGCTACAATGCTACAATATGACTGCTGTGTTTTTCATTCAGGTGGAGTGGCTGAAAAATGATGAGCCCTTGAAAATAGATATGCCCAACAAGTATGAAATAATTGGTAATGGCACAGAATTACAAATCCACAACATAGCTTATGCAGACACTGGGGCTTATATGTGCCAGGCTACAAATGTTGGTGGAATGACAAGAGACATTTCCTCACTGGTTGTACAAGAAGATCCAACTCCAAGTAAGTAGATTAGTGCCTCTTATTTTTATTCTTGATTTTTAAAATTACTAAAGTATATCATGACCAACCATGAGAATAGGCATGTATATACTCAGCAATATTTTATGATGGTCAATATATACATGCTCAAATTCTAAGGAGTTAGAATTGCCTGCTCATATTTTTAGTTTTTTAATGCATATTTTAGTGAATTCTCAGAAAACAACAAAGGATAATTGGCAGAAGTTATGTTCTTCACTTTGATTTTTTCACATGTTGAACTGCTTTTAAGTGTCCCCTAGAGTTTTGGGTACAAAATGGAGGGAGGGGCTGGGGCTACTCCTATCACAGGCTGACTCACTTTTCCATTGATTTTCCAACTGTCTTCTACCTGCCTCACTTAGCTAGCTCACATTGTTCACAGATATTTCCAGAAATTTGATCCCCCATATTTGGGGTGTTCTTGTGACCCTGTATAGAGTAATGCCCCCACGATAGCTTCATTTCTCACACTCTGCAACTATGTAGGCCAAGGCTGAAATTAATTCACTGAACTACAGGGAAGTGCAGTGGCGCCGACTCCATGGGGCTTGAGGGGGCCCGAGCCCCCTCAAAAATTAGTTGTGGGTGTGAGGAAAAAATGTGCCAGGCTTGTCGATATTCCCCGAGGTGTCCAGGTATCGAGATTAGAGTTCTTAGTGTTCTAATGTTGATCATATGTCTCTTCTAAAATGCTTACAAAACTTAAAACTCACTACTTATAAAATTTCCCGGGGCAACATCCCCGGTTTGGGCCCCCCCAATATTTTTTGTAAGTCGGCGTCCCTGGGGAAGTGTAATCATGATAATGATGATGAGCACAAGATGTCAGGGAAGTGTAATCATGATAATGATGATGAGCAAAAGATGTCAGATTCAATTGAATTCAAAGAAAAGATACAATTGAATTTTCAAATATTCAATGGAATTCCCAAATATCCTATTGAAATCTCAAATACTCAATTGAATTCTAAAATATTCAATTGAATTCTCCAATATCCAATTGAAATCAAAAATACCGTTATACTGTTATTCATATGTTTACTTGCACATGGTTGACTGGGTTGTGGTCAATTTTGGTTAATTTTTTGCTTGTGGAGAAACGACTATTTAATATCGGTGTTATTTAACCTGTGCTTGATCCCCACAGCATTGTGTTAGGTCATTCGTGTGTCTCTTCAGTGATATAGTGGAAGTCTTGATGTGATTGTTGTGCTTTAGTTTGTTCATTTAGTAATGTATCGTTTGCCTTCAGTTTTTTGACTGGTTATACTAACGTTTCTGTTTAAAATGTAAGCATATTTATTTAACTTAATTATGCGTACGTGCGTTACGTCGCCAACAAAAAACTACTAGCATTGTCGGAATAGTGTGTATCACGCAGGTTTGTTTGTGTGAAGTGAAATTCCCGTATTCTTGTATAAACATGAGTGACATGTTTCTGTTGAGAAAAACAAGTTATGTTGGTTTAATGCAAAACCAGAATTATATTAATTAGTATTTTAAAGAAGCCTTTCTTAGGTAAAGACGTTTGAGATATTTGTTGGTGAAGTTGTTATCGCTAATCGCGGAAAAACGTTTGCTTTTCAACAACTACTCAATGTTGTTTGAACTGGTAAAAGTTGTGGCTCTCATGGTATAGTTGTTGTTCTGATAATCATGGCAAAACTATACAGCTTTTCGATAACTATTCATGATTGTGAGAAGTGATGGAAGATGTGGAAAAGCCCAATTAAAGTTTTTATGACACTGCTTCTAAAAATATTTCAACTTTAATTTCTATTCACATATTTTATTTATTCAGAATTTGGGATTCGTGAAATTTAGATGTTAAGTGTATCCTACCAAATAATAAGTTTACCATATTGGAGGTATTTATGTATTTGTAATTTTTTCAATTGAACTGTTCAATTGAAAAGTAACAAATTTCAATTGAATTTTTCAATTGATTTTTTTTCAATTGAAATTTGTCACTTTCCAATTGAATGGTTCAATTGAATATTTTTCAATGGAACATTTCCAATAGGGTAAATGCAGATCCTTTGCAAAGTGTTTTATTAATGTCATGATCTATTATTGTAACAGGAAATACAACAGTCTATTCGCATGAACATAAGAGTATGGCTCATGTAGAGTAAAAGATAAAACTCAAACAATATTCATATGCAGACAGACTACTATGAAAATGCAGATTATGCGGTCAACATGTTTATGTTCTATCTATCTATGCTTAATACATGTACTACTGACATGATTGCTTCCTGGATGTTCATCTGTTGACTATTCTGGTCTGCACTTAAGATAGCATCATCCCCTTTAAGGCTATCGGATCAGCAAGGGAAATAAAGCACTTGCAATATCATCTAACATGGCAGACTAATGCAGGTACCAAGACAGCAAAAAATATGCCATGGAAATATAAATACACAGCATTAATATTTGAATGAGATGGTATTATCTACTTCAGCACACAAAGCTAAGCTTATCTTAAAGCAGATAAACCTTGATATGCTGTGAGACACATGTAATTGAAACCCATTAACCCCTGCAAGGCAAATTTTTCCCAAGACAATGAGCATGGTCCATGATGAAAAAAAATTGTCAACTTCTATGTCCTCAGAATCAACTTCTGTCACTTCTTCATTATATCTGGTCATCAACTCTATTGCGCTTTCCATCACTCACGTATTTATATGTATACATAACATTTCTTCCCACAGCAGCACCAAATGAGGAGAGAAGATTTTTCTCATTCCATGATTGGGGGGTTTCTGTCTATGAGCCAACTGCATGTCGACTTTATCACCAAATACAAGCTACTGACATCATTCCAGGAACTCAGGTAGATGAAACACTACTCAATATTCATCATATGTGGGATAATTATTGAGCTTAATTTTATTTTAATTTTACCACTTTGTTATAGGAGTATGTGTGTGGTGACAAGGGAGTGAATTGTAGCTGGGGACAAGCAATCAATGTGGCCAACCGATATGTGTATGTCACTCAGCCCAAAAAGGATCGAGTCCTTGTCATCAGTAAAATACAAATGGTGGTTGTAGATGTAAGTACAATTTTTTAGCTTTTAGCAATATTTGGTTCTTGAACTGTTTAAGTGATGAAGGAGGATGTGGACCCCTGCTGGCATCTTGTATGGCAGTTGTTGCTGAGAGTGACGTCTGAAGGAGGTGATAAGAACGCTCATGATGCGTGCCTCACCTCCATACAGGTTCAGCAAATCACAGGCATGAAGTAGACAATTTTCAGTAATTTCAGTTGATTTTGAGAATATAAAAATGATACGAAAACTATTAGGCACAGTATCCTATGCCCAATGTCTACTTAAGATGATGCAGTTGGCTGAGTGTGGAAATATGGATTGAAATTTTGGTTAAAAAAAAGTCACCTAAAACTCAGTTATATTTTGAACAAATTCTTTTTTTATTTTAGCTACATATTTATATCCTATTTTGCCTTATCCTTTTATTCCCCATGAATTATCTCATGAAAAGTCAGCAAGGATAGCAGTAACTTATATCTTTGCATAAAAATACCCTTGAAAATGAGAATTTATTTTAGGAATAAGTTTGAGATTATCTATATTATACATTTAGGCCCATATCGTCAGTCGCTCCTTCAGATCTTGTCTTCACTTAGGATTCCTTCGGCGGCCTCCTTTGCGAAGGATGCGATTACGTTCGAGAGACGATCCTCAGTGAAGCTCTTTTTTATCTTCCGACTTAAGCTGGTCTTTTGGATCATTTTCATTGCTCATGGAATGTCCAGTTCTAAGATCCGTTCATCCAGTCAAACAAAGACAAAGCATAACTCACCTAGCGTCACGTTGGTCACAAAATATGCCAAAATGGAGCGAATGGGTAACGCGGAAAGAGTTTTCTGTTTAATTCGGTAATCAAACATAGGGATATTCAAGAAAATAAGAAAACGGACGCAGTGACAGTATGCATTGGAATCAGAAATTAAATTCACCGAAAATTCATAGATAATTCATACTTCAAATATACAACAGACCGAAGCGTAGGAAAAAAGCAACAAGTTTCCTCAGTTAGATGATTAGTAAATATCAACTATAGTCTTTAGTAGTCGAAACGTACACCTAAACAATCCAGCATTAACGTAAGCCAACATGATGATTAAATAATTGCTGGGGTGTAGGTAATATAGTGCAAAAAGTTGTTTGCCAACGTGTTGTTTTATTTGAAAGCCTTCATCAGGGCTATGAATGAAAAAATGAGAGAACAATAATGTACAATATTGATACATAAATAAAGGATACAAAAAAGCTTTTATACAACAATATAATTAAAAAATGAGAAAGGAATACACAAGGATTTTGGCATTAAAAAATATAAAAAATATTTTTTTAATGTCAAAATTCTTGTGCATTCCTTTCTCATTTTTTTATTGTAATATTGTAAAACAAGTGTTTTGTAACCTTCATGTATTTATCAATATTGTATATTATTGTCGTCTCATTTTTTCATTCTTAGCCCTGATGAAGGTTTTAAAATAAACCGAAACGTTGGCAAAAAACTTAATCGTACGCGGAAAAAAGGTTTAGTTAGAACTATCGAATTCTGATGAAATTTATCAAACTTTTCGGTCGTCATATGGCTCATTGAAAAATTTAGTAACAATTACCATACCAGTTTGATAAATTATATCAAACTGGTTTGGTAATTGATACCGAAATGGCCACAGCAGTTCGATAAAAACTATCAAAATCAAAAGATAGTAAAACCGACGTAGCGTGCACATGTGAAAGATTTTCAATCCAGAAAACACTATTCTGATTTAAAATCATAAAATTCATAGTTTAACGTAAGTTTATGCTAAAGAAATACAAAAAAAGCTAAAAAAAATCTGCCTGCAAGCAGCAACGAATGTGGGCCCTCCGCGTGGTAGCGACGGGCACTAACCACTGGGCTAAATCGGTCGCCATAATAATTTCTCACACAAACACAGTAATATTTTATTAATGTAAATAATCATCCTTTGGGTTGAAATGTGAATAAGATGTGACTAAACTTTCCCTTTGTAAGCTTAAGAGGAATACTTGATGCATAAAATTGCATTACATAGTTACTCCATATCCATATCTAGTGCAGATGCACAAGAAAACTTTATTTGTAGGCTTTTTACATCGATGTAGAGATGATGTTAACGTGCTGGGTGATATCCTTAGCATGGATTGAGTCTAGTATGACGACTTTTATCACATGTCATTCAACATGATCGCGAATGATTATACCTCAGGAATACCTCTAATTAAGGTTTTTATGTGTCGAAATACACAAACATCTCCTAACAGCTTTAATTTCCATGATAATACGCTGTTCAATCATTGTCTTTGATGCACCGGCTTACGGATAACATTGCAATGTAAAGCAGAAATAAACATTAAGATGAACAAAATTAAAACGTTATCGCCATCACAAATAATAAAAACAAAATCATTTCTACCAACCTATCTTTTATGTAAGGCCTGTTTAAAAATCTTTAAAGTGATGAAATGGTTGTGAAGTGGATGTGAAGGCTGGGCCAGACCAACCTACGCTGACGAGGAGTCCTTCACCAGCAAAGTGCGGTGAAGAAGACCTTCGGACGTCTCTCGAACTGAAATCTATCCTTCAGGAGCCGAGGAAGATGAAGGATGGCTAAAGAAGCGACTGACGATACCGGCCTAAAAATTTATGACCCATCTCCATGAGTTTGCTCATATGGTTAACTTTTGTCTGAATAGGTGGTGGTGACTGACAAGTATCCAGTTGAGCTGCACCATGTCCCTCCATTGGATCAGGTGTGGGTGCTCAACTGGAGGAGTGACACCAACCACGGCATCAAGACAATACAAATAATCCGCGATGCAGCTCAGAAACGCAAGCATCATACTGTGCACCCAGAACCGATTGATGGGCAATTTGACCTAGTGAAAGGTCTTTTCATGCCTCCAGTGCAGGTAATAATGTTTCCTAATTTTGAACTAAACCCACACAGAAAATAAACATCTATTAGATATCTAGTAGATATCTACAGATAGATAAATGTAGATGTCTATCAGATGTCTACAGTAGATGTCTATTAGATATTTAATTATCTGTTTTAAACTCATCTATATCTATAAAAAAATTCTCATGCCTATGCTTGATGCAATTAGCATTAGTGAAAAAATTGTCGCCGTATGATCAAAATGAAAACTACAAAAAAAATACCGCGACAGGGCATTGAATTTGTGTTCCCCATTCAATAGCCAAACACGCTCACCACTACACTAACTGATCCTGTTGTAGCAGTAGAGCTTTTTTGAAATTATATAACGATTGTTAAAAAAACCACTCGGAAATTAATTAATTACAGCCAAACTAAGGCCCATTCAATGGAATCATACATCTATTCATAGATAAAAATAGACAATATATAGATACAGTTGGCATAGTCGCCAGGCATCGTTCTACGCGTCGCAAAATTTTTCAAGTCTGCCATCACTCCAGTAATGAACCAAAAAAATTGTCCCTAAATCAAATGTTATGTCGCTTCCATAGCTCATGAATCGCGTTTTAAAACACACTTTCGAAGATGTATAGATATACATATATTCATAGATGAAAATAGACAATATATAGATATCTATAGATATGTAAGCACTAAGCTTATAGGAAGGGCCAGGTTCATAGAAGGCAGAATGAGATGACAAGTCTGGTTCCACACGTTTAATTGTTACTAGCACAGGTACAAGCTCCCCCTCCGAGCTACAGCGTAAGACTCCCCAGTCTATTCCCTCCAAGAGGCTTCCTCCCGTGTCGCGTCCGTCTCGTGACCCTCTCAGCGTCCTCCTATTGGCCGGAAAAAGGCCGCATGCTCATGCACATCATACGCCTTCCCACGCCAAGATACTGCAACGTGTTATGGCATAAGGTGTTGGAGGAATACGCGTAGACCAATTCCCACGCGAGAGCCAGTTGCAAGTTGCTAATCGGAGTAAGGTGCCAGAGTCATGCACGAGGATGGATCCCACGCGAGAGGTTGCAACGTGTTATGAGTTTCAGATACTGGACCCATCACTCGAACGTGACTCTGCGATTCTTCCATTACACCGAGAGTGGAGCCGAGCCGGCACAAGACGGCGAGTGACACCCTTACATCACTTCCCCCCAAAAGTGAATCGCTGAATAATAAATAATTATTGTTTATATTCAGCGATTCATCCAAATGAATTCAGCCAACAAAATTTAGATACTACCCTATTAACTATTACAATACTACCCACACAATGTACTGTCCATAAAATACATAGTTTCACAAATTATAAAGTTTTCTGCAACAAACACCATCTAAAATCGACTACTAATCATATGAGAATTAAAAAGTTCATGTTCCATTGAAAATTCCAACAAAAAAAAAACACTTAGAGTTAATTTTTGCATTAAACACTTTGGTAATGATTACTCTTCCTGCAGAGCCCATATATGATAGAAATAGTTAGAATAAAAAACAGACACAGTATTTCACCCACAAAATTCAGCCCCCAAAATTTATCCAACCCCGCCTGTTTCTTCGCTTCTCGACCAAGTCCACCAATGCCTCCATCTCCTCCTTGACATGTTGGTATTCCCTATTCATCCTTTCTAACGCTAAAATACATCCCCGACCATAGCTCTGCATAACTTTCCCGCCATCCTACCCCTTACTTAATCAAAAATGATTCTAATCCTTTTATATTCCTCTTTCATGGAACCCAGACCAAAATTTATAACTACCATCCATGAATGTTCAGTAAATACTACACCCCGCTGTCTTTCAAACAATAAACCACTACTTAACGGCATCAACTCTTGGCCCCTAATAGGGTCCAAACCACAACACAACAGACATCAGCCAAACCAAATATTTTAGGGGTCCACCATATCCTCTTCTTCCTCCTCCCATCTTGTCAGCGCCTCCCGCGGACGTAGATAATAGCGGTGAGAGGGTGCGGGTGGGGGGATCACGTAGGGCGGTGATTCGCAACGTCCTCTTCTGGGTCGTAATCTGTGAAGATAACGACGGGGAAGGGGAGGGGGGTCAGTGGGGACGACTCCTTCCGCCTCCAATGGGGGAGCGGTGTCGTCTAGATGAGGGGCAGGGGGCGGAGGGGAATGAGGACCACAGGAAACGTCTTGATGAGGGGCAGGGGGCGGAGGGGAATGAGGACCACAGGGGGGGCGGGCACCTCTTCTCCGTCTATGACCACGACTTCCCCTCTCTCCGCGCCGCCTCCTCCTCCTCCTGCGCCTTGCGTCACCAGCTGATCCCCTCGGTTCTCCACCCACTCGTCCTCCCAGTGAAGGGGGTTGTTTACAGCTGATGTCGGTTCTCGCGAAGAAATGTCACCTGGAAGAAATTTTCGTGGCCGTCCACGGGGTCTGTCAGCAATATTCCCTGTATGAGGAGGGGGAATAGGGCCATGATAAGGCTTAACACGACTTGTGTGCACAATAAGGGTTCGAAATGGAAGTTCCAACAGTATATTGCACTTCGAAGTTACTTTCAACACGCGATACGGGCCCTTCCACGGTCTATGAAACTTTTTTACTTGCCCCACTTTTAAACAAGGGTCACTTAAGAACACGTAGTCGCCTTCCTTATACTCCCTCACCTTAACCCTTCCCTTCACAGTTTCCCTCCTTCTCTTTACCGCTAAGCGATCATTTCGGGAGCATTGTTTCCACATTCCCTTCAACCTCTCTCGTAGGCCTGTCACACTAGGGTGTTCCTTCCCTGGGCTACTAGCCCCGAAACAATTGAAAGGTGATGCCATCTGTTGTCCAAACACCAACTCATGCGGGGTGAACCCCGTGCTCCTGTGGTTTGAGGTGTTATACGAGCAAACGGCAAACTCGAGATGCTTCGCCCAGTCGTCATTTCGTACGTTCACGTATAATGGCTAAGGATCTTTGCGATTGTCCGATGCACTCTCTCAACTCGGCCATTGCACTCTGGGTGGAACGGGGATGTCCTTAGCTGTTTTACATTCAATAGCCTACAAATCTGTCTGAACAGATCAGACATAAAGTTAGTCCCCTGATCCGTAAGCAATAATTCCGGCACCCCAAATTTTAAAATCCATTGTTTTACCAGTGCAACGGATACGGTTTCAGCCGATTGGTCGGGCAACGGCACCATTACCAAGTATCTCGTAAAATGGTCTAGGATAGACAAAATATAACGATGCCCATCATTTGTCCTTGGAAGGGGGCCCACAATGTCAATGGCAATAAACTCAAAGGGCTTATTCGCCGCGGGTAGCGGCTGCAGAGGGGGTTTGCACTTGCCGTAGGGGCTTCGCTGACTACAAGCTATACAACGCTTCATATACTCCTTGATATCCCCCAGAATCGTGGGCCACCAATAGTCCCTTCTGACTCTACTCGCGGTTGCGTGTACTCCAGGATGGCCCGAAAGAATGTGATCATGATACTGACGTAACACTCTCTCCCTGCAGTTTCGTGGCACCACTATTTTATTTCCCCCTTCGTGTCTTTTACAAATAATGCCGTCAATGACAACGAAGTCATTTTCATTAGCCCACTTTATGCATTCTGGGTCTCGTTTCTGTTCTTCTCCAAAATTAATTATTTCCTCGGCCGATACGAGGCCAACCTTTCTACTCAACGCGTCAGCGTTTGCATGGGTTTTACCCGATCTGTGCACCACCTGGTAATCATATTCACCCAGTTTTAAGGTCCACCTCATTAATCGACTATTAGGGTCCTTTAAATTGAATAGCCACGTTAGTGCTGCGTGGTCCGTCACAATAGTAAATTTTCGTCCCAGCACATAATGTCTAAACTGATTGACAGCCCAAGTTATTCCGACCAATTCCTTCTCTGTTGTGGTATAATTCAGCTCCGGTTTCTTAAGCTGCCGTGAGGCAAATGCTACCGGGTGTTCCTCGCCGTTGATCACTTGGGACAGGACGGCACCTACTGCAAAATTACTAGCGTCTGTTGATATAGTAAATGGCAAAGAAAATTCTGGGTATACCAATACGGGACTGCTCGTAAGAGCTGTTTTTAAATCTTCCATTGCTTGATCGCACTCGGGAGTCCAAACGAATGCGCTACCCTTTTTCAATAGCGACGTAAGGGGTCGGGCTATAACTGCATAGTTTTCGATGAACCGACGGTAATAATTCGTGAGGCCCAAAAAGGATTGTATCTCCTTCACATTTTTTGGAGTAGGGAATTCCTTTACCGCTGAAATCTTTCTAGGGTCCGAAAAAATACCTTCTGCACTGATAATGTGTCCCAAATAGTTTACTTGTGATGAGGCAAAGTGACATTTAGATAGTTTTAGGGACAATCCTGCCGTTTCTAGTCTCTCGAACACTCTCCCTAAGCGCAAAGCGTGTTCCTTTATGGAGCCGCTAAAGACGATGACATCATCGAGATACACCAGGCATTCCGTAGGAGCCATCCCCCTAAAAACTCCGTCCATAAACCGTTGGAAAACGCTAGGGGCGTTTCTAAGACCGAAGGGCATTCGGAGGTATTCATACAGCCCATTATGCACGATGAAGGCGGTTTTCTCACGTGAGTCGGAAGCCATCGGGATTTGGTGGTAACCCGCAGTTAAATCAAGTGTAGTGAAATATCTGCATCCCCCCAAATAGTCTAGTTTTTCAGTAATGTTAGGTAAGGGGTATACGTCGGGTTTTGTTATTGCATTTAACGCGCGAATATCTATGCAAAACCGGTACTTCGGCTCTCCGTCCTCAGATTTTTTCGGAACGATCACAACGGGCGAGGCCCAGGGGCTGTGACTCGGCACTATTATTCCCCCCTCCAATTGTTCCTTCACAAAATTGTCTATCAGTGGCTTCAAATGATGAGGGGTTCGGTAGGGTCTTCTGTAAATGGGCCGAGCATCACCAGTGGGAATGTGGTGTTCTACCAAATGTGTGGCTGGGGGTGTGCCCGATGGCGAGAACAATTGACTATACCTTCCGATTAAAGGCTGCAATACCGATTGTTCCTCCGCGTCTAGATGAGACAACTTTCTTGCAATCTCGTCCTTAAAATCATCCTCAACCGCCTTGCACACGGAAATATGCGCGTCCATGTCAATCCCGGTCCCTCGCACTCCACTTTTGTCCCGCCCATTATTCACGTCATCCTCCAAATCACTCACTATTGCGATCACTGTACCCTTACTCAAAGTTACATCTATCATTCCAAAGTTACTTACTTGGATCTTAGCACCCCCTTCCTCATCCACCTTACAAACACATCTGGCCACCCAGCAGTCGTCCAATTCCAGCGCTGACTCCACCATGCACTCATGGCCCTCTCCCCAGCCGCTACCAAGGGGAAGAGTGACGAGACGAACGCTCCGGGCTGGGATCATCTCTGCCGACACAAGGCGTACCGGAATATTCACCCGTGGGCGGCGCCATTTCCTCCCCGCGTCTCCCAGCTCCTTCGCCGTGTACCTCGTCGTTCCGTCTCTCGGCCTCTCCTCCGTGATGTCCGCGGCTCCGCTTATCCACGCTCGTTCAGCCACGCCCTCCATCCTTATCTCCATAACGGCCGGGCACGCCCCCTGCGGTTCGCCGTCCGTCATAGCGGAAGTGGCCGCTTCGCCAACCTCCCTCGGCCGCGGTGGGATCTCCGCGTGATCTTTACTTCCACTATCGGTTAGACAAATTACGCGTCCGTCAATTGTCAGTTCACCTCTGCTCACGTCAATTATCGCTCCAATTTCGCGGAGGAAGTCTATTCCTAAAATTCCCTCATGGCCCCCCAAATTGTCAACAACCTGAGCCCTTAGATTATACACTCTATTGCCGACAACTAGCGGTACTACCACTTCTCCGAAGTTCCAAATAAGCCCTCCATTCAGTCCTTTTATCCTGAACTGAGACCTCCTCGGTGTTCGGCCCCCACAGCACCTTTTAGTTAAAAGGCTCACTTGTGCCCCTGTATAAACCAACATTCGTCGCCGCATGCCCCCACACGTCACAGTCACCGCCAAATGCTTTACATTCCCCTCGCGGTGCACACATGGGAGTACGATCCTTAATTGGGGCCGTTGCGGGCGACTTGCTCGGCCCCGGAACCGTTTAACGGCATCTCAGAACGCTGGCTATAACTACTTCGCCCTCGTGCCCAACAGTTTTTAGCCCAGTGTCCTTCCTTCCCGCAATTAAAACACTGCATTCTGCCCCGCTGTTTACAGTCCATTGCAAAATGCCCAAGGCGGCCACACGCGTGACAAGCTCCATCACGGACCGCGAAAACGCTCCTCTCCTCTCGCCCCTCCTTCACCGGTCGGATCCTCCTCTCAGCTTCCCGCACGCGCACGGCTGCGGATATAGCAGCGTCGAAAGTCTCTGGCATAGAGAGGCGCGTGTGCTCCCCCACCCTACCAGGAAGGCCATTTAGGAAGGCGTCTAAGGCTCTCTCATCAGCCTCCGCACGACGAGCTGCTGCTGCGGCGGAATCTTCCTCTTCCTTCCATGTATGACTATTTATTTCGCGGATACGATCCGCGAATTCCTCTATCTGCTCCGCTGGGCCCATTTGTATGTTCGCCAACATCTCTCTGTAGAATCTCCTATTCTTCACCCCCTGGTACCTCTCCAACAGCACCTTCTTTGCTTCGGGGTAGGTCAAGGCATCCCCCGCCCTTGCCTTCGCCCTCAGGAGATCCGCGGCCCCACCGCGCGCGCGAAGTGTGACCGCGCTTAGCCTGTCTTCATCATCCCACCCACCCAGCCTTCCCACCTGTTCTACTTGCGAGAGAAACGCTTCAATGTTTTCACCCGTGGCTCCCGAAAAACTGTCTATTGCCGATAGCATTGAGTAGGACTTCCTCGAGTTTTCTCCTATCCTGGTCACATCAGTTGTACGGGCTCTATAATTCGCGTTTTCTTCTTTGAGGGCCCGTAACTGCGCACAAAGCTCATCCATGGCCTGTTGGAGCTCCATTTCACGACCCGATAAACTAACACGACTCGACATTGTCAATCACCTTTTCACGACGGGTATCACTGCCCTTCGGGATATCCCACTTCTCAACACCAAATGTAAGCACTAAGCTTATAGGAAGGGCCAGGTTCGTAGAAGGCAGAATGAGATGACAAGTCTGGTTCCACACGTTTAATTGTTACTAGCACAGGTACAAGCTCCCCCTCTGAGCTACAGTGTAAGACTCCCCAGTCTATTCCCTCCAAGAGGCTTCCTCCCGTGTCGCTTCCGTCTCGTGACCCTCTCAGCGTCCTCCTATTGGCCGGAAAAAGGCCGCATGCTCATGCACATCATACGCCTTCCCAAGCCAAGATACTGCAACGTGTTACGGCATAAGGTGTTGGAGGAATACGCGTAGACCAATTCCCACGCGAGAGCCAGTTGCAAGTTGCTAATCGGAGTAAGGTGTCAGAGTCATGCACGAGGATGGATCCCACGCAAGAGGTTGCAACGTGTTATGAGTTTCAGATACTGGACCCATCACTCGAACGTGACTCTGCGATTCTTCCATTACACCGAGAGTGGAGCCGAGCCGGCACGAGACGGCAAGTGACACCCTTACAGATATCTATTTTCCGTGTGGGAAGGGTCACCGCTCATTGATCCCCCCCTAAGTAGTATCCAAATGCATATGATATCCAATTTATTTTACATACAAATCTATAAAATATCCAATAGATATTTTGTGATATTTCCATTGGATATCCCTGTTATAATAATAATAATAATAATAATAATAATATAATGATGATCAGATAATAGCTCATTTCATAACAATGAGAAAATTTTTTATCAGAAATTAATTAAAGCAAATGAAAAAAATTTGGAGCACCCAAACATTGCTGACCTAGAATCCCATTGGGCGAGTATATGGGCTGACGATCCTGATCTAAGGATAGAAGGGGCAAGTTGGATTAAAGAAGAGAGGAATAGGATGAAAGAAGTTGAAGAAATGGGTGCAATACAAATTACAGAAAATGATGTATCGGAGAGTGTAAGAAACACACAAAGTTGGAAAGCACCAGGGGCAGATAAAATCCAGAATTATTGGTATAAAAAATTCACATCCATCCACAAAAGTCCAGCGTTTGGTATAAATGAGATCCTTAAAAACCCAGAATCCTCACCAAAATTCCTCACACAAGGAATAACGTACCTAAAACCAAAATCCGATAATACAATGGACCCAAATAAATATAGACCAATTACATGTCTACCCACAATCTATAAAATACTATCATCAATTTTGGCAAAAAAGATTTACAAGCATATCGAGACACATGACATCTTGTCGGGGGAACAAAAGGGATGTAGAAAGAAATCACAAGGCTGTAAAGAGCAATTGATAATCGACAGTGTAATTATGAACACTGCGAAAAAGGCCAAGAGAAATCTATTGATAGCATACATAGACTACCAAAAGGCATACGATTCGGTTTCACATTATTGGCTAAAAGAAATCTTAAAAATTTACAAAATAGATATTTCAATTGTGGAGTTTCTAAACACAGTAATGAATAAGTGGCAAACTCAGTTGGTATTGAATACCTCTCAAGGTCAAATTCAAAGTAGTATTATCCGAATAAAAAAAGGAATATTTCAAGGGGATTCACTGAGCCCATTATGGTTCTGCCTAGCTGTCAACCCTTTATCAAATATATTAAATTCAACAAAATATGGATTCAAATTAAAAATTGATAGAAATCAGACACATATGATTAATCATCTTTTCTACATGGATGATCTAAAGATATATGCCCACAATCAGAAGGAGTTAAATTATATGTTGAAATTAACGGAGAGCTTTAGTAATGACATATGTATGAAGTTTGGAATATATAAATGCAGAAAATTAGAAATTAATAAAGGGAGATACGTTAAAGGGCAAGATATTCTTTTAGATAGCGGAAAAATCGAAAACATGGAAGAACATGAAAAATATAAATATCTTGGCATACTGCAGAAAACTCAAATCCCACAGAAAGAAATTAAGGAAAAAGTCACAAGAGAATATAAAAATAGGCTTCAACTTATACTTAAAACGCAGTTAAATAGCAGGAATACAACAAAAGCCATAAATACATTTGCTGTTCCAACTTTAACGTATACATTTGGTGTAATTCATTGGACTAATACGGATTTAGAAGACCTAGATAGATTGACAAGGAAAGCATTAACAGTTTACAAATCACATCATCCAAATGCTGCTGTCGAAAGGTTATACATTAAAAGAAAAAATGGTGGTAGAGGTTTAATACGCATTAAGAACCTACATTACAGAATTATAGATAAATTTAGAAATTGCTTTTTCCAAAAAGGCGAGACGACTAACCTGTATAAGTCAGTCGTAAAAAATAATGATAAAGCAACACCACTCCAGCTTAATGTCAGAGACAAATCGATAGATGAAGAAAAAATAGAGGAGCTAGAAGACACATGGAGAAGCAAGCAAGTACATGGTATACATCACAAATTTCTTCATCAGGAATGCGTAGACACCTCACTATCAAATGCCTGGTTAAAAAGAGGTGAGCTATATAAGGAAACGGAGGGGACAATGGTAGCCATTCAGGACAGAGTAATTGGTACGAAGAATTATAGGAAATAT
The DNA here is from genome assembly GCF_921293095.1 of Ischnura elegans. Lineage (NCBI taxonomy): Eukaryota > Metazoa > Arthropoda > Insecta > Odonata > Coenagrionidae > Ischnura > Ischnura elegans. The sequence goes on along the minus strand of NC_060259.1, from coordinate 2,128,042 downwards.
ATAATCAAAGACGGAAGTGTATTAAATGACTTATGTTGCAAATGTAATGCAAAGAGTGAGACGATAGAACACATAATTAGCGAATGTACGAATCTAGTAGGTAATGAATACACCAAAAGACACAATAATGTATGCAAAATTATTTATTTAGAAATAGCGTATGTTACCGGATTAAAAGTGGATCATGAACCATATTACCTTTTCACCCCTGCTACAGTGCTGGAAAATGAAAATTACAAATTATACTGGGACAACACAATTTACACAGACAAACCTGTCCAGCATAACAGACCGGACATAATCTGGATTAAAAAAAAGAAAAACAGACCTTTATAATTGAAATAGCAGTTCCGGCTGACCACAACCTTAAGAAGAAATACGAGGAAAAGAAACAAAAATATCAAGACCTCGCAAGGCAAATAAAAACTATCTGGAAACAGGACGTGGTCACCATCATCCCCATAGTAATATCATCAACAGGAATAATACATTCATCACTCAATTTTGGAATTGAACGATTAAAAATTAAAAGAAACAGAATATATAACATTCAAAAATCTGTAGTACTGGATACATGTAGAACAGTTAGATTGTTTTTGAATGAATTGTAACTTGAGGCAGCGTCTTGGCAAGGCCCGACGCTGGTAGACCTCCAAGTAAATCTTGTGGAATAAAGAATAATAATAATAATATTTATTAGACTTATAAACAGAAATACACTGCAATGGTCATCGTCAGGAAGAATAAATAACACATGAACAAGTAATTAAAATTTGATTACAGAGGTGTCACTAAGAACAAATTCCTCCAATGATTAAAATGCTCTTGACAAAAGCCAGTGGTAAATAATCATTTTATATCTTTGTAGGCTGACAAGCCTGGCCTCATTAGGTAACATATTAAAATACTTTAGCTTTAATACATTGAAAGATTTCATACTCTTTGATAGTCTACAGTGGGGGACTACTAAATTGTCCTTTCTCCGAGTGCAGTGATGGTGAACATTGACCCCTGTTACCAGAGAGCTCAGGTTTTCCTTGACCTCACATACACACTTATAAATATAGTGACCATAAAGGGTCATAATACCCAATTTAATAAAAAGTGGTTTACATGCTCCAATGAGTTTGCACCAGAAATAATCCTAATAGCCCTTTTTTGCATAATGAAAACATCTTTTGATTTTGATGCATGACCCCATAATTCAATGCCATAGGTAAGATGACAGTGGAAAAAACAAAATAAAATTGGCGCTGGCAGTCAATGGGTAATAACAGCTTTAGTTTCCGTTGTAGGAATGTAACTTTGGAAAGCTTAATAATGGTGGAGGATAAATGAGAATCCCACTTCAGTTTGGGGTCAAGTTTGAAACCAAGCAACATTAGATTTTCTTCAGAGTTCATTTGTGGGCTAAGGGAAAATAATGCCATTTGCATTTTATCATTATTCAGGGTAAGTCCATTTGCTGAGAACCAATTATGGGCTACTGACAACACTGAATTTGAAATCAGTTTGATTTGGACAGGTCATTCACACTTTGAATAAAAGTGGTATCATCAGCATATAGTAAAGACTTGCATGGGACATTCAAAGGAAGGTCATTAATCATTATTAGAAACAGCAAAGGACCAAGGACAGAACCTTGAGGAACACCATATTCAAGTTTTAGTGGTAAAGACTGCTTCTTGTTTATGGACACACACTGGAAACGATCTGACAGATAAGATTCTAATAGTTTTAATTCAATATTCCTAATACCATAGCACTGTAACTTATTAAGTAGGATTGGGTGAGAGACACAATCAAATGCTTTCCTAAGATCACATGAGAGGTCCATATAACATATGTTGGAATATTCCAGCTAGCTCAAAGTAAGAAACTTATTCCTTCCTCTTGGGTTTCTTATGGAAAAAAGGGTATGCAGCATACTGTAAGCTAAAGTTCTTCCATTAGGCAAGGTGAAGATTTTGGGAAAGAATAAGGAATGCTGTCAAATATCCTCACTTTAACATAAGCTGCTTATGCTGCATGAGCACCAAAGACAGCAGAACAGTGTGCTATACATCTTACACTCCTCAGACCTCTGCCAGGCATGAGTTTAAAGGCTGTTGATGAAATTTAGTAAGCCTTTTCAACAGCTAAACAACTTAATTCAGATTTTCCTGAATAAAGAAATTCTTTTGACAAATTCAAGCTACTTGTTGGTGAAAGCAGAGAATGCAAATTTTCTTTTTAAAGCGGAGGAAGAAAAATTTCTTTGACACAAATTGTAGCTCGAGCTACAATTTGTGTCAAAGCAATTTTTTTCAACCTTTCAATTGACAATCTCTGACTAAATTATTGACTAAATGACTAAATTATTGAATAAATGACTAAATTATTGGTAATAAAGATGTCTTTCTGACATATATACAGCATACATTGCTATGGGTATGAAAACATTTATTTCTAATGACCTTTGTCTCTATAGTCATCATTATAAATATGGTAGATTTTCAAGTTATGGTCTCATTACATTATTTCTCCTCAATAAAGACTTTGAAATGATGCAATAATAACAATATCTTGGAAGGTGTGGAAAGTCAGGCCTCCATTTTGTCGTTATTCTGAATGTTTGTCAGCATGGGCAATAGGAAAAGGCTAAGCTGCTCATCAATAAACTCCTTCCTCATTTCTTTCCTTCACCTTACCCTAATGAATTACATCCCACACGGAAAATAGATATCTATATTTTGTCTATTTTCATCTACGGATAGATGTATATCTAATAGATGCCTATTAGACATCTATTAGATGTGCAGGTGACAATGGTTGGTTTTGGATCCATCTCCGAAAGTGTGTTTTAAAACGCGATTCTTGAGCTATGGAAGCGATTAAACATTTGATTAAGGGACATTTTTTTTGGTCCTTTACTCGAGTGATTACGGACTTAAAAAATTTTGCGACGCGTAGAACGATGCGTGGCGACTATGCCAACTGTATCTACCTATATATTGTCTATTTTCATCTATGAATAGATGTATGATTCCATTGAATGGGCCTTAGTTTGGCTGTAATTAATTTATTTCCGAGTGTTATTTTAACAATTGTTATAATATTTCAAAAAAGCACATTTACCTCAACAAGATCTGCTGGTGTAGTGGTGAGCGAATTTGGCTACAGAGTGGGGAACACAAGTTCAATGCCATGTTGTGGTATTTTTTTTGTAGTTTTCATTTTGATCATACGGCGACAATTTTTTCATTAATGTTAATTGCATCAAGCATAGGCATGAGAAAATTTTTTATAGATATAGATAAGTATAAACAGATAATTAAATATCTAATAGACAACTACAGTAGACATCTGATAGACATCTACAGTAGATGTCTAATAGACATCTACCGTAGATATCTATTAGAACTGCTGCTATTTTGACAATAATATATCTAATAGATATCTATGATAGATGTCTATTAGATAACTATTTATCTATCTGTAGATATCTATTAGATATCTAATAGATGTTTATTTTCTGTGTGGGATTGTTCTGGGATCCATAAGATGTCTTAAGTTTCCACCTGTACAATACCTGTAGAATTTTATTAAATGGATATCACATAGATATTGAATGCTATGCAGAATAACGTGTCTTTAAAATGGGAGGACCATGATTAGCACTTTGCAGACTATGCAGCCGTATATTTTTGCTCTAGCACCCCAGATAACACGGCATTTGTATTACATCAATAATACACAAAAAATACGTGACCAAGTACATATGTATAAGATGGAATACGATCGTATTACATCGGTATATTTCACGTAGAAGTGGTTCAAAAGTCCCTATGGATGTATGTATTCGTGCGTATTACAAATTGGAAATCTGAATACCCATACATGAATTATACATATGTATACAATGGAATACAATCGTATTACGTCTGTAAATTTCACGTAAAAGTGGCTCAAAAGTCCCTCAGGATGTATGTATACATGCGTATTACAAATTGGAAATCTGAATATCCTTACATGTAATATACATGTGTATCTGCAGGCCCTCGTACACGAATTATACATATTGATTTTCTGACCCACATCCACTTAATATCAATATGGATCAAACAGATGAATAAATATAAGGAAACCAGAACATACAGATAATAAAACATTTATTCAAAGAGAAAAATAAAATAATACACAAAAATAACAAGTGTGGCCATGAATATTGCTAACAAGCATTAAGGGCCAGCAAACAGTAGGTGAAACTTAGTTAAAACAAATGGCACAAAGATAAATCAAGTATAAACAATGGTTTGAGTTGGAAAATAGAAAAAAATGTTAGCACTGTTAGCCCCCCTCGGGCTCGATCGGGCAAATTTGGCAGGGATTTGAGAAAGGAAGGTCCAGAGATGGTGGCAAAGTAGTTTATTCCTTGTTAAACTGTACTTTCATCGTGACCGCCCACCCGAGTTCCCCCTGCTCCTCCTTCACCTTGCTTTTATCCCCAGTCAGCCGTTGTCGTAATTCGCATTCCTCCGGGAAAGGTGGATGGCACAAAGGGTGGGGAGGGGGCGTCTGTGCGAGGGAGGGGGAGCCGTTGCTGCAAGTTGGCAATCAGACTTCGTAGCACATTCCTCTAGTGTGAGGAAAGGAAAAAGGTGGGTGGGGCAAGAAGGGAGGGAGGTGACGAGACATGAATGCTGACATGGGGACTTACAATCACCCTCGCTCAACAGAAAAAAAAATAATATACATGTATTTTTTTTTTAAACTACAAAATCAAAATTAGATGTCACTTTAAAACAGACAATTGACAAGTAATGAATACAATCCTAATCCCTAAAACACAAAGACACATATTTTTTTTTTTCATCACACATTTTCTGTTTCCAGAATTTCGCAGGGAAGAGCGACGCGCACATGAGTCGCGTCAATTATTGGAGTCTGTGGCTCTTTCCTCTTACTTCCACAGCAAGGAATCAAGTTTTTCTTTTTTACATAATAAAGAGAAATAATAATACATAATACAAACATAACCAATATAGTTCCTCCTCCAACATAATAGGTATGGACCGCAGAATTTGTGCGTGCACTTACGACTCCCAATAACAGGCTTTCGAAATCTTTCCTCCCTCCGCCCTCGGAGAGGCTCTTTTCCACTTCATCCCTCAGCAACTCCAAGCTACTTCCATTCAAGCCGTAAACATTCGCAAGAGGGAGTTTCCCTCTCCAGTCAACAAATCGAATTGTGGTATCAACATTTTGGGAAGTGTCCCGTTTACAACGGATTTCCCATGGACCGAGGAAAATAACTGAAATCCCCGTGCCGCGATATCGCAATGGCTCACATTGAACAACATACCACTCCCACTAATTTCCAATGTGACTGGTCGCTCTACTGAAGTGCCGTTGCGGCATAGCAAGGTAATTTGAGAGGGACTAGAAATGGAAAACAGCCACCCCTGATCAATTTTTTTCCAAAAGGGGCGTTTAAGTTTAAACACATCTTTCCGACAGTTTGAAAAACAATTATTGTTATGAGCCATAAACATGTTATATTCACAGGAGTCCACATTAGCGTGAAATAACACAAAATCGGCGGGACACAGGACCAGTGGCCCCTTATTGCATTTATCCAAGTCACCCTTTTCTAGTATGGCATAATGATTTCTATCGAAACTAACTAAGAGGGAATGAGATAGCTTCCATTCAAGGTGAACACCCATGTCTTTGTTTAAGATAGGGAAAGTATGTACTAGGTAATGTTCTAGAACACTGTCTTTATTTCCCAACGGAAAGGTCACTATTACCCGCAGTTTGCTACCAATAACAACCGCTGCCGTCTTAGCCAACCCATAGTAAACATGTAACCACCTCGGTTCAACGGGAGATACCATATACAATGGTAGCCGAACACTCCTCTGAATGTGTAACAACACTTCGAGTAGAACCGATGGTGTTACCAGTAAACTGCTAAGGGAGCCATGCACGCTACTTTCTACCGATTGTCGGAAATTAATTAAATCCACTCGTGCATTTACCAATGCATGACCAACCTGCCTCAAGCGGTCCTCTTCTCTTAGCTTTTGACTGAATTCCATTCCCCACTTATTGACTTCCCTAGACCCGTTCACAAATTTAGTTATTTCGCTGATCATACTTCGGATGAATCGGGTATTATTGGAGATTCTCCCCTCCAAATCCCTTACAAAAAGCAATTGGTTTCTTATCTCTACGTCAGTATTTTCCCCGGCTCTTTCAACATTGGCAATGCGTTGATTTATGTTAATTAAGTCTCCTGAATCAAGGGTCCCAAAAACCGTTTTCAAAATGGCTCCCCCAGCGTTAACCCAACCCCGTTTTGATCTCTCATTCCCCAATAAACCAATAAATATTTCTAGTTCATCTCTGATGCCATGAAATTCCATGAGCATCTTATTCATCGCTATTGAATAGCCCTCATTCATGGGTTTTCCCTTCAAGTTATCACTCTCGGAAACACTTCCAATTGCCTCCCCCAGTTGTTTATATTCATTTTTTAGCACTAATAAGTCATAATTCATCACCACAGACCAGGTGTGCTCTGAGAATACCACATCCCTTTGCTTCTCGAAAATCACCCCATTCATCAGAGGGGTCACTCTCACTGGCTCACCGCTCTTCGGCAGTACAAGCAGTAGTATCAGACACCACCACAGATTAATTACCTCCATTTTTCGACCTTGGTCTAGGACGGAGGTTGTATTGGTGCGTCTGGGCTACGCTACCGTTTCCACACGTGAGGGGTGGGCTTGCACTGCCTTGGATGGGAGGGGATTCTTCACTTGAGAGGCAGGGGGACTCACTCAGCGTCGGCGGTGGTCCAAGGGATCGCAGAGCATACGTTGGGCCGGCGAGGGGGGGCTGCGGCGGGGCAGGTGGACACTCCTCCTCTTCTTTATCTTTCTCTGGCGTCGCCAAGCCGTCTGGTGCGTTATCCGCCGGGGGTTGCGCGTCGTTGAGGGATGGCCGTTCCTCCAGGGGAGATGTGGATTCTTCGCGACTATCTCCGTTGAGTGAAGCACTGCGATTGCCGTGTATTTCCCACTCGACTGCCACCTCTTTTATTAGGGGTGCCGATGTCACTTTTTTTGGCCTCCCTCTTTTTGCGCCGGCTGGGGGGGAGGGGGGAGGGGAGGCGGAGGAGAAGTGATGAGGTTTCACTCGGTTTTCGTGCACAATGACCGTGCGGTGCGCGAGTTGCAATTTAAGGTTGCAAGGTGGAATAACACTGACAACGCGGAACGGCCCCTTCCACGGCTTGTGGAATTTTTTCACTTGTCCCGGCCGCAAACTTAAGTCGTTCAAGTATACTAAATCGCCCTCTGAGTATGACCGCCGACTCGTGGACTTTGCTAAAGATGCTCGCACTTGGTTTTCCGCTGCTTTTTTATTATTTTTCCTACATTTGTCCCATATCATTTTAAGTCGACGCCTCAAGGTAGACACATATGTCCCATCCAGCCCTTTTATTTTCCTCTCCATACATTCGAAAGGTGAATTCATTGCGTAACCAAACACAACTTCGTGTGGAGCACACTTTGTACTCCTATGAATTTTCATATTGTACCCTGCCGTGACGTACGGTAGGATTAAGTCCCAATTATTGTTTGCACTGTTTACATAATGACTTAACATTTGCGCGATTGTCCTATGAACCCTCTCCACTCTACCGTTACATTGTGGATGGAAAGGAGATGTTCGGAGTTTTTCGATTTTCAATAGTTTGGCCACCTGAAGGAATAGTTCCGACGTGAAATTACTCCCTTGATCTGTTAACAACTTTTGAGGGACACCGAACTTGAGAATCCATTCCTTTACCAGTGTCGACGCAACTGTTTCTGCGGTTTGATCCTCGATAGGCAATAACATTATGTACCTAGAGAAATGGTCCAATATGGACAACACGTATCGATTTCCCAAACTGGTCTTAGGGAGGGGTCCAACAATATCTAAGGCAATGAAATCGAAAGGGCGGTCCGTGGCGGGGAGGGTTTGGAGGGGGGCTCTACTTTTCCCGTACGGACTCCTCTGCTGGCAGGAGATGCACCCCTTAACGGCCGTTTCTACGTCTTTCAACATTCCAGGCCACCAATAAGAATTTCTAATTCGCCGGATGGTAGACCGGACTCCCAGGTGGCCCGACAAGGGATGATCGTGGAATTTCTGTATTACTCCACCCCTTAAACTCTTAGGCACAACCACTCTCTCCCCATCTTTAGTACTTTTAAGCAGAATTCCGTTCACCTTTACAAATCCCGCTCGCCTTCCCCAAAAGTCGCACTCCGCATCCCCCTCTTGCGCCGCCGGCCAATCCTCTATCGGGAAGACCTCCACCCGCCCTACCTTTCGACTTAGCCCATCCGCGTTTAGGTGTAATTTTCCCGATTTATGGACAACGTCATAATCGTATTCACTTAGTTTAAGGGTCCATCGCATCAGCCGGCTGCAGGGGTCTTTCACGCTAAATAGCCATTTCAGCGCCGCGTGATCTGTGACTACCCGAAATTTCCTGCCATAGAGGTAACATCGGAAATGATTCACCCCCCACACTAGGGCCGCCAATTCCTTTTCCGTGGCGCTGTAATTTATTTCGGAAGTATGAAGCTGCCGGGACGCATAGGCGATAGGATGTTCATTCCCATCAACTTCTTGGGCCAATACCGCGCCTAAAGCAAAGTTACTGGCGTCGGTGGAGAGTATAAAAGGCTTATGGAAATCGGGATACACTAAAACTGGACTTTGCGTGAGTGCCGTTTTCAAGGACTCCATAGCCATATCGCACTCTGGGGTCCAAACAAACGCGGCCCCCTTTTTCAGTAGACGTGTGAGGGGTTTGGCTGTCACCGCATAATTCTCAACGAATCTCCGATAATAATTGGCCAACCCCAAAAAGGACTGCAATTCCTTAGTTTTCGTGGGCGTAGGGAAATTCCTAACCGCCTCTATTTTCTCGGGGTCCGGGCGAACTCCACTCTCCCCGATTATGTGTCCCAGATATTTAACTTCGCTCTGCGCGATCATACATTTTTCGAATTTGAGTGTGAGTTTGGCTGACCTCAACTTCTCCAACACTTTCCTTATTCTTATTGCATGCTCGTCAATACCGGAACTGAATATGATTACATCATCGAGATAAACGAGGGCCTGGGTCGGTTTTAATCCTCGTAAAACCCCATCCATCATTCTCTGAAACGTCGCGGGGGCGTTTCGGAGGCCGAATGGCATCCTCTTATACTCATAATGGCCACTGTCGACGATAAATCCTGTCTTAGCTGACGAATCTGGGTGCATCTGAATTTGGTGGTAGCCAGCTGTCAGATCTAAAGTTGTGAAGTAATTACAGCCCCCTAGGTAATCGAGGGTCTCTACAATATTGGGTATTGGGTAGACGTCTGGCGTGGTGATGGCATTTAGAGCCCGAAAATCAACACAAAATCTAAATTTTTGCTCTCCATCCCGCGATTTTTTCGGCACGATCACCACAGGGGACGCCCACGGGCTCTCACTTGGAACGATTATCCCTGCGTCGAGTTGCTCCCGCACTAACTTTTCGATAATGGCCTTCTGATGGAAGGGGCTTCTATAAGGTTTTCTGTAAATTGGGGGGTGAATTCCCGTCGGTATGTGGTGGGCGGTTATATCAGTTGGTGGTGGCATTCCGTCCTCCGAAAATAAATCTCGGAACTCTTCGAATACAGGCAAGAGGACATTCCTCTCGGACTCTTTCAAGTGACTCAGCTTTTCGGAGAAATCTAACTCATCAACCACCGGTCTCGCAACTCTCACCTTCCCCTCCCTTCCTCCGCCTTTGCTTTTTTCCCCACTCATGTCGACCTGTGCGACGCTAGCCAGCACCGTTCCCTTATTCAGCGTTAATTCTCCGTTGTTGAAATTGGCCACCTGAAGTATTATTCGTTCATCTTCGCTTACGCGGCACACTGCCCTCGCTACATAGCACCCTTCAATACATTCCAACGTCGGTTCGGCTATGACTTCGCTACCAACCCACCCCCGCCCTCCTTGCAATGCCACCTCAAATATTCTTTCACTACGTGGGGGCAAAACTTCGGATCTCTCGAGTCGCGCAATAACATTTCTTTCCCATAGTTTTGCTTCATCATCGACCTTTTTCGACATCTCTCTTTCACCAGCATTGGCAATACGGCCGTCTTGTGAGGCCCAAACCTGGCCGTTTATCGTAATGCGCCCTCTGCTAGCATCTATAACACCCTTATATTTCTGCAAAAAGTCTAGTCCCAAAATCCCGTCAAAACCACCTAAATTGTCCACGACCTGCATCACATGGTCATACCGCTCCTTTCCCACAGAAATGCATATAAGTTTTTCTCCGTGGACCCACATCACGTCTCCCGTAATTCCCTTTACTCTGTAAGGAGAACTCTTCACACCCCCCAGCCCACACGCTGCACTCGTCACCAATGATATTTGAGCTCCAGTGTCAATCAGTACCCGACACGGGCGTTCTTAAATATAAACTTCCGCCACTAAATCGTGTGCCCTTCCCCCCATATCCACCCTCGGAAGAAGGACACTTACCAGGGGCCGCGGTTGGCGGCGACGTCGGCCCCAGCAGCGTTTAAATTCCCGTTGCCCTCCCCTCGGCGGCGGTTCCGGCATTCCCGCGCGACGTGGCCCTCTCTCCCGCAGGAATGACAGCGTCTCCTTGTCTTGCACTCCCTCGCGAAGTGGCCCTCTTCCCCGCAATTGAAGCACGCCATCTCCCTCGGTGCGCGGAAGATGTGTCTGGTCGGTTGTGGCCGCTCCTTGAAGCATCCCTCCACCTCTTGGATTCGCATCGCCGCTTGGACCGCTTCGTCGAAAATTTTCGGCGCCGTCAGGCGGCACTGCCTCCCCAATTCACCCGGAAGGCCGCGGAGAAACGTATCGAGAGCACGTTGGTCTGCCTCGAAACGTGTTGCGGCGACGTGCTCGGCCGCTCCGTCTATTTCGTACGTTTGTGAATTAATTTTTCGGATGCGGTCCGCGAAGGTCTCGATATCTTCGCCGGGTGACATGCGTATGTTGATGAGCATTTCCCGGTAAAACCTTGCGCTTCTTTTACTGCGGTATCGCTGGAGGAGTAGCTCTTTCAGTTCTTCGTAGTTGGCTGCGTGTATACATTCCTCCCTGCTGCGGAAATACTCGGCGGCTTCCCCGCTTAGCCGTAGCACGGCGACGTGTAGCTTCTCTGAATCTGACAACCCTCCCAACTCGGCTGCCCTTTCCAACTTATCAAAGAAGAGAGTCACCGACTCCCCTGGTTTCCCAGAGAACCCCTCTACGGATCCAAGAACACCAAAATTTTTAGTCGGTCCTCTATCTGCGGCGGCTGCACCGTTGTCAGCCCGGAGCTTCTCGTTCTCCTCACTCAGCTCCCGGAGTTTGTTGTGCATTTGTTCTAAGGCCTGTTGCAGGTCCATCTCCTTCCCTCCAATGCTCACTCTTCCGGCCATCCTGGAACTCGATTCACTTCCCCAAATATGCCAAATCCCACTTCCAGACACCAATTGTTAGCCCCCCTCGGGCTCGATCGGGCAAATTTGGCAGGGATTTGAGAAAGGAAGGTCCAGAGATGGTGGCAAAGTAGTTTATTCCTTGTTAAACTGTACTTTCATCGTGACCGCCCACCCGAGTTCCCCCTGCTCCTCCTTCACCTTGCTTTTATCCCCAGTCAGCCGTTGTCGTAATTCGCATTCCTCCGGGAAAGGTGGATGGCACAAAGGGTGGGGAGGGGGCGTCTGTGCGAGGGAGGGGGAGCCGTTGCTGCAAGTTGGCAATCAGACTTCGTAGCACATTCCTCTAGTGTGAGGAAAGGAAAAAGGTGGGTGGGGCAAGAAGGGAGGGAGGTGACGAGACATGAATGCTGACATGGGGACTTACAGCACGGAACAAGCGTTGTAACCCATTGCACAAGAAGAAACCTGAATTCAGGAAACCAACTCTGCACCATTAGCCACTTCCTGAAAGGAGAAAAGAAGAAGTCAAGTTTAAAAGTCATGCAAAAATATATCTTTTTGTAAGATCTGAATATAGGAGCTCAAGGCCTTTCAATTTTATTTTTTTCAATTCATATAGGCAGTCAGTATTCTTTGAAGTCTGTAATTTTTGTACTAATTCTGTATTCTGAATGCAAATGAAAGTTTGGCTTCTCTGCTAGATTCCAGACATAAGTTTTAATTTTTTTCATTTACCAATTATGTCGAGGTCCCAGCTAGCACAGATTTGACCTTGTCCTTTGAGAAATCATATATTTTGGGGATATGTTTTCATTTTACAAAATTAATAGCCTTTCTCTTAAGAAGAATGAGAAATATGAGAAAAGATCATATGACTACTTTTAAATATAAATTATTTCGGAAAACGTGAATCCATTGGTATCAGGGGCGGATCCAGGATTTCTTTCTGGGTGGGGCACAAGCAAGGCCGTATCCAGGATTTTGGTCAGGGGGGGGCACAAGGATACCTCGTCATACAAAACGAACGAAAAGATAATGGGACCGTATTAAAAATCTAGCATATTTTCAAGGGTCTGGGGGGGGCACGTGCCCCCGTGCCCCCCCCCCCCTGGATCCGCCTATGATTGGTATGCTTATTTATTACATGATACTAATATATTAGTACCATGATTTAGTAGCGGATGACTCACTCAGAAAAAATATAAACTTGTGATATCAAATTTTCAAACAAATAAATTTCATACATAACCGATAATTTCAGGCTTAACTTCAAGAAACCTCTCCATTATGGTAAAAAAAAAATTTCCCTCAAAGCTTACCTCGGTATTAACAATTCCACCTGGTCTTCTGGCTTTGCTTCGTCGTCTTTTCCGTAATCCATTCTCCTCTTGTCCAGGCCAAGCTATTTACATCGTCGCCTCCTGGGTATGCGCGAAAGAGCATGAAAAGAAAATTATAATTAATTAATTTGGCCCGTACGCACCTTTTTCTTACATATAATGACAAACTTTCGCATGAAAATTACGTATTTATCTTGTGTTAATAATAATGACGAAATGCACCTTGATTGACTGCATTTCAAGATGAAAGAAATATTACATTTTGCTTTAAGGGAACCGATATTACACGACCAATACTTCTTGTTTGTTAAATAATTAGAAGTAGAGGGCAAAACCGCTCGGAACCTCGAGGAATCTATTAGTGACAAGGCTACGCTGATAAGTCCACGGTCAATAATTTCATGACTAAAGCATAGGATAACTAGGAATGCAAGAACTACAATACAGTAGGTTGTTGTAATAAACAGCGATAAAACAACTTACGCGTGAACAAAAACATTCCTTTAAACAATTTTTTCTGCTCTTAATTAAGAGAAGAAAAAATGTAACTTCAGCCGCGAAGCACGGAATTACTATACGACGCATAATCTATTAATTTATACGTACAAGATTGACATTACTATGTTTTACCATATAACTTCAATGGACTCTAGTCTCCTCGATACATAACTCAATAAAAAAGGAAAACAATAGCCAAACATAAACAAAATAATTACCTCTATTGGCGCAATGTGGTCAACACATTGCGCCAATAGTTGTATCCAAATATACTCAAATAACATAATTAATGTAGTCTATGTAGGCGTACAATACAATAAAAGATAAATCATACCTTACCTTAATAATCCAGTGACAGGAAACTGCTGGAGCTGGCTTGCACGAATCGCAATAACGTGTGGGATTGAAGCACATTTCCAGCAAAACATAGCTTCGGGTTGAGCACACCATCCACACGCACCGGTTATCGAGGATTAAAACACTATGTCAATTCTTCCAATAAGTATAATAATACAAACAAATATAAAATTAACTATACATCAGTAGCTAGTTAATAACGGATTTCCTTTTGTTTATTAGCGTAGATGCCGGAGTTCCTCCTACAGCACGTTCTTGTAGTCTCGAACGAAATGCCGAGGTTTACTGTCAACGAGATTATAACTGTATCACTCCCACTCACTTCCCTAGCGACAGTGAGCCGCGGAATTGAGAATTTAATTTTTTGTCTAAACAGTTACATTAAAATATTGTTTAAAAAATCAAACTTCGTTGTTACTTTTGATCTGTGCAAGTACTATGTTTTGTATTTTTCATGTATTGTGAACCATTTTTCCATGTGTATATTTCGCGGATAGAAACTGAATTTTACATATGTAATACGTCTGTATTTCGCGTGCATTTACAAATTAACATAAATAGCCGCCATATTTACTACCCTTGCTCACATCGACCAGTATATGATTTATTTTTAAGCTTTCTGGGTATAAATTGGGATGGATGAATGATCATTAAAATAGGGAAATCTGGCGTTTGCTGTGAACATATTATTTCTGGAAAAAATATTTATGAACATTTCGCAAGACGCCACGAAAATCTACCTTCCAAGTATTACAGGAAATATACATAATGTATATTATGTGTATTTTTGACCACATTTACATATGTATTTCCTCTGTATTCATACATATGTAAAAGTGGTACGTGTTACACGATAATTACATTTGTATTTTTGTGTATTTTTGACCACATTTACATAAGTATCCAAATTTCAAAAATACACAAAAAATACAAATGTATTTATCGTGTAACAAGTGCCACTTTTACGTATGTATGAATACAAAGGAAATACATTCAATAATACATATGTACTACGGATGTAATACATAACAAAAATATATATGTATGTGACCCATGAAAATACAATATATATACATATGTATATCCAAATGTGTGTTGTTGGGGACATGGACTTAGAGCGTGGCGGATGGGAGAGCAGCAAGGGGCTCACCTCTCCCCCCTCCCTGGCCCGAATGCACCAAAATTCATCTTGCCTGTTCTCCAAGGAGGCTGCTCATCTTCGATAGTATAAATTGGCGGAAAGTAAAAAAGAATGCATAGGGAGGCGACTTGTCTTATTTGGGCATCTCGTCAATGTTAAACAAATTGACATTACCAACTTACAGAGAAATAATGAAATATTTTTTTAAATGTTCAAAGCAGCACAAAGAAAGGAACCTGAATGTGCAAAACGCTTTAGCCTGTGGAATCTGGGGTGAGCTCTACCCTCAGCTTTCTAAAGCAACCTTCACATTGAATCACAAAGTGAGCTGGGAAAGATAAAAGTAGTCTTTTTAAAAGCATCAATGTCAAGTATTTTTACCAGCCAGAGGAAAATCTAGAAATTCTTCACCAATTATTTTCCAGAATAACCAAGAATCCCTCATCCCCTAATATGGATGAAACATAAGTGAATACTGGATTATCAGAGTGTATGACTTTTATCACGGGCATTTTTTGAAAAAAAAGGGGGCCCTATTCAGACATGTACGGTATATGAGTCTCTGATATCTGTTTGGATATCAGTTTCAGATAGAGATAACTTCCATCTTGATATATCGTCTTACGTACTCTTTATCCTTTTATGCTTCTAGTTCGTTGAAATAATTTAATTTCATCTAATTCCATACATATGATAATGCTTCTAGTAATTCAGGGTGCTCCAAATTTCTTTTGCATAACTGAATTATTTTAATGATTGTATGTTGCTTTCTAGTTTTTTTAATATTTCTACAAAAGCAACGAGGTTAATTCAATCCTAAGCTAATCGTGACTTATTTTCAGATGAATATGTCACATACAATAATAGATTTGGGGTATGTCACCTCGATACTGTTTCTAGTGCTGGGCCTGTGTCGCCTTCATGTCGAGTCTATGTCGGACTTAAGTTGATTTCATGTCGGGCCGCTTTAAGGTCCAATGTCAGGCTGACAGCGTTTTGATGTCAGACCGAAGTCGGTTTAGTGTCAGGCTGAAGTCTGTTTGATGCGAGCCAATGTCAGTTTGATGTAGGGCCGACAATAGTTTGATGTCGGGGACAAAGTTGGTTTTTTGTCGTGCTGAAGTCGGTTTGACGTCGAACCGAAGTCAGTTCGATGTAGGTCCGACGTCGCTTTGCGTGTCGGCTGTAGCCTGGCTAAACGTTATCATTTCAACGTTGGACCGACTTCGGTTCCCGACGTCGGATTGAGGTGTAGACGACTTATGTCGCCGTCGTATGGACGTTGGACCGACATCAAAATGCTACCTGGGTATGTGTCACTGGAAAGATTGAAACAAATCTTACAAATAAATAATTTGCGTACAGTTTTTGTAAATGGTGGTATTGTGCTTGTAATTAGCATAACTACATTTATTCGATCATACTCAGTTGTGCCTTTAGGAAATGACTGCTACCTATTTTTATGAGTCACTGGAGCCCTTCAAAATGGCATTTTTCACTTGGTTGACAATGCAGAGGGCCCTCTTCAGTCATTCCCTGAGTTCTCATTCATCCGGTATCCAGTGAGTTATTCACTCACTTACTGATGCAGTAAAAAAATATGGAGAAAAAATATTGCTCTTTTGCTCTATTTTGTTGGAAGGGAAATTTAAAGAAGGTAGAAAGTTGGAAATTTTAGATTTGTAGCCCACCAACTCTTTGCATGCGGCATCAAAAATGTGGACTGCATACTTTCAATCGCACATATTATAGAGAGAAGCATTGTAGAAATCATATAAATACATTGACATACACCAAAGCTGATTAAACCAACTATTCATATTACGATGTGAAAATTATATTGTATACATCCATATATAATTTATTTCCTTTGCTTTCCTAGGACATAACCCACACTTTTAAGTATGGTTATGTGACCCACACTAACCAAAGAGGACTTTTCAAGCTTGATTTGGCTAATATGAGGTACATCCGCAGCATTGATTTAACACCCTACAATTGTGTACCTCGTGAAATTCAGTTTTCAGCCCTTTGTAAGTATTACATGGAATTCAAATAGGCTTTTGTATTTAATTATGTTGAGCTTTGTCTTCATTTTCTTCTCAAATTGATAACTTTTCCTTAAAAAATTGAGTCACGTGTGGATGAATACTTACCTCATTTGAACAATGCATGTCTTTGCTACCATTTAAAAAAAAGAATTTCTTTTGGCCCTTTAACAGCAATTGAGTTTAGTACAATAGTCAGACTTTTGAAATATTTTTAAGTTTGAACTGATGACTTTTTTGTTAATACAGATGGCTTTGTGGTGATGGAATGTGAGGAGCCTGTGACAGGACGTTCCACAGGGCAAATACTCTTGGACCAATTAACAGATACTGTTGTTAGCTATCGTTCAGGATTGTTTGGGAGGCCTCGAATATCTCCTGATAGTAGAATGGTGGTAACGCTTGATCGAGGGCACCAAGGAGTTACATTGGTTGTCCAAGAGGTTACAGGTTGGTGTACACATTGGCAGAAACACAATTACAATAATAATAATGATGATAATGGACTGTGAGTATCTTGGCAAAAGACTCATTTATTATTAATATCTGATTTGAGTAATTTGTTTCAGAGAATGGCCTCAAATTCTCATTTGATGTCAAGACTACATTGAATGTGAGTGATATTACTTTTTATCCATCGCAAACTACTCATGGCTATGATTTATATGCCAGTGCTTCAGACAAGGAGGACATACTCTTCTTGAATTTAGTTACAGGTAATTGCAAGAAGGTTTTAAGAAAACTAATGTCATTCTAACCCACCAGTGAAAAAATTTCTTTCTTCTTTCTCTTATAACCACTTGATCGGGGGAAGGATTTTCTTAAAAGGTACACCGTGCGGGGGAAAAGGTTTCATTACAACAATAGTATATTGATTGCTACCAAATATATTATCATGCCCTAATTTCAGTCCAAATCTCCGTGATAAAATAATTTTTCACCTCCAGTTAAGTGGTTAAATAGTCGTAATGTCTTGTTATGTAAGATAAAAAATTGATTTTAATTCATATAGGAAACATTGTCATATAGTGTAATAACTTGATTGTTGTCTATTTCAGGCAAAGTAGAGATGATCACTGGAGTAGGCAAAGCCATGCAGCCATCTTTGGCTCAATGGGACAATCCAAACCGCCCCATTGCAGCCTCGGGCATATTTGGCCATTACATGGTTACCCCTGCCAACGAAGCCTTGTTTGTGGTGAATGGTGAGACACGCACCGTCAACTGTGAAATTGGTGGCTTAGTTCATCCTCGGTCGGTTGTCTGGGTGACCATGCAGCTGCAGTGAGCTCATGGGCTGAGCACACAAGGGATGGGAATGTATTTTGAAGAGTCAAAAAAATAGGGTCACAATTGACAGTGCAGTTAGGGCTTAGTGAAATCCTTATGAGGATGAGATAAATTGGTGAGTGGAGAGACGTTATGCTGGACGATGAAATGAATTGCTATGAGTATGAAAAAATGAGCTTATCAGGAATGCTTGGAAACTCTTTGTCAAAGTGGCAAATTTCTGGAGCAATTATCCAGAGAAGTTGGGATTTCACACTCCTTTGCATGCATTGTTTGATGACTATCTCTTGAAGGAGTGGATGGTATAAGGCTAGACCTATAATAGTGTCAATAGCAGGGCATCAAAAGTATGATGTTTCCGGCATGAAAGTACCCAAGACATGATGACACATTTGGTGATAAGATTTCATTCCTTGTAGACTTCAGCTTCACAGCCCCCATGACCATTTGTGAAAGTCCATTGAGGAAAGAAAGACGTAGGTGAGGGTGCATTCTGTTGATAAGAGGTCTCCTACCTCTCTCTCCCCCAATGAAAAGGGACCCAACATGTCCAACATTTGGGTATGACTGATTCAGATAATTAGCAGTTTGAAATTAGATGTTTATAAATATGAACATCTTGAAAGAAATATTTGGTTTGCATTCTAAGTCAAGGGAAAGGATTGTTATTTTAGTTTTGGAAACTTAATATTTATTTTATATGCCAAGATATTAATTTTGCATTGCTAGCATATATCACCAATGCAAATTTCTTAGCATTATTGTGGTAATTTATTTTTCTTAATGTTTGTGTCTGTGTCTCTAAAGGGTGATATAGGTTGATGCATGGTGAAACTAATATCTAATTATTATCAATCACAATTATTCTTCTTTTTTATTATAAATACCACCATCGTGACTTGAATATATTAAGAATGCTTTTTGAAGGTGCTTGTAGTGTCAAGAAAAAAATAATGACTACATACTTTGGTATGTTATGTTAATTGTTGTTCTCTGTTTTAAACTTTCTGATAAACACTGTACACAATGGGCTTAAAAATATTTCCTCATCACTAATTTTGGCACATTTACTCAAGAAAACATTGTACTAGAGTGATAATGAACTACCTACTTGTATATCTTAGGTGCATTTGTGGAAGGAGTTTTTGCTTTTATTAATGAAAACTTTTTATTCTGTAACAGTTGAACATGTATATTATTTTAACTGCACAGGAGAATCAAAAATTCAAAGTCTGGCAAATCGATTAGTAATATGTAGTTCAAGTAACTTCCCATATTTTTTATGCTGTATTACCACCATGGGAAAATACATCAATTTTCAAGAACAGAAAAAAATTACAAAAGCAAAGTTTCATAATAAAATTTTAGGATGGATGAAAGTTTTTGAGCATTAATCTTTCCCAAAAAATTTTGAAACATAAAAGATTGAAGTATTTCAAGTGCAGTTGGCTCTTTTTTGTACAGTTTTTGTATCTTCCTGTATGCATATAAAATGTCACAAGCCCATTAACTATTAGGAACAAATTCTGTGTAAATTCCATCTTAAATATTCACATAAAACAGTATTTTTATTTGTGAAATCAATGCTAGTCATGTCTTTTCCATAATGAGGAGGAGCTGAGATAATATTTTTTAATGCGAAAGATATGAGATGAGCTATGAAACTTTTGCTGGAAGCTTGACTATGTTAAATAAATTGTAATAAACATGAGTTGATGTATGGTAATATATGATGTGTCAGTGCAGCTGTATTTTTTAAAATGATGTATTCTATCAACATCATCTTCATTGCCCAGGGTGAGAATCATTTTGTGAATACTTTTCCATCTTCACCATCATAAGTCAACTATCTTCAGATTGGTTTCATGCAGCACTCCATTCTGCTCTCCTTTCAGATGGCCTTTTCATAGTGGCATATTTCTTTACTCCTGCATCCTTATAAAAACTGTGCTATACTTTGAGCTTCATAGTGCAGTCTCATGCTGGGCCCTTCCTTGCCCTTCTTCCCATCCACTATCCATCCCTTCGGCAATTGTCTTCATCTAGCCATCATGCATCATGATGTGATCAACTGAGCTCTCCTCCTTTCTTTTTTGGGTTTTTAGAAGGCTATCTATTCTCCCACTCTTCTTAGTATGACCTCATTACTCACTCAATCAATTCAGTTTATCTTCATCATTCTTATTTTAAATGCTTCCACTCTTGACTTTTGTGCTGTTATTAACATCCACACCTACTACCTATACAGAAACATGCTCCATAAGTAGCATCTGACTGTTTTTTTCCTTACTCCTATGCTTACATTCTCAGCTCTAAGCAGATTTTTCTTTTTGTAGAATTTCCTCTCCGCCTGTGCTATTCTACTATTTTTTCCTTGCTTTGGTGGTTATAATTGGCTTCCCAGGTAGGAAAACTATTTCATCTCTTCAAGGTTTCATTTTCTTAGATTGATGTTAGTCCTAATCTCCTCTCTTTTGGTGCACATATTTTAATTTTCTTTTCATTGATTTTCAGCTGATATCTGGCCATTTTCCTTTCCATATTTATCAGAGTCTTCTTCAAACCATTCTCTGTCTTGGCTATGACTACTGTGTCAACAGCAAATCCTATCATACTAATTCTTTCTTCATGGATATTTACATCTATATATCCTTCTTTTTGATTTCATTGGTGGCTTTCTTGATGTAAACATAATGAATTATAGGGACAGTGTACACTCTTGCCTTATTCCTTTCCCTGTTCTTGCTTTTTCCCAGTTTAGTCCAGATTTTATCATAGCTACTTGATTTTTAAATAAACTGTACAATTTATTGGTCATTGTAGAGCACCCCAATTTCTTACAGAATTCTAAGCATTGAATATCATTCAACATTGTCAAATACCTTCTCCAAGTCGACAAATTCTATGAACGTCAGGTTTTTCTCCTCCATTCTCTTCTCCAGTACACCCATAGTTAGAGGTCCATGAAAGTGGTTTTATTTTTTGCTAAATTTCGTTTTAAAACCATGTGATTTCGGTGTTATAGAAAATCTTGGTGGTGTTATTATAATGCTACAATTTCCCCACGTTTTTAGGCATTTTATTATTTTATAGCACACGTTTCATGAATACTTATACTTTTATTAAGCATTTTACATAACATTTAACACAATTTCAATCGTACAAAATATCTGATAAAATAAATGAAAGAAATGGTTCAACTTATATTGGTTCAAGCTATATGAATGGTTCAAGTATGTAGTCTTGGTGAATACGATTGGCAAACGGCAAATTCCCACTACCACATAAGTGTATAGGTACTTTGAGAGCCATTCCAGAATTTTTGGATTGTCAAGTTTCTATACACTAAATGAAGCCTTTAAAAATGCATCTGTGGTAGCAACAACAAGCTCCTCCTTTGCTTTCCTTGATTGAGTGACTGTGTGTTCAAATGATAGCTGTCGTTTTGCGGGTCCCCTTTCTTTCGCACATTTATGCGTATCGCTACTGATGTGCTTTAACAGGGTGTCACATCTTTCAAATTAAAATCTTTATCACAAACTTTGCACAGTAATACTCTGTCTTTCACATAAAATCCTTCTCAGCTGAATTCACTTGCCCTGGTATGAACATTATCACTAGCTTTTGGCATTTTAAAATTCCTATCCTTCGTTCGATATTTAAAGCTGGAGCTACAATAAAAAAACAGTCCAACCGCAAAACACAATATGTCACGATGGTGTTTTCAAACTGAGTGCTGGGTAGCTACAGCATAACTATAGTACTGTATTTTGTAAAGGGTGAGGTTGAAAATAAAATTGTTAAAAGTATTTCTTTTATCTTTTATATTTCACTCTCTTAAACGCACAAAATGGAGGACACCTCGGCAACACAAGCACACTATCAGTAACAAAACACATACCATAATACAAAACCACACACAGCTACCGATAGAGGACACCACTTAACGAAATCACATGTGTTCATATGAGAAATTGCTCTATCAAATCTTACAAAACAACACCCCTCCTCAATTTCTCAAAAATAGAACATTTCTTTTGATTAGGCTTGTACTTCAGTCTCTTCCTCTGCAAAAAAACAAAAACAAACACAAAAAAATCAAAACCCAAACAGTTGAGTACATTGATGACATCAACCATCCCAAGATTCATAGCATGCTTTCGAAATATTTCAGGAGCCAATGCCTTGGTCATTAAGTCTGCTTTCTGATCTTCAGAGGGGATGTATTCTACTCTTATCACCTTTGACTGATGCAGATCTTTAATGAAATTATATTTAACATCAATATGTTTCATTCTTTTCTGTTCCCAACTCTCTAGGGCTCTAATGCAACGCTGACTGTCCTCAAAAATAGTAATCGGTCCATTACACACCTGTTTTAATTCCTCCATCAGTTGTTTTAACCACATAACCTCTACTGTTGCTGTCACCAGTGCTACATATTCAGCTTCCGTGGTTGACAGAGCCACAGTTCATTGTTTCCTTGTACCCCCAAACAACAGGATTTCCATACACTTCTAACACAAAACCAGACACTGACTTCCTATCTACAACGTTGGCAAAGTCTGCATCAGCATAGCCTACTAATAAGTTGTCATCTTTTACTGTAAAACACAATCCATAATTTAAGGTTCCTTGTACATACCTTAAAATTCTCTTTAGGTCCTGCCACTGCTCCTTTGTTGCATTGGTTTGAAATTGGCTATAATAATTTACTGCAGTACACAAGTCTGGCTGGGTGGCCATGCAGGCACACATTAGACTTCCAATGTGTTCTCTGTATGGATGCACCCCAATAATTGTTCCATTATATCCACTACTCATATTTGACTCATCGCTTAAGTTTAAGAGTGAAGGAGTTTTGACTTTTGATGAACAATTAGACATTCCAAACTTCCTAAGAACTGATTTCATGTACCTTTCTTGACTCATAAAGATCTTATTCTCAGAATGAATTATCTTAATGCCTAAAAAATGTTTTAGTTCATGCAAGTCTCGCATCTGAAATTCCCTCATTAACTGCTCTTTTGTTTGTGCCATTTCTGCAAGTGATTTTCCATCAATGACAATATCATCCACATACAGCAGCAGGTATGATATACCACCATTCACAGGCAATGCATAGAGACATTTGTCAGATTTACATTGAACATACCCTAGTTTCTTCACAAACTCATCAAACCTTCGATTCCATTCAGCAGGTGCTTGCTTCAGACCATAAAGTGTTTTATTTAGTTTACATACCATATCTGATTTAACATTCAACCCTTCTGGTGGCCGCATGTATACATCTTCCGTAAGGATACCATTTAAAAATTCATTTTTTACACCCATTTGATGAACAAAAAGATTTTCTCGACATGCAATACTCAAAAGAACCCTGAAAGTTGATAGCCTTGCTACTGGAGCATATGTTTCACTGAAATCTATGCCTTTCCTTTGAGCACAACCTTTTATAACCAGCCTAGCTTTGTACCCATCCAAGTTTCCATCTCCTTCATATTTCATGGTAAACACCCATTTACTCCTTATTGGAACATGACTTTTAGGCAACTGAACCAAGTTCCAAGTCTCATTTTGATGTAAGGCACTCAATTCCTCCTCCACTGCTTTGATCCAGAGATCTCTATCATCCCTTGACATGGCCTCATCAAAAGTTTGTGGGATATTGTTACAGTAATTTTCTGCAGTCAGTGCTAAGGTACAATCATCATCATACGTGAATGAATCATTGAATTTTCCCAATAAACCACAATCTGACTCGCTTTGAACCAACTTGGTACTCATCAACTGTGAGGCAATTATGCCCTTATTAATCTCAGTACCTTGAATATTCTCTAAAGACTGCAGTGGCAACTTTCCTTGATTTTCATTATTTTCTCTCTGGACCGTGTTAATGTCAACTTGTTGGGCATAGTCTATCATTATTATTATTTTATTATTTTTATTTTAACTCCGTAGGGATACAAGTTATCCATGGGTTTAGTCAAGATACAGAGAGACATAAAAGAATCACAAAACACAGCTTACAAATAAAAAAAAAAAAAATTCTTGAACACTAATAACATTTATAAAATATCATTAAAAAATTCTTGGACACTATAATAACCTTTGTTACATAGCAAGTTTCTCAATCTATTCTTAAAAACCTTTATTGAGGGAAGGGTTTTCATATCAGAGGGTAGTCTATTGTAGATTGCAGCAATAGAGTGATATGGTCCCTTCTGGCATTGTGTAAATGAATACAGATAACTGTGAATGTCACTTTTTGATCTAGTGTTGTGACTGTGAAAATCAGAGTTAACACAGAAGTAATACGGATGGCACTTCACAAACATGGCACATGAGAGAATGTAAACACATGGAAGTGTGAGGATTTTGAGGGACACAAATAGTGGCCGACCACTTGTTCGTATAGGAACTTTACAGATTGCCTTAATGGCTTGTTTCTGTAAAGAGAAGGCTTTAGCTGCAGTAGAGGAGTTACCCCAAAACATGATACCATATGACAATAGTGAGTGTACTTTGGCAAAGTACACAGCTTTTAGAACATATATAGAAACAAGAGGAGAGAGTTTCCTTATCATATAAATACCTACTGAAAGTTTCTTATTAATTTCAAAAACATGAGTTGACCAGTCAAGAGTGTCATCAAGCTGTAGACCTAATAATTTCACAGTGGACGAGGTGGAGAAATCCGAATGAGGAGGCAGAGTAGTGTTCTATTGCAGGAAAACACAAGAGTCCATTAGGAAATAAAGTTTTAATTCTGGGCTATGCACGATACAACGCATGGCGTAGTCCCGCCAACAACTGCCGGGCGTGCCCCGTCCTCACATGTCTTATCCTTGGGACAGGGCTACCACCCTGGATACAACAACTCCCCTCCACTAAAATAACCCTTTACAAACATGAAAATTAAATACATGAAAACATAAGATACATTACATAAGAAAATCATTCAAATATTTTGGTGGCTGCCTTTTTCGTGATGGGCGACTCAAGGGAGTAGAACAAGGCTTAGCCAATACAGGGCTTCTAGGCAAGGGTTCATGAGTATTCTCATGGGTAGCAGATCGTGGACTGTCTGACTCGGAAATATCATTTTGGGGAAGTGGGATTTTAGCAACCTCCTCGGTATTGACATTAGCAGGTGGGGTAAACTCATTTCTCTTATTATCACAGGACACAATTCTTGGACGAAGGAATTGAAGGGAGACATTTTTTTTTAGTTTCCCATCACACAAGACATCAAAGGACTTGGCTCTCACTTGCTTTACTATTGTCGCAGGTTTCCATTGTTTTACATTGTGTTTAACACCCTGTGTCCACACCCTATCACCCTCTTTCAATTCCGGTAATTTAGTGTTATGTTTGGAGGCCACCTTCTCATTACAGGAAGTCACCCGGTCTTCCACAATGCTCATTGGATTTAATAGGGACAACTTTGTTCTAAGCTTCCTCCCCAGGAATAACTCTGCAGGTTCTATCTTAGTTACAGTGTGTGGCGTCGTACGATAAGCCATTAGGAATTTGTTAATCCTACGCTGCAAGGACAATACTTCATATGATTTATCAAGCACCGATTTCTTTAGAGCCTGTTTTACATGCTGCACAGTTTTCTCTGCCTGACCATTTGCCCTTGGTAAGTATGGGGGAGAAAACAGATGTTTGGCACCCATACTAGTAAGAAACTCACTAATTTCTTGGGACTGAAAAGGTGGGCCATTATCGGAGACAAACACTTTAAACAACCCATATGCAGCTGTCATAGACTCAAGTTTTTCAATTACTGCAGAAGCACTTGTTTCCTTCATAATTGCAACAATCGGCCACTTAGAATAAGCATCTACCACAATAAGCAATGCCTTATTTTCTACATAACAAAAGTCGGCATGAACTCTCTCCCACTTAGATTTTGGCCATGTCCAAGGAGAAAATGGTATTTGAGGAAGTGAGTTTTGGACCTGTTGACATGGCTCACAAGAAGCTACCATAATTTCAATGTCCTGGTCAAGAGTGGGCCAATAGACATAACCACGAGCAAGTGCTTTCATTTTACTCATTCCTGGGTGTTGATCATGCAACAAATTTAAGACATCACGTTGTAGAGCTTTTGGGATACAAACTTTCGAACCATAGGTGACACACTGGTTATTAATAGAGAGTTCTAACTGTCTCTTAAAGTAAGGTTGTAACCGCAGATCATCACATTTAGAGGGCCAGCCATGCTGGATGTACATCCTTACTTTTAATAAATCAGGATCTTTTTCTGTGGCTAGCACAATCGACTGGGCATTCAAAGGTACACCTAATGTCTTAACTAAACATATTACATTTTCAGGAGACTCCACTGGTGTATCATCTGCCAATGGAAGTCTGCTTAAAACATCAGCATGAGGGATATTTATCCCTTTTTTATACACAATCTTAAATCTGTAGCCATGCAGTAATACTGCCCAACGCTGAAGACGTGCAGCAGCGAGGGGCTTGACACCAGTCTTTGACCCAAAAATTATTGTGAGAGAACTGTGGTCAGTAACCAGTTCAAATTCTCTCCCCCAAAGAAATTTGTTAAAATGGGTGACACCAAAAATTACTGCTGCAGCCTCTCTCTCCACTTGAGCATAATTGCGTTCGGTGGAGGTAAAAGTTTTAGAGGCAAAGCCCACTGGGCGCTCTTCCCCTGAAGGGAGAATGTGAGATAGAACTGCCCCAGCCCCAACTTGAGAGGCATCACAAGTTAGTCTAATAGGTAACTTAAGGGAATAAGGAATAAGTACCTGGCTACTACTAAGGGCTGTCTTACATTTTGCAAAGGCTTCCTTTTGTTCTTTACCCCAAGACCAAGGGAAATCTTTCTTCAATAGTTTATTTAAGGGTTCCATAAAAGTAGATGCATCTGGGAGGAATTTATAATAGAATTTGACAGCTCCTAGGAAACTACTCAACTCAGACACATTTGAAGGCGCACCCATATTCACAATAGCCTTAACCTTAGATTCTTCAACATGTAACCCATGAGAATCTAGCACATGACCTAAAAATATGACTCTGTTAACAAAAAATTCACACTTAGGTACGTTAATGACAATGTTATGTTGGGCCAATCGCCCTAATACCTGTTTTAAAACAGAGGAACAGTCACACCAATTTTCAGCATAAATAAGAATATCATCAAGATACACAAATAAGTTAGGAATACCCTGTAAGATTTTTTCAACGGTTTGCTGGAAAATAGCGGGCGCAGAAGCTATCCCATACAGCATTCTCTTTACTTTAAAACAACCTACATGGGTGCTCAAAGTTAATATAGATTGTGATTCTTTACCAACGGCTAACTGTAGATATGCCTGAGAAAGATCAATTTTACAGAAACACTCACCTTTTAGTAAAGACAAATCGTCTATCCCCACACAGCACACGGACACCTTTCGGACATCCGGTGATTGTCCGCCAAGTGGCCTATGGACATCCTACGGACAGCCGAATTCATACAAAATGATGTCCGCTGCAAGTCCGCATGTCAGTAAAAAAGGTGGCCTATGGAGGACCTGAAATTGTCCGCTCTGGACACCTTGAGGACACGTTTAGGTTAGGATTGCATTTTGTTCGATACAAATAAATAATAGGTCCAGACAAGAATTTAAATAAATAAGGCATCAATTCCATGCACAATATTTATTTGGCTTCTTAAAATAATACATTGCAAGAAACTACATACATATTATTAAATTTTCTTCTTCCCCTGCAACCGCTCCTTGGCGTGCCTTAGCCAGTTTTGGATGGCAACCTCCACATCTTTTTCAGCGGTCATGCTCTCCTGCACTGCTCCTGTAATAATGAAGTATATAAACATTTCATTGTAGCAAGAAATTGTATCTTGTACGTAACAAGCAGATTACATAAGACAGGACGCTACAGTCTTATTAGTCACGTGTTTAACATTCTTAAGGTTTCAAAATTAGGAAACCTGTCCATTACAGGCTGAATACATTTTACAAACTTTTCTTTAACTTTTTCTTGTTCTTAAATAAGAAAAGATTTTGAGTAAAAATATTAATATGTTAGTAATGTATACATTATGATTAAGAACATTTTTCATAGAACAATTGTTGAACTAGATTTTAATCCCAAATATGAGAAGACTGTTTGCCTGTTAGACCCTGGTGCACCATCTAGAAAAAAATTCTTTGATCCATCCTTGCCAGACAGCTAAGTAGAGGTCTCGAAAAAGATATTGGAAAAAGCATTCAAATGGAGGATAATATTTCTGAACAATTGGTCTCTGCTTGAAGATTATGACTACACTAGAGTGAATTGTGTTACATAAGCTGGAGCTAAGGAAGACTAATGCAGAGGAGCTGAATATGATATAGGAGTAAAGGAAACTAGAAAATTTAAAGGAGGAAGTTTAAGTGGACTAGATCTCTTGGGATTAGTGTGAAAACAGCCACACTGATTTGGCACACAAACCACTTAGCTGCATTGGCCGAGATGCAACTTAAAAAAATAGAAACTTTGAAAAACTAGCAAAAACTTGCTGTAGTTAAGGCCATTCCATGATTTAGATCTCCGAATTCTTCCAATCTTAATAATTAAAATAGATCTTCTAATGTAGTCTGGTATCGAGGCAAAAGTGAAAACCTAGCTCACTGGCAATATTCACATTTCGACAGAGACATAACAGGTGAATAGCAGCTAAAGCCTGCTGTGAGCTACTGAAATTTCTATAGCTCCTACAACAACACCTACTTCAAAACATCTTAGTTAGCTAGAGCTACTAGAAAATAGTAGCTTCTGTAGTACTGTGCAACTACCATCCCTGTTGAATAAGTTATCCCATTCTTAAGTTATACAGGTGTTATACATCGAACTTTTATAGAGCATGAGATCCTTTTCAACCATGTTTTTGGTAATTATACCTCCCATATGCAGAACAAAAATTGTTTTCAAATGTTTGAATTACTTGGTAGTGGAATCTGCATCTGAAAATAATACATAACAATACTATTTTCTCTATCTTTAGCATGGAAGGGTGAACCTTGTATTACAAGATGTTCAATAATTATTTAAATTTACTTTATATGAGCTCCCTTAACAGGAGCAACTTGCGAAAAAAGTATCCAGACCAAAATTATTCCTCCTTGCCCAAACCTATATAATAATCAAACGAATACTTACACCTCTCTCTCATGCCTTGCTTTAGCATGTTCCAGCCAACTCTTCACTGTAACTTCCACACTAGAATTGGTGGCTGTATCGTCCTGGTTCAGAGCAACATCTGTAAAGAATGAAGACAAATAAGTATACAGACAATTATAAGAAGAGAGACATACAAACTTATAAATAGAAATAGGAACTAAATAAAATACAGATAAGGTATTTTTATTCAACTCCACTACATGAAAGCTATAGTCAGTAAATGCCTCCAGGTAAATATATCAGGTTCACGATACTCTACACCAAAATGTGTACCGATGGCTGTACGAAAAGATGCACAAGTTCTATTTTCTGGGTATAAGATTTCATGCAGCAGTTTGAGCAAATAAATGAACCATGTAACATAGCCGTAAGGTTTGTTTACACAATATATCACTTATAATTAGACCTTGTTTAGATTCATCCCAAGTTTCTTACAGTCGTCCTATAGTTTCCACTAAATTAAATGCATGGATGACTAATAGCACAGTTACTTAGTTTGTAGTTAAATTAGTTTATAATTTAGTAGGTTAGCAAAGTTGGGCAGAAAAAATATATTAAACGCTATAAAAGTTACGTCGGCATTGTAATTTTTTAATCCCTAAGCCTTATCTTTACTGACATAATAGATCATTTATTTATTTAGGACCTAAAATCTTTAATTATTAACCTAGTTCCATCAAACAGATAAAGAGTATAAAAACTTTTTGTAAAAAGGCTAAACATTGGTGGTTATCCTATCATAACCTTAATCGCCATATCCTATCATAACCCTTCGACCTGAAGACGCTGGCAGGATAGCCAGCGAAACTGTTGTCAACCAACAATCTGACGCGGAAGAAAACCCTGGAGAAATGCAGAGATCAAACCATCGCCGCGGAAACCTACGCTCTAACATCCTATCATAACATTAATGTTCTTTTTCGATGCGTGCGTGAATATACATATCAAAAGAAATCACACGGTGTACTCCGATTTCAAAGAATTAATAATTTACGTGAAACCTATTAATCATATATGCGTGTTGCAAAATCCCCCGGTTACACGTAAGTACAATTCCTAGTTATATATATAATATATATATATATATATATATATATATATATATATATATTTTAATATCACGAGATGTGGGTCAATTCCTAGTTATATTTATTGCCAAGAACCCTACTTGATTTGATTTAGGAACGGAACCAAACGGACCGTTCGGACAACAAATTCAGCCGTAGCCTACGTTATCAAAACAACAGGTTCTATTTTATACGCTAGCACTTACATTATTTCCTATACGTTCTCGCGTACAGAGACTATAGTACAAGAACTTCCACTTTAAATTATATCATGTAAACAAGGAACAAAAGCGAAAATTTCACCATGAACGACGGAAAAAGACGCTACCTTTAGTTGCCAAGTAACGGTTTTACCGAGACGGTCATGTTGTTCCAAGCAGAGCCATATTTTTCCTCGAGATGTTACAGGCTGAGTTATAAGAAATATAAGGAGCATGCGGAAACACTATACTGCCGACAGTGAACGCCAAGAAAAAATTATTTGGATGTCACATCAAACTTACTTGGAATACATGTAGCTGCATCTTTGTAACCGCCAAACCACCATGCTGTCTCCGGTGTTCCATTCCGGTTCCTCTGTTGGAAAGGAGGAACGGAGGAATGTGGAGAACCATGGGAGAATCTGTATCGCGGAGTAGCGGTAGATTCAAAATTCGTTCGCCACCAAAAAATCTAGAATTTCAATATAAAGTAAAGGTACGGCAGTACTTACCTTCTATTGCCTATCCTTAAATTGGACAATTACAATGTCTAATCTGGGAATGAGGCCATCGATGCCGTGATAATTTTAGGAGAATTCTTACCATTAAAAATTAAAATGAATTTAAAGCGTTATGTTTCATTAAAATACTTTCCAATCAATCGCCTCTGAGATTTTTTAATCCCTAGAGAGTAAATATTAATTAATCAATAAGTTGAAAGAGTTCATTTAACCTGCAGGAATGGAATGTCCCCGAGACGGCTACGCGACGTCGGCAGGACATTGGTACATAATATAAAATTTCAGTAAAAATCGATAAATTCCATTATTCCTGTTGTTAATTTTTGTAAAAGTTGCTAAATTTAAGTAATTTTTATAATCATGAAAGAGTACGGGTTTATTGTTCATCCAACGCTTCTCAACCGTACAACATGCGGAAATTTTTAATTTTTTGAAAATTGCTAAAATTGTTGCTAAATTTGTTAAAACTTTAAAAATTGTTATAAATAATGTAGAGAGTCATAAGTTCGTTCAATTGTTGTTGTTTAACCCGTAAGGCATGTAGAAATTTTTAACGCTCGTAAATGTTACTTAAATTGTTGCTAACTTTGTTTAAACTTAATTAATTGTTATAAACAATGTAAAACTTAAAAATAGCGTACATTTGTTGTTCTTAAACTATAGAAGTGGTAAAAATGTCAAATTTTTTTTTTCGTTAAATAGTTTATAATTTCCTCCCAGAGTCCACACTCCAACAAGAGGATTACACTTGGTTACCTAAAATAATCCTCAAAATAACTCTTCCTCCACGAAAAATTTCCTCTTCCTCGATCGGGAGGAAGTATTCTGGCTTCAGAAACGAGAGAGAGTTTTTTTTCTTTCTCCCTTCTCCTATACTCCCTACTCGGAGGAGGATCTCGAGACTTTCTCTCGGAGTTCCTCCTTGAGGAGGTGAGTGTTTTAAGAGGAAACCAAAACTCCGAAACCCTGCATAATGGGACACTAGCTGGACGTCCGCTGGACATCCAAGATAGGACAGTGTGCGGACGGATGGCCAGGACAGCCGGCGGATGTCCTCTGGCTGTCCTGAAAATCCGCGGACACTGAGAGGACGCGATGGACGCGCAGCGGACGTCCTCTGGCAACGATGTGCTGTGTGGGTCAGTGGTAGTGGGTAATGATCCATACTCAAGACAACGGTTTACTGAACAACTGTAATCCCGACAGATTCTCACCTCGCCATTGGATTTCGGGACCACTACAATTGGAGTACCCCACTGTGTGTTGGTCGTGGGCTCCAAAATCCCTTGTTCAACCATTTTTTCCAACTATTTTCTTACCTTGTCTCGCAATGGAATAGGCACTTGTCTATGAGATACAAAAACTGGTACAGTATCTGGTTTCAATACAATCTGGGCGACATAACCCTTGATTAGCCCAGGCTTTCCAGAGAATACAGAAGGGAACTCTTTCTTAAGATCCTCTAACACAGTTTTACCATTGGCAACCACATTTACAGCTTTCTTTAGGAAAAGGCTGTACCAATTTATAGGAAGCACTTCTAGCCACGGAAGACCCATCAAGCAATGAAACTTCCCTTTGTGCACAACCAGGGGTCTATTCTCTAACTCGAAGCGCGGTAGCTTTCTGGTGGAAAGATGCTTAATTAAGCTACTTGCTCCCACTTGTATTCTCTAACGCTGAAGCTCCGGCGAAGGGAGCTTGCAGAAGCTACCGGTAGCTTATTAGGCTCCAACCCTTATTCTCTATGGGATTTGAAGTAGCTTCAAACTAGCTACCACGGTAGCTTCGCGAAGCGCGCCCTCGAACCCCGCGCTTCAGCTAGCTACCATCAAAATACATAGGGAATTCCCATAGGGCCATGGGAATTCCTATGAACCGCCGTGAACCAAGTGGCGCGTGTCGCTAATGTTTTGTTCTATCCCATCAGTCTTTCTTGACACGGCTAGCGATTGAGTGGTAAACAAGAAAAGTGTTGACTAGTTTTGTTGTTTTGCGTAATTATTTTCTTTAATGAGGTCGGGAATGCTGCGTAAATTATTTGAAGCCTTCAATTATTGTATTCTTAACAAAGTAGTGGGCATGAGTGACAAATTTCGTGACTAAACCTATATGTTTCGGAGTGAACTATCGATCGCGTTAACTAGTTGATTTCATTATTTGGAGAAGAAAAATGTTACTTTCAATCATTTTATATCACGTGAAATCTTATTTTGTGTGAAGTCATTACTAGTGAGAAGAAAAACCCCGAAAACAGTGATTATTATTGATGTTGCGAGAGACTGTTGTAGTGACGGTACAAATTGATGCGTTGAAATCATTACCAATGCCAATGTATCCACTGCACAGAGATGGATGTCTTATTTTTGCAAGTGTTTATACATTTATGATTAACTTTACCGTGCATTATTAGCAACGATCTTTGTTGTGAAGTGATTGTGTGAAGAGAGTTTAGTGTTACATAGATGCAGACCGGAGAGAGGTGGATATATTATTGTGTTATAATGCAATGTAAGGTGTTTCATGATAGTTATTAATAATTTTTTGCTCTTCC
The DNA here is from genome assembly GCF_921293095.1 of Ischnura elegans. Classification (NCBI taxonomy): domain Eukaryota; kingdom Metazoa; phylum Arthropoda; class Insecta; order Odonata; family Coenagrionidae; genus Ischnura; species Ischnura elegans. The sequence continues at coordinate 2,094,320 of NC_060259.1, read as the reverse complement.
AATGAATAAATGTGTTCATGATATCATTCTGCTTTCATTTGTGTGTCTTTGGCCGTATATACGCATTTAATTTCAGTGCCGGTAGTTAAGTTGGTGTATTTGTTTTGAATTTTGAGAAAGTGTAGCCATGGATATTCCAGAAGCCCACGGAGGAAGTCATCACAAAAACAATAATATAATATGACTTTAATATTTGGAGAAGGAACTACGTTTAATAGGTTGTTTTTTCATAATGATGGTCAAGTTCTAATGAATCGCCCTCGCTTGCAATAGTGCAAGCTTGGCGGTTGGCATATAATACTTATTCATAAAACCATTTAAATATTAATTTAGCCGTCGTGAGAACGGCACGACAGTAGAGTTTTGTGTAAATATCGTTTGAAGCATATTGTGAGCCTAAAATGATTGCTTAGGCCAATCTGAATGAAATGACGTAACTTTCAAACATAATTTTCTCTACCTTCCCATTAACTTTGTTGAAGATATTCCCGAAATAATATACACTTATCGTATGCACATGTTATTGCGATATTCTCTCGCAGTGCAAGAAGGAACAATCTCTGCACAGAAACAGTTGGTCGTCAAAATTTTTGCATCAAACAGGCAAAAGCATAAGGAGCGCTGAGTGTAAAGTTCTCGGGAATTAGAACGACAATGTGATAGCATTGGTTTAATGTGTTGGTAGTTTACTAACATTTTCTCTTCATTATATTTACATGGCCTACATGATTATCAATCGTGACATAAACTGCTGCATCGATCGAAACTATTGAATTGATATAAAAGCCGCTTAGCCAAATATAATTATTTCTACGCATTTCTATTATTATTCGTATTTCTATTATTATGAAAGCTGAAGGCACTCAGCATTTCGTAATTTACAAAGCACATTAATTTCAACTAGAAGAAAAAGTCAGCCGAGAACGACTACATTATGATTTTCCCGCAGGTTACGAAATGAAACGAGCGATTTCATTGGTTCTAAGAGTAAAATCTGAGTTCGCACGAAATATTTCTCATACCCCATATCCGGTCTGAGAAAGCTACCAGAAATTCTCGGTCTGAGAAAGCTACTCCCTGTTAGAGAATAAGGTTGGTAGCCAATTCTGGTAGCTAGTTCGAAGCTACCACGACGGGAGCTTCGAGTTAGAGAATAGACCCCCAGGGGGTCATAAGTATTATATGCCAACCGCCAAGCTTGCACTATTGCAAGCGAGGGCGATTCATTAGAACTTGACCATCATTATGAAAAAACAACCTATTAAACGTAGTTCCTTCTCCAAATATTAAAGTCATATTATATTATTGTTTTTGTGATGACTTCCTCCGTGGGCTTCTGGAATATCCATGGCTACACTTTCTCAAAATTCAAAACAAATACACCAACTTAACTACCGGCACTGAAATTAAATGCGTATATACGGCCAAAGACACACAAATGAAAGCAGAATGATATCATGAACACATTTATTCATTGGAAGAGCAAAAAATTATTAATAACTATCATGAAACACCTTACATTGCATTATAACACAATAATATATCCACCTCTCTCCGGTCTGCATCTATGTAACACTAAACTCTCTTCACACAATCACTTCACAACAAAGATCGTTGCTAATAATGCACGGTAAAGTTAATCATAAATGTATAAACACTTGCAAAAATAAGACATCCATCTCTGTGCAGTGGATACATTGGCATTGGTAATGATTTCAACGCATCAATTTGTACCGTCACTACAACAGTCTCTCGCAACATCAATAATAATCACTGTTTTCGGGGTTTTTCTTCTCACTAGTAATGACTTCACACAAAATAAGATTTCACGTGATATAAAATGATTGAAAGTAACATTTTTCTTCTCCAAATAATGAAATCAACTAGTTAACGCGATCGATAGTTCACTCCGAAACATATAGGTTTAGTCACGAAATTTGTCACTCATGCCCACTACTTTGTTAAGAATACAATAATTGAAGGCTTCAAATAATTTACGCAGCATTCCCGACCTCATTAAAGAAAATAATTACGCAAAACAACAAAACTAGTCAACACTTTTCTTGTTTACCACTCAATCGCTAGCCGTGTCAAGAAAGACTGATGGGATAGAACAAAACATTAGCGACACGCGCCACTTGGTTCACGGCGGTTCATAGGAATTCCCATGGCCCTATGGGAATTCCCTATGTATTTTGATGGTAGCTAGCTGAAGCGCGGGGTTCGAGGGCGCGCTTCGCGAAGCTACCGTGGTAGCTAGTTTGAAGCTACTTCAAATCCCATATAGAATAAGGGTTGGAGCCTAATAAGCTACCGGTAGCTTCTGCAAGCTCCCTTCGCCGGAGCTTCAGCGTTAGAGAATACAAGTGGGAGCAAGTAGCTTAATTAAGCATCTTTCCACCAGAAAGCTACCGCGCTTCGAGTTAGAGAATAGACCCCCAGAGGTAACACATATTCAATTCCTTCAAACATAACATTAACCTGACATTCGCCGAGTAATGATAAGGGGGCACTGGAACAATTGTATAACATAGGCTGCTATTCTGGATAAGCGTTGCAAAAAATAGCATATGCTATTCTGCGGGTCATTATTGCAACGACCCCGTATTCAGAATGAAGCGTAGTAATAATTTTGTTCGGAATAGCAGCATGCTATTTCTTGCGCGAGCTATTTGGAAGCTCCGCCCCTTCCCGTATGAAAAACTTTCTGAACAGTTTGCGCAACCAATGAGGGAGAAGATATTTTATATATTTTTCTGTATTTTATGGAATATTGACTTGCAATTACAAATAATTGCTTCATTTGCATTTAAAAATTATATCAAACCGTGGATTTATATAATACGCTTTGAAAATCTCGTTTAGGAAATCAGCTGATTGTTGTTGTTTTGATAATATCACAATGGCTTCAGACAGGTGGGTTAGGTCATAATTTTACTGTTATAATGATGATTTATCGGGCATAAATATTGAATCATTTACCTATATCCGATCGGTCCTTTATCGTGAGATATATGTTGTGCGAAATAATCATTGAAACCAAAATATGTTTGATTTTCTTCGTAATTTTCTTAGGCTTCGAAGTCTGTCTGTTCGTTGCATGTCAAAATAAATATGTACCAACTTGTATTGCTTTGATCGTGACGATATAGCTTTACTGTATGAACTAGAAGCTTTCGTTTCTAATACTAGCTTTACATTATATGACTCCCTAATTTCAGTATTCATTCTCTGTTTAGGAAATGAAGTAGGTGGCAACGTCACCGCTGTGCTTTCATGTAATATGATGGAATAGTATCAATATTTCAGCTGCAGATTTGGAAAAAGCAGAGGGATGTGATGGTGAATTTGAGGATGGATGGAACAACTGTGAAAAAGTGATTCGTGTGGAAAGTGCTGTTGTGTCACTTATTATTGTTTTCGTATCAGCTGATTTTATTATGCTCACTGAAATTTTTGATAGACCCTGAACTGTGCCGATATACTGAAACTTAATTGTGTGAATAACTTACTTGCCTATAGAGGAAACAATTTGTATTGAATTCCACATGATATATATTGCATTAATGATGTATACATGGATATTCCATTAAACGTTTGTGGCGAATCATATTTGTTCGGAAACTTTATTGGTGTTCGGAGAAATCCTTTGTTTTCAAGCAAGTAATTCAAGTCGACTGCCCGTGTTATAAGTTTGTAAATTTTAAGTTTTAATTGTAGAAGGTAGCGAATAGTGGGGAAAATAATTTCGACTCGTTGCATGTTTTTGTATATACTGTCCAATTGAGGAAATGAACGGTTGATCAAAGTATATGGTATTACTATGGTAATATATGGTTTTCATTGAAAGCTATAACTATTAATATATTTGGCGAGTTAGTGTGTTAACACAAGCTTGAAATTTTTCAAGAATCGACCTGATAGCCTACATTGAGGATATTTTTAGTAGCAAGTCAAGTGATGAAATAAAATTATGAGTTGTAAATATGAATAAAACACGGAAAATTTGGGCTAATCGTAGTAATTCTTTGCATTAATTGTTATTGTTTTCGTACTGTCGATGAAGCAAGCTTGAGCTTCATATATTAAGCTCGAATGTTAATTTCTAACCAATTCACTTAACTAGTTAAATATTCATCACTTATGCTACTATTATTTAATTAAAATAAAGCAGATAACATTTTATTTTTGGCTATTATTCCATTTTTCAATGCTTGATTATGTTACTTTAACCTCAGAAAAACAATTCGACATCGCAATGCGCACGTTTTCAGGGTTGCAATACCGAATAGCTCGGCATCGAAGACCGCGTAATATTATAGCAAGCCTACCGGTTGCAATTCGCCGTTCAGAATAGTGAATAGGGAAGTGCACTAATTTTTTTTTATTGCTGAATTTGAAAGTTTAGCTTAAAAAAGAAACATTAGTATAGTCACTTTTATTTTCTGCATCTGGGGTATGCACTTTAAAACGCTTTGAAAGTCGGAAAATTTCATGTTGCGCTGAAACACAGTGCCTCCATCTTGATTGAGATGTGACGTCACAAGGCAGTAGTCACCAGTGGAGTATCGCTGTATTCCGTCGCCTTCTTTACCGCGGTGAGAGTTTCCGGGAATCGGTGGAGTTTGCTTTCTAAAAATGTCGTCTAGTACCGACAACATGAATTCAAAATAGAATTATAAATGATTTTTTGTTCCAAATTTCATCTCGATGTCGAAACAAAAGCCTGGAGAAGATATTCATTCCCGTGCCTTAAGCACAAGCTATACGGAATAAATGGTTCAAGGCTGCTCCTGACTCTTACCTATCGATGATATTCTGTTTTGAAGATCATTTGAAGGTATTGTAAGATCAAATTGATATTTATATTATAATAATTTACTTAATAGGTACCTCAGTCACATCAGAAAGTGTGTTGAGTCAAAATATAGCATCTTCCGCGTAGACCTACGTAATTTATAAACTGAAAGTAGTTTGGTTAAAGAATTATGGCGCGACTGTTTTTTTTACACGACCGGGCAAAATGCGTACTTTGCCCATGATATGTGCATATATGATAACAAACGATTTTTATTAAAGTTAATCTTTATTTGTTGAAATTAGTACATTTATAGGTGATACAGATATAAAGGTACAGGGCAGGTCGCGCGGCGTAATTTGTACTCCACTGGTGACGGGTTCATCTTGCTGATCTAAAAAATTAGCTACAATGCCTCGAACTTTGAAAACTCGCAATATAGGCAGTCAAAGTACATTGTAAGAATACACGAGACCATTATAGCCCAGAATGTACGTACAATGTCGAAATCTTTGGTTTTCAAAGATTGACGTATTTTATACGCCAGCGCGCCCGGTCCAGGGTTATCAACTTTTATTTCATCCTATTTGTTAGTTGAAATTGTATTTCAGAATGGTTCTTTTAGCACTGCTACTGAGGTAAACTGGTAGGCACTGAGTACAAGGTACTGAGGTATGTACTGAGTAAGTAAACTCCCTTTGGAGTAATGTGAATTACAAGTGTTCGAGATATATATGGCATTTTATATTCGCTTTGTGTTCTTATTAATTATGCCTGTACGCATATTGTTGCTTGCCGCGAGCCTTTAATGGTATGTGCTCTTGCAAGAGTGGTTTTCATTTTTAATGTGGAAGTTGGTCAGTATAAGCAAAGAAAAAATTAACATTTTAGCGCACACCAACCCTTGTAGTCATCGTATCTCGGCGTTTGTAATGACACTGCTAAAATACCTAAACGCCATAATGACGATAAAAAAATTGTCTCATGTCAATGATTGCTGCAATTATAATTAATGATAAACTAGACGCCGTATGATCACAATGAAGGCAACAAAAAATAATGCCATGACGTAGACTTGAACCACGGTCCTTCGGGTGATATCTTTCCTTTCACTCGTGCACTCTACCACTACCCCAACCTACCCATTGGGGAAATTGAGGAAATTTTGAATTTATATGTATAACTTGTAAAAAGTAACGCATGAAAATTAATTAATTACAGCCTAACTAACGCCCTAATTGAAAAAAGATGCAGCAAGGTACGCGGTCTCCCCTTGTTAGCCTTAACGTCTCGCATTTCTATGGAGCGTTGAACCTGTCCTCCTTATTCAAAAATTCAGTAACCATAAATACATCAAAGTTTGGTATACCATTTATAAATCGTTGGAATTTTCCTTCTCCCAACCAAGATTATCTTTTCTTGAACCCATCCTGGACAGCGAACCATTGCAACAACCAGCCAGCTCGGAAATAAAGCTAACATCCCATGATTCTAGTTGCGAAGGGCGAACGTTCCGGCCGGCGTGAATACATACGCAACGAATAAGTCTTGCAGCAAACGTCTGAAATAGGTTTGTTAGTTTGACTCGGTTCTTACAAAAAAAGTTTTGGCATGATAAACGGCATTGTGCCAAAATATACCCAGCGAAAAATAAATGCCATCATGCATTTATTAAAGATTCAATGTGCTATTCGTACTACTCTTTCCAAACTTGAAGTTGACACGTAAATGAATATTAATATATTACGTAATGATGAAGTCGTTTACTCAAAAGAGAAGCAGCCACATATATAATCTGAAGATATTTTATGACAGCAAAAAACGGATACCCTCAAATTCTGTAATTTTTCTATGCAATAATAGTGGTAGAACTAAACGGTGTAGAAGCTGCCTTCTGCTACTGCCTTGTGACGTCACGGCCAATATTCAACATGGACACCCGTTTTCGCGGCCTTTGAATTTTTCTATATTTCAGACGGTCATCTCGAATCAAGTATTCACTATTAGGATTTAAACTGTGGTTTTACGACATTATGTTATTCTGAACTCTAATTTAAAAAATGTGTTTGGTGCATTTGAAACACTAGTGCACTTCCCTATTGCTACGGGCCTATGCTATTCTGAGAATTACGTCTTCCGGTGTAGTAAAAACACGAATTGCAACCGTTCTGAATACCAAATAGCATAGGCGTTGCAATACGCTATATTATAGCAACATCGGTTGCAATATCGGAGAATAGCATAATGCTATTCCATCCAGAATAGCAGCCATAGAGGTGGGCGTCAACTTCAAGTGGCTTAAATGTTTCTTATAAATATCTTCTCCTACACAGGATGCATCTGCGGCCGAATCTATTTGCATAGTTACAGGTGCACCATTAATCTGAACAGTCAACGTGCGCCGATTTCGTTGGGTTCCCTGCACTTGATGCAACTGCAACAACCCCACATAGCTGTGGCAGTCTTCGTCACTAGATTCCTCTGGTGTTTGTTCTAGCACGGATTTTACCATCTTTTTCTTTTTGAACTTATCTTTACTCTTTTGACGGCAGAATTTCACTGAATGCCCGTCCTTGTCACAATGGGTACACTTCAAAGGCTTGTCACATGAGTTAGCATAGTGAGGCCCTCCACAATTAAAACATTTCACCATGTTCTTTGGTGATGACGGCTTACAGTGAGGTTGAGATCTCTTATTAATTACCGAGACTGAGGCAGGACTATCCCCAGTGCTTTTGGCGTATTCCGCAGATCCTTCCATATAGCACGCTTTGGCCACGAATCTCTTAAAAGGAACATTTTCGCCAGCCAATTTAGTGGTTATTTCTTCACTATTAAGACCATACAGAAATTGGTCAATTAATCTATCTTCCATACTGTTCCCAAACTCACAGGTGGCAGCCAACTTCTTTAACGCCACACAGTGGTTCAAAATCGAAAAAAGGTGGTCGAAATTATTACCGCTTTTATTATTAGTCACTGTTGTATTATGAAGAAGCGTTTTATATGAATTTTGTCCGCTAAATACGAATTTGAAGTTATTTTTTTGTATCTTTGATATTATTGTTTTTAAATGGCCTATTATTTAAACAATTAAATGTTAAAAATAGATATTGTATTCAATTATTCATTCAAGGTGAATATTGATGCGCATCAAGTACATCGAGGTATTTATTCAGTTCTGTGACTGTTATTTATTAAATTTAATATTATTTATAAATTATTTAAGCAGTTAAAGTTGACCGTTTTAAAGCAACGGTAATCGTATGCAATTTTTATCAGTTCAGTCTAAGTTAAATTTTTTATGCATAATCTATGATACTTTCATTTTTTTAAATGAATTTGCTTAACAATTCAAAATTATAATGCAATATGGTCAATGCCCTCAAGGCGTAGATGAAATTCGCATCAGTGACCTTCAAGTTGTTTAGTGAGGTGAGTACATGGATTGAAAGCAAACATTTAGGCATTCCACCTTTTTCTCTTAATATTTTTTTCCAGTTTAATTAGATTACTGAATATTGTGACTGAGACTATGGGATATCATATAAATAAGGATATTTATGTTCGTCCCTTTTATCCCTTCCATCGATCACGAAGTTCGACTAATTTCTGACTGAACTCAATATCACTCAAAGCGAAAAATCCACGAAGGATATCTAAAAATACCTCGCACACACTCAAACTTTGTCCTCACTCTTGAATCTGTGACTATAGCAAATGCGTTGTTAACGCCTCAGGCGTGACTTTAAATGCCCGTGGTCCTTCTCTCAGCGAATGCGATGCTCCGTCTGAGTCCTCTGAATGCCATGAATCGAGCGTGCGCGGGTGAGACATATCTGCTTGCTTTCTTTCTGTGCTTCTTAATTACCTTTGTTTGTGTGCTCATTTTTTTCGAATATTTTTCCAGCTAATGCCAGGATGCTTGCTCTGAGAGCAGCGTCTGGTGGACACTCATGGAAGATATTCTTCCACTCACGCCCCGATTTATGTACTTTCATAGCGATTGTTCGTTCTGTGTGGGGGACGCTGAATGCTTTCCTAGTGTATTATTATCATCTGCTTTTCTGGCTCATCGTTTCCTTTCTCTTTCATCGTGGCAATGATAGAGAAGGCATGGACCGTCCAGGCATTGCCACTCATTGGTTCTCGGAACCTCGAAGACCTGCCAGGATCTGGTATCTTATTTACGACGTTTGACTCTTAGGGCTAGGGTTTTTTTCACGCCTACGTTCCTTTGGCGGTTTTATTTTTCTCGGCCTTGGGTCCCTTCCGTATCTGAATTCCTCCTTAGTTGACCATTCCATATTGGTAGATGGTATGCGGCGACATTGAGGGTAGTCAGAGAGAAAAATATTCCTAGCACACTTTAAGCACTTTAGCTTCCACTTTAGCTAACTTAAAGGACAAAGATGAGATCGGGTGAACCTCGTTGAAGAGCAATAAAACTGCGGCCGGGCGCTACCCTTTTTTTTGCTATAATAATCATTATCGACCGTGCGGCGGCTTCCAATGAATTAGCGTGCTATGAAATACATTTGAAGAGCCCGCTTTCCCAATGGGTGACGACGAAAGGGTATTCTGGTTATTGTGAAAGTTAAAAATCCAGAAATTCTTGAAACATATGTTGCATAGGCCATATGTTCGATTATATTCGCCACTGTTGCTATTCTAAAGATTATTTGTGATGAATGTCGAGCCTCACTAAATATCATACGCTGGGGCTACTGGAAAGTCCTAAATGCACTAAAGGAAAGAGAAATCTATTATAAATGGATCCCGTATAGAAAACCAAGTAGCACAATAACATCTAAGAAACCTGGCATTGTAACCTTTCCTCGGAATACACCTCGCACTCGCAATAATACTCAGCCCGCCGCCCGGTCGGTCTGGCGGCGGCGCGGCAGCGCATTGCACCGTTCAACATAAAACCATCTTGAGGCCAAAATAGCAAAAAGTAGCAAGATTTTTCTTTTGCTATAGACTCTATAGACTCTATGCTTTCAATTCGCGTCAAAATCTCCGGGGGGCTCGGAGGTGCCCAAAACGATATTGCTATTTATATTTCAAAATTCACGTAAAAATAGCATAAAGTTTAAACATTTTTATTTCCAACTAGAAAACTTTGGAAATTTAAAAAAATCACCAATATTTGTACGCGAAGGTACCAATTTATGCTATGTATTTTTTTAAGTTCATAAACTATCTGAAACCTTTTTTTTATGAAGGTGAACTTCTCTAAAAATGAGTGATTTTACGCCTCAGGCGATTTTATCCCGGAGGACTCATGTTTTTCCATTTATACAAACTACAATTAGCCACAAAATAGTCGTAGTACTAGCCAATATCATAGATCATATAGTGTAGAATACGAATAGTACCTTCAAAAATTCCTACAAAAAAGTTGAAAAAATGACTTTCGACCAGCTTTTTCCGATTTTGAACCACTGTGCGCCAGGGCATACTCCGAAAAACTTTCATTGGGTTCACGCACACGACGTTGAAAGATCAGCCTCTCAGCACGAAAGAAGCGCACCGGTGTAAATATGGTCTTAAGCTCCTCCACTAATTGTTCGTAAGTCAGCTGGTCCGGTGTGAGAGGGGGAAGATTCACAGCTAGCTTCTCCAATGCTGCCCCTCCTATGTGACCAATTAAGAAATCCTTCTTGCCGAGATCCTCAACAGGAGGACGTAATGTCCTCATATAGCTGTTTAGGCGCAGAAGGTAGGTCGAGATGCTCTCGACACTTTGATCAAAAACTCCTATACTCATATTTAGGCAATAGGTTCGTGAAGATACAGAATGGCACGTACCACAGGCGCGGTCGACCGATCAGTTTTTTTCCCGAAACTCACGTAAAGCCTCAACCACACGACACATAACCCACAACAGTATCGGACTCCAAATATCCCATCCTCGTCGCCAAATTGTTCTATTGCAGGAAAACACAAGAGTCCATTAGGAAATAAACTTTTAATTCTGGGCTATGCACGATACAACGCATGGCGTAGTCCCGCCAACAACTGCCGGGCGTGCCCCGTCCTCACACGTCTTATCCTTGGGACAGGGCTACCACCCTGGATACAACAAGTAGGAATCTCATGAGAGAACTTGTTGCGAAAGAGAATACAAGTGGTTTTAGCCTCATTCAGAACTATTCTGTTAAGGTGGCACCACTGCAACATCTCATCTTTTGTAGTCGAGGCCAAATGATCCAAGAGAGGTAAAGTACTAGCGGATAAGAGATTAGAAGTATCGTCAGCATACATAACAGTGGAGCAATATGAGAAGTGTTTAGGAAGATCATTAATGAAGAGGAGAAACAGTAGAGGACCAAGGATAGAACCTTGAGGTACTCCAACTGGTACTTTCAAGGGACTGGATTTAATTTCCACCACTCCTGCAAGTGATTGATGAGTGTAACCATAGAGTAAGTATATATAGAGAGCTCACCACACGTACAAAAATCGTATACGTTTTTGGTGTAGTTCTAGAGCGATTAACCAGATGTCACTAGAAGAATTTTGGCATTTTTTTTAATTTGCTCGTTCTACAAGTCTAAAAATATATTCTGAAGCAGAAAGGGTTTCTACATAAAGTGGAGATACTAATTATTCGATTTTGTTTATAACAATTGTTATAAAAAATATTTTCTCGAATTTCGGCTAGTTACTTGACTTTTCCGAGTTTATATTCCTAATCCATTTTCCGGCAGACTGTTCTTAGTATAAACTTGAAACTTGCAGGAAATGTTCATAGCACATTTTATTCCATACTAGTAAACTTTAATTTGTTCACAACTCAGTTTCAACGTTGTTATGTGTGTTTATATATCTTTCGGACGAAAAATTTGGAATTTTGCAGGGTAAAAATCAATCGCCTGCTAACTTTCGTATCTTACGATATAGGTCCATATATGCTGCGTATGAAATTTGAACAAAACTATAAATTTATTTTTGGTGAAAGAGTTGTAACTTTATCTCAATTACAACGGGAGTTATGCATTTTTAATGGCCGCACCTCGTCAGGCTTTCCTTACTGGCCTGGGTCTACGCAGAAAGCTCCCGCCTCCTAAGGAGTTCGTTTTGCCATCAGATAGGTTGGCGAGGCGAGGGTTTTGTTTTGACGAGGAAGAGATTTTCCGTGAGGGAAGATCTTTTCGCTTCAAGAGACAATATAAATCTTATTGATGGTCATCGCATCGTTGAACGATCAACATATCGAATACATTTCGCGTAGTGTGCTTCAGAACTTCAGATAGGAAATACCTCACTTTGGTGAAGTGTAAATGCTATTTACAACACCAAGTGCCGGAATATTACAATAAAAAGGGAATGCGAGATTGGATCTCTACACTGAACAACAATGCACTGTTTGCCTTTCGCTAACGGTCATAGCCTCTTCACCACAGTTGGTAACTAAAGCTTAAAAGTATTTGGTGATGAATTCCTAAGCGCGAAGCTTCAAACGAACACAAAGAGGAATGGATCAGCAGTAGCATTTTTGGGAATAGGGGTGGTCGGTGACCTTGATTTGTTTGCTCGATAGCGGGATGAGTAATGGCCCATTCTGTTACCACGTGGAAAATGGAAAGGTTTCTTTCGGCTGTACCAGTTTTCTACTTCAGGTCTTACGTATGGGGACGGGGATCATCTAATGCATGTTTTTGTCTTTCCTTGAGACCTTATTCTGATCATAGTTGTGATAATCGTCGTCTCGTTAATAACAAGACGCATTGTCGTTTGAGGAAAGTTTTGTTTTAAGCGTTAGCATTTAGTTGAGGTTCTTAAAAGTAAAACAAATAGCGGCTGCGATTGGGCCCGGGTTCACTCATTGCTTAAATTCTTGCCTCATTATATGAATGAATCCCTTCTCCCAGGGGCCGAAAAACTAAATATCCAAAGATACATTTTATGCGGTGAGCATTTATATAGCAATATCGAATGGAGTATTTTTGGCATATTCTAATTGTAAGTTGCTGCGGCACTAGAAAAATATGGCGATTCAAAACTATCCGCCCTCCCCTTTTTCGGAATTAAACCTCCTATTATGCAGTTTTGCGTATTGAAACTGCAAGCAAAATTTGCTTCGTAGGCCTCATGGGGAATCCTAATTCGAAGGCTAAAATATGTTATCGCGTTAGAATCTTGAGTTATCCATTCATTAATTGTTATAAAACATTTGATTCTATGTATATTAGATATTGATTGATTTTCGTACAATTTTTAACAGTCCAAAACCTATTTTTTGTCTTTGATAACAAGTTATTCATTTAAATACAGATTTTCAACACTAATACAGGATTTGTTATAATCATGCAACATAAAGTAGGTTCGAAGATTTTCGCGGCGCTGATCAGATTATCTCTGCATTCTCTTCGGGTTTCCACCGCGTCCGTTGGCTTTTGTCGAAACTGTTCTCGCCAAAAGGCAACGGACGCGGTGGAAACCCGTAGAGAAGGCAGAGATCATGCAACATAAAGTTTTAAGTCCAAACTTCGAACTGCAACCGACCTGTTGACGAGCCTTTCGGGAGGTACTTCCTCTGAGTGGCTGAAATGTCATCTATCAATGATTTTCCCGAGGTGTAACCCTCATTTTCCTCCATTGCTGGGGACTTATGTCCCGCGAGTAAAAACTAGTGATGTGTTTATAGAAGGTTAAAAAACTTCCATCTGATGTAAAAACATTTCGACGGAGTCGACGTACAAGTAGCCCTCCGGCGCGAGAATGTAGGAAAATAAAATTGTGCAATATATATAATTATATTACCTTTGCTAATCCAAGTAAATCTCACCGTATGAAAGTTAATCACAACCAAGTTGATTTTGATCAATCAATTAGAAGGTAAATGAAGAAGATTTTACTATTTCCAAAGCAGAAAAAGGAACAGTGTGCTAATCCGTAATAAGGTCTCATGCATCGCCAAATGTGATGCTGTGTTGGAGGATACCTCATTCGTGATTCTCCCCCGTGATCCAACGGATAGATTCCAAAAAAGTGTTAAAAAAGCTTTATCTTCCTGCTGTAATTTTATAAATTAGCTCCTAAATTAAATATCATCTTTAGGCAATTGCCTGGTTTTTCACCAAAATATAATATTAATAGCCCCATCATTTTGCCACAGAAACTTCAACACCTCATACGTCACCATCCAACTCCAAGCTAGTTTCATTTGACCTAAAAAATCTATTTACTTCTGTACCTGTACAAACAACTTTGTTACTTATTGAGAGACCACAATATTAACATCAGTGTGTCTTGTGAACTTCATTGCCTAATGGAACAGAGTGCCAGCCAAAATTATTTTTTGTACAATAAGAATATTTATCACCAAACAGACGGCCTTGCGATGCGGTATTCCCTTTCACCTGTAATAGCCGAAATATTTACCGACAATTCAAAACGCCAATTATTTGATTCGGGCATTCTATCTCATCTAACATCTTCTGGTACCGCTATGTTGACTACATCATTTGCCGCTGGACCGGAATTGTCAGACAATTAGATAATTTCACACAATAATATAATATGAATGATAATCCACAATGAAATCAATTGCAATTTCAAATGGCTACAGCTTTAATACTTAAACTAAAATCCTTCAGAGAAAGTTGAAAACGCGAGCTATTTCACAGCTTTGCTCCCTTCCCCCATCACAGAGAATTCTAAAAATTGGTGCCGGTCATTTTTTGTAGGAGACCTTTCCAACAGGCTTGCAAACAAATTCCCCAAAAATAAATTCAATGTTTCTTTTTACAACCCTTGCACTCTCGGTGAAGTTCTGTGTCGTAACAAAGACAAAATAGAACCCATCCATCAATCCGGCATTTACAAAGTTAATTGTGAATCATGCCACTTGAGTTTCATTGGTCGAACAGGCAGAAGTTTTATTATGAGAATGAAAGAACATAGAAGGTGCAGGAAACTGGGATGAAACGTCACTTATCGCCAAACATTTGGTACAGACTTTTCATTCTTGTCATTTTCAACCAGAATTTTCTCCACCCCTTCAGTAACGGCACAAGGCTTGATGTTTTAGAGCAGTTTGAAATAGTACAAATTTATACAAATATTCTTATTAGATATTAGATGTTCCCGTGGACATACCCCGTTAAGACGGTCTAAGGCTCCGCTACGCGGTGTCATAAAACGTCCGTTTTCGCAGTAAAATCCTTAGTGTGAGGGATCGGAGAGTAAAGAAGGTATTAGTCTCAGCTGGTATCTTTCTGGTAGGTCTTTTGTATGATTCCCGGGAAAACAAGTCACTTTTTCGAAGTGTGAACGCTTTTAATAGAAGCATGGTCTTCGATCGTATCCAAAGAAAACGAAATGAACTTCAATGAAACGTGCACTCACCTCGGCAAAAATACTTCCACTGTCTTCACCACAGACCATTTGAGAATCGGTGTCTTGAAGCAAAACATAAAAACGGTGAATGCTGAGCGTTAAAACCCATACAGTTTCAATAACATTACCGCGTCGCGGCTAATCCAACTCCCGACGCGCGCAGACGAACCCTGCCGCACGATCGATAAATCAATGCAATTTTCGGCGTCGCAAACTTATTTCCAAGATAACTGCATAAACACCTAAAAAATCTTCAAAGAATGCTCTCATATAAGTTACTTTGCGTGACTTTGCCGAAAAATCATTTGAAACTCTACCTCAATGTAGAACTTTGTCGCAAAACAGTATCCGCCATTTTGTAACTGCACGGTAAGAATTGATCGATGATATTCTTAAAGATTACGGAAAATTAAAGAAAGAAAACCATGCCAACAGATTATGTGGTTTTTTATTCTGCATGAATCCACCTACAACTTCACCTTCTACTTACTTTGGAAGATTTTCAGAGAAAATGGAAGACGGGCGTTTTTATGGAACGTTGCTCACGTTTAAGCCTGTGTATCTCAGAATCGGGTAGGATCTTTGTAAAATTAAGTGCATATCCTTAAATTTCAATTAGTTTTGAGTATACCTGCGAAGTTTCAAGTTTATAACTCAAAAAAAGTCATTTTGTAATTTTGTCCGGCTTTTTTCGATTACCGCCCACTGTGCGACATCCAACGGTCAAATTTGAATCAAAATATTTGCACCAAAATTTGATGCACTAACGCGCACCCTATCCCACGGTCAAAATTTCATCCAACTGGCTTTTGGTACTATCATTTGTACAAAACACCGTTTTTTCCAAATGGATAGGGCAGGTTCTAAATTTTCATCCAATAGGATGAAACCAACCATTCACTGGGCCCTTGACAAAAAAGCATCGCCAAGCGCTGACACAGAGGCCACATAGGTGAAGCCGGTGTCCCTCGGTCAAATTTGTATCAAAATATTTGTCCAAAAATTTTGATGCAAATTGCAAATATTTTGATGCAACTGGACGGGGGTGTCCCACGATGCATATCATTTGGACGAAAAGGAAAAGGAAAAATACGATATTTATGTAAACAAATTTGGAAGCTTATGGAAGTGAAGGATTCTGTCTTTTTTAGCAGGCGAAATTGTCTGAACAGGCCTCTTGAACATTAAAGAGGCGAAAAAAAAGAAAACAGAAGGAATGCTGAACTTGGCCTTGGCTGGAAAGGGGGTATGAAAGCGTTGGAATAAGCATGCTAAACATGATGGAGAAGGAGTTGGTCGCCGATGTTCCCGTATATTATCGATAATAATTGACGATAAGTGAGGATTTGCATGTCCCTTATTAGCAAGGGTGAAGGCAGGTGAGTGAGGATAAGTGAGGATTTGCATGTCCCTTATTAGCAAGGGTGAAGGCAGAATAAAACGGCAGGATACAAACGTGAGGCAGTTTATTCCCGCGGTGAAAATATTATTAATAATTAGATGGATATTGTGGTTGAGAAGATGTTATGAATAGTGCTGTAAACGTGCATTTAAATCAAATTTTTCCTCTCCTAATCTAGCAGTTGCTAAAGACCAATTTTTGCTCATTTTTACTTTTAGGACCACACCAGGCGATGAAATAGACGATCACGAACGTATATATATATTCGGAATAATGTTTTGTGAATTCACTTCGCGGTATGGTGACATTATAAATTCAAAAGTAAACCATTTAGTATTCAATACAGTACTAATGAAAAAACTCAACCGGTTTCGATATTTTCAGGTATTTATCTAGAGGTTTACGATAACGCTAATGACCTGAAAAGAAGGAAACCGGTTGGGTTTTTAATGCATACTGTGTGGAATGCAACAAAGTTTGCAAATGAGCATTTTTATTAATAAAATATATATAATGGACACAAAAATAAACTTTGTTGTATTCCACACAGTATGCATTAAAAACCCAACCGGTTTCCTTCTTTTCAGGTCTTTAGAGTTAATTGTATTGTATTCGATCGCTTCTCAGAACGACTTCAATCGCGTTTTGGTAATCTATTGAAGTAAATACGATAGGCTGCATGCTCTGCTAATGGGAAAATCCACTACCGGCTTCCCTTTCTTTCAATCCGAAGTGGCAAGAGAACCGTTTCCCGAACACATGCCGGACCTTAGGGACGTGGGAAGTGGTCCTTAGTCGGGACCTTTTGTTATCTTAACTTGGTGCACCACCCAACTTGAGTTTATTGCTTTCCTAGGGGGGGGTCTGACCTGCAATTGAAGCTTCACGTGTTAAAAGGTGAGGTCTTTACCCTCCACCCGCCTCCTTTTGGACGGGTTGTATTGCAGGTCCGCCGCTAGCATGCATTTTCGCACAAAATCTAAACATTTCACATTCTCTTTACGGGGTCCAACCCTACCCCTACAAGTTATCTGGGGGAATGGCCACATTTCCATGGCTCTTCATTTTAACTCCGTCCAAATAGCGGTCAAAACATTTTGGTACCCTTCAGTTTCTCCTTTTCTGTCGATTTGAACGCATACCCATTACTAATTGAGAAGTCCTATTTTGGCCACAGCTTTTGTGTTTAACAGTGATCTCACAAAGAAGTTATAGTGATGTGATAACTAAAAAAATGTGATTCAGTAATTTATT
Source organism: Ischnura elegans (assembly GCF_921293095.1). Classification (NCBI taxonomy): domain Eukaryota; kingdom Metazoa; phylum Arthropoda; class Insecta; order Odonata; family Coenagrionidae; genus Ischnura; species Ischnura elegans. Next base: position 2,076,516 of record NC_060259.1, on the reverse strand, counting down.
AGTTCCTGACAACCACATAAATAAGGATTATTGAGCAGGTATACTATGTTTCATTTATTTCCGTTTCTAGTTTTCGTTTTTTTAAATTGGTCTGAGACGAGGCACGCACTATTTTTCATATTTTCCCTTCTATTTTATATTTAAACTTTGTAGAAAGAGGACTGCTGTGTAGCTTTTTACAAACCTGTGTAATTATTGTTGACTGTCAAAAATTTCATGGACATTTACGTGGCGAGAACTGCACGGAAAAATGCTGGAGAAAAAAGAGAAAACCATAGTTGCTCGAAAAAGGAATTTGAATGCATATCTAGGGGGTTGTTTCAGATTACACGGAGATGAAAGGCAAAACTTGAGCTTATTAATTTTTTGAACATGAATTTTTTTTATTCTGACGAGAGAAGATGGCGAGCTAGTTCACGATCAATCTCTTTTTTTTAGAGGAATGGCAACTGGTTGAACAAAATTGTTGATTTCCCTGATGTATTTCGCAACCTTCCAAGCACCTCGGGTTCGTATTTTCCTAGTATTTTAATGGTGACATGGGGTCCCCTGGGATATTGTTCTAGTAGTCTCATTTTTTAACAGGTACATCCGATATACAAAGGGGTAGGCCAAGTAAACAATTCACTGACGTTACTACGCGCTCCAAAATTAGGAAAACGAAGCTGCTTGAAGTCAAGTAATTTGCAGGAGTAGAAGAAGAGTTAATCCTTCAATTCTCAACAATTTTGAGATCTCTGTCTTGCGGATTATTGATTGATCCGGTAAAACTTAAGAAGTTCTGCTTAGATACAGCGTAAAATTTTGTGAGACATTATGGATGGTTTTACATGCCACCCACGGAGCACAAAGTGCATACATGGTGCAGATGTAATCGAGTCGGCTCTTCTTCCTATTGAAGAACTATCGGAGGAGGCCCAGGAATCTCGCAATAAAGATATTAGAAAATACCGCGAGCATTACGCAAGAAAAATATCTCGAATTCATACGAATGAGGATATTTTCCGGTGACTGATCCTGACATCGAACCCTTTTATTAGCACATTAGGAACTGACTGGACAAATGTCGGGGCCTTAAAGATCTTTCGCAGGAGGTTCGTGATCTTGGTCTTGCTAGAGTCTCAAAATTCTGCGAGCGAATGCGAAGAGAGGGATGGGTGGGATTGGGAAGAATCTGATGATGAATAATTATAATACATAATCCGTAAAGTAATAAATCATTAACCATGCTTATATGAGAATAAAAGAGTCACTTAAATACTATTTTGACATTTATTTAAAAATTACTTTTAGTCCATACAGAAGAACCTCACGAAATCTGGAAATCGCACCTCTTTAACGTAAGTCAATGAACCCAACAACCCTCTTTTTAGCCTTTTTTATTTATTGACTAATTTCAAAGATCATTAACTCATACTTCATAACTAATTATCATTTATTTTCATGTTTTATCATGATTTGCGTTCGTCTATGCAGTCAGCGTTACGATTAGCCATATAATAAGGTAAAGTTCCACGTATCGCCTAAAATAATATTTTTTCGCAAAAATAACTTCAGAAATGAAAGTAGCATGCCAAAAAACGTGTAGAGAGCAATTTTCAAAGACATCCAACGAAAATATGATTTTGGTCAAACTTTTTCGCGATCTGGGCCTTTGTGCGCCGCCTCTCCCTCTATGCTCTCTCGGTCTTCCCTTCCTTCGATGCTTGGGGTACTGACAGAGTTTGGAAGACGGGGAGCGGGAAGGAAAGGGGATAGGCGAGGTGACCTTGAAGAAAAAGACCCTCTCGCCTCTGGCTAGCTACTCTCGTGCCACCTTCCTGCTTTTTGAGAATTAAAACTGTCGATACGATTTCCTCCTATGCCGTGAGCCCTCTATAATATACTTACTCTATGGTGTAACTCACAAACTGCGATCTGTCACTAAGGAATGATGATATCCAATTATAAGAGTTATTAGTGATTCCCAAGCACTGAAGTTTGGACTTGAGAACTTCATGATCCACACTGTTAAAAGTGTTTTTGAAGTCAAAAGAGATGCCTAAAATGTGATGTTTATTGTTCAGTCCAAGAATAACATTATTTAGGAACTCGAAAATAGCAGAATAAGTGGACCGGCCAGCTCTAAAACCATGCTGAGAGTCAGAAATTAAATTAAATCTCTGGAGGTGCTTAATTAATCTATGATGGAAGAGTTTTTCAAAGATCTTTGAAAATGTTGATAGAATGGAAATAGATCTGTAATTAATAGACTCTGAAGGGCAGCCTTTCTTGGGAATTGGAATTACCCTGGCCAGCTTTAGGGCAGAGGGAAAGACACCAGAGCGGACCCAAGTAGAAAAAAGTGTGTTCATTCAGTGTTCTTTTTATGTCCATTTAATGTTCAAATTGTGTTCCTTCTATGTTCACCGAATGTTCACTTTATGTTCTTTTTATGTGTTTTGTGACAGAAAGAACATAAAAAGAACACAAAATGAACACTCGTCTGTGAACATAAAAAGAACATAATTTGAACACAAAATGAACACATTTTTGAACATCAAAAGAACACAAAATGAACATAAAAAGAACATTTTGTTGAACAACAAAGAAAAAGCTTTCACGGAAGTCCCATCATTACCATGAACACTTTCACATCTTTGTGAATCTGATGTCAGTGTTTGGATATGTTTCAAATCATTTTACTTCCAGCTTTTTTTTATTAGAAACGTCGAACTTATTCGTAGAAGCCAAATGCTCAGGCCTTATCCCTGTTTAGTTTGCAATAAAGTACATATTGAGAGTGTTTTCAGGTGTTCCTTGATTGCATTCTCGGATCGTTCAATGTCCATTTTTTGATGATATGCCTTCATTTTGGGATAATTTTCCCGGAAATTCATTATTTTAAATTTCTAGAAATATTATGGAAAACTGCTAAAAAATACAGTTTTGTGGATTTCAAGATGGTGAAATTCAAACTCATTTTTGGTAGACAAAGTCTCCAAAATCATCTGTATTACTTGTTTTATGTAAAGCTACTTGTCATGACACATGAACTGCAGTTATCCACAATCACCTCCAAGGAATGAGAATTTTTATACTGGTTTATTTTAAAGAACAACAAAGAAAAATGTTCATTTTGTGTTCAACATAGTGAACATATAAAAAAATGTTCAATTTGTGTTCACCATGGTGAACATAAAATAAACACAAAGTGAACATAAAATGAACGCATAAAAAATGTTCATATTGTGTTCACCATATGGTGAACATAAAATGAACTCAAAGGGAACACAAAATGAACATAAAGAAAAATGTTCATTTTGTGTTCACTGAGATGAACATAAAAAGAACATAAATTGAACATCAAAAGAACACACCAAGAAATTGGTGAACATAAAAGAACACCAAAAGAACATCAAAAGAACACTTGAACACTGAATGAACATATAAAGAACACCAAAAGAACACAATTTTTCTACTAGGGGAATGAGAGATTGATGATATCAGTCAATGGAGGAGCAATTAAGTTTGATGAAGCTATTATAATACTAGGAGGAATGCCATCAGGCCCGGGTGAGGAATTACCCAGGGAGATGATGGTTCTTTGAACCTCATGAGGGTCAGTGGGATGTAGAAAAAAAGAGTGAGGAGAAGTCCTCCACTGCAAAATAGGTCGAGTAGACCGATTGGAAAGAGGCAAATAACAAAATTGCTGGTTAAATTTATCAGCAATATTTTCAGGGTTACCTTCCAATATACCTCCAAAATCAATGCTAGTGCTGCCAGGGAATTTAGGGGAGTTAGTATTCTCCTTAATTACTTTCCAAGTATCTCTAATAATGTTAGTTGATTTACTTAGAAAGTTATTAATGGCAGCCTTCTTCTCGCCAATAACACGGGACTTGAGTTGCTTTAGAGCATCAAGATATGCACTGCGAAATGCGTTGTCAACAAATTTACTCCTGTAATGAAGTTCACGTACATGAGCAGATAGGGCTTTCAGCTCAGGGGAATTGAGCTTGAATCCACCATGGGGGTGTTTTTTTCTAACTTTTCTAATGGGAAAACAAGCTTCAAAATATGACATGAATATATTTAAAAAGGCCTTAAATTTAGCATCAACATCAGAAGTCTGTAATACATCCTCCCAAGACTCACTTCATAACTCACAAACAAACATGTCGACAAACCTTGCCGCCATGGCTAGTACTACACAATTTTGGAAGTATTTTGGTGCTATTCTGAGTCGTGTTGACTTTTTCAAGGGTGCAACTTGCTCCTCACTTTCCTCCAGTTCTATTTTTTCTCCTGTAACTTCAGGCTCTAATCCCCTTGCTTCCCCTCCTGGACATATCTCCATTACTTTTGGACTCAATACCCCATTAGTTATTTCATTATTACTTTCAGGGAAACTTTCCCTTTCCTTTACTTGTTCAGAGAAACCTTCTCTTTCTTCATCCTGACCTGAGAAATCTTCCCATGCATCTTCTGGCTCAAGGAAACCTTCCCACGAGTCCAGCAAAGTTTTTGACTCATCAAATATAACATTTCTGCCAGTGATCAATCTTTTCTTGTCCACCGGCCACAACCTGTAACCATTATAACAATAGCCAAGCATAACACATTTAACACTTCTCTGATCAAATTTTCCTTTTCTCAACTCTTTAGGAACATGTAAATAGGCAAGACAGCCAAATACCCTTAATTTTGAAAGATCAGGCTTTTTCCCATACCACTTTTCAGCGGGAACTTCCCTTCCACTTAATGCTCTAGTAGGACTCCGGTTTATCAGGTAGACTGCCGTATAGACAGCCTCAATCCACATGACTTTATTTAAACTACTGTCAAGTAACATGCATCCACTCTTGTCTAAAATTGTTCTATTCATTCGTTCAGCTAGACCATTGTTTTCAGGTGTTCGGGGAATTGTCAATTCAAAATGAATTCCTTTTTCATGGAAGAATTCTCTTATATTTTCATTTAAAAATTAAGTGCCATTATCACATCAAAATACACATATTTTAAAGTGAAATCTAGCAGTCACCCTGGCTTCATATATATTTAAATACTGAAATACTTCATATTTAATTTTCAAACCAAAAGTTACTGTAAAGTGAGTAAAATCATCAACGAAACTAAGGATATACTTATCCCCATTATAAGCAGTGGGCATTATTGGACCACACAGGTCACTGTGTACTCTTTCTAGGGGCCTAGTGGTTATGTCTCTCATCCCTGTAAAGGGTCTTTTAGTTTGCTTGCCTTTCACACAAGTTTCACACACATCAGCACGCTTAGCCTCTTTTGAATTGGTTATTTCTAATCCATATACCATTTTACTCAACTGCAGCAAACTTTGCTGACCAATGTGCCCCAGACGTTTGTGCCAGAGACATTCATCTTTCACTGCCAGGTTAGCTTGTTCTTCACTTTCAATGTTGAGTGCAAGACAGTAGACTCTACCTTGTCTCACCCCTTCAGCCACAACTGTACCATTTACGCTGATAAAACATTTACCAGAGCAGAAGAGTACATTATAGCCTCTCATTTCCAGCCTAGAAACAGACAGCAAATTGTAATTCTGATTTTTCACAATAAGGACATTCTTAAGATGAATAGGGTGGTTTCCTTCATCAAAGAAAACGAAAGGCATTGATTGCGATTCGTTACCCACCATTAGTGTATTCATAATATACAAATTATTTTGTTTTAGAAATACCGGGTTAGACGAATGGCAATGGTCCATTTTTATCCTCATTTGAAAAGGGCCAGATTGGCGCCCATGCGATGCCACTCCACGTGACGTCACAGGGACCTAGTTTCTACAGGAGAAGATAGGAGTTATACATCGTCTGAGGTTACCAATGCATGCATGAGGCGCAGAGCTCAGGGAAACATGTCTTAACAATCACTTATTAAAACTGGCTAAGGTCGGAAAGTTTTCCTCGTTTGATAAGTTATTAATAATCCTTATTTAAGCCAAGCGCTACCAGCCAGTAGGGTACTAGGCTACCCGCTAGCAGCCTGCGTCGTATCAGCGCTAAGCCTCGCCTCAAGGTCACCTCGCAGGGCGGCAACGGGAACCAGAAATACGTCACGCGGAGAGATTTCCCGGCATTCATACTTTGCCGGTGCGCTTTCGCGCGCTTGAAAATATTCACTTTTCATTTTATCGCGAAAATTAGATATTGTCATTTAAAAATCTAAAAGCGTGCAATACGTACTCCAGGAGTAATAATCTTTCGATTTAGGCAATAAAAAAATAATAGGAAACCACCCTATTACGCTTCTTTTTCCTCCAACTTCTGTATTACCACAAACATCTCCAACTTCAAAAGCTTTCAAATATGATTCCTTCTGAGCAATTTTAATCGTTACTGGAACTTTTAATAATTTTCTATTTGACATTGGCACTCCTCCCTGGACCATATGGTCCGATGCACCAGAATCAATGTATCATACAGTACTGTTTCATGCAGACAACAAATCTGACTCTAGTAGGGAGCTGTATGCTTTAGATCTGACAACCATGTTACCATTATTCAAGCTTTCATACTCCACAGTTTCAATAGCATCTCCTACCTCAGTCATAAAACTATAAGCCACTCGTCCAGATTCTCCCCCAGAGGCAAAACTAGCAGTTTCTCCCTGAAACTCCGCTGTTGCTGGCGTTAATTGACAGGGTCCACGCCCTGCTCCACGTCCGCGATTATAACTGCGACTATGGCCTCCACGAGACCACGAGCTGCTGCTCCGACCTCCTCGATGTCCGCGGCAGACACGACCTCCTTGCAGGTGTTGTCCTGTTGATCCTCGGCACCTGTAATTTTTTAATACACAACCTCCTCGTACTGCTCCGCGATAGGCTCCGCTTCCCGGTCTCCAGCCATGAATTTTCCTATGCCCCTTTATTCCGCAATAGGGAACTTGCATATATTTCAGATATAATCAATAGCCCCAAAATTATATAAAAATATATGTTTGCAAGTAGGGAGAAAATAAGAGAATCAGCGCAATCCAAGGTCACTTCCGCGTAGCAACTGCGAGGAGAGGCGTCTCGCTACACAAGCCCCTCCCCTCCCCTCCCCGCCACCAACATTCGAGCGACATTACGTCATTTCAAAAACGTGAATTGCAATAACCAGTCGGCATTGCATCACCCTGTTGGTGTCCCGCGCACGTGTCTCCCCCACCCTTCGCATTTCCTGGAGACGCAATATCCCCCCCGACATTGCATCACCCAACACGTGCGGCTGCAACGTGACCTGGCTTTCGCAAAGAATATGACGTAACCCCACCCCTCTTTTTCGTGTTCTGGAGACGCAATATCCCCCCCCGAAATTGCATCATCCAACACGTGCGGCTGCAACGTGACATGGCTTTCGCAACCCCCCACCCCTCATTTTCATGGATATATAAGCCTCACCAAATCGGAGCGGACTCATTCTCTTGCTTCAAGCAGCCAGCACAGTGATCTTCACATAAAGAAGTCAGCCAAAAATTTCGAGGACCTTCCTAATAGCTATCGTCGATATAAGAAGTCGTCAGAAATCGGGAGGACCACCTCAGACAGTGAATTGGTGAGTGCCAGCCTGATTCCATATTATTTTGGCTATATTTATAATAAGTTCATAGAAATGAAAGGTCATTAAATCCGATAATACTGATCAGAGAGCCTCAAAATTCCTTACGAGTAACTTTCACACAACTAGCATTCATCCGTAATATTTTTCTCGTAAAAACCCTTTTCAGGGTATTAAGGGTATTTAGGGTACGGGAAAATTCTGGTCCTAGTACTGTCATTTTCACCTAAAAAATTCGGGGGGGTTAGTATAGAAACAATACCGTTGAAAAAATTTTGACAAAGCAAGTAGTTTAGATTTGGTGGGCCAATTTACGAGTGATGGTATTAGGAGAAAATAGGTTAGCAGCAGGTAGCTTTGTAAGAAAGTCGTTAATAACTCAGTTGTTTGAAGGAATTTGGGGATAGTTCAAATACAAAGTTTCTTTGTTTTTCCAATACACATAAGATGCAGCAATCAAATTCTCTATGACCCTTAAGGGTTCTCATTCAGGGTAATCAAGTACCCTTATTTTCCGTATTAGGGTTTTAAGAGTTATTAGAAAACTTGTTCATCTTTCAACTCTATACACGAAGAACCGATTGATTTTTCATAATTACCCCCCAAGGTGTCCAAAAATCGGTTTCAAGTTAAGAGGGAACTTAGAAAATTTCTCTCGTCTTGTGGATAATATAAATCTGTTAATATCTTTCTTATTTGAAGTGATAAATGCAAACAGTAAACGGTGTAGGTGATAAAAATTAACTACCCTTCAAATATAACAATCAAATTCTCTACGACCCTTAAGGGTTCCGATTCAGGGTACTCAAATACCCTTATTTTCCATGTTAGGGTTTTAAGAGTTATTAGAAAACTTGTTCATCTTTCAACTCTATACACGAAGAACCGATTGATTTTTCATAATTACCCCCCAAGGTGTCCAAAAATCGGTTTCAAGTTAAGAGGGGACTTAGAAAATTTCTCTCGTCTTGTGGATAATATAAATCTGTTAATATCTTTCTTATTTGAAGTGATAAATGCAAAGTGTAAACGGTGTAGGTGATAAAATTTAAATTCCCTTAAAATATAACAATCAAAATTTCTACGACCCTTAAGGGTTCCGATTCAGGGTACCCAAGTACCCTTATTTCCCGTGTTGGGGTTTTAAAAGTTATTGGAAAACTTGTTCAACTTTCAACTCTATAAACGAAGCATCAATTGATTTTTTCATAATTACGCCCCAAAGAGTCCAAAAATCGGTTTTAAGTTAAAAGAGGACTTAAAAAATTTCTCTCGTCTTTGGGAACATAAATCTTTTAATATCTTTTTTATTTGAAGTGATAAATGCAAACTGTAAACGGTATAGGTGATAAGATTTAACTACGCTTCAAATATAACAATCAAAATTTTTCAGACCCTCATGAGGTCAGGGTCAGGGGTATCTTGCACCCTTATTATAGGAGTTAACCTTTCAAAGTTTCTTACAAATATTGTTGCTCCTTAAACGTTATATATGAATTAATAATTTGTTTTTTCAAATTCGCTCCGGTATCCCTTCAAAAATTAACCTAAAAAAATTAGATTTGGACTTAGAATTTTCTCTTGTCTGGTGAAGCATATTTAATCTTTTATATCTTCCCTAGTTAAAATCATAAATATATACGATACAAACAGGAATTTAGATTAATTTTAATTACCGTTATAAATTATCAAAACTTTATGAAACCCTGAATGATTCAGGGTCAGGATACTTAGGTACCTCTAATTAGAGTGTAAGACTATTGATATTTATTACAGGAAACATGCTATATTGATAGCTAAATACAATCCAATAACTGAAAAAAATGTTTTAATCCTCGTGCCGAAAAAAATGCATTGACTTACATTTGCATGATTCAATTAATTTTGATTCCACCATCTAAACGAGCTAGTTGTTACCGGTATACCTTCCAAACTCTTTATCATATACATTTTAATTATAGTTAACCATGTTTCATATATAACTTAACCAATTAATGCAGGTATTTCATTTGATATCGAACTTTTAGCGAGAACACTTATATCCCTAATTAATTAAGTTTATCTCTCCTCTTCATGCAGGATACTGAATCATAAATTATGTCATCCTTCATATCCACCATCCTAAACAATTTTAATGCCGGACGTTATGAGACCCCACAGGAGCTAGAATCAGCGCTCACGGGGATCAATGAACGCATTATATTTTATAACGAAACGGTAGATGACATGGAAACTTATAATAGAATGACAGAATCGTTAGATAAGGCAAAGGGTAGAAAATTTTGCACTTATTGTGAAATCTTTTACAATATTGATGAGGCTATGCCTCATGAGAACACTAACGCGCACCGGATGAAAATTAATGAGCAAGTTGGTAGAGGGTTTAATGAAATTCAGTCGGCAATTGGTTCGCGGCTAAAGACGTTTTGGATAACTCCAGAGGAGGAGGACGGTGCTCTTGATGTAGTGTCCTTTTTAGATGAGATCAAGACGCGTACAATTGCAAAATTACTGGATTCTGTGATTCAGAACAATTCCATCAAATTTAATCTTGTTCTTATTTGTAAATTTCAAAAGGGTGAGAGAGAGGAAATGGATGCTTCTTTTAAAACTAACAATCGGCGCCTATTCTTAGTAGATAAAATTGGAGAAGTTGTCGACGAAACCTTTTCAAAATTACTGAAGGAAAAATCCGAATTTCAGGCTAAAGGATCAGGTTGGACATTAAATCGTGTGATTGGGATGGAATTACGTATTAACAAATATAAGCCGTTAAGAGGTTCTAGTTTCATCCCACTCCCAGCAAAAATTAAAAATACCCTTTCTGTGATTAACGTTAGAAACAACGACCATTTTTGCTTCAAGTATTCAATTTGGGCAAAAAATATCGCTAAAGACCCTCAACGTGTTAGTTTGTACAACACGAACGAATTTTATGACGCCTACGACTGGGATTGCATCACTTATCCCGCCCGACTGAATGAAATCCCTAAATTCGAACGCGTCAATAACATTTCAATCAATGTGTTTGGATTGGATGACAAAAATAACGTTTATCCTTTAAAAATTGTAGATGATGAGCTCGAGGACCATAGAGACTTACTTTACATAACTAACGAGAATACTGCTCACTATTGTTGGATTAAGAACTTAAATAGGCTGATTAAAACTCAATTAACAAGAAATAATAATCCTATATTCATTTGTAAACGTTGCTTTACTCACTATCATGACGAATCAAAACTCAAGGCTCACAAAGAACTATGAAGGGGCACAGGTGAACCCAGTAAAATCGTAATGCCCGACGATGACAATAAATTATTGAAATTTACCAACATTAATCGCACTTTCCGTGTACCTTACGTGATATATGCTGATTTTGAATGTCTTCTAAAAAACATCAGTACATGTGAACCTTCTTCTCGGACATCATTTACAAATGCTACTCAGAAACACGTACCATTTAGTTTTTGTTACATGCTGAAAACACCAGACGGATGTGAGGAACCGGTATTGTATCGGGGACCTAATGCAGCACGGGCTTTTATTGAGTGCATGAAACAGGAGGCCCAGAAGGTTTTCAAAATTTACAAGAACCCTATAACGATGACTCCACTCACCGAGGAAAAAGAGAGCGCTTTCCAAAACGCATCGACGTGCCATATTTGCGAAAATGAGTTGGGTACCGATAGGGTTAGAGATCACGATCACCTGACGGGGCAGTATCGAGGCCCAGCTCATTCCTTTTGCAATGTTCAGTACAAGATGCCTAAATTTCTCCCCGTTTTCATTCATAACCTGTCCGCGTATGATGGTCACTTCATTGTTCGTGAATTGGATTACGATGAAAGACAAATATTTGTAATAGCAAACACGGAAGAAAAGTACATTTCTTTTGCAAAATCAGTTGACAACAATTTTGTTGTACGATTCATTGATACTTGTCGATTCATGTCCACCTCATTAGCGTCACTAGTCTCGAACCTAACTGAATTTAAATATACTACAGAAATATTTGGTGATAAGACACGACTAGTTACACGAAAGGGGGTTTATCCCTATGATTACACAGATTCGTTGAATAAACTCGATGAAACCTTGCTCCCGGGAAAGGAAAAATTTTACAATCGTCTAACAGATGACGGAATTTCTGACACTGACTATGCGCATGCATGTAATGTTTGGGAAGCTTTCAACTGCAACACTTTGGGCGATTACAGCGATGTTTATCTAAAAAGTGACGTCACTCTTCTCGTTGATGTTTTTGAGAACTTTCGTGACGTGTGTTTTAGCGCGTACAAACTCGATCCTGCGTGGTACTATACCGCTCCTGGATTGACTTTTGACGCAATGCTAAAACATACTCGTATTGAGCTTGAGCTTTTAACAGACTACGATATGTTACTGATGATAGAGAAAGGTATTCGAGGAGGAATATCTCAATGCTGCAAGCGATATTGTGAAGCTAACAATAAATACATGGAGGTTCATGATACTAAAAAAGAAACTAACTACTTGACATATTTGGACGCAAATAATTTGTATGGCTGGGCCCTCTCAAGACCACTCCCATGTTCAAATTTCAAATGGCTTTCACCTGATGAAATTCAAAACCTAGACGTAAACAATATTTCCGATTTCAGTGAAACGGGATATATTCTTGAGGTTGACCTCGACTATCCGCGAAGCCTTCACGATAAGCATTCAGATTTTCCTCTTTGCTCAGAAAATAAAGTTCCACCTAACGGTAAACATGCCAAGTTGCTAACAACACTCGAAAATAAAACAAAATATGTAATACATTACGTAAATTTGAAGCAGGCTCTTTCTCTAGGTCTAACACTCCAAAAGGTACATCGAGTCATCGAGTTCAGTCAGTCTCAGTGGTTAAAGCCATACATCGACTTGAACACTAACCGTCGGAAAGTTGCCAAAAACGAGTTTGAGAAGGATTTCTATAAACTTATGAATAACGCCGTATTTGGAAAGACAATGGAGAATGTAAGGAAGCGAATTAACCTTGAACTTGTGACCTCTGAAAAAAGGATGCAGAAATTGATCAATAAATCCACTTTTCTCGATAGAACGATATATACCGAGTCTCTAGTTGCCGTTCACATGCGGAAGGCCATCATTAAAATGACGAAGCCAATTTATATAGGTTTCTGTGTGTTGGATCTAAGTAAAACATTAATGTATGATTTTCATTACCGAACAATGCTTCCAAAATACGGTGAAAGATTATCACTTGCATACACAGACACGGATAGCCTTATGTATTGTATAAAAACAGATGATATTTACGAAGATATGCTAAAAAACATGGACGTGTTTGATACTTCCGATTATCCAAAAAATCACCCCTGCTTTTCCGAAAAAAACAAGAAAGTAATCGGTAAATTTAAGGACGAATGTGATGGTAAAATTATGACACATTTCGTAGGTTTACGTAGTAAATTGTATTCGTTCAAGATGGAAACAGGGAAAGAGACAAAAAAAGCAAAGGGAATAACTAAATCCGTGAAAGAAAAATGCCTAAAATTTGAAAACTACCTGCATTGTCTCCACGAGAACTCAACAGAGTTCCGAAAAATGACGGTAATTCGAAGCAGAAATCATGACCTATACACAATGAGAATGAATAAAGTAACACTGAATGCGTTCGATGACAAGCGATACATCTGCGAAGATGGTATCAATACCCTTGCTTGGGGGCATTATAAAATACCTCGAAAACGAACACATAATGAGGCATTCGGTAACGATTGAAATAGATAAAAACTAGTTTCCTCGTAATCATAATTCCAGTGTTAATCATGACGTTAGCCTGGAAACATCCTTTTACATGCATCTGCGCGGGCCCCGTCAGGTTGTGGAAAAACCACATTTGTCACGCAGTTTTTGGAAAAAGTGGAGTATATGGTAGATACTCCTATAGAGCAAGTGGTTTGGTGCTGTGCCCCAGGAAGTGAGCCTGACATAAGAATACCAGTTCAGTTTTACTCCGAAATACCACCTTTCGAAGGATTTAGTGGTGTTCCCACTTTGTATGTAATAGATGATTTAATGAGCGAGGGAGCCTACAGCAAAGATGTGAGCAGATTATTCACCAGAGGTAGCCATCATTTTAACATTTCGGTGTTTTTAATCACGCAGAATATTTTCTATCAGAGCCCGCAATCGAGAAATATATCATTGAATTCAAAGTATATTGTTGCGTTCAAAAACCCCAGAGATAAGTTACAATTTGGTCATTTGGCCAGGCAGGTCTATCCGGAAAAATCGGGGGAATTGTAGAGGGTATATAAACAGGTTACACAAGAACCATTTGGTTATTTAGTTTTGGATCTCGTACAGGACACGGACGAAAGATTCCGCTTCAGAACCAAAATTTTTCCCCAAGACGGGGCTACTGTCATTTACATGCCCCAACGCGATGAATAGATTGAAGAACAATAAACACTTGCTCCACGTCCTAAAATCTGCAAAGCCTAAACTACGTACTGCTATATTGAATAGCTCGGACGAGGAGTTGATTAAAACAATTTGCGAATGTTGTCTGAATACTCTAAACGGAAATCATAAGATTGATGAGCGATTGAAACGAAAATTGTCCAAGCATCGTAAAACACTGAGAACGTTGGCTGAACGAGGAACGAGTGTAAAAAGAAAACGAGCTCTTCTCGTACAAAAAGGTGGCTTCTTACCATTACTACTGGGTTCGATATTAAGCGGTGTGATTGGTAGCCTGCTGGGAAAATGAGTTTGCAGAAAATGCTCGTAGTGAGTCCCGAAGTCTTTGATCGCAGTCATGCAAAGGCTAGGTTGAGTAAGTTGGATAAGGAAATGAAACTTGTGTTAGCGAGTAAAGGGCTCAAGGATATTGACAAGTGGCATTTGTATAAAAGAATACTCGATAAATATCTCGACTCAGTGTCAGACTTTAAATCTCCCGTACACGTTCCGATAGTGAAACACTCACCACCAACACGACTAGAGGAGGGTAGCGATGCAATGAGAAGGCGGTTAGCCGAAATTAAGAGGACAAATTCAGAGTTAGATTCGACATGGGCACGAATAAAGGAACAAATCGAAAGCGATTCTCCACCGAGAAAAATGAAGCGGATAATAGTAACTCCAAGAGAGCCAAGCACACCTCCAAGGGAGCAAAGAACATCTCCAAAGGAGCGATGGACATCTCCGAGACCAATTCCAAGGCGAAGCAAGCGAAAAAGGGTACCAAAAATATTCGGGGCAGAGTGGGACACGACGTAATAGCTAGCGTGTACAACAATCCCGCACATCCTGCTGGTTTTTCCACAGATAAAAAATTAAATAAAGCGACTGGGATCCCTATAAAAACAATACGAGAGTGGCTGGAATCTCAAGAAGCGTACACGCGTCACAAGCCGGCGAGAAAAAAGTTTGTTAGAAACCGTTACGAAGTAAACTATATAGATGAGTGTTGGCAATGTGATTTAAATGATTTGAGAAGTTTGAAAAAATACAACAATGGGTTCTGTTACATTTTAACCATAATAGACATATTTTCTCGTTATGCTTGGGCTAGTCCTCTCAAGTCAAAAAGACCAGAGGAAATTATAGAAGCACTTAAGGTCATATTTCGAGAGCGCAAACCATTGAAAATTCAGAGCGATAAGGGAGGGGAATTTGTTAATAGCAAGTTTAAAAGTTTTCTCTCGAATCAAGGTGTAAAGTTTTACACTACAAATAATCCAGAAATCAAGGCTAGCCTCGTGGAACGCTTTAATCGAACTCTTAAGACAAAAATGTATAAATATTTTACAAAATACGCAACTTACAAATATATCGATGTGCTTCCAAAACTCGTTAGTTCTTATAACCATAGTACGCATTCTAGCATTGGAATTGCTCCCTCTCAAGTAAATGTTAAAAATGCATTTAGCATTGCTAGTCAAAGAAAAGGATTAAAAAAGACGGATGCAAAATTTAATAAAGATGAATATGTGAGGATTAGTAAAGAGAGGATTCCATTCGCCAAAGGATACACACCAAATTATACTAAGGAAATATTTCAAGTTACAAACATTGATAAATTGAAACAAATACCAACCTATAAACTGAAGGATTTGAACGGGGAGGATATAAAGGGTAGTTTCTATGCGGAAGAGTTAGTCAAAGTTAGTGTGTCTCCCGACACGGAGTACAAGATCGAGAAAATATTGAGGCATAGGGGTAGTGGTCCTAATTTGGAGTATTTCATCAAGTGGGACGGATACCCATCATCATTTAACTCGTGGATTTCCGCTTCTTCTGTCCGTAAAATATGAATGAATTTTATCTCACACTACCCAGCGATAGCTCGAGGGATTTTTTCCCAAGAAATACAATCGCTCATTATCGTACAAAGTTGAGTCATCGATTCGATTTAGAAAATAACGAGTGGTATGTCGGTCTTGCTGAAATTTCGATTCCTTCCATTGAGGTAAAAAAAGCTCCCGAAGACATACCTGCTGTTATCGATAACTTTACCCCAGCGTCTCGTGGAGCAGATGAGTTACCTCCTAAGGATAATAGGACCCGGACTGAAGAGGGATTAGTTCGAGGGGATAAAGATGTTATAAATGTGAAACTTCAAGATGGTTCATACTTTACAATTCCCATTGACTCTTACGACAGTATTGCGGCGGCATTTGCAAGACCATATATTACCTCCAGCGCACGAAAACAAACTTACATTTCAAATGAAGTAATGCGCTATATTGATAGACTGAGGGTAAGGATTAATCAGGTTGGAGTTGATGAACGCATATTACCACGGTCTGTACAAATTTCAGCAAACGGAGTAAATTACTCGTTATCTCCAGGAACGTATGATTCGTTTGCTAACTTATTCAATGAAACTATGTCAGGCTTTAGTGGAAAAAGCAAGGAAAAGATAAAAAAATGACCTATTATTATTATCGGCTGTTCTCATTAGATTATCATTGAAAGATTCAACGTTGACAGAGGATGAGTTAGCTGAAGTCATCGATGGTGCCAAGGCAGAGATTAACACTGAAGGCGACATAGGAAAAAGAGAAAAAAGAAGCATCGCAGCCTCCTCAACAAATGTTTACGTTTACACAGATATAATAAAACCTCAATTAGTCGGAGACACCTTGAGTCGTTGCATCCGCATCTTGAATTCAAAAATTGGGGAATATCAAACGTTCAACCCTATTTACTATTACCCCGTCGAGAAAAACAATATCGAGAGTGTTGAAATTCTTTTGGTGGATAAACTCGGTGAACCAATATTTTTTCATAGTGGAGAGCAAAGCTCAATTGTGGTGCTACACTTTATAAAAAAGAACTGATTGACTTTAACATCATTTTACGGAGAGATGGCGCCGGTGTCGGATCGATATTATGGTTATTATTCCAAACAGGTGGGAGGAGAGATAGGACCCTTGTATAGGGCTTCTTATAGGGTACAAAAAGGGCGGGGTATCGGGAGTTTTCTCGCTGGTCTGTGGCGAGTTGCAAAACCTTTGCTATTTAGTGGGCTTAAGACTGTTGGTAAGGAGGCCGCGAGCGCTGGAGCAGCAGCTCTTGGAGACCTTGGTACAAAACCGGTTAAGGAGATACTGCGCAGTAGAATAAACGATGTGGGTCAAAACTTGAAACGCAAGGCTGAGGAAAAGATAAAAGGCATGTCTGGAGGAGGGTTGAGGATCGTGAAACGTCCTAGGTTAAATAAAATAAAACCAAGTTGCGTAAACAAAAACCGACAGTCAATCAGAAGTCGAAGAGGAAAGAAGGTCGTTGAAGGAGATATTTTTTCGCGATAATGGCAGAGCATATGCTATCTTCGTTGGATTTGTTCCAGCCCAATCCACCGGTGCAAACTAACATCTTAGCAAAAAGACTCGTGTCCTACAAACCCATATCTTCGCTAGATAATCGATCGGTAATAGAATTCCTGATCAAAGACTCTGGGGATGCGTACAAGGATTTGAATAGCATATATCTTAGACTTAGAGTGAAACTTTGTAAAAAAGACGGGACTGATTACAATGAATCCACTACCAATCAACCGGGGGTAGTAAACAATATTCTGCACTCTCTCTTCGAGCAGTGTAACGTTTATTTCAATGGGACGTTGGTCACACCATCAGAGGATAATTACCATTACAGAAGCTACTTGGAAAATGTGTTAAACTATGGTACAGACGCAAGCAAAACACATTTACGAAATGTGGGGTGGGAGTTGGACTCGGGAGACGATATTAACATGACAGATGCATCAAATTCCGGTTATACAAAGCGCAAGGGCTGGTTTAAGAACAGTGCAGAGGTCGAGTTGTATGGTAAACTGCACGTAGATGTTTTCAACAAGATGCAGTTAATGATGGATCGAGTAGATATCGGTATAAGACTATTGCTATCTAATCATGCTTTCTATCTTATGGGAGGGAGTGACGATGGACTATTGAAAATTTTAGACGCAACTTTATACGTTCAACATTTCGATATTAACCCATCCATTTTAGTTGCACATAATAAAATCCTGGAAAACAACAACGCTAAATATCACTACAAACGCACGGAACTGAAAACTTTTACTGTTCCTTCTGGTGGACGAACTTTGAGCCTCGACAATGCGATCGTGGGACGAATACCGAATACAATTATTTTTGCAATGGTTGATAATGAAGCATATGCGGGAAGTTTGAATAAGAATCCATTTGCTCTCTCTCACTATTCGCTCGAGAATTTTTCACTCTTTGTGAACGGTGTGCAAATTCCATCCGAAGGATTACAATGTAATTTTTCAAGTAAAAAGTATTGGGCACGAGCATATGACACGATATTCTCCGGTAGTGGGATTAAGCATTACAATAGAGGTAATCAAATCACTTACGACATGTTTGGACACGGTTATTTTATGTTAGTCTTCGATCTAACACCCGATGATTCGGGTAATGAGGATTATATAAGTCTAGGTGATAGAGGGGTCGTGAGAATAGAGGCGAGATTTGAAAACGAATTATCGAGAACGGTTACTTGTTTACTTTTCTCAGAGTATGATGCAACATTAGAAATTGATAAAAACAGAAACATTATCACAAACTTTTAGTCATGGATGGGATTCAAATTAACAGGTTACTAAGACCACTCAGTATATTTCGCGGAGTTTACGCATCTGATAGGTTACCAAAATCGCCACAAAATGGGGTTTATATAATAAATTTAGATCCATCTAAATTACCAGGTTCGCACTGGGTTGCAGTCTATTTACACAATCATTTGGCCGAGTATTTCGATTCGTACGGTTTACCTCCTTTTGTCTCAAATATAAAAAAATTTTTAGAGCCATTCTCAGTCACTCGCAACCGCGTTCAAATTCAAAGCTTTCGATCGGATATTTGCGGTGAATACTGCTGCCTCTATACCGCTAGTAAATCATTAGGTGAAACACTACACAATTTCCTCACACACTTTCATCACACCATCCCTCATCTCAACGACTGCCGAGCTCTGAAGCTGTTTCATCAGACCTTCAAGCGAGTGAGGCGGGCCAAATGTCATCCCAGAGCTCAGCGGTGCTGTTCCCGAATAAATATGATGAGCAGGAGGAGGAGTTGATTATTTGAGAAGAGTCTGTCGCAGAATGCAGATCGTGGTATCTGTGACTTATAGCCAAGGCGGGGTGACGGAGCTTGCAGCCGTCGACGTTGATTCAAATCGTCTATTTTGGGGAAGTTTCAAGAAACATGGGAAGCTCACCGCTGGAGGAAAGAAGCTGCGTTTCCCAGACCCCCTACAACGAGATGAGACTTCCTTCAACGAGGGATTCATTTCTCACGCCGAACTTTCATCTACCCTGGAAGCTATGACTGATGGTGCAACCGCTCTCTACGCATTCAGCGAAGCAGAGTGTGAGTTCCTGACCGATCTCACAGGGCGCACTTTCATCTCTCTCGAAAAAGAGTTAAACTGTCCCCCTCCCGAAAAATGTTCCTATCTTGCCTTTACCTGCCTCAATCCTTGTCACAAATTGCGTAATAGTACCTGTGCATTGAGAGATGCACATTCATTAGCGCAATGGTTTCAGTACAACCGTCTAAAGGCGGAAGTCGATCCATGTTCTGATGAATGTTCCCCCACCCCTCTTCCGTCATCAACCTCTAAATAAGGACAATAACGTCACCATACATCAGTCGTCATGCAGACATCGGAGACCTCGGATCTACATCGTCCACCGGTGAAGAGAAAGAGACCTGCTGAACATCCCATTCCTACTTCATTCCACAACTTTAAGAATTTAGTACTTCAAACTGTGTACTACTTGAACAGTGCAAAAACAAAGAGTGTGTGTATTGGATACGATCCTAGCAGTGACTTTGAATCAGTCGTGCAATTTAATCAAGTTGGAAAAAAAAGTGTTATTGTTTCACAAAGCGAGTGGAAAAATATCTTGAACTGTGAAAAGGACGTGGATTTGTTCTTTTACAAAGGAGAAAAGCATTTTTTAACTTCCTGTTTGTCTTATGCAAATTACTTTGGGAAGACGCATTTGGTTATTAAAAAGACCTTTAATTTAAAGCAAGAAGAGTGGTTTGCATTGGTGAAACTCTTCAAGCTGATAGATCTTTTCCTCCAGAGACTGTTGAATGGTCGTGACAAAGTGAGACATTTTCTCGCCACCAAACTAGCAAAGAATATCACGGATTGTGATTTTGAACGTCTTGAATTAGAGATGGCACTCATAACGTATGGTTCGGCTGATGAATAGCCTGTGTGTGAATGAAAGGCTTTTTAACCTCTGGCACGAATGAGAGTTCTGTAAGTTAAAAGGTCTTGATGTAAGTTCAACCCCTGGCATTGGGCGTAAAAACCTTGTAAGTTGGACATACATCGCGATGAGTGCCATTATCGAATTTCAAGGATTTACAGACAGCGATGGGAATTTCATTGTTAAGGAGTTGGCAATCATCGCTGTACAGAACAAATGCTGTAATACGTGGCTATTTAAATTGCCACAGAGACTGCTTTCTACAAAAGAGTCATTCTGGTTGAGAAATAACTATCATGGCTTGAAAGAATATTCTGGAGACGTAGATTATCATGATTTGGAGAACATAATGCACAACTACACAAAGCATTACAAATTGCTATTCACCAAGGGTGCACAAAAAGCGTCTTTCTTAACCAGTCTTCTTCCTGAGGGAATTTGTGTGGCTAATCTGGAAATTTATGGATGTCCCTCGTTAAAAAAATTAACTACAAATGAGGGATGTTTAATTGAAATTCATATGGATGGTAATCTACAGTGTGCCAGAAAAAATTGTTTTAAGCTGGCTGATTGGTGTATACGAAATAAAATATGTTGAAATAAAAAAATGTAAACCTATACCCTGTGTTATTATTTAATAAAAAAACATAAATCTTTTGAGACATTTTTTATTCTCAATAAATATACATATCATATTCAATTTTGAGTACAAACTTTATCACTCTCAGACGGGTACCTTTCGTAGCCTCTGTGGTACCATAATCCACTTTTGATTGTCTATGGTCTGTATAACACACAGGTTTTGGACCGTCAATGCAATCACTTTGAATCATTCCACCTCCTCCTTTTGCGTAGACTCGAGGCCGGATGCATTCGTACACATCACACCAGATGATTGGGTGCTGCTTTTCCGCGAGGCACCGCTTTTCCGGATCGGTAATGTCATCCTGAGTAGTTACATTAAATCTCTCCACTACCCCATTCTCATTCTCGAAGCCAGAGAAAAGACCGCATTCCGTCCGACCACTTCAAATGTCTTCTTCTGGTGCCGGAATACACAGTAGTAAACTGCCTTAAAAGGTACCGAGAGCACAAAATCTTTGCCTCGATGAGGGATGTATACGATGTAAGTATCCGGATCTGGCTGCTTCTCCACCCGGAGATTGGTGTGCTCCAGGGAGGCTTCGGGATCTCTTTGCAGCTCAGCGACAGTTCTGGAGACCATGGTAACGTTGAATGAGCTAATAATCATTCGGGAGTCATTTATATGCGGGAGTGGGAGGAGTCACGTTGCAACCGCACGTGTTGGGTGATGCAATGTCGGGGGATATTGCGTCTCCAGGAAATGCGAAGGGTGGGGGAGACACGTGCGCGGGACACCAACAGGGTGATGCAATGCCGACTGGTTATTGCAATTCACGTTTTTGAAATGACGTAATGTCGCTCGAATGTTGGTGGCGGGGAGGGGAGGGGAGGGGCTTGTGTAGCGAGACGCCTCTCCTCGCAGTTGCTACGCGGAAGTGACCTTGGATTGCGCTGATTCTCTTATTTTCTCCCTACTTTTGCATACCTCGGTGAAAGTTTTTTTTATTATTTTATGACGTGGTTTCCGATATTTAATGCATCAAAGTTCACGAGAATTTTCAAATGCAAGTGAGAAGCGAAAACGCCCGATGATTGGCTGGTAGAAAACTGACGTCATAGTTCAGTACGAGGAGGCACGGCCATAGTACTTGAATTGAATACATGCGACGGCGTGGTTATGATTCATTTATTGAAGTGCAGACGTATCGGAGTTGTTCATTGTGACTTCAGGGCTATTATTTGATCTATTTCTCCTCCATTGAAAGCGATAGATTGCGTAAAGATATGGTTATTCTTAGGCTGATCCTAGCAAGCTTCCTGTCACTGATTCCATATGGTATTTATATGATATCATATAACATATTATAGCATAACATAACACATATTATATGATATCATGATAGCAGGGTATTTTAGTGAAACTGTAGACTTCGTCGGCGCGGAAAGTCGATGCCGACAAATGGAAAGGTAGCTGATGTGCATCTGAAATGTTTTATAGTTCATAACAAAGTGAGACTTGCGTATAATATTGGCGAAAGCGTATACTCATGTGAAATGTGTATTCTTTTGGCAGTCCGGTAGAGTCTTATGGTGAACTTATTTCCACCTCGAAGCTGTCGATGATACTTTTAACTTAAAAATACCTTGCCTGGAGGGCGACAGGAAGCTCTGAGGAAGCCTGACTATTAATGTTTCAATTTAGTAGCGATAATATAGACGAACTTCCAACACAATCTACCATCTTGTGACTCAAAACCCCGAAGCCACTTCCTATTCTGCAGAAAAAATCGGTCAATCGCACTTCGATCAATTATATAATAAACACAACGTCTTCAGGTGTTAATAAGTTACTTTTGTAATGAAATCCTTCCTAAATTAGCATTAAAATGTGAATGTTTTCCAAACAGAGTCTTTAATACATTTTGGGAGCTTTTCTCACGATATATCTGAAACCTACTCTAAAGGCGAGCTCATCGTCATTGCGATCGGTTGCCACTTAAAAATTCCGTATCGGAAATCCTAGAGGGATGACCTTCGACGATGACCGTGATCACCTGCACTCTCACTATCACTGGAACCCGTGGTGAAAATATCATCCCAATCCAATTTCTATTTGGTTTTAACTGGGGAAAGAGCAACATAGAACTGCACATTCTTTGGGCAACTTTGGGTTTGACTTTCCCTCAAACACCCCATTTCCCCTGTGGTGCACATCAGTCCTATGTTTATACGATGGCCTGACAACCTTTAAATGGATCCTTGGTTTATCCTGACAACCAACTAAATGGAAATTGCTGATCCACACGTCTTCCTCTATCTCCACAGTTTCCAAATCAAGGGCCGCGGAACATTCCTCTTGTGACTCAACTTTTTCTGAAAAGCAAGCAACGGCGTAGAATAAAATCCAAGAATGCTGCGATTCATTTTTTGTGACCACCTCTGGATTCCATTCTTTTTCCATCTCCAACTTCCTTTATCTTTCGGGGTAAACTATGGGACAAGATAATGTTTAAATATTTTCATTAATTTATAACAAAATGTAAGTTCTAAAAATACCCAAAAGCCATTTTATTAATCCACACTGATGAGTGTAAATTAATGTGGAAGATGAATGCTGTAGACGTAGTAGTTTTCCCTAGGTTGAGTTGCAAAGTTCATGAAGTTGACAAAACGGCTAATTTCTCGGTGCGCGGAGTCATTTATTGCACTGGCCGTGTCTACATTTTTCAATTTTTTTAGTAATAAAATAAATCAGAATTTAGGATAAAATTTCCTTTAAAATGACATATAGTTCATTATTATAGCATGCAGTGAAGCCAGGATATAAATTTGCAAAATACAGTGGCACATCATTTTGACGTCGACAGTAGAAGAAAACGCTGTCTTCTTGGCTGGCACTCGAATGCATGAGAATCAGCGTTGCTCTATATTTTCATATTTCCTCCCTTGATTTTAAACATCATGGAATTTTCTATGTCCTTCCGTAACTGAAATTGAACAAGTGCCATAAATAATTTGAGTCCATCGTAACCATCGAGAAACACCTATCTCGATTTTTGTTGAGAAGTTGAGTTTTTATTCTACGGCGGCCGAATTATCGAAAAATCTCAGTTTCAAGTTATTCAGTCAATGAAATATGGAAATATTATTTATATTAAAGTTATCTTCTCTCACATAGCACACGGGTTTATAATTCCGTTTATTATACTCTTATTTTTCCGTAACGCTCATCCCGACAGACGGCATGCATCGAGGCTTTTCTTCTAATTTCCTCCGTGGGAATGCAGACGAAAATTTTCTTCTGGAGTGTTATTGCACAGAGGAACAATGCACCACTTGTAATTTTTCCTTACTTCACCCATGTTCTCCTTTAAACGCAACGTGGCTCTTCCAAACCTGCAGTTTGGGCTTGGATCTTGGACTCCTACTAAACTATGACGTCACGGCCAAAGATTAGTGGGGGCGGTATTTTTTAGCCCGCGAAACTCGGGAGACTTTTGGGAGTCATTTTCTAGTGTATAAACTGAATTTTAAGCGGAAAAAAGTATATTGCGGTACTAAGTGTTTACTGTAGTATATCAGCGTACTGTTTATACAAAGTATGCAATTTCCCTATTGTTGCATGGGAACGGAAATGCTGCTTGAACCCCTAAAAAGGCAGCATTCTGAGTAGGGATGCTCGGCGCTCTGGTAGACAGTCCTACATTTCTGCTCACCTCGTATTCTTCTACTCTGACCCTTACAAACTGCATAGTCATTTCTTTTGATACAAGTGTCTGTAAGTTAGTGACCATAGACTCATATTCTTTAGGCATCTACAAAAGGAACTGAATAATAGTGCCCTCTTCATCAATCTTATCGCCGGCCTGTCTAAGGCCCCTAATGATACAGTCAAATTTAAGACAATAGTCACGAAAGGATTCCCTTTTCGGTATATACACCAATGAATGTAATTCTTTGGCAAGATTCATTCTTGTAGTTGCTGTTGTGGACTCGAATCTGTCCCTTAATGCACACCATAACTCATACGTGGTCGCTTTGTCTTTCACAACCTCCAACTGTCCATCTTGAATTCGTTGCACAATAAAAATTTTGCATGTTTTGTCCGCCTTTACTACCTTCTTCAAATTTTCTTCTTTTTGCTTCCTAAGCGATGCATTAACTCCAGGGATTTCTTCAAATGCTTTTTTCAGCTCATTCAAGGGTGTGATAATATGCTCCAATAACTCACATTCATCGAGCTGGAGTTTAAGCCGAAAACTCCAATCTGAAAAGTTTCGTCCATCAAAGAATGGAAACTTCACTCTTTCTTCTTCCATTTCCATTGAATACTAGAAATGAAAAGAAGGCACCAAG
This sequence comes from Ischnura elegans, assembly GCF_921293095.1. Classification (NCBI taxonomy): domain Eukaryota; kingdom Metazoa; phylum Arthropoda; class Insecta; order Odonata; family Coenagrionidae; genus Ischnura; species Ischnura elegans. The sequence continues at coordinate 2,051,247 of NC_060259.1, read as the reverse complement.
ACGTTTACACTTCACTAATAAAAAAACCATTATCGATACCGGAACAGTACGCCGTGAACGGCGGCCCGGTCCCAGCCAGCGGCCGTGTTTAAGTCAACGAAATTGTTACATTTGACCCACACTCAAGGTTTTCCTGCAACAGGTTATCCAATAACGCTGTCTAATGCGTCGCGGTGAGTCACCGGATTTACTGCTTGTCATTGACGCGTACCGGGCGCTTGAGCTTGTATTTCCGCTCTTCCGCGGCCGCGTTAAATTTCTTTCCGCACATTTTTAATTCATAATATCTAATTCTTCAGGTGAGAAAGCGCCCCTAAATTCTAAATATTTCAGCATTGAAAAGTGGGAACCGAAGAGAGAAGCTGTGATAAATTTGACGGCAAATTCTGGCGGAGAAATCACTACAGTGCGCGATGTTACGCGGATGCGTTATGCGCGAGACTGAACGAGCCAGTTGACCTTGGAATGTAATGAGATAGAGCAAATGAACGTCGGCAGCGTTAAACAATGAAGGGTTAGGCTTTAATATATTATGACTCATTAGGTGTGATTTTTTTCGCTAATCCACCACAAATCGCAAAAAAACGCGAAATTTTGTTTTTATTCGCCGATTTCGCGTTATTTCGTATTATTTCGCGATATCGCGTCTCGCGAAATTCACGGACCTCTACCCATAGTGCCAAAGTTGCTTCTCTTATCCTTGCTTTTTCTGAATCCAAATTGGTTCTTAAACAAGAATTCTCCTTCTCTTTGTTCCATTTTTCTGTCAATGATTCTTGCTAGTACCTTCGGTGCAAGTGTCGTCAGGCTTATGGTCCCAAAATCGTCACCTTTCACCTGCTTTCATTCTGTGCCCCTTTGTTTTCTGTGTTTGCTTTTTTGCATTTTTTAGAATATTTTTTCCAGCTGCAGCCAGGAAAGAAATGCTTCATCTTGGAGCAGCATTTGGTTGATGTTGATGAAAGATATCCTTCCACTCATACTGTGGTTTATATGCTTTCTTTGTAATTGTGTGTTCTGTGTAGGGATGCTGCAGCTGTCCTCAGTGATTCATTATCATCTGCTTTTCTGCCTCATCTTTACTTTCTCTTTCATCGAGGCAATGATGACAAAGGCATGGACCGTCCAGGCATTGCCACTCAATGCTTCTCAGTACCTGGAAGACCGGCCAGCATCTGGTATCTTATTTGCCTCATTTGAAGCTTAGGGTTGGGGTTTTTTTACCCCTACGTTTGCTTTGGTGTTTTTTAAATTTTTTTTCTACCTTGGGTCCACACCATATCTGTACCCTTCTTTGATTGACCATGGCTGCTAGCTTGCTTGAGTTGTCCGATGAGCAAGTGCTTCACCCTCTGGAAGAAGAGATCGCAGAAGGCTCAGATACCACTTCAGAAGTTGTAATTGGACACCACCTGGATTCCAGTTCTGAAGAAAGTGAAGAACCCTCTCATTTTTCTGTGAATTTTGAAGAAAATAATTGGTTCGAGATCGGCAGTGCTGACCCTCCTCTACCTTTTGTGTTGAATATATTTGGAAAACGAATATTGCCAGTTTCATGTGTAAATTTTCCCTTTGCATATTTTGAAGTCCTTTTTGATGATGAAATAATTTCAATTATAGTGACTGAGACAAACTGCTACGCAGCATAGTTTCTTGTTCGTTAGAAGGATAAAATTAAGAAGGAAAAAATTCGCACTTCCAAAAGTGGGTTCCCGGTGTTGGGGGAAATAAGGGTTCATATAGGGGTGTGGTCCAATGAATGCTACTCTCGCTACCAGACGCTACAGACGGAAGTGCTCCGGAGCACCGGTCGTTCGGGCGCATAGGCGCTACGTTCGCTACGATAATTTCTTTTCGGACCGGTCCGGAGCGAAGTCAAAATGGCGGAGTTGAACGAGGGCGGGCAAGCTGGGATTATGAAATCGAATAGGTGGTTTAAAATGCGAATTGAGGCGATTATGGTCATTGAATATTAATAAATATGTTCGAATATCATTTAAATGAATTTTATTTTCCAATATCGAGGTTCCACAAAGTAAATCAAGAAACTTTGGACCGTATTTCTCCCACCTACCCTCGCCTACCCCTTGTAATTGAAAGTCATTACACTAGTAAAGGTGAAAGTAGGCTTTCTACCGTTTTCTCACTTGAAACATATTAACTTATTATGGCTAACGATTATTATAAAACATTAATCCATTCCATTTGTATCCTATTTTTCTTCAGATTTTAATTTATGGCATGAGTTGATGTGTCGATGTATGTTCTTGCAATCCTTTCTTATAGTACATGTCCCTTTTAATAATTTTTTGTTGCCTTTTGAATGTGAAGGTTGCTTTCAGAGACATTTGAGTTCATTTTGGGGAGATACGAGAATGTCTACGGAGATATAGTGCTTGCTTTATATTTATTTAAATCACTATTAAATTTACATGTATTTACTTTGTGAGCCTACTCCGTTACTTCGTAGTCACCTTTAAAGAAAAAAGGCGTCCACATTCAGCGTCCAACAACTGTAACGTTAGTAAACTGTCCATTGCCTCAGTGAGTTCTCTTCGAATTTCCGCCAAAAAATGTCTCGCTCCTCCGCAGACCCTAGTTTTCACGGGAGCGTCTGGAGCGAGGCGGGAAACGGGTGTGTGACGTTTTCCGTGACGTCACACCTTAACCTGTAGCGCTCCGTAGCGAATAACGGACCGCTTGGGAGCTCGTCTGTGTCGCTTCGAAGCATTGGTAGCGTTCAACGGACCGCACCCTTGGTATGCTGTTGTTGATGGGAAAAAGTCAGAAACCAAGCCTCGGCATGTACTTTAGCAGAAATCATTTATTGGAGACTCCATTTTTCCCAATGTTATGAATGAGCAAATGTTTCCATTGCTCAAAAAATGTCTCCATTTTGTAGATAATACCGATGAGGAAGTTGTAAAAAAGGATTCAAAACTATGTAAAATTTTACCCATTAGTGAACATTTGAAAATTAAGTTCCAAAAAAGTGTATTTACCGGGAAGGGAAATCAGTGTGGATGAATCGTTGCCGGTGCGGAAAGGTACGCTGTCGTGGAAACAGTAGATTCCCATGAAAGCTTCCTGGCTTGGAAGAAAATTGTTTGAAATTTGTTACTCCCGAGGGTATTTATGGTATTTTATTATTTACTGTGGCTCAGGAACAAAATTGGGCTGTGAAATCACAAAGAATACAGATCTTTTTTTAACAAAAGTTGTTCTAAGTTTGTGTGAGAAATTATTAGGCTCGGGTAGATGCGTGTATATGGATAATTTTTACAGTAGTCTTGATATTTTCTAGAGATTAGTTCTGAGGAAAACAGATGATTTTGGAACAGTGAAAATCACATGTATGGGTATGTCAGTAAATCTTACAAAGAAACAAAGAAAGGAGAAGTTTTTAGTGCAAAGTGTGGGAAATTTGTTGTTTTGAAGTGGAAGGATAAACAAGCTGTTACATTGCTGACGACGAAACATTCAGACCAAATGCAACCCATAATTTGAAAGGGCAGGCTAGATTGTGTAAATGAACATATGTGCTAAATAGAATATGTATAATAAATAAATGGGCAGTGTAGATTTAAAAGATCAACTTTTAGAATCATTCTTGCTAGAAAGAAAAAGGACAAAAGTGTGGTACAAGAAATTATTCAACCACTTACTTAATATGGTTATGTGAAATGTGTACATTCTATACCATAAGGCTGGTAATTACAAATATCATCAAGCGTTCAGAATAACCTTAGTGAACAAAATCATAGCTACCCTATTGGAAATATTCAATTCCATTTGATTGAAAAGTGACAACTTTCAATTGAATATATGGAAATTCAACTCAATTTCCTCATATTCATTGAATTTCCATATGTTCAATTGAAATTTGTCACTTTTCAATTGAACGGAATTGAGTATTTCCAATAAAGTGAGTATCATGGACAGAATTTGGAACAACACAAAGGATGGCCCTTGGATATTGATCCGGAATGTATGCGATTGAGAGGGAGACATATTGCTTAACAATCTGCTTTGAACCCCGTTTTGAGCAATACCACACACAGATCAACTGCTAACCACCAGATAAAGGGCATAGGTAAAAGTAAACGGCTCTGAAAATTGTAAGTACATATTCATAATTAAAAGTTAAAACAATGGTTTAGAATATATAAGTTATATATAGGTTAAACAAAGAATATATTTTTTGGACATTTTTTGATAAGCAATTACGAAGATAAAAATATTTAACTTAATGCCTGAACAAAATCTAGAGTGCCTCCTAATTAAAGAACCCTTTATGTTTGAATATCTACGATTAAAGGACCGTATAGGAATGGAATAGCGAGGACGCATATGCTGTGTCGTACACCCTTGAGGGTTCAAGTCTTCTCTGATACATTTTTAATTAGTCCTGCAGGAATATCATCTAATCCCAGTGCCTTATTGCTTTGCAGATCTCTTATTGCTGTGTCAAATTCCGATCGTTACATGCTGGTTCCCATTTCATTCTTTTCTATTTCACTTTTCTCTTTGATTATTTTTGAATTGAGTTTGCGGCCGTTGTATGACTCATCCAGGGATTCTTTCCTTAGCTTCACCTCGTCTTCATTTTCAATCAGCTTCTCCTCGGCTTTGTGTGTAGACCTTGTGAGATTCATTTTTTTCCACTTCTGTGAGTGATTCCGCCCCTCAATCAAATACAATCCTTGAAAGAGTATATGATTAAAATTCTCTCACTTTACCACAAGAACTCCCTCATTAGCTTTTTCTTATTCTGCTCTGTGCGGTAAACTACTTTTCGTGGCGCCTGGAGGGTGTATACTACCTGCTAAAATCACTTTCATGGAAACCATTTTTCTATTTTCCATATGATTCCAAGAAGAGGGGAGTTCACAAATTTTATTTTACTGTTGGTTGCAGGGACACAGCTTGGAATTAAGGCTGGGGGGGGGGTTTGGGTGTGAAATACTGGGGTGTCTGAGGGTGTGGAATACCCACTAGGGTAAGCGGGAGGTGCAGGGGCCCTCCCTTAGAAAATTTTTCAGATAAAAGGCTCAAAATGGTGAGTTTTACGGACTTCTAAGGGATATTTTATTAATATTTACACTATTATATAAGTAATATTAATCCAATTAAGTGAACTAGGTTAAACTTAGAAATTTCTCTGAGATCTGGAGGGGTTTTAGCCCCCAACCCCCCCCCCCCCCTCGCTGCGCCACTGGTCACTTGTACAATAGTATGAATAATGACCCTTCTTCTTCGTTTCCCTGATAAAAATAAACTCCTCCGTGGTGGGTAAAGGAATGGTAGTAGCCTTCATGGTGGGTAGTTACCCTTGCACAACCCACGCCCTACACTCCAAGGAGGGTAAGGGAAGGGTAGGACAATCCTTCGTCTACCCTTCCTTAGAACTCCTTCTGTTACCATCCGTCTACCCTTCCTCTACCCACCATTAAGGGTAAGGGAAGGGTAGAAAAATCCTTCGTCTACCCTTCCTTGGAACTCCTTCCCTTACCATCCGTCTACCCTTCCTCAACCCACCATTAAGGGTAAGGGAAGGGTAGAAAAATCCTTCGTCTACCCTTCCTTGGAACTCCTTCCCTTACCACCCGTCTACTCTCCTTCATAAAAGAAAACAAAATATTGAAAAATAATGAATTAAAAAAATATTTCTTTAACTATTGAAGTATTTTCTATTATGAAAAGTGTTTTAATTAGTTTAAAACCCATTACTTAGTATCCTATTTTTCAAAAATTTCTCCACCTGGTTTTGGACCCCCCGAACGAAATTCCTGGCTACGCCACTGTACACAATAGTTTCTATAATTGAGTATCTCGATAGCCGAGGTTGTTCAGGCGCTACTTCATCATCCTCCAATGTGTAACATCTGGGTTCAAGGCCATGTGAAGGCTGATTTTTTTTCTGTCTTATAATTTTAGAAATCACTGTTACAACTCATCCCCATTCGTTTAATTTAGTTGCTTAGCGGTTTTTTTAATTCTCATGTTCATTCATGGATTTTTAGTTTTTATAATAGTCCTACCTTTCCTCTACCCTTCCCCTACACTCCAGGAAGGATAGGGCCTACCCACCAATGTTCTAAAATACCCTTCGTCTACCCTTGCTGAAGGGTATAGGAAGGGTCAGGGGCGCCGACTTATACAAAATATTGGGGCCCATATCGGAGGTCTTGCCCCGGGAAGAGGTTAAATTCAAAGTGTGTCGCAGCACCGAAACACTACCATGATTCACACCACTTCATTCAGTTAACCTGCTTAACCTTACCATTATTTGTTTCAACACTCATTGTTAAATTTATTTAAAAGGTAACTATCGTCAAACATGGGAAATAAAAATTACCAATATATTTTTGTGATTTCACAAAGCATAATATAACTTAATTATTTTATTGAATTATTGAGGGGGCTCCGCCCCCCCAAACGAATCTTTGAGGGGGCTCGGGCCCCCTCAGGCCCCATGGAGTCGGCGCCACTGATTACATCCCTACATAGTTCTAACTTTGCTGCGGATTGCCCTCATAAAAAGTTAAAAGTATTGCCTTTGTATGAATGTGGAAGAATAATTACATATACATAATATCATGCGATCCGCCTCTAGGGTGTTTGTCAGGGGGTCATCAATCTACATCTACATAGTACCCCGCAAGCCTCCTAAAAGGTGTGTGGCAGGGGGTAATAGGATACCAGCCTTTTTTAGGACACCGAAAATTGATGCCGAGACCCTCTTGGAATATATTATGACAAATTATTGGATTTGGTCGGCGGCAAATCGAGATGTAAATGAAACTTGTAATACTGGAGGATAATGATCAAAAGCTTACGAGCTGTGTTGTTGAATTTGGCAACGCCGTATAAGTGGAGAAGGTAGTCCTATTCGTACGGTACGAATTCACAACAAAACAGTCTGCACACAATCCACATTTGAGATCGCGAATCGGTTCTGCTGCCAGCACACAAGCTACTACCTATTTCAATAATATAGGTAAATCCATAAACAATATACTAGCATAGACCATAAAATATGGTGGGAAATAGGCAAATACAATTATCAAAAACTGGAAGTCACTGCCATTCTTATATTCATTACGTACAACGTTCTCCTCTCTGGTACAACTTACAATAACATTGCTCGTTATGATGCAACCAACTATTTATTCACTGATTTAAAGCCTTAAATTAGCCCACACAAGTTATACTGGTGACTTTTCTCACTACTATTCGTTGAAATAATAGAATTACAAATTTCACCAGCATGCAATTGGATTCCCACATGCGCACCACGCGGTCCCTTTTAAAAAGTTGAAAAGTTTTGCCTTTGTATGAATTTGGAAGAATAGTCAGTTGGTACGAGCAAAATTTTTATGGCCGTGTGGTGTGCATGTCCTATTGCATGCAGGTGATTGATCACCTCCTGGCAATCACTGTACAGGTGTCCAGGTGAAGGGCATTATGTCGATGTAGATGATAACCCAGCGCGCTACCTGTAGGTTGTTTGGCAGTGGCGCAGCGAGGAGGGGTTTTGGGGGATAAGACCCCCCCAGAGCTCAGAGAATTTTTTAAATTTTACCTTGTATTTTTGCCTTACCATTTTACTTGATTGACTTGATATTAATAATGGAATAGTGTAAGGATTAATAGGATATCCCTCAGAAAGCCGTAAAACTCACCATTTTGAACCATTTATCTTTAAAGCCCGCGATTTATTAATCTCGCTCCTACCGCTTATCCTAGTGGGTATTCCATACCCCCACACACCCCGGTATTAGTTGCACCTAAACCCCCCCAGCCTTAATTCCTTGCTGCGCCCCTGTTGTTTGGCGCACCCACATCTAAAATTTCCCCCAATATTTGTTATTTGGCGAATAAGGATCATAAATTCAAAATAAGCCTCCGCTGCAACCGTCAAATACGCTCAAATCTTCCTTTCTTCTTTCGAGTGCATAGAAGAATGAAATGGTTTCCCCGATTAAGCATAGGAGCCCTTCCCAATTATTATTCGCATTTATATGACCAGGCTGGAAAAGATTCAACTGTGGGCTTTTTTGTATTTTGGACTGGATATATTTTTGTACTGTATGTTATCATTCGACCACATGGTCGACTTGTAACAATTTTTTTAACAATAATAATTTTTTCCGCGCAAAATAAGGGACCTTAGTACTTGAGTTAAGCTGTGGAATAGAAAACTTTTGCATTAAGTTTTGGCATGTAATAACTCATAAATGAATTATATAATACGCTAACTTTCCCTTTTTCTATCACTAGCTTGTAGTTTTATTCGCATGGTAGCATGTTGGTCTAGTAGTAGTTTAGTAGTATTAAGATTTAGGGTTCGTCGACGGCCAGTTCATTTCGCACCAGCATCTTCGTGTCCTTAATTTCTGGTCTAACCTCATGTCTGATACCCTAGGGGTTGTCCTGAGTGCGTAAGCAAAGATATAGATGAACTAACGAATGACCTTGCTGCTATCCAAGCGTGGTGCGATGCTTGCCAGTTAGAATTAAATTTGAAAAAATGCGTCGTAATGAATTTCTGGAAGAAGAATAACTCCCTACAACGTAGCTATATAATTCGGGGTACCCATTTAGGGACTGTTGAATCCGTGAAATATCTAGGAGTTAGACTCAATAATGATCTATCGTGGAATAAACATATTCGAGAATTAATCGGTCAAGTTAATGGTTAAATGGGTTTTCTTAAAAGAATATTAGGAAAGTGCGACGACAGAGTGAGAGAAATTAGCTACTTTTCAATGATTCACACCAGTTGATTCTTATTTGTTTCAACACGCATTGTTGAATTTATTTTAAAAGGTAACTATTGTCAAACATGGGAAATAAAATAACAAATATATTTATGTGATTTCACAAAGCATAATAGAACTTAATTATTTTCTTGAATTATTGAGGGGGCTCCGCCCCCCCAAACGAATCTTTGAGGGGGCTCGGGCCCCCTCAGGCCCCATGGAGTCGGCGCCACTGGGAAGGGTAGACCTATCCTTCCCTTACCCTCATTGGAGGGTAGACCTCCCCACAATTGAGGAGTTTATTTTTATCAGGGCTATCTATCCGTAGCTTACCCTTCGAGATATTTGTGACGAAATATCGACGACCCTTTCGCAGATGAGTTGATGACGTCATAATGTCATAGCGGTTGTATTGCCGATTCTCCTCGGTTTTGTGTATGGACCTCGTGAGATTCGTTTTTTCCACTTTTGTGATTAATTCCCCCCCTAAATCAAATATTATCCCTGAAAGAGTATATGATTAAAAAACTAATTCCGTCACCAACTCGTGATAAGTGGGCGGCAACTGCCTGTCACGTTTCCTTGTTCTAACCTGAGGAGAGAATTTATGAATCGGGAATTTTCCGCCGTAACTTATCTTTCCCTTACAGAAACGGCATTTTTTAAAAATGACTTACGATTTGGGGCCCGAGTGGACATTGAAATAGCTCGTACAACTCGGTCTATACATCGTTCAGGTTGACGGGCAGTGCCCCAACACCGCCTGCCTGGTGAGGGGTAATGCGTAGCTGTAGAAATCGGGCGCTCATGCAATGCCGGGCCGGATGGTGTACAGCCGGAGCACGTGCTCGGAAAGCGGGGCAGCGGCGGCGTGGCGAGGAGGGTGGTCGGCGGCGTGGCCCATTTACGCGGTGGACGCAGCGGCGGCGGCGGTGGCTCATTGTCAGTCGAGTGGCGTGGGTCAGTGTGCAAGGTCGACAGGAGAATCGTGAGTGAGGTGGTCGACGAACTAGGATTCTCTCTGCTGCGGTTGCTTCCTCGCCTCGCCGGCGATCACATCGGCCTACTCCCAAGGTGAGTGCCTGCCGGAATCACATGGATACAAACAATCACTCGCTGGAGAATGATTCATCGATGAAACGTAACTACTGCGCTGTGCGTTAACAAAGGCCTGTCTGGGTCGTCTCGCAACGTCCCCTGAAGTGGAATCGTCCTCCTTAATTAATGAATTATTAAGTTTTCGTTTTTGCACACTCTCTTTTGCTACTTGACCCCGACGAAGCCTATTAGAAATGACGTAGGGAGAATTAAAATTTTAGGTCTTGTTCGTTTCGTAATGAATCTCCTAAAGGTGATCTCGCTGATGATTGTCAAACAATAGACCCTTGACGATGGTGACCGAGGCAATGGTGAAGTTATAGTCCCCAACAGTGAAGTTAAACCAAATCAAACAAAATTCAGCCGGGCGGTCGCTGATGTATCGGTCCAGACAAGACGGCTTTCCCATCAAACTGAACCCCATCGGAAAAGGGATCCGTCGCTCGATTGCGCTCGCTAACTGTTAAGACTGACAATTCGTCCTCCATTTATCTAGTGAATGTGGTTTTGTCTTCACCTCTTAGGAACTGTTTGATCCTCGATAAAGCCGTTTCAACACCGTTCTTGTCCCCATTCCTTTGGCCCTGATAATAATTGCAGTCAGCTGCTGTTTTCGGGGTTAAAACCTGGTACTTTTTAACCTTAGGTGCAATTATTAAAAGCGCTGGATTTTCGAGACTCGCGATTAGTAGTATAATGAACCACTATCAAAATATCTCAAAATTTACAAAATGTGATCGAAACTCAAATTATGCGTTCAGACCATATAAAACATTTCAATACGGCCCGAATTAGCATTATGGGAATGAACTTCGTGGAAATGAACCATACGTTATCGCGACTAGGGAAAATGCAGTGCCTTCAGCAATCGTACCTTGTTAATATTATGGATAAATTCGGTGCAAAATAAAAATCATTTATCGAAAGACGTTTTTCGTTGACTACATGGATTTTTGTATTCCCTTTTTGCAATACTTGTCATCGTGAAAGTAAAGAAATATGCTGATGTGAAGAGAGCGGTGATGGAAAGGGAAAAGTGGTTCATCCCATGACGAGGCAGAATGGTGCACATGATGTGACAATTGCATACTGGTAGGAAACTATTGAAAATTCCGTAAAGATTGATTGGGGGTATTTTTATTTTCTGTTCGTCAAAGGCATAGCCTGGGTATATCAAAGAAGAATGACTATTTTATGTGAAGAAATATTTCTGTGATATTCCGGAAATAACTTTTGAAGTTATGTTGTCGTAAGAGACGTGTCCACTGGAGCGCGCATTATACAAATCGGTCGGGTCTCGAGAGGGGAGGTCTGTCAATGATAAAGGGGAGGAAACGAGCGGAGACATGTTAAACGTAAACATCTGGATGTTATAAGGAAAATATTTTGATTGTTAAAACAACTTTTACCTTGCATAAGTTACTCAACAGCACCCACGACCATCTGAGGAAAATTATGCCATCACTAATAGATAAATTTCTTGAATTTGCAATTCCTGCGATAAACTTAAGAAAGAATTAGTATTCTTGGGCACGAAAATGCTGAGCATTTTAAAAAAAGGTCGCAATAAAGATACACGAATTGCTTTGACATTGCTGTTGTCATTTGAGGGAAGAAGGCAATTTTTTGCGTTTATTTTGCATGGAAGAAATGGATTATGTATCTTTCTTCATTACAATATTCCATGAAAATATAGCCCTAATCTATTTACGGAAAGGCAAAGGTCCGTGGTTCGATTCCCTGTACATGGAAAATTTTTCTCACGGCATTTATACGACTCTATTTTGTTGATGAATCTATGGGTTTTAGGAGGTGTATATTATTCGTCGGCCGGCAATAACTATTAATTTTTGGAATTGCCGAGTGGGCGAAGGAAGTTATCTCTGCGCAATAATTTTCCACCGATACTTATTTTATAGTGAATATCCGACAAGTTTATATAAATTTTCATGTGTTTAATACATTCATTGGAATATTTGAATGAATGCAATAAAGGTAAATTTGAAGTGTCTGTTGAGATTGCTTTGCTCGCAACTTAATTAGTTTATTTGCATGATTATGAAATTTTCATTGCTACCATCCTGCAAATATTTACACAATATCAGTATTTGTATTTATCCAAGAATCAGAAAGTTCAAAGTCGCAGATCAGTATGATTTTGTTTCTAGGCTAGAAGAAACGGATTTTAAACATAGCAGTTCAACAACGTATCACGTTTATGCCATCGAACTTGGATTGATTGGAATGATACCGTGGAAATAACATGCATACCTAATTGACCTTGATGCGATGTGTTTTTAATGACGAAAAGCGTCATTAGCCTTTGAAACTGGGCTGGAAACTGCTTTGTGGAATGCTAATGACTCTCTGCGATTCATCGAAGCATACTGAGCGCAACTGTTGTTTTCCCCACTGGCATGGCACAGTCCAAGTGAAGGTCATGGCTAAATCAATGCTCAACATTTTTCTCGAGTCGAACGCAGGACTACCCATCCTAAGAGATGGCTGCGAATCCAAGGACAAATCCTACTCTTTCTAATTGAGGAACAGAATTTGAGCGCATCTACAACCAGACAGCTTGGTTAAAACGCCATTATTAAGGTTTTATAAACAGTTTTTTCCTTCTAAGACCCATGTAAATCAAATACTCACTACGCAAATTCCTTCATAATGTTCGCTCCCCTCCAAATATCCTCTGTGCGGCGCAACTTCTCGATTCACCCTGACACCTCCTGCGACAAAGCCTGCACCCAAGGTCACTTCATCTGCATGACGTCACATTGATCGGTCATAACCAAGCGAGGGTTATCTCTGGTAGCCGCAGTTTCCTGCTCCAAGCATCTACATCTACATAATAGCCTGCGAGCGATCTCCAGGGTGTTTGGCAGGGGGTGACCAATCACCATCATGCAGCATGCAAGAGGACCGCCACATGCACACCACACGTTCACAGAAATAGCATTGAGGTGCATGTCAAGTTCTTTGGCGGAATGGAAGAAGTTAACATATATGGAGTTTTGAAGAGTAATTGTACATTCTAGTGCTAAAGTTGGCGGTGTCACAGCAAATCTTTAATTTGTAGTAGATGCGCAGTTAGTGAGATACCATGAGAATCCTATCTACCATTCCATTCCTCTGCATGAAGGATAAATGAGAAATGGCTTATGGTCTTGTAGAGGAAGGCATTCTCACCATCATTTCGTGTGAGCAACTAGAGGATTCATGACGAGTTACTCTTTCCGAATGAGATTGTGCATCAGAAGAATGAGCATCGCCGACTACTTTTTGATATGATAGAGGAGAAATACTTTTAAAAATTTATTTTCCACTCTTCAGCGAAACCTAGATCGGTGCATGTTGTAGGAAAGTGCGTAAAATTACTAAATAATTGTTTTCTTTCAATCGTCGTGATTTAAAATTCCCATAAAGTAAAACCCAAGTCAGTTGTGTCATTTCGACTATTTTTTTCAAGGATTCTCGATGCAGTGTTTGTCTTTTCATGGGAAAATGTATAATGGACGGAAGTTAAAACTTACCACGGAGGTGCTCTGGCAATCATTATCAAAAGATTATAGGTTATGTTTTGCATGGTTGACATGCCCAAGCGATGAAATTCCTCGCCAAAAAGTATCACATTTGTATCGTCATCAGAAAGTACCCTTGAGGCGATTACTGTGCTCTTTTTCTTAGGAATAAATGAAAATTATGCTTTAATTCGTAAATCAAGTCACGTTGAAATTCAACTAGGTACATATTGTGTTGATACCTGAATCTGAAACTAATTCTCAAAATTTGAGTCAGTCCCAGATTGATGTATTTGATAGGTATACATCCACGGCATCATTTTTATTGCTGGGGTTAACTAAATTACGGAGGATCGGGTTGGTGTAGTGGCTAGAGTGTTGGCTTCCCACCCGGCGGGCTCGGGTTCAAATCCCGGCAGTGGCAGAGAATTTTCAATGACTGCCCGATCCCTGCTTGAGTGCTGTGTGGAGGACATTTCAAGCGCAACACTCCGTCCGTCGGATGGGACGTTAAGCCGTGGTCCCCTTGGCGCCTTTCGTTAAGAGCAGGCTAATGTCGACGCCGGGTTTCTCTCCACCCTTCCTTCCATACCCTACCCTCATGGCGCAAATGACCTCAGCTGTCGGTCGCCTCCTCCAAATACCATACCATACCTTAACTAAGTTACGAAGCCACCGAGGACCAACACTAAATATTTTTTTACAATTTCAATCACTTGTCTGGGGACATCTGCAACGCGTCAAAATATATTTTATTGAATTTTACGTCTTTTTTTCGGTCAAAAGATTATCCTTCTTTGAGAGATCCTACATTATATATAAGGGAACATAAGGTGGTTGAACATGACCCATGAGATGGCACTATATGGTTAACATATGCATGACATTGAATCAGTGGCGGATTCTTACTGCAACACTCGCAGATTCTAGCTGGTAAGTATTTATTTAGGGAAACTTTTGGCGGTAATTTCATATGATTAGAGATGGGGAACATCATATTGTGGTTTGCAAGCTCGAATGGAAGATTTTTTTTGCATTAACCTGTGGACAGTCCGTGTCAAACGAATGCATATCGGCCAGCCAGCAGGAGGATTTCTTGGCGAATCCATAAATGCTGACTTACTCCTTAAGTCGAATCGTGATATTCTCACGCAATTGATAACTAGTTTGAAAGTAAAATTTTACCTCTCTAGATGATGGAGTTTTAATGAAGCCCATGTGGTGACATGTTGCGTGCGATCATTGAATGCTTTGGGAACCTTCGGCGCCGTTCTCGATCAACATCGCTCTCGGGTAGAAACGGAATAGCACAAATATGGAAATAGAAGCCCTTCACTAATACGAAAGGCAACCAGCCCTCGTATCAAAGGCTTTGCAGTCTACTTCTGGATGCATTTGTATGCAATATTTTTTGCAGTTTACAAGATCATCCGTCGCAAACGTTACAACTACAATTACATTTCTGTCAAGCAAACTAGGCGTGTTAGGTACCCGTGAAAAAGTTTTATCTTCCCTGCTTCAATATGGTAGGCATTGTGAGGAAGTTACAAATGAGAGCATCTCATTGACACACATTTAAACAGCTAGGGCGTGATCGAAATAGGGATCAGCAACTTTTCGAAGGATTAAAAGTGAAATGGATCTGAAACGGATTTACTGGAGGAAACAGTAATCACTGTATGGTAAAAAAATACATTAAAATTACTAGCCAGTGTGATACATCTGATTCTCAAAAATGGTGTCACACAGGAGAGTTCGCATCTTTTCTATTTCTCTTACAGTCGAAAATATAAGTTGATTCAATTCACTGTCAAAAATAGAGTTTCTATTCCCTTTTAGTGCATAATTACAGAAAAATTATGCTAACTAACGAATTTCATATGATAGCTCTTGTTTCTCATAGTTTACCATTTTGCTCTTTTTTTTAATTTTGATCTCTCACTAACTTGATAAAAGGTGAGGTTAGAGCGCCGTGCCTTGGACGGTCGTGGAACGGGAAGACAACCAACTGTCGCGGGTGGATGGCTACCACCGGTGGAATAGTGCTTACGAAATACTTTGCTAACATTTGTCATACGCCTTTTAAGAATGATAATTCACTCAGCTATTTGCCGCAGTGTGTAATAAAGACAGAGCAGACGCCTACGGTTGCGTCGTCCAAATATCTGCTCCATCCCTCTTCCAACGCAATTCCATTTGTAAGTTGACCACTCTACTTTCTATATGCTCAATATCCCCTCCATTCCTATCCGAAACTCCTCCCAATTATTACACCTCCCCTATTCTGTGCATTTAGAGGACGTAAGATTTCGGCAGGACTTTATTTTATGGTTCGCATAAAAATTAAAATGGAATTCTTGGTGTTTCTTTGACATCTCTAACGTATTTCACCATGTAAGAAACACCGATTCGGAGGCTCTCTTAGTATTAGGCTGAATTGTGTTCGTTTGAGGTTTCCCGGCGTCGATTCATTTCTCTGATTCACAAATATGATTGCGTTTGAACTTTTCTCGCCGGATGACTGCCGGGAAAACTCCGCGTGATGTCGTTCTGGTTCCCGCTGCCGCAAGTGAGGTAATCTTGGGGCGAAGCTTTGAGCGATGATACGATGCAGGCTGCTAGCAGGTAGCAGAGTACCCTGCTAGCAGATAGCGCTTGGCTTAATAAGTATTATTAATACCTTATCAAACGAAGAAAACTTTCCGACCTTAGCCAGTTTTAATAGGTGATTATTAAGACATGTTTCCCTGAGCTCTGTGCCTCATGCATGCATTGGTAATCTCAGATTATGTAAAACTCCTATCTACTCGTATAGAAACTAGGTCCCTGTGACGTCACGTGGAGTGGCATCGCATGGGCGCCAATCTGGCCTTCAAATGAGGATAAAATTGACCGTTGCCATTCGTCTAAACCGGTATTTCTAGGGCACTTTTACCCTTCTACCTTCCCAACTCCCGTGTGTGTGACGGTCACTGTCGTGAGCGAGGGCTCCACAAACCTGAGTGCGTGAGTGCGTGTGTCCCACGCGGTCATTTGTTCCCTTGAGCAAATCCGCGAGGTGCGTGACTGAGAGCGTGTTTTTATTTTGTCTTTTTCTTTTGTGTGTGTGACGGTCACTGTCGTGAGCGAGGGCTCCACAAACCTGAGTGCGTGAGTGCGTGTGTCCCACGCGGTCATTTGTTCCCTTGAGCAAATCCGCGAGGTGCGTGACTGAGAGCGTGTTTTTATTTTGTCTTTTTCTTTTGTGTGTGTGACGGTCACTGTCGTGAGCGAGGGCTCCACAAACCTGAGTGCGTGAGTGCGTGTGTCCCACGCGGTCATTTGTTCCCTTGAGCAAATCCGCGAGGTGCGTGACTGAGAGCGTGTTTTTATTTTGTCTTTTTCTTTTGTGTGTGTGACGGTCACTGTCGTGAACGAGGGCTCCACAAACCTGAGTGCGTGTGTCCCACGCGGTCATTTGTTCCCTTGAGCAAATCCGCGAGGTGCGTGACTGAGAGCGTGTTTTTATTTTGTCTTTTTCTTTTGTGTGTGTGACGGTCACTGTCGTGAGCGAGGGCTCCACAAACCTGAGTGCGTGAGTGCGTGTGTCCCACGCGGTCATTTGTTCCCTTGAGAAAATCCGCGAGGTGCGTGACTGAGAGCGTGTTTTTTATTTGGTTTTTTTCTTTTGTGTGAGTGGGTCACTGTCGTGAGCGAGGGCTCCACAAACCTGAGTGCGTGTGTCCCACGCGGTCATTTGTTCCCTTGAGCAAATCCGCGAGGTGCGTGGGTGAGTTTCACGTTTGTATTTTCAGTTAGTGTCTTATCTTGCCATTACCTCCCGTTCGCAATTACCTCCCTTTAGCAATCTGCCCATCAAAGAGTACGGCCTTGGGGAATTAATTTTTCTTTAAACTGTTTAACGGCCGTAGTTCGTTCAATCCCTTATACCAAATAATTTGTATATTATGAATACACTAATGGTGGGTAACGAATCGCAATCAATGCCTTTCGTTTTCTTTGATGAAGGAAACTACCCTATTTGCAATTCTGCTGCGTCTATGATACCTCGCGATCCTTCAAGTAAAAGTAAATGGGCTAAGAGGCCATCATTTCACTGCACGCGTGGATTCAGTGCTCTGCCGACGGCGATAGGGAAGTGCACTAATTTTTTTTATTGCTGAATTTGAAAGTTTATCCTAAAAAAGAAACATTAGTATAGTCACTTTTATTTTCTGCATCTGGGGTATGCACTTTAAAACGTTTTGAAAGTCGGAAAATTTCATGTTGCGCTGAAACACAGTGCCTCCATCTTGATTGAGATGTGACGTCACAAGGCAGTAGTCTCCAGTGGAGTATCGCTGTATTCCGTCGCCTTCTTTAGCGCGGCGAGAGTTTCCGGGAATCGGTGGAGTTTCCTTCCTAAAAATGTCGTCTAGTACCGAAAACATGAATTCAAAATAGAATTATAAATGATTTTTTGTTCCAAATTTCATCTCGACGTCGAAACAAAAGCCTGGAGAAGATATTCATTCCCGTGCCTTAAGCACAAGCTATACGGAATAAATGGTTCAAGGCTGCTCCTGACTCTTACCTATCGATGATATTCTGTTTTGAAGATCATTTGAAGGTATTGTAAGATCAAATTGATATTTATATTATAATAATTTACTTAATAGGTACCTCAGTCACATCAGAATGTGTGTTGAGTCAAAATATAGCATCTTCCGCGTAGACCTACGTAATTTATAAACTGAAAGTAGTTTGGTTAAAGAATTATGGCGCGACTATTTTTTTACACGACCGGGCAAAATGCGTACTTTGCCCATGATATGTGCATATATGATAACAAACGATTTTTGTTAAAGTTAATCTTTATTTGTTGAAATTAGTAAATTTATAGGTGATACAGATATAAAGGTACACGGCAGGTCGCGCGGCGTAATTTGTACTCCACTGGTGACGGGTTCATCTTGCTGATCTAAAAAATTAGCTACAATACCTCGAACTTTGAAAACTCGCAATATAGGCAGTCAAAGTACATTGTAAGAATACACGAGACCATTATAGCCCAGAATGTACGTACAATGTCGAAATCCTTGGTTTTCAAAGATTGACGTATTATATACGCCAGCGCGCCCGGTCCAGGGTTATCAACTTTTATTTCATCCTATTTGTTTGTTGAAATTATATTTCAGAATGGTTCTTTTAGCACTGCTACTGAGGTAAACTGGTAGGCACTGAGTACAAGGTACTGAGGTATGTACTGAGTAAGTAAACTCCCTTTGGAGTAATGTGAATTACAAGTGTTCGAGATATATGGCATTTTATATATTCGCTTTTTGTTCTTATTAATTATGCCTGTACGCATATTGTTGCTTGCCGCGAGCCTTTAATGGTATGTGCTCTTGCAAGAGTGCTTTTCATTTTTAATGTGGAAGCCGGTCAGTATAAGCAAAGAAAAAATTAACATTTTAGCGCACACCAACCCTTGTAGTCATCGTATCTCTGCGTTTGTAATGACACTGCTAAAATACCTAAACGCCATAATGATGATAAAAAAATTGTCTCATGTCAATGATTGCTGCAATTATAATTAATGATAAACTTGATGCCGTATGATCACAATGAAGACAACAAAAAATAACGCCATGACGTAGTCTTGAACCACGGTCCTTCGGGTGAGATCTTCCCTTTGAATCGTGCACGCTACCACTACCCCAGCCGACCCATTAGGAAAATGAGGATATTTTGGATTTATATATATAATTTGTAAAAAGTAACGCATGAAAATTAATTAATTACAGCCTAACTAACGCCCTAATTGAAAAAGATGCAGTAAGGTACGCGGTCTCCCCTTGTTGGCCTTAACGTCTCGCATTTCTATGGAGCGTTGAACCTGTCCTCCTTATTCAAAAATTCAGTAACCATAAATACATCAAAGTTTGGTATACCATTTATAAATCGTTGGAATTTTCCTTCTCCCAACCAAGATTATCTTTTCTTGAACTCATCCTGGACAGCGAACCATTGCAACAACCAGCCAGCTCGGGAATACGGCTAACATACCATGATTCTAGTTGCGAAGGGCGAACGTTCCGGTCGGCGTGAATACATACGCAACGAATAAGTCTTGCAGCAAACGTCTGAAATAGGTTTATTAGTTAGACTCGGTTCTTACAAAAAAAGTTTTGGCATGATAAACGGCATTGTGCCAAAATATACCCAGCGAAAAATAAATGCCATCATGCATTTATTAAAGATTCAATGTATTATTCGGACTACTCTTTCCAAACTTGAAGTTGACACGTAAATGAATATTAATATATTACGCAATGATGAAGTCGTTTACTCAAAAGAGAAGCAGCCACATATATATTCTGAAGATATTTTATGACAGCAAAAAACGGATACCCTCAAATTCTGTAATTTTTCTATGCAATAATAGTGGTAGAACTAAACGGTGTAGAAGCTGCCTTCTGCTACTGCCTTGTGACGTCACGGCCAATATTCAACGGGTGCGGTCCAATGAATGCTACTTTCGCTACCAGACGCTACAGACGGAAGTGCTCTGGAGCACCGGTCCATAGGCGCTACGTTCGCTACGAGAATTTCTTTTCGGACCGGTCAGGAGCGAAGTCAAGATGGCGGAAATGAACGAGGGTGGGCAAACTGGGATTATGAAATCGAAGATGTGGTTTTAATTGCGAATTGAGGTGACTATGATCATTGAATATTAATAAATATGCTTGAACATCATTAAAATGAATTTTATTTTTCAATATCGAGGCTCCACATAGTAAAGGAAGAAACTTTGGACTGTATTTCTCACACCAACCCTCGCCTACCCTTTTCAATGAAACTCATTACCCTAGTAAAGGAAAAAGTAGGTACTCTACCGTTTTCCCAGTTGAAACATATTAACTTATCATGGTTAACGACTATTAAAAAACATTAATCTATTTCATGTATATCCTATTTTTCTTCAGATTTTAATTTATGGCATGAGTAAATTTGTCGATATATGTTCTTACAATCCTTTCTTTATATTACATGCCCCTTTTAATAATTTTTGTTGCCTTTTGTATGTAAAGGCTGCTTCCAAAGACATTTGAGTTCATTTCGGGGGAGATACGAGAATGTTTGTCGATATTTAGTTCTTGCTATATATTTATTTAAATCACTATTAAATTTACATCTATTTACTAAGTGCGTCTACTCCGTTACTTCGTAGTCACTTATATAGGAGAAAGGCGTCCACATTCAGCGTCCATCATCTGCAACGTGAGTAAACTCTCCATTGCCTCAGTGCATTCCCTTCGAATTTCCGCCAAAAACTGACTCGCTCCTCCGCTGACCCAAGTTTTCAGGGGAGCGTCTGGAGCTGGTCCGGAGCGAGGCGGGAAACGGGTGTATGACGTTTGCCGTGACGTCACATCCTAACCTGTAGCGCTCCGTAGCGAATAACGGACCGCTTGGTGGCGCTCCGAGGCATTGGTAGCGTTCAACGGACCGCACCCAACATGGACAACCGTTTTAGCGGCCTTCGAATTTTTCCATATTTCGGACGGTCATCTCGAATCAAGTATTCACTATTAGGATTTAAACTGTGGTTTTACGACATTATGTTATTCTGAACTCTAATTTAAGAAATGTGTTTGGTGCATTTGAAACACTAGTGTACTTCCCTATTCATGATGGTCGGCAGGGCTCGCAAACGATAGTAAATCCGAAGAGGAGCGATTTGGAGCGGAGTGAGGTAGGATGAAGTTTCTCTTCCCTCTGGGGCTAGAAAGTGCCAAGGAAGGTTGGATTGACAATAATTTAATGGCTGTGTCTGCGGTGTAATCTTGAGGATGAGGCCTTGGGAGAAAGTGAAGCTGCTCAGATCGTTAACATTATTTCTAGGAGAAAATGATACGTGAGATACTTGAAAGGCAGTTCTCTAAGTCAGCAGCAGAGCTGATCATGGCAAATGTGACAAATGGACTCAGGTGGCCCACTGTTTTTCAAATTGAGTTAATTTTCCTCAAACACTCCTGAAATGTTCAACAAAATTCTCAGGGAATTTTTTGGTGCAATGATGCCGTTGGATTTACATCCCAGGGACCTGTGTTCGATCCGTGCAGCTGCTAAGATTTGAACACGATTTCTGATGCCTGCATGCTAGGGTATTGCTTTTTTTTCTCTGAGTTTTTATTTCTGCCTCTTAAAATATGCTATGGGGTGCACAATGGATATCCTAAAAAATCAGCTCGATTGTTTAACATTTAGACGTCGCTCAAAGAGCATAAATGCAATAATATTTAATTTTCCCGTTTTTTTTTATAACATCATTTTCAGAGGTAACGCACAATTTTACAGTCTCATATGACCAAAATTCGCCCCATTTTTACGTCCGCTCAACAGTTCTCCAGGAATGCAATACTTTTCCGCGAGGTATAGCCTCGCGTCACACTCCTGACGGCGAGCTGGTCGCTCGCAGGCCGCATTCACGGCCAGCGACAGTCATTGCCTTACGCCCCTCGCGCCTTCCCTAACGAAAGTCGGCGGAAGAAGGTAGGAGTCGAATACTATGTTGTGGTTTTTCATAATGTGTGCTTGCTGTAGTTTATCCTTAAAAATAACTACAGCACTGTTCATCGAACCTAGTGTAGGATTAAAAAAGAAATTTTCTGGATGAAAATGCCAAAATTTATGATAGAATGAGGACATAAGATAACCTAACATGAAAACGGTTATTTACCTCTATTTACGCTTGTCGAATCAATTAAAAATGCTTTAAATATGTTATCTTATCTCCACTCCTCAACACAGTCATGAACAATCTCAGAAGTGGCCCGCCCACTGGCAGATCTGGTGAGTTTTGGAATGTGTAATGTTGTTTTTCTTTCATCAATCGGCCATGATATTAATGGAACCATTAAATGACGTAATATGCAAAATAATATTTAAATTACTTTATTCAACTAATGAGTAAATATTTCCTTAAGTAGCCAAACTGTACAAAATCTGTTACTACAACATAGTAGCAACAAGAACCTTTGCCGCTCCTCTCGCGCCAATGCCCAAGGCAACAAAGGTCAGTGAAGTTTGGGGAGTAATGAAGATTTTCCTACCAATCTAACTTTTACTTGACGACTCTGCAGGCGTATCATTAAAAGAATCCGTTTCAAAAACATCCTCACTGGTTAAGATCAAAATATCGTTATTTCTTAAAAGAATAATGTATCATTAAAAACAATAGCATTGCATGAAAAGGAAATCTCGAAAGACTTAGTTTTACAAGGCCTACTTATTTTCCTGTTTACTCTTTAATTCAAACTTGCCGCGATACTCGTCATATCTTCTCTCCCTCTCCACTCGACGCGCCGACTCCTCTGCCTCCTCTCTCTCTATTAGTGCTAGATTAAGGATCTCATTTGGCAAGCAAAAGGCGCGTTATAGCTGTCCCGGTAAACCAAGTCCACCCCAACCAGCCAGTTTTACAATACATTTAATTTTATGCGCATTTGTCTATGATGTGGATGTTTAATTTTGTTGGTGCTAGCAGAAACTTACGACTAATAATTGTATGGAAGTTTTTCAGAAAATCTTTTTGGAAACACTATCTCTATAAGTACTAGCTTAGCTCTCTTTTGAAGTAGGTACTTATACTATCAGGTCCCGGTCGCCTCTGAATTTTCACGAACATTTTATTCACATTATTTTGAATAACTTCTTGAGCATTTACCGCGGCAATATCAAACATCTGATCCAATTTTCCCTTCAATTTGTAACAAAAAAAAGGTTTATTCTCTCCGATACAAAATCACAAGTTCAATTGCTATCACAAAACGGTGCCGTGCACACGCGGCCATGCTTCGACCGCACTCCCTGGCTCCTCACGACCCACTGCCCGCGGCTCCTCCCAGCTGACTGCCTACACGCCGCTCACCAGCCCTCACTCCTCCAGGCAACCGGTCTTCAGGCGTTGAGCGCCAGCCCCGAATCAAGAGGGGCCCAAAAGGCGCACTTTACCCGTTACACAGCATCCCCTCTGAAAAAAAACCAATACTATTACAAAACGGGTCGGAGGTCTTCGATGTGCACGGTGCATTCCTTCTTTTTACGCAGAGATTCGAGCCGGTAAATCGTTGGGGACACTTTCCTCGTGACACGGTACGGACCTTCGAATTCAGGCTCGAGTTTCTCGGCGCGGTACTTAGAGGCATCTGATAAAACGTGGTTACGTTTCCATACAAGCGTACCTATCTCACACTCTACGTCCCTCCTCCTTAAATTGAAATACCGCGCTTGCCTCTCGCTCGCCTTTCGCATCGCTGCTTCGGCGCTTTCATAATACCTGGGTAATCGGTCTTCCAACTCCTTGTGGTAGGCCGAGGGTTCAAATGGAGTGCCTTTAGAATCATTCAGAACTCGGAATGGTTCGTTAGGTCCTCTGAGCTCCCTTCCTAAGTTTAAAACAGCCGGGGAGAAACCAGTAGTCTCTTGTTTGGCTGTTCTCAAGGCAAAAATAAAATGGGGAATACCCTCATCCCAAGTCCTTTGCGCGCCGCGACAGTACATAGCGATCATGGACTTCAACGTCTGAATGCTCCTTTCCGTGGGGTTTGCGCGGGGATGATAAGGTGCGATATGCGCAAGCTGAATACCATAGGTCTCGCAAACCCGCTGCAATATTCTCGAGCGAAACTGCGGACCGTTATCGCACAATAATATTTCTGGACATCCCCAATGGTTAATGACATTGGAAAGAAGCTGTTTAGCGACATCATCTGCCCTAACGGAGCGCAAGGGAATAGCGATCGGCCAGCGCGTACTAGTGTCTAGAAAAACCAATACGTATTTATTTCCTGATCTCGACCTTTTGGTGTCCGTGATAGTATAAACGACCATCAAATATGACGTATTCAGGATTTGATTCCGGCTTGTCCTCTACGTTCTTATATAATTCGAGATACCAGGGATCGACAACCTTCTTACCCTCCCATTCGGGAGTTCCTACAAAATAGATGCGCGAAAGCGCATCTGGGACGACATTCGATTTTCCTCTCCTATGGGTAATGCCGAAATTAAACTGTTGGAGTTGCGTGACCCACCGAGCCAGACGCCCCTTGGGATTTTTGGAACACAAGAGCCAAATCAGCGAAGCGTGGTCGGTGATGACTTCGAAACGATAATCTTCCACGTACGCCTTAAATTTAATTATAGCGAAAAGTACGGCGAGGCACTCGCGCTCGGTTACGCTATAGTTTCTTTCCGCCGGGTTCAGAGTTCGCGAAGCATAGGCAATCACGTTTTCACCAGAGGCCGTTTCTTGACACAAAACCGCACCTACCCCCACTTCCGACGCATCACATTGGATAGTAAACGGGAGGTTAAAATCGGGGCAAGATAATATCGGAGCTTTTGTTAAACATTCTTTCAATTTGCTAAAAGCTGCCGCCTGGGCCGCTTTCCAAAGCCAAGAAGACCGTTTCCTAAGCAAGAAGGTCAGGGGCTCAGCCACTGAAGCAAAATTCGGAATGAACCTACGATACCATCCTACAAAACCTAGGAATCTTTTCAGCTCACTTGCATTTTTAGGGGTGGGGTAACCTCGAACGGATTCTATGCGTTCTGGATCGGCTTCGAGCTTCCCGTTGCCTACTAATTTCAACTTTTCCTTGAAAAAGCTACACTTTTGATAATTGATTTTCAAACCGGCCTTTCGGAGCAGGGAAAAGACGCGGTGAAGCATCTTCTGATGGTCCTCGTAGGTTTCGCTGACAATTATAATATCATCCAAATACGTAAAGCAATACGGTTCTAACTCTGCCCCAATTACAGTGTCCATCAATCGCTGAAAAGTTGCCCCGGCACTGTGCAATCCGAACGGCATCGCCCGAAACTGAAAGAGGCCTTTACCCGGTACGGTGAACGCGGTTTTATCCCTACTCCCTTGTTCCATTTCTACTTGCCAGTAACCCTTTTCTAAGTCAAGAGTGCTTACCCACTTAGCTCCCTTAAGCCTATCGAGGATAGTGGCAATATACGGTAGTGGGTAGGCATCTTTCCGGCTCAAGGTATTCACCTTCCGAAAGTCTACCACAAACCTACGCGACCCATCCTTCTTAGGAACCAAAATAATTGGGGACGACCATGGACTTTTAGAAGGCTCAATTACGCCGTCCCTCAACATTTCATCGACCTGGGCATTGATTTCGTCCTGAATTTTGGGAGAAACAGGATAATACCGTTGCTTAACGGGGACTGCGTCTCCGGTATCGATCCGGTGGCGAATTACATCAGTTCTCCCAGGTACATTTTGAAAATGTGCCAGTTCCCGCTCCAAAAAATTCGAGGTTTCGTCACTAACTTCGATAGTTCCCACGTCGTTGCTCACAGCCAACCCCCTTTGAGGCGGGTCTTCTCTTAATGTCATGACCGGGACTTTGGTTCCATCAGCAAAAATTAATAACTTTTCTTTACCAAAACGTATTGTTGGCCCACATGCGAAAAAAAAGTCTGCTCCCAACAGAATTTCGCACGGCATCCCCGACAAGACATATAACTTACTTGCCCATTTAAAAGAGCCAATTTTTACAGACGTACATATCGGTGGGTCTAAAGGTACTATTCGACCGTCCGCAACCTCGACGCGTTTGTTATGGCAATGAGAGACAAGTTCACCCATATTGGTGAGATAGTTTGCTATCTCTTTATTGACTAAGGAAATAGATGCCCCGGTGTCTAATAGTGCCTTCACCTTACGCCCTTTTAATTCGACAACTACAAAAAAACGTCCCTCTTTCGCGTAGCATACACGATCTTGGACTTTAGAGTTCATGAAGCCGCGAACCTTTTTCCACCCACTCTTTCCAATCTTTGTTTCTAGATGACGGGTTGGAGTAGCGACTCTCTGACCCCGTGATCAGAGAGTCGCATTCTAGTTTAAATCTACGCTTGCGACAACTGACCTCTTAGATATATTGGTGGACTTCCGCGGCTCAGGGCACGAACGAGTTATGTGTCCCGTTTTCCCACAGTGCCAGCAATTTTCAGCCTTAGTCGCGCTAGAGCCTCCTTGCACCTCGCGTTCGCCCGTTGGGACATAGCCAAACTCGCGATCAACCATTTGATGGGGCCGTGGAGGAGGGCGATAAAGTTTACAGCGTTCTTGTCGCGCCTCAATTTCTGCGCCCACGCTAACAAGTTCGGTAAAACTATGAATGCTTAGCGATGTTATCTTAGTTAAGTAGAACGGATGGAGATTATCTAGCGCTAAGGACAGTAGTTCCCCTTCCTCCAATGAATTTTCCAGCCTAGCATTCATCGTTCTGAGCACTGTAATGTATTCATTTATCCTCTCCCCTTCACCTTGCGTACGGGCAAACATATCCTTCTTTAGCCTAATATCGTACCCGAAAGGCAAGTACGCCCTTCTCATTTCTCTTTTGAACTCTCCCCAAGAGGATATACTAAATAGGTTTGCTCGGAGCCATTGAGTCACCTTCATGCCTATCATTTCCGGAACTAAACCCCACATTTCCTCGTCCGAAACTCCCTTATATTCTTTGAAGGCGTCGGCGCGTTCCAAAAAGAGATTTACCCCTTCACCCTCATCACCGTCAAATCGTAAATTCCAGCGGACAATATCGTTTGTCAGCCCTCTTAAACGTGCTTCACCGTGATCGGGACCCTGAGGAGAGAGGCGCGTCAGGGCTTCTATCAATTGTGACAATTGGTCTGTTGCACGTACTGGTGTTGAAACCCCTCCAGCTTCTTCCTCGGATACACTCGCGGCGTGAATTTCTTTCACTCGATCCCTCAATCGCCGCCTGACTTCGTCCACAGTTCCGGAATGGTCTAACGTGAACCTGTGACACCATTGCAACGCGTCCTCTTTCGAAAGGACATTAATCCAACTAGTTCCTTGTGGAACTGCCATTATTTGAAAATAATTCCCTATGCAAAAGGATAAAGGTAAAGGTACTATGACTTCTCGCCTCCGAGGTCCGTCGGGGCATTAATCTACGGGATGGGGTTGGACCGTGGTAAAGGAACGAGGGGTTTGGAAAGCGAAAAACTAATTAGAACACCGAAGCTGCTGGCTGTCCCACCAAAAACACTTAATGGGTAACTAATTGTAAATTCGTACTTACAGAATGATGTCGAGCCCCCACGTCGGGCGCCATGTAACAAAAAAAAAAGGTTTATTCTCTCCGATACAAAATCACAAGTTCAATTGCTATCACAAAACGGTGCCGTGCACACGCGGCCATGCTTCGACCGCACTCCCTGGCTCCTCACGACCCACTGCCCGCGGCTCCTCCCAGCTGACTGCCTACAAGCCGCTCACCAGCCCTCACTCCTCCAGGCAACCGGTCTTCAGGCGTTGAGCGCCAGCCCCGAATCAAGAGGGGCCCAAAAGGCGCACTTTACCCGTTACAAATTCCATATCATCCTTCAGCTGTCGCGTAGGTCGCCGTCCATCAAAAATTTGTCTTGAATTTTAACAGCTCACTGCACAGTGCCTCTATTTTTATATATTCCACGTATTTCTTGAATAATTTGAATTCTCGACATAATAGTCCGGAATGAGACCACGGACCTCATCGTTAGTCTCTTATTAGCACACACTCCTTGTGTCAGGGTTAAGTGGTGGTGATAGAATACCTGCAGCACTTCGCGAATCAAAGGCAGATTATTTTTAGCGAAAAAAGCAGCTATAGTTCCTGGGAAGGCGATTTGGAGTACTTCACTGGACTTGCGCGCGATAAACGACATTGTTTTATTAATAGTATCTTGACTCCGGAAATTTACTCTATGCCATTCGAAATCCGACTGTAAAACAATGCAAGTTTTTAAGTAATTGCTCCCTTCTTCTGCCGACTCTCGTTAGGGAAGGTGCCAGGGGGGCGTAAGGTGGTGAGGGGCGCAGGACCTATCAGTTGACCGTGAATGCGGTCTGCGGGCGACCAGCTCGCCGTCAGGGGTGTGACGCGCGGCTGTAGCTCGCGGAAAAGTATTGTATTCCTGGAGAACTGTTGAGCGGACGTAAAAATGGGGCGAATTTTGGTCCTAAGAGACTGTGAAATTATGCGTTACCCCTGAAAATTATGTTGTTAAAAAAAACGGGAAAATTAAATGTTATTGCATTTATGCTCTATGAGTGACCTCTAAATGTTATACAATCGAGCTCAATTTTTTACGATATCCATTCTGCACCCCATAGCATATTTTAAGAGGTAGAAATAATAAATCCGAGAAAATATAGTATATAGTTATAGTATTTGACCAAGAAAGAGCGAATATAGAACATTATTCTTCGTAGTTGTGAAAGTAAACGTTTGATAGGTGACTGAAATGTATTAAAAGTACAGTCACTTTCTAAAGTCAGTCCCCATACCCGGTGCAGCCGTCGACCTTCGCGTATTGCTTACGCATTCCTTGCCCACTGGGGATCGATTTAACTTTTTCGGTTTGTGCAAATGGTGCAACTTGACTACTATTACCCTCGTCAAGAGCCCAAAGCACGATTTCAGAGGTAGGAAGGCCCCGCCCCCCCTAAAGCCAATCAATTCCACCATCGAAAAAGCGGAAAAGAAGTTGAGGATTTAAGTAGCAACCTATCGCGCAAGGAAGAGAGAGGAACACCCGAGTCTTACTTCAAACTTATACAGCACACATAGTAGGTACAGTAAAATTTTCCCAGCATTTCGAGCATAATACTCCAATATTTATTTTCACCATATGTCTCGTGAAAAATATGTAAAGATACACGCTAATTTAATATTGTCGTATGCCACACGGTTAATATCCATGTTCGCGTTCACCCGTGTCGGTGGCGAAGGATTTTCAGTCATCGTTGTTTAATCTTTACAAGTGAAATAGCAGTTACTCTCCTAGTTTAATTTAATTCGGAAAACAAGTAATGCCAAAATTTAAAATATCGCAACTTATTCCCGTCCTGTAAATAGAAAATAATGAGAAATATTTTAGTTTTTTTGCCTGGAAAAACAACCGGCAAGGAAATTGTTTTATGAGAGAAGATAATTTTTGCATTGTATTTTTTGCATGAGCAGTCGGATTGCCATGAATTGCTTTTAAGATAAATATAATTCTTCACTGAAAGAAGTAGCGAGATATTTATGGACATTGAGTAAAATGACAGGCTTTTAGACCGCAGTGCGTCGTAGAAGTGTTGTCATTTTCTTTCCGGGGAATACTCTTGCATTAGTATTGCTCAGTTTTTTTTAAGAAAAATTGTGCGAGCAACATAAGCGTGGCATTATAATTGTAAGTCAACCATTTATGGTGGTCATGGAAAAACATAATTTACTGTCCTACTGAAATGAAAAAGGGAGTTATTTGATTATTATTAAAGGTATCCTGATAAATCTGAATTACGTAGAAGATTTTACGAATCACTCCAACTGCGCCCCTCCCAACTTGAACTTACCGTTATATTTCACAGTAACGCCCATTCGCAATAAGGCCCTTTCATTCCATCCATATCGTTACTTTCATCCTTCCCCTCCCCCCTTACTTCAAATCTCTCCAATAAGGATAGCAATTCTTCATTTATTTTCCTCTCCGTCCATCTCACCTTTCCCCTTCTTATGATAGCACTTCTTCATTTATTTTCCTCTCCGTCCATCTCACCTTTTCCTTTCTTAGGATAGCACTTCTTCATTTATTTTCCTCTCCATCTATCTCACCTTTTCCTTTCTTAGGATAGCACTTCTTCATTTATATTCCTCTCCATCCATCTCACCTTTTCTTTTCTTAGGATAGCACTTCTTCATTTATTTTCCTCTCCGTCCATCTCACCTTTTCCTTTCTTAGGATAGCACATCTTCATTTATTTTCCTCTCCATCCATCTCACCTTTTCCTTTCTTAGGATAGAACTTCTTCATTTATTTTCCTCTCCATCCATCTCACCTTTTCTTTTCTTAGGATAGCACTTCTTCATTTATTTTCCCCTCCGTCCATCTCACCTTTTCCTTTCTTAGGATAGCACTTCTTCATTTATTTTCCTCTCCATCCATCTCACCTTTCCTTTTCTTAATAAAGCACTTCTTCATTTCTTTTCCTCTCCATCCATCTCACCTTTTCCTTTCTTAGGATAGCACTTCTTCAATTATTTTTCTCTCCGTCCATCTCACCTTTTCCTTTCTTAGGATAGCACTTCTTCATTTATTTTCCTCTCCATCCATCTCACCTTTCCTTTTCTTAATAAAGCACTTCTTCATTTATTTTCCTCTCCATCCATCTCACCTTTTCTTTTCTTAGGATAGCACTTCTTCATTTATTTTCCCCTCCGTCCATCTCACCTTTTCCTTTCTTAGGATAGCACATCTTCATTTATTTTCCTCTCCATCCATCTCACCTTTTCCTTTCTTAGGATAGAACTTCTTCATTTATTTTCCTCTCCATCCATCTCACCTTTTCTTTTCTTAGGATAGCACTTCTTCATTTATTTTCCCCTCCGTCCATCTCACCTTTTCCTTTCTTAGGATAGCACTTCTTCATTTATTTTCCTCTCCATCCATCTCACCTTTCCTTTTCTTAATAAAGCACTTCTTCATTTATTTTTCTCTCCGTCCATCTCACCTTTCCTTTTCTTAGGATAGCAGTTCTTCATTTATTTTCCTCTTCATCCTTTTCACCTTTCCTTTTCTTAATTAAGCACTTCTTCATTTATTTTCCTCTCCATCCATCTCACCTTTTCCTTTCTTAGGATAGCACTTCTTCATTTATTTTTCTCTCCGTCCATCTCACCTTTTCTTTTCTTAGAATAGCACTTCTTCATTTATTTTCCTCTCCATCCATCTCACCTTTCCTTTTCTTAGGATAGCACTTCTTCATTTATTTTCCTCTCCATCCATTTCACCTTTTCTTTTCTTAGGATAGCACTTCTTCATTTATTTTCCTCTCCGTCCATCTCACCTTTTCTTTTCTTAGGATAGCACTTCTTCATTTATTTTCCCCTCCGTCCATCTCACCTTTTCCTTTCTTAGGATAGCACTTCTTCATTTATTTTCCTCTCCATCCATCTCACCTTTCCTTTTCTTAATAAAGCACTTCTTCATTTCTTTTCCTCTCCATCCATCTCACCTTTTCCTTTCTTAGGATAGCACTTCTTCAATTATTTTTCTCTCCGTCCATCTCACCTTTTCCTTTCTTAGGATAGCACTTCTTCATTTATTTTCCTCTCCATCCATCTCACCTTTCCTTTTCTTAATAAAGCACTTCTTCATTTATTTTCCTCTCCATCCATCTCACCTTTTCTTTTCTTAGGATAGCACTTCTTCATTTATTTTCCCCTCCGTCCATCTCACCTTTTCCTTTCTTAGGATAGCACATCTTCATTTATTTTCCTCTCCATCAATCTCACCTTTTCCTTTCTTAGGATAGAACTTCTTCATTTATTTTCCTCTCCATCCATCTCACCTTTTCTTTTCTTAGGATAGCACTTCTTCATTTATTTTCCCCTCCGTCCATCTCACCTTTTCCTTTCTTAGGATAGCACTTCTTCATTTATTTTCCTCTCCATCCATCTCACCTATCCTTTTCTTAATAAAGCACTTCTTCATTTATTTTTCTCTCCGTCCATCTCACCTTTCCTTTTCTTAGGATAGCACTTCTTCATTTATTTTCCTCTTCATCCTTTTCACCTTTCCTTTTCTTAATTAAGCACTTCTTCATTTATTTTCCTCTCCATCCATCTCACCTTTTCCTTTCTTAGGATAGCACTTCTTCATTTATTTTTCTCTCCGTCCATCTCACCTTTTCTTTTCTTAGAATAGCACTTCTTCATTTATTTTCCTCTCCATCCATCTCACCTTTCCTTTTCTTAGGATAGCACTTCTTCATTTATTTTCCTCTCCATCCATTTCACCTTTTTTTTTCTTAGGATAGCACTTCTTCATTTATTTTCCTCTCCGTCCATCTCACCTTTTCTTTTCTTAGGATAGCACTTCTTCATTTATTTTCCTCTCCATCCATCTCACCCTTTCCTTTCTTAGGATAGTACTTCTTTATTTATTTTCCTCTTCATCCTTCTCACCTTTTCCTTTCTTAGGATATCACTTCTTCATTTATTTTCGTCTACATTCATCTCACCTTTTCTTTTCTTAGGATAACACTTCTTCATTTATTTTCCTCTCCATCCATCTCACCCTTTCCTTTCTTAGGATAGTACTTCTTTATTTATTTTCCTCTTCATCCTTCTCACCTTTTCCTTTCTTAGGATATCACTTCTTCATTTATTTTCGTCTACATTCATCTCACCTTTTCTTTTCTTAGGATAACACTTCTTCATTTATTTTCCTCTCCATCCATCTCACCTTTTCTTTTCTTAGGATAGCACTTCTTCATTTATTTTCCTCTCCGTCCATTTCACCTTTTCCTTTCTTAGGATAGCACATCTTCATTTATTTTCCTCTGCGTCCATCTCACCTTTTCCTTTCTTAGGATAGCACTTCTTCATTTATTTTCCTCTCCGTCCATCTCACCTTTTCTTTTCTTAGGATAGCACTTTTTCATTTAATTTTCCTCTCCATCCATCTCACCTTTACCTTTCTTAGGATAGCACTTCTTCATTTATTTTCCTCTCCGTCCATCTCACCTTTTCTTTTCTTAGGATAGCACTTCTTCATTTATTTTCCTCTCCATCCATCTCACCTTTTCTTTTCTTAGGATAGCACTTCTTCATTTATTTTCCTCTCCATCCATCTCACCTTTTCTTTTCTTAGGATAGCACTTCTTCATTTATTTTCCTCTCCGTCCATCTTACCTTTTCTTTTCTTAGGAAAGCACTTCTTCATTTATTTTCCTCTCCATCCATCTCCCCTTTTCTTTTCTTAGGATAGCACTTCTTCATTTATTTTCCTCTCCGTCCATCTCACCTCTTCTTATCTTAGGATAGCACTTCTTCATTTATTTTCCTCTCCATCCATCTCACCTTTTCTTTTCTTAGGATAGCACTTCTTCATTTATTTTCCTCTCCATCCATCTCACCTTTTCCTTTCTTAGGATAGCACTTCTTCATTTATTTTCCTCTCCATCCATCTCACCTTTTCTTTTCTTAGGATAGCACTTCTTCATTTATTTTCCTCTCCATCCATCTCACCTTTTCCTTTCTTAGGATAGCACTTCTTCATTTATTTTCCTCTCCATCCATCTCACCTTTTCTTTTCTTAGAATAGCACTTCTTCATTTATTTTCCTCTCCGTCCATCTCACCTTTTCTTTTCTTAGGATGGCACTTCTTAATTTATTTTCCTCTCCGTCCATCTCACCTTTTATTTTCTTAGGATAGCACTTCTTCATTTATTTCCCTCTCCATCCATCTCACCTTTTCTTTTCTTAGGATAGCACTTCTTCATTTATTTTCCTCTCCGTCCATCTCACCTTTTCTTTTCTTAGGATAGCACTTCTTCATTTATTTTCCTCTCCATCCATCTCACCTTTTCCTTTCTTAGGATAGCACTTCTTCATTTATTTTCCTCTCCATCCATCTCACCTTTTCTTTTCTTAGGATAGCACTTCTTCATTTATTTTCCTCTCCATCCATCTCACCTTTTCTTTTCTTAGGATAGCACTTCATTATTTATTTTCCTTTCCATCCATCTCACCTTTTCCTTTCTTAGGATAGCACTTCTTCATTTATTTTCCTATAAGTCCATCTCACCTTTTCTTTTCTAAGAATAGCACTTCTTCATTTATTTTCCTTTCCATCCATCTCACCTTCTCTTTTCTTAGGATAGCACTTCTTCATTTATTTTCCTCTCCATCCATCTCACCTTTTCCTTTCTTAGGATAGCACTTCTTCATTTATTTTCCTCTTCATCCTTCTCACCTTTTCCTTTCTTAGGATAGCACTTCTTCATTTATTTTCGTCTCCAATCATCTGACCTTTTCTTTTCTTAGGATAGCACTTCTTCATTTATTTTCCTCTCCATCCATCTCACCTTTTCTTTTCTTAGTATAGCACTTCTTCATTTATTTTCCTCTCCGTCCATTTCACTTTTTCTTTTCTTAGGATAGCACTTCTTCATTTATTTGCCTCTGCGTCCATCTCACCTTTTCCTTTCTTAGGATAGCACTTCTTCATTTATTTTCCTCTGCGTCCATCTCACCTTTTCCTTTCTTAGGATAGCACTTCTTCATTTATTTTCCTCTCCATCCATCTCACCTTTTCTTTTCTTAGGATAGCACTTCTTCATTTATTTTCCTCTCCGTCCATCTTACCTTTTCTTTTCTTAGGAAAGCACTTCTTCATTTATTTTCCTCTCCATCCATCTCCCCTTTTCTTTTCTTAGGATAGCACTTCTTCATTTATTTTCCTCTCCGTCCATCTCACCTCTTCTTATCTTAGGATAGCACTTCTTCATTTATTTTCGTCTCCAATCATCTGACCTTTTCTTTTCTTAGGATAGCACTTCTTCATTTATTTTCCTCTCCATCCATCTCACCTTTTCTTTTCTTAGTATAGCACTTCTTCATTTATTTTCCTCTCCGTCCATTTCACTTTTTCTTTTCTTAGGATAGCACTTCTTCATTTATTTGCCTCTGCGTCCATCTCACCTTTTCCTTTCTTAGGATAGCACTTCTTCATTTATTTTCCTCTGCGTCCATCTCACCTTTTCCTTTCTTAGGATAGCACTTCTTCATTTATTTTCCTCTCCATCCATCTCACCTTTTCTTTTCTTAGGATAGCACTTCTTCATTTATTTTCCTCTCCGTCCATCTTACCTTTTCTTTTCTTAGGAAAGCACTTCTTCATTTATTTTCCTCTCCATCCATCTCACCTTTTCTTTTCTTAGGATAGCACTTCTTCATTTATTTTCCTCTCCGTCCATCTCACCTCTTCTTATCTTAGGATAGCACTTCTTCATTTATTTTCCTCTCCATCCATCTCACCTTTTCTTTTCTTAGGATAGCACTTCTTCATTTTTTTTCCTCTCCATCCATCTCACCTTTTCCTTTCTTAGGATAGCACTTCTTCATTTATTTTCCTCTCCATCCATCTCACCTTTTCTTTTCTTAGGATAGCACTACTTCATTTATTTTCCTCTCCATCCATCTCACCTTTTCCTTTCTTAGGATAGCACTTCTTCATTTATTTTCCTCTCCATCCATCTCACCTTTTCTTTTCTTAGAATAGCACTTCTTCATTTATTTTCCTCTCCGTCCATCTCACCTTTTCTTTTCTTAGGATGGCACTTCTTCATTTATTTTCCTCTCCGTCCATCTCACCTTTTATTTTCTTAGGATAGCACTTCTTCATTTATTTCCCTCTCCATCCATCTCACCTTTTCTTTTCTTAGGATAGCACTTCTTCATTTATTTTCCTCTCCGTCCATCTCACCTTTTCTTTTCTTAGGATAGCACTTCTTCATTTATTTTCCTCTCCATCCATCTCACCTTTTCCTTTCTTAGGATAGCACTTCTTCATTTATTTTCCTCTCCATCCATCTCACCTTTTCTTTTCTTAGGATAGCACTTCTTCATTTATTTTCCTCTCCATCCATCTCACCTTTTCTTTTCTTAGGATAGCACTTCATTATTTATTTTCCTTTCCATCCATCTCACCTTTTCCTTTCTTAGGATAGCACTTCTTCATTTATTTTCCTCTAAGTCCATCTCACCTTTTCTTTTCTAAGAATAGCACTTCTTCATTTATTTTCCTTTCCATCCATCTCACCTTCTCTTTTCTTAGGATAGCACTTCTTCATTTATTTTCCTCTCCATCCATCTCACCTTTTCCTTTCTTAGGATAGCACTTCTTCATTTATTTTCCTCTTCATCCTTCTCACCTTTTCCTTTCTTAGGATACCACTTCTTCATTTATTTTCCTCTAAGTCCATCTCACCTTTTCTTTTCTAAGAATAGCACTTCTTCATTTATTTTCCTTTCCATCCATCTCACCTTCTCTTTTCTTAGGATAGCACTTCTTCATTTATTTTCCTCTCCAATCATCTGACCTTTTCTTTTCTTAGGATAGCACTTCTTCATTTATTTTCCTCTCCATCCATCTCACCTTTTCTTTTCTTAGTATAGCACTTCTTCATTTATTTTCCTCTCCGTCCATTTCACCTTTTCTTTTCTTAGGATAGCACTTCTTCATTTATTTGCCTCTGCGTCCATCTCACCTTTTCCTTTCTTAGGATAGCACTTCTTCATTTATTTTCCTCTGCGTCCATCTCACCTTTTCCTTTCTTAGGATAGCACTTCTTCATTTATTTTCCTCTCCGTCCATCTCACCTCTTCTTATCTTAGGATAGCACTTCTTCATTTATTTTCCTCTCCATCCATCTCATCTTTTCTTTTCTTAGGATAGCACTTCTTCATTTATTTTCCTCTCCATCCATCTCACCTTTTCCTTTCTTAGGATAGCACTTCTTCATTTATTTTCCTCTCCATCCATCTCACCTTTTCTTTTCTTAGGATAGCACTTCTTCATTTATTTTCCTCTCCATCCATCTCACCTTTTCCTTTCTTAGGATAGCACTTCTTCATTTATTTTCCTCTCCATCCATCTCACCTTTTCTTTTCTTAGGATAGCACTTCTTCATTTATTTTCCTCTCCGTCCATCTCACCTTTTCTTTTCTTAGGATGGCACTTCTTCATTTATTTTCCTCTCCGTCCATCTCACCTTTTATTTTCTTAGGATAGCACTTCTTCATTTATTTCCCTCTCCATCCATCTCACCTTTTCTTTTCTTAGGATAGCACTTCTTCATTTATTTTCCTCTCCGTCCATCTCACCTTTTCTTTTCTTAGGATAGCACTTCTTCATTTATTTTCCTCTCCATCCATCTCACCTTTTCCTTTCTTAGGATAGCACTTCTTCATTTATTTTCCTCTCCGTCCATCTCACCTTTTCTTTTCTTAGGATAGCACTTCTTCATTTATTTTCCTCTCCATCCATCTCAACTTTTCTTTTCTTAGGATAGCACTTCTTCATTTATTTTCCTCTCCGTCCATCTCACCTTTTCTTTTCTTAGGATAGCACTTCTTCATTTATTTTCCTCTCCATCCATCTCACCTTTTCTTTTCTTAGGATAGCACTTCTTCATTTATTTTCCTCTCCATCCATCTCACCTTTTCTTTTCTTAGGATAGCACTTCTTCATTTATTTTCCTCTCCATCCATCTCACCTTTTCTTTTCTTAGGATAGCACTTCATTATTTATTTTCCTTTCCATCCATCTCACCTTTTCCTTTCTTAGGATAGCACTTCTTCATTTATTTTCCTCTCCATCCATCTCACCTTTTCCTTTCTTAGGATAGCACTTCTTCATTTATTTTCCTCTCCATCCATCTCACCTTTTCTTTTCTTAGGAAAGCACTTCTTTATTTATTTTCCTCTCCGACCATCTCACCTTTTCCTTTCTTAGGATAGCACATCTTCACTTATTTTCCTCTGCGTCCATCTCACCTTTTCCTTTCTTAGGATAGCACTTCTTCATTTATTTTCCTCTCCGTCCATTTCACCTTTTCTTTTCTTAGGATAGCACTTCTTCATTTATTTTCCTCTCCATCCATCTCACCTTTCCTTTTCTTAATAAAGCACTTCTTCATTTATTATCCTCTCCATCCATCTCACCTTTTCTTTTCTTAGGATAGCACTTCTTCATTTATTTTCCCCTCCGTCCATCTCACCTTTTCCTTTCTTAGGATAGCACATCTTCATTTATTTTCCTCTCCATCCATCTCACCTTTTCCTTTCTTAGGATAGAACTTCTTCATTTATTTTCCTCTCCATCCATCTCACCTTTTCTTTTCTTAGGATAGCACTTCTTCATTTATTTTCCCCTCCGTCCATCTCACCTTTTCCTTTCTTAGGATAGCACTTCTTCATTTATTTTCCTCTCCATCCATCTCACCTTTCCTTTTCTTAATAAAGCACTTCTTCATTTATTTTTCTCTCCGTCCATCTCACCTTTCCTTTTCTTAGGATAGCAGTTCTTCATTTATTTTCCTCTTCATCCTTTTCACCTTTCCTTTTCTTAATTAAGCACTTCTTCATTTTTTTCCTCTCCATCCATCTCACCTTTTCCTTTCTTAGGATAGCACTTCTTCATTTATTTTCCCCTCCGTCCATCTCACCTTTCCTTTTCTTAGGATAGCACTTCTTCATTTATTTTCCTCTCCATCCATTTCACCTTTTCTTTTCTTAGGATAGCACTTCTTCATTTATTTTCCTCTCCGTCCATCTCACCTTTTCTTTTCTTAGGAAAGCACTTCTTCATTTATTTTCCTCTCCATCCATCTCCCCTTTTCTTTTCTTAGGATAGCACTTCTTCATTTATTTTCCTCTCCGTCCATCTCACCTCTTCTTATCTTAGGATAGCACTTCTTCATTTATTTTCCTCTCCATCCATCTCACCTTTTCTTTTCTTAGGATAGCACTTCTTCATTTATTTTCCTCTCCATCCATCTCACCTTTTCCTTTCTTAGGATAGCACTTCTTCATTTATTTTCCTCTCCATCCATCTCACCTTTCCTTTTCTTAATAAAGCACTTCTTCATTTATTTTCCTCTCCATCCATCTCACCTTTTCTTTTCTTAGAATAGCACTTCTTCATTTATTTTCCTCTCCGTCCATCTCACCTTTTATTTTCTTAGGATAGCACTTCTTCATTTATTTTTCTCTCCGTCCATCTCACCTTTTATTTTCTTAGGATAGCACTTCTTCATTTATTTCCCTCTCCATCCATCTCACCTTTTCTTTTCTTAGGATAGCACTTCTTCATTTATTTTCCTCTCCGTCCATTTCACCTTTTCTTTTCTTAGGATAGCACTTCTTCATTTATTTTCCTCTCCATCCATCTCACCTTTCCTTTTCTTAATAAAGCACTTCTTCATTTATTTTCCTCTCCATCCATCTCACCTTTTCCTCTCTTAGGATAGCACATCTTCATTTATTTTCCTCTCCATCCATCTCACCTTTTCCTTTCTTAGGATAGAACTTCTTCATTTATTTTCCTCTCCATCCATCTCACCTTTTCTTTTCTTAGGATAGCACTTCTTCATTTATTTTCCCCTCCGTCCATCTCACCTTTTCCTTTCTTAGGATAGCACTTCTTCATTTATTTTCCTCTCCATCCATCTCACCTTTCCTTTTCTTAATAAAGCACTTCTTCATTTATTTTTCTCTCCGTCCATCTCACCTTTTCTTTTCTTAGGATGGCACTTCTTCATTTATTTTCCTCTCCGTCCATCTCACCTTTTATTTTCTTAGGATAGCACTTCTTCATTTATTTCCCTCTCCATCCATCTCACCTTTTCTTTTCTTAGGATAGCACTTCTTCATTTATTTTCCTCTCCGTCCATCTCACCTTTTCTTTTCTTAGGATAGCACTTCTTCATTTATTTTCCTCTCCATCCATCTCACCTTTTCCTTTCTTAGGATAGCACTTCTTCATTTATTTTCCTCTCCATCCATCTCACCTTTTCTTTTCTTAGGATAGCACTTCTTCATTTATTTTCCTCTCCATCCATCTCACCTTTTCTTTTCTTAGGATAGCACTTCATTATTTATTTTCCTTTCCATCCATCTCACCTTTTCCTTTCTTAGGATAGCACTTCTTCATTTATTTTCCTCTAAGTCCATCTCACCTTTTCTTTTCTAAGAATAGAACTTCTTCATTTATTTTCCTTTCCATCCATCTCACCTTCTCTTTTCTTAGGATAGCACTTCTTCATTTATTTTCCTCTCCATCCATCTCACCTTTTCCTTTCTTAGGATAGCACTTCTTCATTTATTTTCCTCGTCATCCTTCTCACCTTTTCCTTTCTTAGGATACCACTTCTTCATTTATTTTCGTCTCCAATCATCTGACCTTTTCTTTTCTTAGGATAGCACTTCTTCATTTATTTTCCTCTCCATCCATCTCACCTTTTCTTTTCTTAGTATAGCACTTCTTCATTTATTTTCCTCTCCGTCCATTTCACCTTTTCTTTTCTTAGGATAGCACTTCTTCATTTATTTTCCTCTGCGTCCATCTCACCTTTTCCTTTCTTAGGATAGCACTTCTTCATTTATTTTCCTCTGCGTCCATCTCACCTTTTCCTTTCTTAGGATAGCACTTCTTCATTTATTTTCCTCTCCATCCATCTCACCTTTTCTTTTCTTAGGATAGCACTTCTTCATTTATTTTCCTCTCCATCCATCTCACCTTTTCCTTTCTTAGGATAGCACTTCTTCATTTATTTTCCTCTCCGTCCATCTCACCTTTTCTTTTCTTAGGATAGCACTTCTTCATTTATTTTCCTCTCCATCCATCTCAACTTTTCTTTTCTTAGGATAGCACTTCTTCATTTATTTTCCTCTCCGTCCATCTCACCTTTTCTTTTCTTAGGATAGCACTTCTTCATTTATTTTCCTCTCCATCCATCACACCTTTTCTTTTCTTAGGATAGCACTTCTTCATTTATTTTCCTCTCCATCCATCTCACCTTTTCTTTTCTTAGGATAGCACTTCTTCATTTATTTTCCTCTCCATCCATCTCACCTTTTCTTTTCTTAGGATAGCACTTCATTATTTATTTTCCTTTCCATCCATCTCACCTTTTCCTTTCTTAGGATAGCACTTCTTCATTTATTTTCCTCTCCATCCATCTCACCTTTTCCTTTCTTAGGATAGCACTTCTTCATTTATTTTCCTCTCCATCCATCTCACCTTTTCTTTTCTTAGGATAGCACTTCTTTATTTATTTTCCTCTCCGTCCATCTCACCTTTTCCTTTCTTAGGATAGCACATCTTCACTTATTTTCCTCTGCGTCCATCTCACCTTTTCCTTTCTTAGGATAGCACTTCTTCATTTATTTTCCTCTCCGTCCATTTCACCTTTTCTTTTCTTAGGATAGCACTTCTTCATTTATTTTCCTCTCCATCCATCTCACCTTTCCTTTTCTTAATAAAGCACTTCTTCATTTATTTTCCTCTCCATCCATCTCACCTTTTCCTTTCTTAGGATAGCACATCTTCATTTATTTTCCTCTCCATCCATCTCACCTTTTCCTTTCTTAGGATAGAACTTCTTCTTTTATTTTCCTCTCCATCCATCTCACCTTTTCTTTTCTTAGGATAGCACTTCTTCATTTATTTTCCCCTCCGTCCATCTCACCTTTTCCTTTCTTAGGATAGCACTTCTTCATTTATTTTCCTCTCCATCCATCTCACCTTTCCTTTTCTTAATAAAGCACTTCTTCATTTATTTTTCTCTCCGTCCATCTCACCTTTCCTTTTCTTAGGATAGCACTTCTTCATTTATTTTCCTCTTCATCCTTTTCACCTTTCCTTTTCTTAATTAAGCACTTCTTCATTTATTTTCCTCTCCATCCATCTCACCTTTTCCTTTCTTAGGATAGCACTTCTTCATTTATTTTTCTCTCCGTCCATCTCACCTTTTCTTTTCTTAGGATAGCACTTCTTCATTTATTTTCCTCTCCATCCATCTCACCTTTCCTTTTCTTAGGATAGCACTTCTTCATTTATTTTCCTCTCCATCCATTTCACCTTTTCTTTTGTTAGGATAGCACTTCTTCATTTATTTTCCTCTCCGTCCATCTCACCTTTTCTTTTCTTAGGATAGCACTTCTTCATTTATTTTCCTCTCCATCCATCTCACCTTGTCCTTTCTTAGGATAGTACTTCTTTATTTATTTTCCTCTTCATCCTTCTCACCTTTTCCTTTCTTAGGATATCACTTCTTCATTTATTTTCGTCTACATTCATCTCACCTTTTCTTTTCTTAGGATAACACTTCTTCATTTATTTTCCTCCCCATCCATCTCACCTTTTCTTTTCTTAGGATAGCACTTCTTCATTTATTTTCCTCTCCGTCCATTTCACCTTTTCCTTTCTTAGGATAGCACATCTTCATTTATTTTCCTCTGCGTCCATCTCACCTTTTCCTTTCTTAGGATAGCACTTCTTCATTTATTTTCCTCTCCGTCCATCTCACCTTATCTTTTCTTAGGATAGCACTTTTTCATTTATTTTCCTCTCCATCCATCTCACCTTTACCTTTCTTAGGATAGCACTTCTTCATTTATTTTCCTCTCCGTCCATCTCACCTTTTCTTTTCTTAGGATAGCACTTCTTCATTTATTTTCCTCTCCATCCATCTCACCTTTTCTTTTCTTAGGATAGCACTTCTTCATTTATTTTCCCCTCCATCCATCTCACCTTTTCTTTTCTTAGGATAGCACTTCTTCATTTATTTTCCTCTCCGTCCATCTTACCTTTTCTTTTCTTAGGAAAGCACTTCTTCATTTATTTTCCTCTCCATCCATCTCCCCTTTTCTTTTCTTAGGATAGCACTTCTTCATTTATTTTCCTCTCCGTCCATCTCACCTCTTCTTATCTTAGGATAGCACTTCTTCATTTATTTTCCTCTCCATCCATCTCACCTTTTCTTTTCTTAGGATAGCACTTCTTCATTTATTTTCCTCTCCATCCATCTCACCTTTTCCTTTCTTAGGATAGCACTTCTTCATTTATTTTCCTCTCCATCCATCTCACCTTTTCTTTTCTTAGGATAGCACTTCTTCACTTATTTTCCTCTCCATCCATCTCACCTTTTCCTTTCTTAGGATAGCACTTCTTCATTTATTTTCCTCTCCATCCATCTCACCTTTTCTTTTCTTAGAATAGCACTTCTTCATTTATTTTCCTCTCCGTCCATCTCACCTTTTCTTTTCTTAGGATGGCACTTCTTCATTTATTTTCCTCTCCGTCCATCTCACCTTTTATTTTCTTAGGATAGCACTTCTTCATTTATTTCCCTCTCCATCCATCTCACCTTTTCTTTTCTTAGGATAGCACTTCTTCATTTATTTTCCTCTCCGTCCATCTCACCTTTTCTTTTCTTAGGATAGCACTTCTTCATTTATTTTCCTCTCCATTCATCTCACCTTTTCCTTTCTTAGGATAGCACTTCTTCATTTATTTTCCTCTCCATCCATCTCACCTTTTCTTTTCTTAGGATAGCACTTCTTCATTTATTTTCCTCTCCATCCATCTCACCTTTTCTTTTCTTAGGATAGCACTTCATTATTTATTTTCCTTTCCATCCATCTCACCTTTTCCTTTCTTAGGATAGCACTTCTTCATTTATTTTCCTATAAGTCCATCTCACCTTTTCTTTTCTAAGAATAGCACTTCTTCATTTATTTTCCTTTCCATCCATCTCACCTTCTCTTTTCTTAGGATAGCACTTCTTCATTTATTTTCCTCTCCATCCATCTCACCTTTTCCTTTCTTAGGATAGCACTTCTTCATTTATTTTCCTCTTCATCCTTCTCACCTTTTCCTTTCTTAGGATAGCACTTCTTCATTTATTTTCGTCTCCAATCATCTGACCTTTTCTTTTCTTAGGATAGCACTTCTTCATTTATTTTCCTCTCCATCCATCTCACCTTTTCTTTTCTTAGTATAGCACTTCTTCATTTATTTTCCTCTCCGTCCATTTCACTTTTTCTTTTCTTAGGATAGCACTTCTTCATTTATTTGCCTCTGCGTCCATCTCACCTTTTCCTTTCTTAGGATAGCACTTCTTCATTTATTTTCCTCTGCGTCCATCTCACCTTTTCCTTTCTTAGGATAGCACTTCTTCATTTATTTTCCTCTCCATCCATCTCACCTTTTCTTTTCTTAGGATAGCACTTCTTCATTTATTTTCCTCTCCGTCCATCTTACCTTTTCTTTTCTTAGGAAAGCACTTCTTCATTTATTTTCCTCTCCATCCATCTCCCCTTTTCTTTTCTTAGGATAGCACTTCTTCATTTATTTTCCTCTCCGTCCATCTCACCTCTTCTTATCTTAGGATAGCACTTCTTCATTTATTTTCCTCTCCATCCATCTCACCTTTTCTTTTCTTAGGATAGCACTTCTTCATTTTTTTTCCTCTCCATCCATCTCACCTTTTCCTTTCTTAGGATAGCACTTCTTCATTTATTTTCCTCTCCACCATCTCACCTTTTCTTTTCTTAGGATAGCACTACTTCATTTATTTTCCTCTCCATCCATCTCACCTTTTCCTTTCTTAGGATAGCACTTCTTCATTTATTTTCCTCTCCATCCATCTCACCTTTTCTTTTCTTAGAATAGCACTTCTTCATTTATTTTCCTCTCCGTCCATCTCACCTTTTCTTTTCTTAGGATGGCACTTCTTCATTTATTTTCCTCTCCGTCCATCTCACCTTTTATTTTCTTAGGATAGCACTTCTTCATTTATTTCCCTCTCCATCCATCTCACCTTTTCTTTTCTTAGGATAGCACTTCTTCATTTATTTTCCTCTCCGTCCATCTCACCTTTTCTTTTCTTAGGATAGCACTTCTTCATTTATTTTCCTCTCCATCCATCTCACCTTTTCCTTTCTTAGGATAGCACTTCTTCATTTATTTTCCTCTCCATCCATCTCACCTTTTCTTTTCTTAGGATA
This sequence comes from Ischnura elegans, assembly GCF_921293095.1. NCBI lineage: Eukaryota > Metazoa > Arthropoda > Insecta > Odonata > Coenagrionidae > Ischnura > Ischnura elegans. Next base: position 2,006,429 of record NC_060259.1, on the reverse strand, counting down.
GCACTTCTTCATTTATTTTCCTCTCCATCCATCTCACCTTTTCTTTTCTTAGGATAGCACTTCATTATTTATTTTCCTTTCCATCCATCTCACCTTTTCCTTTCTTAGGATAGCACTTCTTCATTTATTTTCCTCTAAGTCCATCTCACCTTTTCTTTTCTAAGAATAGCACTTCTTCATTTATTTTCCTTTCCATCCATCTCACCTTCTCTTTTCTTAGGATAGCACTTCTTCATTTATTTTCCTCTCCATCCATCTCACCTTTTCCTTTCTTAGGATAGCACTTCTTCATTTATTTTCCTCTCCATCCTTCTCACCTTTTCCTTTCTTAGGATACCACTTCTTCATTTATTTTCGTCTCCAATCATCTGACCTTTTCTTTTCTTAGGATAGCACTTCTTCATTTATTTTCCTCTCCATCCATCTCACCTTTTCTTTTCTTAGTATAGCACTTCTTCATTTATTTTCCTCTCCGTCCATTTCACCTTTTCTTTTCTTAGGATAGCACTTCTTCATTTATTTGCCTCTGCGTCCATCTCACCTTTTCCTTTCTTAGGATAGCACTTCTTCATTTATTTTCCTCTGCGTCCATCTCACCTTTTCCTTTCTTAGGATAGCACTTCTTCATTTATTTTCCTCTCCGTCCATCTCACCTCTTCTTATCTTAGGATAGCACTTCTTCATTTATTTTCCTCTCCATCCATCTCATCTTTTCTTTTCTTAGGATAGCACTTCTTCATTTATTTTCCTCTCACTCCATCTCACCTTTTCCTTTCTTAGGATAGCACTTCTTCATTTATTTTCCTCTCCATCCATCTCATCTTTCCTTTTCTTAATAAAGCACTTCTTCATTTATTATCCTCTCCATCCATCTCACCTTTTCTTTTCTTAGGATAGCACTTCTTTATTTATTTTCCCCTCCGTCCATCTCACCTTTTCCTTTCTTAGGATAGCACATCTTCATTTATTTTCCTCTCCATCCATCTCACCTTTTCCTTTCTTAGGATAGAACTTCTTCATTTATTTTCCTCTCCATCCATCTCACCTTTTCTTTTCTTAGGATAGCACTTCTTCATTTATTTTCCCCTCCGTCCATCTCACCTTTTCCTTTCTTAGGATAGCACTTCTTCATTTATTTTCCTCTCCATCCATCTCACCTTTCCTTTTCTTAATAAAGCACTTCTTCATTTATTTTTCTCTCCGTCCATCTCACCTTTCCTTTTCTTAGGATAGCAGTTCTTCATTTATTTTCCTCTTCATCCTTTTCACCTTTCCTTTTCTTAATTAAGCACTTCTTCATTTATTTTCCTCTCCATCCATCTCACCTTTTCCTTTCTTAGGATAGCACTTCTTCATTTATTTTTCTCTCCGTCCATCTCACCTTTTCTTTTCTTAGGATAGCACTTCTTCATTTATTTTCCTCTCCATCCATCTCACCTTTCCTTTTCTTAGGATAGCACTTCTTCATTTATTTTCCTCTCCATCCATCTCACCTTTTCTTTTCTTAGGATAGCACTTCTTCATTTATTTTCCTCTCCGTCCATCTCACCTTTTCTTTTCTTAGGAAAGCACTTCTTCATTTATTTTCCTCTCCATCCATCTCACCTTTTCTTTTCTTAGGATAGCACTTCTTCATTTATTTTCCTCTCCGTCCATCTCACCTCTTCTTATCTTAGGATAGCACTTCTTCATTTATTTTCCTCTCCATCCATCTCACCTTTTCTTTTCTTAGGATAGCACTTCTTCATTTATTTTCCTCTCCATCCATCTCACCTTTTCCTTTCTTAGGATAGCACTTCTTCATTTATTTTCCTCTCCATCCATCTCACCTTTTCTTTTCTTAGGATAGCACTTCTTCATTTATTTTCCTCTCCATCCATCTCACCTTTTCCTTTCTTAGGATAGCACTTCTTCATTTATTTTCCTCTCCATCCATCTCACCTTTTCTTTTCTTAGAATAGCACTTCTTCATTTATTTTCCTCTCCGTCCATCTCACCTTTTCTTTTCTTAGGATGGCACTTCTTCATTTATTTTCCTCTCCGTCCATCTCACCTTTTATTTTCTTAGGATAGCACTTCTTCATTTATTTCCCTCTCCATCCATCTCACCTTTTCTTTTCTTAGGATAGCACTTCTTCATTTATTTTCCTCTCCGTCCATCTCACCTTTTCTTTTCTTAGGATAGCACTTCTTCATTTATTTTCCTCTCCATCCATCTCACCTTTTCCTTTCTTAGGATAGCACTTCTTCATTTATTTTCCTCTCCATCCATCTCACCTTTTCTTTTCTTAGGATAGCACTTCTTCATTTATTTTCCTCTCCATCCATCTCACCTTTTCTTTTCTTAGGATAGCACTTCATTATTTATTTTCCTTTCCATCCATCTCACCTTTTCCTTTCTTAGGATAGCACTTCTTCATTTATTTTCCTCTAAGTCCATCTCACCTTTTCTTTTCTAAGAATAGCACTTCTTCATTTATTTTCCTTTCCATCCATCTCACCTTCTCTTTTCTTAGGATAGCACTTCTTCATTTATTTTCCTCTCCATCCATCTCACCTTTTCCTTTCTTAGGATAGCACTTCTTCATTTATTTTCCTCGTCATCCTTCTCACCTTTTCCTTTCTTAGGATACCACTTCTTCATTTATTTTCGTCTCCAATCATCTGACCTTTTCTTTTCTTAGGATAGCACTTCTTCATTTATTTTCCTCTCCATCCATCTCACCTTTTCTTTTCTTAGTATAGCACTTCTTCATTTATTTTCCTCTCCGTCCATTTCACCTTTTCTTTTCTTAGGATAGCACTTCTTCATTTATTTGCCTCTGCGTCCATCTCACCTTTTCCTTTCTTAGGATAGCACTTCTTCATTTATTTTCCTCTGCGTCCATCTCACCTTTTCCTTTCTTAGGATAGCACTTCTTCATTTATTTTCCTCTCCATCCATCTCACCTTTTCTTTTCTTAGGATAGCACTTCTTCATTTATTTTCATCTACATCCATCTCACCTATTCCTTTCTTAGGATAGCACTTCTTCATTTATTTTCCTCTCCGTCCATCTCACCTTTTCTTTTCTTAGGATAGCACTTCTTCATTTATTTTCCTCTCCATCCATCTCAACTTTTCTTTTCTTAGGATAGCACTTCTTCATTTATTTTCCTCTCCGTCCATCTCACCTTTTCTTTTCTTAGGATAGCACTTCTTCATTTATTTTCCTCTCCATCCATCACACCTTTTCTTTTCTTAGGATAGCACTTCTTCATTTATTTTCCTCTCCATCCATCTCACCTTTTCTTTTCTTAGGATAGCACTTCTTCATTTATTTTCCTCTCCATCCATCTCCCCTTTTCTTTTCTTAGGATAGCACTTCATTATTTATTTTCCTTTCCATCCATCTCACCTTTTCCTTTCTTAGGATAGCACTTCTTCATTTATTTTCCTCTCCATCCATCTCACCTTTTCCTTTCTTAGGATAGCACTTCTTCATTTATTTTCCTCTCCATCCATCTCACCTTTTCTTTTCTTAGGATAGCACTTCTTTATTTATTTTCCTCTCCTTCCATCTCACCTTTTCCTTTCTTAGGATAGCACATCTTCACTTATTTTCCTCTGCGTCCATCTCACCTTTTCCTTTCTTAGGATAGCACTTCTTCATTTATTTTCCTCTCCGTCCATTTCACCTTTTCTTTTCTTAGGATAGCACTTCTTCATTTATTTTCCTCTCCATCCATCTCACCTTTCCTTTTCTTAATAAAGCACTTCTTCATTTATTTTCCTCTCCATCCATCTCACCTTTTCCTTTCTTAGGATAGCACATCTTCATTTATTTTCCTCTCCATCCATCTCACCTTTTCCTTTCTTAGGATAGAACTTCTTCATTTATTTTCCTCTCCATCCATCTCACCTTTTCTTTTCTTAGGATAGCACTTCTTCATTTATTTTCCCCTCCGTCCATCTCACCTTTTCCTTTCTTAGGATAGCACTTCTTCATTTATTTTCCTCTCCATCCATCTCACCTTTCCTTTTCTTAATAAAGCACTTCTTCATTTATTTTTCTCTCCGTCCATCTCACCTTTCCTTTTCTTAGGATAGCACTTCTTCATTTATTTTCCTCTTCATCCTTTTCACCTTTCCTTTTCTTAATTAAGCACTTCTTCATTTATTTTCCTCTCCATCCATCTCACCTTTTCCTTTCTTAGGATAGCACTTCTTCATTTATTTTTCTCTCCGTCCATCTCACCTTTTCTTTTCTTAGGATAGCACTTCTTCATTTATTTTCCTCTCCATCCATCTCACCTTTCCTTTTCTTAGGATAGCACTTCTTCATTTATTTTCCTCTCCATCCATTTCACCTTTTCTTTTGTTAGGATAGCACTTCTTCATTTATTTTCCTCTCCGTCCATCTCACCTTTTCTTTTCTTAGGATAGCACTTCTTCATTTATTTTCCTCTCCATCCATCTCACCTTTTCCTTTCTTAGGATAGTACTTCTTTATTTATTTTCCTCTTCATCCTTCTCACCTTTTCCTTTCTTAGGATATCACTTCTTCATTTATTTTCGTCTACATTCATCTCACCTTTTCTTTTCTTAGGATAACACTTCTTCATTTATTTTCCTCCCCATCCATCTCACCTTTTCTTTTCTTAGGATAGCACTTCTTCATTTATTTTCCTCTCCGTCCATTTCACCTTTTCCTTTCTTAGGATAGCACATCTTCATTTATTTTCCTCTGCGTCCATCTCACCTTTTCCTTTCTTAGGATAGCACTTCTTCATTTATTTTCCTCTCCGTCCATCTCACCTTATCTTTTCTTAGGATAGCACTTTTTCATTTATTTTCCTCTCCATCCATCTCACCTTTACCTTTCTTAGGATAGCACTTCTTCATTTATTTTCCTCTCCGTCCATCTCACCTTTTCTTTTCTTAGGATAGCACTTCTTCATTTATTTTCCTCTCCATCCATCTCACCTTTTCTTTTCTTAGGATAGCACTTCTTCATTTATTTTCCTCTCCATCCATCTCACCTTTTCTTTTCTTAGGATAGCACTTCTTCATTTATTTTCCTCTCCGTCCATCTTACCTTTTCTTTTCTTAGGAAAGCACTTCTTCATTTATTTTCCTCTCCATCCATCTCCCCTTTTCTTTTCTTAGGATAGCACTTCTTCATTTATTTTCCTCTCCGTCCATCTCACCTCTTCTTATCTTAGGATAGCACTTCTTCATTTATTTTCCTCTCCATCCATCTCACCTTTTCTTTTCTTAGGATAGCACTTCTTCATTTATTTTCCTCTCCATCCATCTCACCTTTTCCTTTCTTAGGATAGCACTTCTTCATTTATTTTCCTCTCCATCCATCTCACCTTTTCTTTTCTTAGGATAGCACTTCTTCATTTATTTTCCTCTCCATTCATCTCACCTTTTCCTTTCTTAGGATAGCACTTCTTCATTTATTTTCCTCTCCATCCATCTCACCTTTTCTTTCCTTAGAATAGCACTTCTTCATTTATTTTCCTCTCCGTCCATCTCACCTTTTCTTTTCTTAGGATGGCACTTCTTCATTTATTTTCCTCTCCGTCCATCTCACCTTTTATTTTCTTAGGATAGCACTTCCTCATTTATTTCCCTCTCCATCCATCTCACCTTTTCTTTTCTTAGGATAGCACTTCTTCATATATTTTCCTCTCCGTCCATGTCACCTTTTCTTTTCTTAGGATAGCACTTCTTCATTTATTTTCCTCTCCATCCATCTCACCTTTTCCTTTCTTAGGATAGCACTTCTTCATTTATTTTCCTCTCCATCCATCTCACCTTTTCTTTTCTTAGGATAGCACTTCTTCATTTATTTTCCTCTCCATCCATCTCACCTTTTCTTTTCTTAGGATAGCACTTCATTATTTATTTTCCTTTCCATCCATCTCACCTTTTCCTTTCTTAGGATAGCACTTCTTCATTTATTTTCCTCTAAGTCCATCTCACCTTTTCTTTTCTAAGAATAGCACTTCTTCATTTATTTTCCTTTCCATCCATCTCACCTTCTCTTTTCTTAGGATAGCACTTCTTCATTTATTTTCCTCTCCATCCATCTCACCTTTTCCTTTCTTAGGATAGCACTTCTTCATTTATTTTCCTCTTCATCCTTCTCACCTTTTCCTTTCTTAGGATAGCACTTCTTCATTTATTTTCGTCTCCAATCATCTGACCTTTTCTTTTCTTAGGATAGCACTTCTTCATTTATTTTCCTCTCCATCCATCTCACCTTTTCTTTTCTTAGTATAGCACTTCTTCATTTATTTTCCTCTCCGTCCATTTCACCTTTTCTTTTCTTAGGATAGCACTTCTTCATTTATTTGCCTCTGCGTCCATCTCACCTTTTCCTTTCTTAGGATAGCACTTCTTCATTTATTTTCCTCTGCGTCCATCTCACCTTTTCCTTTCTTAGGATAGCACTTCTTCATTTATTTTCCTCTCCATCCATCTCACCTTTTCTTTTCTTAGGATAGCACTTCTTCATTTATTTTCCTCTCCGTCCATCTTACCTTTTCTTTTCTTAGGAAAGCACTTCTTCATTTATTTTCCTCTCCATCCATCTCCCCTTTTCTTTTCTTCGGATAGCACTTCTTCATTTATTTTCCTCTTCGTCCATCTCACCTCTTCTTATCTTAGGATAGCACTTCTTCATTTATTTTCCTCTCCATCCATCTCACCTTTTCTTTTCTTAGGATAGCACTTCTTCATTTATTTTCCTCTCCATCCATCTCACCTTTTCCTTTCTTAGGATAGCACTTCTTCATTTATTTTCCTCTCCATCCATCTCACCTTTTCTTTTCTTAGGATAGCACTTCTTCATTTATTTTCCTCTCCATCCATCTCACCTTTTCCTTTCTTAGGATAGCACTTCTTCATTTATTTTCCTCTCCATCCATCTCACCTTTTCTTTTCTTAGAATAGCACTTCTTCATTTATTTTCCTCTCCGTCCATCTCACCTTTTCTTTTCTTAGGATGGCACTTCTTCATTTATTTTCCTCTCCGTCCATCTCACCTTTTATTTTCTTAGGATAGCACTTCTTCATTTATTTCCCTCTCCATCCATCTCACCTTTTCTTATCTTAGGATAGCACTTCTTCATTTATTTTCCTCTCCGTCCATCTCACCTTTTCTTTTCTTAGGATAGCACTTCTTCATTTATTTTCCTCTCCATTCATCTCACCTTTTCCTTTCTTAGGATAGCACTTCTTCATTTATTTTCCTCTCCATCCATCTCACCTTTTCTTTTCTTAGGATAGCACTTCTTCATTTATTTTCCTCTCCATCCATCTCACCTTTTCTTTTCTTAGGATAGCACTTCATTATTTATTTTCCTTTCCATCCATCTCACCTTTTCCTTTCTTAGGATAGCACTTCTTCATTTATTTCCCTATAAGTCCATCTCACCTTTTCTTTTCTAAGAATAGCACTTCTTCATTTATTTTCCTTTCCATCCATCTCACCTTCTCTTTTCTTAGGATAGCACTTCTTCATTTATTTTCCTCTCCATCCATCTCACCTTTTCCTTTCTTAGGATAGCACTTCTTCATTTATTTTCCTCTTCATCCTTCTCACCTTTTCCTTTCTTAGGATAGCACTTCTTCATTTATTTTCGTCTCCAATCATCTGACCTTTTCTTTTCTTAGGATAGCACTTCTTCATTTATTTTCCTCTCCATCCATCTCACCTTTTCTTTTCTTAGTATAGCACTTCTTCATTTATTTTCCTCTCCGTCCATTTCACTTTTTCTTTTCTTAGGATAGCACTTCTTCATTTATTTGCCTCTGCGTCCATCTCACCTTTTCCTTTCTTAGGATAGCACTTCAACATTTATTTTCCTCTGCGTCCATCTCACCTTTTCCTTTCTTAGGATAGCACTTCTTCATTTATTTTCCTCTCCATCCATCTCACCTTTTCTTTTCTTAGGATAGCACTTCTTCATTTATTTTCCTCTCCGTCCATCTTACCTTTTCTTTTCTTAGGAAAGCACTTCTTCATTTATTTTCCTCTCCATCCATCTCCCCTTTTCTTTTCTTAGGATAGCACTTCTTCATTTATTTTCCTCTCCGTCCATCTCACCTCTTCTTATCTTAGGATAGCACTTCTTCATTTATTTTCCTCTCCATCCATCTCACCTTTTCTTTTCTTAGGATAGCACTTCTTCATTTTTTTTCCTCTCCATCCATCTCACCTTTTCCTTTCTTAGGATAGCACTTCTTCATTTATTTTCCTCTCCATCCATCTCACCTTTTCTTTTCTTAGGATAGCACTACTTCATTTATTTTCCTCTCCATCCATCTCACCTTTTCCTTTCTTAGGATAGCACTTCTTCATTTATTTTCCTCTCCATCCATCTCACCTTTTCTTTTCTTAGAATAGCACTTCTTCATTTATTTTCCTCTCCGTCCATCTCACCTTTTCTTTTCTTAGGATGGCACTTCTTCATTTATTTTCCTCTCCGTCCATCTCACCTTTTATTTTCTTAGGATAGCACTTCTTCATTTATTTCCCTCTCCATCCATCTCACCTTTTCTTTTCTTAGGATAGCACTTCTTCATTTATTTTCCTCTCCGTCCATCTCACCTTTTCTTTTCTTAGGATAGCACTTCTTCATTTATTTTCCTCTCCATCCATCTCACCTTTTCCTTTCTTAGGATAGCACTTCTTCATTTATTTTCCTCTCCATCCATCTCACCTTTTCTTTTCTTAGGATAGCACTTCTTCATTTATTTTACTCTCCATCCATCTCACCTTTTCTTTTCTTAGGATAGCACTTCATTATTTATTTTCCTTTCCATCCATCTCACCTTTTCCTTTCTTAGGATAGCACTTCTTCATTTATTTTCCTCTAAGTCCATCTCACCTTTTCTTTTCTAAGAATAGCACTTCTTCATTTATTTTCCTTTCCATCCATCTCACCTTCTCTTTTCTTAGGATAGCACTTCTTCATTTATTTTCCTCTCCATCCATCTCACCTTTTCTTTTCTTAGGATAGCACTTCTTCATTTATTTTCCTCTTCATCCTTCTCACCTTTTCCTTTCTTAGGATACCACTTCTTCATTTATTTTCGTCTCCAATCATCTGACCTTTTCTTTTCTTAGGATAGCACTTCTTCATTTATTTTCCTCTCCATCCATCTCACCTTTTCTTTTCTTAGGATAGCACTTCTTCATTTATTTTCCTCTCCGTCCATTTCACCTTTTCTTTTCTTAGGATAGCACTTCTTCATTTATTTGCCTCTGCGTCCATCTCACCTTTTCCTTTCTTAGGATAGCACTTCTTCATTTATTTTCCTCTGCGTCCATCTCACCTTTTCCTTTCTTAGGATAGCACTTCTTCATTTATTTTCCTCTCCGTCCATCTCACCTCTTCTTATCTTAGGATAGCACTTCTTCATTTATTTTCCTCTCCATCCATCTCATCTTTTCTTTTCTTAGGATAGCACTTCTTCATTTATTTTCCTCTCCATCCATCTCACCTTTTCCTTTCTTAGGATAGCACTTCTTCATTTATTTTCCTCTCCATCCATCTCACCTTTTCTTTTCTTAGGATAGCACTTCTTCATTTATTTTCCTCTCCATCCATCTCACCTTTTCCTTTATTAGGATAGCACTTCTTCATTTATTTTCCTCTCCATCCATCTCACCTTTTCTTTTCTTAGAATAGCACTTCTTCATTTATTTTCCTCTCCGTCCATCTCACCTTTTCTTTTCTTAGGATGGCACTTCTTCATTTATTTTCCTCTCCGTCCATCTCACCTTTTATTTTCTTAGGATAGCACTTCTTCATTTATTTCCCTCTCCATCCATCTCACCTTTTCTTTTCTTAGGATAGCACTTCTTCATTTATTTTCCTCTCCGTCCATCTCACCTTTTCTTTTCTTAGGATAGGACTTCTTCATTTATTTTCCTCTCCATCCATCTCACCTTTTCCTTTCTTAGGATAGCACTTCTTCATTTATTTTCCTCTCCATCCATCTCACCTTTTCTTTTCTTAGGATAGCACTTCTTCATTTATTTTCCTCTCCATCCATCTCACCTTTTCTTTTCTTAGGATAGCACTTCATTATTTATTTTCCTTTCCATCCATCTCACCTTTTCCTTTCTTAGGATAGCACTTCTTCATTTATTTTCCTATAAGTCCATCTCACCTTTTCTTTTCTAAGAATAGCACTTCTTCATTTATTTTCCTTTCCATCCATCTCACCTTCTCTTTTCTTAGGATAGCACTTCTTCATTTATTTTCCTCTCCATCCATCTCACCTTTTCCTTTCTTAGGATAGCACTTCTTCATTTATTTTCCTCTTCATCCTTCTCACCTTTTCCTTTCTTAGGATAGCACTTCTTCATTTATTTTCGTCTCCAATCATCTGACCTTTTCTTTTCTTAGGATAGCACTTCTTCATTTATTTTCCTCTCCATCCATCTCACCTTTTCTTTTCTTAGTATAGCACTTCTTCATTTATTTTCCTCTCCGTCCATTTCACTTTTTCTTTTCTTAGGATAGCACTTCTTCATTTATTTGCCTCTGCGTCCATCTCACCTTTTCCTTTCTTAGGATAGCACTTCAACATTTATTTTCCTCTGCGTCCATCTCACCTTTTCCTTTCTTAGGATAGCACTTCTTCATTTATTTTCCTCTCCATCCATCTCACCTTTTCTTTTCTTAGGATAGCACTTCTTCATTTATTTTCCTCTCCGTCCATCTTACCTTTTCTTTTCTTAGGAAAGCACTTCTTCATTTATTTTCCTCTCCATCCATCTCCCCTTTTCTTTTCTTAGGATAGCACTTCTTCATTTATTTTCCTATCCGTCCATCTCACCTCTTCTTATCTTAGGATAGCACTTCTTCATTTATTTTCCTCTCCATCCATCTCACCTTTTCTTTTCTTAGGATAGCACTTCTTCATTTTTTTTCCTCTCCATCCATCTCACCTTTTCCTTTCTTAGGATAGCACTTCTTCATTTATTTTCCTCTCCATCCATCTCACCTTTTCTTTTCTTAGGATAGCACTACTTCATTTATTTTCCTCTCCATCCATCTCACCTTTTCCTTTCTTAGGATAGCACTTCTTCATTTATTTTCCTCTCCATCCATCTCACCTTTTCTTTTCTTAGAATAGCACTTCTTCATTTATTTTCCTCTCCGTCCATCTCACCTTTTCTTTTCTTAGGATGGCACTTCTTCATTTATTTTCCTCTCCGTCCATCTCACCTTTTATTTTCTTAGGATAGCACTTCTTCATTTATTTCCCTCTCCATCCATCTCACCTTTTCTTTTCTTAGGATAGCACTTCTTCATTTATTTTCCTCTCCGTCCATCTCACCTTTTCTTTTCTTAGGATAGCACTTCTTCATTTATTTTCCTCTGCGTCCATCTCACCTTTTCCTTTCTTAGGATAGCACTTCTTCATTTATTTTCCTCTCCATCCATCTCACCTTTTCTTTTCTTAGGATAGCACTTCTTCATTTATTTTACTCTCCATCCATCTCACCTTTTCTTTTCTTAGGATAGCACTTCATTATTTATTTTCCTTTCCATCCATCTCACCTTTTCCTTTCTTAGGATAGCACTTCTTCATTTATTTTCCTCTAAGTCCATCTCACCTTTTCTTTTCTAAGAATAGCACTTCTTCATTTATTTTCCTTTCCATCCATCTCACCTTCTCTTTTCTTAGGATAGCACTTCTTCATTTATTTTCCTCTCCATCCATCTCACCTTTTCCTTTCTTAGGATAGCACTTCTTCATTTATTTTCCTCTTCATCCTTCTCACCTTTTCCTTTCTTAGGATACCACTTCTTCATTTATTTTCGTCTCCAATCATCTGACCTTTTCTTTTCTTAGGATAGCACTTCTTCATTTATTTTCCTCTCCATCCATCTCACCTTTTCTTTTCTTAGGATAGCACTTCTTCATTTATTTTCCTCTCCGTCCATCTCACCTTTTCTTTTCTTAGGATAGCACTTCTTCATTTATTTGCCTCTGCGTCCATCTCACCTTTTCCTTTCTTAGGATAGCACTTCTTCATTTATTTTCCTCTGCGTCCATCTCACCTTTTCCTTTCTTAGGATAGCACTTCTTCATTTATTTTCCTCTCCGTCCATCTCACCTCTTCTTATCTTAGGATAGCACTTCTTCATTTATTTTCCTCTCCATCCATCTCATCTTTTCTTTTCTTAGGATAGCACTTCTTCATTTATTTTCCTCTCCATCCATCTCACCTTTTCCTTTCTTAGGATAGCACTTCTTCATTTATTTTCCTCTCCATCCATCTCACCTTTTCTTTTCTTAGGATAGCACTTCTTCATTTATTTTCCTCTCCATCCATCTCACCTTTTCCTTTCTTAGGATAGCACTTCTTCATTTATTTTCCTCTCCATCCATCTCACCTTTTCTTTTCTTAGAATAGCACTTCTTCATTTATTTTCCTCTCCGTCCATCTCACCTTTTCTTTTCTTAGGATAGCACTTCTTCATTTATTTTCCTCTCCGTCCATCTCACCTTTTATTTTCTTAGGATAGCACTTCTTCATTTATTTCCCTCTCCATCCATCTCACCTTTTCTTTTCTTAGGATAGCACTTCTTCATTTATTTTCCTCTCCGTCCATCTCACCTTTTCTTTTCTTAGGATAGGACTTCTTCATTTATTTTCCTCTCCATCCATCTCACCTTTTCCTTTCTTAGGATAGCACTTCTTCATTTATTTTCCTCTCCGTCCATCTCACCTTTTCTTTTCTTAGGATAGCACTTCTTCATTTATTTTCCTCTCCATCCATCTCAACTTTTCTTTTCTTAGGATAGCACTTCTTCATTTATTTTCCTCTCCGTCCATCTCACCTTTTCTTTTCTTAGGATAGCACTTCATTATTTATTTTCCTTTCCATCCATCTCACCTTTTCCTTTCTTAGGATAGCACTTCTTCATTTATTTTCCTATAAGTCCATCTCACCTTTTCTTTTCTAAGAATAGCACTTCTTCATTTATTTTCCTTTCCATCCATCTCACCTTCTCTTTTCTTAGGATAGCACTTCTTCATTTATTTTCCTCTCCATCCATCTCACCTTTTCCTTTCTTAGGATAGCACTTCTTCATTTATTTTCCTCTTCATCCTTCTCACCTTTTCCTTTCTTAGGATAGCACTTCTTCATTTATTTTCGTCTCCAATCATCTGACCTTTTCTTTTCTTAGGATAGCACTTCTTCATTTATTTTCCTCTCCATCCATCTCACCTTTCCTTTTCTTAGTATAGCACTTCTTCATTTATTTTCCTCTCCGTCCATTTCACTTTTTCTTTTCTTAGGATAGCACTTCTTCATTTATTTGCCTCTGCGTCCATCTCACCTTTTCCTTTCTTAGGATAGCAATTCTTCATTTATTTTCCTCTGCGTCCATCTCACCTTTTCCTTTCTTAGGATAGCACTTCTTCATTTATTTTCCTCTCCATCCATCTCACCTTTTCTTTTCTTAGGATAGCACTTCTTCATTTATTTTCCTCTCCGTCCATCTCACCTTTTCTTTTCTTAGGAAAGCACTTCTTCATTTATTTTCCTCTCCATCCATCTCCCCTTTTCTTTTCTTAGGATAGCACTTCTTCATTTATTTTCCTCTCCGTCCATCTCACCTCTTCTTATCTTAGGATAGCACTTCTTCATTTATTTTCCTCTCCATCCATCTCACCTTTTCTTTTCTTAGGATAGCACTTCTTCATTTTTTTTCCTCTCCATCCATCTCACCTTTTCCTTTCTTAGGATAGCACTTCTTCATTTATTTTCCTCTCCATCCATCTCACCTTTTCTTTTCTTAGGATAGCACTACTTCATTTATTTTCCTCTCCATCCATCTCACCTTTTCCTTTCTTAGGATAGCACTTCTTCATTTATTTTCTTCTCCATCCATCTCACCTTTTCTTTTCTTAGAATAGCACTTCTTCATTTATTTTCCTCTCCGTCCATCCCACCTTTTCTTTTCTTAGGATGGCACTTCTTCATTTATTTTCCTCTCCGTCCATCTCACCTTTTATTTTCTTAGGATAGCACTTCTTCATTTATTTCCCTCTCCATCCATCTCACCTTTTCTTTTCTTAGGATAGCACTACTTCATTTATTTTCCTCTCCGTCCATCTCACCTTTTCTTTTCTTAGGATAGCACTTCTTCATTTATTTTCCTCTCCATCCATCTCACCTTTTCCTTTCTTAGGATAGCACTTCTTCATTTATTTTCCTCTCCATCCATCTCACCTTTTCTTTTCTTAGGATAGCACTTCTTCATTTATTTTCCTCTCCATCCATCTCACCTTTTCTTTTCTTAGGATAGCACTTCATTATTTATTTTCCTTTCCATCCATCTCACCTTTTCCTTTCTTAGGATAGCACTTCTTCAATTATTTTCCTCTAAGTCCATCTCACCTTTTCTTTTCTAAGAATAGCACTTCTTCATTTATTTTCCTTTCCATCCATCTCACCTTCTCTTTTCTTAGGATAGCACTTCTTCATTTATTTTCCTCTCCATCCATCTCACCTTTTCCTTTCTTAGGATAGCACTTCTTCATTTATTTTCCTCTTCATCCTTCTCACCTTTTCCTTTCTTAGGATACCACTTCTTCATTTATTTTCGTCTCCAATCATCTGACCTTTTCTTTTCTTAGGATAGCACTTCTTCATTTATTTTCCTCTCCATCCATCTCACCTTTTCTTTTCTTAGTATAGCACTTCTTCATTTATTTTCCTCTCCGTCCATTTCACCTTTTCTTTTCTTAGGATAGCACTTCTTCATTTATTTGCCTCTGCGTCCATCTCACCTTTTCCTTTCTTAGGATAGCACTTCTTCATTTATTTTCCTCTGCGTCCATCTCACCTTTTCCTTTCTTAGGATAGCACTTCTTCATTTATTTTCCTCTCCGTCCATCTCACCTCTTCTTATCTTAGGATAGCACTTCTTCATTTATTTTCCTCTCCATCCATCTCATCTTTTCTTTTCTTAGGATAGCACTTCTTCATTTATTTTCCTCTCCATCCATCTCACCTTTTCCTTTCTTAGGATAGCACTTCTTCATTTATTTTCCTCTCCGTCCATCTCACCTTTTCTTTTCTTAGGATAGCACTTCTTCATTTATTTTCCTCTCCATCCATCTCACCTTTTCCTTTCTTAGGATAGCACTTCTTCATTTATTTTCCTCTCCATCCATCTCACCTTTTCTTTTCTTAGAATAGCACTTCTTCATTTATTTTCCTCTCCGTCCATCTCACCTTTTCTTTTCTTAGGATGGCACTTCTTCATTTATTTTCCTCTCCGTCCATCTCACCTTTTATTTTCTTAGGATAGCACTTCTTCATTTATTTCCCTCTCCATCCATCTCACCTTTTCTTTTCTTAGGATATCACTTCTTCATTTATTTTCCTCTCCGTCCATCTCACCTTTTCTTTTCTTAGGATAGCACTTCTTCATTTATTTTCCTCTCCATCCATCTCACCTTTTCTTTTCTTAGGATAGCACTTCTTCATTTATTTTCCTCTCCGTCCATCTCACCTTTTCTTTTCTTAGGATAGCACTTCTTCATTTATTTTCCTCTCCATCCATCTCACCTTTTCTTTTCTTAGGATAGCACTTCTTCATTTATTTTCCTCTCCGTCCATCTCACCTTTTCTTTTCTTAGGATAGCACTTCTTCATTTATTTTCCTCTCCATCCATCACACCTTTTCTTTTCTTAGGATAGCACTTCTTCATTTATTTTCCTCTCCATCCATCTCACCTTTTCTTTTCTTAGGATAGCACTTCTTCATTTATTTTCCTCTCCATCCATCTCACCTTTTCTTTTCTTAGGATAGCACTTCATTATTTATTTTCCTTTCCATCCATCTCACCTTTTCCTTTCTTAGGATAGCACTTCTTCATTTATTTTCCTCTCCATCCATCTCACCTTTTCCTTTCTTAGGATAGCACTTCTTCATTTATTTTCCTCTCCATCCATCTCACCTTTTCTTTTCTTAGGAAAGCACTTCTTTATTTATTTTCCTCTCCGTCCATCTCACCTTTTCCTTTCTTAGGATAGCACATCTTCACTTATTTTCCTCTGCGTCCATCTCACCTTTTCCTTTCTTAGGATAGCACTTCTTCATTTATTTTCCTCTCCGTCCATTTCACCTTTTCTTTTCTTAGGATAGCACTTCTTCATTTATTTTCCTCTCCATCCATCTCACCTTTCCTTTTCTTAATAAAGCACTTCTTCATTTATTATCCTCTCTATCCATCTCACCTTTTCTTTTCTTAGGATAGCACTTCTTCATTTATTTTCCCCTCCGTCCATCTCACCTTTTCCTTTCTTAGGATAGCACATCTTCATTTATTTTCCTCTCCATCCATCTCACCTTTTCCTTTCTTAGGATAGAACTTCTTCATTTATTTTCCTCTCCATCCATCTCACCTTTTCTTTTCTTAGGATAGCACTTCTTCATTTATTTTCCCCTCCGTCCATCTCACCTTTTCCTTTCTTAGGATAGCACTTCTTCATTTATTTTCCTCTCCATCCATCTCACCTTTCCTTTTCTTAATAAAGCACTTCTTCATTTATTTTTCTCTCCGTCCATCTCACCTTTCCTTTTCTTAGGATAGCAGTTCTTCATTTATTTTCCTCTTCATCCTTTTCACCTTTCCTTTTCTTAATTAAGCACTTCTTCATTTATTTTCCTCTCCATCCATCTCACCTTTTCCTTTCTTAGGATAGCACTTCTTCATTTATTTTTCTCTCCGTCCATCTCACCTTTTCTTTTCTTAGGATAGCACTTCTTCATTTATTTTCCTCTCCATCCATCTCACCTTTCCTTTTCTTAGGATAGCACTTCTTCATTTATTTTCCTCTCCATCCATTTCACCTTTTCCTTTCTTAGGATAGCACATCTTCATTTATTTTCCTCTCCATCCATCTCACCTTTTCCTTTCTTAGGATAGAACTTCTTCATTTATTTTCCTCTCCATCCATCTCACCTTTTCTTTTCTTAGGATAGCACTTCTTCATTTATTTTCCCCTCCGTCCATCTCACCTTTTCCTTTCTTAGGATAGCACTTCTTCATTTATTTTACTCTCCATCCATCTCACCTTTCCTTTTCTTAATAAAGCACTTCTTCATTTATTTTTCTCTCCGTCCATCTCACCTTTCCTTTTCTTAGGATAGCAGTTCTTCATTTATTTTCCTCTTCATCCTTTTCACCTTTCCTTTTCTTAATTAAGCACTTCTTCATTTATTTTCCTCTCCATCCATCTCACCTTTTCCTTTCTTAGGATAGCACTTCTTCATTTATTTTTCTCTCCGTCCATCTCACCTTTTCTTTTCTTAGGATAGCACTTCTTCATTTATTTTCCTCTCCATCCATCTCACCTTTCCTTTTCTTAGGATAGCACTTCTTCATTTATTTTCCTCTCCATCCATTTCACCTTTTCTTTTCTTAGGATAGCACTTCTTCATTTATTTTCCTCTCCGTCCATCTCACCTTTTCTTTTCTTAGGAAAGCACTTCTTCATTTATTTTCCTCTCCATCCATCTCCCCTTTTCTTTTCTTAGGATAGCACTTCTTCATTTATTTTCCTCTCCGTCCATCTCACCTCTTCTTATCTTAGGATAGCACATCTTCACTTATTTTCCTCTGCGTCCATCTCACCTTTTCCTTTCTTAGGATAGCACTTCTTCATTTATTTTCCTCTCCGTCCATTTCACCTTTTCTTTTCTTAGGATAGCACTTCTTCATTTATTTTCCTCTCCATCCATCTCACCTTTCCTTTTCTTAATAAAGCACTTCTTCATTTATTTTCCTCTCCGTCCATCTCACCTTTTCTTTTCTTAGGATGGCACTTCTTCATTTATTTCCCTCTCCATCCATCTCACCTTTTCTTTTCTTAGGATAGCACTTCTTCATTTATTTTCCTCTCCGTCCATCTCACCTTTTCTTTTCTTAGGATAGCACTTCTTCATTTATTTTCCTCTCCATCCATCTCACCTTTTCCTTTCTTAGGATAGCACTTCTTCATTTATTTTCCTCTCCATCCATCTCACCTTTTCTTTTCTTAGGATAGCACTTCTTCATTTATTTTACTCTCCATCCATCTCACCTTTTCTTTTCTTAGGATAGCACTTCATTATTTATTTTCCTTTCCATCCATCTCACCTTTTCCTTTCTTAGGATAGCACTTCTTCATTTATTTTCCTCTAAGTCCATCTCACCTTTTCTTTTCTAAGAATAGCACTTCTTCATTTATTTTCCTTTCCATCCATCTCACCTTCTCTTTTCTTAGGATAGCACTTCTTCATTTATTTTCCTCTCCATCCATCTCACCTTTTCCTTTCTTAGGATAGCACTTCTTCATTTATTTTCCTCTTCATCCTTCTCACCTTTTCCTTTCTTAGGATACCACTTCTTCATTTATTTTCGTCTCCAATCATCTGACCTTTTCTTTTCTTAGGATAGCACTTCTTCATTTATTTTCCTCTCCATCCATCTCACCTTTTCTTTTCTTAGTATAGCACTTCTTCATTTATTTTCCTCTCCGTCCATTTCACCTTTTCTTTTCTTAGGATAGCACTTCTTCATTTATTTGCCTCTGCGTCCATCTCACCTTTTCCTTTCTTAGGATAGCACTTCTTCATTTATTTTCCTCTGCGTCCATCTCACCTTTTCCTTTCTTAGGATAGCACTTCTTCATTTATTTTCCTCTCCGTCCATCTCACCTCTTCTTATCTTAGGATAGCACTTCTTCATTTATTTTCCTCTCCATCCATCTCATCTTTTCTTTTCTTAGGATAGCACTTCTTCATTTATTTTCCTCTCCATCCATCTCACCTTTTCCTTTCTTAGGATAGCACTTCTTCATTTATTTTCCTCTCCATCCATCTCACCTTTTCTTTTCTTAGGATAGCACTTCTTCATTTATTTTCCTCTCCATCCATCTCACCTTTTCCTTTCTTAGGATAGCACTTCTTCATTTATTTTCCTCTCCATCCATCTCACCTTTTCTTTTCTTAGAATAGCACTTCTTCATTTATTTTCCTCTCCGTCCATCTCACCTTTTCTTTTCTTAGGATGGCACTTCTTCATTTATTTTCCTCTCCGTCCATCTCACCTTTTATTTTCTTAGGATAGCACTTCTTCATTTATTTCCCTCTCCATCCATCTCACCTTTTCTTTTCTTAGGATAGCACTTCTTCATTTATTTTCCTCTCCGTCCATCTCACCTTTTCTTTTCTTAGGATAGGACTTCTTCATTTATTTTCCTCTCCATCCATCTCACCTTTTCCTTTCTTAGGATAGCACTTCTTCATTTATTTTCCTCTCCGTCCATCTCACCTTTTCTTTTCTTAGGATAGCACTTCTTCATTTATTTTCCTCTCCATCCATCTCAACTTTTCTTTTCTTAGGATAGCACTTCTTCATTTATTTTCCTCTCCGTCCATCTCACCTTTTCTTTTCTTAGGATAGCACTTCATTATTTATTTTCCTTTCCATCCATCTCACCTTTTCCTTTCTTAGGTTAGCACTTCTTCATTTATTTTCCTATAAGTCCATCTCACCTTTTCTTTTCTAAGAATAGCACTTCTTCATTTATTTTCCTTTCCATCCATCTCACCTTCTCTTTTCTTAGGATAGCACTTCTTCATTTATTTTCCTCTCCATCCATCTCACCTTTTCCTTTCTTAGGATAGCACTTCTTCATTTATTTTCCTCTTCATCCTTCTCACCTTTTCCTTTCTTAGGATAGCACTTCTTCATTTATTTTCGTCTCCAATCATCTGACCTTTTCTTTTCTTAGGATAGCACTTCTTCATTTATTTTCCTCTCCATCCATCTCACCTTTTCTTTTCTTAGTATAGCACTTCTTCATTTATTTTCCTCTCCGTCCATTTCACTTTTTCTTTTCTTAGGATAGCACTTCTTCATTTATTTGCCTCTGCGTCCATCTCACCTTTTCCTTTCTTAGGATAGCAATTCTTCATTTATTTTCCTCTGCGTCCATCTCACCTTTTCCTTTCTTAGGATAGCACTTCTTCATTTATTTTCCTCTCCATCCATCTCACCTTTTCTTTTCTTAGGATAGCACTTCTTCATTTATTTTCCTCTCCGTCCATCTTACCTTTTCTTTTCTTAGGAAAGCACTTCTTCATTTATTTTCCTCTCCATCCATCTCCCCTTTTCTTTTCTTAGGATAGCACTTCTTCATTTATTTTCCTCTCCGTCCATCTCACCTCTTCTTATCTTAGGATAGCACTTCTTCATTTATTTTCCTCTCCATCCATCTCACCTTTTCTTTTCTTAGGATATCACTTCTTCATTTTTTTTCCTCTCCATCCATCTCACCTTTTCCTTTCTTAGGATAGCACTTCTTCATTTATTTTCCTCTCCATCCATCTCACCTTTTCTTTTCTTAGGATAGCACTACTTCATTTATTTTCCTCTCCATCCATCTCACCTTTTCCTTTCTTAGGATAGCACTTCTTCATTTATTTTCCTCTCCATCCATCTCACCTTTTCTTTTCTTAGAATAGCACTTCTTCATTTATTTTCCTCTCCGTCCATCTCACCTTTTCTTTTCTTAGGATGGCACTTCTTCATTTATTTTCCTCTCCGTCCATCTCACCTTTTATTTTCTTAGGATAGCACTTCTTCATTTATTTCCCTCTCCATCCATCTCACCTTTTCTTTTCTTAGGATAGCACTACTTCATTTATTTTCCTCTCCGTCCATCTCACCTTTTCTTTTCTTAGGATAGCACTTCTTCATTTATTTTCCTCTCCATCCATCTCACCTTTTCCTTTCTTAGGATAGCACTTCTTCATTTATTTTCCTCTCCATCCATCTCACCTTTTCTTTTCTTAGGATAGCACTTCTTCATTTATTTTCCTCTCCATCCATCTCACCTTTTCTTTTCTTAGGATAGCACTTCATTATTTATTTTCCTTTCCATCCATCTCACCTTTTCCTTTCTTAGGATAGCACTTCTTCATTTATTTTCCTCTAAGTCCATCTCACCTTTTCTTTTCTAAGAATAGCACTTCTTCATTTATTTTCCTTTCCATCCATCTCACCTTCTCTTTTCTTAGGATAGCACTTCTTCATTTATTTTCCTCTCCATCCATCTCACCTTTTCCTTTCTTAGGATAGCACTTCTTCATTTATTTTCCTCTTCATCCTTCTCACCTTTTCCTTTCTTAGGATACCACTTCTTCATTTATTTTCGTCTCCAATCATCTGACCTTTTCTTTTCTTAGGATAGCACTTCTTCATTTATTTTCCTCTCCATCCATCTCACCTTTTCTTTTCTTAGTATAGCACTTCTTCATTTATTTTCCTCTCCGTCCATTTCACCTTTTCTTTTCTTAGGATAGCACTTCTTCATTTATTTGCCTCTGCGTCCATCTCACCTTTTCCTTTCTTAGGATAGCACTTCTTCATTTATTTTCCTCTGCGTCCATCTCACCTTTTCCTTTCTTAGGATAGCACTTCTTCATTTATTTTCCTCTCCGTCCATCTCACCTCTTCTTATCTTAGGATAGCACTTCTTCATTTATTTTCCTCTCCATCCATCTCATCTTTTCTTTTCTTAGGATAGCACTTCTTCATTTATTTTCCTCTCCATCCATCTCACCTTTTCCTTTCTTAGGATAGCACTTCTTCATTTATTTTCCTCTCCATCCATCTCACCTTTTCTTTTCTTAGGATAGCACTTCTTCATTTATTTTCCTCTCCATCCATCTCACCTTTTCCTTTCTTAGGATAGCACTTCTTCATTTATTTTCCTCTCCATCCATCTCACCTTTTCTTTTCTTAGAATAGCACTTCTTCATTTATTTTCCTCTCCGTCCATCTCACCTTTTCTTTTCTTAGGATGGCACTTCTTCATTTATTTTCCTCTCCGTCCATCTCACCTTTTATTTTCTTAGGATAGCACTTCTTCATTTATTTCCCTCTCCATCCATCTCACCTTTTCTTTTCTTAGGATATCACTTCTTCATTTATTTTCCTCTCCGTCCATCTCACCTTTTCTTTTCTTAGGATAGCACTTCTTCATTTATTTTCCTCTCCATCCATCTCACCTTTTCCTTTCTTAGGATAGCACTTCTTCATTTATTTTCCTCTCCGTCCATCTCACCTTTTCTTTTCTTAGGATAGCACTTCTTCATTTATTTTCCTCTCCATCCATCTCAACTTTTCTTTTCTTAGGATAGCACTTCTTCATTTATTTTCCTCTCCGTCCATCTCACCTTTTCTTTTCTTAGGATAGCACTTCTTCATTTATTTTCCTCTCCATCCATCTCACCTTTCCTTTTCTTAGGATAGCACTTCTTCATTTATTTTCCTCTCCATCCATCTCACCTTTTCTTTTCTTAGGATAGCACTTCTTCATTTATTTTCCTCTCCATCCATCTCACCTTTTCTTTTCTTAGGATAGCACTTCATTATTTATTTTCCTTTCCATCCATCTCACCTTTTCCTTTCTTAGGATAGCACTTCTTCATTTATTTTCCTCTCCATCCATCTCACCTTTTCCTTTCTTAGGATAGCACTTCTTCATTTATTTTCCTCTCCATCCATCTCACCTTTTCTTTTCTTAGGAAAGCACTTCTTTATTTATTTTCCTCTCCGTCCATCTCACCTTTTCCTTTCTTAGGATAGCACATCTTCACTTATTTTCCTCTGCGTCCATCTCACCTTTTCCTTTCTTAGGATAGCACTTCTTCATTTATTTTCCTCTCCGTCCATCTCACCTTTTCTTTTCTTAGGATAGCACTTCTTCATTTATTTTCCTCTCCATCCATCTCACCTTTCCTTTTCTTAATAAAGCACTTCTTCATTTATTATCCTCTCCATCCATCTCACCTTTTCTTTTCTTAGGATAGCACTTCTTCATTTATTTTCCCCTCCGTCCATCTCACCTTTTCCTTTCTTAGGATAGCACATCTTCATTTATTTTCCTCTCCATCCATCTCACCTTTTCCTTTCTTAGGATAGAACTTCTTCATTTATTTTCCTCTCCATCCATCTCACCTTTTCTTTTCTTAGGATAGCTCTTCTTCATTTATTTTCCCCTCCGTCCATCTCACCTTTTCCTTTCTTAGGATAGCACTTCTTCATTTATTTTCCTCTCCATCCATCTCACCTTTCCTTTTCTTAATAAAGCACTTCTTCATTTATTTTTCTCTCCGTCCATCTCACCTTTCCTTTTCTTAGGATAGCAGTTCTTCATTTATTTTCCTCTTCATCCTTTTCACCTTTCCTTTTCTTAATTAAGCACTTCTTCATTTATTTTCCTCTCCATCCATCTCACCTTTTCCTTTCTTAGGATAGCACTTCTTCATTTATTTTTCTCTCCGTCCATCTCACCTTTTCTTTTCTTAGGATAGCACTTCTTCATTTATTTTCCTCTCCATCCATCTCACCTTTCCTTTTCTTAGGATAGCACTTCTTCATTTATTTTCCTCTCCATCCATTTCACCTTTTCTTTTCTTAGGATAGCACTTCTTCATTTATTTTCCTCTCCGTCCATCTCACCTTTTCTTTTCTTAGGAAAGCACTTCTTCATTTATTTTCCTCTCCATCCATCTCCCCTTTTCTTTTCTTAGGATAGCACTTCTTCATTTATTTTCCTCTCCGTCCATCTCACCTCTTCTTATCTTAGGATAGCACTTCTTCATTTATTTTCCTCTCCATCCATCTCACCTTTTCTTTTCTTAGGATAGCACTTCTTCATTTATTTTCCTCTCCATCCATCTCACCTTTTCCTTTCTTAGGATAGCACTTCTTCATTTATTTTCCTCTCCATCCATTTCACCTTTTCTTTTCTTAGGATAGCACTTCTTCATTTATTTTCCTCTCCATCCATCTCACCTTTTCCTTTCTTAGGATAGCACTTCTTCATTTATTTTCCTCTCCATCCATCTCACCTTTTCTTTTCTTAGAATAGCACTTCTTCATTTATTTTCCTCTCCGTCCATCTCACCTTTTCTTTTCTTAGGATGGCACTTCTTCATTTATTTTCCTCTCCGTCCATCTCACCTTTTATTTTCTTAGGATAGCACTTCTTCATTTATTTCCCTCTCCATCCATCTCACCTTTTCTTTTCTTAGGATAGCACTTCTTCATTTATTTTCCTCTCCGTCCATCTCACCTTTTCTTTTCTTAGGATAGCACTTCTTCATTTATTTTCCTCTCCATCCATCTCACCTTTTCCTTTCTTAGGATAGCACTTCTTCATTTATTTTCCTCTCCATCCATATCACCTTTTCTTTTCTTAGGATAGCACTTCTTCATTTATTTTCCTCTCCATCCATCTCACCTTTTCTTTTCTTAGGATAGCACTTCATTATTTATTTTCCTTTCCATCCATCTCACATTTTCCTTTCTTAGGATAGCACTTCTTCATTTATTTTCCTCTAAGTCCATCTCACCTTTTCTTTTCTAAGAATAGCACTTCTTCATTTATTTTCCTTTCCATCCATCTCACCTTCTCTTTTCTTAGGATAGCACTTCTTCATTTATTTTCCTCTCCATCCATCTCACCTTTTCCTTTCTTAGGATAGCACTTCTTCATTTATTTTCCTCGTCATCCTTCTCACCTTTTCCTTTCTTAGGATACCACTTCTTCATTTATTTTCGTCTCCAATCATCTGACCTTTTCTTTTCTTAGGATAGCACTTCTTCATTTATTTTCCTCTCCATCCATCTCACCTTTTCTTTTCTTAGTATAGCACTTCTTCATTTATTTTCCTCTCCGTCCATTTCACCTTTTCTTTTCTTAGGATAGCACTTCTTCATTTATTTGCCTCTGCGTCCATCTCACCTTTTCCTTTCTTAGGATAGCACTTCTTCATTTATTTTCCTCTGCGTCCATCTCACCTTTTCCTTTCTTAGGATAGCACTTCTTCATTTATTTTCCTCTCCATCCATCTCACCTTTTCTTTTCTTAGGATAGCACTTCTTCATTTATTTTCCTCTCCATCCATCTCACCTTTTCCTTTCTTAGGATAGCACTTCTTCATTTATTTTCCTCTCCGTCCATCTCACCTTTTCTTTTCTTAGGATAGCACTTCTTCATTTATTTTCCTCTCCATCCATCTCAACTTTTCTTTTCTTAGGATAGCACTTCTTCATTTATTTTCCTCTCCGTCCATCACACCTTTTCTTTTCTTAAGATAGCACTTCTTCATTTATTTTCCTCTCCATCCATCACACCTTTTCTTTTCTTAGGATAGCACTTCTTCATTTATTTTCCTCTCCATCCATCTCACCTTTTCTTTTCTTAGGATAGCACTTCTTCATTTATTTTCCTCTCCATCCATCTCACCTTTTCTTTTCTTAGGATAGCACTTCATTATTTATTTTCCTTTCCATCCATCTCACCTTTTCCTTTCTTAGGATAGCACTTCTTCATTTATTTTCCTCTCCATCCATCTCACCTTTTCCTTTCTTAGGATAGCACTTCTTCATTTATTTTCCTCTCCATCCATCTCACCTTTTCTTTTCTTAGGATAGCACTTCTTCATTTATTTTCCTCTCCGTCCATCTCACCTTTTCCTTTCTTAGGATAGCACATCTTCACTTATTTTCCTCTGCGTCCATCTCACCTTTTCCTTTCTTAGGATAGCACTTCTTCATTTATTTTCCTCTCCGTCCATTTCACCTTTTCTTTTCTTAGGATAGCACTTCTTCATTTATTTTCCTCTCCATCCATCTCACCTTTCCTTTTCTTAATAAAGCACTTCTTCATTTATTTTCCTCTCCATCCATCTCACCTTTTCCTTTCTTAGGATAGCACATCTTCATTTATTTTCCTCTCCATCCATCTCACCTTTTCCTTTCTTAGGATAGAACTTCTTCATTTATTTTCCTCTCCATCCATCTCACCTTTTCTTTTCTTAGGATAGCACTTCTTCATTTATTTTCCCCTCCGTCCATCTCACCTTTTCCTTTCTTAGGATAGCACTTCTTCATTTATTTTCCTCTCCATCCATCTCACCTTTCCTTTTCTTAATAAAGCACTTCTTCATTTATTTTTCTCTCCGTCCATCTCAACTTTCCTTTTCTTAGGATAGCACTTCTTCATTTATTTTCCTCTTCATCCTTTTCACCTTTCCTTTTCTTAATTAAGCACTTCTTCATTTATTTTCCTCTCCATCCATCTCACCTTTTCCTTTCTTAGGATAGCACTTCTTCATTTATTTTTCTCTCCGTCCATCTCACCTTTTCTTTTCTTAGGATAGCACTTCTTCATTTATTTTCCTCTCCATCCATCTCACCTTTCCTTTTCTTAGGATAGCACTTCTTCATTTATTTTCCTCTCCATCCATTTCACCTTTTCTTTTGTTGGGATAGCACTTCTTCATTTATTTTCCTCTCCGTCCATCTCACCTTTTCTTTTCTTAGGATAGCACTTCTTCATTTATTTTCCTCTCCATCCATCTCACCTTTTCCTTTCTTAGGGTAGTACTTCTTTATTTATTTTCCTCTTCATCCTTCTCACCTTTTCCTTTCTTAGGATATCACTTCTTCATTTATTTTCGTCTACATTCATCTCACCTTTTCTTTTCTTAGGATAACACTTCTTCATTTATTTTCCTCCCCATCCATCTCACCTTTTCTTTTCTTAGGATAGCACTTCTTCATTTATTTTCCTCTCCGTCCATTTCACCTTTTCCTTTCTTAGGATAGCACATCTTCATTTATTTTCCTCTGCGTCCATCTCACCTTTTCCTTTCTTAGGATAGCACTTCTTCATTTATTTTCCTCTCCGTCCATCTCACCTTATCTTTTCTTAGGATAGCACTTTTTCATTTATTTTCCTCTCCATCCATCTCACCTTTACCTTTCTTAGGATAGCACTTCTTCATTTATTTTCCTCTCCGTCCATCTCACCTTTTCTTTTCTTAGGATAGCACTTCTTCATTTATTTTCCTCTCCATCCATCTCACCTTTTCTTTTCTTAGGATAGCACTTCTTCATTTATTTTCCCCTCCATCCATCTCACCTTTTCTTTTCTTAGGATAGCACTTCTTCATTTATTTTCCTCTCCGTCCATCTTACCTTTTCTTTTCTTAGGAAAGCACTTCTTCATTTATTTTCCTCTCCATCCATCTCCCCTTTTCTTTTCTTAGGATAGCACTTCTTCATTTATTTTCCTCTCCGTCCATCTCACCTATTCTTTTCTTAGGATAGCACTTCTTCATTTATTTTCCTCTCCATCCATCTCACCTTTTCTTTTCTTAGGATAGCACTTCTTCATTTATTTTCCTCTCCATCCATCTCACCTTTTCCTTTCTTAGGATAGCACTTCTTCATTTATTTTCCTCTCCATCCATCTCACCTTTTCTTTTCTTAGGATAGCACTTCTTCATTTATTTTCCTCTCCATCCATCTCACCTTTTCCTTTCTTAGGATAGCACTTCTTCATTTATTTTCCTCTCCATCCATCTCACCTTTTCTTTTCTTAGAATAGCACTTCTTCATTTATTTTCCTCTCCGTCCATCTCACCTTTTCTTTTCTTAGGATGGCACTTCTTCATTTATTTTCCTCTCCGTCCATCTCACCTTTTATTTTCTTAGGGTAGCACTTCTTCATTTATTTCCCTCTCCATCCATCTCACCTTTTCTTTTCTTAGGATAGCACTTCTTCATATATTTTCCTCTCCGTCCATGTCACCTTTTCTTTTCTTAGGATAGCACTTCTTCATTTATTTTCCTCTCCATCCATCTCACCTTTTCCTTTCTTAGGATAGCACTTCTTCATTTATTTTCCTCTCCATCCATCTCACCTTTTCTTTTCTTAGGATAGCACTTCTTCATTTATTTTCCTCTCCATCCATCTCACCTTTTCTTTTCTTAGGATAGCACTTCATTATTTATTTTCCTTTCCATCCATCTCACCTTTTCCTTTCTTAGGATAGCACTTCTTCATTTATTTTCCTCTAAGTCCATCTCACCTTTTCTTTTCTAAGAATAGCACTTCTTCATTTATTTTCCTTTCCATCCATTTCACCTTCTCTTTTCTTAGGATAGCACTTCTTCATTTATTTTCCTCTCCATCCATCTCACCTTTTCCTTTCTTAGGATAGCACTTCTTCATTTATTTTCCTCTTCATCCTTCTCACCTTTTCCTTTCTTAGGATAGCACTTCTTCATTTATTTTCGTCTCCAATCATCTGACCTTTTCTTTTCTTAGGATAGCACTTCTTCATTTATTTTCCTCTCCATCCATCTCACCTTTTCTTTTCTTAGTATAGCACTTCTTCATTTATTTTCCTCTCCGTCCATTTCACCTTTTCTTTTCTTAGGATAGCACTTCTTCATTTATTTGCCTCTGCGTCCATCTCACCTTTTCCTTTCTTAGGATAGCACTTCTTCATTTATTTTCCTCTGCGTCCATCTCACCTTTTCCTTTCTTAGGATAGCACTTCTTCATTTATTTTCCTCTCCATCCATCTCACCTTTTCTTTTCTTAGGATAGCACTTCTTCATTTATTTTCCTCTCCGTCCATCTTACCTTTTCTTTTCTTAGGATAGCACTTCTTCATTTATTTTCCTCTCCATCCATCTCCCCTTTTCTTTTCTTCGGATAGCACTTCTTCATTTATTTTCCTCTTCGTCCATCTCACCTCTTCTTATCTTAGGATAGCACTTCTTCATTTATTTTCCTCTCCATCCATCTCACCTTTTCTTTTCTTAGGATAGCACTTCTTCATTTATTTTCCTCTCCATCCATCTCACCTTTTCCTTTCTTAGGATAGCACTTCTTCATTTATTTTCCTCTCCATCCATCTCACCTTTTCTTTTCTTAGGATAGCACTTCTTCATTTATTTTCCTCTCCATCCATCTCACCTTTTCCTTTCTTAGGATAGCACTTCTTCATTTATTTTCCTCTCCATCCATCTCACCTTTTCTTTTCTTAGAATAGCACTTCTTCATTTATTTTCCTCTCCGTCCATCTCACCTTTTCTTTTCTTAGGATGGCACTTCTTCATTTATTTTCCTCTCCGTCCATCTCACCTTTTATTTTCTTAGGATAGCACTTCTTCATTTATTTTCCTCTCCATCCATCTCACCTTTTCTTTTCTTAGGATAGCACTTCTTCATTTATTTTCCTCTCCGTCCATCTCACCTTTTCTTTTCTTAGGATAGCACTTCTTCATTTATTTTCCTCTCCATTCATCTCACCTTTTCCTTTCTTAGGATAGCACTTCTTCATTTATTTTCCTCTCCATCCATCTCACCTTTTCTTTTCTTAGGATAGCACTTCTTCATTTATTTTCCTCTCCATCCATCTCACCTTTTCTTTTCTTAGGATAGCACTTCATTATTTATTTTCCTTTCCATCCATCTCACCTTTTCCTTTCTTAGGATAGCACTTCTTCATTTATTTTCCTCTAAGTCCATCTCACCTTTTCTTTTCTAAGAATAGCACTTCTTCATTTATTTTCCTTTCCATCCATCTCACCTTCTCTTTTCTTAGGATAGCACTTCTTCATTTATTTTCCTCTCCATCCATCTCACCTTTTCCTTTCTTAGGATAGCACTTCTTCATTTATTTTCCTTTTCATCCTTCTCACCTTTTCCTTTCTTAGGATAGCACTTCTTCATTTATTTTCGTCTCCAATCATCTGACCTTTTCTTTTCTTAGGATAGCACTTCTTCATTTATTTTCCTCTCCATCCATCTCACCTTTTCTTTTCTTAGTATAGCACTTCTTCATTTATTTTCCTCTCCGTCCATTTCACCTTTTCTTTTCTTAGGATAGCACTTCTTCATTTATTTGCCTCTGCGTCCATCTCACCTTTTCCTTTCTTAGGATAGCACTTCTTCATTTATTTTCCTCTGCGTCCATCTCACCTTTTCCTTTCTTAGGATAGCACTTCTTCATTTATTTTCCTCTCCATCCATCTCACCTTTTCTTTTCTTAGGATAGCACTTCTTCATTTATTTTCCTCTCCATCCATCTCACCTTTTCCTTTCTTAGGATAGCACTTCTTCATTTATTTTCCTCTCCGTCCATCTCACCTTTTCTTTACTTAGGATAGCACTTCTTCATTTATTTTCCTCTCCATCCATCTCAACTTTTCTTTTCTTAGGATAGCACTTCTTCATTTATTTTCCTCTCCGTCCATCTCACCTTTTCTTTTCTTAGGATAGCACTTCTTCATTTATTTTCCTCTCCATCCATCACACCTTTTCTTTTCTTAGGATAGCACTTCTTCATTTATTTTCCTCTCCATCCATCTCACCTTTTCTTTTCTTAGGATAGCACTTCTTCATTTATTTTCCTCTCCATCCATCTCACCTTTTCTTTTCTTAGGATAGCACTTCATTATTTATTTTCCTTTCCATCCATCTCACCTTTTCCTTTCTTAGGATAGCACTTCTTCATTTATTTTCCTCTCCATCCATCTCACCTTTTCCTTTCTTAGGATAGCACTTCTTTATTTATTTTCCTCTCCGTCCATCTCACCTTTTCCTTTCTTAGGATAGCACATCTTCACTTATTTTCCTCTGCGTCCATCTCACCTTTTCCTTTCTTAGGATAGCACTTCTTCATTTATTTTTCTCTCCGTCCATTTCACCTTTTCTTTTCTTAGGATAGCACTTCTTCATTTATTTTCTTCTCCATCCATCTCACCTTTTCCTTTCTTAGGATAGCACTTCTTCATTTATTTTCCTCTCCATCCATCTCACCTTTTCTTTTCTTAGGATAGCACTTCTTCATTTATTTTCCTCTCCATCCATCTCGCCTTTTCTTTTCTTAGGATAGCACTTCTTCATTTATTTTCCTCTCCATCCATCTCACCTTTTCTTTTCTTAGGATAGCACTTCTTCATTTATTTTCCTCTCCGTCCATCTCACCTTTTCTTTTCTTAGGATAGCACCTCTTCATTTATTTTCCTCTCCATCCATCTCACCTTTCCCTTTCTTAGGATAGCACTTCTTCATTTATTTTCCTCTCCATCCATCTCACCTTTTCTTTTCTTAGGATAGCACTTCTTCATTTATTTTTTCTTCTCCGTCCATCTCACCTTTTCCTTTCTTAGAATAGCACTTCCAGTTCTGCTCTCGAGCTGAAAGGTTGTCTCCTCAGAGCTCCTGCTTTGCTTTCGCTATGCCTACCTGTTGTGTGTGTAATCAAGGCTCTCGACGTGGTCAAAAGGGCTTAAACTGTGGCGAGTGCAAGTCATTTTTCCATCCGTCTTGTGTTGCTATGTCCGACGGGGACATGCAAGTTATGGATGACCTGCAGAAAACCTGGGTGTGTGATTCTTGTACATCTCGGCAACGTGCTTTTCGCCCAGACTCCACGCCCTTAAAACCTGGCATAGGGAAATCTTCCGAAGAGCCTCTTGCTGACCTGGTTAAGGAGCTACTTGATAGAGTAAAGCAACTTCAAGAGGGTTACTCGGACATAAAATCGTCTCTCTCCGACATCCAAAAGTGCATCACTGATCATGCGGACGCCCTCAAAGGTATTTCGGCTTCTCTCACTAGCCTTAACCAACGCCTTGACAACCTATCTGAAGACAATATCCAAATTTCAAATCGTGTTTCGAGTCTTCAAGTTCAGTTCAATAGGGCTGAGCAAGAGTGGCTACGAAATGTTGTTGAATTTCGTGGTGTTCCCTTCGTCGATGGTGAAACCCTTGACTCTATCGTCTGTAACGTAGGGCAAGCGCTTGGTGTGGACATCAGTGTGTCTGACCTTGATTATTGCTATCGCCTTAAACTGCATGGCAAAGGGTCTGATTCACCTAACCCAGTGATAGTCCGTTTTCTTCGGCATTCACTCGCCTCTAAGGTTGTCGCCGCCCGTAGTGGTAAGAGAAATTTCACTACCAAAGATATAGGCTTCAACCTCTCTCCAGCGGCCCCAGTGTATGTAAATGAATCCGTTACGCCTTTCAATCGTAAACTGTACTCAGTGGCTCGCGACTTGAAGAAAAATGGCAAAATCAAGTATGTTTGGGTGCGCAATGGAAGGATTTACGCTTGCAAAGAAGACGGTTCCGAGCGCCTTACCATTTCTTCGACGGAGGATACTGATAAACTTTCTTCATTGGTGGATTAGCAACCAACTTGTCAACCCTAATGGCCGCCATCTGGTTCAAAGAGTTCTTCAATCTAACTGCATTAAGATATGTTGTGTTAATTGCCAATCTTTGTACGCCCATATCGACGAATTCAGACTTTACTTTTCCCAAAGTTCTTTTGATATCATATGCCTCACTGAAACTTGGCTTAAACCCGACATCCCTGATGTCCTAGTGTCTTTGCCCAACTTCAATCTTTTGAGGCATGATCGTCTCGGTAAATTGGGAGGTGGTGTTGGACTATTTATTCGCCAGGATCTTCAGGTCTCAGTCATTGCCTCTTCTCCCTCAACTTACTGTTCCCGACCGGAGTATCTTTTTGTCGACATCATCAGCCCAAATACTCTAACGCTATTATTATGTGTTGTTTATCGTCCTCCCAAAATTGGGTTCATGAGTGTTTTTGAAAACGACCTTCTTCGTTTTCTTCCCACCTGCAACAACGTTGTGATAACTGGAGATTTTAACTCTGATCTCCTCCAAGTCAAATCTGATAGTCAGTATATTAGGAATTTTACCTTGTGTAACAATCTTCATTTAGTTCCGTTTACTGCAACTCATCATACAGCAACCAGTCATACTTTACTCGATCTGTTTATTGCTGATGACCCTGACAAGGTGATCTCATACTCTCAAATGCCTGTCCCCTTTTTGTCAGCTCATGATCTAATTCACATTTCCTATCGATTTAAGCTCTATACTACACCCCAAAGCCTTTTAAATTCCGTAAACTTAAAAACTTTGATGAATGTATTTTCCAGAATGAACTTGCGGCTTTGGATTGGAGCGATATCTTTAAGTCCGACTGTATTGACCTTAAGGTTGACTGCTTTAATTCTCATTTACTGAAATGTATCAATGCTCTGGCACCTCTAGTGACGTGCTATCCTAAGCGCGTTCACGCACCGTGGTTTAATGAAGAAATCCGTAATCTAATAAGCGAACGTAATCATATTCGTAGAATATATATTCGCACCAGAAAGCCTGCAGACTTCCAATCATTTAAGGATTATCGCAATATGGTCAAAGCCCGCATAACGGAAGTTAAACACCATTACTATACATCAAAACTCTTGAAACTCGGTGACCAAAAGTCCATATGGCGTGAATTGAGGAACCTCGGGTTAGTACGTCAGCGTTCCAATGCCCTGCCAGGTCATATTGACATTGATCAAATAAATCAATTTTTTACCTCTCTGTCGAGTAGTACCAGCGACACTGCAACAGATGCACCGACCATTGACGACCTTCATGTTCCGTTTGATGCCAATAATTTCTTTTTTCAACACATCACTCCGGATGTTGCCCTGAAGTACCTTAAGAAGACGAAATCTAATTCCCCAGGTCACGATAATATTTCTATTATGTTTGGTCATAAAGCCACTCAGTTCCTACTTCCATTTATCCTTGAAATCTTTAATTATTCCTTATCCTACGCTCGATTTCCAGCTGCCTGGAAAAAAGGACTTATCACGCCCGTCAGAAAGGTTATCAAGCCCGAAAACCCATCTGATTTCAGGCCCATTTCTATTCTCTGTGCCCTCTCTAAAACACTGGAGAGGATTGTGCACTCTCAAGTCATGAAATTTCTAACATCATCTGGTAAACTAGACCCTTTCCAATCTGGCTTCCGCAAGGGTTTTAGCACACAGACTGCCCTGCTTAAAGTCACTAACGATATTCGTCTCGCCACCGACAAGAAATTGGTAACCATTATGGTTCTATTCGATTTTAGTAAGGCCTTTGATCGAGTTAATCACGTAGTTCTCTTACGCAAATTAAAGTCCCTCAATTTTTCCAGCTCTGCCCTAAACTGGTTTAACTCCTACTTGACGGGCAGAAGTCAAGCTGTCAAGGGCTCAGGTGACGAGATATCCCCATGGCTCCCGATTTCATGCGGCGTACCTCAAGGATCCGTCCTTGGACCTCTCCTCTTTACTTTGTACACCCTGGACCTGGCTAAGTCCATTAGTCACGCCAACTATATGCTCTATGCAGATGATCTGCAAATCTACATTCACTGCTCTCGTGACGAACTTCCGTTTTTTATCGAAACAATTAACAGTGATATTAGCTCCATCATCTCTTGGGCCAATATCAACTGCCTACAATTAAACCCCTTAAAAACTCAAGCAATCATTTTCGGAAATTCAAGACTTTTAAATAGCATCCATCATGACAGTCTTCCACCTATTCGTGTTCACACGAGCATTGTTAAATTCAAAAAAACTGTTCGATACCTTGGCATCACTCTTTCCACTACTTTAAATTGGGAGCAGCATGTATTGGAAATGTGCAATAAGGGAAATAAAATTCTCTATGTATTGAAACTTCAAAAGAAAAATTTACCTGTCCACACGAGAATAGCATTTGTAACCTCTTTGATTTTTCCTATTATGGATTATTGTATACTAGTGTATTGTGATTTAACAAATGTTCTTGAAATACGTGTCCAGCGACTAATTAACAGCTGCATTAGATTTATATTTGACCTTCGCAGAGACGATCACGTTTCTGAGCACTTTGTTGCCTTGAAATGGCTGCCTATTGGCTCCCGAAGGAAGTACTTCCTGGGGTCTCTTCTGTTCTCCCTATTTCGTACTCAAACGCCTGAATACCTGTATAACTTATTCACTTACAGGACTACTGTCTCCCTCCGAAGAACCCGGTCAGACCTTAACCTTCTCCATATACCCCAAGCCCGTACCAATCTATACCTAAATTCCTTCCAGATCACTGCCTCTAAGTTTTGGAATTCATTACCCCCCTTAATAAAACGCTCCTCCACCCCGGAATCTTTCAAGAGTAAACTGTATGAATATTTAAAACCGTAAATGTATTGTTCTTAGTTGAACAAATCTTTGAGTTGATTAATTTTTATATATGTTGTGCTATTTCATATTTATTGTATTCTTGAGTAGATTTTTAATTGTATTTAGGTTTTTTGCTCCTATGGGTTTCCCAGAGCATCAATAAAGCATTCATTCATACATTCATTCATTCACTTCTTCATTTATTTTCCTCTCCATCCATCTCAACTTTTCTTTTCTTAGGATAGCACTTCTTCATTTATTTTCCTCTCCGTCCATCTCACCTTTTCTTTTCTTAGGATAGCACTTCTTCATTTATTTTCCTCTCCATCCATCTCACCTTATATTTTCATGGGATAGAACTTCTTCATTTATTTTCCTCTCCATCCATCTCACCTTTTCTTTTCTTAGGATAGCACTTCTTCATTTATTTTTCTCTCCATCCATCTCAATTTTTCCTTTCTTAGGATAGCACTTCTTCCTTTATTTTCCTCTCCATCCATCTCACCTTTTCTTTTCTTAGGATAGCACTTCTTCATTTATTTTTCTCTCCATCCATCTCAACTTTTCCTTTCTTAGGATAGCACTTCTTCCTTTATTTTCCTCTCCATCCATCTCACCTTTTCTTTTCTTAGGATAGCACTTCTTCATTTATTTTCCTCTCCGTCCATCTCACCTTTTCTTTTCTTAGGATAGCACTTCTTCATTTATTTTCCTCTCCGTCCATCTCACCTTTTCTTTTCATAGGATAGCACTTCTTCCTTTATTTTTCTCTCCATACATCTCGCCTTTTCTTTTCTTAGGATAGCACTTCTTCATTTATTTTCCTCTCCGTCCATCTCACCTTTTCTTTTCTTAGGATAGCACTTCTTCATTTATTTTCCTCTCCATCCATCTCACCTTTTCTTTTCTTAGGATAGCACTTCTTCATTTATTTTCTTCTCCGTCCATCTCACCTTGTCCTTTCTTAGGATAGCACTTCTTCATTTATTTTCCTCTCCATCCATCTCAACTTTTCTTTTCTTAGGATAGCACTTCTTCATTTATTTTCCTCTCAATCCATCTTACCTTTTCTTTTCTTAGGATAGCACTTCTTCATTTATTTTCCTCTCCATCCATCTCACTTTTATTTTCTTAGGATAGCACTTCTTCATTTATTTTCCTCTCCATCCATCTCACCTTTTCTTTTCTTAGGATAGCACTTCTTCATTTATTTTTCTCTCTATCCATCTCACCTTTTCCTTTCTTAGGATAGCACTTCTTCCTTTATTTTCCTCTCCATCCATCTCACCTTTTCTTTTCTTAGGATAGCACTTCTTCATTTATTTTCCTCTCCATCCATCTCACCTTCTCCTTTCATAGGATAGCACTTCTTCATTTATTTTCCTCTTCATCCTTCTCACCTTTTCCTTTCTTAGGATAGCACTTCTTCATTTATTTTCACCTCCATTCATCTCACCTTTTCTTTTCTTAGGATAGCACTTCTTCATTTATTTTCCTCTCCATCCATCTCACCTTTTCTTTTCTTAGGATAGCACTTCTTCATTTATTTTCCTCTCCGTCCATTTCACCTTTTCCTTTCTCAGGATAGCACTTCTTCATTTATTTTCCTCTGCGTCCATCTCACCTTTTCCTTTCTTAGGATAGCACTTCTTCATTTATTTTCCTCTGCGTCCATCTCACCTTTTCCTTTCTTAGGATAGCACTTCGTCATTTATTTTCCTCTCCATCCATCTCACCTTTTCTTTCCTTAGGATAGCACTTCTTCATTTATTTTCCTCTCCTTCCATCTCACCTTTTCCTTTCATAGGATAGCACTTCTTCATTTATTTTCCTCTCCGTCCATCTCACCTCTTCTTTTCTTAGGATAGCACTTCTTCATTTATTTTCCTCTCCATCCATCTCACCTTTTCTTTTCTTAGGATAGCACTTTTTCATTTATTTTCCTCTCCATCCATCTCACCTTTTCTTTTCTTAGGATAGCACTTCTTCCTTTATTTTCTCTCCATCTATCTCGCCTTTTCTTATCTTAGGATAGCACTTCTTCATTTATTTACCTCTCCGTCCATCTCACCTTTCCTTTTCTTAGGATAGCACTTTTTCATTTATTTTCCTCTCCATCCATCTCACCTTTTCCTTTCTTAGGATAGCACTTCTTCATTTATTTCCGTCTCCATCCATCTCACCTTTTCTTTTCTTAGGATAGCACTTCTTCATTTATTTTCCTCTCCATCCATCTCACCTTTTCTTTTCTTAGGATAGCACTTCTTCAATTATTTTCCTCTCCGTCCATCTCACCTTTTCCTTTCTTAGGATAGCACTTCTTCATTTATTTTCCTCTGCGTCCATCTCACCTTTTCTTTTCTTAGGATAGCACTTCTTCATTTATTTTCCTCTCCATCAATCTCACGTTTTCCTTTCTTAGTATAGCACTTCTTCAATTATTTTCCTCTCCATCCATCTCACCTTTTCTTTTCTTAGGATAGCACTTCTTCATTTATTTTCCTCTCCGTCCATCTCACCTTTTCTTTTCTTAGGATAGCACTTTTTCATTTATTTTCCTCTCCATCCATCTCACCTTTTCTTTTCTTAGGATAGCACTTCTTCCTTTATTTTCTCTCCATCCATCTCGCCTTTTCTTATCTTAGGATAGCACTTCTTCATTTATTTTCCTCTCCGTCCATCTCACCTTTCCTTTTCTTAGGATAGCACTTTTTCATTTATTTCCTATCCATCCATCTCACCTTTTCCTTTCTTAGGATAGCACTTCTTCATTTATTTCCGTCTCCATCCATCTCACCTTTTCTTTACTTAGGATAGCACTTATGATTTATTTTCCTCTCCATCCATCTCACCTTTTCTTTTCTTAGGATAGCACTTCTTCATTTATTTTCCTCTGCGTCCATCTCACTTTTCCTTTCTTACGATAGCACTTCTACATTTATTTTCCTCTCCATCCATGTCAACTTTTCTTTTCTTAGGATAGCATTTCTTCATTTATTTTCCTCTCCTTCCATCTCACCTTTTCTTTTCTTAGGATAGCACTTCTTCATTTATTTTCCTCTGCGTCCATCTCACCTTTTCCTTTCTTAGGATAGCACTTCTTCATTTATTTTCCTCTCCATCCATCACACCTTTTCTTTTCTTAGGATAGCACTTCTTCATTTATTTTCCTCTCCATCCATCTCACCTTTTCTTTTCTTAGGATAGCACTTCTTCATTTATTTTCCTCTCCATCCATCTCACCTTTTCTTTTCTTAGGATAGCACTTCATTATTTATTTTCCTTTCCATCCATCTCACCTTTTCCTTTCTTAGGATAGCACTTCTTCATTTATTTTTCTCTCTATCCATCTCACCTTTTCCTTTCTTAGGATAGCACTTCTTCCTTTATTTTCCTCTCCATCCATCTCACCTTTTCTTTTCTTAGGATAGCACTTCTTCATTTATTTTCCTCTCCATCCATCTCACCTTCTCCTTTCATAGGATAGCACTTCTTCATTTATTTTCCTCTTCATCCTTCTCACCTTTTCCTTTCTTAGGATAGCACTTCTTCATTTATTTTCGCCTCCATTCATCTCACCTTTTCTTTTCTTAGGATAGCACTTCTTCATTTATTTTCCTCTCCATCCATCTCACCTTTTCTTTTCTTAGGATAGCACTTCTTCATTTATTTTCCTCTCCGTCCATCTCACCTTTTCCTTTCTCAGGATAGCACTTCTTCATTTATTTTCCTCTGCGTCCATCTCACCTTTTCCTTTCTTAGGATAGCACTTCTTCATTTATTTTCCTCTGCGTCCATCTCACCTTTTCCTTTCTTAGGATAGCACTTCGTCATTTATTTTCCTCTCCATCCATCTCACCTTTTCTTTCCTTAGGATAGCACTTCTTCATTTATTTTCCTCTCCTTCCATCTCACCTTTTCCTTTCATAGGATAGCACTTCTTCATTTATTTTCCTCTCCGTCCATCTCACCTCTTCTTTTCTTAGGATAGCACTTCTTCATTTATTTTCCTCTCCATCCATCTCACCTTTTCTTTTCTTAGGATAGCACTTTTTCATTTATTTTCCTCTCCATCCATCTCACCTTTTCTTTTCTTAGGATAGCACTTCTTCCTTTATTTTCTCTCCATCTATCTCGCCTTTTCTTATCTTAGGATAGCACTTCTTCATTTATTTACCTCTCCGTCCATCTCACCTTTCCTTTTCTTAGGATAGCACTTTTTCATTTATTTTCCTCTCCATCCATCTCACCTTTTCCTTTCTTAGGATAGCACTTCTTCATTTATTTTCCTCTCCATCCACCTCACCTTTTCTTTTCTTAGGATAGCACTTCTTCATTTATTTTCCTCTGCGTCCATCTCACCTTTTCTTTTCTTAGGATAGCACTTCTTCATTTATTTTCCTCTCCATCAATCTCACGTTTTCCTTTCTTAGTACAGCACTTCTTCAATTATTTTCCTCTCCATCCATCTCACCTTTTCTTTTCTTAGGATAGCACTTCTTCATTTATTTTCCTCTCCGTCCATCTCACCTTTTCTTTTCTTAGGATAGCACTTTTTCATTTATTTTCCTCTCCATCCATCTCACCTTTTCTATTCTTAGGATAGCACTTCTTCCTTTATTTTCTCTCCATCCATCTCGCCTTTTCTTATCTTAGGATAGCACTTCTTCATTTATTTTCCTCTCCGTCCATCTCACCTTTCCTTTTCTTAGGATAGCACTTTTTCATTTATTTTCCTATCCATCCATCTCACCTTTTCCTTTCTTAGGATAGCACTTCTTCATTTATTTCCGTCTCCATCCATCTCACCTTTTCTTTTCTTAGGATAGCACTTATGATTTATTTTCCTCTCCATCCATCTCACCTTTTCTTTTCTTAGGATAGCACTTCTTCATTTATTTTCCTCTGCGTCCATCTCACTTTTCCTTTCTTACGATAGCACTTCTACATTTATTTTCCTCTCCATCCATGTCAACTTTTCTTTTCTTAGGATAGCATTTCTTCATTTATTTTCCTCTCCTTCCATCTCACCTTTTCTTTTCTTAGGATAGCACTTCTTCATTTATTTTCCTCTGCGTCCATCTCACCTTTTCCTTTCTTAGGATAGCACTTCTTCATTTATTTTCCTCTCCATCCATCACACCTTTTCTTTTCTTAGGATAGCACTTCTTCATTTATTTTCCTCTCCATCCATCTCACCTTTTCTTTTCTTAGGATAGCACTTCTTCATTTATTTTCCTCTCCATCCATCTCACCTTTTCTTTTCTTAGGATAGCACTTCATTATTTATTTTCCTTTCCATCCATCTCACCTTTTCCTTTCTTAGGATAGCACTTCTTCATTTATTTTTCTCTCTATCCATCTCACCTTTTCCTTTCTTAGGATAGCACTTCTTCCTTTATTTTCCTCTCCATCCATCTCACCTTTTCTTTTCTTAGGATAGCACTTCTTCATTTATTTTCCTCTCCATCCATCTCACCTTCTCCTTTCATAGGATAGCACTTCTTCATTTATTTTCCTCTTCATCCTTCTCACCTTTTCCTTTCTTAGGATAGCACTTCTTCATTTATTTTCGCCTCCATTCATCTCACCTTTTCTTTTCTTAGGATAGCACTTCTTCATTTATTTTCCTCTCCATCCATCTCACCTTTTCTTTTCTTAGGATAGCACTTCTTCATTTATTTTCCTCTCCGTCCATCTCACCTTTTCCTTTCTTAGGATAGCACTTCTTCATTTATTTTCCTCTGCGTCCATCTCACCTTTTCCTTTCTTAGGATAGCACTTCTTCATTTATTTTCCTCTGCGTCCATCTCACCTTTTCCTTTCTTAGGATAGCACTTCGTCATTTATTTTCCTCTCCATCCATCTCACCTTTTCTTTCCTTAGGATAGCACTTCTTCATTTATTTTCCTCTCCTTCCATCTCACCTTTTCCTTTCATAGGATAGCACTTCTTCATTTATTTTCCTCTCCGTCC
This sequence comes from Ischnura elegans, assembly GCF_921293095.1. Taxonomy (NCBI): domain Eukaryota; kingdom Metazoa; phylum Arthropoda; class Insecta; order Odonata; family Coenagrionidae; genus Ischnura; species Ischnura elegans. The sequence continues at coordinate 1,965,512 of NC_060259.1, read as the reverse complement.
ATCTCACCTCTTCTTTTCTTAGGATAGCACTTCTTCATTTATTTTCCTCTCCATCCATCTCACCTTTTCTTTTCTTAGGATAGCACTTTTTCATTTATTTTCCTCTCCATCCATCTCACCTTTTCTTTTCTTAGGATAGCACTTCTTCCTTTATTTTCTCTCCATCTATCTCGCCTTTTCTTATCTTAGGATAGCACTTCTTCATTTATTTACCTCTCCGTCCATCTCACCTTTCCTTTTCTTAGGATAGCACTTTTTCATTTATTTTCCTCTCCATCCATCTCACCTTTTCCTTTCTTAGGATAGCACTTCTTCATTTATTTCCGTCTCCATCCATCTCACCTTTTCTTTTCTTAGGATAGCACTTCTTCATTTATTTTCCTCTCCATCCATCTCACCTTTTCTTTTCTTAGGATAGCACTTCTTCATTTATTTTCCTCTCCGTCCATCTCACCTTTTTCTTTCTTAGGATAGCACTTCTTCATTTATTTTCCTCTCCATCCATCTCACCTTTTCTTTTCTTAGGATAGCACTTCTTCATTTATTTTCCTCTCCATCAATCTCACGTTTTCCTTTCTTAGTATAGCACTTCTTCAATTATTTTCCTCTCCATCCATCTCACCTTTTCTTTTCTTAGGATAGCACTTCTTCATTTATTTTCCTCTCCGTCCATCTCACCTTTTCTTTTCTTAGGATAGCACTTTTTCATTTATTTTCCTCTCCATCCATCTCACCTTTTCTTTTCTTAGGATAGCACTTATTCCTTTATTTTCTCTCCATCCATCTCGCCTTTTCTTATCTTAGGATAGCACTTCTTCATTTATTTTCCTCTCCGTCCATCTCACCTTTCCTTTTCTTAGGATAGCACTTTTTCATTTATTTTCCTATCCATCCATCTCACCTTTTCCTTTCTTAGGATAGCACTTCTTCATTTATTTCCGTCTCCATCCATCTCACCTTTTCTTTTCTTAGGATAGCACTTCTTCATTTATTTTCCTCTGCGTCCATCTCACTTTTCCTTTCTTACGATAGCACTTCTACATTTATTTTCCTCTCCATCCATGTCAACTTTTCTTTTCTTAGGATAGCATTTCTTCATTTATTTTCCTCTCCTTCCATCTCACCTTTTCTTTTCTTAGGATAGCACTTCTTCATTTATTTTCCTCTGCGTCCATCTCACCTTTTCCTTTCTTAGGATAGCACTTCTTCATTTATTTTCCTCTCCATCCATCACACCTTTTCTTTTCTTAGGATAGCACTTCTTCATTTATTTTCCTCTCCATCCATCTCACCTTTTCTTTTCTTAGGATAGCACTTCTTCATTTATTTTCCTCTCCATCCATCTCACCTTTTCTTTTCTTAGGATAGCACTTCATTATTTATTTTCCTTGCCATCCATCTCACCTTTTCCTTTCTTAGGATAGCACTTCTTCATTTATTTTCCTCTAAGTCCATCTCACCTTTTCTTTTCTAAGAATAGCACTTCTTCATTTATTTTCCTTTCCATCCATCTCACCTTCTCTTTTCTTAGGATAGCACTTCTTCATTTATTTTCCTCTCCATCCATCTCACCTTTTCTTTTCTTAGGATAGCACTTCTTCATTTATTTTCCTCTCCATCCATCTCACCTTTTCCTTTCTTAGGATAGCACTTCTTCATTTATTTTCCTCTTCATCCTTCCCACCTTTTCCTTTTTAGGATAGCACTTCTTCATTTATTTTCCTCTCCATCCATCTCACCTTTTCTTTTCTTAGGATAGCACTTTTTCATTTATTTTCCTCTCCATCCATCTCACCTTTTCTTTTCTTAGGATAGCACTTCTTCCTTTATTTTCTCTCCATCTATCTCGCCTTTTCTTATCTTAGGATAGCACTTCTTCATTTATTTACCTCTCCGTCCATCTCACCTTTCCTTTTCTTAGGATAGCACTTTTTCATTTATTTTCCTCTCCATCCATCTCACCTTTTCCTTTCTTAGGATAGCACTTCTTCATTTATTTCCGTCTCCATCCATCTCACCTTTTCTTTTCTTAGGATAGCACTTCTTCATTTATTTTCCTCTCCATCCATCTCACCTTTTCTTTTCTTAGGATAGCACTTCTTCAATTATTTTCCTCTCCGTCCATCTCACCTTTTTCTTTCTTAGGATAGCACTTCTTCATTTATTTTCCTCTGCGTCCATCTCACCTTTTCTTTTCTTAGGATAGCACTTCTTCATTTATTTTCCTCTCCATCAATCTCACGTTTTCCTTTCTTAGTATAGCACTTCTTCAATTATTTTCCTCTCCATCCATCTCACCTTTTCTTTTCTTAGGATAGCACTTCTTCATTTATTTTCCTCTCCGTCCATCTCACCTTTTCTTTTCTTAGGATAGCACTTTTTCATTTATTTTCCTCTCCATCCATCTCACCTTTTCTTTTCTTAGGATAGCACTTATTCCTTTATTTTCTCTCCATCCATCTCGCCTTTTCTTATCTTAGGATAGCACTTCTTCATTTATTTTCCTCTCCGTCCATCTCACCTTTCCTTTTCTTAGGATAGCACTTTTTCATTTATTTTCCTATCCATCCATCTCACCTTTTCCTTTCTTAGGATAGCACTTCTTCATTTATTTCCGTCTCCATCCATCTCACCTTTTCTTTTCTTAGGATAGCACTTCTTCATTTATTTTCCTCTGCGTCCATCTCACTTTTCCTTTCTTACGATAGCACTTCTACATTTATTTTCCTCTCCATCCATGTCAACTTTTCTTTTCTTAGGATAGCATTTCTTCATTTATTTTCCTCTCCTTCCATCTCACCTTTTCTTTTCTTAGGATAGCACTTCTTCATTTATTTTCCTCTGCGTCCATCTCACCTTTTCCTTTCTTAGGATAGCACTTCTTCATTTATTTTCCTCTCCATCCATCACACCTTTTCTTTTCTTAGGATAGCACTTCTTCATTTATTTTCCTCTCCATCCATCTCACCTTTTCTTTTCTTAGGATAGCACTTCTTCATTTATTTTCCTCTCCATCCATCTCACCTTTTCTTTTCTTAGGATAGCACTTCATTATTTATTTTCCTTGCCATCCATCTCACCTTTTCCTTTCTTAGGATAGCACTTCTTCATTTATTTTCCTCTAAGTCCATCTCACCTTTTCTTTTCTAAGAATAGCACTTCTTCATTTATTTTCCTTTCCATCCATCTCACCTTCTCTTTTCTTAGGATAGCACTTCTTCATTTATTTTCCTCTCCATCCATCTCACCTTTTCTTTTCTTAGGATAGCACTTCTTCATTTATTTTCCTCTCCATCCATCTCACCTTTTCCTTTCTTAGGATAGCACTTCTTCATTTATTTTCCTCTTCATCCTTCCCACCTTTTCCTTTTTAGGATAGCACTTCTTCATTTATTTTCGTCTCCATTCATCTGACCTTTTCTTTTCTTAGGATAGCACTTCTTCATTTATTTTCCTCTCCATCCATCTCACCTTTTCTTTTCTTAGGATAGCACTTCTTCATTTATTTTCCTCTCCGTCCATTTCACTTTTCTTTTCTTAGGATAGCACTTCTTCATTTATTTGCCTCTGCGTCCATCTCACCTTTTCCTTTCTTAGGATAGCACTTCTTCATTTATTTCCCTCTGCGTCCATCTCACCTTTTCCTTTCTTAGGATAGCACTTCTTCATTTATTTTCCTCTCCATCCATCTCACCTTTTCTTTTCTTAGGATAGCACTTCTTCATTTATTTTCCTCTCCATCCATCTCACCTTTTCCTTTCTTAGGATAGCACTTCTTCATTTATTTTCCTCTCCGTCCATCTCACCTTTTCTTTTCTTAGGATAGCACTTCTTCATTTATTTTCCTCTCCATCCATCTCAACTTTTCTTTTCTTAGGATAGCACTTCTTCATTTATTTTCCTCTCCGTCCATCTCACCTTTTCTTTTCTTAGGATAGCACTTCTTCATTTATTTTCCTCTCCGTCCATCTCACCTTTTCTTTACTTAGGATAGCACTTTTTCATTTATTTTCCTCTCCATCCATCTCACCTTTTCTTTTCTTAGGATAGCACTTCTTCCTTTATTTTTCTCTCCATCCATCTCGCCTTTTCTTATCTTAGGATAGCACTTCTTCATTTATTTTCCTCTCCGTCCATCTCACCTTTTCTTTTCTTAGGATAGCACTTTTTCATTTATTTTCCTCTCCATCCATCTCACCTTTTCCTTTCTTAGGATAGCACTTCTTCATTTATTTTCGTCTCCATCCATCTCACCTTTTCTTTTCTTAGGATAGCACTTCCTCATTTATTTTCCTCTCCATCCATCTCACCTTTTCTTTTCTTAGGATAGCACTTCTTCAATTATTTTCCTCTCCGTCCATCTCACCTTTTCCTTTCTTAGGATAGCACTTCTTCATTTATTTTCCTCTGCGTCCATCTCACCTTTTCTTTTCTTAGGATAGCACTTCTTCATTTATTTTCCTCTCCATCAATCTCACGTTTTCCTTTCTTAGGATAGCACTTCTTCAATTATTTTCCTCTCCATCCATCTCACCTTTTCTTTTCTTAGGATAGCACTCTTCATTTATTTTTCTCTCCATCCAGCCTACCTTTTCTTTTCTTAGGATAGCACTTCTTCATTTATTTTCCTCTCCGTCAATCTCACCTTTTCCTTTCTTAGGATAGCACTTCTTCATTTATTTTTCTCTCCATCCATTACACCTTTTCTTTTCTTAGGATAGTACTTCTTCATTTTTTTTCCTCTCCATCCATCTCACCTTTTACTTTTCTTAGGATAGCACTTCTTCATTTATTTTCCTCTCCATCCATCTCACCTTTCCTTTTCTTAAGATAGCACTTCTTCATTTATTTTCCTCTCCATCCATCTCACCTTTCCTTTTCTTAGGATAGCACTTCTTCATTTATTTTTCTCTCCGTCCATCTCACTTTTCTTTTCTTAGGATAGCACTTCTTCATTTATTTTCCTCTACATCCATCTCACGTTTTCCTTTCTTAGGATAGCACTTCTTTATTTATTTTCCTCTCCATCCATGTCACCTTTTCTTTTCTTAGGATAGCACTTCTTCATTTATTTTCCTCTCCATCCATCTCACCTTTTCCTTTCTTAGGATAGCACTTCTTCATTTATTTTCCTCTCCGTCCATCTAACTTTTCCTTTCTTAGGATAGCACTTCTTCATTTATTTTCCTCTCCATCCATGTCACCTTTTCTTTTCTTAGAATAGCACTTCTTCATTTATTTAGCTCTCCATCCATCTCACCTTTTCTTTTCTTAGGATAGCACTTCTTCATTTATTTTCCTCTGCGTCCATTTCACCTTTTCCTTTCTTAGGATAGCACTTCTTCATTTATTTTCCTTTCCATTCATCTCACCTTCTCTTTTCTTAGGATATAACTTCTTCATTTATTTTCCTTCTCTGTCCATCTCACCTTTTCTTTTCTTAGGGTAGCACTTCTTCATTTATTTTCCTCTCCATACATCTCACCTTTTCCTTTCTTAGGATAGCACTTCTTAATTTTTTTTCCTCTCCGTCCATCTCACCTTTTCTTTTCTTAGGATAGCACTTCTTCATTTATTTTCATCTCCATCCATCTCACCTTTTCTTTTCTTAGGATAGCACTTCTTCATTTATTTTTCACTCCATCCATCTCAACTTTTCCTTTCTTAGGATAGCACTTCTTCCATTATTTTCCTCTCCATCCAGCTCACCTTTTCTTTTCTTAGGATAGCACTTCTTCATTTATTTTCCTCTCCGTCCAGCTCACCTTTTCTTTTCTTAGGATAGCACTTCTTCATTTATTTTCCTCTCCGTCCATCTCACCTTTTCTTTTCTTAGGATAGCACTTCTTCCTTTATTTTTCTCTCCATCCCTCTCGCCTTTTCTTTTCTTAGGATAGCACTTCTTCATTTATTTTCCTCTCCGTCCATCTCACCTTTTCTTTTCTTATAATAGCACTTCTTCATTTATTTTCCTCTCCATCCATCTCACCTTTTCTTTTCTTAGAATAGCACTTCTTCATTTATTTTCTTCTCCGTCCATTTCACCTTTTCCTTTATTAGGATAGCACTTCTTCATTTATTTTCCTCTCCGTCCATCTCACCTTTTCTTTTCTTAGGATAGCACTTTTTCATTTATTTTCCTCTCCATCCATCTCACCTTTTCTTTTCTTAGGATAGCACTTCTTCCTTTATTTTTCTCTCCATCCATCTCGCCTTTTCTTATCTTAGGATAGCACTTCTTCATTTATTTTCCTCTCCGTCCTTCTCACCTTTTCTTTTCTTAGGATAGCACTTTTTCATTTATTTTCCTTTCCATCCATCTCACCTTTTCCTTTCTTAGGATAGCACTTCTTCATTTATTTTCGTCTCCATCCATCTCACCTTTTCTTTTCTTAGGAAAACCATTCTTCATTTATTTTCCTCTCCATCCATCTCACCTTTTCTTTTCTTAGGATAGCACTTCTTCAATTATTTTCCTCTCCGTTCATCTCACCTTTTCCTTTCTTAGGATAGCACTTCTTCATTTATTTTCCTCTGCGTCCATCTCACCTTTTCTTTTCTTAGGATAGCACTTCTTCATTTTTTTTCCTCTCCATCAATCTCACGTTTTCCATTCTTTGGATAGCACTTCTTCAATTATTTTCCTTTCCATCCATCTCACCTTTTCTTTTCTTAGGATAGCACTTCTTCATTTATTTTTCTCTCCATCCAGCCTACCTTTTCTTTTCTTAGGATAGCACTTCTTCATTTATTTTCCTCTCCGTCAATCTCACCTTTTCTTTTCTTAGGATAGCACTTCTTCATTTATTTTTCTCTCCATCCATCTCACCTTTTCTTTTCTTAGGATAGCACTTCTTCATTTTTTTTCCTCTCCATCCATCTCACCTTTTACTTTTCTTAGGATAGCACTTCTTCATTTATTTTCCTCTCCATCCATCTCACCTTTCCTTTTCTTAGGATAGCACTTCTTCATTTATTTTCCTCTCCATCCATCTCACCTTTCCTTTTCTTAGGATAGCACTTATTCATTTATTTTTCTCTCCGTCCATCTCACTTTTCTTTTCTTAGGATAGCACTTCTTCATTTATTTTCCTCTACATCCATCTCACGTTTTCCTTTCTTAGGATAGCACTTCTTCATTTATTTTCCTCTCCATCCATGTCATCTTTTCTTTTCTTGGGATAGCACTTCTTCATTTATTTTCCTCACCATCCATCTCACCTTTTCTTTTCATAGGATAGCACTTTTTCATTTATTTTCCTCTCCGTCCATCTCACTTTTCCTTTCTTAGGATAGCACTTCATCATTTATTTTCCTCTCCATCCATGTCACCTTTTCTTTTCTTAGGATAGCACTTCTTCATTTATTTTCCTCTCCATCCATCTCACCTTTTCTTTTCTTAGGATAGCACTTCTTCATTTATTTTCCTCTGCGTCAATCTCACTATTTCCTTTCTTAGGATAGCACTTCTTCATTTATTTTTTCTCCATCCATCACACCTTTTCTTTTCTTAGGATAGCACTTCTTCATTTATTTTCCTCTCCATCCATCTCACCTTTTCTTTTCTTAGGATAGCACTTCTTCATTTATTTTCCTCTCCATCCATCTCACCTTTTCTTTTCTTAGGATAGCACTTCTTTATTTATTTTCCTTTACATCCATCTCACCTTTTCCTTTCTTAGGATAGCACTTCTTCATTTATTTTCCTCTAAGTCCATCTCACCTTTTCTTTCTAAGAATAGCACTTCTTCATTTATTTTCCTTTCCATCCATCTCACCTTCTCTTTTCTTAGGATAGCACTTCTTCATTTATTTTCCTTCTCTGTCCATCTCACCTTTTCTTTTCTTAGGGTAGCACTTCTTCATTTATTTTCCTCTCTATACATCTCACCTTTTCCTTTCTTAGGATAGCACTTCTTCATTTATTTTCCTCTCCGTCCATCTCACCTTTTCTTTTCTTAGGATAGCACTTCTTCATTTATTTTCATCTCCATCCATCTCACCTTTTCTTTTCTTAGGATAGCACTTCTTCATTTATTTTTCTCTCCATTTATCTCAACTTTTCCTTTCTTAGGATAGCACTTCTTCCATTATTTTCCTCTCCATCCAGCTCACCTTTTCTTTTCTTAGGATAGCACTTCTTCATTTATTTTCCTCTCCGTCCAGCTCACCTTTTCTTTTCTTAGGATAGCTCTTCTTCATTTATTTTCCTCTCCGTCCATCTCACCTTTTCTTTTCGTAGGATAGCACTTCTTCCTTTATTTTTCTCTCCATCCATCTCGCCTTTTCTTTTCTTAGGATAGCACTTCTTCATTTATTTTCCTCTCCGTCCATCTCACCTTTTCTTTTCTTAGGATAGCACTTCTTCATTTATTTTCCTCTCCGTCCATCTCACCTTTTCTTTACTTAGGATAGCACTTTTTCATTTATTTTCCTCTCCATCCATCTCACCTTTTCTTTTCTTAGGATAGCACTTCTTCCTTTATTTTTCTCTCCATCCATCTCGCCTTTTCTTATCTTAGGATAGCACTTCTTCATTTATTTTCCTCTCCGTCCATCTCACCTTTTCTTTTCTTAGGATAGCACTTTTTCATTTATTTTCCTCTCCATCCATCTCACCTTTTCCTTTCTTAGGATAGCACTTCTTCATTTATTTTCGTCTCCATCCATCTCACCTTTTCTTTTCTTAGGATAGCACTTCCTCATTTATTTTCCTCTCCATCCATCTCACCTTTTCTTTTCTTAGGATAGCACTTCTTCAATTATTTTCCTCTCCGTCCATCTCACCTTTTCCTTTCTTAGGATAGCACTTCTTCATTTATTTTCCTCTCCGTCCATCTCACCTTTTCTTTTCTTAGGATAGCACTTCTTCATTTATTTTCCTCTCCATCAATCTCACGTTTTCCTTTCTTAGGATAGCACTTCATCAATTATTTTCCTCTCCATCCATCTCACCTTTTCTTTTCTTAGGATAGCACTCTTCATTTATTTTTCTCTACATCCAGCCTACCTTTTCTTTTCTTAGGATAGCACTTCTTCATTTATTTTCCTCTCCGTCAATCTCACCTTTTCCTTTCTTAGGATAGCACTTCTTCATTTATTTTTCTCTCCATCCATCTCACCTTTTCTTTTCTTAGGATAGTACTTCTTCATTTTTTTTCCTCTCCATCCATCTCACCTTTTACTTTTCTTAGGATAGCACTTCTTCATTTATTTTCCCCTCCATCCATCTCACCTTTCCTTTTCTTAAGATAGCACTTCTTCATTTATTTTCCTCTCCATCCATCTCACCTTTTCTTTTCTTAGGATAGCACTTCTTCATTTATTTTTCTCTCCGTCCATCTCACTTTTCTTTTCTTAGGATAGCACTTCTTCATTTATTTTCCTCTCCATCCATCTCACCTTTTCTTTTCTTAGGATAGCACTTCTTCATTTATTTTCCTCTCCATCCATGTCACCTTTTCTTTTCTTAGGATAGCACTTCTTCATTTATTTTCCTCTCCATCCATCTCACCTTTTCCTTTCTTAGGATAGCACTTCTTCATTTATTTTCCTCTCCGTCCATCTAACTTTTCCTTTCTTAGGATAGCACTTCTTCATTTATTTTCCTCTCCATCCATGTCACCTTTTCTTTTCTTAGAATAGCATTTCATCATTTATTTAGCTCTCCATCCACCTCACCTTTTCTTTTCTTAGGATAGCACTTCTTCATTTATTTTCCTCTGCGTCCATCTCACCTTTTCCTTTCTTAGGATAGCACTTCTTCATTTATTTTCCTTTCCATTCATCTCACCTTCTCTTTTCTTAGGATAGCACTTCTTCATTTATTTTCCTTCTCTGTCCATCTCACCTTTTCTTTTCTTAGGGTAGCACTTCTTCATTTATTTTCCTCTCCATACATCTCACCTTTTCCTTTCTTAGGATAGCACTTCTTAATTTTTTTTCCTCTCCGTCCATCTCACCTTTTCTTTTCTTAGGATAGCACTTCTTCATTTATTTTCATCTCCATCCATCTCACCTTTTCTTTTCTTAGGATAGCACTTCTTCATTTATTTTTCTCTCCATCCATCTCAACTTTTCCTTTCTTAGGATAGCACTTCTTCCATTATTTTCCTCTCCATCCAGCTCATCTTTTCTTTTCTTAGGATAGCACTTCTTCATTTATTTTCCTCTCCGTCCAGCTCACCTTTTCTTTTCTTAGGATAGCACTTCTTCATTTAGTTTTCCTCTCCGTCCATCTCACCTTTTCTTTTCTTAGGATAGCACTTCTTCCTTTATTTTTCTCTCCATCCCTCTCGCCTTTTCTTTTCTTAGGATAGCACTTCTTCATTTATTTCCTCTCCGTCCATCTCACCTTTTCTTTTCTTATAATAGCACTTCTTCATTTATTTTCCTCTCCATCCATCTCACCTTTTCTTTTCTTAGAATAGCACTTCTTCATTCATTTTCTTCTCCGTCCATTTCACCTTTTCCTTTATTAGGATAGCACTTCTTCATTTATTTTCCTCTCCGTCCATCTCACCTTTTCTTTTCTTAGGATAGCACTTTTTCATTTATTTTCCTCTCCATCCATCTCACCTTTTCTTTTCTTAGGATAGCACTTCTTCCTTTATTTTTCTCTCCATCCATCTCGCCTTTTCTTATCTTAGGATAGCACTTCTTCATTTATTTTCCTCTCCGTCCTTCTCACCTTTTCTTTTCTTAGGATAGCACTTTTTCATTTATTTTCCTTTCCATCCATCTCACCTTTTCCTTTCTTAGGATAGCACTTCTTCATTTATTTTCCTCTCCATCCATCTCACCTTTTCTTTTCTTAGGATAGCACTTCTTCATTTATTTTCCTCTCCATCCATCCCACCTTTTCTTTTCTTAGGATAGCACTTCTTCAATTATTTTCCTCTCCGTTCATCTCACCTTTTCGTTTCTTAGGATAGCACTTCTTCATTTATTTTCCTCTGCGTCCATCTCACCTTTTCTTTTCTTAGGATAGCACTTCTTCATTTATTTTCCTCTCCATCAATCTCACGTTTTCCATTCTTAGGATAGCACTTCTTCAATTATTTTCCTCTCCATCCATCTCACCTTTTCTTTTCTTAGGATAGCACTTCTTCATTTATTTTTCTCTCCATCCAGCCTACCTTTTCTTTTCTTAGGATAGCACTTCTTCATTTATTTTCCTCTCCGTCAATCTCACCTTTTCCTTTCTTAGGATAGCACTTCTTCATTTATATTTCTCTCCATCCATCTCACCTTTTCTTTTCTTAGGATAGCACTTCTTCATTTATTTTCCTCTCCATCCATCTCACCTTTTCTTTTCTTAGGATAGCACTTCTTCAATTATTTTCCTCTCCGTCCATCTCACCTTTTCCTTTCTTAGGATAGCACTTCTTCATTTATTTTCCTCTGCGTCCATCTCACCTTTTCTTTTCTTAGGATAGCACTTCTTCATTTATTTTCCTCTCCATCAATCTCACGTTTTCCTTTCTTAGGATAGCACTTCATCAATTATTTTCCTCTCCATCCATCTCACCTTTTCTTTTCTTAGGATAGCACTCTTCATTTATTTTTCTCTACATCCAGCCTACCTTTTCTTTTCTTAGGATAGCACTTCTTCATTTATTTTCCTCTCCGTCAATCTCACCTTTTCCTTTCTTAGGATAGCACTTCTTCATTTATTTTTCTCTCCATCCATCTCACCTTTTCTTTTCTTAGGATAGTACTTCTTCATTTTTTTTCCTCTCCATCCATCTCACCTTTTACTTTTCTTAGGATAGCACTTCTTCATTTATTTTCCCCTCCATCCATCTCACCTTTCCTTTTCTTAAGATAGCACTTCTTCATTTATTTTCCTCTCCATCCATCTCACCTTTCCTTTTCTTAGGATAGCACTTCTTCATTTATTTTTCTCTCCGTCCATCTCACTTTTCTTTTCTTAGGATAGCACTTCTTCATTTATTTTCCTCTCCATCCATCTCACCTTTTCTTTTCTTAGGATAGCACTTCTTCATTTATTTTCCTCTCCATCCATGTCACCTTTTCTTTTCTTAGGATAGCACTTCTTCATTTATTTTCCTCTCCATCCATCTCACCTTTTCCTTTCTTAGGATAGCACTTCTTCATTTATTTTCCTCTCCGTCCATCTAACTTTTCCTTTCTTAGGATAGCACTTCTTCATTTATTTTCCTCTCCATCCATGTCACCTTTTCTTTTCTTAGAATAGCATTTCATCATTTATTTAGCTCTCCATCCACCTCACCTTTTCTTTTCTTAGGATAGCACTTCTTCATTTATTTTCCTCTGCGTCCATCTCACCTTTTCCTTTCTTAGGATAGCACTTCTTCATTTATTTTCCTTTCCATTCATCTCACCTTCTCTTTTCTTAGGATAGCACTTCTTCATTTATTTTCCTTCTCTGTCCATCTCACCTTTTCTTTTCTTAGGGTAGCACTTCTTCATTTATTTTCCTCTCCATACATCTCACCTTTTCCTTTCTTAGGATAGCACTTCTTAATTTTTTTTCCTCTCCGTCCATCTCACCTTTTCTTTTCTTAGGATAGCACTTCTTCATTTATTTTCATCTCCATCCATCTCACCTTTTCTTTTCTTAGGATAGCACTTCTTCATTTATTTTTCTCTCCATCCATCTCAACTTTTCCTTTCTTAGGATAGCACTTCTTCCATTATTTTCCTCTCCATCCAGCTCATCTTTTCTTTTCTTAGGATAGCACTTCTTCATTTATTTTCCTCTCCGTCCAGCTCACCTTTTCTTTTCTTAGGATAGCACTTCTTCATTTAGTTTTCCTCTCCGTCCATCTCACCTTTTCTTTTCTTAGGATAGCACTTCTTCCTTTATTTTTCTCTCCATCCCTCTCGCCTTTTCTTTTCTTAGGATAGCACTTCTTCATTTATTTCCTCTCCGTCCATCTCACCTTTTCTTTTCTTATAATAGCACTTCTTCATTTATTTTCCTCTCCATCCATCTCACCTTTTCTTTTCTTAGAATAGCACTTCTTCATTCATTTTCTTCTCCGTCCATTTCACCTTTTCCTTTATTAGGATAGCACTTCTTCATTTATTTTCCTCTCCGTCCATCTCACCTTTTCTTTTCTTAGGATAGCACTTTTTCATTTATTTTCCTCTCCATCCATCTCACCTTTTCTTTTCTTAGGATAGCACTTCTTCCTTTATTTTTCTCTCCATCCATCTCGCCTTTTCTTATCTTAGGATAGCACTTCTTCATTTATTTTCCTCTCCGTCCTTCTCACCTTTTCTTTTCTTAGGATAGCACTTTTTCATTTATTTTCCTTTCCATCCATCTCACCTTTTCCTTTCTTAGGATAGCACTTCTTCATTTATTTTCGTCTCCATCCATCTCACCTTTTCTTTTCTTAGGATAGCACTTCTTCATTTATTTTCCTCTCCATCCATCCCACCTTTTCTTTTCTTAGGATAGCACTTCTTCAATTATTTTCCTCTCCGTTCATCTCACCTTTTCGTTTCTTAGGATAGCACTTCTTCATTTATTTTCCTCTGCGTCCATCTCACCTTTTCTTTTCTTAGGATAGCACTTCTTCATTTATTTTCCTCTCCATCAATCTCACCTTTTCTTTTCTTAGGATAGCACTTCTTCAATTATTTTCCTCTCCATCCATCTCACCTTTTCTTTTCTTAGGATAGCACTTCTTCATTTATTTTTCTCTCCATCCAGCCTACCTTTTCTTTTCTTAGGATAGCACTTCTTCATTTATTTTCCTCTCCGTCAATCTCACCTTTTCCTTTCTTAGGATAGCACTTCTTCATTTATATTTCTCTCCATCCATCTCACCTTTTCTTTTCTTAGGATAGCACTTCCTCATTTATTTTCCTCTCCATCCATCTCACCTTTTCTTTTCTTAGGATAGCACTTCTTCAATTATTTTCCTCTCCGTCCATCTCACCTTTTCCTTTCTTAGGATAGCACTTCTTCATTTATTTTCCTCTGCGTCCATCTCACCTTTTCTTTTCTTAGGATAGCACTTCTTCATTTATTTTCCTCTCCATCAATCTCACGTTTTCCTTTCTTAGGATAGCACTTCTTCAATTATTTTCCTCTCCATCCATCTCACCTTTTCTTTTCTTAGGATAGCACTCTTCATTTATTTTTCTCTACATCCAGCCTACCTTTTCTTTTCTTAGGATAGCACTTCTTCATTTATTTTCCTCTCCGTCAATCTCACCTTTTCCTTTCTTAGGATAGCACTTCTTCATTTATTTTTCTCTCCATCCATCTCACCTTTTCTTTTCTTAGGATAGTACTTCTTCATTTTTTTTCCTCTCCATCCATCTCACCTTTTACTTTTCTTAGGATAGCACTTCTTCATTTATTTTCCCCTCCATCCATCTCACCTTTCCTTTTCTTAAGATAGCACTTCTTCATTTATTTTCCTCTCCATCCATCTCACCTTTCCTTTTCTTAGGATAGCACTTCTTCATTTATTTTTCTCTCCGTCCATCTCACTTTTCTTTTCTTAGGATAGCACTTCTTCATTTATTTTCCTCTCCATCCATCTCACCTTTTCTTTTCTTAGGATAGCACTTCTTCATTTATTTTCCTCTCCATCCATGTCACCTTTTCTTTTCTTAGGATAGCACTTCTTCATTTATTTTCCTCTCCATCCATCTCACCTTTTCCTTTCTTAGGATAGCACTTCTTCATTTATTTTCCTCTCCGTCCATCTAACTTTTCCTTTCTTAGGATAGCACTTCTTCATTTATTTTCCTCTCCATCCATGTCACCTTTTCTTTTTTAGAATAGCATTTCATCATTTATTTAGCTCTCCATCCACCTCACCTTTTCTTTTCTTAGGATAGCACTTCTTCATTTATTTTCCTCTGCGTCCATCTCACCTTTTCCTTTCTTAGGATAGCACTTCTTCATTTATTTTCCTTTCCATTCATCTCACCTTCTCTTTTCTTAGGATAGCACTTCTTCATTTATTTTCCTTCTCTGTCCATCTCACCTTTTCTTTTCTTAGGGTAGCACTTCTTCATTTATTTTCCTCTCCATACATCTCACCTTTTCCTTTCTTAGGATAGCACTTCTTAATTTTTTTTCCTCTCCGTCCATCTCACCTTTTCTTTTCTTAGGATAGCACTTCTTCATTTATTTTCATCTCCATCCATCTCACCTTTTCTTTTCTTAGGATAGCACTTCTTCATTTATTTTTCTCTCCATCCATCTCAACTTTTCCTTTCTTAGGATAGCACTTCTTCCATTATTTTCCTCTCCATCCAGCTCATCTTTTCTTTTCTTAGGATAGCACTTCTTCATTTATTTTCCTCTCCGTCCATTTCACCTTTTCTTTTCTTAGGATAGCACTTCTTCATTTAGTTTTCCTCTCCGTCCATCTCACCTTTTCTTTTCTTAGGATAGCACTTCTTCCTTTATTTTTCTCTCCATCCCTCTCGCCTTTTCTTTTCTTAGGATAGCACTTCTTCATTTATTTCCTCTCCGTCCATCTCACCTTTTCTTTTCTTATAATAGCACTTCTTCATTTATTTTCCTCTCCATCCATCTCACCTTTTCTTTTCTTAGAATAGCACTTCTTCATTCATTTTCTTCTCCGTCCATTTCACCTTTTCCTTTATTAGGATAGCACTTCTTCATTTATTTTCCTCTCCGTCCATCTCACCTTTTCTTTTCTTAGGATAGCACTTTTTCATTTATTTTCCTCTCCATCCATCTCACCTTTTCTTTTCTTAGGATAGCACTTCTTCCTTTATTTTTCTCTCCATCCATCTCGCCTTTTCTTATCTTAGGATAGCACTTCTTCATTTATTTTCCTCTCCGTCCTTCTCACCTTTTCTTTTCTTAGGATAGCACTTTTTCATTTATTTTCCTTTCCATCCATCTCACCTTTTCTTTTCTTAGGATAGCACTTCTTCATTTATTTTCGTCTCCATCCATCTCACCTTTTCTTTTCTTAGGATAGCACTTCTTCATTTATTTTCCTCTCCATCCATCCCACCTTTTCTTTTCTTAGGATAGCACTTCTTCAATTATTTTCCTCTCCGTTCATCTCACCTTTTCGTTTCTTAGGATAGCACTTCTTCATTTATTTTCCTCTGCGTCCATCTCACCTTTTCTTTTCTTAGGATAGCACTTCTTCATTTATTTTCCTCTCCATCAATCTCACGTTTTCCATTCATAGGATAGCACTTCTTCAATTATTTTCCTCTCCATCCATCTCACCTTTTCTTTTCTTAGGATAGCACTTCTTCATTTATTTTTCTCTCCATCCAGCCTACCTTTTCTTTTCTTAGGATAGCACTTCTTCATTTATTTTCCTCTCCGTCAATCTCACCTTTTCCTTTCTTAGGATAGCACTTCTTCATTTATATTTCTCTCCATCCATCTCACCTTTTCTTTTCTTAGGATAGCACTTCTTCATTTTTTTTCCTCTCCATCCATCTCACCTTTTACTTTTCTTAGGATAGCACTTCTTCATTTATTTTCCTCTCCATCCATCTCACCTTTCCTTTTCTTAGGATAGCACTTCTTCATTTATTTTCCTCTCCATCCATCTCACCTTTCCTTTTCTTAGGATAGCACTTATTCATTTATTTTTCTCTCCGTCCATCTCACTTTTCTTTTCTTAGGATAGCACTTCTTCATTTATTTTCCTCTACATCCATCTCACGTTTTCCTTTCTTAGGATAGCACTTCTTCATTTATTTTCCTCTCCATCCATGTCATCTTTTCTTTTCTTAGGATAGCACTTCTTCATTTATTTTCCTCACCATCCATCTCACCTTTTCTTTTCATAGGATAGCACTTTTTCATTTATTTTCCTCTCCGTCCATCTCACTTTTCCTTTCTTAGGATAGCACTTCTTCATTTATTTTCCTCTCCATCCATGTCACCTTTTCTTTTCTTAGGATAGCACTTCTTCATTTATTTTCCTCTCCATCTATCTCACCTTTTCTTTTCTTAGGATAGCACTTCTTCATTTATTTTCCTCTGCGTCAATCTCACTATTTCCTTTCTTAGGATAGCACTTCTTCATTTATTTTCCTCTCCATCCATCACACCTTTTCTTTTCTTAGGATAGCACTTCTTCATTTATTTTCCTCTCCATCCATCTCACCTTTTCTTTTCTTAGGATAGCACTTCTTCATTTATTTTCCTCTCCATCCATCTCACCTTTTCTTTTCTTAGGATAGCACTTCTTTATTTATTTTCCTTTACATCCATCTCACCTTTTCCTTTCTTAGGATAGCACTTCTTCATTTATTTTCCTCTAAGTCCATCTCACCTTTTCTTTTCTAAGAATAGCACTTCTTCATTTATTTTCCTTTCCATCCATCTCACCTTCTCTTTTCTTAGGATAGCACTTCTTCATTTATTTTCCTTCTCTGTCCATCTCACCTTTTCTTTTCTTAGGGTAGCACTTCTTCATTTATTTTCCTCTCCATACATCTCACCTTTTCCTTTCTTAGGATAGCACTTCTTCATTTATTTTCCTCTCCGTCCATCTCACCTTTTCTTTTCTTAGGATAGCACTTCTTCATTTATTTTCATCTCCATCCATCTCACCTTTTCTTTTCTTAGGATAGCACTTCTTCATTTATTTTTCTCTCCATCCATCTCAACTTTTCCTTTCTTAGGATAGCACTTCTTCCATTATTTTCCTCTCCATCCAGCTCACCTTTTCTTTTCTTAGGATAGCACTTCTTCATTTATTTTCCTCTCCGTCCAGCTCACCTTTTCTTTTCTTAGGATAGCTCTTCTTCATTTATTTTCCTCTCCGTCCATCTCACCTATTCTTTTCTTAGGATAGCACTTCTTCCTTTATTTTTCTCTCCATCCATCTCGCCTTTTCCTTTCTTAGGATAGCACTTCTTCATTTATTTTCCTCTCCGTCCATCTCACCTTTTCTTTTCTTATAATAGCACTTCTTCAATTATTTTCCTCTCCATCCATCTCACCTTTTCTTTTCTTAGGATAGCACTTCTTCATTTATTTTCTTCTCCGTCCATCTCACCTTTTCCTTTCTTAGGATAGCACTTCTTCATTTATTTTCCTCTCCATCCATCTCAACTTTTGTTTTCTTAAGATAGCACTTCTTCATTTATTTTCCTCTCCATCCATCTCACCTTTTCTTTTCTTAGGATAGCACTTCCTCATTTATTTTCCTTTCCATCCATCTCACCTTTTATTTTCTTAAGATAGCACTTCTTCATTTATTTTCCTCTCCATCCATCCCACCTTTTCTTTTTTTAAGATAGCACTTCTTCATTTATTTTTCTTTCCATCCATCTCACCTTTTCCTTTCTTAGGATAGCACTTCTTCCTTTATTTTCCTGTCCATCCATCTCACCTTTTCTTTTTTAGGTTAGCACTTCTTCATTTATTTTCCTCTCCGTCCATCTCATCTTTTTTTTTCTTAGGATAGCACTTTTTCATTTATTTTCCTCTCCGTCCATCTCACCTTTTCTTTTCTTATGATAGCACTTCTTCCTTTATTTTTCTCTCCATCCATCTCGCATTTTCTTTTCTTAGGATAGCACTTCTTCATTTATTTTCCTCTCCGTCCATCTCATCTTTTCTTTTCTTAGGATAGCATTTCTTCATTTATTTTCCTCTCCATCCATCTCACCTTTTTCTTTCTTAGGATAGCACTTCTTCATTTATTTTCGTCTCCATCCATCTCACCTTTTCTGTTCTTAGGATAGCACTTCTTCATTTATTTTCCTCTCCATCCATCTCACCTTTTCTTTTCTTAGGATAGCACCGCTTCATTTATTTTCCTCTCCGTCCATCTCACCTTTTCCTTTCTTAGGATAGCACTTCTTCATTTATTTTTCTTTCCATCCATCTCACCTTTTCCTTTCTTAGGATAGCACTTTTTCCTTTATTTTCCTGTCCATCCATCTCACCTTTTCTTTTTTAGGTTAGCACTTCTTCATTTATTTTCCTCTCCGTCCATCTCATCTTTTTTTTTCTTAGGATAGCACTTCCTCATTTATTTTCTTCTCCATCCATCTCACCTTTTCTTTTCTTAGGATAGCACTTCTTCATTTATTTTTCTCTCCATCCATCTCAACTTTTCCTTTCTTAGGATAGCACTTCTTCCATTATTTTCCTCTCCATCCAGCTCACCTTTTCTTTTCTTAGGATAGCACTTCTTCATTTATTTTCCTCTCCATCCATCTCACCTTTTCTTTTCTTAGGATAGCACTTCTTCATTTATTTTCCTCTCCATCCATCTCACCTTTCCTTTTCTTAGGATAGCACTTCTTCATTTATTTTCTCCTCCATCCATCTCACCTTTTCCTTTCTTAGGATAGCACTTCTTTATTTATTTTTCTCTCCGTCCATCTCACCTTTTCTTTTGTTAGGATAGCACTTCTTCATTTATTTTCCTCTCTATCCATCTCACCTTTTCTTTTCTTAGGATAGCACTTCTTCATTTATTATCCTCTCCGTCCATCTCACCTTTTCTTTTCTTAGGATAGCACTTCTTCATTTATTTTTTTCTCCATCCATCTCACCTTTTCTTTTCTTAGGATAGCACTTCTTTATTTATTTTCCTTTCCATCCATCACACCTTTTCCTTTCTTAGGATAGCACTTCTTCATTTATTTTCCTCTCCATCCATCTCACCTTTTCTTTTCTTAGGATAGTACTTCTTCATTTATTTTCCTCTCCATCCATCTCACCTTCTCTTTTCTTAGGATAGCACTTCTTCATTTATTTTCCTCTCCGTCCATCTCACCTTTTCTTTTTTTAGGATAGCACTTCTTCATTTATTTTCCTCTCCATCCATCTCACCTTTTCTTTTCTTAGGATAGCACTTCTTCATTTATTTTCCTCTCCGTCCATCTCACCTTTTCCTTTCTGAGAATAGCACTTCTTCATTTATTTTCCTCTCCATCCATCTCACCTTTTCTTTTCTTAGGATAGCACTTCTTCATTTATTTTCCTCTCCATCCATCTCACCTTCTCTTTTCTTAGGATAGCACTTCTTCATTTATTTTCCTCTCCATCCATCTCACCTTTTCTTTTCTTAGGATAGCACTTCTTCATTTATTTTCCTCTCCAACCATCTCACCTTTTCTTTTCTTAGGATAGCACTTCTTCATTTATTTTCCTCTCCATCCATCTCACCTTTTCTTTTCCTAGGATAGCACTTCTTCATTTATTTTCCTCTCCATCCATCTCACCTTTTCTTTTCTTTATATGCTTATATCTCGGATGTCTTCATCCTTTTCTGTCCCTTTTTTGTCATCGTCTAAGTTTTCGCGCCGTAAAGCGCTACATCCCAAGTAGTAGATTTGGTAGCTAATACATATAGTTTGTATTAATTGCGCAGAAATTGTCATCAGGAACCCAACATGGTATATTTTTTATCGGATAATTAATATTAGGCCAGCGTAGATTTGTGTTACCGTCAAACGTGACAACTTTGCCAAGTTGGACAACTTTGCCAGGTTTTGAAAAATATAATCATTGGTGCCCTACTAAGATCCCGAATTATCCAAGAAAGGGCTTATGTTTTCATCACTCAGAAAGGATATTGAGTGATAGCCTTTCCACACTTGTAGTCTTACGAGTTTTTTTCAGGTATTTATTAGTGTTTTTTTTCGTCGCACCAATCTGAATATTTTGGTAGGCTATTTAAGTGTCTCGCCCTGCCCATTTTCTCAAACTTAAGTAAAAATTTCTGGAATCGTTCAAGAGATCATACCTTTTACTTTCAGAATCGCTTTAAATGGTAAAATGTATGTAGTACTTAGGTTTAATAATGTAACTTTGCAATGTTCCACCAGGAAGCTTGGTGGAAAGGGGACAACTTTGCCAACTGACAATATTGTTATTTCTCAATTTCTAATACACTTTTTCCTGAGGGTACGTTTTTCATATTCGTTTTATAGACCGTTCAGATTCCAAGACGCTTTAATACCAAGTGGGGAGGCCGCATGTATCGAAATTATGATGACATTACGCTGCCACTTGCTGTCTCTGCAGTTATTAATAATATAATGAGAAGTGGAAAAGCAGCCCTGAAATATAATATTCCACATAGGAAAATTGATAGTAAGGTGAAGTGTCGCCATTCAAAGAATCCAGGGCGCCAGACGGCATTGAGCAAGGCTAAGGAAGAAGAGATCGTCGAACATGTGCTTGTTTATGTTGACCGCGGAATGCCTTTCAGTGCCATTGATTGACGATTGATTCAATTTGTATTTTTACGCCATCGTCCAATCATATATGACAACTTTTTGATGTTTCAGTCTTCAAACCCTGTAAAAACTAAATGGAGAGCCATATTGACAGACCATAAATTGTTGAACTTTACTAGTTATAAAAGTCTTGAAAATTGATTATTTCCAACAATTTTGCCAAAAATCTCCGTGCTTTGTATGAAGAAAGTAAAATGAAGTAAAACATCATATCAGGGTTCGAGAAATGTGGCATCGTGCCACTCAATCCCAAAGAAGTTTAGCCTTGAATTCCGGATGCATAGAAAACTGATCGTAATGACACTCCTACAAGAGTAAGTGCTTCATTTTTTAATTATCATCAAGCCTGTCGCCGTAATCCAAACAAAGGTTCGCCATAGAGAAGAAGACGGAAAATTAATATGGCCCCAGGAGAAACCGTGTAAAAATCACTCTTGATCACTTCCAAGCATCTTCACACCAGATTACCAGAATCATATTGGAGGAACTTGTAAATAGAAGAAAAATTAGGGGAATAACCATAGCATATTATGTTCAGTGTTTTGAGTAATTGTGTGTACCATTCTATATTTAAGAGTTTTTCAAGTTAAAATTATTTATTCCATTGTTTTATTGAGGTTTCCGCTGGATATAACTCCGTTGGTAAAGTTGCCCCAGTTCCAGAGAATCTCTGCCAACTATATTTTCAATTATTTTAACATATAAACTTTTACTTAGGTTGTAATATTTCACACATTTTGAAAGTAGAGACCAAGATTAATGGCTGAAAATGATTTTAAATCATTGTCATACATGAACTTACAAGAATGCAGTTGAAAAAGAAAAAAAAGTGGCAGAGTTGTTGCGGTTTACGATAGTAGGAATATGATAAGTATTTACTCACCCGTAAGACTGACTGAAGGTATTTATTACGTGAAGGTAAGTTTTATTGTTGCTGTAAAACCGCTTACATATAATAGTGTAGGGGACATTGACATGCATGATACCACCAGGCGCCAATTACGACTGGTCTTAGCAGCAAAAAAGAAATGAAAAAGGGGAAAGACTTAGTTTGACCTCTCCATGAAAGGGGCAAGATAAAAGATACACTAAGTGTGCCTTGAAAATGGCAATAAATAGGCAAACTAATCATTTAATTAATGCTTCCGAAGCTTTTTTTGGTTATCGAAAATATATTCGTGATAACTATTAGGACATTCGAACTTTCGTTGAACATGAAGATGTGGATAGATGATTCAAAAGAAGGTTCCACTTTCGACTACTTGTCGGAAGTGCTTTTTTCCGTCAGCTCGCTGAAGAGAGCTACTTTGTAGCCGAAATACGTTTTCGATTTTCACCCTCGTTCGTTTGTGTTAGTGTTTGTGTTATCCTGACCACGCTCTCTTGGAGCGGTTTACCAGAAATCCGTACCCTAGTGCTTGTGTGAGTGATTGTGTTGAGTGCTTGTGAGTGTGATTGTGGAAAACTTGGCATCCTTAGCAGAGTCCCTCAAACTCTGCAAAGGAAGACATGCTATAATCCCTATTACCATAGTGAGGTCACTACGGCCCCGCAAAGAATACTTCTGGGTCTGAGGTGTGCACGGTCTGTGGTGGGCCCTGGCGGGGAAGTAACATTTCCGTAAACCACGAGAGAAGTGTGAGTTTGTAATAAATAACCTGGCATCCTTAGGAGAGACCACCCAGCTCTACGAAGTAACCTAGGTTAAAACCCAACGTAACCTTAGCGAGGTCCGACAGCTTTGCGATGGTGTCCATTCGGGGGTGTGTGCTTGTGTTTGTGGTAGTGGAAGTAATTCCCGTAAACTGCCATAGGAGGGCATTCTGGTGAAGTGTTTTTTGGTGACAAGTGGTGTCAAATGGTGTCAAATTGGTGATAAGTGGTGCCAACTCTGACGAGTGGAGTCAAATTTTTTATGGCCATTTGAGAACTTCTTTTGAATCATCTATGTATAGAGGCCGTAGAGCTCATTTCCCCCGTTATCTATGAAGATGTGGGTCAATTACTTACTGATACCTCCACTGATTACCAATATATCCAGCATTATTTAAATATTTGCTTTGGTAAATGTCAGTAACGATTGGAATAAATATTATACCGAAGTGAACAATTATTTAGCGAGTACTACTATTTTTGATTTCTCGTGTGATGAGACGCGTAGAAAACTTATGTACCCCAAAACAATGCTTAGGAATAATGAATGAGCCTATCAGTGTGTCTAAAATGCTTAAAAATAGAGAATATGCATTGATGGTGTTTGGTAATAAGGTGTTAACGGCATAATCTACGAGGTAATTTTGTAAACAGCTTTTAGAATTCTCTTTCAGACGTAAATTCCGATTTCCGTTTATTCCTTGAATGTGCATTGTGACGCAGATTCGTCTCGGTATTTTTGAGTAATTCAGATTATCTATCTCATAATAGTATCACGGTGAGAATCGCGTGACTGACAATGAGATCTTATGCTTTGCCTTGAGTTCTGAAACCTGGAGTCGTGAAAATCGCGAAGAATTAAGGAATAGTGAAGAATGCCTGGGTAAGACTTAAGGTCTGGTTTCGCTGGTGCGTCCCGCGGCTGCGTCCGACTGCCGCGGCCGGCCGCCACTGACTCATTATATGTACTACACGTTGTACGGTACATACATTGGAGTGGTTTCTTCGACGCGGCTCGGCCGTCGCGTTCAACGGCTGACCGCCGACGTCTGCGGCCCGACTGCTCGTGAAGCAGTCGAGACGCAGACGTCGCTGCGAGCAGTCGTGCATTCGGTCGTGAGCTGAGCGATGGCTACCAAATTTTCTGCCTGAGGCGAGTGCCTGATAGAATAAGGAAGGAAATATGCACCTCTTTACGACCATCAGGATAAATATTTTAAATATTTCGCTATAAAGTAGAATATCTGGCCCGTGATTACATAGAAACTAGGGAAAAAGCGAGAAAATGTTTTTCTTTTATATTAATTAATAAGTTACACACATAATTCACTTCCTTCATTCACATACAAGGGGTCGGTCAATGCTCATGAGTCGAAATAAGTACACGTTCCTGCTGCCAAATTGAAGCTCCTACTTCATTGAAAAACTTCATTAAATTGTCTCTTAGTTCAAAACCTTCTGATCCAGCGAAGCCCCCAGTTCTTCCCGAAGGGCGATATTTGATGGTGGGTCTACATCAAACTCATATTGTGGCCACTGTTGCTTCTCTAATAACCATTCCTCAATAAATTAAGCGGAAAGCATGCTGTTATTATTATTGTTTCACATATTTAAAGGGCAATCGATACTGGTTGATAAAACACAAGAAACATTTGGCGTAGCAGCCCAAATGCATTCTTCGTTGCTCTACGAGCACGAGTTTCCCTGTTATTTAATACAGTCTTGGCTCTCTCCGCCCAATATGTTACTTTTTTATATGGCTTCATTATGTGTTTCTGTAATCTAAACACTTCATCTCCAACGATAACATGGGGTAAAAGCTTATGACACACGGGAAGTCTTTCATCTCATCATCATCATCACTGGTCAACAATCCTAGGATTGGTTTCTAGTCTTTCATCTGGCGGGAAAAATTTAATTTATAGAATATTCCATATGATCCAACATCTCTGGCAACAAAATTACAATTAGCGCCAACCATGGCTAGTAACACAATAGAAAAGTATTCCTTGAAGTTAAAGAACAAAGATCCGCTGGCTTTTGGGCAGAATATTCTAACGTATTTTCCGTCAACGGGGCACACACAATTTGGAAAGTTCCATCTCTCCCAAAAGTCCAAAGCATTCTTCTTCAAAGTCTTATGATAAGTATACAAAGGTATTAACGGCTGCACAATGCTTTTAGTGTTTCTTTAAGTATCACACTTTAATAACTGTATGAAATACGAAAAGCAAAGCTCAGTGACCGAAAGGTTTCTCCTGTAGCTAGACACTTGAAAAAGATTGTTCCTTTATTAGTTGACTAATTGATATTTTTTCTTTTATTATAAAGGGGATGACTGTAAAAAGGTAGAAGAATGTAAGAGACATTACTTAAAATACGAGCGAAAGCAAAAGCTCGGGACAGTCTCTGCTGCTTCCGTAAAACGTCAAAATGGCATCGACATTGAGCTGTTAAGCCAAAGAACCTCTGAACCATTATTGCTAGAAAAATTGGTAAGAAGAAACAAAATTCAGACGATTCAAGAGCGCTAACCCCAGACTCCGATTATGCACAGAAGTGTACGAAATTAAGGAAGACTTCAAAGGCAGCTAAGTATTACTTCAAGGATGGCTGAATATTTTGAAGAGAAAGCAAGAAAGAGATTGGAAATGATTAAAGACATAAGAAGACGATGAAGTTGACCATTTCGTGAAAATCTCGGCTTTAAAAATGAAAAAAATTATCCTCAAAGTTAATTGCGAAGGCTCAATGTATCAGGAGAGAATCGTCGTCCATTTCCACCATGCTTCAAGCCAACCATTTGCGAGGAAAGCAGCAACTGAAATGCATTTTCTGCTCAAAACAATGTTGTCGGGCCGCAGCCGTCTTGCGACCGGGACGCCCGAAAGAAACCACCCTGCCTAAGCGTCCAACCGCGACGACCGAACGCGGCAGTCGGACGCAGCCGCGGGACGCCCCAGCGAAACCAGACCTTTACGCGGACGGTGAGATAGTGAGTCAAACTGACCCTTTCAAGGCACAGAAAGCATATACAATACCCGAAGTTTGAGCTCAGTTGAGAACGTAGTTGCTCGCGCTGGCCGTGGGGACCGACATTTGAAAGTGACTGCACGTAAGTAAGTACTAATGGAAGTCCCTTTAATTGATAATACATTTAATGAATTAGAAGTAGTTATGGAAGCACAACATGCGTAGAAATTTCCCCCAATGGAGTGTGCAAATGGAGGTGGCCGCGTGGGCTGGGAAACAGCTGCAGCGCTGCAAAATTCATTCGGTAGTATTTCTTTCCGTGACGCCGATCTTAATTTATTTACCTAGAGTAGCATCAACGGGTGTGTTTTGCTGGCATGTAAATACTTATCAACAAATCATCAAATTATGAATTATAAATTAAAACATACTCATTGTAATGTATTCCTTATACTCGTGTCGAATTCTTTAATTACCATGATCATAGTAAGAGTTCTCCATTTGAATACGTATTCGAATACAAGCATAGTTATTTTTTCTAATATACCATGCGAAATGGGGTTTTCCACGATTTCTTTGGATATAGATTTTTCATTTCGAGACATCTTCATTACCATTTAAAAATTTAAGCTACAGACGAAATGACAGCGAAAATATATCATTTTTTACAGTTTCTCAATATGAATTAATTTTTTTTTTGCAAAAAGGGAGCCTTGATGAACTTTCGAATTTGCGTTTTGGGAGTAATGAGGATCTTTGGCGGCCCTTCATCTGAAAGAGTGCTCAGAGAGTGTTTGGACGGGATTACAAGGAGAAGAAGAAGTACGTTGTTTGTGGGAAGAGTGCAGCGGCTGGGTAGTGATCAAATCGTCGTCAAGTCGTGAATCCTTTTTTTCTGCTGCTCGGCGTCTCCTCATTGTATCCTCGGTCGAATGGCGTCGCGTCCATTGTATCGTCAACCGAGACGACGAGATGGATCTAGACGAATGGTCATCGAGACGACAGGCGACCATGTCGAAAATATCCGCTCGTTGAAGCGTGGCCATGTCTTCCCGATAGGCAATTGCCATTCAACCCTCTTCGACCATTTGTTCAGCCACATTTCCTTGCTCGCGTCTTAAGCCTGTATCACACCATAATTTTTTTCTGTCCCTCAAAATGACAGCGATAGTTTTTCCGGGACCGTAACAGTGATCACTCATTGACCCATCATCATTTCCTGAATCACTCGGTCATTCCCACCATCCCTTTTTCCATCGCTCATCCCGTCACTTTCTGCATTTACCACTGTCATTCAATTCAAAGCCCAGCGTGACGTCTTAATCGCAGTTAGCGGCCGTGCATTCTGATTGACTGAGGGACGGTGCCAGCGATGGTTTCAGCGACGGAAAAAGGACCTGCCCACTGATGATAAAAGGGATTAGATTTCCATCCTTGGAGATATCGCGGAAAATTATCGTGTGAAACGGTTATTTTTCTACCATCATTGGAGATATCCATGGAGCGGTCCCTCGGAAGGGATAGAAAAAGTGATCGTGTGATTCGGCCTCATGAATGAGCACTGATGCCAGGTTTACTATTGATACTGTAAATAAGGCTGAAGGATGCTTTGCGCTTCACAATTTGCGCTGACTAGGTCTTTCATTGGACTCAGCAATTGGGAATAATAGTTTTAATGGAATTGAATTGCGTAGTTTATTTGCTTTTTGAGGTCCTCTAGGAATAGTCTAAGCCAGCGGTCTCAAATTTACTAGACCACGAGGGCCACATTCCACTTCCGAATCGCCCCGCGCACAGTGGGCGGAAATCGGAAAAAGCCGGACAAAATTACAGAATGGCTTTTTTTGAGTTATAAACTTGAAACTTCGCAGGTATACTCAAAAATGATTGAAATTTATTGATATGTACTTCATTTGACATAGGTCCTACCCGTTACTGAGATACAGAGGCTCAAACGTGAGCAAATTTCCATAAAAACGCCCGTCTTCAATTTTCTCTGAAAATCTTCCAAAGTAAGTGAATGGTGAAGTTATGGGTGGATTCTTGCCGAATAAAAAACCACATAATCTGTTAGCATGGTGTTTTTTCTTTAATTTTCCGTAATCTTAAAGAATACAGCCCAAAAATTCTTACCGTGCAGTAAAAAAATTGCTTGTGGAACGTAGAAATTTCAAACTTCCACTTGCCCGTAGGTACGTTTTTGAATAAATCCCCCAACATCTTTTTCAAAATAGTTATTTTAATTAATATTATCAATTTTAGCTGAAAATTTTCTTAGCATTCCTTTCCTAACTAAAATAAATTAAAATTTAAATTATCAAATGCCACTGTTTAAATTCCAATCGATACCATATATCCAATATGCATTCAGAAAATCATATGTGGCAGTGCAGCGTACACAAACCAACAGAATATTTATCGATATCAGGTGAACGATATTTTACATCCCCTAAGTTATTCATACCCGACGCTATTGCACCACAGATTTAGAACCCCATGATTCAGCTGTCCTTCAGTGTGTTGCAAACTAAAAACTATCGTTTTTCTTAATTTCGAAATGACTATACTTCCCTGTAGGATAATAAATTATATGGGTTTTAAGATTAAGAAAAAATTAGGAAAATAAGGTAAGCAATGTAAGCATTACTTTTCCGTTGATCATGGTCAGTAGTAAACAGAGCTTGATCGTGTAAAATCCAGAGTTGAAATCATTAAGGCCATCCACCTGCCTTTCGATATAGGTAATGTCTTTCTGATTTTGTAACTTCTTTTGTCTCTTTTTTTCACCTAAAGCGGATGGGATGACAAAATCGTGTCGACGTCGGCAGTGGATTTTCCCAGATAGTGTCATCTAAAATTGTAGAGCCTATATGTGAGAAGTGCCTCCGATGCAATTTAAATTCTTTATCAAAAGTTTAGAGATAAATGTAATTAACCAAGAGAAAGTGGAGACTTCAGTCGTTACCTGTAGCGCATTTGTTACCTGCTGCTTTTTAATCAAACTAAGAGATACAAGGGAACTCATGACTAGGAATTTATCTGAAGCATCCACTTGTTGCCACATTTGCTTATATTGAGAGTGGCCCGAACTTCCATCAAAACCGTACTTAGAGATTAATCTGTAGTTCACCACACATTTTAATTCTTGAGAGGTGGAAGTGGTGGCTAAGCAGGCTATTGTTCCCAATATGGTGTGGTTCAGTGGTGCTTGAAGATTTACTTCGCACATGGTCTCAGTTATTTTAATTCCTTCGTTATAAGCTGCCTTTTTTGCTATCGCTATTCTATCATAACTGGGATACAATTCGTGTCCATGGCTCAGAGCTGTCCTACGAAAAGACCGATGTTGACACTTGGTCAAATCAGAGGCAATCATCAATGACAGTGCCTCTTCCACTGTCATCTCAGGGTGGACCTTTTCACTCGTCCTCCACTTTGAAAGAACTCTCTTAGCCCGAGTAGGGGTCGTAGTTGTTATTTCTGCAATTAGGTGAGCTGCTGCAGTGTCTCCCCTCTCTCTCAAACTCACAGATGCCGCGAGAGCAAGCTCAGCAGTAGTAGCAGTAGTTTTTAAAGTTTGAATTTTCTTCTGCGTGATCTAACACATTAGGTGCGACATCTTTTTGGCCGCCCTGGAATGCCTGGCAAATATAATATGAATTTTGTAGCATGAAGCTACAGGGGGAATTTTATTTAGTCAATCCATTTGAGAGGAATAGATTTTTACAAAAATACAATACTCAACCGGCTGTCGTTGAAGTATCGGGAAAGTGATGCATGACAAATTCTGGAAATGTTATAGTCAGCGAGCCAACTTTCGTATCGACACAAAAATCATTCATTATATCGAGAACTCTCTACCCATTTCTTAAGGTATGGCCATAGAATGCGTTTTGTCAGGAAGTCATTGAGAAATTTCAGAGCATCAGGGCCTTGTCTTAAATTCAGCCTCCGCGATAAATAATGGAGCAAATATTTTTTACCGAGTGAATGATTTTTTTACCAATCCCAAAATTATTTTGTAGATATCAAGTCATGTAATAATGTGAGGTGGCATTTTCAATGGAATGGCGGATGGAGCCTATGTAAAATTTAGAAATAATAAATTTGTCGAACCTATCCTAATCCAATGCCCTAATGCGTACACGGGGAGGAACGTATGGTAAACGTGTAAAGACATGGTAATCTGTATGTCAAAGTAGAACTGAGGGTATGATGCACATTTTAATAAAGCTAGAAGTTCCCATGGAAATACCTCCGTTAAGACGGCCAAGGGCTCCGCTCCAGGGTGTTATAAAACGATCGTTTTCGAAATTAGAATCCTGAGGGTCAGGGATCGGTGATTGAAGAAGGTATAAGGGTCTCAGCTGGTATCTTTCTGGTAGGTCTTTTTGTATGAGTCCCAGGAAAACAACTCACTTTGTCGAGGTTTGAACGCTTTTAATAGAAGTATGGTCTTCGATCGTATCCAAAGATAACGAAATGAACTTCGATGAAACGTGCAAGTACATCGCATGAAAAACCTCCACTGTCTTCACCATAGACCATTTGAGAATCGGTGTCTTGAAGCAAAACATAAAAACGGTGAATGTTGAGCGTTAAAACCCATACAGCTTCAATAACCTTACCGCGGCGCGGCTAATCCAACTCCCGACGCGCGGAGAAGAACCCTGCCGCGCGATCGAAAAATCAATGTAATTTCCGGCGACGCAAACTTATTTCAAAGAAAACTGCATAAAGACCTCAAGAAATCTTCAAACAATGCTCTCATATAAGTTACTCTGCACGACCTTGCCGAAAACCTATTTGAAATTCTACCTAAATGTAAAACTTCGTCGAAAAACAGTATCCGCCATTTTTTTTACTGCACGGTAAGAATTTATGGGCTGTATTCTTTAAGATTACGGAAAATTAAAGAAAAAACACCATGCTAACAGATTATGTGGTTTTTTATTCGGCAAGAATCCACCCGTAACTTCACCATTCACTTACTTTGGAAGATTTTCAGAGAAAATTGAAGACGGGCGTTTTTATGGAAATTTGCTCACGTTTGAGCCTCTGTATCTCAGTAACGGGTAGGACCTATGTCAAATGAAGTACATATCAATAAATGTCAATCATTTTTGAGTATACCTGCGAAGTTTCAAGTTTATAACTCAAAAAAAGCCATTTTGTAATTTTGTCCGGCTTTTTCCGATTTCCGCCCACTGTGCCGCGGGCCGGATAGAAAATTTGCCGATGGCTGAAGTATTCGACACCAACGTCTACTGAAGTATCCGGTGGCGAATTTCTTATTCACGAGCAGTTGAAGGCGACTTTGACGTGCAATACAGCGCTGCAATGCTCCTTGCGGCGTCTCAAAGAGTTAAACGAGCGAGAATCGCGCGCTACTTGAAACGAGTGCGCGGGCCGGATCCAGCCCGCGGGCCGTATTTTGGAGACCCCTGGTCTAAGCTGTGAAGTGTGATATTTCTTTCGGTCAGACTTCCTTAGAAATTCCAGTGGAATATGCACAGCGGAGAGCGGTCCATTTGGAAGTGGAGTGCGTTCCCTTTGGGAATTGTGCTAAAAAAACTCCGTATGTAAATACTTTTCCGATAGCGGAATGCGTGTCTGCGGATCAAAGGGCGGAGGAATCGAAGCAAGTGATGCTAATGGCTTTCTCCGGACAAGCAGCAACCAACCTGATCGCACACACTCTAACCAACATCTCTGAGAATACGGGGAAGTTGATACCGAAATGAGCTGGCCAAAAATGAGTTTTTTTCACTTTCAATTTTGGAATAAACGAATATGTTTTCTAGCTATAGAACAGTGAACACGTTTATGAACTTATTTCATTTCTAAGTTAATTTTTAGAGCAGGAGACGTCAGTCAAGTTATGATAAAATTATCTTATTTTTTCCTATTTTTGAGAAAATTGACGGAAGTATTTTGTTGTAGCTTCGTTGCATTAGAGTTTTTACGCAACAAAGATTTTTATGGAGACGAGAAATTAAAAACTTTGCTTACGGTCTTCATTCGAAAAGTGTTTTTCATTAATGTTTTCAATGGGATGAGTGGTCCAGAGTAGATTTCCGAAGTTAAATCAAATTCGGATGAAATTGCCAATAGATTATTCTGTCATTGTGTTAAAATATCCTATAAATATCTTATAGTTGGTAAGCAATTATTAATCGATAATCCTATTAGAGTTTAAATCCTTTTCAATGAATTCCGGAATACCTAAATTACCCGCTTCTCAGTAATGTTTAGAGCTGTATCCACTGGAACTCAAGTTAATGGTAAGGTTCTCTCAGTTTTATGCCTAAAACAGCTAAACTGTACGTAAACCTTTATCCATGGCATCACATGCCACGAAATATTCACAAAGTTTTAATGCATAAGATATTGTGAAAAACACACCAGAAAAGTGTCTACGATTGCCACAACACATGACCTTTTCAATAAGCTCCTGCTAACAACAGATTTTTTTTCTTGTTCTCGCGGGGTTTAACCTTGAGGTAAAAAAAACACCGGAGGAGATGACAAATCTTATAGTGCCAGAATAAAATAATTGGGAATATGAGGAGTGTTCATCTTCTGACTCAGACGCGGAATTAAAGCGGAGAACGCCTCCTTTTTTGTGTAATTAACAATTTAAATATTTGTTAATGCTATTTTATATATTTATCCGTTTCAATGACAAAAATTTCAAGTTTAAAGGCCTAATACCAATTTAATTATCATCATTATCATCATCACCTTACGCGCTGCCATTTTATAGTTTTAACGTTGCTAACAAGAGAAGAAATTCTATCTTTCCCCAGATATTCCGGTATCAAAATTTCAACTTGTCCCTGGCAACTATGCTTCCCGCATTAATTTCCTTTATTTTTATTAGAGTGTTTGTACGTTTTTGCGAAGTTGCCTCTAAAAAATTCAAACCTAAATTAGGCTCAATTCCGAGTCTGAGAATAGTGAGGTACTTTTAAACTGCTATATTAACTATTAAAATTTGCAAAATTAATGATGATCGAAAATTCCTGGAGTATACTGTAGGTCATATAATGCAAAAAGCTTTTTGCCAACGTTTTAGTTTATTTTAAAACCTTCCTCAGGGCTATGAATGAAAAAATGAGAGTAAAACGACAATAAAATACAATAATATACGATATTGATACATAAATGAAGGTTGCAAAACAGCTTTTATTTCAATAAAAATACAATCATCATTAATTACAATAAAAAACTAATGATGCGCTGAAATACCAGGCAGCCATATTCTCAGAGCTATGATGTCATATTTTTCTATGTGTTTTCAGGCATACCTTGTTCATTAGGGTGAGCTCCTCTACAGCGTGGACTGAGTGTAGAAAGAAGCCATGGAATGGCTTTTGGACTAGGTTCAACGTGTGTATCATATATATCTTTTAATTCATTCATTTCTCGGTTACACTGAAGAAAAATCTCTCTCTCGACTTTCCTACCTTAAACTACCTACTAGTATTTCTAGCTCTTTGGTTCTCGCTTTTGCATTTTTTTTGCAGATTTATGTCGATATTAATTAATAGTTAATATAGTTAATAGGGGCACTTAAACAGTGATGATCATTGTAATATTACGACTTTATTCGTGAAAACGAAGTCACTAACAAGTGTAAGTAACAGTACCAATACTAATTATTAAAAAAGGGAAAAACCGGAAAATTAATTTTCATTAAAAAGTTATAATTTGGGTATTCAAAATGATTGTAATTTAATGCCAAACACAGCGGTGCAAATATTTTCAAAATTCGATGTGAAAAAACTCATTATTACGTATCATTTAAATTAAGATCGTCATTTGAAATAATGGTACTAATATCGATAGTTACCTGGCACAGAGGCTCAGCGAGGGGAGTTTTGGGGAATAAACCCCCCGCCAGAGCTCAATGAAATTTTTAAGTTTAATCTATTTTACTTAATTGGATTAATTTTACTTATCGAATAGTGTAATTATTAATAAAATATCTCTCAGAATGCCGTAAAACTCACCATTTTGATCCATTTATCTTTATTTTTTCTGGCGGAGGGCCCCCGCGCCTCCCGCTTACCCTGGCGGGTATGTCACTCCCCCCAGGCCCTCAGTATTAGTTGCGCCTGAAACCCCCCCTAGCCTTTATTCCTAGCTGCGCCCCTGACCTGGCACTTTTACTTTAGTTAGCCTTCCAGTAGTGCTTAAAAACTTTTGACGAATTAGTGCTGCAAACACTATTATTTTATTCACTTTGACCTAATATCTGATAAGGTTTCCCGTCGATTGCTACTTATGATGAATGAGGCTACTCAACAAAAACCTCCAGTGAAATATTAAAACTTCGTTCCGTGGCATGTAGGTATAGTCCAACATAATCAGCATGGTATATTAAATATGAGTTTTTACACAAATTAAGCAACAATTACTGCTGTTAATCGAAAGTAGGCAATGGTATTTATGATACACTTAATCTAATCAACTGCATTACAATCGTAATCCTCCCGGGCGCAAATACTCTATTGTTATTGGCCTACTAAACGATATTTTTGGCTGAATCATCCTAAATAAGTGTCTTAAAATCTTTAAAATATACAAATTGTAAAAAATTCATCAATTAATCTATGCTTAACCCTCGCCACCTGTTACTAAAAAAATTACGTCCTACCTACTTGGGGTCTTTTTTGACCCCATCGTGGATATTATTTTTTTTAATGAAAAATAATACTCCAATGACTTATATTAATGAGTATTTTATTTGAACACATAACAGGTCAATTAACAGAAAAATCCCACTCCAATATATACATTGGATAATTTACAAAAAATTAAAAATATTACAATTTTTAGAATTGAATGAGGACACAATAGAACTACATATTTAAGTACATAGTTTGATTATCTGAATGCATATTTTTAAAAGTTAACATTTGCACTGTAATTTTAAAACTTTGTTATTACAATTTACAAAGAAATTGTAATAAAAATAAAATATTTTAACAAATTCTGATGACTCAAAATATTTGTGGCAAATTTTAATCTGAATCTTCATCTCCACTACCATTACTGTCACATTGCATACAGATGCTTCTCTTTTGAACATGATTACTACACACATATCTATTGCAAATATTACAATGAGTACTGGTTTTTTTGTCACTCTTACGTGGGCATATGCAACATCTACCACGCTTATTTTTGGACATAATTTCGATTTCATTTTCTGGCAGAATGTTGCCAATCCCAGCATTTTTTATGGCAGTCTGAATTCTTTTTGTTTGGCAACCGGTTTTTCCTATTCGACGATGAATTTCAGGCGTTATCAATTCTTTTGCTAATTCTAAAAGGAACCGCCGCCTAGAATTTTTTCCGCGGAAAGAGGGGTATTTTCTCAAATACATTTGATATGCATTTATACCTGCAAGGTCCACGATATCAAAGAAGATAGTCAATGGCCATCGTCTAGTCCCTCTTTTTACAGAATACTGTCGAGCCATTTGATCCACAGTCATCATCATCAGTGATTACTATCCTTAGACAGGTTTCCACTGGACTTCTCTCCATCTTTCTCTATCCTGAGCATCCTCCTTTAGGTCTTTGTATTTTCTTCCTCTTCTTATATCATCCAACATTCCCATCCTCCTTCTTCCTCTTCCTCTCTTTCCTTCTATCTTCCCTTCTATTATTCTCCGTTCCAAACAATTCCTTCTTAATATATGCCCTAACCAACTTGCCTTCCTCTTATGAATCATATGTATTAATTTTCTTTCCTCGCCTATTCTTCTTAGAACTTCCTCATTCTTCACTCTGTCAGTCCACTTCACTTTCAACATTCGTCTCCATACCCACATTTCAAAACTTTCTAAATATCTCTCCTCCTTTATTTTAACAGTCCATGATTCACATCCGTACAACACTACACTCCACACAAAACATTTCATAAACCTCTTCCTCATCTCTATTGGAATTCTAAGTATCTAAGAATTGGAATTCACAGTATTCACACCAAATTTTGTTGAGTTGTAATAGAGAATTACTTCTGGTTTTTTCTTTTCAGAGGAACATATTTCAAATGCCTTATGTTGAGTAGACAATAATACCACTGATTTTCCTTTGCTGGGGACATAAGAAGTCAAAAGTGTGTTATGGGAAAATGCAAAATTTGAGGAATTAATCTCCCTGTTTTTTGATGGGAGCATTATTGGTGGCAATTCCCTGCGATTTTTTCGCATTGTACCCACGAGTGTTAGGGATAATTTTAATAAATCTTGCCCAAGATCAAAACTTGTAAAAAAATTATCTGTGGTGATGTTTCGACCAGACCCACTCAAGTGACTCACCAGATCCATTACTACCCGCTTCCCTTGCTGTATTTCACGCATATCTCCATGTTTACCTGCGTAGATTTGCAAATTTACAATGTACATATTTTCGCAATCCACAGCCATCCAAATTTTAATGCCGTATTTTCCTGGTTTCGAGGGAATATATACTTTAAAAGCACACCTTCCTCTAAAAGTACATAAATGTTCATCAACAGTGATATTCGGACCCGGAATGAATGAACTTTTACATGCACTAGAAAATAAGTTCATCATTTCTGACACAGCTTCTGCCTTGTTTTTTGTTTCCCTTTTGCGTGCTTCCCGAGTTTCTTTATTATCAAATCTTAAACAGCTTAGAATATTTTCAAAGCGACTTCTTGACATAGTTGCTTTAAAAATTGGAAATCCAAATTCATCTGACCAAAATTCGTTCAAAGGTTTTCCTCGCCCTTTCTGAACACCGTATGTGATACACAGGCCAAGAAAAGCTAAAAACTCAATGGAATCGAGGTTCTTCCATTTGCGTAAGCTTTTCCTATCCTTGATTTGATTTGCCCGTTGATTAGTGTATTGACAAATATTTTTAACCATTAAATCAGTTATAAAGCATCGAAAAAATTCAGATTTTTCCACACACTGAATATGTCCTGGGAAACCTGCGTCCTGCCTGATAATATTCCTGGAGAGTATTTTTCCAGGCGTCTTTGGCTCCACAGTATCCCATTTTATTTTTTCATATTTACTCACCATGAACCGTGAATCGTCTTTGACATATTCATCTTGTATTTCCTCATCCTCCTCTTGGTCTTCTATTTCCACCTCCATGTTGTCTTCCTCTGCTTCACTTCCATCACTCTCATTTGGAATGTCTTCTTCATCTGAGCCAAATAAATCGGTAAGAGCTTCGTTCTCGCTGTATCCAGGAGCAAATTTGACTCTATAGGCTGCCATAATTAGGAATTATTCCTGTATAACCTAATCCTACATTCGACAAGAGGAGATATGCATAAGAATACACCCTAATAAGTAGGAGTTGCAATTACATCGCACTTGACAAATAAAACAACACTAACCATTCAACAAATGCATATGCCGTTGACAAAGTGATTTTTTTTGCTTTGCTCTTAAATCCACTAGATGCAATATTTAAAACACATCGATTCCTTCAAAACCCTCACAAAAATATTGTGATTATTTCCTCACGGGAGCTGAAAAAAAGGAAAGTGGAACTACGAGAGGCTTCAAAAACTTCATATAACCTAGTAAATATATGAATCAGAACAATTTCCCGTAAAGGAAATAAAATTAGTAATGAAGTAGTTGGTAGGTAGTACTATGGTTTACAAAGAAACACTTACCGGTCCGCTAATAATTCGAATGTGGGAGATACTCTTGAGCCGGATACAAAGGTTAGCTATGACTTCTGCAGTCGACGGAGGCGTGACCACAAGTGACGATTCTCACTGTATATGCCGAGCTCATATCAGAGGCCGAATACTACTACTAATTGTAAGTAAGTCAAGATACGAGTGGAGAGAACAATTGAGAGAGATTGCTGGTGACAAAGAAAGCACACTGTTGATGAAGAATCAGCTCTGCGAAGATAACAGTTAGATTCAAAGTTGCAGAGCAATGAGGGCTTCTACAATCATCAGAGGAGCGACCACAAGTTATCTCTCTGTATCAGCTGAGCTTATTTCAGTGGACGAATATTACGACGCCCGGAGAAAACATTGACTAGGCCTAGCTGATTACAAAGAAAACACCCTGATGGCGAAGAATTAGCTCTGCGCTGATAATATTTGGGTTGGAAGCTGCAGAGCAAGCTGAAAACGTAGTTTGCTAGCAATCACTTGGTATTATTCAGCTGTTTTTATGAGATGGGGTGAGGTGAACATGATTGACTGCTTATGAGTTAGTCTCCAAGTTCAATCATTTGACACTGCTGGTATGGAATAGATTTTGCTTTTGGTTAGCTAATCCTCTATTCATTTCCCTAAGTGGTAATAAAGCTTTTTCAATACGACGGTGTATATTACCATTATATCAAATTCGGTATCACATGCGAAGGAAATACATCCAAAAAATCCATGGCGATCTTCTACGATGTTCTTCCCTTCTAATAATTTTAACATTCAATATGTTACTCATTTTATGATTAAAATGCTAATATTTATTCCTTACATGACAGAGTCATCAAAAAAGCAAACATTTGTTCAATTATTTATGAAAGACGATGATAATTCACCTCCAGGTGTTGAATCACGATCGGGGAGATTTTAGTTCCACATGCCCTACCTGGGGTCAGAATTGACCCCAACCCAGAAATTATTTTTTTTTAGGATTCTTGATGCAAATGCTTTGAAAATGAAAAATGGAATTGATGTAAACTTGTTTTATAGGAGCATTCCTAAAATAATATGAATTAAACTGTAAAAGTTATAAAGTTATTCACATTTTTCTATGAGCTGGGGTCAAAAAAGACCCCAGGTAGGTAGGGAGGGTTAAGACTATAGCAATTTTTGACCGGCTTTTCCTCAAACTGAATCTTAAGGATAGCCTTGAACTCTTTCAGCGATTTCTTTTTACATTGTTTTACGCTTGTAAAACGACGGATCTTCCAGATTCTCGATATTTTAGAAACAGGAAAAAATCACTCGGAGCCATGTGTGGCGAATGTGGAGACTATTGTATTGTTCCAGTGCTGTACTAGGGGACTGCATAGAAGGGGGTCCAATTCAATCCCATAGAAGGCTGACGTCTGTTGCCACTTCGGTCGCATTTTAATCGGTTTTCAAAAATTTCCGCGGTGCGGCGATGATTGCAATGCGATCCACTTTTATCTAATATTTGGAAGCATAATGTTTGACATTGCGAGGAACAGCATTCGAGAGTTATGAATTTGGTAGAGCACATCATCATGTGCATACATTTCGGTTAATTCACCTAGTTATACCTTATTTACCCGTTCAACTGGGATCAATTTGTCCGTCAGCGACGCGAGTGGCAACTTTTGAGACTTATTGAGCGTTGGTTGACAACATATTTAGAGGTCGACTTGAGGATCCTCTTTTGTAATGTTCGTGGTACTGTATACGGCCAAAAACTTACGATGATGCAATGAAGTAGGAGCCGAAAATCGCCGAGCTTAGAATAACAGGTCCAATCTCAGCGGCTGCCACACAAAAAGTAAACCATGAATAGGGCCGAAAATTTTTTCATACTTTGGGGGCATGCATAGCAACAAAAAAAATTAAGATAAAGCATAGCAACATAAAAAATTCACGATCGGGCTCTCCAAACTCGCGAGAAATGTGAAAATTTACCTCCCGTTATTTTCTGAACACACCTTGTACGACTTTTGTAAATATGCGGAGAAAATTTTGTGATTGACACCATCGCATTTACGTGTTCTGGTCTTCAGGAAGTAAATTTTAATTAAATGCATCGGCCAGGGCACACCTTTCCGTGGCATAGTGACCCAATTTGAATAAACCTCATTGCTAGTCTTAATGCATTTAATTATATGTTCATCTTGAGTCATAAAGTAGCCTCTTTTTCCGATAAAAAATTAAAAGTAAAGGGCCTAGCTGGTTAAGATGGTGGA
The DNA here is from genome assembly GCF_921293095.1 of Ischnura elegans. Taxonomy (NCBI): domain Eukaryota; kingdom Metazoa; phylum Arthropoda; class Insecta; order Odonata; family Coenagrionidae; genus Ischnura; species Ischnura elegans. The sequence goes on along the minus strand of NC_060259.1, from coordinate 1,925,735 downwards.
AAGTGCCCCCAGATATTTTGAAAAATAATAAATATACACTTGAAGGGCAAAACAAATTTTGTGTTTCCCCAAAGTTTCAGGCCACAACGATTGAAATTTACCCCAAAAAAATTGAATCACGATTTTTCATTTTTTAATCATATCTCCAGTTTTTATTGTTACAAATAGTTTTGTTGATTTTAAAATGCATATGCTATAATGTTCTACCATCATGATTTTTTTATGCAAATTTGAAAAGTTCAAAATTAAATTAAAATTTTTTAGGAAACAGTAGACACGCCAAAAATATATGTTGTTGCCCCTACATCGAAGTATAATCCTAATTTTTTCAGATTTAAAAATTGTTGAAACATGGTCAAAAATACGAATAACTGCTTTGCGCCATTTGCATCTATGTATTCCACGAGGATATTTGATTTGATTGTTGGGAGAAGCGATTGTTGATCAGTTAGTTGTATTATTAATTAAGAATATCTATTAACAAAAAATATCTATCGCGCTATGAATAACCGTAATTAATGTTCATAACCAGACTGTTAATTTCTTCAAGCTTTGAGAATGCAACGTCTGACGCAAATGATTTTTTTCATATCTGCTCTAATTAATTACCCATGACTTGATCGCCAGAGTTTGATCCAATTTCCGAATTACTGCGAGATTATGACTTTTATAATATTCGGGGAACAGTTTTCGAAGGAGCGATAACACTTCATCATTGTTGATGCCAACAATAAGATTTCTCTGATGCTTACTTTCTCAATTGGTGCCTGTTAAACACAAAAGACGAGTCGCGTGCGGCACCGAGAAAGAGAATTTATTAGGATAAAACGCTTAATGATGGGCTGGTTTTACATGAATGTAGCGCTGCATAGAACAGTATAAATGCGTGTAATTGAAAAGGTTAGTTCAACTCAGAAGAAATAAGTGGGTCTGTCGAAGGATGACGTCCTTTGACACCTCGTATTCGCGGAGACAGAAAGGGTCCCAGAGACACCACATTAGGAAGGAGCATTGGTGGCATTGAAGCTGGAGAAATGTGTAATTATCGTGTTCCTAAGGAACCAGGCAGCTGCCCTATGACACATGGAGGCGAGTAAAAGGGCATCTCATTTCCGAGTTGAGGAACGCGAAGGGACAATGACTAACAGGGTTATTTCCAAAAAGAAAGAGAATCTTAAAGGGCCGTCGTTTTAGAAGCGTATAACAATATAAAAAGATTAAAAATAAGTGACACGCTGCATACACCCGTATGTCACTTATTTTTAATCACCATGAGCCGCGAAAACTTCAATCAAGAAATATGAAAAGAAATCGCTGAAAGAGGTGGAGGATATCCTAAAGATGGGGTTTGAGAAAAATCTGGCCATTTTTTTTTTCAAAATATCTGGGGGCACTTTTCATCATCTTAACTTGCTAGACCATTTCAAAATCCTCGACAGAACTTCAAGTCCTACGGATGGCAAACGTATCAACTTCCTCACGTCACCTTCAAAGGGCCAAGGGATTCAAAACGTGCTTGCATTATTTTAGGAGTATTTTCAGAGATATTAAATATTTACCTACACCTGTTGGACCTGATTGCCATCCAAGGGAAAAATATTTCGTATTTTAACATAACTCTTTAGTGCTCTCGTAATTCCTATCCACGAGGCTAGAAATAATCCGTCTATTTAGTCGACCTTACATCATGGAACGGTGACCTATGTATCGTACCCCTCTGTGAACAATTTGGCTTTTGTGGCTCAACATCGTTTGGCGGGCTAGTAGTACTTTCAATTTTCTTCGTTGGAGCATTCAATTGATTGGCTCTGGCGAAGTGAAAGGAAAATTTCTCGAAAACCAAGATGAGTTGTAATTGCATTCATGAGATCGACTCGGTGGCTTGCCTAGAATGGAAGAGGATGAACGGTGGAGAAAACAGCGACAGCAAAAACAGTCGGGAGTTTTTATCGACGCGTACATTGAAAGCAGAGCAGAGCGCCCTTTGGATGGACCTTTGAAGGTGAAATGAGGAAGTGGACACGTTTGCCACCCATAGGACTAGAAAGGAAATTCTCACGAGGGTTTGAAATAAATATTCGTCGCCATATACTTGATTGAGCACTTCATGTGCATTAATAACGCACTATGATCCTGTAAAATAGCAATCCATTACATTTAATCCACATAAATATATTAGAAAGAGTTAACATTCCTTTTATCGAGTGTATCCCCGGTAGCCAAATTGTATTTAAATATGCACATGTAGACGTATTAGACAGTCGTTACATAGAGATTATTTGGAAAATATTGCTCTTGATAAAATAATTCCCGACTTTTTTCCTCAATGAAGACCTATTGGCCCTCTTTAGCATTTGGATTTCAAGCAGGTGTATCTCGTCCTTTTTTCCATTGAGCAACACATCCGATCTAGAAAATTCGACAAGTATATTGATACAGGTGAGTTCAGTAGCCTTTTTAAAACTAAGGAAATAATTTACAGTGGTTGAATATAGATAATAAAATGTATTAATTTAATTATAACGGACTCTTCTTACACTAAGTTGTTAATTAAATAAATCAGCCTCATTCACAAGCACTAAAAAGCATTAAAAGAAAATGCACCGGTTTATTGTCAACAGGATGAAAAAATTGTTCAAACTCTTTACGGCAACTGAAGGCTCCTCTTCATCGACCAAAGTTATTTGAGGAAGTGAAGAGTTCTATTTTGGCGTTTCTCTCTTTTAAGTAGACTGGTTCGCGGGGTAAGTGATCCTGAAATGCCTGTGATCATTTCTCCCTTATATGAACTGGTTATCTTCCTGCAATTGTTTCTTAGTTACTTACGGAAAAATATAATAATTAAGAAGTTAATGATATAAATAAATTATCGCAGTGAAGTCGCCATTGCTTTGAAATCAATCATACTCACCCGGCGCTTAAACAGGAAGGTTGTCTTGGATTGGTACGGGTAGGGCTCATCTCACACAAAGCCAAAGGAGGGTGCAATTGAGCAAATCAGGGCTGGCGGGGCGGGGTTCCTTTGCAGTCAGTGGGAACGCCATGCAGAAAATGGAGAAATGTTGTGCAGCTGTTTCATCCAGATTTGAACCCGGCACCCTTTGGTATGCAGCAGCGCTCTGCTTACTAGGGCAACCTTTTGAACTTCAGTTAGCTACATTAAACTTCAGATGAATAGGGAATCGTAAGAATAATATTATGAAGCCGAAGCATTGGCTGTAGTAAGAATTTTGTTTAATCCTCATAGTTATGAATGATAAATATTCCTTGTAAAAGGTGTCATTAATCAATCTGTGAGTTAATTTTTTTTAAAGGATCATAGTTATCTTAAAAAAATATATATTACGTAAAATTTCTCATTTTTTATCATGATTTACATCAAAACATCTGTGATAACCAAAGCAACTATGTGGAGATTTTGATTAATACCACTACTATATCTTCAATACGATTTCAAGTTTATAAAATATCAAGCGTAGTTATTAGGTGGCTTAAACTCCTGCAGCAATCACAAAACACAAAAATTCCGTGGCATTCATAATTGAGTGAAGATTTGAGCGGGAAAAACCTCAAGGGGGACGGGAAGTGAACGAGGGTAGGTGCGGGGAAGAACTAACTAGTGAGAGAAGATGAGCGCGAGAGATTGCCATGAGTGCAGGGTACCAATCCGAGAATTGCACAGCTATCGTGCTGCCAGGGTATAAGATCATTCGGCCGTTAAAAAAAAACAGCCAATTGGTGACGACCTTAGAGACCGGATGAATAAAGTAGAACGAGGCACCGCCTTAAGAAACGTATATGGTGGGTTTTGTCTACACCAGGTGAACGAATCGATATCGATAAGTTTTAAATGACTTATTGAGAACGCAACATGAGTTCGTTAATATTTTGTTGATGCATGCATTAAATTGCAGAGAAAATCAACTTTGCATACCTCTGCCACCTTTACCTGGCTGCTTTCACACTCTGATTTACATCTTCTGCGTACACTAGGCTTTAAAATGGGATTCCAATTCGCTGTAATGATCATGGAACGTATGTTTTCGTTTTATCTCCGTTTTTGCTCTCTCAATGACATTTGAATTACTAGATGAAGCATGAATATCCTTGGGACTCAGATTTTCTTCTTTGTTATTTTGTAAGTATTGATGCATCAACTTCCGATGGAATGGATACCATCCTAAGTACTCCGCGGATAAATATTACATCTTCTATGTTTTTGTTGACATCATATAAATTGGAATGTAGAAAACCCACACCTCTTATATCAACTTAGCGTCATTGCGAAGAAGATATACCTACATGGGCAATGCCGGGAGACAAAATAACATTTCTACTAGACTCTATTCTATCTAATGCAGAGGTTTAGAAACCAGAGAAAGGACTGCAAAAGCTACCCGGGGGCAGATATCGACAGTGATCATAATCTAGTCATGATGAAATGCCATATGAAATTCAAGGAATTAAAGAAATCAATGAAGAACGCAACGTAATTAGAGAAACTAAAGGAGCCAAAAAATCAACAGTCCTTTCAAGAAGTAGCGGAGAAAAAGATAGTGTTACTTAGGTCAAATTGAGAAATAAGTGGAGCATAGCTGGAAAATTAATCAAAAGTGGGCTTCAGGGGGCCACTAGTAAAGTTCCAGGGAGAAAAAAATGTGTGAAGAAAAAGCCATGGATCACGGATGAAGTCTTAGACCTCATTGAAGAACGAAGAAAGTATACGGATCCGAATACTGAGGAAGGATAGGCTTGCTACAAGAGAATAAGGAACAAGATTTGTCGCAAAGCAAGGGAAGGTAGAGAAGTGTGGATGATGAACATATGCGAGAACGTGCAAAATAACCTTGTACAAAGGAAAATGGAAACAGCGTATTGAATAGTAAGGAACCATTTCAAGGAACGGAGTGCAAGATGTAATACCATAAATGCGAAATGTACTCAACAGGAGATTTACCTAGTGACTTCGAGAGGAACATCATCATATCTACACCCAAAAAGAGGAGACCAGATAAGTGCGAATATTCTAGGACTATAAGCCTTATGACACATCGCGTCGAAGATACTGACAAGAATCATTTACAGGATAATAGAAAGAAGAGCAGGAGAATTCCTGATTGAGGACCAATTTGGATTTAGGAAAAGTAAGGGCACAGGAGAAGAAATTTTGACTCCTAGGCTTCCTAAAAAGAAGAGAATGGAGGAGAAAAAACCGACTTTCATAGCATTAGTCGATTTAGAGAAGGTATGTGATAACGTGGAATGGAATTAAATGCTTAGAATTTTGAAAGAAATCAGAGTGCCCTGCAATGATCGTAGAATTGTTCACAGTTTGTATAAAAACCAAGTAGCTGTGATAAAATGTGGACCCAATTGTGCAGAAGCAAGAATAGGAAAAGGAGAGAGAGAAGGGTGTGCTCTGACTCACGTAATTTTTATGTTTACATCGAGAAAGCCATCAATGAAATCAAGGAAAGTGATTTTGGTTTCAATATCAACGGAGAAAAGATTAGTACCTATGCTGCGATTGGCTGACGACGTAGCAGTCATAGCCGAGACAGAGTGGGTTTTCAAGACAACTTTGACAAATATGAAACAAGGACAATGGCCAGATATCAGCTTAAAATCAAGAAAGAGAAGACTATGATATTACTATGCAGCAAAAAGAGGAAGCTGGGACAAACACTAACCTAGGAAAGCCTAAGCTTGAAGAGGTGTAACCGTTTTATTACCTGGGAAACCGAAATACCAATAATGGAAGAAGCAAGGAAGAAATAGTCAGAAGAGTAGCGCAGGCGAAGAGGGCTTTTTACGGAAAGAAGAATCTTTCTACAGCTGAGAATACAAGCATAGAAGTAAGGATGCAATTCATCAGATGCTACATGTGGAGCATGTTTCTCTATGGAAGCAATGCTTGGAGGTTCACAGCAGCAGAAAAGTCCAGAATAGAAGCACTCTAAATGTGGTGCTAACGAAGAATGATGAAGATGAAATGGATCAACGGTGCAAACATTGAGAGTTCTAAGGAGAGTGGGAGAGAAGAGAAGTGTTTGAAAAACCTGAAGGAAAAGACGCGACAAGTTAGTTGGCCACATTATGAGACATGATGGACTGATGAAAGCAATCGTAGATGGACAGGTGGAAGGGAATAAGGGCATCGGATGACCTTGAATGAGTTATATAGGACATATAAAGGTTTATAGAGGATGTGAAAATAGAAAAAATGCGTCGCTATGAAAAGCGTAGCGCATAGGAGGGAGGAATGGAGAGCTACGTCAAACCAATCTTAGGATTGTTGACTAATTATGATGAGTGTCAACCTTAATAAATGCGTAATTTTTATTTTCCTTTTTATGACATTTTGAAATGTTAATGACGTTCTGAGGGGACCCGTGCCGACATTGCTCTGCGACTCAATTATAATAATTTAAAATATTAGAGATGGCTGAGGTGAAATTTTAAAATATTTAATAATGTGAAATGTGAAATGCAAACCGTGACTCCTGGAAATGCGAAGGAGATGGCTTATAATAATCCTGGAAGCAATAATCCTGCTAGAGGAAAGAACGGGGTTGGGTTGAAAATGAAATGAAGGTACCTGAAGGCAAGGCACACTCCATATAAGCAACACCATCGAAAATATTGTGAAAAAAGATTATTAGCATTGATTTTAAAAGAAGAAGGATATGCTTAGAATGTAACCTACTTATTTTCAAAGGTTTTAATATAGAAACACTTCATAGTTTACAAGTTAATGTTTGCTAAATCCAATTGACGTGGTGTTGGTCTCCATTTCCGGCTACTGATATTCAAGTCGAGTGATCTTCATAAGTGGAGGGTCGATATTGTGAACATTTCAAACGCTCTCTCCCAACTCCAAAATGACACTTCGTGCCGATATCAGTCGTTTTAAATAATCGTAAAATGTGCCAAAATGGTATTTCATTCATCAGAAGTTGATCAAGCGATCTTGCACCAACGTACTCGGAGGTTGGGAAACGATCGCACGAGGCCATTCAAAAATCCCGCCTCTGGTGGTGGTCGACACAAAACACCCATTCCCCGCAGTGGAATGGAGCTCCCCTTTTGACGCTCGGCTGCGTTGATAGGCATTGCGATCCTTCACGGCTCCACCCAATCGCGCTAAGTCGCGTCCGCTCTTCGGCCAGTTCACTCTTTGCCTCACTGCGAGCCGTGTCGGGTGTGCGCCGAGACCTCGCCTCTCATTGCATCACCTCGCCTCGCATTGCATCACCTCGCGTCGCATCGCATCGCCTCGCCCATCGCGGCCCGCGTCCGGCCGCGGGGGACCGCTGTCTAGCCAGCGTTCGGCGCGCTCCACTACGCTGCCTGGGATGCTGAAGGCCCTGACTGATCGGCTGCAGAGGACTGTGGGTGGGCAGGGGAGGAAGTGGGCTCCGGGGAGGTTGAATGCGACCCGCATGGGGCGGACGGCGCGGGCCGCGTGGGGAGCGGTCGAGAGGGGCCTCGCCTCCGAGGCCCTGGCTGCTTTCCCCGCCAGCCCCTTCCTGCCGGAGTATTTCCGCGTTCCAAACCTAAGGTGATACACTCTTGATCCTTTCATCAAGTTGAAAACCCGTTTATTCCCTTCAATGAAAGCATTTTGCATCCGATTTGGTTCTCAGGGGTGCGGCATCCACGGATATAATCTCACACTCTGTCTCATGTAGAAACATGTGCAGCATTCGTTAAGATAATTACATGAGTAGAGAGAGTTCCCTCTTTGGCCTCTTATGATATATCTTCAATTGTTCTTGAAGTATTATGGATTAATAAAAGAACTCATACAAGATCAACGTTTCCGACAATTATTCTAGTATTTTCAAGATTTTCGTGCAATGAGTTGTTTCACGTACAGTTGTTTTGAGTTGTTTTACAGATACCCGCAGTCCAATTCTGAAAACAATTAATTAAGAACAATTCTGAAAAATAAGTAAAATATGCAGCACGTAAACAACTTTGTAAACGATTTCATAGTTCAAATCTTCTAAAAATCTTTCTTTTTTCAACGGTGTTGATTTAGCATGAGTACAATGAATGTATTTTCATCGCTGTTCCGTCCAGTCCTCTAACCTGATAGTTTCCAAGAGAATAAACTTCCTGACCTCCTTTTATTTATTCAGCACTTAAATGTCATACTTCAGTTGCAATCAACGCACATTTGTCACATGGAAAAAGGCTATCATTATCACTGCAACTTCAATAACATGGCTATTAGTGTCACAGTGACTTTGCGTAGTTAGTTTTGTAATTTTCTCATGAGTTTAGAAAAGGAATTGATGAAAGTTCAAAGCAAGGACCTTTGCCCAGATGATCCAATATTGCTCTTCGAAATCCTGGTCGGTGAAGTCATTTGTGCCTTCCATCATGAGCAAGGTCTGGGACAGTGAATGGATTTGAGATGGCTGCTGCACATACGGCCAAAATTGCAAAAATCCTAACTACAACCACAGCCTTTGAGATTGGGAAGAACATCTGTGCCATCGAATGCACTTTTTTGTTTTAGCAGGGACTTTGTTTAATTTGAAGTGATTTTTCTATAAATATATGATTCAATTTTATTGGGTTGTGTTGCGAGCAATACCATGACGTTCTTGGAGAGTCAAAACTTCCTCCATGGCTGTCAGCACGGTAAGGTAGATCATGCAAAACACTCCGGCGCTCTTTCTTCATGTCGTTCTTAAATTCGGTGAATCGAAAAGATAAGTCAACGTATTGTTTCTCGATCATTTAAGAAAGCTTTCGACTCGGTACCTTATGAAAAAGTTTCATGCAAATTATAGTCATGCGGGTCAACAAAACACTGGTAACCTGGATACGCGATTTTTTAAATGATCGTATGCAAAATGTAGTTATTGAAGGAATTAGATCTAGTGTAGTGAAAGTGACATCGGGTGTCCCTCGAGGAGGTGCAATAGGCCGCCTTTCCTTCATTATATACTAATATGTTCATTATATGGGCTGGATAAAACTGCGTAATGTGATTTTAACCCTGGAAAGCTGATCCCAGTAGGAACCGAAATAAAAAAATGATGTTTAGGTCGATAACGTACTTTTTTTAAACTGTAGAAACTTTAAGCCAAACGCTACGATTTGTTGCCGGATACCTTGGATGCCTCGCGAACTCCGGCAGGCAAAGATTTCGAAGTCATGCATTGTCTAGAGCGTCCGGCAACCAATTGACAAACTCGCAGCCAATGAGTTCACCAAAATATATTTCTCCGCTGTCGACCAACTGACGAGTGATTCAATCGCTATTCTTCCAAATCGGTTATATTAGTAAAAGGCAAAGTTCAACCTCAGAAGTGACCATTCATCAGTAGCCTCCCACGGTTTAACAAAGGACCAAAATTGCATTCAGAATTAGTTTATCACTTGTAATACTTATTTTGTTACAATAATTCTTGATGGGTCTGTGGGGGCGGGCTTTGAAATGGCAGAGCCTCCGTCGTTTGTTGCTGCTATTTGCGCACCGCGAGCGTCACGATTGGTTTCATTATATAAGTCCCTTATCCTTTTTTGATCGGTATTTGTCCGTGCGGAATGTTTTTACAGCACCATTTACACCTACATAGTATCCTGCGTGCCACCTCAAAGGTGTTTGGCAAGGGATGATCAATCACCAACATGCAGCATAGAAGATATCATAATATGAATTAATCAGCTGAAATCGTTCAGTATGGCGTAGACTCTGATGCGTATACAGAAAATTCAAAAGTATTGCAACAAATGGAGCGGCGCCACTTTCTCTGCAGTTTGGAAATCGAGTTTCGGTATTTCCTATTGTACCAGTGGGAGGGAAATTTGAACGACATTCCCACCTTCCGCAATATTTTTATAACAACATCATTCAAGGGAAATGTATGCGGGATATGTGCAATGTTTAATACCACATAAATTGTGCAGCTCATGCTACATAATAAATCTACGTCCAGAATGTCAATTTACTTTCTCTCGTAAGTTGGCCGATCCGTCGAAGTATATTGTCTTACAATTAACGCTGAAGCTTTTCGATCAGGAATAGCGAGCATAACATACATATAAAATATCCGCCTCATTATCATGGCAAATAATGCCACTGAGTGTTAAAATTCAGTTTATTTTAGTGACATTAGAAGACTGGTTCATTCCCTTGCCTGGCAAAGCTCTTAATGCTCCACTGTGGAGTCAACGAGTGAGATGGACTAGTGGTTAAGGAGAAGATTTACCACGGCAGCAATCCGAAGTCGGTGAATCGAACCTCTGCGATCTAATTTATTTTCAGTAACACAGTATGGCAGTAACATTCTTTTAACCCAATTTAATGCATATTAACGTAGTTAAACACTGCTGTCGTTATAAAATTTTGAATGGAGAAAATTCTCTTTTTGCTTTCCGCGGATGTCATTATTTATTTTTACCGAAATATCAATGCACCAATAATATGGAAAATATTTCGGTCAGGTAAACTGCTCAATCAAGTCCTTTTTCGTATTACCCGAATATTCTATCGTTTTCAATAATATGCAGACTCTCACGAGACCCGCTTAATTGATGGGGCTGGGTCGGTGTAAACTTGGAAGGTTGGCACATGAAGCAACCTGCATCCTTAACCTTCGCGGCGAGCCGACGAGGACGGGCACGGACGCGACACGGAAATTAAGATTAACGGATGGAATGCATTGGGGTAATTGACGTCCCCAGGGCCGTCGGAGTGTCTTCTTTCGGCCTCCATGGCGAGGTCTTTCCCATATTTGGATTCATATTTGGACTCACCGTTTACGTTTTGCCGATACGTGAATCCGTGGCGGAGTGGGCCTCTATCGTGTGCTATAATGTCGTGAGAAATCTGCGAAGGATCGAATCCGAAGCAATCATACTTTTTTCATTTAAAAAAAAGTTATATTCTAAGTATCAACATAATCTATTCAGGTGACTCAAGAAAAACTCAGTTATGAACCTTTTTAACGAGTAAAGAAATAACTAAATGTAGCCTCCGAGGTAGTCCACATTGCGAAAATCCTCACAACACATGAAGTAAATTTATGATCAGTAATGCAGGGAAATAACTATAATTCCAAAACGCCTACTCCAAGGAAAGCGCCGCACGGTCATAGAAATATTATGTATATTAGCAAAATATATGAGTATATACATGCACAGAAAAAACTTGGGAACGGTTAGTAATTCCAACAGAAAATCCATGGAAGATTAGAACAATGGGAAAAGCATGCTATGAGTGATCTTAGCGAGGGACCCATTAATGATATTGATGGAAACACCGTTGCTATCCTTAATAATACGAGGGAAGAATGACATTTAAAATCTCTCTGTTATGCTGCCTGTTTCTTTGATTTTATTTTCGTGGTCATGTCTACCATAGTACGACGGTAAAGGTAGGATATGTTTCACATTGCCTGAGAAAACATTTTCTCCGAATTCACTAAGTAAATTTAGCCTATACTTCGCTCAACGCTCCTGTTAAAATTCTAATCCTAACCCGCGCAACATACTGGTAGTGCTGCAATTTTTATCGTAAAAACTCATCACGAATCTGGCCGCCCTGTGCTGTACTCGATTGATTTCAGTCATACTTCAAAGGGTCATACACGCTAGCAGCATATTTTAAGTGAGGCTTTGCTAGAGTCTGGCAGCGTACCTCTTAACATTTTTCGGGCACTTAACGAGGATTCTTTTCACAGATCCCAGTTAACGGTTTGCTTTCCCGCATACTTCGCGCATGTGTCTTTCTCATTTTAGACTGGATTGCTATTTGGCAATTGACGCCAAAATGAAAAAAATGAGACAAATGCATGCGCAAAATAGGAAAAGATAGAGAAGATCAGGAAATGTAAATGAGAAAAACAGTTAACTTACTAGTATCATCCGGAGTTTCTTAAGGTACATTTTATTTTTAATCATAAGATCGAAAAGACGATAATCCAAGAAATAATAAAAGACTATACCTTAACAAATTACATGTGGTCATGGAATCTCACCGATACGTCCACCAAAATAAATGCTTTTACATTTGGATATATGAAACTAACCAACACAGAAAAAATCCAAGTACTTGATTTTCAAGATAATTATCAGGCATACAGGAAGGAGAACCGTTCGACGACGCACCAGAAGCACAACTAAATGTTCAAGTACATTTCGCTTGTAATAAAGAGAATATGTCTGCGAGAATATCGGCAACAAATAACTCGGGGGTACCGCGGAGCCATAAGGCGACCCTTGTCGCCAGGCCTTTAAATAGGTCTGGGGGGCTGGGGAGTGGAGAGCTTGCTTGCCGACTAAATAAATGATTTTCCCTACGTTAAGTGCACAATTCAAGTCCATTATCCGTAGTAGTTTAAGGAATGCACGAAAAGAAAGAAGTCGTTCAGAATACATCTTGCAGTGCTCCACGATTACATAATAAGTGTCATTCGTACCAATATTTATCAATTTAAATTTCTGGAGATTATTTCCTATCTGTATTATATTGATCATTAGGATGGAAAAGTGAATGTGGCCATGTCGCATCCACACGCTTTCTGCGTCGCCGTACTCTCCGCCGCCGCCAGCCAGAACCGAAGTCGACCGCACGCTCGAAGAAACGATATAAAATACGGAGTTGCATGTATGAGTAGGATTTTACTATAGATTTGCAATGGAAGAATCTTTATTGAACGACGTGGTATAAGTCACATGGCGGAACTCGGCGGAGGTATCTACTTTTTCTCCACCTTTATGTAAAAAGTTGGCTGAAAACTGGCTTCGCCATTTTGTTATATATCTATGGTTAATTATAGAAAAAATCATTGAAAACTCTCCAAATAGAAGAAAAAGAATTTTTATTCGCATTTTACTACAGTATTATCAATTAAGAAATTTAGGAAACCACTGAAAGAAAGTTGGCAACTATATGAAAAAATCGAAAGTGGTCGATTTACGCTAAATTTGTTCAATTTCTACCACATATACAGTGGATCCTCTGTTCACCGGCACCTTTGCCTTACGGACACCTCTGAATTTAGGACAGAATTCAATTCCCTGGCAGCAGTATATGCATTTGTATAAGGATAGAACCTCTAGTATACGGACACACAGGTTTGCAGCGGCGCGCTTAAGAATTGATTACCAAATACTTTTACAGATATAGTTACCAAGTGTGGTGAAGAGGTTATGAGCATCAGCGAAAGGAAAACAGTTCATTGTTTTTTAGTTTTGAGATCCAATCTCTCATTTTCCGGCACTTAACGTTGTAAATAACATTTACACTTCACCAGCGTGAGGTGATGTAAGGCTAACGGAAGTTCTGAATCACACTACGCTAAATCTATTTCTTTCGATATGTTCATCGTTCGACGAAGCGATGAACATCAGTGGGATTTATATTATCTCTTGAAGCGAAAAAATCTTCTCTCTCGGAAAATCTCTTCCTCGTCAAAACAATAGCCACACCTCGCCCACCTATCTAATGGCAAAACGATCTCCTTGGGACGTGGAAGCCTTCAGCACAGACTCAGGTCAGTAAGGAAAGCTTGACGAGGTGCGGCCATTACAAATTCATAAATCCCCTTGTAATTGAGATAAAGTTACAATTATTCCACCAAAAATAATTTTATAGTTTTATCTAAATTTCATACGCAGAATATATGGACCTATATCGTATGATACTTCATTTAGTAGGCGACTGCTTCCTACCATACAAAAATGGGCAATTTAGGCCCAAAGATACTTAACTGAATATAGCAACGTGGAAACTCAGCTAAAAACATAAAAAGGTTAGAAATTAGGCATCAACAATTTTTCATGCAGTTTTTAGGATGGTGTTGAGAACTAATAGCCGACAGTTGAATGAAAAATCCACGGAAAACTGCCGTGAAATAGAAAGCGGCTGAAATAATGGCGCGGTAAAAATATTTGAGAAAATCATAAGAATTCATAACTCCTTTCGTACCCCCGATAAAGTTATAATATTTTCACCAAAAATACATTTATAGTTTTCTTCAAATTTCATACGCATTATTATAATAGAAAGCTACCAAACAGTTCGATAGCACATCAAACAGTTGAAGGTGGTGAATGATGTGACCGAGAGGGGGCTGGCCCCCGTCAAAAAATTAAATAGCAGTATCACTAACGACGAAGAACAAAAGCAATATTTGTTGCAGATTGCTTCCCAACTTCGGAAAATGATAAATGGGGGTACGAGGAAAGAGCTTGTTCAACTGAAACCTGGCTTTGTTGAATAATTTTCTCAGTAGGCTAACAAATTTATAACGATTTTCCAAAATAAGGTTAAGATTGATTTTTACCATACGTGCCGACATGATTTGGTCTACGAAAGGAGTTCAAAATCTGAATTTGAGAGAGAGAGAGTCACTGAAGCATGTGAACATAGCGGGCGGCAGTTGAGGAGGAGGGGTGGTGGAGGGGAGGGAGACGGCTTCAGCCGTCAGTTGCGCCGCGTCGCGCGAGCCGCATCGCTTAGCGCCACTCTTGGCGCCAGGCTGCGCGGGCCGCAAAGCCTAAACGGTGAGAGATACGCAAAAACTGACAAAATTTTAGCCCAAAGGGCCATAACTTACCCTGATTACCCATAATTTGACATTTGTTTGGAAATCGTATGATAAATTAAGGGTGTTGGTATTTAGGCGCCCCTCGCTAACTAATTATTTAAACTTTTTCGAAAATCTTTTTTTGCCTATCCTTGTATACTCGAGGGTCATAGAAATCCGAGTGACGATTTTGGAATTTCCAAAAAAATGTTTTTTTGGGACAGCCTAGTGGGGCATGTTCCTCGAGAAAAGACTTGATATTTTCCTGGAAGGTGGGGTTAGGGGCCGCATTTTTACCCTCTGATATCTGGATTTTTTTCCACCTACCACAGCATCGTTGTCCTAGTCCTTTTTCTATTATATGTTCCTGTCCCTTTCTTTCCTTACCTCTGAGTTTATTTGTATGTTTACACTTAAGGCGTTGTGTGAATGAATTGTGTATATAAATAGATATATAGTAATAGAAATATGGAATATACTTTCGTAAATACCTATTACCTCTCAGTAAGACATTTTTTCTCCCCATGGTAAAAATTATAATTCTGTTATTTTATAAAATTCGAAGAATCAAGCGAGATGGAGTGGAATTGATTCATAATGACTTGCAATTTTCCACAAAAATAAAATTTAATTCGACTCGAGTTTCGATGTTACTACATCATTTACAAGGTACAACGGTTGAACCTTGAAAATGATGTAGTAACATCGAAACTCGAGTCGAATTAAATTTTATTTTTGTGGAAAATTGCAAGTCAGTGTTTCATTCTGTTATTTTAATTCATGTGTGGTCTTATGAAGACGTTTACGAAGCCAAAACGTTTCGAAATATTTTATACCGTAACTTTTGTGGTCAATGTCCATAATTATGGACAGATGTACTTACGAGGGCGTAAGAATCCCCTAAAGGTCATGTCCATTTTTATGGGCACAATGACCGACAGGGTTAAGAAGAAATAATAGTATTTTCATTTGCTTGCGACATTGAGTGTCAGTTAGTATTAATAGTTATTTCCCTGAAATTCATATTAAGTGACTCTTTAGGTGAAATGACGAGAAGGGATGGCAAATATGCTATGCATAGCACATTTGGCCGAGTGAGTGGAAGTGGCGCTGGGTGAGTAGTCAGTGTTCCGAGGGCGCAAGTGTATGCTTGAGTGAACATCTCCACCCTCGCAAAGCGAACTTCGTCAGTGTTCCCACACACGTGTGAATGCCATGCGTTGAGCGTGGCAGATCGTTGATGGATGTGTTTGGCGCGCTTTGTCCCCACTTCCTCCCTCATTGGTCAGCTCTCGCGACCAAGGTGAACACGTCATCAGGCTCATTGTGGCGAGGACCTCCTGCATTGTGGACTGACTGGAAACGTAGAAATTTGTGGATTTAATGGTGATAGGCTTGGTTCAATCAGTTCCGTCTCATTATTATCTACCTACACTTTGATCTCAAACCTTTTTCTTTATTTTCGATGATGAAATGTGTGTAGCTTTGAATCTTTATTTTAGACTAATTTATTTCCAGTCAGGGGAATGATGAGTGATGGCATTAGAATTTATTTCACCACTAATTGAACTAAAATGACTTCAGAATAACAGTAATTAAATGATAATTGGAGGAAGAAGTTAAACACATTTAATTTAGAAAAGTTTCTCGGGTCTTCCACCGGCTGATGTTCTCCATGTCGCTGTTCATCCTCAGGGGATCTTCCGAATGCCGTTCTTCAAAATTTGACAAGTGTATCGACTTATGTGATGAATTCACCTTGGAAAATGTTGGAATAGCCTCTTCATCACGGCGTTTTTGAAGAAAAGCAAGACTACATAATAGTTTTGCCTTCCCCTTGCGTAGGTCCAAAAGATTACGGACGCTGCGATGTGTCTCCTCCCCGTAGAGGTGAGTGATATATGATCTTAAATTTTCCCGGCGTATTAGGTGCAGGAAAGTTTCTCGGGTTTTCCACCTGTTGATGTTCTCCATGTCTTCCAAAGTTTCGAGCAGCGACTTGCCGTTCAGAGAGGCTATTCCGACATTTGCCAAGTTGAAATCATCACTTAAGTCAATATACATGTAAAATTTTTAATAACGGCATTCAGAAGATCCCCTGAGGATGAACAGCAAGTCACTGCTCGAAACGCCGGGAGACATGGAGAACATTAACCGGTGGAAAACCCGAGAAACCTTTCTGCACCTGATACGTCGGGGAAATCTAAGATCACACATCACATTTAATTTAGTGACGAAAAAAGTTTTTAAAGGGTTTAAACGAGAAAGAAATAGGTAATAATATAACAATATATAAAAAATATATTGCGTGATATGAGGCACGATGTGATGACGTTATTAAAATTAGTGAAATGAAAAATTGCAAAATTTCCACTGAATTTATTTGAGCACGATTCATTTCGTCGTTACCTCACCATTCTCGAGTATTCACTGAATGCTTGCTATTCGAGTGAATGCATGAGAATATTTTTGTAACAACGAAACATATCATGATCAAATAAACTCAGTGGAAACATTTCATTGTTTCATTTAACTAAATGAAAAATACTTTTTTATTAAAACACGTTTTATTAAAAAGAATAAATACCGGCCACGGCTCCTTATATTATTGAAAATTTCAAATATGTGGGATAAGAAAGTAACATAAAGTTTTTCAAGAGTATGTCAGTGTCGGAAAACGAAAAACCGTGGTGCGTATGTAATGTTATAAAATTAATATTTTCTGGTCAATACACATCGTCTTTGTCTCTTAATGAAAGCGAAATAATCTTATGTGCGCACCACGTTTTTCGCATTTAATGTCTGAAATGTTCTTCAAAAATTTATTTTAACTTTATTATCAAACATATTTGAATTAATATACATTTAAAGAGCCTTTGGCCGTTATTTTCTTTTTTTTAATAAAACGCAAAAATTATATTTTTTATATTATAATATTGTTGTCCAACAATTTGCAGTATAATATTAGAAATGGAGAGTATTAGCATTTAAATGATATGCAAGATGGATCACATCATCATGAGCATCGGTTCAATCATAGAGTCGACTTCCATTAATTTTCTTTCCACCCAATCAAATTTCTGTAATCTTTGCAGTCATAAAAATAACTTGGTAATAGATAATAATCGTATTCACTACTTTTCTGATTCTCATTTTAGGTCAGTTCACAGAATTAAAAAAACATTAAAAGCTAATATCAGATGCATCTATTTTGATAAAGATCTAATTTTTCATTTATGCTCTTATTCAAATATGGGTTTGTAGGGATCATCTGTGATTAAAAATCAAGGGTCTAAGAAATTATGAAGTTCAAAAACGTATATTTATACCACTCATTGCTGCTTGAGAGCAATCTATTTACGACAAAATTGACCAATTTCTTCGGATTTCCACATGAAAGAAAATATGGAAGATTAAATTGAACATATCTTCCATAACCTAAATCCATTCGGCTTATCATTTCTTCCAATTCCAGTAAGTATATTAAGTTGTTCTAATGTAATCCTAGAGAACCTATTATTGGACATAGAATATAAAGAAAAGCTTGCAATATGAATTTAAAACAGAAAACCGATTTCTTGGGTTTCAAGGTGGCTCAAAAATATACTTTCATTCTGCTTTAATTAACTCTAAGGAGTTTTCCCTTGGAAGGGGAAGAACGTATGTCGCGACATATCGCGCATGCAACTAATGTTAGGGGCATTGAAGCCGGACTGGACGACACCAAAAAGGTAGTTAAAATTCACTCCATAGTCAACTGCCCAAATGGTAATGCAAGATAGAAGCTGAATTTCATGGAATAAATAAGAGCGTAAGAATTCAATAGCCATCTGGACCTCGTTCCAGGTGTTGCGTAGTTTTAAGATCAGAAAAATGTTCACAGTCTGTGTGCAGGTGCAGCATCAAATCATCCGTAATTGAGACTTGATCAAGGAACCTCTGTTTCATTGCGTGATACTTAACTCACCGTATCCCCGGAACTTTTGTGCCTTAGGGCAGTTTCAATTCCCAATATGTTGGCTCTGTTCACAGACGTCCCGACGAGATTAAACTCCAATCTAGATGAGTCAAGGACAAATCATACTTCGGAGAAATTGGGAAGAAATTGTAGCTAGATCTTTTGCACGTTATCATCATGCGAGGGATATGATTATATCCCCGGTATAAGGGGCAAATAACTTCCGTATTCCCGGTTTTCTGAGAGCATTGCAAGGGATAAATTTTGGAAGACGCACTTTTTAATTAGTTCCTGAACTGGCCGCTATCAGACGCCATAGAGCCTTGCGTTAATTATTTCTGCCACCATGCATGGAATGTAATCTCTATCTACGAACCGTTCGAAATTGTAAATCGACCCGATCATTTTCCATAGTGGAACGATTATTATATGTTCCCATTTTGCTCACTCTTCCTGCACATTGCTCTATCTCCCACCCTTGGCCAGTATACATCATCATGAATCACTTCCCTCATTGCCAATGAATGCAAGAAACCCTCCGAGGTGACAATACCGCTCCCCTATCCTTATCTCCCAAATCCAGTAAACCCCTTCCCCGAAACTTTATCCTTGCCCCTCGCCCATTGAAATGCGTAAATAGGTTATCATCCGTGAATCATTTACCTTGAAAATGGCATTATGTTCTGAAACCTTGGCCCGTCGAAATAAAAGAGCGTGGAAAGAAGTCTAAGTGATTTCATTATGTTGAAGACGGAAAATCGTTACAAGAGAATAAGGAACGAAATATGTCGTAAAGCGCGGAAGGCTAGAGAAACGTGGATGAAAAGCATTTGCGAAGACATGCAAAACAATCTTAAACATGGAAAAGTAGAGGCCGCTTATAGGATAGTGAGGAACCACTTTAAGGAAAGGGGCGTAAGATGTAATACCCTTAGGGATAAAAACGGAGAACTATTGATTGAAAACGAAGAAAAAGGGAAGAGATGGAAGGAATATCTGGAAGATTTGTACAAAGGAAGTCGCCTCAGAACGAATGCTATCGAAAACGAGAGGGAAGTGGATGCCGATGACATGGGAGCCCCAACTTTAAGATCGGAATTTGATGCGGCTGTAAGAGACCTCAGGATAAATAAAGCGTCTGGCATTGATGACATTCCTGCAGAACTAATTAAAAATTCAGGAGAGAAGACGTTGAACCAGCCATACAAAATCATTAGTGAAATGTTTACGACAGGTGAGATACCAAAGGATTTCGAGAGGAACATTATAATCCCTATTCCTAAGAAGAAAAGAGCGGAGAAGTGCGAAGATTTTAGGACCACAAGCCTTACTACACATGCGTCAAAGAAACTGACAAGGATCATCTATAGAAGAATAGAACGAAAAGCAGAGGAATATTTGGATGAGGACCAATTTGGATTCAGAAAAAACAAAGGCACAAGGGAAGCAATATTGGCCCTATGACTGCTCATAGAGAAGAGAATGGAAAAGAACCAGCCAACATTCGTTGCGTTTGTGGACTTAGAGAAAGCATTTGACAACGTGGATTGGAGCACAATGCTTGGAATCCTAAAGGAAATTGGGGTTCTTTATAATGAAAGAAGAATCATCCACAGTTTATACTAAAAACCAAGAAGCCGTGATAAAATCAGGGCCCAGCTGTGAAGAAGCAAGAATTAAGAAAGGAGTGCGACAAGGATGTACATTGTCACCCGTAATTTTCAACGTTTACATTGAAAAAGCCATTAATGAAATCAAAGAAAAGGAATTGGGAGTGAATATCCATGGAGAAAAAATTAGCATGCTAAGATTTGCCGATGACATAGCCGTTATAGCAGAAACAGAGAAGGATTTGAAAAATATTCTGGTTAATATGGGTAGGGTAATGAGTAGATATCAACTGAAAATAAGCACGAAGAAAACCAAGATCTTAGTATGCAGCAGAAGAGAAGAAGTCAAGACCAACATTAAAATATGGAGGCAAAAACTGATAGAGGTGGATGAATTCTGTTATTTGGGAAGCAAGATAACTAGTGACGGGAGAAGCAAGAAAGAAATTATCAGCAGAATAGCCCAGGAGAAGAGAGCATTCCACCAAAAGAGAGACCTGCTGACAGCGGGAAACTTAAATATGGAAGTAAAGAAACAATTTATAAGAACCTACATCTGGAGTATGCTCCTATACGGAAGTGAGGCATGGACAATGACCGCAGCGGAGAAAGCAAGGATAGAGGCCTTTGAAATGTGGTGCTACAGAAGAAGGATGAAAATCAAATGGATCGACCGAGTTAGTAACGAGGAAGTCCTAAGAGGGTTAGGAGAGAAGAGAAGCCTCATGAAAACCTTAATAAGAAGACGGAACAACCTTATGGGCCACATCTTGAGACATGATGGCCTGATGAAGACAATCGTCGAAGGACAGGTGGAAGGCAAGAATGGAAAAGGAAGACCCCGAACGAAATATATGGAACAAGTAAAGAGAGATGTGAAAGAGAAGAAATACGTGGGTGTGAAAAGATGAGCTGATAGGAGAACTGAGTGGAGAGCTGCGTCAAACCAATCCTAGGATTGTTGACCAGTGATGATGATGATGATGAAAGACGGAAAAATGTTTACCAACGTCATGCCCTAACTGGAATAGTTCCTGTCTCTACCCTTCGGATGACGCAATTCAGAGCCGATGGTGGGTAAAATTTTGAATCAGCGCTAAGGAACTGAGTTAGCTCAGTTGCTCGATGACCAGGCGAGGAGAGTGTTGATTTCTTTATCTTGTGAATTGTGCTCCTTTCCTGCCATGTTAAGTAATTGCCTACTTCCAATTATCTTTAGCAAGTGACTCCAGTGATTTGTTCATGTAATACAAGGGAATTATTAGCTGTGAACTGTGACGAAGTGAATTGCCCGATAAGCAGTGGCCAATAATGTCAATTTTGAAATCTCTTCATTTATGCATGATCACAGTTTTGAAAGAGCTTCGATGGTGTAAGTGTGGAATTATACTATGGGAATGGTGTGATAACGTGTTTTTTGGTACCGTGAGAGTTATAGAAGAGGAACCTACTCTACGGTCGACGATTTTTTTAATATGTCTCCATTCCCTTGAAAACTAGGAAAAGGCCCCATGTCAAAGGGAATACTAGTAGTCATATCAGCAGTGGCGGCTTGCCCATAAGGACTCTCGGACGCCGCCCCTCCCAAATATTTGAAAAAGTAAAAAAAATAAATATCCATTAATTTATAATTATTCATCTGATTAATCAAAGCGTTTTTTCAGTCCCATACATCGAAAGTGTTGGAAAAACACGAAAAGAAATAGCGCGAGAAGTTCGTATTTGTAGCCGTGGGGCGCTGGCCAGAACGTCCCAATCCATCCCCATACAGTCATATGGAGAGTGGTAGTGGTGGGGGCCGCTGGTGCTATGACGCGTCTAACGTTGCGTCTTATGGATGTCTTGGGACGTCGTCCGAAAATGCGCAGAGCGACGAGTGAGTTGACATCGCTGCGCAGGCCGGCGGGCGTATAATCTGGCGTCTACTTGGTGCTGCCACAGAAAAGGGACCTACGGAATCAGAATGGTCACTGTACTGGGTGTAGTTATACGATTTAAATTTTTAATTACTGGTAGGTATTGCTACAGTAAATAAATTATCCCATTATGCTTGCGTTTTTTGGTGTTTGAATCCCGGAACACATAAAATCCAACCAGTTAAAGGCCGTATTGATGAAGGAAAACTATTCTCGAGTATTTGACACAGTTCTGTTATGATTACGAATTTCAAGAACCTTGGGGAAACTAATATTATAATATTTAGGCCTTAACAATGTATTCATATCTTCCCGATGATTAGAAATGCGGTACCTATTTTTCAGATAAATTTATCAAAAGACCTGCAGTATTAGGAAAAATCAGTTAACATTCCCACTGATTTATAATTTAAGAAATAGTTGCGTGCGTGATAGGGTGAAGGATTAAATATGATTTAAATCGTTAAGCGCGACTTTAAATAGAGTCATTCCATTAATGTCATGAAGTGCCGCGTACAATGCACCTTTTGTGTGTAGGTTCATCATTTTTCTAGCCGTCCTTGTTGTATTAGT
The DNA here is from genome assembly GCF_921293095.1 of Ischnura elegans. Taxonomy (NCBI): domain Eukaryota; kingdom Metazoa; phylum Arthropoda; class Insecta; order Odonata; family Coenagrionidae; genus Ischnura; species Ischnura elegans. The sequence goes on along the minus strand of NC_060259.1, from coordinate 1,903,126 downwards.
TCATGTTCACCTAATTCCTCAGTGGCAGAGCGGTAGCTGTCTGACGGAAAATGCCCACTTGGGTCTGATTTAAGTGGCCTCGAAGAGTTCATATCAGTGCGGAAATCCTTACAGCTCCCATCTGTGGCTCAGTCGAGTCGTCTTCTTTTACGATCTAGAACTTATTTTCTATTATATCATGGCAATGATTTCGAAGACACGGTTATTCCAAATGCGACCCGTTGGCGTCTCGTGTGTTTACCACATATGAATCTTAGACTCAAGGAGATGGTCAGTGACGTCCTTTGTTTGCTTGAATGCCTTTGCTGACCTTAAATTCGTCCCTCAGCTGAATCAGCATTAGTGGACCACGACTTCTATCTCCCTTGAGTCGTCCTTATAGTAACGGCAAGACTCTCGGAAAGAACGGAGTGAAATGAGTTCAGACATCATTTTCGAGGAGTTAATTGTGCGTAATTGCCGATTAAGAAGTTTCTTAGTGCTGTGTGTACATTCAAGAAGACAATTTTGAATTAATCAATAGTGCTCGTTTTTTTAAGGGAAATATAGGGAAAAATTGTCCCAATTCTGTGTCCAGGCACCTTGTTCTTTTTGGTCGTATTTTTCGTCGGCCTATTTTGTGTCGTCCCTTGATTATTTATAGACTAGTGCCCTTGCCATGTGTTCAATCAGAAAGAAATTGTTGTCCAGCGCTGATTTCAACGAACGGGTAATTGATCACTTTGCTGGACAAAATGAAAGACGGATGGACTTTTGCAATATAACTAAAGGCCTGTGAGTATTTCATATTTTATTAAAAATGTGTGAGAAATGTTTAATTGTTGATTTTAAATCATACTGTATTCAAGAAGCAACGCGAACACCGCCATCAAAGTTTACATCTGCAATAGCAAAGCGCGCGCATTCTAGTAGTGTTTGTTGCCTAGTGGAAGTCAGTGGCACTCTCCTCCCTCAGATGTTACAAGTGTCATTGCTACCTAAATCATTGCAAATATTGTATAGATTTGACAAATAACGCATTATGATTGCAAAACGAACAATAGAAGTGTATTGCGGGCATATCCGCACGAAGAATGTAGACGCTAAAACCTAAAGTTACGTATTTTCGTTTGTATTTGCAAAATATCGCAGCAAATATATTTTTATTCTTCAAGATCATTGATCAGTATCATCGAGAGTCGCCGGTCGTATGACCGAGAGTCTACTGCATTTAGTATTTATTGATCAAGCTTTATTAGGAAAACTAGGTATTTTTGTTGAAAAAAACGGAACGTATGGCATCACAGAATTTAATTCCTAGATTGCCGTAAAAACTTAATAAAATACACGAAATATTAAAAAATTATGACCCCCCGGTGGAGTGCGCCCCCCCTAGCATTTGACTCACGAGCCGCCACTGCATATCAGACATTGCATTTTAAAACGTATTTTGTAAATGCATATGAGCACTCATTTATGAAAAACCGATATATTGAAAATATAAATTACGTTGAGTGTATCCTGATTTCTTTGCGTTCTGTAGCTATGCTAAAATTGAATGCATTCTCTCTGATATATTTTGTGAACGTAACCCCGTAGATTTCCCATGTTTCACCACTGTTTGCACAAGAGTCGCTCTTACTTCCTTTCTACATGTATGTCATTGTATTGTAGTAGGTGCCGACATGAACTTACAAATAATTCCCAGTGAGGAGAGGGAAATGATGAAAGGATATACTACCATATACTGAATTAGTTAAATGAATTGTACGCGCGAAGGCATTGCCGCGGCGGATGCAGTGACACGTCGTTATAGTGTCATTTTAAATGCAAAATTTTTCGTTAGTCTTTAGACGTTAACAAAATATGGATTTCATCATAAAAATAGATGATATACGATTTATTTTATCAAAAACCAGTAAAGCCAAGAAATTCCACGTCCAGTCATCTGTTTTTCACGGGGCTTGAGCAGATGAGGTTCCTTAAGATTCATAATTCTTACACAAAGAGCACCCCAAGATATTTATACTTGAATCTTAAGGAACATTAATACAAATGCCTTTGGTTTCAATTTTCCTAGAATGACGGTATTTTATGCATAATCTAGTGAATATACATATGTTATTGACTACGTGAACAGTGGAAAAGCCATTGGATTTTCATATCGATAGTAAGCTCGACCACCTAATCATGAGCGAAAAATGTTTTATGTACGTAATCCTAATGAGATATCTGGACACATAAATATCTTGGAAAGAGATATTTCTTTTGCTACTTAGTGACGATTTTCCAGCTAATTGAAACTTGAGCCAAATATAATGTACGTGCTATGTGAAAATAAAAACTATTAATGCCGCATCCGCGCTCTTGCAGCATTATTCATTAAACTAATGCAGGCTATGGAACTTAACTTTTTCTTTCTCTTCCTCATTTTGAAGAGTGGGAAGCCCTTTAGAAATATTGTAAGCCTGTGTTTAAAAACGAATACGCTTGCAAAGTTTGAATACCGATCGCAGAGCTAGTTTAATGAGACAATCTTAATTGACTCTTTAACTGCATTGATTTGGTAAAAACTCATCACTGAGGTGACATACCTGCGTTTTATGTGACCGAGTTTTATTTTTTAAAGATTATATATTTACCGTTTTTGATTCTTATTGAAGTGATTAATTTAATTGATTTTAATCAAAACTTGAAGCACGTACGTGGTGGAAGGGCTCCATATTAATAATGAAAGATACTTTGTTTCTTCCACAAGTTTATAAAAATGTATATTTATCACCGGTTTCGGCTATTATGCCACTATAAAATACTGTAAAAAATGTATTTGATAATGGTGAAATACGCGAAACCGGTAATAAAATAGAAATTTTTCTAAACTTGTGGAAGAAACAAAGTGTCTTACATTAGTAATTCATTTAATTTACTATTGTTATTGTTATCACCAGTCGCATTTACGCATGTAAGTCAATTTTTGTGAGCATTAATATTAGGGAGTGAAGATATCGATATGCATGACTAAATTTTCAGGGGCGGTTACCATGAAATTTTGAAAGGAGGTTTTAAAGCATTATTTAAAGATTTATCAACAACTTTTCATTTCTCTCTATAACATTGTTTTGATTCTTCGTGTTGAAGTAAAAAGAGTCTATGCTTATACATTTTTGGACAAATATCCGTGGACAAACTCATCACGCAATTTAAATAATTCTATTAATTACCGCAACTTGATGAATAGATAGTGTACCACTAAACGCACTTACAGTTGAATTCATAGTCAAACCCTTCATTCAAAAAGCATTATTATAAATGCTATAAATTCAGGAAAAGTTAGGGTACGCTTGAACATAGCAAGGTCGAAACTCATCTAGATACACTTTCAAATATGCAAATATGGGTGGGTGTTCAGATGTCGAGAGTGAAGGTTCAATGTTGCAGCAGTTGATAACTAGTTGATTTTCGACAGACTATTACTGCAACTAAATAGCGTGCGAATTTGAACTTAACGTTTTATTCATTCTTAACTAATTTTTCAGTAATTGTTATTTTCAGCTAGGAAAAGAGTGTATCCATGACAAGTGAATTAGGCTGGACATATTGTATGGTTTTAAAAGAGGTTACGGAAGCCGACATAAATAGGAGCTTTAAAAATTACTGTCTTTATGAATAATTAGTGCACTTTGTTTTTATTAATTATACGGATTCTACGGTTTTTACGAGACCGCAAGCATTCCGTTCCGCCATACGTAGTCTACCTGCCTCACAACCTATCCCCTTTATCGAATCGGTAGTAATAACATATTTTTCATTTTGTAACTGAATCAGTCTAAACATAAACACAGTAGATCGTATCAAGAAAAATTTAATGCTGAAATTTTTATCGACTATATTTATTAAAATAATGACTAAGTTCAGGGGAGCAGCTAGGAATTAAGGCTGGGAGTGGTTTTAGGCGCAACTAATACTGGGATGTCTGGGGTAATGGCATACCCGCCAGGGTAATCGATGGTGCGGGGCCCTTCCTCAGAAAATTTTTAGGATAAATAGTGAGTTTTGCAGTTTTCTGAGGGATATTTTATAAATCCTTACAATGTTCTATTAGTAATATTAATTCAATTAAGTAAAATGGATTTAACTTAAAAATTTCTCTCAGCTCTGGGGGGGGGGGGGGGTTATCCCCCAAAACCCCCCCTCGCTGCGCCACTGACTACGTTAACACATTTATTTCTAAACAGATTAATTCACTAAGAGGGAATACGTAGGGAAAGTTGCATTGGTTGCATTATCGTGTCCGTGCTGCTAATTACTGTCAAATCTTCGTTTAGTAAAATCCCTACTTATAGTATCGACAATACTCTGCATATAACCAGATGTAATCGTAGGTGAAATCATTTTGATAACGCTGGAGTATGATTAATGATTGTAATGCAATCGATAACCAAAATATTCAAACCTGTAGCACTTGGTCACGAAAACTATGTGGGAAGTTACGTGATTAATAGCATCAACGCTTTCCTTTCAGTGGATGCGCGAACCAAAATTAGCTCTAAGGACTAAACTAAAGCTCTAGTTCGGGTGGAACTAAATTTGTAAACTAACTCTCGCCCTAATTAATCCGAATACTGACACTAATTGTACATTTATAACCCAAAAGATATCGTCAGTTTCTTTTGATATCTCAATAAGTATTGAGTAATTTTACCGAAATATTTTTATTCGGAAATCTTATGGACTCACCATAAAAAATAAAATTATTGGAATAAACCTCAGTTACGCAGATTTTCGTAAGACAGGACGGTGAGTCCAAATATTAATCTAAAGAAAGGGAAAACCTTGCCACGGAGCCCGAAAGAAAGCACTAAACACTACAATGGCCCAGCGTGTGCGTGAACGTGAGTTTCCTCAGTGCATTCCATCCGCTAGGGCTTTTTTCCCTGGAGTTTGACAACCATTTCCTTAGCCCGGTCGCATCTGCGCCCGACCTCGTTGGCTCTCGGCTACGTAAAGCCTAAGGATGAATCTTACATTGAATGCCAACCCTCCAAATTTTCACCGACCAAGCCTCATCAATAAAATGGGACTCGTGAGTGAGGTATAATTGAAAATGATCGTCCATAGCGGCCCTTAAGGCGCCACATCAGACGTGTGCAATGCGCTGTTGGGACAAAAACCGTCAGCATAAATAATGAAGAAGGAAGAAGTGCTCATAAGGGCGATTTCAATTCTGATTCAAACCAGCCATTCATTGAAGTTCTTTGTTGCTCGGGTAAAAACTAATTCCTGTAAATATTCTCTCGGCAAAATATCTCTCTTATTTTATTCTTTCTGTCGGGCCTAGAAGCACAGTGAGGTTCTAAGGCGATATTTGCCCAGTCGCCCTGAGTGATGTCAGTTTTTTTTGCGGTCGGCGATAGGACAAGGCTCCGATGAATGCGAGGGGTGTCCATTGGAATCGCAAGTGGTCAGTTGTCTCACGCTGATCACTGCGTATCCTCCATCCTGCCGTAGCCTCATTTCTCCGGTCCTCCACTCAGCCATCTGACTCCCTTCAATCCCATCCACAGTGCCGGTTCTTTCCCTCCCAATGAAGGCCTGAGGTCGTGAAACCGCCTGACCCACATTCCAGGCGGAAGGCCAAGGACAAGAAATCCAGCCAGCATCTTCCCGGAACTAGTTTGGTAAGCACTCGGTGGCTACGCGTGGGTGGTGCTGCATCCACCCGCGCTCTCCTTCCACGCCCGACGTTCATTTGGAGGAGCCGCTCGAGGAAGTCCTATGGAAGGGTCATGGTGTATGCCGCTTTCGCGGTTTCCTCGCCTGACACTTGTCCAAGCTAAAGTTTTCGAAGTCCTCAACGGGTAGTGAAATGCTAAACTGTCTCTCCTCTCTTTGAGTATGAGCCAATACAATTTTTTTATCATTTACAGCTAACAATATTTACCGGTTAGCATAAGTTTAAATAAGGAATCTTAATCTGCCATATGCTGAGGATGGGCTAACTGTGAATGCTTTATTGTACATAACTACGAGTTTATGATTTACAATTAGTTTGTTTTTTCTGAATGCCTCATTAATCTTGATTCACATACTTTTACCCTGAAAAGAAGGTAAAGTACCAACAACTTCACTGGCAAATATGTCTTTTACCTTCTCATAAAAATTCAGCTATATGTTGAACAATTGGAGTTCCTTTGGCCGATTCTCTTACATATCCGAGAAATTTACTCCAAAACCGTTCGGCACCATTCTTCTCTATTAAGCTGTTCTTCATTTAACGCAATATTTTGGTAGATTCTGGCAAAGATACTAATTTAACTGAAGTTCAGGGTGATGGAAATCATCATAATATGCTCTTCGAGCAGACCGTTTGCGAAGAAAAAAAATATCCGTCGGCGAGGGGGTCAATCTGAGTCTCACCCAATCTAACGTGGGGTCCTGGCAAGTATCACGTAATTTTTTCCGCAAGACTGCGCTTCTAGACTACGATATTAGTAATCTTAAATACAATTCTGAACTAATTCACAAAATAAAATCAAGCCAATTGTTTTTTAATAAATCCAACGCAATGAAGCACAGATTAACGTATTTACAGTAAGTAATACATTACATAAACATGAATGTGATAATTCAAATCGAGTTGCCCAAAATAAATCCGGGATGGGTAAAAAAGCGATGGTACAGTTTTTTGCCGCTTTACGAATGTTTAATTGTTTCTCTGTTCGAACCCAGGCATTGGAAAAACCATTTACCTCCCTAAGCAAAAGTTCAAATTTTACCATCATGGCGGAAAGCTTCTTGGAAAAACTGGTAAGATTTGAACAAATCATTATTGAATGCCGACAAGATGAACGCTTATTTATAACTCTTCGCCTTTCGTGATAATCATAAGTGATATTTTTTACGTAACGCATTTCCTTTAGTAGCAATAGAGAGTTCGTATTTTAAAACAATTTTCAAGCCTTTAGCACTACACAATTTATGTCGTCGCTAGTGAGACTAATTGAGCTTGCACGTGAGTATTTGTGCGGAGTAATTATATTATGGATCAGAAGGCAGATCCCGTTGAAATTCTGTGATTGCAATTATGTGTGGATCCAGTTACGATCCTTCGCACAGCGAGTCACAGCCAATGACCTCCTTCCCCGAGGTTATTCTCATTTATCCAGCTGGCAATCGACGCATTAATTTCATGTAGCTTACCTCACAATCAGTCAGCACCAGTTATCAAATTACTCATAAGATTTCGCATAGATATAATACAATGGCCTAGGAGCATTTTGCGCTGCAATTAATGCTGCATACTAAGCCTGAATCACGCGATCATTTTCCCGTCCCTGATAATGATCGTTGCCCACATATAGTCTGTATAGAAAAGGGAAGATTGCGCGGGTGAAGGAAGGCACCGCTCGTGGGCCCAACCAACCATGCCGTCCCGCCAAACAATGGCCGGGGCCCGGTCGACCACGTGCTCTGTGATGGGTCACGAATCGTACTGCAGTGAAAAATTATCAGGTTATAGTTAGCTAATTAATTATTGACAAAACACTTTTTCATCATTTGGCCTAAACTCCAGGAACTTTTGATCATTAATAAATAGAGGTCAAGACATAAAAAATCTAATTATCTAATCAATTAATGAGTAAAATTAATCATCACTTTCATATCACCATTACCATCACTATCGTATCAATTATCATTCATCACTTTCATTTCACCGTCATCCCATTCTACAATAAAGAAGTTCAAGTAAAGGAATCCGAGGAAGTAGCTGTATAACAACATAAAACCATAACCCATTTTTTGAGCGTCGCGAATGGAAAATTTAAGCAGGAATACAAGAGGAACCTTAGAAAATATTGAATATTTTTAATTCCAGTTTCGAACAACATTTGGTTATCAATCTTTAAAAGTCGCATAGAAAATTTAAAAACTTATTAAGCGTTTAGCGAGTAAAAAGAAAGCAAGCATTTTTTTACTTACATGTAAAACATAAAATGTTTTCCCATCACATATTATGCACTATTTAAAATGTACACATGCACTACTTAACTCAAATCATCCTCTTGCACATGATGCTGAAAAGCTGATTTATAAATTTAAGTGATCCATACTACTCACAGAAATAAGAATTTGCAATTGGGAATTACAGAAAATCTTGAAGAAAGTCAATTATAAAAAGGAGGCACTATCTTTGCTAATTCCCAAGTTTATATATGAATCATCTCTTGGTTATCAAAGACTTTTCTGAAAAAAATTTTCAATCTAGTAAAACAGAGACGCGTTAAAATTTTTTGAAAATTAACTGGTAATGATTTAAAATACATAATACTGTGCGGCTAAAAACTAAACGGACATAAATATACCAGATAATATACGCAATTTCCTAAGCTTAGGTCCAAAATTTTCTTTCCCCTATACTATTAAATATTTTACAATCACACAAACGTTTGCAGACATAGACAATATATACATCTGAACTGAATAATTCACCAATTAGAAGCAAAACTAAAGCATAAAGCACAAACATAATAACTAACTTCATTAAAAAAGAAAAGCAAAACTATAAATCGTCTAATATGATCAACCTACTACGTAAAACAGTAAAATAACCCAAATATAACTATGCACAAAACAGAAAAAAACTAATAACGCAGCAATAATTTATAAAGAAGAATATGATATAAAAATTATGATTTACTCGATGATAATGACATATATACAGAGATTCTTAAAAATAAAAACTTTACAACTTAACTTACTTTTACAGAGTATATATTTTAAAAACTAAAGTAAATACTCTGGTAAAAAAACTTTTTAAAGAAAAGAAAATAGACTTTAAGAAAAAATGTATATTAACAAGAAATAATGGTACTCCTCCTAAACTGTATGGTTTAGTTAAAGACGATAAACCTACTGTACCTCTAATACCGGTAGTAAGTTTTATAAATAGTCCAGCTTATGAATGTGCCAAAGTCCTTGCAAGCATTCTTAAGAATCTATCCTCAGAGGAATAAAACATAATAGATTCATTTCATTTTTTAATAAAATTAATCGACAAACAATTCAGGAAAATTCTTAAACGAAAAGCAAAACTAGTAATTTTCGAAATTTCCCTTCCCATCTTGAAACATGCATGAAAACGTAAAAAAATAGGGGTTATTCAATTTTTTAGAGTTACCATACATACAAATATCTGATTTCTTAGAAAAAATAAGCTTTAATAAAATTCATTCATAAACTATGCTCTCTAGATATAAAATCACTATTCACAAACATCCCACTAGACTTATTAAACAACATTATTATAGACAACTGGGGATTAATATCTGATAATACAGCATTAAACAAGGAATAATTCTTTGAATTATATGATTTTCCTTTTTTTAAGTGTCACACCGAGTGTAACATTACTAATTGACTCCGTCATGCATTGACTCTTTTTTCATGAAATCTCACGTAGAAATCAAGACTAATAAAAAATTACAAATTATGCTTACTTTTATGAGATAAATTTTCAGAAAGGATTCGCGGCCCATTATTGAGCACGCGGTCGGCCAGGCCCTGGCTATTGCTTGGCGGCATGGTTGCATGGCTATTTCTGGCATGGTTGGCCTTACGGGCGGCGCCTTCATCTCTGACCCGCCTTCCCTCATCGGCAGACTATAGTTATAGCGTTACCCTCTTAAAGAAAAGCGTCCAGGATTTCAGGGGCCAAAAGATTTATCACTCAAACCGTCACTGTCTGATTCACGCAGTCATTCCCGCCGTCCATTTTTTCATGGCACATTCCAATGGGACTGCATAGAGGATTCCATTTCATTCAAGGCTCACCCCTGTTGCCACTTCGCTCAAATTTTAAACGCTTTTCAAAAATTCCGCTGCGTGGCGATGAGTGCATGCTGTCCACTTTTTTTCTAATATTTTCCAATATAATGTTTCTAATTGCGAGAAATAGCATTGAAAAGTTATGAATTTCATAGATCATATCACCATGCATATAAATTTCGGTGAACATCCCTAATTATACCTTATTTCCCCAGGAACTCTCACCCTGTATTTGTTTATCGTCATCGCGAATGCAACACGAATTGGAAATTGAATTTGTTTTCACTCAAGGGGCATATCGGTTATGATCATGGGAATCCTCGGAATGAGAACTTCCTCGTATTTGAATTTTCCTTTGGGTAGGTATAGTCACGTGAATCACATTGATCATCAGCTTTTTAATCACCAAACGCGTTACATTGCATAGTTTTGGTTGGTTTAGTTTTCGAAGTATCATGGCCACCGAGCCAAACTTAAGCTCTAAATTGTGCGTTGGTAAACCAGGCGCATCCAAGAAGTTTAAAAATTCAGATGGATAGTTCAGGTGAATTCGTCTTTCTTTGTTGCACGGTCAATATATTTGAGTGAATGCAGAGTGCCAACGATTTGATTCTGATTCACGAAGTTTAAGTCATCCCCATCTTCGTCCTAAGCCACTAAAATTGCTCGCTCACTCAACCATTTGTGATTTGCGCGGTTATCAATCCTGTTAGGGAACACTTTGCTGATGAGCTCATCCAAGGGTACTGCATAGAGAAGGTCCGATTCCATCCCATATGAGGCAGTTTTCTGTTGCTACTTCGGTCGTATTTTAATCGGGTTTACAAAAATGTCCGCTGCGCGGTGATGTGTATAATGCGATCCAATCTTCTCCAGTATTTTGTAGTATAATGTTTTTCATTAGGAGTAGTAATGAATTTGGCTGAGCACATCATCATAAGCATAAATTTCGGTTAAATCCCCTAATAAAACCTTATTTATCGGTGAAACTCGGAACACTCCGTCAGCGAAACGAGAGGCGACTTTTGTAGACCCATTGAAATGCGCGGCGGGTGACAACAAATTTAGAGGCTGACTTATGGGTCCTCTTTTGTAACATTCGTGGCTCATTGTGTCGCTTTCGTATTTGCAGCTTTCATTCAAGTAGAAGTCATGCGTAGCGTTCCAATCGCGTACATTGCGGCCGCGCGTTGTGATTGGCTGAGACACCAGCGATGGTCAGTGGTGGAAAAAGGGATGCGATTTCCTCGAACCATTGCGGGAAATAATTGCGTGAAATGGTCATTTCTTCCCGCTATCATTTACCTCGGAAGGGATGGGAAAGAACGATCGTGTGATTCATGCTTTTGCTTCAGGGGAGAGCAAGATGTGTCAGTAAGTTCTCTGATCAACTATCCTCTCCTCGACGTGGCAACGATATACATGGACCACACGGCGTGCCGACGCATCAATTACGTTCGGGAAATTCCCGGGGAAAGCTCTCAAAATACTTTCCGGAAAGAATTAGCCTCGATATTCTATTCACGGCGAAAGAAATAGTGTTGGCCCGGCTTCCTTTCAGTGGGCCACCGCCCTCGATTTGGACGGTCTGAGCGAGCAAGTCCATTTCGTGTCGGGATATCTGGCGCAAATTACCCTATTTCCCCGCCATTTCAAATGTTTCCGGCGCTCATGGGAGTTTCCGGAGCCTTCGATGGATTCCTTAGGAGGCGCGAGGATATGAATTGGACGAGCAGATATTTAGGAGCGCAGTCCGACTGGGAGAAGCTCGCTCTCCTGGCGCTTTGTCAATACGCTTCGAGATTCGAGCTTCGATTGTTATCCATGAGAGTAGCGACCTTTCGTAGCGAGTGGAGTCTCTTTTGCTATGACTGTGGTAACGACGGATTCCCATCGGTCATTCGCGGCCCTCTCCTCTCGGCATGGCTTTCATTTGGTAATGATGGCAGCGGTTATTCATTTTCGCGTCCTTTTTAGTCCCAATAAGTTTGGATTATACGTAACGAGGTGATTTTGGAAAAAAGGGGAAGTTTAATTTTTGAAAAAAAAAATATTTATTCGTCTACATTAATATTGCTTCTGTCGAATAGTCCCCATTAAGTATTATGCCCTAGTGCCCCAGCGCTTCTTTTGATCCTCGGTGCACTTCTCAAACTCGATTCTTATGGGGTAACCTTTAGCTTTGTCAAAGATTTTTTTAAATGTCATCAATGTTTGTAAAATGACAGTCCTTAAAGGTTTTCTTAGTTTTTGGAAATAGGAAAAAGTCACACGGAACCATGTCTTGCGAATATGAAGACTAGAGAATCACCACTGTATTGTTTTTGGCCAAAAATTCACGAACTAGCTATGAAGTGTGAACCGAAAATCACCAAACTCATAAAAACACGTCCATCCTTAGCGACTGCCATAAACAAATTAAACAGTGAATGCAGCCGAAAATTTTGTAAAACTTCAGGGATATATTTACCAACATAATAGAAGTAAATTTTGACTTTCGGACTCACCAAACTCGCGAGAAATCACAATTTATTTCTTGTTATTTTCTGAGCACACCTCTTATATTCATTTGCACGACATACCTCACTCCCGATCCACCTCTCGAATTTGGTCGTTTTTGCGAATAATTTATGTTACATTTTTATCTTGAAATTTTCAGGAAATTTAAAGACCTTTTTGAACATTTAACTGCATCCCAAGCTTAAAACAAATTACATGTAAGACAGTGGTGAGACAAAATGTTCAAATTTGAGACACGAAAAGCGAAGAAGAGTGATGGGCGTCCTCTCATGAATGGAAGAGTGTCGCCTCGATTGTTTTCCCGCCTTTTTGACGTCCACTCGAACGTCCATCTTGTCGAACCCACAGACTGTGCTTTTGGTGATACCTGTGATGCATAATTTTCAACCAAGCATCTGTTGCTTTTTCAATTAGAAGGTATACTCATATCTATTGATATGTTTCAACCTGCCCAAATATATACACTAAATATATTTTTAAATATAAATCATATTATGATGTCGTGGAGCACTTTCATAGCAGGTTAGGAGAAAAACACTCGCGCTGCTATTCCGGATAGGGGTCGGAATAAATAGCGGTTGCTATTCCGCGAATCATTATTGCATAGGATCCGTATTCTGAGTGAAGGAGTGTTATAATTTTCCTCGGAATAACACCGTGCTATTTCTTGCGTGAGCAATGTGGAAGCTCCAACTCTTCCCGTATGAAAAACTTTCTGAACAGTTTTCGCAACCAATGAGGAGAGACTTTATATATTTTCTGTATTTTACGGAATGTTGACTTGCAAACATAAGTATAGGCTTTATTTACATTTAAATTTTTTTTATTAAAAGATGGATAGATATTATACGCTTTGAAAATCTCATTCAGGAAATCAGCTGGTTGTTGTTAGTTTGGATCGGTTTGAACTGATTTCACAATGGCTACGTAAAGGTGGGTTATGCCATTATTTCATAGCATAATAATGATTTATGGGGAATAAATAATGAACATGTTACCTATATCAGTTCATTTGACGTACGCAAGGTGTATGCTATGTGAAGTAATCATTGAAAACTAAATATGTTTGAAGTTCTTCGTAATTGTGTTAGGCTTAGAAGTCTGTTTACTTTTTGCGTGTCAAAATAAATATTTATCAACTGTTCTTGTGTTGCTCTGAACTCTGAATGAACTCGAAGCTTTCCTTTCTAATGATAGCTTTATATTTTACGACTCCCTAAATTTCAGTGTTTTTTATTATACCGGGACTAGCCTCCGGCTGTGGCGCCGATAATTTAATTTAAAAAAAGTAGATTTTATTTTATTTTAACTATAATTCCATTTTTCAATGCGTGATTTGGCTACTCTTTATATCAGATAAACAATTCAACGCCGCAATGCGCACGTTATTACGGGGTGTAATACCAAATAGCCCGGTTATGGAGACGGTGTAATATTATTCGCTGTTCAGAATACTGAATTTCACCGGCGCTACAGACATTTTGAGAATTACGCCTTCCGGTGGAATCGATGCATGGATTACGCCCGCTCAGAACACCGTATTGCAACGGGGTCGGAATACAAACCATTGTTACGCCTTCTCCCGTAATATCGGCGAATAGTACGGTGTAATTCCATCCAGAAGAGCAGTCATAGTGCTCATGAAAAATTTGAAAGTATTACCCTTCTGACTACGTCTTCATTATAGTGATGTGCTCCTCCACGAAGATGAATAACTGTATTTTGGTTTTATCTTTGCGCCCATTGCCCTTTTAATGTTGAAAATGTGGAAAAAGGCTTTCACTGTGGGATTGAATATCAGACGCGGGAAATTCTTCTGCTCTCACTGTAATTCATGATACCTCGGTGATAAGTGATTGTCACTTCATTGCCACGATCACCATGTATATGAAATATATGTTAGACAATTCTCCGAATAGCAATACTTACAATCAATTGAACATAATGCTGTAGTTACTCTAGCATGACCTTTAATTTCTCTCACTTATTTTAACCCACACAAAATTTTAAATGTTAGTTTTATCTCATTGCCTGATAAGTAAAGCACATTAATTAGAAAAGTAATCCGATGGAATATAAGGTACAAACATAATAAGGGTTATTAATGCTTATGATCTCATTATGAGCGTAAATTATTGCTAGCATATTAAATAATGCAATTATATTATTTTTCAATAAATATATATGTATACAAAAGTATGCCTTACATGAATTTTTATTCCGGTGGCAGAGTGAGCGGTGAGCGTGGAGAATGGATTGAGCAATTGAGTGCGATTTGAGGATTAACCCACGCACGCAAATCCCCAGAAGCACACGCAATTTGCGAGGTGGGCTGACGGAACGCCACGAAAAATGTGTAGACATGCATCTTCTGTAGAGTACAGGAGAGAGAGCCTACCAACGGAAAAAACTGGTGCAGAGGGGTGTTCGGATAATCAAAAATCACTAAAAACAGAGTCTAAGTCTTTGTTGAGGGTAGGGGAATAAGTGGAACACAAAAAAACGTTTTCAGTCTAGAAATACACAATACATTTTAATGACACGAGAAATTAAATATATTATGTGAAGGTGACGCATAAAGTATGGATTGCACACATAAAACTTTGCCTTACTGACTTTGCCTTCGTTCACCTTTCGGTTAACCGACGCGTCGCGACGTTTCGGAAGACCAACTTTCGGATAATCGACGCTCAACTTTAGTCCAAGGTGACTTCTAGCTGGATTTTTCCAATCACACCTATCCGAAGCTACGGACTGATTTTATGAGTGATGAAATACATTATTTCTCTTAAATATTTTTTTTCACTTTCCCGTGAGTGAGGGTAATGTGATTTGTCGTAAACACAGTGAACCGTAATCACGATCTACCGTTAATATGACCGGTCAGGAACAATATAGTTTCATTCGCGTATTTGATATTTTTGGACTTGTTTGAACAGAAGCTCAAATGCTTATGATTGTGCTAATAGAGGTTGAAAAAGAGAGATGTGAATCTATGTTTTTATCACTAAATTCCTCTGGTTTCTGGACCATTACGTCCTGCTCTGAAGACGTCTCAGCAAGGTTTTCAAATTCATACTTACCTTCACATTGTAACTAATACTTTTCAGGTATATTAAAAATGAAATCGGCGATTAATGGAATGATGAAGTGATTTAGGTTTTCAGAATGATTTTTCGTTCAAAAAGTGTTCTAACTTCTGCAAAGAAGGGATGATGTTCTATTTGCATCACAAATACTTGAGTCATCAACTGAAATATATTCATGGTTCATATAAACCGGCTAAATGCATTGCACTCAGTAACCATGAGCCAAAATGTATCTATATTATGGTAAAAACATAATTAGTATATAATCCATGAACATAATCTGAATTTGGTGTCTTTGTGCCGTCTGTAGGTAGTTTCGGAGATGTGCTTTCTTTAAAAAAAAGAAGATCAGATAACCAGGGCCGGGTCTAGGATGTGGGTTGCCTGGGACCCATTTTAGTGGAAGGTCCAATAGGGTAGTTTCCTATAATTTTTTTATTGCCTTAATCGAAATATTATTACTCCTGGAGTACGCATTTCAGGCTTTTAGATTTTTAAATGACAATATCTATTTTTAACGATTAAATGAAAAGTGAAAATTTTCAAGCGCGCGAAAACGCGACGCTCAAGTATGAATGCCGGGAAATATCTCCGTACGTCGTATTTCTGGTTCCCCCTCCCGCCCGGTGAGGTGACCTTGAGGCGAGGCTTAGCGCTGATACGTCGCAGGCTGCCAGCGGGTAGCTGAGTACCTTGCTGAATCGTAGCGCTTGGCATAAAAAAGGTTTATTAATACCTTATCAAACGAAAAAAACTTTCCAACCTTAGCCAGTTTTAGTAGGTGATTATTAAGACATGTTTCCCTGAGCTCTGTGCCTCATGCATGCATTGGTAACCTCAGACGATGTATAACTCCTATCCTCTCGTGTAGAAACTAGGTCCCTGTGACGTCACGTGGAGTGGAATCGCATGGGCGCCAATCTGGCCTTTTTCAAATGAGGATAAAATTTGACCCTTGCCATTCGTCTAAACCGGTATTTCAAAAACCAAATAATTTGTGTATTATGAATACACTAATGGTGGGTAACGAATCGCAATCAATGCCTTTCGTTTTCTTTGATGAAGGAAACTACCCTATTGTACTAGGTTTTGCAAATTGTGACACTATGAAAGTAAATTGAATTAACGCAATTTCTCAATCATTAACGTCAATGTTAATGACTACTTATTGACCGAAAAACAACCCAGCTTCACTTCGATTCCCCTCATAGATTATGGAGTCAGTAGCAATGGCCACTTTAACCTGCACCCCCGTCTGACGCTACTTCTCCAAAATCGACTCACCCGTGGACAAAATCTGCGTCCGCGCGGAAGCTTTGAACGGACGGACGTCTTTGTCGCCTTGTCGCGCGATTTCCACCGATCACCACGGTTAGTTCCGCCCATATTTTGTATACATATATGTAATGTGCATATCGCCGTCTGCGAAGAGAATTGCATAGTTGGCACCGAAATGAGCAAAAAATATTTTCACATGCACGTTTGAATGAAATTGCAGCAGAGTCATATTGTTGTAATTGGCTCGGTATGCTTGAAACGAGGAGAATACTCTTGATGACTTCCATTTCGTGGGTGCGCTTCACAATTTTTTCAACACACATCCGCTCTCACCGTAGTCGTTTCGTCTTCTCCATACTCTGTGCCATTTTCACCTCCTTGTACTTTTCCTTTCCTTTGACTCGTTGCCATTCGCGTCGATTGATCAGATGCCTACGCATATCCATAAACTTCGGTTTGTAAATATATTTCCACCTCCGTTATGCTTAATTTTCTATTCGATCATCTCCCGAAATAATGCGAACCTGATCTTACAGCTGACAAGTCTGCGTCTATCTGTCCAGCAAAGTGTTCACGTGCGTTCACTACTCCCGCCCTCGCCTCATCACGCCTTTCTGTGGATTCTTCTCCTACCTCGTATCGATAAGAAGATCTCCCAATACTATATGTTTAATGACAAAGTGTACCTAATTTCAATCGAGGTTTCAACCGAGAATTGATCCGTTGACCCTTGGCTCAGCAGCCACCTTCCCCACTCATTTAGTTCCCACAAAAATAAATTAATAAAAACACTGTTCATTCGTTGATAAAATGACTTGTTTGTATGAAGCGAATAAATGGTGAGCGAGTTATGCACATTAGGTGCAATAGAACTGACTAACTGTGGGAAATCGGGGGCCTGAGGTTTTTTATGATAGTCTATGACAAAACGTCCCCGTCCCCAATAGCAATGCTAATCGAAGCTGCTCCTAGCCCATTTAAATTCTACCCCACGCTATGCAAATATGTGCCCAAATTCAGTTCATACATCAACCCTCGGTGCTGTGTTAGACCCTCGGCTTATTGTGCGAGGAAAGGTACGGGAGTTGGGCATGCTTCCCTTAACTGCGGGTCTGTGGAATGTGCTTTCCAGTATCACAAACATTGATATCACTTTCTACCTGATGAGGGCACTGTTGTTGTGAGCACTTTCAATGATTAAGTGGGCTACCGTCTAAAATGCAATTGAATTGATATCCGATTGATGCGAAAATATGAAGTTCTTATGAAGATCAAAATTAATAAGATTCGAACTACTATTTAATTTATTTCGTTGATTTTTATAATCTGAAAGAGTTTATCAACTCCAGATGACTAAAGAATGCCGAGATCATGATACAAAAAAATTTAACCAGCATGAAGCGCCTGCCAGAATCATTCCCTGGTTCAACTCAAGGTTAAATACCCTTTCCTGTGTTCTATATTGCCCGTGCGACACTCATCACATTAGGACTAAAAGCAGTCAGTACTTCACTCTACTAGTTATCCAAGTAATAACGGTCAATACTAGGATCATTCACTAGCTTTATTTTTTGTCAACTGGGATTGAGTTTCAGAAATGAAAAGACTCGTGAATAAAGTGGGTTTCCAACCGAGTACAATACATGCGACGTTTCGCTGTTCCTTGTTTTCATGCCTTGGGCTTGTCCGGGATTTAAACTGCTCTCTTTGTTCAGATGTTCACTCATTGGATGTAATTTTCCGCGGGTCTACTTCTCTTCTTTTTGATGGCATTCAGCACTGGTCGCCAGGAGTTGCTCGCCGCGAATCCGGTGTTGCGGGTGTTCGGTCTCCCATCGGAATTTCAAATACGTCCTGAGAAACCGCTGCACTTTATAAACAACACGCAGACCCTGAAAATGATGAACATGACGTATCACGAAACGTCGGACATAATAAACTCTTTCACCCGGTTGGAAGCCCGAGAACACTTGATCAAATCGCCCGGAAATCACTGAATCGTTCTTCAAAGAGAGTTTTTCTTTTCTGATTCGCCGCCTACTCTTTGAGCCATTCACGTTCTAAGTTCGAAGGCGTTCAGCCTTTCGTTGATAAATTGACGAAGTCGCGTTGAGTCTCTTCTCGTTGGCCCCTTGCGTTGTTATCCAAAATGTGTTGATGAAAATCCGTCGTTAGCGATCTCTTCTCTTAAAGAGTACTTCTCCCAGAACGACTTGATTAGCAAGAACTCTAATGACGTCACCGAATCATGGAAATTGGTCGGAATTTTTCTCGTTCTTCTTGGTTGGCACTTGCTGGCCGGTGGCAGAATGGGGAATATTTCTCTTCGTTATCAGTTCTACATCTACATAATACCTCATACCAATAAATCTGCCTCTTACCTATAGGGTGTTTGGCAGAGGTTGATCAATCACCGACTTGCAGCATGCAAGAGGACCGCCACATGCACGCTGCACGGTCGTAGAAATATTATGCATATTAGCAAAATGTCCGTGCATATTCATGCAAAGACAAAACCTGCAAACGGTTAGTAATTCCTACAGAAAATCCATGCAAGATTAGAACAATGGGAAAAAACATGCAATGAGTGATCTTATCGAGTGACGCCATTAATGATATTGATGGAAACACCATTGCTATCCTTAATAATACGAGGGAAGAATGACATTTTACATCTCTCTGTTATGCTGTCTGTTTCTATGATTTTCTTCTCGTGGTCATGCCTACCATTGTACAACGGTAAACTTAGGAAATGTTTCACGTCGTCTGAGAAAATATTTTCTCCGAATCCACCCAGTAAATTTAGCCTATACTTCGCTCAACACTCCTGTTAAGATTCCAATCCTAACCCGCGCAACATACTGGAAACGCTGCAATTTTTATCGTAAAAACTCATCACGAATCTGGCCGCCCTGTGCTGTACTCGATTGATTTCAGTCATACTTCAAAGGGTCATACACGCTAGCAGCATATTTTAAGTGAGGCTTTGCTAGAGTCTGGCAGCGTACCTCTTAACATTTTTCGGGCACTTAACGAGGATTGCTTTTACATATCCCAGTTTACGGTTTGCTTTCCCGCATACTTCGCGCATGTGTTTACCCCACGGAAGAACCCGAGTAATGGTGACCCCTAATTATTTTACGATTTCAGCATTTGATGGCTGAATCCCGTTAGCGGTGTAGGTCCTTCTTGAAGATATATCCTTTTCCCAAAAAAATATCACCATACACTTTTCAAGATTTAAATCTAACTTCCAAGCGCTGCCCCATTCATTTATGTCAGCGAGGTCCTTATATAATGCTTATCCATCGCAATGGCAATGAGTTTCCCTTTATGCAACTACATAACCTGCAAAGTGACGGATTTTGCTCGTGGCTGCGGTTGTAATCAGGGGCGGTGTGGCCAGGTCGGCTGGTCAGCGATTGCCGAGGGCCCCGAGCTTATGAGTCCCTCAACGCTCGCGTCTATCGTGAAACGTATGTGGAAAAGGTAATGAAAAAGACTCGGATTACTTCTGCCAATTTTTTTTGCTATCATAAAATGCTATGTTTTCATAAATTTTCATTATTTACTAAGTGTAAAAATATCATATGAAAAATAAATGAAATAAAGTTGTAGGAAGATGAAAGACAACCTGACGCTTTTTTGAAAGGGTTTTTCGACAAAGTTATTTTAGAGGTTTTTTAGGTTTCAATCCAATTTCAAGGAACAAATTCGCTAAATAGATAATAGAATAATAATGAATTATTAAATGTTATAAGCTGTGAAATTGTCACCTTTCACAGTATGTTTTTTTACGAAATTGTTATTTTTATTAACCTATACCTGGTTTTTAAGTGCCAGAATGGTGACAAAATCCATTTCCCGTCATCATATTTCATAAACTTTCCGGCTGAGGACCCTCGAATAAGGAAGGCCCCATCATGAGCCCCAGGCGAGGGCCCCCAATCACCCCACACCGCCCATGGTTGCAATGCCATTAATTAAAGAAGGAACCAAAGAAGACCCATAATATAGAAACGATAGGACCCCATTTGTTTATTTTTTCGCTAATCTGGCGCGCATTCTATAGCTTAGCTTTTCTTGGGGGATTATATTGCGAGTAAGTTATATTCAAACAAGTTTGTTTTGTTTTTCGGCCTTTTATTGGTTATTACCGTAAATATTACTCTGATTGTTTCGCGTTCAAATTTATCTTCTTTGAAATTGTATAGTTATCTTGGTCTAAATCCATTGATCAATTTCTAAACTTAGTACATTCCCTTATTTACGTTTTGTAAGTGGCAAAACTAGTGTAGTCCTATGTTTTGGTTACTCTCGCTCAAATCTCCATTAAGCGTAGCTCCCTTCAGGTTAGCTTTTCTCAATACAAAAGTTGCCATAGTGATAGGATGTCTTCGATGAAGTCCTCCGTTGCTGTCGGAGGGTAACTCCGCAGTATCTGACGTACCTAATCCTACCACGAGACCGGAACCTAGGGAGAGACGTCAGAGTGGGAAGGTGAGGTTGCAGTGATAAGGAGTAGCAATGTCCGTCGTGTAATGGTCCCGTTACGGGAAAGGGCAGACCGCGACGGTGTAACCAACCTTTAGACATGATGGTGTATCCCGAGTTGCGGACTTCCTCAGGTGACGCAGGTGGTTGATGTGGCGGTACGGGCCACGAAGTGAGCACCGCCGAGGAAATCAGTGACCATAGGGTAGTAGCAAGTAAGTTTTCTTTAAATATCGCTAAAAATTTAACATGAACGTATTTGTTAGAGCGTGCAATACTAAAATGAAAAAAGTCAGCACTTAGTTATCCGCTAATGAAGGCGAGTTAATAATTGAAAAATATAAGTTTTTTAAAGCCGCAACGAAGGAAGCGTTCAGGAATGCATCCACGAATTTTAAAAGAAAAACACTTGTAGAGCAGTTACGGGATAACCGAAAAGCATTTTGGTCTTAAGTTAGGGAAGTTCAAGGTGAAAGATTTACCTTATGTTCGCTGAGGAATGATGATGGAGATTAGTTGACAGACAGTTTCTATTAAGCCAATTCATTAAAGACTTACTCCAAGATCGTGTTAACCGAGCCTTCTGAGAACTCACACGAGACTCTTCATACGAAAGATGCCGCCTCTTGAAATAAGTGCGCACGGAATAGAAAATTTATTGAAATCGCTCAGTCCTAATAAATCACTTGTTCCGACGAAATCCCTCCTCGGGTGCATAAAGAATTAGCCTTAGAAATTGCCCCCTAATTGCAATTAATATTCACTTAATCCATCAAGCAACATGGAGTACCTAATGACTGCATAATTGCCAATGCAACGCCAATATACAAAAGTGGGCGCAAAAAACAGACATCTAATTACTGACCAATATCTAAAAAGTCAATCTCATGTAAGGTCCTTGAACACATTGTTGTCAGCTCAGTAATGAAACACCTAGACGCGCAAAACCTGTTAATGAGAAGTCAACATGGATTCAAAATTACTCCATGCTAAACCCAGTTAGCGCTTTTTGCCGACGATATTTTAGTCTCCGGAGAGGACAACATTCCAGTGGACGCGATTTGTCTTGATTTCAAAAATGTATTTGATAAAGTGTCCCTCAGAAAGTTATTTATAAAACTAAAATCTTACAACATAGATGAGGATGTCAATTCCTGGATAGGATAACTTTTGAGCGGTCGCGTACAAGTATTAGACAGTGCCGTCCCAACGCGGTTTGAGTCATTTCTGGCGTCCCTCAGGGTAGTTATATAGTCTACTCCTTATCATTCTTTATATCAACGATATTGATGAAATAGTGCACAGTAAATTACGATTATTTGCTAACGACACTGTAGTTTACAGGGAAATCCGTACCAGTAAAGATAGGGATCAAAGGTGTATCCAGAAATTTCTTTCAGGGGGTCCAAATCCAGGGGTTAAAATTTTTTTAAAACGGGGTAGTAAGTAGAGGGTTTTTAACTAATTTTAATCAGACTTAGACATAAAGAGACTTATCACTATCAAAAAACTTCATTTTTTAAAGAAATATTTTGTAAATTCATGATTTTTAAATATTTTGTTTTCTTTTATGAAGGAAAATGATTGTGTTTTTACATTTCAGGGGGGGGGGGGAGATGGAGGGTCCGGAACCCCCTTAGCTACGCCACCGATAGGGATGAAATAACGAACGACCTTGCTGCTATCCATTCATTATGTGATGCGTGGAAGTTAGAATTAAATTTGAAAAACTGCGTATTAATGAATTTATGGAAAAAATAACTTCCCACAACATAGCTATATTATTCATGTACCCAATTATTTGGAATCGGTAAAATGTCTGGGAGTTAAACTCAGTAATGATTTACCGTGGAGTAAAAATATTTGGGAAATAACGGGTCAAGCTAATCGTAAATTCGGTTTCGTTAAAAGAATACTTGGCAAGTGCGACGACAAAGTAAGGAAAAATCTTCAACCGTACATTAGTTATGTGATATATGTGGGAAACGTGTCTCCGAAGATGTTGACAAAGCTAACACGTTAAATTCCCACTTCGAATGTATATACGCTACAGATGGTACTGCATGTAATTTACACATTCCATTCACTGAGATACTAATGGAAGACTCTTTTCAAGGAGTTAGCACCACATATCCCACCATCCTTAGAGATAGTATTGAAGAATTCACTGTCTGAAGGAAGGCTACCACTAGGCTAGAGAATTTCAAACCTTACATCTATATTCAATTATGGAAACAGACATGACCCAGGTAACTACCGTTCAATTTCATAAGCATCGATTATAGGCAAGATACTCGAACATATAGTCGTTATCAATATCGTGACTTTCTTAGACAGTCGTTACTTCCCCCATGGCAGCACGGTTTCCGAAAAGGTAGATCATGCGAAACGCAGCTTGAGCTCTGTCTTCACGAATTTCTCAAATCTGGTGAACCGAAAAGACAAGTTGACGCATTATTTCTAGATTTTAAGAAAACTTTTGAAACGATACCTCACTCCAAATTTTCATGAAAATTACAGTCATGAGGATTAAATGAAATGGTGGCAAACTGGATACACGACTTTCTGAGTGATCTTAAGCAAAGACTATTTCTTGACGGATTAGCTCTGGTGTAACTAAAGTTACATCAGGTGTTCCACAAGGAAACGTAATCGGCCCGCTTTTGTTCATTATGTACATTAATGACCTCTCCTCATGAATTATCAGTAAAATACGTTTATTTCACGACGAAGCAGTCATCTATCAAAATACGAGTGATCACTCTGACTTTGTAACTCTATCATCGGATTTAAACCAGTGGGAGGTACATATGAGGGGCACGCGCCCCCCTGTTGCGGAACCGCCTGCATTTCCGATCATTGAAGAAACATAATTGAGATTTTTTTATATCACAAGGCGGCATTGTCTTGTATATGTTTATAGTCAGTTTAAATAAAACTTTCTTAAAGTTTGCATGTAACTTCCTTATATTTTTACTACGATATAGGTAAAGGTAGCTATCTTTTACGCCCCCGTCAGCTTTTTCTGTATCCGCCACTGATGTTCATTTGTGGAGCCACGAGTTGGGACTCGAACTTAATCTGAGAAAATGCACGGCGGCACATTTCTTGCGGAGTTTCTCCAACTATAACCATGTTTATGTGGTACATAGTATGGACAAAGAGGCAAAAGACGAAGTATAGTACCTGGGAGTTACGATAACTTGGAACCTATCGTGGGAAAGGCATGCAAGGAATATATTTGGCAGAGCCCTGAAGTAGGTAGGATTCGTCAAGCGTACTGTTGAAGAAGGATTTTGTATTTCGTAGGGAGAGTATTGGGAGGATTTTTTGGATGAGAGAGTAAAAGAAAGGTGCTATTTCGCACTCGCCCCACCGCAACTTGCATAGCAGCAGCATATGGTGTCCGGAGCAGAAAAATATAATCGGTGAACTGAATAAAATACCGGGGAAAGCTGCGCGATTCGTCAAAAACTGCTACGGGCGTACAGACGGTGTTACCCAGATGCTAAGCGAATTAGGCTAGAGATTTGGAGGCTGCTCGCGAGGCGAGGCTTAGATGGCTTGAACGATTGAGAACAGATATTTTTGAGAGCGACACGGAGAACATCATCTTAGACCCTACTATATCTCCAGGTCCGATAGAAGCGGTAAACTAAGAGAGATATTTTGCCGAACGGATAGATATGGGAATTCGTATTTCCGCTGAGCCGTAAAATGCTAGTCGTAATGTTGCTTGAGGATTTGTTTTTTACATGTAAATGTCTGGTGTCCTAGGCACCACATGCCATACGCCTTTTGAGGTGGCTTGCGGGATAGTATGTAGATGTAAATTAACCTTTCAAAATCCGCCTTATGGAATATGTCCACCCTTCTTATAAACGCAGTTTCTCTATCGGAGACGATATGGGATTTTCATGCACAGCCTTGTGGTCACGAATAACAGTCACCGCATCAGTTCTGATTACGCACTCTGGAATATTCGTAGCTGAGAGGTCTAGTATGTTGTTACCCCTGGTAGGTGTATCTACTAGCTGAGTCAAGCAATTGGAATAGAATATGTTAAGCAAAGTTTTGCACTGGCCCTTGAATTTACCACCATTTTTAAAACAATATTTTTCCAAATCGATCGATGGAACGTTTAAATCGCCGCCAACGATGACACTACTACGATTTTTCTGAGAATTAAAATGCTTTATCTGGCTGTATGACTCTACCACTGAATTTAGGCTTGAATGTGGTGGTCTATAATATGCACATATAAATAATCTCTCATCTGAGCACCCGATTGAGCAGCAAACACTTTCAAATTCACTATCTGCAAATTTCTCGGCTCTGCTTGCGATCTCACCGTTGACTGAAATGAATGCTTCTCCTCCTCCTTTTCTCGTTATACGGACCCTCCTGTACATTGTACATGATTTCAGGAAGATCTCTCTAACATATATTTCATCCGATAACCAACTTTTAGTTCCTATGATAATATCAGCTTCTTTTTTTAATTAGACAAAGGAAATCAGCTAATTTGTTTTAAACATTATGGCAATAATAAAGACCGATAAGGCTTCTTTAATACGCGGTTTTGTGGCCTTTTTGAAAATATAAATTTTTTATTGCATATTGTACCTGAATTTTCTTATGTACAATTACTATTTTCACAAGGTCTTTTTTGACGTTTTGAACACGTCATTGCTATTTGAACGGAACTTATGACCCCATGATTTACTCTCCCCATATCAACCCTACACTCTGACCTAATATCGAACCTAAAAAAGGCGTATCTCACTTTTCCCAATCCCTCCCAAAACCCGAATTATTTCAAAGAATTATGATTTTGAGTGTGAGTGCGATCATTTGTGGAAGTTAAGTGCGACAACAAAGTGGGAGAAATTAGCTACTTCTCCCTCGTAAGACCCCATTTAGAATACGCTGCCAGTATTTGGGATCCTCATGGAATAGGCTTAAATGCAGAGTCGGGACACGTGCAGGGAAGAGTTTCCAGATACGTGAAAAGTCGTTGCGATAGTCTTGTTAGTATTACTGACCTCTGAAAAACTCGAATGGAAATATCTGTCAAACTGTAGACTGAAAAAAACTAAACCTATTACGTGAATTCTAGTTCAGTGTATTTTCCGAAGAAATTAGCGATATCTTATGAACACCAACATACTATGGAAGATCAGGTCATATAAATAAAATAAGAGAGATCGACAGTGGAAAAGATGGACTCAGAATGTCGTTTTATCCACGCTCGATAAGAGACTATAGCGGCAGCGTTGGAACTCAAAAATAGATTAGATAACTTGTAGTGCAGCCTACTAACTTATGTATTCCTTAATGCATTTTTCTGAACTTTCTGATTATTATTATTATTATTTTATATTTTTTTATGTTTTCACAGCATTTTTGCTGGTTGTAGGCGAGGTACGGGTATCACCAAGTACTCTCGTCTCTTTACTCTGTTTTGAAAAATTTTCTGACAATCCGGCAAGTATTTAAAATTGCTGCTTTTTGTATGGTAATAAACAAGTTTTTCGGCAGTCCAATAGTTTGAAGACCTTGATGGAGTGAATGAGGCACTACTCCTGTGGCGGAGATAATGATGGGTATTATGTGTACTTTATCTGATTTCCACAATCTCTTGATTTCATTTTTAAGTTCTTCATACTTTTCCATTTTGCTGGTGTAGGCTGTAGTGATATTATGCGAATTAGGTACGGTAATGTCTATCAAGTACGTTTCATTGTGAGTTTTATCTTGTACTACTAGATCAGGTCTATTGCTATGGACTGTTTTATCGGTAATAATTGAACGGTCATAATAAATCTTACAGTGGTCGTTTTCAAGGATGGTTTTAGGTGTGTACTTATAATAAGGAACTCCATTTTCTATGAGTTTATACTTCAGAGCTAATTTCTGGTGTATGATGTTGCATATTTGATTGTGACGGTGTAGGTAGTCTTTTTGAGATAAGTTAGTGCATCCACTTGTGATGTGCTGTATCGTCTCAGAGGCATTATCACATTTTCTGCATCTGTCATCCAATAAATTTGGGTTTTTAATTATATATTTTTCATAATTTTTTGTTTTCACCACCTGGTCTTGTATTGCGATCATAAATCCTTCTGTTTCTGGGAAGAGTTGCCCATGCCTGAGCCATGCGTGCGATGCATCTTTATCGATTTCAGGGGCCTCCAGGGCATGAGGGTGTCTTCCGTGAAGGGATTTAGCTTTCCATATTGACATTTTACTGTCTATAGTAACAGTGGTTTCACTAACTTGCATACTTTCGTCAGATAGGTTTAACGGTGTGTATTTATTGTCTGCGTCACAGATAGTTCTCAGGAGATCCGAGGTAGATTTCTTGCTGAAAAAATATTTCCGTAACTGAGAAAGTTGTGAGTTGTGCTGATTCTTGATGTCTACGATACCCCTTCCACCAAATTTTCTGGGCAACGTGCTCCTCTCTATATTTGAGCTTTTATGGAGCATATTTTTCTCCGTCATTTGGGATCGAATTTTTCTTTGTAGGTCGTCTTTATTATTATTATTATTATTATTATTATTATTATTATTATTAACAGCATTTATTGTGTGTTCTGTGTTTATTGGCAGATTACCCTAGTGAGTAGTTGGCAAGTGTTGCCTTTTCATGAATATGGTAGTATAATTTGTTAGTATGCGTAGCGTTTTTGGACCGTGTGGAGTGCATATAGAAATCCTATTGCATGCTGCATGCTGGTGATTGATCACCCCTTGCCAAATACCCAAGAGATGGCTCGTAGGGTATTAGATAGATGTAGATGTGTGACTGAGCGCGCCCTACCTAGAATAGTAACTAGAGAATAGTAACGGAGAGAAGGTGGTTGGCGGAGCAGTCTGCGGGAGCGGGGCAATGATATGCCGCGTGGGCTTAGGCTTCATGGCCTAGTGGGTAAAGCTATCCACTGAGGGGCTCTCCACTCAAATGCCTTTGACTCCTAATCCGAGAGATCCGATAACTCTCTCGGGGCAGAGCTCTACCTCCACCTATCGAAGCCAGCCATATGAATCTTTAGGTGACCATTGATAAGTCAATAAATGAGAAATACCCAACACTGCTTTGGGCATGAGCCATTTGAGGAGCTATGGATCCAGAATATATTTGTAGTTTGTCTATAATGTTAATTTTGAGCGAAAGGAAAAAAAGGAAAGGATGCTGCCATCAGTGGAAATGCGGATGGCTTTTTTCCCAATTGCTAGGGAGTGCCTGCCTGCTGCATATTTTGCAATACTTCCTGCATAGTTAAGTATAGAGATTTTGGAAATGTATCAGTATCGCGAATTGAAAATTTTTGGACCAACTGGATTTTGACCTTCGTAAGATTAACTGCAGTCGGCGAGATGAGCTCGATCATCATTTGTGGATTAGAGGAAAGAAATGTTTTTGCAAAGTGCACTCTTTTCACGGAGTGCAGAGAACACGAAGTTTTCTTCCGCTCCTCGTTCGTCGTCTCGTTTGATGGAGCACCTTCCCCCAGTCCCCAACCCCACCCACCCCCTCCCTCGCTGGCCATAGCGCACCCTCCCCTTCCCCCACCCCCCGTCACGCCGCGCCGACCCAAACAACGGTAATCGCACGCCCCTCCCCTCCTTCCTGCCCCTCACCGCACCACCAAAGCCACCGGCAAAGGTGTTCCTTGTTCCGCGCGGGGCAGTCGCATCGAGTGCTCGTGGCCTTGTTCCGTGTGGCCGCCGTGTGCGTGATCAGCGTGTGCCTCTCTTCTTCATTCGGAGCGGAGCGAGGGAGATTGGAGCTGCGCTGCGCTCGCCGCTTTTGATGTGCCCGAAGTAGTACGTCAGTGCTTTCTTATTTCTATCTTCCTGCCACACTGTGATTATTCCGTGATATTTAAATACCTGAATCTGCAATGAATGAAACGCGCCGGAGACAGCCAATGGCTGGGAATGGTGAACCAACGACAACAAGAGATTTCGGCGCGGTTTTTTTTCAATGGATATATTTCATGTGGTGCTTTTTCCTTGAGCATGAATATTTTGCCCGCGAGCTCACTTTTGGGAAGTGTTTTTGGGAGACCCGCGTTTGAATCCGAGGCGATTTTCATCCCCGTCGAATGTCTGGACTTGAGAGTGCACGTGCGAATGCTCACCGATCCGCCTCGCTTGCTCCCCGACCAGAAAAATGCTCTCGGAGAGCAGTGATTGCTCGTGCATTAGGCTCCGATGATTAAAACGAGCATCGTACCTCGCCTTTGAGAAAAAATGTTGGCCACAAGAAGGAAATAATTTTCGACAGTTGAACCATTTTTTAACGGTTAAACTAAAGTAAAATATCGAAAAAAATAAATTAGAAGGTAAATATTGGACGTCAAGGTCCCTCGTGGCTTAAAAATTAACTGACGATCGTCTGACTGACAAGAGGCGTGAAAGAGCGCTCATTTGATGCGTGAGAATAGAGCATGCTTCATATAAATTCCATTTGATGCTTATTTTGACTCAATGGGCTGACTGAATGTCAAAACTCTCGTTTCCGTTCTATGATTTTGGATTTGAGTCACTCAAGTTTAGGCATCGCTTTCTCTCGATCGGATATACTTCGTATTTTTTAGCGATAAACCATGCATTTACTTTAGCTATCATCTTGAAATTTTCAGAAGTATTATGTGCACAGCTGTCGGTATCTCATATAGTTGCAGCAGATAGTTTTAAATCAGAGAAAATACTGGAGTAAGGGCATTTGAAATTAAGGCAAACGTTGAAAAAGTGCTCTTTCCACCACCGGAAAATGTCAGGAAGAAACCGTCAAGTTCAAACAAGTACGTCTGAGAGTGATTGCTCCTGCGGAAGTAAGATATCTTCTCAACAACGTGCATGGACATTGTACTTGAGGAAACCCACTTTTTTACACGTACTTGATAGCGGATTATTGCCGTAACAAGGAGATTCACTCAGGGTCCGTCTGGCGAGGTCGGATGATCGGCAATCACCTAGGGCCCCGAGCTTAAGGGCCGCCCACAACGCTGACATCAATCGTGAAGCGTATATGAAAGGGGAAAGAAAAATGATGGATTATTTGAACAAAAATTTTTTGCTATTATAAAGTTCTACGCCTTCATTTGTTGCTTTATTTTCAACACACTGTGAGTAAAAATACTATACAAAAAATAAAATTGAACTGTTAGAAGGTGATAAAGAATCTGATGCTTTTTTGACAGGGTTATTCGAAAGGGTTATTAAAGAGATTTTTCAGATTTCAGTACACTTTTTAAGAATAAAATTGACTAAATAGATAATAGAACCATTATTAATTATTTCATTTTATAATCTGTGAAAATCTCACTTTTCAGTTTTTTTTCTTCAGTCACAATAGCGTCAAAATCCAGTTCCGGGAATTTTAATTTCCTAAAAATTTCCGAGGAAGCCCCCTGGTGAGAAGGGGCCGAATCATGAGCCCCAACCCAGGGCCCTTAATGACTCCATACCACCCCTGGATTCATCAAATGTTATTAGTTTATTTTATCCCATTGAAGTTTTTATTTTATTATTCGCTTTATCTTCCTATTTCGGTTCATTTCCGTTGGCCGCAATGAGGAGTGTCACGAGAGAGCGAGGGAACACGGCGGAAAAATATGAAGAGAGATGCGTGCTTGGGATGAAACGCCGCCGTTCACGTTCTCTTGCGCATCCAACCGAGTCCCGACATGCGACCGTTTTTCAAATCCCGTTCCACTGTCGCCCAAGTGTCTCCGGCACCGCGAGCGACTCCTTCCAAAATCCCTCTGTCTCGAACTCAACAATCATACCAACTTCTAAGCTCATCTTTGCTACGGGTTCTCTTAGTTGGTGAGCCATTCTCACATTTCCGGTGTTCGACGTAGACAGCTGTGTTTTGCTGACTTATTTTCCAGACATAAAGTGTAAAAACTTTAGTAATTGCTTCAATTTCATAGTAGATGTATGCCAACTAGATGTTTGGAGTGAAACTGGCACACTCGTATCCAAAACCCTACCATCTTCCGTCACCGCACCATCATATTGTTAGTGCTAAAACCGATCGTGGACACAAATAATTGTTTCCTTGTGTGTCAATTTATTTAGTTTCTTTATAAAAATGTAATTTCCTCATTCCCTGGAGTTGCTGGAGTGAGCACCTTTCCGTTGACATAAATGCCTTCGGACGTATTTCTTGGTAAAATAACATGTCATCCTGCATTTTTATGTTAGAGGTGAAGTATCTGCAGTTGAACTTCGAAACGGTTAAAGGGATTAAGTGCTCTAAAAGTACATCTACACAAACGAAAGTGAAAGCGAGGGGAAAGTAAATATTAAATGGAGTGCATGATATTGAATTTTACGGGCAAAAATATAAAGTTCTGCATCAAAATGACGAAAATTTCCCGAGAAAACTGTTGAGATCCTTCACCCGCTCCCTTGCAGTTGTTGTGACACCTTGTTTGAGTTGAGTGGGCCCAAGGCAACACATGCCCACATGCCATCAGCTTAGCCAACTCTCTTCATATTTATATTGTTACAAAACAACTAAAATCCGAAGGTGACTAGGTATTTATTATACTTGTATATTGATACATCAAAATGAGGGAATAGGTTACACGTTACCACTGTAGTAAATGAGGAATGTGTGTCTTCATTTATGCTTATGGCAGACCAAGGTCTGAGTAATTATGGAAATTCGCTCACATTAACGTAGGAACATTGTATTGGAAGGAAAAAATGTCTTGTACTTTTTCCAATTATAACAAGTTTTTTTTCCGAGATAACATGTTTTTCTGCTCATTCTTGTCTCGATGATGCTGCAGCCCTCAGGTGATGCTGCAGTCTATAGCGAAACATGTTGACTCAGCAAAATATTTTACATTTGGAAATTAGTGCAAATATTTATTTCTCTCAATGCGACAGATTTCCATAAATTCTTGTCCTCCACTCTTCAGTTCTCTTCACCTTGGCAAATATAGTGAGCTAATTCATCGCGGATGTCATGGCATTTTACACGTAAAGAAGGGGTCTGGAATTGAGGATTACATGAAAAAAGATGGCCCGTGGGTAATGCTATGCGTCATGACAACCATCCGTGACCTGCAATGGTAAAAAGGCATAATATACAGGTCTATTTCACTCACTTCAACATCATTAACCGAACTGAGATAGCGTCGGCTGAAATATTACCCATCAGAAGGCTCTAAATAAGTTTTCTGGGGAATGTGCATTTATTAAAATTCTTTGCTGCGAATTATATTACAATGAGTTATTTTGTTGATTTTAATCGTAAAATTCAGTGTTTTCAAAAATTTTCTATTAGCAACAAGGTAGAGAAATTTGAAGAAACAATGGTGAAGGGTTGATGGCTATTTGTATCCTATGTTGTATTCTCCAGCAGGATGGATGCATAATATTTTGAAACGTGAAAGAACAGACATGCATTCCGAATTGCTTCGGCCCTCCAATGCAACTGATTTCTCCTGACTCAACACTTATCTGATGAATAGAATAGTATCATTGAGACGCAATCGAAAGTCGTTTTAAATTACTCAGTTACTATTATTATTATTATAGTATTCTACCGATTAAGGTAGGTTTCCATGGAGTACTCAGGAAGTGATCTGGGAGCCTCCCTTTCCTTCCAGCACTGCCCTCTTTAATTCACTGTAAGGCCTACTCTCTTTGAATCTAACTAAAAATCCTATTCTTTTCCTTCCCCTCCTTCGTTTCCCTAACTTTCTACCCTCTAACACCATTTTCAACATCCCCTCCCCGCTAAGCACTAACTCCATCCAAACCTTCTGTCTCCTGCGTATCTCATCTAAAAGCTTTCTCTCCTCGCCAACCATATCCAGCACTTCGTCGCTCCTTTTCCTCTCCGTCCATTTAACCCTCTCTATTGTTCTCCATACCCACATCTCGAATGCCTCCAATCTTCTCTCATCTTCTTTCCTCAGTGTCCACGTTTCCGCACCGTAGAGAGCTACACTCCAGATCAAACTCTTCACTAACCTTTTCTTTAAACTCTTACATAACGATCCTCTTAGAAGCTCCTTCTTGTTCACGAACGCCTCCTTCGTAAATGCAATTCTCTTTCTGATGTCCTTACTACTGTATCCGTTTTCCTCTAACGTACTGCCTAAATAGTTGAATTGCACAACCTGCTCAAGTTTTTCACTTGAGTCTCAGATTCCTCGCTCGTGGTGCTTTACAAAACAGCATAACCTTAGTTTTCTTGTGATTAATCCTCATCCCATACTCCTCGCAACGCTCGTAAAACGCATCCACTAGAGCCTGAAGCCCCCTCGCTGACTGGCTAATCAGCGCCTGGTCATCCGCGAATCTCACTGATTTGAACATCATTCCTCTCACTTTTATTCCAGCTTCTAACTCATCCCACGCTTCCCTTACCATCTCTTCAGCGTACACGTTAAAGAGCAGCGGAGATAAAGGACAGCCTTGCCTCACACCTCGGCCAATGCTTGCCCACCCAGATTCTCCGTCCGCTACCCTCACTTGCGCAGTCTGGGCCATACACAGATTACGAATCAGTCGTCTATCCCTCCAATCTACACCTATTCTCTTGAGAATGTCCATTAACTTAACCCAGTTCACCCTATCAAACGCTTTCTCCAAATCCACGAAACACGCATATACGTCCTGGTCATATTCTAGGTTCCTCTCCACGAGGGACCACATTATTGCTATTGCATCACGAGTTGAATTCCCCTTTTCTGAAACTAAACTGATCTTCGCCCAAATACTCGTTTGCCCTCGCCTCCATTCGTCTGTTCAATATCCTCAGCTCCACTTTCGCCGCATGCGATATTAAACTAATAGTCCTATAATCTCCGCGTTCCACAGCTTTCTTCTTTTTCGGAAGCGGAATTAAAACCGTCTTCACGAAATCCTCCGGCCAACGTCCCTCCTCATAGATCCTGCGCACTAGTTCGATAAACCTTTTCTTACCTTCCTTCCCTAGATTCTTCAGAAGCTCACACGAGATATTGTCCACGCCTACTGCTTTCCTAGCCTTCATATCACGGAGTGCTCTCTCTATTTCCGAATGTAATATCTCCGGCCCAAGATTATCCTCCTCCACTGCACTTTCCTCCTCTAGAGTCAATCTCTCTGGTCTGTTCATTCCGTCATACAGGTCCTCCACATATTCCTTCCATCTACTCTGTACCTCTTCTCGCTCGGTTAGCATCCTCCCATCTTTAGCCTTAATTTTAGGCATGGTTTGTCCTCTTTTGCCGTCCAATAGCGACTTAACTTTGGCGTACAACGCGCCTACTTCTCCATTCTTCTGGAACTCTTCCATTTCCTCACACTGTCTTTTCCACCAAGCCTCCCTTGCTCTCTTTGTTTCACGCCGTAATCGATTATTCAGTTCCCTATACATTCTTTTTCCCTGTTCTGTGTCCACGTTCTTCCACTTCCTCCTCTCCTCCATTTCCCTTATCATGTTCTCCGTTATCCACGGCTTCTTCATCCTTCTACTGTCAACGTAACCAATTGACTTGTCCGCCGCTTTGACTATTCCCGTTTTAATATTATCCCATCTTTCCTCAACAGTCTTAGTACTTTCAATCTCCCGTATACTTATGTCCACTAGATCCTGATATTCTCTCCTCATACTCCCCTTCAAGGCTTCTACGTTCATTTCTTCGCCTTCCTAACTTTCATAAGTCTTTTTAATCTTACGTTTCATTTCATGAGCACTAGATTGTGGTCCGAATCCGCATCCGCTGCAGGGAAGCTGCGCGAGTTTTTCGCACTATTCCTAAACCTCTGTCTTACCGTAATGTAGTCTATTTGATATCTCCCCACATCCCCTGGACTTTTCCATGTTTACCTTCGCCCTTTATGATGATTGAACCACGTGTTTGTGATGAATAATTTGTTTCTCCTACAAAATTCTGCTGCTTTCTCTCCCCTGTCGTTTCGTATTCCTAGACCAAAATCTCTTATTTAGTGTCCATCCCTCCCTTCCCCGACTGAGGCGTTCCAGTCCTCCATCACTTCCAGATTTTTCTCACCCGGTGTGTCTCTAATTATTTCCTCGAGCTGTTCATACACCTCATCTACTTCTTCTTCCCTATGATTGCTAGTGGGCATGTAAACTTGGACCACCACAAGGTTTGTGGGCCGCGCCTCAATTTCTACCAC
Source organism: Ischnura elegans (assembly GCF_921293095.1). NCBI lineage: Eukaryota > Metazoa > Arthropoda > Insecta > Odonata > Coenagrionidae > Ischnura > Ischnura elegans. Next base: position 1,867,772 of record NC_060259.1, on the reverse strand, counting down.
CAGAATCCTATCGCTTACCTGGTCTATACCTACCACACGCTTACCCATCTTCCCGTTTAATGCTAAAGCTACCTCTCGCTGGCTTTCTTCCCCTCCACTATATATAACCCTATACCCATCACTCTAATAGTCCCCGCCATCCCTCTACCTCACCTCGCATAATCCTAAGATATCAATCCTCCCTTTATCCATTTCCCCTTTGATATTTTGTAACTTCCCCGCCCTCATCATTGTCCTCATATTCCACGTCCCTACATGTATAGCCGACTTCTTCTTCTCCATCTTCTTGGTCTTCTTTTCTTCCCTCTTCATTGCTGCTGCTGCTGCTGATGATGATGATGATGATAAGTCTGTGCAAGGATTTCGCATGTTGGCGACCCCGAGGACCTTGCCGACCTCGCTGACGTGCCCGACACCCGCCCTTTGCGGACGGGTCCCGGGCGATGAGATTCCGAGGCTCATTTGGTTGTGCTCCATGTTTTCAGGGAAGAGATAGTTGGTAGGGTTTCCCACTTCCATTCTAACAGTGTTTTTCACGTGACACCATCACGTGGACTACCTTTCGTCTGGCTCCTACCCTTCGACCTATGTGGCATCGGTGGCCCTACCGGGAATAATTAATAATAAATCCCGCCAGTGCAGCTCTAGGGGTCATAGGAACGCGCAAGCCTTTCCCCCGCGACAAGGTTGTAGCCCAAGGGAAAGGATTACTCAGTTAAGGATTTTATTTATGATTTTTTTATTTTGGCCTTTTTTCGGCCTCTTAAGCATTTCTTATGATCAAATGAATTAATAAAAGTCGACCATTGATGAAGATCGATGATATTCGATATGAATTAGATTATTATAGTAGATTGTTAACACCTTTATTGAGATTAAAGGATCATTTAAAGAACCGTGGGCATATATTTTCGTTTTGCGTGTCTATCCTGCCAAGCGGAGTGGTTAATAGAAACGCGTACATAAAATAGCTTCGCTGCATCATTCCACTGAATGTTGCACACACCCAGGTGCGTTCGTGCACCTTTGGCAATTACTGAGGGTCGTTGAATGTGATTGGTTCAGCACAGCCATCAGGGTGAAGCTGCACCTTCAAATTATCGAGCGAGCCAAGTGGATTGGCGAGTGGCTCAAAGGCATTGTTTGGGTGAGCGGGGGGGACGGCCACCAAGCGGCGGCCGTCGATGGGATTGGTGGGGAAGTGAGCACATCGTAGTGCATCAAAGCAGATGCGATGTCGATAGCGGTGGAGAATAAGAGAAGAAACTGTCATGCGTCCAGGCAGGCGGGCGAGAAAATGATGCAGAGAATGAGGATAACTTTCGTCAACAGCATTGGGTATTCCGCTATTTTTTTAGTAAGCCAACTTGTTAATCAAAGGAAACAAGAGCGCTTCAAGTGATATTTATTACACCAAAGTTTTTATAAATTGTTAGTTATCCTGATGTGTGATAATATTTTATGCCTTCAGTTGCATTCAAGTTTTAATCAAGGTCCTGTCATATATGCAGTAGAAAAATGCTATCAGAAGTACTGAGTGAGTGGCAACCCTGACACTTTTAAGAGTTCTTTGAAGATACGTCATCCGTGCCTTTATTTACCGCTCATTCTGTTTTCATTCTCATTTTAATTTCATTGTGACTCCAGCTCGCCTTATGAATCTCAACCTTTTCGGCGAACTACAGCTTCGATTTACCATTCTGTATGAAAATTTGTCGCAGCTTTTTCAATTTTGACCTTTGCGTTAATAGAATACTATAACATATTTTTAAATACGGTAGTGAAAAACGTATTTTACGTATACGGTAGTGAATAACGTATGAATGGGGTGTTTTGCATTTGTACAGTTTTATCTTACGTTTTAACGATTAATTGACCGTCTATAATGAAATTAGCATAATATTATGGGATTAAATCACATTTTTTTAATTTTCACATCCTCAACGATTTTTTCTCTAAAAGCTCTCTTGAAATATAAAATACTGGCAAAGTGTGAGTCATTGCGGAACTATTTTGAATGAATCAGTTTTTCCTTTGACGCTCTTCAAACATAACCAAAAGTTATGTTGATGGAACAATTACCAATGGAAAGCAAAGTATATCATGGCTGCAATATTTTATGATATCAAAGGAAAACAATGTGTATGTGAGGAAAGAAGTTGATGAATTTGATCAAATTTCAAGATACGCAAATAACCCAAAATTAATGTTTTGGATAAAATATGTGATACACTTTGCGTGAATCCTCGAATAAAACATAAATGGATGCGATGTGATGAATTATATTTCACTAAAATACGAATGAATACTAGGCTCTTTGTGAAATATTATTCATCTCTGTCGGTATATATTACAAAAAAGAGGAATACGAATCACTTAAGATGCATTCATGAGCATCAGGGTGATAGTAAAATTAATAGGTATAGCAGTATTGGCAAAAAAGCTGTTTTGGAAAAACTCGTCATCAAAGTATTGTTTTTATATTTTAGTTTATCCAGGTAAATAATATTTGCTTTCTGACCAAGCATATTCAAAATAATTGACTGGAATGAAACCGCTACTATAGTTTTTGTACGTAATAATGTACTTTAAAAAAATGTACTTCCATCATTACTTTTTATATGCTTAGTTAGCTTCGATTTAGTAATTTCAAGTAATTACTAAATCGAAGACCTTTCCGAAATATTTTGGGTGCCTAATTTGCGAGTTACAAATGAAAAAAAGAATTGCACGTTGGTGGAAATCCATAGCATGTTATTTCGTTATATCCAAATAAAATTATATTCTTACGATATGGTTGATATCATAATGCTCTCGGAAGAAGAAGCCCTTCAAAATATTTGTAGAATGAATACATTTACGGATGTGAAATTATCATATCTATAACCAAATTTCCTATTTATGTTGTAAACTACAGCAGGTTTCGATGCGTTACGTATCAGTATCATGTACTTGGTAAGTAATATTTAATGTCGATTGTGGCTCGCACAGCAGCTAGGCGCTCTGCATGAGGGTCGGGGGAGAGCGAATCAGTGACACGCGTGCAGGTCACGTGAGCGAGGATGAAATGGACACAGTGTCTTCATCGCCTTTGTTTGGGTCGGCTGGAAGCGAAGTCGCAGACGCGGCGTTTTCCACGGAACTCGCTCTCAGCATTCACTTGTCATTTCCCAAGCAAACCCAAACACCAGTGTCCTTGCGTTCAGAATGGTTACTCGGACTTTGTTCATCAGCCATGGACTTATTTGAAGACAGGGAAAAAGAATGAAACTGATTTAATTAGATGTGCTGCTGAGGCGGCAGAACCTTTAACCCTTTCTTACCCCGAGGTGCATCTAGGAGGAATTAGATTTCAAGACTCCTCATTTTAACAATGTGAAAATTTCTACTTATTCATAATGATTGTGGCAGTACCATATTTCTCCGCTAAAATTTACAGCAGAAAAGGTCACGTAATTTAAAAAAATGATTTTCACTCAATTTAAATTGTCGTGATCGCCACGATCAAGGAGGGAGACTCGAGTGGCTGCGCCTCCCGGAATCGGGTTTAGGGCACCAAAGAATTGAAATTCACGCGAATCAATCACAGAGAGTTTAATGACTTAGGTTGGTTATGAGTTTTACAATTATCTGCGACGGGCAGCACACCCCGTCGCTCTCGTGTCTTCCCACAGACTGCCCCGAATTCCCGCGCTCGTGTCGTCAGGGCACAGGTCAACGTCTCCAAGACCAGGGGAAGGGTGGCTTCACTCCACCCACCCCGGGAAATGAGCAACCCATCCCCGTCAGCAAGACAATAACCTTATGTCCAGAAAATCCAGACGTTTATGACTGGTCGAGGAGACGCTGGCCCCAAAGGCCTCGACGACCGACGACCCAAATTTATGAACCCTTGCCCTCGACAATCCGGTGACGAGACGACAGCACCGCGCTCAAAGGATCGTCACGCTACCCTGGGATAAGACACAATGCACACCGGATACATCCGACCCTTAGTCGTACACACTACAAAAAAACAAACACACAATATGACACACATTCATTACATCTTCCCCCATATGAAAGAGAAAGGACCTCCTATCTTTTGGTTCTTTCTCTTGCGACTGAGCGTCAGGAACCAGCTCGTTCAGGAAGCGGCTCGCCTCGAGGTCCTCTGTATGTATTGATCTGACGTGGAGGTTAATTCAATCTCCTCCGCTAGGTTGGATAACTGGTCACTAGAAATGTTTACCTTTGTTACTGTTACCTTTAAAATTACTTTTGAATATCACTTCCTTGATGTTACAACAGTTACATCGTCAGTCACACATTCCATGCAAATTATGGTCAATAGATCGGCCTTAAGGACCACAACAATCACTCATTTTCGTCCAATTCAGTCCGCCACGTCTCAGTTAATTCCACAAGTCTAAAACGCAGTCAGTAAAATTAGTTTTGTCTTATTGTGACATTAGCTATTCACAATCTTCCTTAAACAAGGGAGGACTGAACCACAAATTCCATCTCACACAACCACGAAAAATTGGTCATTCTTTCACAATTATTAAATTCATATTAATTTAGTCTGCAATAGTGTTTCTTAGTAATAAACAAACACAATAAGCCCTTTTTTATGTTGCACATAAATACACTTCAAATTTGTCACCACTGTAAAGGGGATCACTTAATGCTCTTTCAATATAATTTTTATGCACTGCACTATCAAGGATATTCTAATTGATCATGCCAACACATTGTCACTGATGAACACACCAAAGAAGAACACAACAATCAAAGAGGCACACTCGCGTAGGTCACACTCAAGGGAAAGGGTAGGGAAAGGTTCTTAGGGAATGCCCTCCCCACCGGATTTTATTGACCTCTCTCTAAATTATCTAATCACCCTTCGCCCTTGAATAACTTGATTGCAATGCAGTCAATTCGCTTGAAGTGATTCGTTTCCTAATACTAAAGTAGACATTCATACTGTTACCGACAGGCAGTTCCAGTCATTCCCATCGAAAAAAAAAAGATTTGTTAGTAAAATAATTTTAACCTATTAGCATGTACTTTCACTTGTTTTCTTTTTCGGCTTATGACTACGTTAACCCCTTCTACTTTTTCTATCACATATGGTCCTATCCATTGAGCAGATAATTTCCTTGATCTCCCTCTTCTCACCGATTCATCGAACAAGAGAACTCGATCACCCGCTTTGAATAACTCTACGTTGGTCCTTTTATCGTATTGAACTTTATTTTTCTCCTTCGCTCCAAGAAGATTCTCTCTCGCTTTCTGATAAGATGATTGTAGCCTGTTTTTCATCTCAGCTACGTAGTCATCATACGTGTATTGGGATGTCGGCGATCTCATCCTCAGCTGGCTGGGTAGGTTGGCTTGCCGTCCAAACATCAACTCGGTGGGGGTGAACCTCGTGGCCGTGTGCGGTGTTGTGATGTACACAAAGGTGGCATACGGAATCCATTCATCACTGTTACTTCCATCTTCAGCGATGAAATGCCTCAAATACTCGGTAAGCGTTTTATGGGTCATTTCAAAGCTGCCGTCGCTTGGAGGGCGAAAGGCAGCAGTTTGAATCTTCTTCAATCTCAATAGGTGACATACTCCTTTAAACAATTGACTTAGAAAATTGGCGCCTTGGTCCGTTAATAACACCTGCGGTATTCCAAATTCCAACAATATATTCTCCATGAATACTTTAGCTATTGTTTCAGCATCTTGTATTTCTATGGGAAACGCCAACGTGTACTTTGAGAACTCGTCTTGAAAGGTTAGTAAATATCTGTTGCCCCTCTGAGTTACAGGATACGGACCGCTTACATCCAGGTCGCACTTTGTCATGACGGTCTCCGGCGTGCTCGTTATCTCCATTGGCATTCTCGTTTTCCTATCACTTCCTTTGTTCATCTGGCTAGTTTCACATTTCTTTATGTAAGTCTTCAGGTTTGGCTTCATACCCGGCCAATCAAAATAGGCCTTTATTCGCTCGTAAGTTCTCGCTACTCCTTGATGACCTCTTAATGACGAGTAGTGGAATTCTTGGAGATTTTCCTTTTTCTTTTCTTCGCTTAGGCTGCCCCTCTGCTGCACTGCTCTTCTCTCTTCTCCTTTTTCGTCTCCTTTATCCTGCTGATGATTCTCCATTTCACCCTTTAGATCCTCAGGATTGCGGTAGGGCCTACTTCGATTGGCTAGGGTGGGCCCTAGGCGTGGAGTGGGAACTGCATGTTCCACCGCCTTCGTGCATGAGAGAGAATCTCCTGGGAGGTAGAAGACATCACAGGGGACAGGAGAATTTTCATCTCCCCTCGAATCTACTCTAGCTAATGCGACAACTGGGGTAGAAATTTCAGTTTCGACTTCTGTGGTATTCACTATGCTAGTGATGCACTCCCCATTTTTACTTAGGGTGAGAGATTTCGCCAAATAAATCCCAGGGAATACCTTTCGCTTTTCAATTACTCCTCCCTCGTTTTCCGTGGCATTTTTTACTGTTACCTCACTTCGTGGGGGCAATCGCAGGTTTCTAAGCCGTGCTCCCGATTCGCTTTTCTTCTCGCGCAAATCAAACGCTATTTCTGCGTTTCTCATTTTGACTTTTCTTTGAGAGTAGTTTATATGAGCCCCCGTAGCTCTGAAGAAATCATTTCCCAATATGCCATCACAATCTACTGCTAATTGATCATCCACCAAGTGAAACGAATGATCCTTCATTTTGTCATGCGTCATTAACTTTATCTTAATGTGTCCCAGAGTTTCAAAATTTTTATCAGTGACTCCTTTAAGAGTCATCCTATTATCCGTGAAATACTTAGTTCCTCTTTTCAGCGAGGATGCCTTTACTAGACTTACATCTGCCCCAGTGTCAATCAACATTGTAAGCCTACCCCATCGGCTTTCTAATACCTCGAAAGTTAAGGTATTTGCCTTCTTATATCCCACTAGACTCACTCCCCGTATTTCGGCAATGCTTTTCGGAGGTCCCGTGCCTCGTTCCTCCCATCTGTTCCCTTTATCTGAACCTAAATCTTCCTTGGGTCTCCTGGGGGCCCTGCAATCTTTTGATGCATGCCCCAAACGGCTGCAATTGTAACATTTCATTCCCAATTTACAATCTTTTGCTAGACGCCCCATACGGTTGCAATTAAAACATTTCATTTCTTTAACAATTCTAACATGTGCCGCTTCTTCCCTTCTTGACTTCAGGTAGCATTTATTACTCGGGTGCCCTTGCTTCCCGCAATTCTCACATTTAATTGCTCCCTTGTATATATTTTTCCTCCTTTCTGCACTCGAAAGTATAGCACTTTCTTCCTCCAGGGCCACTTCAACAGCCTCAGACAAATGAATACTTTCCCCCTTACTCCTTACAATCGTTTGTATTCGTTCATTTTCGAGTCCCTGAACAAAACAAGCTTTGGCCAAATGACTCACAAGCGAAAGTGCTCCCGCTAAATGCTTCTCCCCAACTACTTTCGCGCTCGCACTCCGTAGATTAGTGTGCATGTCGTCTATTCTACTGGCCCAACTTGCAATACTCTCTTGAGAATTTTGCCTAGCTCCGAACATGGCACAAGCATAAAAATCGAGTGTTCTCCGCGTAGCGTAATTTTCTTCTAATATGGCTCGAACTTGCTCCCACGTATCAGTTTCCTCTCTTATCATAAGCTTGGAGCGAGCATCACCCGTAATCTTGGCTTTAACAAATTTTAAAAGCTTCGCATAGTCTGTGGGATTAACTAATTCAAAAGCAACATCTACATTCTCTATAAATTCTCTCAATCTCGTCTTATCGCCATCATAAGGCTGCGCGATTAATTTCATCGCCTCCATTATGGTGCAATACGATTCTGCACTAGCGCTCACATTACTCGCATCTGGAGGGGCCATTTTTACAATATAATGATTTAAGGGAGAGGGATAAGAGGATTTGATTGCGACTTACCACTTAGCGGCTCTCTTCGTTCTCTCTATCTCTCGGCGCCCTGCCGTCTCGTCCCTCTCGTCCTTCCCTGGGTCGGTCTACAAGGCAGCGGCTCCTTCCACTGGGACTTCCTCTCGCGACCCCGCTGCTTGGCTCCTCCACGCTGCTTCTCAACCACCTTCCTCGTCACTTGCTTCTCCGTCCGGTCTGCCGGTACTAGATCTCCTCGCTGCGCCCGCACCCCACACGCCTGACACCAATTAATTTCCTATGTCGTGATCGCCACGATCAAGGAGGGAGACTCGAGTGGCTGCGTCTCCCGGAATCGGGTTTAGGGCACCAAAGAATTGAAATTCACGCGAATCAATCACAGAGAGTTTAATGACTTAGGTTGGTTATGAGTTTTACAATTATCTGCGACGGGCAGCACACCCCGTCGCTCTCGTGTCTTCCCACAGACTGCCCCGAATTCCCGCGCTCGTGTCGTCAGGGCACAGGTCAACGTCTCCAAGACCAGGGGAAGGGTGGCTTCACTCCACCCACCCCGGGAAATGAGCAACCCATCCCCGTCAGCAAGACAATAACCTTATGTCCAGAAAATCCAGACGTTTATGACTGGTCGAGGAGACGCTGGCCCCAAAGGCCTCGACGACCGACGACCCAAATTTATGAACCCTTGCCCTCGACAATCCGGTGACGAGACGACAGCACCGCGCTCAAAGGATCGTCACGCTACCCTGGGATAAGACACAATGCACACCGGATACATCCGACCCTTAGTCGTACACACTACAAAAAAACAAACACACAATATGACACACATTCATTACAAAATATTTCCTGAATAGAGCTGAAAATGTATAGAGCATTTTGATGTTAATTCGAAGCAACATTAGGTTGCAATGGGTTCAATGTATAAACATAGCCCAGGAGTCATTTTCTGGTTATCCTAAACAATGAGGAATTTCAAGGATATGTAATCAATTGGATATTTGATTTCAAGATGATACATTTTGCATAATTTTTTAGGTTTTACTCCATGCGGTGCATAATTTAGGGTTACGTATGAAACAATGATGACAATAGAATATTTGCCCCCTGGAGGATTACGATTGAAATGAAGTCGATTCGATAAAGTGTGTCATAAACAACATTACTTTCGCTTAACAGTATTGCAGCAGATTGTTGCTTAGTTTGTGGTAATAATGAATATCTAGTGTGCATTGTTTTCACATCGATATTGTGCAGACGAAAACGCTCACCTATTGGCTACTCGGTATGTGACGTCATTTTGTACTATGTATCTCATCAGCGTGCAAGGACGGTGAGCTTCGTATGCATTTTGAAAATATAGGTGGATCTACGAGGAGTACATGAAAATACCTTTAATTGCATATCATGGAATCAGATTTCGTGAAGGCTTCTTCAAATAACCTACTGAAGGCTGATGCTTTAATGATTGGCCATTACCTTATGAGTGGCCATGATGATTATGTTGGACCGGAGCAGCGAGGAGTGAAAGCTCGTCATGGAAATTTATTTTTCTCTTTTATGCATGTCATGGCACGAACTTTTAATGTTGCATTTGCGCTTTTGTGTCGTGTGGTCACATTCATAATTGTTAGGGATGTGCGAGTAGTACCTCGTGATCTTGAGTCGAGTTGTAAACTACTCGAGAGTATCGAGTCGAGTCGAGTTTGGTTATTTTTGGATCTAAAACATGATAATACATGCACCCACACGTTCTCACTTTTCCAATACTCTACCACACCAATAGTCCCCACCATCCTTCCAACTCACTTCGCGTAATCCGAAAGGAGCGTTTCCCCTGTGTAACATGTTATATAAAATAAGTTACACATAACATGCTTTACGAAAAGCTACAAATCCTTGTAATATTTTACATGTAATGTTACAAGGATTTGTAACTTTTTCGCAAAACATGTTGTATGCAACTTGTTTTAAATAAGTTGTTACACAGGGTAAACGCATCTTAATATATTTATACTCCCTCCATCCATTTCCATTTTGATACACCTGAGGTAACTTTAATTTCGTTAGTGAAATCCTTGATACAACACATTACGAGCTTATCTAAATCGTATCCTTCCAACTTTCGAATCAGCTTAGCAGCCTCATCGAATTATTTTCCAAATTCTTTTTTATTAATCAAAAGAAATTCATTAGTAAAAGAATTATTTATTTTTGTTTGAAAATATAGCGTCAACTAATACACTAGCATACCAACACAAATTCACCTTAGTTCGCCTACAGAAGTACAACATCTACAGTCGTAATGCCAGTTCTTCCACAAATTAAGGAAAAATATTATGTGTTTTTTTGTTTCCATATGAAAAAGCAATGCTAGGTCAAAATGTTACGTACAAAAAGCGGTATCAATAACGAAGACACATGAGACAAATTTAGAACGAAAAGCGAACAGGAGCGATGGTGTTTTGGGTACGTGCTTTGGTGAAGTGTGATGCAGATTGGAAGATATGAAGAAATGAATGATGGCGTGAAAGGTTCAATAAAGACGATCAAAATAGAAAAGTTGCAACAAGATTTGAGCTCAACGTGAATGAAAGTCAAGGACTTTGTGACATGCGATGTGATGAAATTCTACTGAAGATGAGAGAGGCAAGAATTGGTAATCTCAGACGAATTACTCTTAGGCCCAGTTTCACCAACACGGATAATATTCTCTATTATCTCAGTTTTCAAAAACTCGGTTAAAATCATTATCTCAGAAATGTTATGGCCGTGTTTCACCAACGACGTTTTATCCTAGTTTTCAAAAACCGAGATAATCAGAATAAATGATTTGGCTTGTACGTTTTTCATAACTCTGACGTGGGAAAAACAAATGACGGTAAGCAACCGTATGACATGGAATCAGCTTTAATAAGCCGGTAAGTGTACAATCAAGTACAGAGTGATAAAATGAACAGCAACAGTATTAATATAGACAATGAGAGTTCGAAAGCTCAAATATTAAGTTTTCGTGTAAGGATTTATTAATTTGCCTTACGAAATACCACGCACGGGTAGTAAAAAATAAATAAAAAACAAATAGGGGAACCGCGTTTAGCAAGAGCAAGGAATGCGAGAATATTGCGGTAAAAAAACTTGTAAGCACCTTTGTTTAATGCATCGTTATTTAAAAATGAAAATTTTTAATTTACCGAGACTCCCACATTTAAACAAACACAGTTCTTGGTTATTTTGTGCTACAATAATTATTTACGTCTCACATTGGTAAAATTGCGATTTCGAAGATAACGATGCTGTTACATATGTATTAATTCTGGAAGAGGACAGAGATAAAAGGTTTTTGTACATATATGTAAGAAAATTCAAAGAGAGGCTTATGACATTTATGAATTCGAACATATTTTGGCAAGAGTTGTCGGAAATATTGGCTCAAGGGGAGCATAGGCATGGGAAAGCTCAAGTTTAAGAGAAAGAAACGTGAAATTTCTTTGACAAGGGGAGATCACGTACCCCATTATGATGATAAAAAATTTTCCTCATGTCTATGCTTGCTACAATTAAAATTATTCATATACTTGTCGCCGTATGATCAAAACGAAGACGAAAAAAAAGCTACGTAAATGTTGCCACGGCGAAGGATCGAACCCTGGTCCCCTGGGTGAGAGTCGACGACAGAACCACTACACCAACTATCCGAGATATGAGATACCGCCCTATTTTAGCATTATAAATCGTTATTGAATAAGGCTTGTTAAAAGTACCGCATGAAAATTAATTAATTACAGCCAAACAAAGGCCCATTCATTAGAATCACCACCAGTTTATAGATGTGTTCGCCATTCCGAATGCTATAAAATATACGGCATTGGAAACCTCCACTTCCCCTTGTTAGTAAAATTCGTCTTCTTCAATGAGAGCGAGAACTGCCTTTGCAGTTTCATATGCCATTTTGGGATGAGTAAATAAATGTACTTCACCATATATATTAAAACAATCTGCACGCTCATTTATCCATAATGAACGTGGTCTCCGAATAGAATGTCGATATTCTTCATCGCTGTCATTCGTATTTTCCGAGAGCTGATGAAGCTGCATGCGCGCCATGCCATCTGCCCTCAGATTAACTCGGATAATAAGCTTTGAACTGCGGAATATCGTCAGTAAAAGTATAAACCGAGATAACAGCCCAAAACCGAGTTAATGCATCTGGTGAAACACGATTGTTGTAATATCTCGGTTTTTTAGAATATTATCAGAGTTAATTCAATTATCCTCGTTGGTGAAACTGGCCCTTAGTCTTTTTCCTTCGATCGATATGGAGCTCACCCTATGACACTGGCATTTGTCACTGACTTCTTGGTCAAATGCAGTTTCACCAGATGAGGGTCACTAAATATCTCTACTGCCTCGCTTTGGAGCCCTCCATCAGCCCTTGGCTGCGGCGCCTGTCACTCTGCTTCCTTCAACGCCATTCTATCCTGCCGCGCCCCGCTCCGCATGCAGGCGCGCAACAGCTGCAGATGGAGAAAGGAAGCCCACTAGAAATGTAGGTTAGAGACGGAGAAAGGGGGTGCTGAAGGAGACCTGTTGTGGTATGCCGCGACCTAACCAAAACCACAAGTGCCAATATTTTAACATTAGTGGATATATCAGATTTCCTGCGTAGGTACGTATATGACTTCATAAACAATCAGTTAACAAATACGAGAATTTGGATGAATATTTTCTCAAGTGTTTCCGATTTTTTTTCATTCCAAATCTAATCACATTTTCACAATGGGATATAGTATTAAACCATATATTTGACCAAAACTTCTCCACTTCCTGGGAATTGATATTATACTGTTTTTTTCTCACAAAAAAGGATTTTCTCCAGTTTTTATTTTCCCAGTGTCTAGTAAAAGCTCCTTTGATTATTTTCAAATTGGGAATTCCGTTGTCTTCTTCTTGTTCATTAATTATACCTGTTGAGTCTCATTTTTGTGGCGGCACATTTTTGCTTGAATATGTCAATAATGTAAACTCTCATTTGGTCGCTTCTATCGAATGCAGGGTTTCCACTATTTGTCCCACACAAGTGCCGTGTGTCTTCTTTAAAAACATACGGCCCCGAATGAGTAACAAAGAATAGGATATAAGGGATGTAAAAGAGAATAAATACGTTGCTATGAAAAGGCTATCGGGTAGAAGAAAGGAATGGACAACTGCGTCAAACCAATCTTAGGATTATTGACTAATTGTGATGGCTTAAAAAACAGTGAATCCCATTAAGCACAATTTATTTTGGGGATGAAACAAGGAATGAATTAAATTGGGTTCAGTTTGATACGACTATCTAGATAAAAATAACCGTCAACAATCACTCTGAAATACACAGTGAAATAGAATTTTCTATTTTGAAAAACTTATCCTCATAGGTCACAATCCTAGCTGCGGCGCAGCTGGGTTTGACGCAGCTCTCCACTCAATTCGCCTAATAACTAGTCTTTCATTTGTACATATTTTCCCCACATATGTCCTGCATCACCTGATCTACGTATCTGAGGCCCTCCTTTGCCATTCTCCCGTTCACCAGTCTTTCGACGAATATCTTCATCAGACCATCATGCCTCATGATGTATGTTTCATAAATTCATACACAATGACGTATTCTTTCTACTTTTCTTTAAAAGCAATAAAATATATAATATTAAAATAGTTTTCAATGTTGATTCATAATGCCATTTGAACGAGGGATTAGTATTAATACAACAAATAAAAATCAGGTCTGAGGACAAAAGTGACAACAGAGCCATACAGGTGTCTTGGAAATTTTCAAAAATAAAATATATTTATTCATAATTTAGGTAGGTACATCATTAAATATGACGGCATCACAACTTTATACAAAATAATTCAGAATGTCTACTTTGCTTAAATAAAATAATAACCATAGTGTTTTCTATCTTGAATCACTGCGATATTTTAACGAGGGATTAATATTAATACAATGACTAAAATCACCTCTTATAGAAATGTTAAAATTTTGAACTAAATTAAAATTTTATTTAGAAACTTTTCAAAAACAAAGCGTCAATAAATCAGAGGAGTAATCTGAACAATGCTTTCACCAAAGGTGTTTCAAGAACCACCGTGTGTGAATGCAGAGGCTAAACTCGCTTTCATTTTCTTCCCCTCGTAACTTCAAGACTCAAACTTTATATCCCGATAACCCGTTAACACTACGCACGTACCGACGACGGTCAGTACGAACGTAGCCTCAATACTTCGTATGAACGCGCGGAGTTACCATCCTAGGTCTTAGTACCTAACGGTGCCAACTTACGACGGTTAGCGCTAGTGCGCCGAGAAAAAGGGTGAGGAAATGAAGATTGATGCATGTACAATTCTTTCGCACAATTGCAATCTTGAAACCACGAATATTACAATGGAGGATCCTCAAGTCTGCCTCATAATGTGTAGACGTCGACCGCGCACTTAAAGGAGTTCCAGAAGTCGCCACTCGTGTCACTGACGGACAAATTGAAAAACGTTTCACGGGGAAACACGGTATACTTAGGGGCGTTAACCGAAATTGATATACATGATGATGTGATTGATCACATTCCTAACTCTTCAATGCTGTTGCTTGCAATTACAAACACTATACTGCAAAATTTTGGAAAGAAGAGGATCGCATTGCACTCATCACCGCCCTGCGGATATTTTTGAAAGCCGATTAAAATGCGGCCGAAGTGGCGAGAAGAGAAATCAACCTTTTGCGGATTGGAATTGGGACTCTTCTATGCACTCTGCTTCTATGCTTTAAACGATCATAGACATCTAATAAATAAATCCAGTACATCAAATATCTATGGCAACTATTGAGGAAAGTATTGAAACGGTAATGGATTGAGGTAAGGAAAAAGTTTTTTTCTGATACTCTATTTAACAAATGATAGCGGATATGCTAGAAAAAAGTTTTATTTATTTTTAATTTACGGGTTAGCTAATTAACCATATTCTTATATTTAACTTCACATATGATAGCAAGTAACAAAAACACACATACAGGATAAAGCTATTAAAATCGTTATGTACATGTTATATTTAAATGTTAAAACTGAACGAGAGTTTGTCTAAAAAGCTTACCTTTGACAATGCTTGAGACCCCAGTGTACGGACCCAGAGTGAATGTATGTTTGAGAGGATTCTAATTTTGCGGTGAAAAATCTGAATACAAAAATAATAATAACATAATTTGTTACAATAATAACATAGTTTGTTACAAAAAGTGGTAAAAGTGCGTTTGGTGGGGCCATGAAGCAGGTAGTCCCAGGTTGGGCGTGTCCACCCTCGGAAGGGTCGCTAATCCTCGACCCTTTCCTCGACGAGCTCACCTTCGCTGGCCCACGTCTTCGACCCTACCAGCGGGGGGATTCCCTCCCTAAAAGTGACCGTTCCGACTGCAATTTGAAAATCAATCAATCGATACAATAATCAAAAAATAAATGTTTTCATCGTACTCCTGTCAATCGTGCGATCAAGTACGTCTTTGAACCGTGTTTCTGCGATGAAAAATAACGATTTTGTTAACTTTGCTGAAAACGTGGTTTCGGACCACCGGAAAATGGCAACAGCGGTTTGAAATGGGCAATGTAGCGGGCTGTTTGAGTGAGTTACGAGCGTGAGTTTGGCCATGTGGTACCGTTCATTTGCACGCCAAGGCTTCAGTTAATTTACCAGAGTATTTTCTCAGTCACCAGCTTGCGGGATTTTATGTAGACGTAGACGAACCGTGAGGCATGATATATGTGCCTTGTGGTAATTAATAACAGCCTCAGTTCTGATTACGCACTCCGAAATATTCGCAGTCACCGTCTAAAACTCACACAGCTTAGGCACCACTAGGGTAGTCATCATAGCGAGTAACGTAATGATCTACTTATTGAGATACCGTTGCTATCATTTGCAGTACGATGGAAGATTGACATTTTGAAAGCCTGCGAACTTAGTATCAGCCATGATTTGTTACTGCAAATTATCCTAGTATTTATAACAGAATTTTTTGCATGTTCTAGCTTATGCATAGGCAGAATGCCATCGTGAGTAGTTGGCAAGTTTTGCCTTTTCATCCATAAGGAAGTATAATTTGTTTCCGTTAGTTTGTTTGACATTTTTGTTCGTGTGGTATGCATTTGTGAACCCACTTATATTCTGCATCCCGGTGATTGATAACCCCCTGCCAAATACCCTAGAGATAGCTCGCAGGGTATTATGTAAACTTATATGTAGTCAGTACATTAACCGGAAAGATGGAAATGACCAGTTATGTCCCAAAAACGGGCCAAAAATTTTACTTTTTTAAACTTAAACTAGGAATGTAAAAACAATTTAGAAAAGAGTTTGCCACTCAAAATTAATGTCCATTGACTTTCCACTAACTTTATCTATAATTTTGATGAAGGCTTCCGCGGAGTGGTTCAGTGAGTGCTGCCAGGTTATCCTCCGCGTCGATTCATCTTAATGACGATGGTTTCGCCGGCGTTGCAGATGGCGTCTTCAGGATTGAACTTCTCTTCGCGGGGGACAACCGTGAGCTTAGCTGCGCCCATTAATCTCTGAGGTCTTTTCTACCGTTAGCGCCATTTGGTATTTTTGTTCTCATCCGAAAGTAATCATTTTCTTCGTTAAGAAGTGAAAAAACTAACGGCGCGGTGGTTTGATTTTTAATTCTAGATTTATTGATTACTCTTTATTTTTCGGCAATGAATCCAAGGATAAGGGTCATTGTTTCCGTCGCGTGTGACATTTTTTCTAATTGCAAATTTAAAGTCAAAATAAAAGAAAATTTAATTAACTGTCCAGTTTTTAAGAGCGAAGAAGACGTATTCGCTTTCCATAATGTAATATGGGGTTACCTCATGCGAACCTTCTTATCACAAAATGTTTGAAAAGTCTGTAGATGTTAGAGGAGGCTTATTGAAACCTTAATTGCCAATAAATGGCCAAAAATTAGTGAACTATAAGGAAACCAGTTTTTAGAATACAATTGACACAGTTTTACGGAGCGCAATTACCTTCATAGTGACTGAGGAAAAGGTATTGAGGTTATGGTCGACGACCAGGGACGATGATGCCGGATTGATGACAAAAAAAAACAATAAAAGCGAGGTATTTAATTAGTTGTTTGGTTTCTTTGGTGGAAAATCTGACCTTGGGATTTGCTCATTGACTCATCGACTAATTTCGGAGATCGATACAGCGCAGTCAAGGTGTGATTCTGATTTCTTCCTCTTGCAGGTGCTTTGGGCTGCTTAATCCGAATTTGAGGTTTTAACAGCAACATTTTCGTGATGGAACATTGAAAATAAAGACAGAGTAGGCCAAAAGTTGTTAATATTTCAGCTTTTTGATTCATAACCCGGAATCTATCGACAATTACGGAATAATTTTTCCGTTCAAAATTAATGAGCACTACATTTCCTGCAAATTTTATCCATTGCAATTTTTCTCCGGCGTACCGTTTAGACTGCACCGCCATTTGAAAATGGACACCATTTGCTCATCTGCGTTTACAAAAAACATTTTCTCCGTAATTGATTGACCAAGCCAACGTCGGTGGTATTTTTAGCTGAAAATTTATTTCTATGTATTTTTGTTAATAAATGCGATAATTGCCTTCATTTTCTTCCAACGTGGCAAATAATTTGCAAAGAAAATTTTTAATCTATAAAAGGTCGAAAAGTCGAAAGAAAATGGTCTATACTACTTCCAAAAGTGTGCCATGCGTTGGTTTATACAATCGGGTGTTACCATATGCCTGCCTTCTTATAACCAAATATTTGAAAAGCTTGAAGATAATTGGGGGGCGTAAAGAAACTTTTATTACGAACAAATTGCCAGAAATTATTGGAACCTAGTTGTTAAGCGCTCATTTAATTGAATGAATGTTTTTGTATAGGCTTATTGCAGCATTGGCCATCTTCATTGACGAAACCCATGTTTTGATGTAAATGGGGTGGAGCTTTCTCAAACGCGGTTGCAGTGATCATTTGGGTTAGTACTGTGTCGCGGGAATTCACGTTCTTGGAAGATGTTGGCACGATTTTTTTCATATTCTCTTACCAAATGCTTTTATTCTCAACCGGTATCGCGCAGAGGGTATGCATCATGCCGCGTTTGGCGAGGCGCATTATTCGTCGAATTTTCTTACCAGCGTTGCAGGAAGCCGGAAGCGGGGAAGCCCTGATGAGAATGTAAGCACTGACCTTGCCATCCCAGCCTTTGTTAGCGCACTGTGGCTTTGACGGTTCATTCACAGTTCACCTCTCATTTGGTCGATTATTTCGTTCTTTCAATGTCTATGATATTGGGATGACCATGTTGGCTGCATAGAGGATGCCCAATCCCATCTCGTTGAATGCTGCTTTTTGCCACTTTGCTAGCATTTTAATCCGATTTCAAAGATGTCCGTGGGGCGGTGATAAGTACATTGCGATCCACTTTTTTCCAATATTTTGCAGTGTAATGTTTTCAATTACGAGAAAAAGAATTGAGCTTTCATCAATTTGATGGATCACGTCATCATGTGCATAAATTTCGGTTAAAACTCCTAGTTATAACTTATTTTCCCGTGATACTCGGATCACTTAGTTTGTCAGCGACAATGACGCCCTGGGCGTCTATTCTCGTTCTCCTTTTGCCTTCTCTGGTCTTCGTTTTGCTACGGTTGCTGGAAGCGAAGCGAAAATTTTAATAATTAAAGAATTAAAAAAATACATATTAAAACTCCCATCATTCTCTTTCTCATTGTTTCCGGTGAATCGTTCACGAGCATAAGAACCAAAACATCATGTTTTCTCAAGAAATCCAACACTTTAAAATGCTCAGAATAAAAGTACCTCCACGGTAATAGAATACGCTTATCAAACAGTATTCTAGGACACATTCAGTGGCCCAGCTCCTTGGGCAACTTATTTTTCGTCCTCCACCATGCATATTATCCGTCCGCGTAAGCGTGGAATCATCCGCGTGATCCTTTACTCGTAGATAGTTCAGAATTAAAGACTGGTTCTGAATTATCGATGAACTTCTTGTGAACCGCATGCTTTTCTATAGCTCGCTGTTAGATAGTTCAAGGTTCCCATGATTACCAGTGTGAGCGAGTTAGTGAGAGCGTAAAATTTCTCTGACGAAGTCTTAGCTTCGCACCACCAAATGAAGCTTTATTTTTTCTCTTGAAATTCTGTTATTTCAGTGTATTTACTGTCATAATTATTATTCATAGTTTATGACATAGAGTTATTTATACTCATATTATCATAGTTTATGAAGAGTTTTCAGTTTATATTTTTACCAATGCTACCTGACCCGGCGAACTTCGGAGCGCCTGATAATCAATGAATAGTTTAGTTGCACCTCTTTTAAACCAAGAGTGGCTATTTTGATTTTAGTACTTTTTGACTTATTATGAGAAAAAATAAGGAACCCAATTAAAGGTCAAAAATAAGTATTAAATTGGCTTGTTAAAAAGACTTTCTTTATTCAATCTACATGGGGTAGAACGGGGCACGTATACGCGGATTTTTTCCGTTGAATGTTTTAATTATTATGTTTTGACTTAGAAAATTTTAGACATGGTGGTCTCATAAAACAGATTTTAAAGTCACAATTGTATTCATTTAGTTATTGGCTTATTTGTGTTTTTGTTTATTTGAACTTGTTTGAACTTGCACGTTCTCGGCTTGACTGATGCTAAAATCTTGTGATAATAACCCCTAGAGAGCAGTATTAATTATAGTGTCATTACTTGTGGTGCGCCAGTTATAACTCGGCTCGGAAAAAGTGCACTGCGTAAACTTGCTCCGGTCTACTTTACAAATTCGGCTTCATCCTCTTGAGTCAAGTACCTTCTGATATACAACAGTTTTGTTTTGTTATAAGGCTCAGGAACAAATAAAGTTGATGGCTTACTAGCAAATGAACATGCCACATACATTTGACCATGAGAAAAACATGAGTTTTCTAGATGAAGACCGCAAAAGCTCACCCTGTATTTGTTTATCGACATCGCGAATGCAACACGAATTGGAAATTGAATTTGTTTTCACTCAAAGGGCATATCGGTTATGATCATGGGAATCCTCGGAATGAGAACTTCCTCGTATTTGAATTTTCCTTTGGGTATAGTCACGTGAATCACATTGATCATCAGCTTTTTAATCACCAAACGCGTTACATTGCATAGTTTTGGTTGGCTTAGTTTTCGAAGTATCATGGCCACCGAGCCAAACTTAAGCTCTACATTGTGCGTTGGTAAACCAGGCGCATCCAAGAAGTTTAAAAATTCAGATGGATAGTTCAGGTGAATTCGTCTTTCTTAGTTACACGGTCAATATATTCGAGTGAATGCAGAGTTCCAACGATTTGATTCTGAATTACGAAGTTTAAGTCATCCCCATCTTCGTCCTTAGCCACGAAAATTGCTCGCTAACTCAACCATTTGTGCTTTGTGTGGCTATCAATCCTGTTAGGGAACACTTTGTTGATGAGATCATCCAAGGACACTGCAAAGAGGAGGCCCGATTCCTTCCATTGAAGAAAGATGAGCAGGAGGAGGCCTTTCTTTTTCTGTTGCCTTTTTGGTGGCATTATAATTTTTACCGCGACGCGGCGATGAGTACAATACGATCCAATTTTTTCCAATATTTTGCATTATAATGTTTGTCATTAGGATTAGTATTGAATAGTAATGAGATTGGTAGAGCACATCATCATGTGCATAAATTTCGGTTAATTCCCCCAATAATTATGCCTTCTTTCCTCGTGAAACTCCTCTTCTTTCCTCGTGATCATTTTGTCCGTCTGCGACACGAGTGGCGACTTTAGTAAACCCATTTAAATGCGCGGAGGGTGACAACACGTGTAGAGACCGACTTGAGAATCTTCTTAAATTGTAACATTCGCGAGCTTATATTTCGATGAAACGAAATTCCAAATAGTCCGAGGATAGAAAATCAATATGCTCGATTCGTCGACAAAACACGCTCATTAACGATAGTCAAAAATTAATTGGATATTTGTTTACACACACGGTAGTGACGTGTTTGCTAACGATTCAATTCAAGTTGGTTTTGGCACTAATTAAATTTTTCAAATATTATTTCAATGTTTAGCTATGTTTTAACCATTTAAATATTGTTACCAAGTTCTGTAAATAAATTGGAAAAAATAATACAAACCATCTAGTTTTGACCGACTTGACAGATTTTGCATTGTTACCAACTCCTTGAGAAAACTCCTAAAAGAATACCCCTTAGATCAAGGTTATTTTTTGTGAACTTAAACGATTTTTAATTTTTATTGTGTTACCCGGGACCGAAACAAATTTGTACTTGCAACTATGACTAAAGATAATATAGGACTCCTTTAGGATCATGAACTGTCTTTTAATTGACTTAATTAATCAAGAATGGGAAAGCAAACGTTGTAGAATTTGAAATTATCTTAATTAAGTGTTCTACAATACAAAAAACTTATTCATTATTTAAAGCTTGAGATAAAAATAATAAATGCTTGAAATTCTTAAAAATGCGTTCGACTTGACGCAATTACGATATGAAGATGTGTCGCCGCAGTTAGTGGTGAGATCTTTTTACAATTGGTGAGATTTCAGGTTTTGTGACGCGAAATCGAAGTAAAGAGGTGGGTGATGATTATGAAGGCTATTTACGCTATAGAACTCAAGAGTGAAGTCATATGATGACGTTCATACAGGTAAATTAACCATTATCGATGATCATAAAATGCGCACCCTTCACAAAGGAGGAAATAAGTTTTCAAGTTTTCACAGCAAAACAGAGAAAACTGGGAATAGTACGTATTAAAAGAGTCCTAGCAAATACTTTAAAACACTGGAATGGAAACAGAATAATAAGTTTCTAATAATTAAACTAAATGCATCACTCCTTGAACTAATCTTTGAACTGTTCGTTAACGCCAACACCGGGCGTTATCCGGCCTTTACCACCCACCATCTAACCCACTTTTCCGAATCCGTAGCCCTGAAAATGTATCCATTGCAACAGGATAAGGCAAACTTTTCTCTATTCCTAATCAACTGCTATGTATGACTCTTTTCGCAAGTCTCTACCAAATGCGTCAATGCCTACGATGGGTTTCAGTACGCCCTTTAACGCCGGGTTACGGTAACCCTCTTTTGCAAATCCCTTACCTTCAAAATATACTAGTCATTCTTAAAAAGGATAAAGCAATCATTTTTCAGTTCAAATTCAACAATGATCATTCCACGACTACATAATATACAATAATTTTCACAGAAAACAATAATACATCTACTCGTGGAACTGTTGAGGCTAGCGCCTCTTCAGCAATACTGAGGTTGAACACTGGTACGGCGGTGGTATTGGCCACCCTTAGGACGGCGGGACACTCGTAAAACCATTGTCAGCCCACCACCGTACAATAAACTAAAGAAAATATCAGCATCCCAACTATAATCCTTTTCAATACAATAATAAGGTAAATGAATAGATAGATAAATAAATGAATGCATAAATAAATAGTCCATCTTCTACTTCACGATATCGTTTCCTCTGGTCTTACTGGTTGGTTCGTCACTTTTGGCTGGTTCGTCTCACTTAGTTCATCGCCGTTCTCACAGGGATGGGGAGAGGGATTCAATGAATTGTTCTTCCTTTTTCTCTTTTACTGGTTCCTCAGAGGGAGTCCATGGGTGATAGTCAGCTTCGCGGGGGCCGAGATCTCTGCTTTAATCGATGCCGACGCTGGCATTTGGATGCTCTGATGGAGGTGGAGGTGGTCGCTGATGAATCTGGGAGCAAAGTACATCTTCTTCTTGTTCGCTATGGGGTTTGCGCCTTTTCCTGGATGCACGACGTCCTCGACGAGCCGTGGCTTGGCCTCTGCTCTCCTCCCTGCGACGCGATATTCTTTATTAGCACCAAAAAATATCCAAAGCTAGGCATTGAGCAAAGACTTTTTCCAGGAGTTGGCATCAGATTTGTCGTCTTTTCTACAACGAAAACAGTCATGATAATTCGGAATAAAAATCATTTCAACTGCAATGTCGTAGCACATCCATAGTAAATTTAACGTACAAACTCATTGAAGATAAATGAATTTTTAGAACTTACGTTTTATATCTGGCTTCTACTCTCTTCTATATACTCTTCATCATTCAATGCTCTTCATGATGATATAAATAACTTATAATACAATGTCTTCCATAAATAGTAATATTAATTTTAGCACTAACGCTCTCTCTAACGCTCAAAATATTCATAGCCTTAGTATAGTGAAGGAAATGAAAATAATTCACCAAAACATACGTAGTATGAGAAGGAACTTTGATGTTTTCTTAATCAATTTATCTCAGTTAATGTTTAAACCTACTGTAATTGTACTTACTGAAATATGGATTAGCGAAAGTGAGTTAAGTCTTTACAAAATAAGTGGTTTTAAAATGTTTGCTAAATGCACTGATTACAGTAGAGCCAAAGGTCTCCTTGTGTATGTACTTGAAGAAATTCCTTGTAATTCAATTTCGGTCACACTATCTTCTGCTGATTGTGTATTGCTGACTTTGCACTTTGGCTTTATTAATTTTTACTTGTTATGTCATAGGTTACTTGTTATAGGCATCACGGTATTCAGCCTAATCATTTCTTAAATGAAATACAAGGGGTCTTTCACAAAGTTAGTGGTAACCTGGTTATCGTTGGTGATATTAACATAAATATTTTGGATAATAATCAGGTATCTAATGATTATATTAATTTAATGTGCTCCCAAGGTTTACAATGTCTGCTGAAACTTCCAACAAGAATAACAAGATCATCTTCGACTTGTTTAGATCATGTGTTTGCCAGAATTGCGAATATGTATAAATTTCAATTACTCACTGAAGTACTCCACCTAGATATAAGTGATCATTCTATGACTGTGTTTTCTATTGCTCCTATTCACTATCATAGTCAAAACAGAGATGGTTGTGAGAGTGAGCCCCTTAAGTATGGTATAAATTACAATTATGTAAAACATTGTGTAGCAGGAGTTGATTGGACTGTGGTGTTTAATGAAAATAACGCTTCCAAAGCTTTCGAATTGATTATTGAGAAGCTTACTTCGTGTTTAGAATTTTCAAGATTTTCTTACAGCACTACTAAAGATTCCAAAAAATGAAAGCCCTGGATGACTAATAGCCTGTTAGCACAGATTGCCAGAAAAAAATATTTATTTAACAAAAGTAGGCGTCATCCAAATAACGTTAGTTTAAGAAATGAATACATTAAAAGTAAAAATAATTTGCGAAAGAACTTGAAACCAACTTCAGAGATTTATTACATGAATCAATTCGAAAAATTACGTAATAATTCCAGAGAACAATGGAAATTATTTAAAGAGTTGTCTGGTGAAGAGGCATCTGGCAAAAAATTATTGTCGCTTCTAATAGATAATAAAGTAATAACGGACGACATGACATTGGCCAAGGAATTTAATAATTATTTTATTAGTGTTTTTGAATCAGCAAAAATCAGGCAACAAGCACGAAAAAGTATTCCAATGAAAGATCCATGTTTTTCCAAAAGTCGGTGTGACTCGTTCTATTTCAATCCTATTGTCCCAAGGGAAATAATTAATTTGGTAAATTCTCTTCGCTCTAGTTCATCATGTGGCTTTGATGGGATAAATAGCAATGTTTTAAAATTGATTATTCATGATATAGCTCCTGTACTTACTCATGCATATAACTTAAGTTCCACCTCAGGCGAATTTCTAAACATATTTAAAAAAAGCCGTTACGATACCTCTTTTTAAAAAAGGTGATCGAACAAAAATCCAAAACTATCGGCCAATTTCAATGCTTTCAACCTTCTCAAAAGTCTTGGAAAAGTTAGTTAAGCACCGGCTGCTTACCTTTCTTAATTCGGGCCACTATATTACTATTAATCAGTACGAGTTTAGACGTAATATGGGAACTGAAGATGCCTTGACAAAATTTATGACTGATATATATAACGAAATAAATGCAAATAGACGCACTGGAGGATTATTTATTGATATAAAGAAAGCCTTTGATACGCTGGGCCATGGCATTTTATTACAAAAGATGCATGATGCTGGTATCCGTGGTGTAACATCAAATTGGTTTAAATCCTATTTGTCTGATCGTACTCAGTGTGTTAGAGTGGGCCTAAAGTATAGTGAATTTAAAATAGTGGACACTGGTGTGCCTCAGGGTTCTGTACTAGGAACAATATTATTCCTAATGTATATAAATGATTTATTTTATTTATTTTTTTTAATTTTATTCTCAAACCACCGGATACAGCTCTTAGTGGCCATTTTACACCGGGGTGTTCAACAAATGTAACAAGTAATCGTACACAATCGACCAAGCCCTGGACCGGGGAAACCTACCCAGGCGGGACTCGAACCCGCGACCTCATGTTTGGCAGGCGAGAACGTTACCCCGCTGCCACGGAGGCCGGCATTTGTGTAGTTTTAAATTTAATGGTCTTTTGACAGCTTTTGCTGATGATGTCGCCTTAAGTTACAGTGGTTACGACCAAATAAGCATTGCAAATGACGTTCAAAATGACTTGTACTTCATGCGTAAATGGTTTGATTATAATGGGCTTGAACTAAGTGAAAAAACCAAACTTATGTTTTTTGATCATAGCAACTGCTATGCAATCAATGCTAAATTATATTACCATAATGTAGACTGCCTAAAGCAGAACTGTAGTTGTCTAATAATTGAACAGGTCAGCAGCATAAAATATTTAGGAGTAACATTTGATAAATACTTGAAATGGTATCACCATATACATGATTTAGTAAGAGTCTTACGATATTATGTATCGAAGCTGTATTTTATTCGACATAAGTGTCCTTACTATTTTCAAGTAATATTGTACAACGCTTTGGTTGGCACTAAGTTAAGTTACGGTTTGATATGTTGGGGTGGTACCCACAAAACGGCATTGAACCCTGCAGTGATACTTCAAAAAAGTTAATTAGAATAATTGCCAACAAAAATCGTTTTGAGCCTTCTTACCCCCTATTTGTTAGTCTTAAGTTATTGCCATTAAGGTACATGTTTGTTTATAAAACTTAAAAGTTATTTTTTTTGCGAAGTGGTAGTTTTCCAGCAATTTCTGGATCCGAGCATGGTAACGTAGGAATGTAAATTTTCTAGTTCCTAAGCCTAATCTTTCTTTATTTAAAAGATCATTTCTTTATTTGGGGCCGAAGATTTTTAATAAATTACCTTGTTTGATCAAAGAGTTAAAGAGTATAAATAAGTTTTGTAAAAAGGCCAAAGATTGGTTGTCGTCCCATGGTGGTATGGATGATCTTTTTGATGTTTGTGAATAATATACATATTATTATATATTATTTTTATATTGTTGTGAAAGGAGGAAAAAGAAATTGATTTTGTTCTGTCCACATGTTATACTTTATTCTTGCTTATTGTAAGTTTTTGTATCACACATATGTTTCATAGTGATAATGTTTCAAAAAAATTATATATACTTTCTTTTTGTTTCTGGTCTGCCGTGAAATTAATTTTTAAGATGGTAGCTCCCATGCTGGTTTTTAACCATTGGAGCTACCTAAAGCTCCATTTGTGTTGTCCTGTTAAAAAAGTGTACATTTAAGCTTGGAGTATTAAATTCAATTCAATTCACGTTTTCAGCGGATAAGCCTTCATTTGTCACTGCAAAGGTGAATTCCTCCTCCCCAGCGTAATTATTTAATCATTTATCTTCAAAGTGGCGGTGAAATCACTAAAATCATGGGGATGTTACTCAGTAAGCCGAGTGCTTTTCCGTCAATCGCAGGGATAAAGGTAGACTTCTCGTCGTCCTAATTTAATTCAACACACAATGATGACATGAAATAATAAAATCCTCACTTTTCTGAGCCAGGTTAAAATACAGTATCAAATATTTTGCCCATTATCCTATTTTCAACCTTAAACTACAATGAAACGTATACTTACAGTATATTCTAAAGTCTTAACGGCTTCTCAAATATGAACCCTTGGCTGGAATGTTTTCAGCCTGCCGCACCGATCCTGCCAACCATTCTGATGCAAACTACCAAGTAGACTGTTTCCACTCAAACAAAAAATAATTATTGAAACCCTTGACGCTTATAAAAATTCTTAATTATAAGATATGTTTGAAGATGAGTTTGGCGTATATAGAGTCAAGCCCTCCTATTGAACTCAGTTTTCACGCTCTGCCTTGGCCCTTGAATGAGGAAATGTGGCGGTTGGTGGAGACGGAGAGGCGAGCGAGGCAGCCTTGGGAGAAAATTTGTTACGGACGTCGACAAAAGTCGATCATCGTTCTTTACCACAAAATGTGTGTACAATGACTTCTACCATCATTGCGGCAAAATATTCAATTGTGTTGCGTTCCAACCAAAGTAAAATAGGTTAAGGATGTTCATTTGAAAGTAAAATGCAGTGGAGAGGGAATTTTTTTGGAAAGGCTTCTTTGAGTTGGGGGAGGCGAAATATACTCGCGATTGTAAATGACAAAGATCACCTCTTTTCATCGGAAATCAGGTATGGAGCCTATCAAGACCATTGTCAGACGAAGACAAATATTAAGTCTCAATCACTCGATAATTTCTTCCGTACTTCAGAATGATAGCTCCAGCGATAGGTTTTCCGGGGCCAATAGAATAATCGCTCGACCCCTCATTTTTCGAATCCCGTGGTCATTCCAACCGTCCCTTTTTCCATCGCTCATCCCGTCACTTTCCGTACTTACAAACGCCATTCAATGAAAAGCCGACCGTGGCGTTCCAATCGCTGTTAGTGGCTGTGCGTTCTGATTGGCTGAAGGGCGATGCCAGCGATGGTCTCAGCGACGGATAAAGGGACGCGCCGTGTGATGGAGAAAGGGACGACATTTCCATCCCATTGCGGGGAATGGTCGCGTGGAGTGATGATTTTCGCCGCCGTCATTGGAGCTATCGCTGGAGCTGTCTAAAGGGACCGGAAAAATGATCGCGTCATTCAGGCTTTAGGCTGTGTCCCCCAAAAACTCGGTGGAATTTGAAATCTCCGAATTTCCTTCCCCCCACTTGGCGCGGTCTTGCTCCGACCATGGCGACCACGAAAAGTCTCAGCCAGGCTCCGTGCAATGAATCGCTCCAATTTCAGCCTCACAATTGTGAGACGCATGAAGAGGGCGAGCCACGTGAGCGGCTGAATACCAGCCTCTCGTCTCATGCTCAGCACTTTGGAAGTTGTCAGGGTGCACGGCAGATGTGTGGCAGGGGGTGAGTGAACGGCAGAGTGACCAACATAGCATTGGAGTGTATGCTATGTTGCAACTATGGAATCCCCATGCGTAACGGACAATTGCATTTGCTGTGGACCATGAAGCCGACGCATGGTCCTCCCGCAAGCTCTATTGGACAACGCCCCCTTTAAAGCACACTGAGAGCAATTAATGGGGGCATTTTCATGTGATGTGCATATTTTAAAGACGGTCAGGGAAATCGTAAAAAATAGCCCGCCAATGCTACACACCCTCGAAAATGGAGAATGGACTTTTCGGTCTCAAAGTCGTCTACTGCACGTTCCGTTGCGACGTAAGGAGTGCATATGCCTTCAAGTTTCTTGTGTCTACTCTCGGCCTTAAAGCCGATGGCTTCACTCGAGATTCAAATGTGAGACCCTTCGCTTAATAGCCCAGCTCTTTCGAACTGCTTTTGGTTTATACCTGCAAAGCACCTCAAGTGATCGATTAACCATTTCGCCCTGATCGCGGTCACCCGCGCCATGGGGAAATAAGGGAGAGGGGTACCGTTGACCGAGCTGAAGTCTTAAAGTCCTGTTTCAAAGACAGCATGGTTTTCTTGCGGGCTGAGAGCTGTGTGTCTACTTTCGCGATCAGCCTCTTGGTTCACAGCCAGATGACAAGCGTTGCCTTGCATCCGGCCTGAATGCGTCCACTCCAAAGAGGCTGGAACATTGTGGAGGGGGCACCACTAGGGGGCCCCGAGCGTGGAGCGAAGGGTGGCAGGAGGGGGGGTGCTTGGGTCGCATAAGCCACGCCCACTTTGACCAAAACATTGGCAATCCCGAAACGGTCAATGCTTACTATTTGGATAAATTTTTGGTCATCCCTCGTCAATAAATAAAAATAAATTATGGAACGTACGCCATAAACCTTTTATTCTTACTTCATTGGTAAGCTTCGCGAAGTTGTCTCAAGCATCTTTTTGTCCAGGGAAAGGTTATTATCAATCACCACTCCTACTTTCTACAACCAGCTCAGCTGAAAATAAAAATTTGTAAGTGTAAACTAGTCATTTGTCTGCACTTATACTGGATTTTAATTTTATTATAGCCAATGGAAATCTAACAATCATAGTGCAAGAGTACACTTTCAATGATATCCCCACCAGTAAAGTGGCTGACAGGACGAAAAAGTTCATTTTGTTGTTACAGAGTTATAGTTACAGAATTATATAGAAGCAGAGTTCAAGTTATACATTAAAAGAAATATTAAGAATGATGAGAAATCTCCTATGACAATCACCAGCGAAATACTAGTGATTATGGTAGCATTTTTCACTCGATGTAGAACAATTGCAGAACAAAACTTAGCCACCTAAAATTGTCAGTCAGAGACCAAAGCCGTGTCCCAATTGGCATTTGGCTATGCCAATTCCAGGATTTAGCCATGACGCCATCTTGGAAGGATGTCCCAACTCGTTAGCCAGAACAATGGAGGGAATTTAGGCAGCTAACGCGGCCGCCAGATTTAGGCATCGAGGAGTGCATCTTTCTCCCCACTTTTCCCATGATTCAAAGCGTGCAAAGCGTCTTCAGGAAGAAATCAGAGAAAGGGCATCATGGCTGTCAACAAGGGATAGTACTTGTTTGCAAGTAGTGTTGATATTTTGAGACTTGTTCGAATAAATATTAATTTTTATTTTGTTTATAATAATTAAAATGCGTTGGTGGAAGTGTAAGAATTACGGCAGAATTAGTTAAAGAGAAGGCGGCGTTAATTTTAATGCTAATTAATGTTTATATGCTTCTTATGTACGTATATGTTATTTATAACTTTTTATACCGATCACCTTTCCCTTGGGCTATAACCTTGTCGCGGTGGAAAGGCTTGCGCGTTCCTATGACCCCTAGAGCTGCACTGGCGGGATTAATTATTAATTATTCCCGGTAGGGCCACCGATGCCACATAGGTCGAAGGGTAGGAGCCAGACGAAAGGTAGTCCACGTGATGGTGTCACGTGAAAAACACTGTTAGAATGGAAGTGGGAAACCCTACCAACTATCTCTTCCCTGAAAACATGGAGCACAACCAAATGAGCCTCGGAATCTCATCGCCCGGGACCCGTCCGCAAAGGGCGGGTGTCGGGCACGTCAGCGAGGTCGGCAAGGTCCTCGGGGTCGCCAACATGCGAAATCCTTGCACAGACTTATCATCATCATCATCATCAGCAGCAGCAGCAATGAAGAGGGAAGAAAAGAAGACCAAGAAGATGGAGAAGAAGAAGTCGGCTATACATGTAGGGACGTGGAATATGAGGACAATGATGAGGGCGGGGAAGTTACAAAATATCAAAGGGGAAATGGATAAAGGGAGAATAGATATCTTAGGATTATGCGAGGTGAGGTGGAGGGATGGGGGGGGACTATTGGAGTGATGGGTAAAGGGTCATATATAGTGGTGGGGAGGAAAGCCAGCGAGGGGTAGCTTTAGTATTAAACGGGAAGATGGGTAAGCGTGTGGTAGGAATAGACCAGGTAAGCGATAGGATTCTGGTGGTAGAAATTGAGGCGCGGCCCACAAACCTTGTGGTGGTCCAAGTTTACATGCCCACTAGCAATCATAGGGAAGAAGAAGTAGATGAGGTGTATGAACAGCTCGAGGAAATAATTAGAGACACACCGGGTGAGAAAAATCTGGAAGTGATGGAGGACTGGAACGCCTCAGTCGGGGAAGGGAGGGATGGACACTAAATAAGAGATTTTGGTCTAGGAATACGAAACGACAGGGGAGAGAGAGCAGCAGAATTTTGTAGGAGAAACAAATTATTCATCACAAACACGTGGTTCAATCATCATAAAGGGCGAAGGTAAACATGGAAAAGTCCAGGGGATGTGGGGAGATATCAAATAGACTACATTACGGTAAGACAGAGGTTTAGGAATAGTGCGAAAAACTCGCGCAGCTTCCCTGCAGCGGATGCGGATTCGGACCACAATCTAGTGCTCATGAAATGAAACGTAAGATTAAAAAGACTTATGAAAGTTAGGAAGGCGAAGAAATGAACGTAGAAGCCTTGAAGGGGAGTATGAGGAGAGAATATCAGGATCTAGTGGACATAAGTATACGGGAGATTGAAAGTACTAAGACTGTTGAGGAAAGATGGGATAATATTAAAACGGGAATAGTCAAAGCGGCGGACAAGTCAATTGGTTACGTTGACAGTAGAAGGATGAAGAAGCCGTGGATAACGGAGAACATGATAAGGGAAATGGAGGAGAGGAGGAAGTGGAAGAACGTGGACACAGAACAGGGAAAAAGAATGTATAGGGAACTGAATAATCGATTACGGCGTGAAACAAAGAGAGCAAGGGAGGCTTGGTGGAAAAGACAGTGTGAGGAAATGGACAAGTTCCAGAAGGATGGAGAAGTAGGCGCGTTGTACGCCAAAGTTGAGTCGCTATCGGGCGGCAAAAGAGGACAAGCCATGTCTAAAATGAAGGCTAAAGATGGGAGGATGCTAACCGAGCGAGAAGAGGTACAGGGTAGGTGGAAGGAATACGTGGAGGACCTGTATGACGGAACGAACAGACCAGAGAGATTGCCTCTAGAGGAGGAAAGTGCAGTGGAGGAGGATAATCTTGGGCCGGAGATATTAGATTCGGAAATAGAGAGAGCACTCCGTGATATGAAGGCTAGGAAAGAAGTAGGCGTGGACAATATCCCGTGTGAGCTTCTGAAGAATCTAGGGAAGGAAGGTAAGAAAAGGTTTATCGAACTAGTGCGCAGGATCTATGAGGAGGGACGTTGGCCGGAGGATTTCGTGAAGACGGTTTTAATTCCGCTTCCGAAAAAGAAGAAAGCTGTGGATGGCGGAGATTATAGGACTATTAGTTTAATATCGCATGCGGCGAAAGTGGAGCTGAGGATATTGAACAGACGAATGGAGGCGAGGGCAAACGAGTATTTGGGCGAAGATCAGTTTAGTTTCAGAAAAGGGAAGTCAACTCGTGATGCAATAGCAATAATGTGGTCCCTCGTGGAGAGGAACCTAGAATATGACCAGGACGTATATGCGTGTTTCGTGGATTTGGAGAAAGCGTTTGATAGGGTGAACTGGGTTAAGTTAATGGACATTCTCAAGAGAATAGGTGTAGATTGGAGGGATAGACGACTGATTCGTAATCTGTATATGGCCCAGACTGCGCAAGTGAGGGTAGCGGACGGAGAATCTGGGTGGGCAAGCATTGGCCGAGGTGTGAGGCAAGGCTGTCCTTTATCGCCGCTGCTCTTTAACGTGTACGCTGAAGAGATGGTAAGGGAAGCGTGGGATGAGTTAGAAGCTGGTATAAAAGTGAGAGGAATGATGTTCAAATCAGTGAGATTCGCGGATGACCAGGCGCTGATTAGCCAGTCAGCGAGGGGGCTTCAGGCTCTAGTGGATGCGTTATACGAGCGTTGCGAGGAGTATGGGATGAGGATTAATCACAAGAAAACTAAGGTTATGCGGTTTTGTAAAGCATCACGAGCGAGGAATGTGAGACTCAAGATAAAGGTGGGTGGTGAAAAACTTGAGCAGGTTGAGCAATTCAACTATTTAGGCAGTACGTTAGAGGAAAATGGGTACAGTAGTAAGGACATCAGGAAGAGAATTGCATTAGCGAAGGATGCGTTCATGAACAGGAAGGAGCTTCTAAGAGGATCGTTATGTAAGAGTTTAAAGAAAAGGTTTGTGATGAGTTTGATCTGGAGTGTAGCTCTCTACGGTGCGGAAACGTGGACACTGAGGAAAGAAGATTGGAGGCATTCGAGATGTGGGTATGGAGAAGAATGGAGAGGGTGAAATGGACGGAGAGGAAAAGGAACGACGAAGTGCTGGATATGGTTGGCGAGGAGAGGCAGCTTTTGGATGAGATACGGAGGAGACGGAATGTATGGATGGAGTTAGTGCTTAGCGGGGAGGGGATATTGAAAATGGGGTTAGAGGGTAGAATGTTAGGGAAGCGAGGGAGGGGAAGGAGGAGAATGGGATTTTTAGATAGATTGAAAGAGAGTAGGCCTTACAGTGAATTAAAGAGGGCAGTGCTGGAAGGAAAGGGAGTCTCCCAGTTCACTTCTTGAATACTCCATGTAAACCTACCTTAATCGGTAGAATGCTAATTATTATAATACCGATCACATGTTATCTTTTGCTGCCCTTTACTTTTTTAATGTGCTAAATATTCTTATTGATGTTTATATGCTTCTAATATATGCTTAATTATGTAACACTATGTCTAAATTCTTATTTATGTAACACTTTTTTGTACATTAGGTTAACACCCGTAAGAATAAGCAATTATTATTTAATTATATGTTATTGGACAAAGTCCCGAAATTGGAATCGGAATAAATAACAAAAATTAAAATCCATTGTGATTATAAGATGACACCGAAATCTGATTTATGTACGTAAACCATACTTTAAATAGATTTTGAAAATAATTCCCAAGTCAGACGGTAACCGTTTGAATAGACCTGTTCTTAATAATACAAAACTAGAAATTAAATTGCCTAAATATAAGAAATTCGAAAAAGTACTTGGTTGAGAGACGATTGAAATATTACAAACCAATTAAAAGGAATATGCGCTAACACATTTCGCCACAAACTTAGCTAAAACCTCTTTAACAAAACCATACGGAACTAAAAATACGAATTTGAAAGTATACCCCTACTCTATTACAAAAACAAAAAGGTTGTTTAAGATTCTAAAATTATGATAAAATACTGTTCTCCGTCATCTAATACTCAAAATCACTTGACACATCACATTTTAACAATTTTGGGTGGGTTTTGTTCATCATTTGTTCAAATCATTCCGAATATCTCTTGTTTTGTATTGGCCTAGTGCCCAGTAGATGGCAGCACCTGCGTACGGATGTCCCAATTCATGCTCCCTTGTGGTTGGCTGCCCAGAATCTGGCTGGCTAAATACATGATGCCTAATGGCTAATGAGTTAGGACACGGCTTAAGTCCAAAAATTGTCAAATCAAGATGGCGGAACTCGGAACACGCTAGAGACTCGGAAAGAGCGCTCCCAGACATCCTCCCTCCTTGAATGCGTCCTCTGAATGCGTTCACGCGCCGGTGGCGACCCCAACCAAGCGACCCCTTCCTTTCTCGACCACGCGCTTTCACCGGTCATGAAACGCCTCATTCCACACCACTCTCCCAAATCCCTCACCTCCCCCCTCGACTCTCACATAAGTAGCATTCGATTCAACGGCGATCGGTCACCCAGGGAGAGAAGGTTCTTCAGATTAGGAGCGGGAATTTGGGGCAGAGGGGGTGGGCCACTCCTGTCTTGTGCTTCAAGAGTGCTACGTGAGTGTGGATTTACGTGTTAAAGTGACCGTGACGCAATGTGTATGCTACAACTTGATCCATCAGAGAAGAAAGATAAGCTTAAAGTGGGAAACAATCAGTAATATTCATGGTGCATATTCATGAAGACATACCTCTGCCGAATAGTGTACAGAAAGAAAAAAAACGGAAGAAAACTTAACGAATCTTTTGAGTTTTTTACGTGTTGGTTTTTGAAATTCGTTTATTTTACTACTATTGTCGGTGCATTTAAATATTTTATGCACAAATATTTGAAATCTAAATTGTGTTCAAACTTTTTGACTTACTGCTCAAAATTTACATGCTAACTTTCAAATAAAACTTTTTACAGGGTGTCCCATTTATCTTGACCACCCGAAATAACTTTTGCCCAGATGTAAATTCAAAAATGTGTCAAGCATATGTCCAATAGCCGTCAGGGGGACATTATTCAGCATGACTACCTTCCTTGTAGCTTTCTTATTTACAAAGATATGAACAGCGGTATGTTTTTTTTAATGGCACCCTATATTTTTTATTTGGAAATTCATTTCCTCTCCTAAAGACTTATTCAAAAATGTTGCACAGTGGACCATTAACATAAACACAACGTTATGAAAATTAGAAACTCGTCCACTTACTGGAGTTAGCAGTAAACAAATGACAAGCAAGTCAAAACATAACACAAAAGTCTCTTTGAGCCCGCGACCACAACCGCGTCCACGTCTAGGGTGCCATTTAAAAAAGACATACCGCTGTTCATATCTTTGTAAATAACATAGCTACAAGGAAGGCAGTCACCCTGTAGGACACCCTGTATATCGCAAAATACACCCCAATAAACTAAGGGAACGTCGGCCTCTTTCCAAAAGTAAAACGTTGATGAGCAAAGGGCCCGTTCAATGGGCTTGGTTTTCAATGGTCAGCGCAAGGTCGCCCAGTATAGAATTTCCTTCTCCAGAATTAGCCATCTGGTTTAGAGCTAATAATTGAGGTCCTGCTTGAGAGGTAATAAATAAGGCGTGAATATGGAGGAATGGTTTGCGTGTTTATTTGGTAGATATGTTTATAACGTTAATGTAGAAGAAAGATGGTTCTACGTGGATTTTGCTATATTAGATTTTGGTTGGGGAAAAAGTATAAAATAAGATGAACTGAAATGAACACCTACGTGGAAGTCATGAGCATATTCGAGTCATATATAAAGAGTATGACGCACATCCCAGATTATGAGATTATATGCGATGAGATGCTAGCGGCAATCGTGAGATTATTGAGGTAGTATAATGCTTTAAGTGATAATAATTCCATGGTTTACTTCCAATTCTGTAAAAGTAAAAAAATTGATTGGGGTATACGTTGTATCATGTACTCTATTGGGAGCAGTGAATTTCCCCGAACTAATGCGTTTACCGCAACTACAAAATAGCGCATGACTAGAAATGTCAGAACAAGGAAATTATTTTGTCGGAGGATGTGAAAGCTTTAGAAAGCTTTCTTCAGAAAAATGTCGACGAGAATGTCGTAGTTTTTGTTTCATTTCTCGTTTTCTTTTCAAAAAGTGCAATCATGAATCGGTGTACTTATCTCAGTCTATTTGACATCTTTCCATATTTTCACCACAATCGGAAATCTGACAAAAATCCCTCAATTATTTCCTTCAGCTCTGGAAAAATTTCCTCCAGTGGACCCTTTTCAGCGAAAATGTTTCTCTTTAGCTGTTCATCGAACGCCTGGAGGAGTGCTCAAATGCAACCATTGCGATCAATTTTATACATTAATTAAACAGCATCCCTCTGAAAAAGCGGGAAAAATAGTAGTGAGTAATTTGTGAAAGTATATATAAGGCGAAAGCGTAGTGAGAACAATAACACAATTTAAACACGCATGTTTCATTTGTCGGTTAAGAGATCATGACGCACCTCTGATTATGAACTCTTGCTGTACCAACCGATGAAATAATTTTATTCAAATATCGAACTAAATTCACTAGTATTTGCAATTTCGGTTAACATAAGTAATATATTTATGAGTGAAAGCTTACACAGTTCAGCATCATATTTTGTTGACTTGATGTTCATTTGATGCATCCGAAGGGGGTTAAAATTTACTAGTATGAGTATTTACAAAAAAAGAGAAACGCCAGAGTACAAATATCACGCATAAACGAACGCAGCAGCCCAGGCTCCTCAAAGAGATTGCTTTTGCGAAGGTTAGGGTTGGAAATACGGAGATACGCTAGGGGAATGCCTACATGAGAGCGGGGCGCTTGGATTTGCAACTCCGTCTTTATATGCTATGTGCAACTACGGTTCTTGCGGCTAATTTTTATGTGAAAAGACTAGCGATAGACAGAGGAAAAGAGAAATGAAGCGAAAGGCAAAGATTTTTCAGGAAATGTTTATTTTAAGGGGAAATTTGGGCGATGATGCGTTCTTAACGAGAAGAATCGTTCCCTCTCGTGACTCTTAAAATCATCTCTATCATCTGCTCGAAAGCAAAATTAACTTTAGACCGATAAATATTGTTTGAATGGCAAATATTTCAAAAGCTGCTTTTCTTTTGGCCCTTGGCTTACATTATTTGTTACGCCCTTGATGACTCATGACATTTCGTGCCATTTATTCTACGAAAGAAAACACGGCAACGTTTTCCCTTCCAAAGCAATTCTTTTAAATTAATAAGTTAATGCTTTATTGCTCTTAGAATTTATTTTTATTCAAAAGGAACAAATATTACCTTTCTTACATAATTATTCTCTTCCTTACCTATGTACATTTTTTGCGATAAGTCCCTAAAATTCAATAGCTACAATTAATTACTTTCCATTATACTGAAAAAGTAGCAACATATGGCCATTGTTTTATATTTAAGGTAACTATAGTCAAACTTTTTAAATATCACCATATTTCTATTTCATCACGTTTTGTGAAGTTATGTAATGCATAACCCAGCTGCAGCGTTGCTGAAGTTGCTTTCTAGTGCCTCAGTGAAATAGATTTATTTTCCTTGGAGACCAAAAACCTGATTATGACCGCTTTATGAAAGCTACGATACCCGAGTTAAGTTTGGCAAGGTGCCGACTATATTGAATCCAAAAGCGTTCGCATAGCCAGAGTGATCGAGCCATATTACCATAGCTCCCGTAGGTAGCTGTACCAGTCATAATATGAACCTGGTCACCACGCATTAATTTCAACTCCAACTTTTGCCATGAGTGGCGGACAGATCAGTGGGTGTCAATGTATTTGGCTTTAAATTTTCATAACTTAGCATAAATATATGTGACCATAGTCCAGTGGATACAATGTTCTTTTTCGGTGTCGGGGCTCCACGTTTGAGTCTGATCTACTAATTTCTTTTCATTATTTCTTTCTTCTTTTTCTTTTACAGAATTCTGCTGTTCACAATGATTTTCATCGAAAATTTTATTTCTGTGAAAGGAAATTCTTTTCGTGCACATGCAGAATCCGATTGTCTCCTCTTTTTTTAATGCGGAAGCTTCCTTTGAATTATTTTATTTCCGTATTGTGACACGACGCATATTTAAAGTACACACGTACTTCGTATCCTTTTATATTTTAACACGATATTGTGCACTCATTCTTACAATTTAAGCCTAGTTTTCTCATCGCTGGAAAAGAACCGTTGAAATCCACTGAGGGCGAGCCGGAGTTGATGATGGTCAACCATCTTTTTATCACGCATTTAAATGCCGGCCATCGTTTGAATGACAATAGGCTCCCGAGATGCGTCTTGTTGGTAAACTTTGCGCTCACTTCTTCTATCAAGAGAATCAGCTATTCTTGCTAGAAAAGCATACCGTTTTCTGGTTTAGTATTTTCCTTCTCCGCATTGAGGAAATTTCAGCCAATTATGCAATCCAATTGGAAAACTTGGCTTGAATTATGAGAATGAGTCCGCATTATCTCATTGTAACTTTAAAGGAAACCAAGTACATAAGCATCTTAAAAATGTGTCGTGTTGCGACACGGAAATAAAACAATTCAAAGAAAGCCTCCTTGGGAAAAAAGGGGAAACTCCAGACGCCAAAAGAGCACAAAAAATTTCCTCGTACAGAAATAATATTTCCAGTGAAAAGCATGGATATAATTGTGAATAGCACACTTCTGTAAAAGAAAACGTAGAAAGAATATATTGAAAAAAAAACTCCTCATACGAAGATCAATCTTGGAACTTCGGCATGGCACTCGACCACTGGAACACATCAACAAGTATCTGGAACTTGTTTTGAACGGAGTATATCTCACTTGTAAATGTTTAAATACTTTTTCTCAAACGATTGATTATATAATTAAGCTTACTATACATAAATTGAGCTTGATTTAATATAAATTGAGCTAATTTTTTATCAATGAACGGTTGCATTTGCCACGTAGTGCATCTCTTGCGGACTAATACCTATGTTGACGTGTATCCTAGCGACTGGAGCGCCGTTATTTATTGCGAGCGGTCAAGAGAATGGTGGAATCAATCGGTGAGAATGGCGCGAGGTGAGAGGCCATTGATGGCGAGAGCGAATGGCCAAAACGGTGGAGGGATTCTCTTTGTGCTCAATTGGCATCATTTTAGCGGAACAACTTTTGCGTTGCAGTGGAAGTAATTGTAGCACAATAATGAACACCCTTTGAGATGCAGGTATAGAATAACATTTCTTGACTAAAGCGAGACCGAAAGAGAGAGTTTCCGTATAAAAGTTTACCTTTTTCAGCCTAACTATCCAGAACATGGTTATAGTATTTTCAACAATTATTTCACTTCTAATTATTTAATATTGCCATTTATTTTATTCAATCGTTTCTAAAGCTCATGGAAGACGGGTTTGACCTTATTTTCTCTAATTAATTTGATGACCTAAATTTATTTGCAGTCACAGCATTGCTATACATACATTCAATAAAAAAGATAAACGTGTATTGTTAATTTTTATGCATGATTTCCTAATGACATCGTGGCGTAACGGAACTTAAGATCGTGACTCATGGTACTTGAGCTCAAAATAGGGAACAATTTCAACAATTTAATTAGTACCTTCATTGGTATTTTTCATGGTTTATTCAATATCCTTTAGAGGTGGAAGGGTGAAAACCAAGGATCATATCATTCAGTTTGGATTTAAACCTAAATTTTGTATCAAAATTAGTGAGAAACCCAGCGAAAGATTATGGAAGTTGGTCGTTAGTAAAAAGCGAACGGGAAAATAGTCATGCGAACATCTGAAGCCGAGGAGGAAAGAGAGAAAGCAATTCATACTCTGCGGAAAGGGGTTAATAGGGCGAGTGCAAAGGGGAGGGCGTGGTTATCACTCGTTTTCATGTTTCTCGGGGGAAGTTTTGGGGGAGTACTTCCCGGGCCGATTTTCTTGTGGTTCCAAGGGAGTGGGCCTGTCGCAAGTTGGCGGTTCCAGCCACGAATATGACCAAAGAGGATCCTCAAGTCACTCTCTAAATGTGTTGTCAGCCACGGCGCATTTAAATGGGTTTACAAAAGTCGCCACTCGCGTCGCTGACGGACAAATTGATCCGAGTTGAACGGGGAAATAGGGCATAATTATAGGAATTAGCCGAAATTTATGCACATGATGATGTGCTCCACCACATTCATTACTACTCAATACTAATCCTAATGAAAAACATTATACTACAAAGTACTGGAAAATATTGGATCGCATTGCACTCATCACCACGCCGCGGACATTTTTGGTGTATTGGGGAACAGGCTCTACGAATGGCTGTGGTTTTTCCCTTCGGATGTATACTGGCGTGGTGCAGTCTCCAATGCAGGAGGCAGGGTAGAAATTGTAGGACAGTCGGTAGACGGCATTGAAGGATGTGCAGCGGCGAGGAGAGGGAGATGAGTTGACGTCTGGTGGGGAGGAGCACCATTTGCATCTTGTCCGCTTGCATGGTGAGGAGGAAGAAGGGGATCGTGGGCAGTGCGGGGGAGGGGGTGCGGGGGATGCAGGGGGTACAGTCACTTTCAAAAGTAGGTCCCCACGGCCAGCGCGAGCAACTACGTTTTTCTCGGAGGTCGAACTTCGGGTATTGGCTATGCCTTCTGTGTCTTGAACGGGCCAGTTTGACTTACTCTCACCGTCCGCGCAAGTCTTCCCGAGGCATTCTTCACTATTCCTAAATTCTTCGCGACTTCTCCGACTCCCAGTGCCACAACACAAGGCGAAGCATATGTTCTCAGTCGTGGGATTCCCACCCTGATAGTATTCTGAGATGGATATTCCGAGTAGTCTGGCTTGCACTAAAAAATAACGACACGTATCTGCGTCGCAACGCACATATGAGGAAGAAACGAAAATTGGAATTTACGTCTGAAAGAGTATTCAAAAAGATTCCTACAAAATAACCTTCTAGATTATACTTTTAACACATTATTACCAACACCATCAATATATATTGCTCTATGTTTAAGTATTTCAAACACACTGTTTGGTGCATTCATTATTCCTAACCATTTTCTTAGGATACATATGTTTACCATGGTTTATACTACATTTGTCTACGTGTCTCATCACGCGAGAAATCAAAAATATTAATGTGCGCTAAATTGTAATGTTTAATTCTGTATCATATTTATTCCAGTCGTTACTAACATATCCTATATGAACAAATATTTAAATAATGCTTTATACATTCGAGGTATCAGGAAGTAATTAACCGACATCTTTATGTTCATCGAAAGTTCAAATGTCTTAATAGTTACCATAAATATATTTTCTATAATGAAAATACCAACGGAAGCATTAATTACATGACTTGTGTGCCTATTTCTTACCATTTAAAGGCACATTAATGCTATATGTTTTATCTTTGCCCCTTCATTGAGAGGTTAACCTAGGTCTTCCCCCTTTTTCGTTTCTTTTTTTTTCTGCTAAAACCAGTCGTAATTGGCGCCTGCTGATATCATGCAGGGCAATATCCTACAGATTATTATGTATAAGTGGTTTTACATCATAAATAGAACTTACACTCATGTAATGAATACCTTGAGTCAGTCTTACGTGCGAACAAATACTGATCATATTCCTACTGACACTAAACTACGCACGCATAATATTCATCGATAAAAATATACCGTGTTGGGTACCTAATGACTATTTCTGCATTATTAATACAAATTAAACTTATGAGCTGCCAAATATACTGCTTGGGATGTAGCGTTTGACGGTGTGGAAACTTAGGTGACGACAAAAGAGGGACAAGAAAAGAATGAAGGCATCCGAGATGTGAGTATAAAAAAGAAAGGAAAAGGTGAGAAGGATGGAGAGGAAAAAAAGAAGAAGTGCTATCCATGGTCGAGAGATTTTTGGTAAGGTGGGAGGGGAAGGATGAAAGTAAGGATATGGTTAGAATGAAAGGGCCTAATGCGAATGGGCGTCACTTTTAATTAAAGGGGTAAGTTCAAGTTGGGAGGGGCGCAGGCACGGTGATTCGTAAAATCTTCAATTCAGAAGGGCAGGTAAATGATGTTTTTCTATGACCACCATAACTGGTTGACTCACCATCATAACTCCACGCATATGTTGCTTGTACTGTTTTTCTTAAAAAAATATACAATATTAATGTAAGAGTATTTCCCATAAACAAAAGGACAACACTTCCTACGACGCATTATGGTCTAACAGCCTGCCATTTCACTTGATGCCAATAAACATCTCGCTGCTTCTTTTAGTGAAAATTTATATTTATCTTAAAAGCAATTCAATAAAATTTAAAAACAATCCAATTGCTTATTCGAAAAAATAATGCAAAATTATCTTCTCCCATAAAAAATTGCCGTACCGGTAGTTTTGACCGGTAAAAATTTAAAAACTTCTTCTGATTTTCTATTCCCAGTATGGGAATAAGTTGCGTTATTCAAAATGTAGGCACTACTTGTAGTCCGAATAACCTACTACTTGGGGAGTGATTGCTATTTAACTTGTAAACATTGAAAAAATGTCTGAAAATCTTTAACCGCTGGCATGGATGAACGCGATGACGGATGGTAACCTTGACGCAAATGACAATATTTACATAGGCGTATATATAATAAATAAAATAAAAAATATTTACGTATTTTTCACCAGGCGATGTAAAGAAATAATATTGGAGTAACATGCTCGAAATGCTCCGAAAATTTATTTGCACAATATTTTTTGTATAAGTTTACCAAACTACACAGATGTCTTCTCTCTTCCTCGTGCGATGGGTTACTTGCAGGAAAAACCCATATATTCTTCCCCGCTTTCTTCGGTGGTGGAATTGTTTGGCTGTGTGGGGGGGGGGGAGGTTCACGCGGCCTTCCTACCTCTGAAATCGTGCGTGGGGCTCTTGACGACGGAGTAGTCAAGTTGCACCATTTGTACTACCTGATCAAGTCGAATCGATCCCCAGTGGACAAGGAACGTGTAAGCAATACGCGAAGGTCGACTTCGGAGAATAACGGAGACGGCTGCGCCAGGTATGGGGACCGACTTTTGAAAGTGACTGTACGTGGGAGGGGGTGCGGGGGAGGAAGCAGGACGCATTGGTGGAGTGCGATGGGCGCTAACGCGGAGTGCAGTGGATTTCACCTAAGGATGGAGATTGCATCAGTAGTGGCTCAGGTGGAGGACGGTGTGGAAGGAAGCGGAAATGCGAGAAATTTGTTGGGAAGCGATTGGGTTATGAGGATCGCACAGGTTTTACAACGGGGTCGAAGGCATGGGGTAGGTTAAGTGTTGGTTCAGGTTGTGAACCTTAAGAGTAGTTTAAGAATGGAAGAGAGATTTGATGGCCGTCGGAAGGCCATGGATGGGAAAATTAGTGAATATGTTTCCAGTAGTGAGAATATTAGAAAGAAGAGGAAACAGTTTTTTAATAATTCTATTCAAAGATTTCACGCCAGGGAAGTAGGTGGTGTAAAGTGAGAGTCTTGTGGCATTTATGTTGGGGGGATTTTCGGCTCCATAGGATTTGTGAAGGAGTGTCTTACGTAGGTGGTCAGAATATCCGTTATAAACCGTTTTAAATAGAAACGCCAAAAAAGTAAAAATATTTCGCATTTTTTGCGATTTTTTGCTGTGCTGCGTCACGAAATTTTTTAGCATA
Source organism: Ischnura elegans (assembly GCF_921293095.1). Classification (NCBI taxonomy): domain Eukaryota; kingdom Metazoa; phylum Arthropoda; class Insecta; order Odonata; family Coenagrionidae; genus Ischnura; species Ischnura elegans. The sequence goes on along the minus strand of NC_060259.1, from coordinate 1,824,089 downwards.
TCTAAGATCCAGCCCAAATCTCTCCTGTCGAGAGTACATCTCGAGTGGACCACTAGGGGAAGGAAAGGACGGGGATATGTTATCTGCGCACTCAAAATACCCAACAAATCGCGAAAGCGACGACTAGGAAAGAAGGCCTACACTGTGGAATGAAGCAGGTTCTTGACCCTTCCACGGTGTCCTGCGCCGACTCAAAGAGCAACCCATACCACAACGCGACGTAGGAAGAAAAGCGCACATTTCAAAGGCAGTTAAAGCCCGCCAATGCTTCACTTCCACCCGAGTCAACCGGTTCTTCGAGATGAAGCTTTTCCAGTCTCCAAATCACGTGGAGCGCGACGCTTTCGCTGGGCTGAGCGTCCTCCTTTCTCTAGTCCGGCTATCCCGGATGGACCGTGAAGGTGTGCTCGCGACTGCATAGGCCTCCACATCGGCTTAGCGCTCACAGCGGCCGCTCTCCTCTTGAAATTTCAAACTAAATCGAGTCGACCCAGCTCAAAATTTTACAGTGTCTCAAATTTGAAAACTTTACCTCAGGATATTCTCGGTAGCAATTTTTGAATTTGAAAATCAGGTGAATTTTGGCCAAGATTTACTCAATGTATTTTGAAAATTACGAAATGAGAACGGTAGTTTCTAGCGAGTACTACGAGCTGTGCTCAGGAAATAACGAGTATTTTAGTTTCTTGAAAAAAATATTTATTCGTCCTCGTTAATGTTGTTACTTTCAAAATACTCCCCATTGAATATTATGCACTTGTTCCAGCGCTTCTTCCAATCCACTAAACACTTCTCAAACTCGATTTTTGGGGTAGGCTTCAGCTCTTTCAGCGATTTCTTTTAATGTCATCTACGCATGTAAAGCAACGGTCCTTTAAAGTCCTCTTTACTTTTGGAAATGGGAAAAAGTCACCCGGAGCCATATCTAGCGAATATATAGGCTGAGTCATTGTTACCGTATTGTATTTGGTCAGTAATTCGCGGCCAAGCAATGCAGGGTGAGCAGAATGAAGTCGCCGAGCTTATAAAAAACGTCTATCCTTAGCGGCTGCCATAGACAAATTAAATAATGAATACAGTTATAATATTGATCATACTCTAGGGGCACGTTTCCCAATAGAGTGAAAAAAATTGGACCCTTCAAATTCGCGAGAAATTAAAAAGTTTTGGTCCCGTTATTTTGTGAGCGCGCCTTAGCAGAAAGGACGAGTAGTGGCGGGGATGGGAGGGAAGGGCAGGTCTCGGGAAGGCTGAGTGTAGATGCGGCTGTGGATTGCCTTCTCACGGAACACTTCCCTCACAGATGGCGTCAAGTGGCAATGGGCGGTCTCAGCCCCCCTCCGATCGAAGTTCCGGTGCACTCCCCGCGAGGTCCGTTAGCGGAGGATCCACGGCGCGCTCCACATAATCCGTTAAATGCATGGCTATCAATTGCCCCATAAACATGATGCGCACTTGCAAGGTTTCATTGCGACGCCCTCCGCTCCGATCGCGCACCGACCTCTTGTAAACAGTCTGTCTGGCAACTGCCTCCAATCAGTCGCTTGCCTTTGAAGGATAAGTGAACGACCGTTGATCTCGAATATTACAATAAAAAAGTCTCCAATCCAATTCTAAATTTGCTATTTATTGATGCGCATCAAAACGGAAGTTCGCAGCGCTGACGCAAGAGCGTTCCGACTTCCATGGAGAGGATAAAAGCCGCAATAAGGGCTGTCGACCGGAATTTATCATGATAAGATCTATCAAATACATAAATTATCTGTGCTATTCGTTTCGTTTGCATATACCGGACATATCATACATCAGATATAAATGAATTACTCTGCGCTCACCGTAGTGCCACGGGCATGTTTGAAAACTGATGAAAAAGTGAGTTTGAAAATATGCACCTCATTTTGACGACTAAATTATTTAAAACATTAAATGAAGCATTTTTAAGATGGCTTCTCCAAAAAAATAATGTTGTAGTTGAATTAGATTTTACTATTTGGAATAAAAAAACATTTTCCTCGTCACAGTTGCTTTTTCTTCGAAGTATTTTTGCTCGGCGCCAAACTGATTCAAAATGTTATATTTTAACTTTTCCTTATTTCTCGTGTAGTTATTAACCTTTTACAAATATTTTTTTCCGGCAGCTCTTTGCGAATGACCAGTAATATGATACCGCTTTGAATTCTCATAAATGATGACGGCTAGAAAAATTATCTAGAGTGAGCGCAAGAACCTTTGTCTTTAAGTAAATACTTTCGCCGAAATGAGCATAAAAATGAAATAATCCTAGTTATTATCTCCACATTGCCTAGGAGTGGAATTATCTTGAATCAACAAATCCTTGGGAAGGATATATTTTTTATTTTTCCGGGACTTCAACGCCACGTGATTCCTATTGCGGGCATAAAGCAGAGGAAATAAGCTTTTCGTAATCGTCTTTATGGACTTCATAGAAGCTGGGTGCAGTGGAAGGTTTCGTTTTGGAATAACTTAGAAAAAGAAAAATGAAGAAAACACATGCGTTCTAATACGTCGATATGCTTTCCTCACCACGCTTGATTGAGCAATGAAAGTATTCTTCCCGCCAGGCTAATTATTTGACGATGTCTTCTCCTATTTGACTTTGAAGATGGTTTTGCAGTCGTAGCTTCCGCTTTAAAATCGACCCGATGGATCTGGATCTCATGAATAGTTTATTCCATTTCTGCTTCATAACATACACAAGGGATTCCGCTTGTATTGGAAGTAGATTTCCTTACTTAGTATTACAGTGCCATGGTGAAAGTGGATATTTGTGATAGTAATGGTGATTCTAATTAATTGAAAGGAGTGCTTCCAATGCTTTCACTGTTTGAGTGGTGAGTTTCCCCTGAAAATTTCTCCGTTAATAATCTGGAACAAGACATACCAGAGGGAAAGGGACTGCTGATGCTCTCGTGAGTGAGTTTCACTTTTGTGTGGATGCTGCTCTGTACTCTCATCCCGGCCCATCAACCCCGAATGCACGCGCACCATTCACCATTGAGCCGCGATTTTGCCATACAAACAGTAGCCCTTCAAGTCCGATGGCAAGGAAATAATGTATAAAAATAAATCATTCCAGCTTGATGCAATTGAATATCTCGGTAACCAGTTTTTCGAATCACTTGGAAACCACGTGCGTGTAAGGGAATAACCTGCCAAGGGGTGGCTCGCAAAGGAGATAACCAATTTCTTTCACGTATTCTAGTGCCATTCAGATTTTCCTATCTTCAGACACTCACATTGAATGCAGTACGTCCTACACTGTTCTGTGGGTAAAATGAATCCCTTCACGTATCGCTCTTAATTTACCGTTTCTGCCGGACCTGGAAATATATTCTATGGAGTTCTACTATCATGTTCTCTGGGTCGCTCTGAAAGATATCTTATTCTTAATTGCTCAAGCAATGTAACCCTGGCGCGCACCTTAGGAGCGTCTACTACCTCTCAGTCTAATTCGTTTAAAATCGGTGCAATGCTTTCTCTACGCCCGTTGTAGTGCTTGACGAATCACGCAGATTTATTTAGTATTTTATTAAGTTCGCAGATTAAGTCTTTCGGCGCCGAATCCCATTTGCTCGCTGCATGTTGCATGGCTAGACAAGTTCGAAGTAGCTTTTCCTTTTTCATCCGAAAATCTCCCCACAACACGCTTAGTAGCTGCTGCTTTGAGCGTATATTTAGATATTCTATGGTTTTTTAGGAGGAACGGTGGTGAAGTAGTTTAGACGTCTGTGATGGCGAGGATCGTGTTCCAAGCGAAGAGTTGCCTTACATGGAGGAGACAAAATTCTCATGTGACGCTATCATCGCTATTTAGCCTCCCATTAAAGCTTTCTCTCTCTCACATAAAAAAAATCATCGTCAATTTACTTGCTCAACCTAGAATTCGAATCTTGCATTAGTTTTCCTACTCAATACCAGCAAGATGACGTCACTTGCCATTAGTTAGCAGTGTGAGATATATTCTCCAAATGGATTGTGCAAGTGAAAAACTATGCACCGTTACTTTCAAAACTTTTAGGACAAAGTTTGTGGCAACACTCTTGCTTATCAAGAAAATTTAGTGTCCTTTGCTCCTTTTGTTTCCCATGCTTACGCAGCGCAAATATTTCGTTTGCGCGTGAAGATGTATGCTCTCAGAGGCAGAAGTTAGTTGTAAATTTATCATTCCCTTTTGATATATTTTGGATTTAATTATCATTTGGTGTGCATTTTCTACGCACTTCCTCCAGTTTTCATTTTTGGTTTCTATTATTATAACACTTGCATTGCTAGCAGTTGCGGTGGCCTAGTGAATAAAACGTGGTGCTATGGCGGTAATGGTTGGTCAAGTCCCCTTCGCGGGATGCTTTTGCTAAGACACTTTTATAGCTTGTTCACTCGTTTTGTATTTTTTTGTAGGTTTCCAATCATTTTAAATTTGATGCAGCAGCTTTATATGCCTTTCTCATGGTAAAGAGTAGCATAAAATTTAGGAATTGTGCAAGGGTCGACGCATCAATTTTAAGAATGGCTACACTTTAAAGGGCTATGATTCGGGGAAGAAGGTCAGCAGGTGGGAAAGGGCGGTTGGAGATTTTCACTTGCACAATCCATTTGGAGAATATATATAACACCTGGCGATGGTGTCAACGAAAAGTTTAAAGACCGTTGCAAGGAGTCACGTATCATTTTCTTATTAAAAACTTATGATTCTGTTTACATTAATGTTGGTTATATTTATCGGATAGAAATCATTTACTACGCACTCTCCTCGGTTTTCCCTACTGTGCTGTAAGACTTGAAAACTTATTTGCCCCTAGGAGGAGTGCGCATTTTAAGATATTGGTTAAGTTACCTACATGCGTGTTATCATACGACGTCAAAATTGAGTTATAAATCGTAAATAGCCTTCATAACCATCACAGTTTGCTTCACTTGGATTTGGCGTTGAATGTATTCCCTGGTTCTCAATTTATGTAAAGATCTAACTTATCTCTCAAGACAAATCGTCCAGTTATTCGGTGGGCTAAAAAATAAAACTTGTTCATTTCATACCCTATCGTGTATGTAAAACCTAGAAGGCATAATGATCAACCATTGATTCACCTAAATCGAAACGGCGTCCCGCCGAGCGCATTTTTTTAGCATTTCAAGCATTTATAATTTTGTACCCAGCTTTAATTAAAATATAAGTTTTATGTATATGTATTTCGTTCTGTAATATATAGTAATATCTATTACGGTTTTTGTAATTTATATAGGATATATATTTCTGGCATTATTTTAAAGCACAACTTTTTCTTCCTCTTTTTTGATCAATTCGAAGACTTGTCATGATCCTATAGGAGTCCTATATTATTTTTAGTCATAGTTGCAAGTACAAATTTTATGTAAACATATCAATTCTCTTTTTCAACAAGCAAATTAATAAACGCAGTCTTTAATATTCTATTTGATTGTCTAAACTTTTCCTCGCTTGAGAAAATGTTTATTGAAAAAAATCTGTCTACCGTAGCATTAGAACCCGGGTCCAGGTTGTAAAATGAAAGCGCACACCATGTCACCGCGTTATCACTTGAACGCTAATGCATGGTTAGACAATACGTTTCAAGTGATAACCATGGGAACATGAATCGTGGGGCCCTAAACTGTGGATAAGCGAGCCCAAGAAAAGCTTACGAAAAGGCACCGCCACAGGTGGAGGACTGGGCGCGAAGAGTTGCTCGGGCGGACCACTAGTAGTATTCAATAAACCCTTTCATCGAAGTGATTCGTTATATTAACCCTCTAAGTGCTATCATTCTTCCCACTAATGGTACTGGCGAGATATGTGGAGGATATTTTCATAAATTTAGCGACTAGGAAAATAAAACAATACAAAGCTTTTTTATTACATATCCATAAGCGGTTTTTTTACCATTGAAATTAAACTGGTTAATATTGACAAAGTATTTTTACGTTTACTAAAATAAAATGTATCAATATAATAAGTTATAGCAAATGAAATAATGGGCTACGTAAGAGCCGATATATTGACCCACTGCACAGTGGGCGGAAATTGGAAAAAGCCGGACAAAATTATAAAATGGCTTTTTTTGAGTTATAAACTTGAAACTTTGCAGATAAACTCAAAAAGGATTGAAATTTATGATTATGTACTTCATTTGATATAAATCCAACCCGTTACCGAGATGCAGAGGCTCAAACGGTAACAAATTTCCATAAAAACGCCCGTCTTCAATTTTCTCTGAAAATCTTCCAAAGTAGATGGTGAAGTTATGGGTGGATTCTTGCTGAATAAAAAACCACATAACCTGTTGGCATAGGTTCTTTTCTTTAATTTTCCGTAAACTTAAAGAATATCATCGATAAATTCTTACCGTGCAGTTATAAAATGGCGGACACTGTTTTTCGTCAAATTTTTACATTTAGGTAGAGTTTCAAATGGGTTTTCGGCAAAGTCACGCGGAGTAACTTATATGAGAGCATTCTTTGATGATTTCTTGAGATGTTTATGCAGTTATCTTTGAAATAAGTTTGCGACACCGGTAATTACATTGATTTTTCGATCGCGCGGCAAGGTTCGTCTCCGCGCGTCTATTATTGTACTATACAATTAAAAGCAAACTTAATAATCCCTGCTTTACGATATATTGTTAATTTTTTCTACTATCTAATCCGGTTGACGATGATCAAAACGATCACACAGTATGGTAGGCGCAAATGGAGCAAAGACCAAATAATAGAGTAATGGCTCCTGCCTGGACAATAGTAAACAGGAAGGTGGAATGAGATTTTACGCCCATCAATGGACGTACTCGAAATTGAAGAAAATGCACGCCTTTTTTCTCCACCTCCAAGCTTAGAACTTGAATGAAAGAATAGAGGAAATACCAATGCCATCATCTGGTGACCCCTTAGCCTTATCACACCCACGAACATTTTTCAAAGCTAGTGGTTTTCGCAGCCTGGAAAACATGAAGATTCCATACTTTTTAATACTTTGGATTTTAGTCTCGTGATAAAATATCACGAATTAATATAGTGATCCGATAATTTTAGATCTTGAAAATATCCAACTTCTCCGGGAATCTAAACAGGACTTTCGCTTCGGGAAGTGATAACTCAAGCTTCACCAGAATCTTGATGCTTGAATCAATTGATCATGAAAGAATTTTTTTTATTTATAACAAATGCAAGCCCAAGGAGTGTGTCACGGAAAACAATTTTGGTATTGCTTTAGAAAGAAACTAAGTCATTTTATTGCTAATTTTCTTCATGACTTTCCATCTCTTCAATAGAAATGACCCTGAAAAATTCGTACTTACTATTGAAAATATGGAAAATTGCGCTTTAGTTGGCCATAAAATACGAGTTGTATTCAGAAAATAACGGGAATTTTAGTTTTCGAAAAAATATATTTATTTAATCGTCTGCTTTAATTTTGTCACCATCAAAATAGTCTCCATTAGATAGTCATTAGATTAGATTTTCATAACCGTTTCGTTTACTTTTTCCATGTTTTCATCAGTTGCCGATGTGCCGGGGCATCTGGGTCGTTCGTCTTCTTCAAGGAATACGCGGCCATCTTGGAAACGCTTATAACACTCGTAAATTCTAGTTTTTCTCTTAGCTGACTCATCATTGGCCCCTTGCTAACATTTCACACACTTTGTTTCACTTTATTCCCTGATCACTCTCTATTTGCAATCATTTGTTGATCCATTCCTTTTAACAAACGAAAATGACCGAGCTCATAGAAATACGTTTAACCTTAGCGGCTACCACAGGCAAAGTAGCAATGAATACAGCTGAAAGTTTTGTCATACTTCAGGGGCATGTATACCAATGTAGTAGAAAATTGACAATTGGACTCTCCAAAGCCACGAAATTTGAAAATTCCCGTTATTTTCTGCACAAACTGCGGAGATTTGCGAGGAAGTTGGATGAAGGGTGTTGAAAGCGTGCTCTTCCATTGGCAGGTTCGGTCGCCTTCACGTGCTCCGCTGGGTGCTGCGCGAGGTAAGCATGCCGGCGGCGCTGGATCGGAGCGGCGGCGCCGTGAGCGGCACCGGCGGCAACAGCGCGCTCGCCCTTCACTACGCGGCGGCGCGCGGATGCCTCGACTGCGTCAAGCTGCTCGTGGAAACGTCTTCCGACCTCAGGTGAGTGACAGCAATGGCTTATCATCCGAAAATTGTAGAAATTTCCTTCCTCATAGGGAATTTTTTCTTTTCTCTAAAAACAGCGAGTAATGTATGATCTTAGGTTTTCCCGGCGTATCAGTTGCAGAAAAGTTACTCGGGTTTTCCACCGGTTGATGTCGTCCATGTCTCCCGACGTTTCGAGCAGCGCAAGCGAGGGAATCTGTATAAATTTGACACCATCACCTGATGATAAGAAAAGTCTTTCACTTCGCACGCTTCCTCGCCCATTCTGCATCAAAAACTTGCACAGACTGTCCGGCTGTTTAAAGGCCAAGTTCCAACTTAGCTAATGGTCCAAAAATTACGAAGAAAATTTCTTGTTCATAATATTCCTAAACATGCTCTTCTAAAAGACCAAAAATCCTTGACTTTCCATGCAAAATGTTTTGAGAATTGGATGTGAAAATAATACATTTCGTCGGCTCCTGCGGTGGTTAAATCATAGGAACATATTATCCAGCCGAAATAAAGTACATGCCCATCGTGACGAACAAACTCGGATAACGTTCATACAATTATTATGATTGAGAATATTGCGTTGAAAATGAAACAGTCTTCAAACTGCGTATTCAGGTCTTAGCGACTGTTTATCCGTATTTTTCTAATTGATATCGATGGCTGTAAATTGAGAAAGAATTCTTTTAGTCAAAAGTATACGAAAAGTATTTTTTTGCGTTGTTTGACTGCGATAAAACCTCTTTTGAACACTGTGGCTAAGAATTTTCGCTTTTTCATCCTATGAAGAGAACACGGTCTTATGAGATATTATGAACGTTCAATGTTTTCGAGTCAATTGAGCATAAAACTAATCACATAGATTTTTATCCATCTATGACAAGTAGCATCAATCATTAATCTCTTACTTAGGCATTGCCGCCGGCCAAAAGATATTTCTTAGTACGTTATAGCGGTGTATGCCACGCCACGCAAAGAATATTCCTCGCAAATATTTGCAACTCTTATTTTCTCTTCTTGTAAGTCTCAACGGTCATATTATTTATCACAGACTACAAAAATTTATCCTAGACCATATGTCAATATGAATTTCCATTTGCCAATAAGCATCCAACTCATATTCACTCTCTGAAGTTTTTCACCCTGTTGTGCAACCTATTTTTGAATTTCAATTACAAGGCATACAAATGGATTAGTCGCCCTCAGGGAATTTCAAGTCTTAATTCAATTTGCTGTTAGGTTCTTAATATGATTTTTCATTTCATTATTTCTTATTCGCATACTGGCCGGTCTCAGTGGCAGCGCTGTGAAGTCTTTGTCTGCTAATTCAGGGGCCGCGGGTTAGATTCCCGTCAGCGTGGTTTTTCTCCGAGCCAGGGCATGCGTGCCCATCACCGCAATTAAAAGGAAGGGCTTTATAGTCCGAAATTTTCTAGTAAAATAAAGGCCAAATTATTATCATTATTACTAAGGAATAGGATCTCAACGTCCCATTTACACATTTAAATTTTCCCCCCACAAGCACCGAAATACTATGGAAGACATTATTAGCACAATAAGATTTGACTTTTGTTGTTCCACGACTAGAAAAGTGGCATAATTTCCACCTTATTAAAGAGTCCCTGAGTCTATCATTCATTGTGATACTCTTCAACGCGATCCAACTATTACGAATGAAACGCGAATATTATTGCCAAGCCATTACTCTTCTTTTGCTTTTTTTCGTAGCATAATTTAGATTTTTCAATCGATTTTTGCCTTGAACCATTGCATCAGATGTATTTTTATCTACCTCTACACTTTTCATCGCAAGTTGCCCTAGTAGGCTAGGGGGGTGTCAGGACACCATCCGTCATCAAATTGAATTGAAATGTTCTAACGAAGTTATGCCTAGCTCTTTTTATAGTCGTATGTTGTTGGGGAAAAGGAATTCCGATAACTATCCGTTCGGAAAAATATCTCTCTTAATTTATCGTTTCTGTCAGAACTAGAAGTACAGTGCGATTCTAACATGAATTTCCCCTTTAGCACCGAAAGATGATCACTTGCTCAAACAATTTAAGTCTAGCTCGCAGCCTCTCCGTCTTTATAGGGGTGAAGCCTTATTCGCTGAGTATCTCGGTAACGCTTTGTGTGTGACCGTAGCAGTTTTTGGGGAGTCGCGTAACTTTCCTTTGTATTTTATTAAGTTCACGAATTAAGTCTTTCTGCACTTGATCCTATATGTTCGCTGCATTTTCAGGGTGTGACCGGACGAGTGCGAAATAGCACCTCTCTTCTACTTTCTCGTCCTAAAATCTTCCCGCATTAAGCTTGACGAATCCTAACTTCCTCAGGACTCTGCCACAAAAATTTATTATGTGTTCCCCGCGAAAGGTTCGAAGTATCGTAATTCCCAGATACTTCGTTTCTTCTGTTGTCTTTACGTTAACAACATCCACATGATATACATGGGGATAATCGGACGACTACCGTAAAAAAATGTACCGCCGTGTGTTTGCTCCGATTGAGTTCGAGTCCCAACTCTTGGCTCCACTAATGAACATTGTTGAAATCCGATGATGAATTTCAAAGTCAGAGTGATCCCTAATTTTGCGATAAATTACGGCGTCGTCATTGTATTTAAATTGTTAATCGTCCAAAGAATAGTTGATTTTATGCTGAAGCCTGAAAATAAAAATAATAATTGAAGAATGTGTATGCATTGTAAATTTACGTCTTTCACGGGCGGCGAGAAATGATTTTAAAGCAATGTCATGCTGTCAGATCATCTTGTGGGGCATTCAATTTTTTACACTTTTCCGTATAAGATTATCGTGAAAAGTAATAAATAAATCCGTAGGCGAAACTCATTTCCTATTGTTGAAGGACGTTTTTATAATTTGTCAAAACTCAACTCGTTCGCTAAAACGTGGGACATAGGTCTCATTCTACATAACTTTACTGCTAAGAGTAACTGGCGTACATAAAAATTTCCATATTATGCTCAGTTACTTCCAAGCAGTGGAGGCCATAATAATTTAGGCTTATACCACATAATAGACGGCAAAATATTTCTTGGAACTGTCATTGTGTGACTGAATTCATTTAAATACCATTAAAAAAAATGTCTTTGTCCCATTTGTTAAACCATATTGACATCCTAAGATTATTTCTTGAAGCGGAAAATCTAATCCTGTCCAACGGTCCACAAATCCATACAGAGGAAGAGTATTACTGGTGGAGATTCTCGGGGATAAATGTAAAAAATATTCTATGACAGCTATGCACCTTTCTATGTGCATTGCCGCCCGCCCGTTCTGCAATCATGGTCTTGATTCGTACAATGAAATGGATTTATTTGCATCATAAGTATTATCATTTCCCGAATTACTCATGTTTCTCAAGAGTCACGCTCTCGCTACTGCAACGCAGCGAAACGCCCACATGCATTACTCTTGTTTTATGCTCCATTTTTAAGACATTTGGTGGGGACTAAGTCATCATTCATGGAACAAAAAGTAATTTTTACAGTGATTCAGCCGAGTGGAAGTTTTCTTTTCCCCTGCACTCCAGCCAAAATCTTCTTCCTATCCAGCGAGTTGCTTGCTTTTCACGCTCGACATTTCAAACGATAGACTTCCGGGTTCCGTCCGCGTTGTCATTTTGATGGCGACGTTTCACCAACACCACTTTCAAAATGACAACGCTGACGGAAGCCGGAAATTACCCTTTTGCGAACCTGAACTCCGCGAAAACCTACACCAGAAATATCTAGGAGTTAAACCTTTGTGTGGCAGTTAGCATTTTAGTTAGTGATATTACACGAGACTGTATTATCCACATTGTGTATCTTATACCCACGACATAACTGTGATATCTAATTGTGGAATAGTGCATCAAGGAATGAGTAACGATACTCTATCAAATTTTGTAGTAAAATGTATTATTCATTATAATGTAATTCCTGTGTGCCGTGCAATTGCTACTAACTTTTCAAGTGTAAGGTCTACCCAGCTCAGGAATTTTAAATTCGAAATCAAGTCCGTAATTCATCTGTAATCGCCTTTATTATTGTTTATGTGAAAGACGTGATAAATGAAATTCCCTTTATGGAAATAAGGAATCTGTCTTCGCCGACGTGACGGTGACCTTCCGGATGTGTCTCGCCCCACAAAAGCGTCCTTATATTCCTTTTTTTGTTGCCTTTCCCGGTCAATGGAACTGCCAGGTTTTAGCTATAAAATTAACAGGCCACCGGCATATACTCGATAGACGAAAAAGAAAGTGCAATGATGGACATTCTTTTGAAGATACTAGGTTAAGTATTTCTAGCATTTCTGACTATTTTATACCTAAAATCCTAGATTTATTTTCCATAAATTCTATTAAAAGCTTACAAAACAGTAGCTATTTCATTCACTAGGCAAATTATAGCATAATTTTAGAGGATTTCAGTGTCAACGAGGATTTTGTCTGTATATAAACTAAAGCGCTATAGAAATACGAATAATTGCTATAGTTTTTGGATCAAAACAAAGTTTTATGTGCGTAAAACCATGTTGACTTCCTTGCAAAAATTGCTTAGATTTCGAATGAATTACGATTTAATGTGAGCAAAAGAGCGATCATGTAGATGATGAATGACAATCTATCCGTATAACTCCCACCCTGATGAATCTCTCGCAGAATCCGTGTGCCAAGATCGCGCTTGGCGGTATTTTGGCGATTAGGTTCGCGACACTTTTCATCCGATGCCCACTTCCAGCGCATCGCAGCCATTCCAGCGCCCTGCCGTGAGTCTCCGCGTCATCGTCATCGTCATCGCCACCTCCTTGCCACACTCTGCACACCTCTTACCTGCCTACCACTCTATTCCACTTTGAAGTCCAAATAATTGGTCATTTAGCTGCGGGCGTTACTTGGCGGTAATCCTTTTTCGTAGGAGTAGAAGGAATGAAGGCTTTTCTGTTTCCACATGGTGTTTCATTCATTCCGACCATGGTTTCAAGGGCGAGTAACATGCTTGAAGTGAAGAGCAGAAGGAAATTGAGCGGCATATTGAATTGGGTCAAAGTGGAGTGAGAGGGGTGGGGGAAAGTGGTGGGGGTCGGGCTCGCTGCGTCACTCTGAGTGGGCTGGGTTGGATGAGCAAGTAGTGAAAAGGGGAGTGGGGTAGGGAACGAGTCTCTGTGGGCTCAAGTCTCCAACTGTTGTAGGGAGTCGAATATGCGTCCTTTCTTTCCACCAAGTCTCGGCAGATGGCGTCCTTCCCGGCTGAGGATGTTGACTTTGTCTTGATATTCACGTACTTATGAATGACCTTCAGAGAAAGGCATCGACGGTGAAAGCAGATATTCAACGACGCATGCAATATACACTAGCTCCTCCTGCCCCATACCCAATCGAATTAACGCTGAATTTCTATGCGCTCTTTACTTTGATAATGTTACTCTGTAAAGAAACCATGGTCGGAAAGATTTAAAAACGATGTGGAAACGGCAAAGTTTTAATTCCTTCAACTCCCACGGTAATTGGTAATTCTCTTTAGAAAACCCTAGATAAAACCTTGAGTTAAGTATTTTTTTACCATCGGCTTGGGTGACTGTCTACGTTGGGGTGTCTATATCCCACCAGCCCGAAAAAGATGAGGGTGGTTCCATCTTAGGCAGAGGTAATTCTCATAGGTTTCGAGAGTACAGTCAAGTAGGTACTTCCATAATTGATGGTTAGGTCGAGTTTCTATCGTATCATGTTTGGCACCCTTTTCTTGTTGAATTAACTCTGAGAGAGACTAATAATTGCTATTGCAGTAGTTAGATGTAACTTTGAAGGAAGGCATAACAGTAATCAGTAATTTCAGCTCAGTACCACTCAGGCTTTTAGAAAATGTGACAGCAATAATTTTTTACGGTCAACAATTAAAAGACGTAAAGACTGTATGAAGGTGAGATTTGTATCGCATTTGGGGTGTTTTCAGACGGACAGATCTTTTAAGACTGACATTTCTCCAATGAAAGGGAATTTGCATAAAATTTGTTTGAAAGTGGTTCCAATAATGGATATTTAGATAACTATCTCAAATGTAAGCCCAGTTTTCCGTCTTCTGCTTAAGAGAAATACGAAGATCCTACTTCTTGATCATGCAACTCCGACATTTTTTCTTTCTTCCGAGCTATAACTTAATAACTTTGAAATATTTAATATTTATTCCGTTGGAGAAGTGACTCTTATCATGTATATGGATAGTTTAATACTAAAAATTGCCTTCAGAAACAGCTAATCGGCTTAATTATTTTAGTTAACACGAAATTAAAATCACCAAGGAGTTTAGTTTCGACCCGGGACGAAATACTCCCGGAAAAGAAGTTAAATTAATAGTAACTCCGCAGCTCATATTTAAGTTTCGATCCCAGGAGTTGAGTGAAGGGGAAAAATAGGGAATTGTTTCGACCAATTCATGAGAGAATGTGGAGAGATTGAAATATTGAGCTTAAAAATCAACTTATCTTTGTCGTATTGCGACTGAATACTTCACTCGTGACGTCATTGTAGAGTTCCATTTTGTAACAACAGGAGCAAAGCAACGGCTTGGTAGCTATGGAACACAGTTTATTAGCACAAGGAAAAAGGGCGTTTAGTTCTATTTTTCTCGAATAAATTTCATCGTGGGTAGAACTGAGAAAGAATATTTATTAATTCTACATTACTTTAGATTCGGAACTATTTGTGAAACCTACTTTGAATGCAGCGGTAATATGTGTGCGAAGGAAATAATGATATTTGTATAGTTTAAATATATCTTAAACTCGGCTCGAAACAGGATAAGAAGAATGTAGAAATGAAATTTTCCCTGCGTTGCTTCTTCTTGCTACTCATATCCGAAATCCGGATATTGCAACGTTAATAACATTTTACTGAAAAATATTGCGTCTACAGCGAATTTGAGAATTTTAGTGATGTTATTTTCTAATCTTCTCATAATCAGGTTTGTGATCGTCCATAATGTAGTAGTAGGCCAAACCTCTGCTTCATTCAATCACACTTACTAGCAATACTCGGTGTGTGGGTTAAAACTAAAACGGTCGAAAGTGAAGCATGTGATCACATGATAGGAACCTACGGAATCAGAATGTTCACTCCATCGATTTCTTGTGGCAATTTTTCTCTGCGCATGTGCACCATGTTGTTGGAGATTAATAATGTGGATCTTGAGGTGCATGCGCTGCAATATTTGACGTCGTCATTCCGCTGGTTTATTTCTCCACGCTGGCAAAGGAGTAAGAAAAGGATTGTTTGTCGTTTTACATAATATAGAAGCTGTAACAAAGACATCTAAGGCAGTGAGTTTGAAATGTCTTAAGGCGGAGGGAATTGGTGCTCAGCCTTGGACTGCTGCAAGTTTTCTAAGAAAAATCAGGGAATCCGCTCCTTTCATTTTCCGAAGGAGGAGGCTAGGAGAAAGAAGCTAGATATTATAATCACGGTGATGTTTCCTTCGAAATAAAAGTGCTTTTTTAACGAATGTCTTCTTTTAGGTCAAGGAAATGGGTCATTTCAACTCGGTGGAAAGAATGCCAAATCCGCTGCATATTTATATAATAATTGTAGAAATCGGAGCAACCATTTCGAAGGTTTATGTCCCTCAAGGATATGAAAAATCAGCTGCACAGCTACTTCGCCGTTTGCACCTTGTTTGACGGTCTGAATCCATCACCGATGGTTTTGTTTATACTTACGGCCAACGATGTTTGTTTACACATACTTCTTCATTTATGTTTAGTCTGTAGCAAGTGTCCTTAGCAGTATATACGTTGCACACGCTTGTTTCTTGCATCCAGCGTTTCATTAATTATAAACATTTAAAATGCCCGGGGTACTCTTATTTGATAAACATGGGAAAATTAGTGCAACCTTTGGCTCTATCGTTTCTAGAATTCTAATCATTATTCAAAATGTATACCAGAATTAATGATTTTAGACTACCTCTAATTAAATTTGTACTTACAGTTTCCAGAATGTTAATTTCTTCCTGCTATGTATACCCAGTCGTTAGCTGTTGTTCAGGTAGTATTTGTCGAAACAAGGGTTCAAAGGATTCTGGGAAGTTTTACACATTATGTTATGTTTTTCTTCCCTAGGTCAGGAGCTACTAGAACTAGAACTACTATTACATTTGAAAAGGGAAAGGATTGGTTGCGTTCATAAAATAAACTAGAGGAGGGACAAAGTAGGCCGTCGAAAAATACCAACAAAAAGTACAGGGTGCCTGGACATAGAATTGGGACAATTTTTTCCTATGAAAACACTTTCAATGAAAACTAAAACGAGCACTATTGATTACTTCATGATTATCATCTTGAATATACGCACAGCACTAAGAAACTTCCTCTTCGACAAATGAATGCAGAGTACGCACCGTTAACTCATCGAAAATCGTCTGTGAACTCAAAATTCACTAACTCATGATTAACTTTGTGGTATTCCATTATAAGTTTTCTTGGATTTCTCACTATTACTTATAGCACTGCTTTTTTACATAACGTGACCTGGGTTTCAATGAATTATCATCATCTTCGGGCGTCAATTATGATCTACCTATCTTATTATTGTTACCTAGTTATTGTGGGGCAGACAGGAAGAAGCTTCGCAGTCAGGAAGAAAGAACATTTAAGTTCTTACAAAAATAACAAAGATGATAAAAGTAATTTTGCTAAACACTTAATATGCAACTGCCATGGGAGCGATTTTAAAATGAATATTTTAAAATTATGCATTAACCGCCGTGAAATGGACTCCAGAGAGCAGTTGGAAATTTTAACAATTATTTAAAGTTAGGACAGCACTCCGATAAATGGATATCTTTACCCCACCTTTAACCCTATTCTGGCGTCCGTTTTAAATTCATCTCTTCCTCCGCTAGGTAATTAAGTAACAATAATAAAATAAATAGATCACAATTTATGCCTGATGATTATGATAATTCATTGAAACCCGGGTCAAATAGCAGTGCTATAAGTCATAGTGTAATATCCAAGAAAACTTATGTGTGAAATCATTTCACTCCGTTCTTCCCGAGTATCATGCCGTTACTAGAGGGAGGCCTCCAGAGATAGAAGCCGAGGTCCACTAATGCTGATTCAGCTGAGGGATGAATTTAAAATCAAAAAAGGCATTCAAGCAAATAACACACGTCATGGACCATCTCCTTGAGCTCAAGATTCATATGTGGTAAACCCTTGGTCGGCAAACTTATTAGCCAAAGAGCCAAGTATGAACATTACAACAGTTTTTTTTTTAAATTGGGAGCCATATCTGCTTGTTTAGTTAACTTTCACTACTCCAAATAAGTGGTGCACTAAATAAAACTAAATTTCATACTTTATAAGTATTTATCAATGCTAACAATGTGCTTGTATCTCCTTGGAAATTTTGAGTAAGTCAGGTTTGTATTTTGCTGTTTTTAATTTTAGGCATGATTCCAAGTTCTCATCAATAACACGACTTCTCAGTTTACTCTAAGTAATTTTCATGCTTGAAAAAGATTGTTCGTCTCACGATTATGTAGAACCGAAAAGGGAAATATCAGCAAGCGCGAGCTTTTTCAGCTGATTGTAAAAGTCAGGAATACTGTTCCAAGCGTTGACACTGATCATTCTCCAGGTCATTCAAAGCAGACCACTTGTGTTGTGAACTAAGATCACATTTCTTCCTCTCCAATATTCCCAATTCAACTGAAAGACGTTCGAATTTAGAGCGCCATATCTCCTCCTTCTTTAAATCCAGCAATTGTCAAATGTCAAATCTACCAATTCCAATTTTAAAGCGAGAAAATTTCAACTCGGTTATCGTAGGATTAAGAGGATTTTTGATAAATGCTAAAGTTGCTCTGCTGTTTTTAAATTCCTGAAATTGCTGAGAAATGCTTTCCTCCCATTTAAAATTATTGTTTTAAAATGGTGTTTATTAATAGAAGAATCATTTTCTTGGTGGTGCTTCGGCAGACTCGGAAAGTAAAAAATGATTCCATTTCAAAATCCTGAGCAAAAATGGATAATTAGTTTTCGAATGTTATTACATCTTCTAGCATCGAAAAAATTAAGTTTCCTTTCCTTTGCAATTTACGATTAAGCTGATTTGGATGAGACGTAACGTGTACCATGAAATAAAAGTTTTGGATCCACTGATTGTCTGTTAGTTCTGGGTAGTGAACGCCCTTCTCAAGGAGAAATTCTTTACTTTTCCGGAAAAAGGGACGCAAAACGTTTTAAAACTTTCCCTCTGGATAACCAACGTACCTTGTTATGAAGCAGAAGATCAGCGTACTCACTCTAAATTTCAAATAAAAATTCTTTAAATTGGCAATGATTAAGAGCTTTAGCTAATATGGAGTTGATAGTGGAAATCACTAATTCCATCACCTTACAAATTTCTTCTGGAAATGTTTGCGCACAAAGCGCTTCTTGGTGAATGATACATACAATGGTAAACAAGTATCTCGTGATTTATTTTTTCTTTCAAAAGAGCAACAAACCCTTTTCTTACGCCGGTCATACTTTTGGCCCCATCTGTTGAAATCGACACAATTTTATCGAGGGGAATATGATGCTTATCCATACACTCAATGACAGTATTTGCGATATGTTCTCCACGCGTCTGACCATTAAGTGACAACAATCCTATAAGTTCTTCTTTAGAGCCTGAATGAGACAAATCTTACATAAAGTGAAAATTGCACTGTATCATGTATGTCACAAGACTCGTCAACTGCTATTGATAAAGCCGAAACCAATTTCAGATCTTCGATATGCTGGGTGGTTATATTCGAACATGTTTTAATTGGTCTATCTTTAATGGTTTTGGCAGACATTGGTAACTCAGTAATTCTTTTCAGAATATCTGCTTTTTTCTTAAAATCCCGGATTAGCTTAGTGTTGCCGCGAGACTCGAGACTTTCTCGTCTCGTCTCGAGTCTCGTCTCGTTTTCGAGACGAGACTCGAGACGAGACCGTAGGGTAGAATTCGAGACGAGACTCGAGACGAGACCACCTTTTGACGAGACGAGACGATACCACTTCCACGAGACTCTCGAAAGTCTCGACATTTATATGGACGTCCTCAATTGATATTTGGTATAGTTTTATGCCTAAAAATATATCCTTCAGTTATGACAAAATACATTAAACGTTTTTCTTAATCATTATATTTTAAATACAGCTGAATAATAACTTTTCGATAGATGATCAAAGTATAAACTAGAATATTTGCTGAAAAACGAATTTATGAATGCATGAGCGGCACTCATGGAGCCAAGTAAGGGAGTGTTAATGGCTGACTACTTATAATTAACTTAGAAAATTGGAGCCTTATTTAAATGCAAAAAAGTTCTGGCTAAACTTTCGAGAGCCACAGCCTTGTGTTACAAAAATGTGTTACGATGGTTGGTCAGCCCCTCGCTCGGTATCTTTTGCTTTGGATATTTCCTGGATATATTTCTCTTGATTTCTTCAGGGTTACAAAGTATGTCTTCATTCTGCACTAGTGAAAGCATCGGTGTATCGTAAACAAAACACTGCATTATACAAATATAAAATTAGGACACATGACGAGACTTATCCCGCGTCGGTAAGCAATACTGCACAACATAATTGATCATAACGAGAACGCCAGAAATCGTGTATGACTTTCGTAAATTGCAGTTTCCTTTTTCTTTCTACCGTTTTTTGTTGCAATCCAACACAAAATTCAAATTTATATTACTTCAGTAATGTATATTGCTGCGCCCTTCAAGCGATATTCTCCCATAAGCCGCAACTGATGAAATGAGGGATCAAGTTTTCCACTCCTTCTTTGGGCCCTTTGCAATAACATATATCACATTTACTATGGTTTTCGAGGGTTATATTTCCTTTTCTTTAGTCGGTTACTCTCCGATATCTCCACTTCACGTAACTAGTTGGTTGTTCCATTTTCTTCTTTCCCAGAATCAAATCACATTTGACAGCAAGGTGGAAAAACAAAAGGGTCTCTCTCAGAGGTTGAGGAAAAAATACCCGTAGGTAGTACCGAGAGTTAGGTATTACTTGGCAGTATTTAGAAGCGGTACTACCTTATCGATGCTAGAAATACCGGTACTTGTATGGATATACTTCGACAGCGCTGCCATTTTATGTTTTGTCAATCAGCTAACTACTAAAGTAATTGAGCGTTGATAATATTACAAGCGAAATTAATCTTAAAGAACATAACTATTAACAATGACGGCATAATTTACAGTATTCATGAAGATTTTATAACACGATTTAGATTTTTTCTGCATGTATGTTAAACGACCTTGAAGTATCAATTATCAATGAAAATATTCGAATTAAATATGACTTGCAAAGTAATTTTACGAGAATTTTAGTCAAATATCCAGTTCAAAATTATTACGTGTTTTGACTATGGCTACATGCTTGAATGTTTATCATTATGGCCATAAAATATTTTTTTTAGCCGCAGAAGGCAAGAGAATCAGTTATTGAACCGTAAAATGTATATATTTTTCTAAATTAAACAGAAATGTGGCCTACACACCTAATTTTATTCGATCGCAGTATTTTAGGCATAACTAATTCCGATTCTATAAATGTAAAAACTACTATGTCTTTACATGAGACAAGTGTAACATTATTTTTACAAACATAAATACAGCAGAAATTAAAATGACAAAAGCTTTCTCGGGCACCAGGTGAGTGGTTGTTGTATAAGTAGCCAAAGTTTGTGTCGGATTGACACCGTCGGGTGTTTGAATAAGAGGACGTTCTGCTGACAGTGTCTTACTCTTGCCTAAGAGAACTTCAAATATATCATTCGCTAGGAAAACACCAAAAATTAAAACGTATGCCCCGAAATCGTTTGTATAACGTTGCCCTTCACAACTACATCGCTATCACCGTTCCACAATTAGATAATCGAGCTCCCGATGAATTTTTCCGATGGGTTTTCGTATAAATGCCTGTGAATGACTTTTTCAGTGTAATCGTCCTGTATAATAATCTAATTTTCGGAAACATCGGATAATAGGGTAGTTTCCTTCATCAAAGAAAACAAAAGGCAATAATTGCGATTCGTTACCCACCATTAGTGTATTCATAATATACAAATTATTTCGTTTTATAAATGCCGGTGTAGACGAATGGCAATGATCCATTTTTATCCTCATTTGAAAAGGGCCAGATTGGCGCCCATGCGATGCCACTCCACGTGACGTCACAGGGACCTAGTTTCTATAGGAGAAGATAGGAGTTATACGTTGTCTGAGGTTACCAATGCATGCATGAGGCGCAGAGCTCAGGGAAACATGTCTTAATAATCACTTATTAAAACTGGCTAAGGTCGGAAAGTTTTCCTCGTTTGATAAGGTATTAATAATCCTTATTTAAGCCAAGCGCTACCAGGCGGCAGGACACTAGGCTACCCGCTGGCAGCCTGCGACGTATCAGCGCTAAGCCTCGCCTCAAGGTCACCTCACCGGGCGGAGGGGGAACCAGAAATACGACGTACGGAGAGATTTCCCATCATTCCTACTAACGCGTCGCGTTTTCGCGCGCTTGAAAATTTTCACTTTTCATTTAATCGTGAAAAATAGATATTATCATTTAAAAATCTAAAAGCGTGAAATACGTACTCCAGGAGTAATAATCTTTCGATTAAGGCAATAAAAAAATAATAGGAAACCACCCTATTATAATAGATTAATACGAACGTTTATTTTCAACTTATTAACAAATTTTATAAATTACGAATATACCAGTATACCAGTATTTTTTCGCCGGTACAAACGAGGGAGTACTATTATTGCTATTTAACCCCTCAAGCGTGACTTTAAATACCCGTCATTCCCTCAGCCTGCGCGAACCAACGTCTGCGTCTTATAAATGCCATGCCTCAAGCGTGAAAGACAAACTGTATGAGTTTGAAAGTTTCATTAGGTATTCCTATCTCTTAATCTTCCATATATGTACTTTCAGTGAGTATATATGAGAGACATATCTGCCTGATTTCGTTCTGTGCCTCTTAATTGCCTTTGTTTGTGTGCTAGAATTTTTTTTAGAATAGTTTTTCCAGCTGATGCCAGGATGCTTCCTCTAGGAGCGGCGACTGGTGGGCGCTCGTGGAAGATAGTCTTCCACTTACGCTCCGATTTATGTGCTTTCTTAGCGATTGTGTGTTCAATGTGGGGACGCTGAATGCCTTCCTCTGTGGTTCATTATCATCTCATCTTCTGTCTCATCTTTTCCTTTCTCTTTCATCGTGACAATGATAGCGAAGGCTTGGACCGTCCAGGCATTGTTACTCAATAGTTCTCGGAAGCTCAAAGAACTGCCAGCATCTGGTATCGTATTTATGACGTTGGAAGCTGACGGTTGGAGTTTTTTTCACGCTTACGTTTGCTTTGGTGATTTTATTTTTTTCGGCCTTGGGCCCCTTCCGTATCTGAACCCCTTCTTAGTTGACCATGCCTTCTAGCTCTCGTGAGTGGTCCGATCAGACTGTGCTTGACTTTCGGGAATAATAGAGTGCAGAATGTTCTGATACGACTTCGTAAGTTTCAACTGGAAACTCCTTTGACTCCAGGTTCGAAGATTTATAACATCTTATTTTTCTGTGAATTTTCAAGAAAATAATTGGGAAGAGATCGGCTGTGAAGACGCGCCTCTAACCTCTGCGTGTGATTTAGTTGAAAAGAAATATCGCCTATACGTGTAAAAAGAATCCTTGGAATTGGAGTTATTTTTCTATGATGAAATAATTACAATCATAATGACTTAGACAAACCGCTACGTGGCAAAGTTTCTTGAAAATTTACAAAGAAAATTCCAAAGCAAAAAAATTGCTCCTTCAAAAGTTGGTTCCCACAACTCTGGTGGAAATAATACTATTTCTAGGTTTGTTCATATCGATGGGAATAAATTAGAAACCAAGCTTCAGTATGTATTTTATCGGAAAACATGTATTCGAGACTCGATTTTTTCTCAATGTAATTGGAAAGAAGAGGTTTTCATTGCTCACCAACTTTCTCTGTTTTTTAGATAGAAATAGGAAGGAAGTTGTAAAAAAAAGATCCTTACCACTATAAAATTTCGCCCATTAGTGAATATTTGAATCTGAGTGAACAAAATCATACCAGGACAGAATTTAGAACAGCACAAAGGACGGCTCTCGGATACCGATGCGGAATGTGCTCCATCGACCAGACGGCATATTTTGTTCAACAAAACCCGCAAATTGAAACATATAGGGTTGAAAGAAGAAAGTGTGTGGTGAGTGTGAAAAGCATTAAGAGATATGAGACAAGATACAGATGTCCCGGAACTGCCCAGGAACCTGTGTAAGACCCTGTTTTGAGAAACACCATAGACTTTCAACTACTAAACACGGCATACAGGGAGCAGGCAAAAGTAAATGGCGCTGAAAATTGTAAGTACGTTATTCATTTTAATCAAGTTCAAACAATGTTTAAGATAATATAATTTTTTGAATTTTTTCCGGTGATCGATTACAATTATGTCTACATTCTATTTTTAGACATTTTTCGTTTTAAATTACTATTTTTTTCATTGATTATCAATAAAATCAATGATTATAGCACCAGTTTTATGTAATTGGTGTCCAGATAAATTTGTGTTTGCAATTTTTATTAATGTCTCTCCTATTTTTAAGACTATCAATTCAGCAATTAAGCACTCAATGGAAACGACGCTAAATTTATTATGGGGGAAACGAGACGAGACGAGAGTCTCGTCCGAGACTCGAGACCGAGACGAGACTGGGGTTCACGAGACGAGACTTGAGACGATACCAGAGGTCAGGAAACGAGACTGAGACGAGACTGGCGAAAGTCTCGTCTCGTCTCGTCTCGCGGCAACACTAGATTTAGCTCTTCGGATGCATTTATAAAACAATTGTTTATGCATTCGCCGTCTGTGTACAGTTTCTCTCTCTTAGCCAACTCTTGGCTAAAAATAAATCTTGCCATATTAATATTGCTGGAATATTGAATCTAATTATTAAACACAGACGTCTCTTGACGTCTCATGACTCTTCTGAAGTTCCTCAACTGCTTTCTTCCTTGCATCACCGGTAGGATATTTAGTGCTAAATGACACGTGATTTCTTGTAAAGTGTCTCTTTAAATTTAACTTCCTGTTAAGGGCGATTTTCTCCTTACGAAAAGGACATGTCGGAAGTACATTCAAGTTTTGAATAAACGCAAAATTCTCGGTCGACTCAACTTTAAATTCGCGATTTTCATCTTCCGTTTTTCTTTGCATTTTTTGGTGGTCATGTTAATTGGGGTGCCTATGGAAGTTATCAAAAAAATGATTACAAATTTTGTAGCGGAACCACAACCATGTGTAGCAGGTGTAATAAAATCATATAAAATAACTGTAAGATGTGCAGCTACATTAAAAAATATAACAACTTTTTAATAAGACAGGACGACGGCAGACACGGTAGATACGAAAACAAAAGCCTGTAAGACAAAACTGTTCACACTGCAATTACTGGTCTGTGATGCCAATGTCTACCCCCACTACTTTAGAAAAAGTATGAGCGCGTATGCTTTTGGTACCGGAGTACGCCGAAAACACACGAACAATTTCAGCCGGCAGTTTATGCTTACGTTTACGAAAACTAATAAAAATTTTTACAACAATATAAAGTTTTAATTACCTATCTATCTTTTAACGTAAACAATAATTATACCCCCGCACGGGGGGAAGAGGGTGATCTCTTCCTTTGGGGAGTCGCGCCCCCACGGACCCGAGCCCACCGAGGAGACAAGCTCGTTAAAAAACCCCGTCGCTCGCTCGGATAGTGTCCAGACAGCATGTGACTCTGCTGTTCTGAGTAGCCGTAACATCTGGCGTCCAGAATCACCCACGTGTTTGCCGTGCGTGGAGACCCGTACAAGGGGGAGAAGGGGATCCTGGTGGGTGAGTTCTCCGGCACCCAGCTGGGCGTCGGAAACCCGGTATGGGCCGGAGTTCAATACCCCACTTCGGCCCTGGATTCCCCGAAAAACGGGCGGCCGAGAAGAGCCCAGCTCGGTCAATCGGCTCCTGGCGGCTGGGGAGCTTGGCGGCTCCTTCCGAGCGTACGCCAGGACGGGTTAGTGCTGGAGATATGGGGGTCTCCGTAGGGCGGCCGAAGGCGTGTGGGTTCGGAGGGCCCCCGCGCTGGAGGTTCTAACCCGAAAGAGGCCTCCTATCGAAGGTTCCTATATCCCTTGGGTAGCCCTGGCGACCACACCGGATCTCGGTGTGGCGTCCCGAATGTGTGGCTCCGTGGTGGGTGGGGAGCCCAGGGGACGAATTTTGTACGAGCATATGGATAATAACTTCTTACCTCCAACAAAAAGATCCCGTCCGGAAACGAATGGGGGAGAAATGAAAAACAATAAATTTCTTATAATGAAATGTCAGAAGGAAGGGGAAACACTAAAAAAAGTGTCCCCTTTCTTAATTCGTAAAGTCCTCTCTGCTACGGTCCCAGGTGATATAAAATCGGCCAAAAAGTTACGGGATGGATCCCTTTTGATCGAAACGGCAAACCAGGTGCAAAGTGAGAAGGTTCTCAGCATGAAACCGATGCACGACATCCCAGTGACAGTGGAGGTTCACCGAACCCTGAACACTTGTCGGGGAGTTATAAGCCATTTCGACCTACTATATGTGGACGTTGACGAAATCAAACAAGAGATGGCATCCCAGGGAGTGTGCGACGCTCGTCGGCTGACAACGAAACGGAATGGAGAAATAGTAAACACCACCTCTGTAGTGCTTACATTTACGTGTGACCGGCTCCCTGATAAAGTGTTCATAGGGTATGAATCGGTGCCCGTGCGACCATTCATACCAGCCCCGATGCGCTGTTTCCAGTGCCAAAAATTCGGCCACATCGCACCGCGATGTGAGGGCAAGGCCACCTGCCCGCGCTGCGGCAAGGACAAGCACGATGGGGACAAATGTGCTGAAGCGGCCTGCTGCGTGAATTGCGAGGGTACGCACGCGGCTTATTCTCGCGATTGCCCGAAAATGAAAGAGGAACGGAAGATTATGGAAATTAAAACTGTGGATAAAATATCTTACCTAGAGGCAAGAAAAAAGTTCAAAGCCCTTAGTGCCCCCTCTTTCTCGCGTTCCTTTGCCGCAATCGCCTCCGTTCCAGTTAAGAAATGCACCATTTCTACACAGACGGAACCTGAAAAGCAGATAGATGTATTAAAAAAAACGAATGCGAGTAACAGTAGCAACAATAAAAAAACACCCTTAACACCTCCGTGGTGTCTCCCAAAAATACAGCAAAGAAAACCACCAGAAAACCTGACCAGCGAGAGAAAACTCCCTCTCCTGGTCCCTCCGGCAAAGGTATGGAACCGATGCAGGAGGACATAGACGAAGATCTCTGTATTTCGGACACAGAGATCGAAAAAGTCAGGAATAAGGGAAGGAAAAGTCGCTTGAAGCGATGATTCCACAGATTTCCGGGCTAATGCTGCTCCAAGTTTAAATATTTACATCTTTATTTTCTGTTTTTATCTTTCACCCTTTTTAAACCTTTTAATGGCTTTTATATTACAATGGAATTGTAATGGATTTTATCGGCATAAGGAGGAGCTGGCCGTTTTAATAAATGATTTTAACCCTTCATGTATATGTCTACAAGAAACGCATTTTAAATCGACAGACAAGGGAATTTTAAAGGGATATAGTGTGACTAGGTTGGATGACTTGAGTGGGCGAAGAGCCCAAGGTGGCGTAGCAATAGCGGTCCGGGATACCCTACACACCTCCCGTGTGCGGCTAACCACCCCATTCCAGGCTGTGGCCGTCACCGTCCATGCACCCATGGAGGCAACGCTGTACGACGTGTACCTCCCGGAAGATGCTCCGGTAAATGACAATAACCTTCAAGCCCTCATACGTCAATTGCCGCGACCCTATATTTTATTGGGTGACTTTAACGCTCATGATCCTCTGTGGGGCGGCCCTTCTGCCCAACGCAACAGAAGGGGACGGATTTTAAGCAGCTTTTTCCGAGATTTTAACCTCTTTTTATTGAACAATTGCGAGAGGACACGCTTTAACTCCTTTAACGGAGAATATTCCTCCATTGATTTGTGCTTATGCACGAGCAGCATTTTTACAAGACTGAAACTGTCTGTCCATACGGATCTCTGTGGTAGTGACCACTTCCCCATTTTAATCAAATCTGACGAGATTAACAATACGAATTTTATCCGCGAGGGCAACTGGATTGTCCACAAAGCCGACTGGTCTGCTTTTAAAAATTCTTTTAATTTCACGTACGATGCTCTTCGGGGCGGAACAAAGAACGTTGAGGTGCTAACCGCTAGCATAGTGGACGCAGCGAAACTTAGTGTCCCCTTATCTAAGGGCGCAATCCGTCGACCAGCGGTACCATGGTGGAATGAGAAATGCGCCGAAGCTATTAAGAAACGGAAACGTGCCCTCCGTATTTTTAATAAGTTTCCAACTGCCTCTAATCTTGCCTCATTTCGACGACTCAGAGCAAAGGCTCGACTAATTATAAAGGAGTCAAAGAAGGCCTCCTGGATAAATTATGTATCCTCCATCAACAACAGGACTCCACTAACTCAGGTCTGGAACAAGGTGAGGGCTATATCGGGAACACGGCATGTTCACGGCGTTTCGTGCCTTGTATTTCAAGGTGTGACATTTCACACACCGAAGGAGATATGCGACGTTCTCGGGGAAGCGTTTGCCAAGACCAGCAGCGACGAGAACTACTCAGCAACCTTCCTGTCTATTAGGGAACGCTCCCCACACTTGAACTTCACCGAATCGCACGCAGCAGCCGGATACAATGATCTTTTTTCCTTATGGGAACTGAAGTCCGCCATAGCGGATTCCAAAGACACCGCGCCAGGAGTGGACGGTGTCCTAAACATATTTCTTCGGAATATACCGGAGAACGCGTTGATGGATATTCTCCATACCCTCAATCAAATTTGGGTTGAGGGAAGCTTCCCTACAGCGTGGCGGGAATCCGTAGTTGTCCCTATCCCCAAACAAGGAAAGGATAAAACAGACCCAAATAATTATAGGCCAATATCCTTGACCAGTTGTCTATGCAAGACCATGGAAAGAATGGTGAACCGTCGGCTCGTTTGGTGGTTGGAGCGTCGGAACCTTCTTTCCAATATCCAGTGCGGTTTCAGGCGAGGTAGATCCACCACAGACCACCTCGTGAGAACCGAAAATTTTATCCAGGAGGCTTTCCTTCTGGGCCAGCATGTCATAGCCGTGTTCTTCGATCTGGAGAAGGCGTATGACCGAGTCTGGCGCCAGAAGATTCTGAATACGCTACACGAGTGGGGCCTAAGAGGAAATCTCCCAATTTTTATCAAAAATTTTTTATCAGACCGTGTTTTTAAAGTAAGAATAGGTAATCATTTATCCGGACCTTTTACACAACATAATGGGGTACCACAAGGCTCTGTACTCAGCGTCACACTCTTCGCCATTGCGATAAATGACGTTACAGAATGCGTCAGAACACCAGTGATGGGCTCCTTATTCGTGGACGACTTGGCCATTTTCTGTCGATCATCCACAATTGCCAGTGCCGCACGGGTCATCCAGCTGACCCTTAACAGACTTGGGGAATGGTCGAATCGAAGTGGATTTCGTTTTTCCGTTGAAAAAACGAAATGTGTCCACTTCCATCGTAAGCGGGCACAAGTTCCTCCACCAGAACTTCGCCTGAGCGGCCGAATTCTACCTTATACGGATTCAGCCCGCTTTCTGGGTTTGATTTTTGACCGCCGCCTTAATTGGCGTGAGCACATTGAGTTTTTAAAAAACAAATGTTTGAAAGTTTTAAATATCCTGCGATATCTATGTAATTACTCGTGGGGTGCCGATCGCTCCACGATGCTTTTATTGTATAGAGCATTGGTGCGCTCGAAATTAGACTATGGATGTTTGGTCTACTCCTCTGCCCGTGAAAGCTATTTGAGACCTTTGAACACGGTTCACAATGCGGGGCTTCGATTGGCAACTGGAGCTTTCAGGACTTCTCCGGTCTTGAGTGTTTACTCAGATTCTGGGGAGCCCCCGTTGACTGCACGCCGAAACATCCTCATGTGCAACTATGTTGCTAAAATTCTAACAATGAGAGGGCATCCTAGTTTTAATATTATTTTTAACCCACGCTTTATAAATATTTTTAACAGGCGGCTTAGGGCAACTAGACCCCTAAGTATTACTTTTAATAATTTTATCCTTGACAGTGAGTTTATACTCCCAGAAGTGTACCCCATTGGGAATTCGGAAAATGCACCTTGGCAGGTACCTTTTCCACAAGTCAGCTTTGTGCTCCACAAAAATCAAAAATCTCTGACAACTGCTGCGGAATACCAGCATAGCTTCAAGGAAGTAATGCACCGCCACCCCGACTTCATTCCTGTTTACACGGACGGATCGAAGTCGGAGCGTGCGTGCGGGTGTGCAGTGATCTCGTCTCACCATGGAACCCTCAAGGCCAAGCTCAGTCCGCTTTGTAGCGGCTATACGGCAGAACTGTTCGCCATAAAGATGGCTCTGGATGGTATTAAGGGTAGCAACGCGTCCTTTATGGTCTGCAGCGACTCCATGAGCGCCCTGCAGTCCATTTCCAGTTTTTCTCCCAGTCACCCAATCGTCCAGGAAATTCAAAATAGACTACTTTCCCTTGCTCGGAAAAAAGTGAAAATCCGTTTTCTGTGGGTTCCTGGACATGTGGGTATTGCTGGAAATGAGAAGGCCGACTCGGCCGCGAAGGCAGCCAGCGAGGACGACGTTGCTGATTCTGTGCTGGTACCATATGAAGATTTGAAGGCGACCACAAAAAAGATAGCCTTAGAAAAGTGGAAAGAGACTTGGCGCTCTCTTACCGGGAATAAACTGCGCGCAATCAAGCCGGTAATTTCAGCGTGGCCCACGTCTGTCAGGAGGAACCGCAGGGAGGAGGTCGCAATCGCACGATTGAGAATTGGGCACTGCGCTCTCACCCACTCGTACCTCTTCACCGAAGAGAGAATTCCACCCCTATGTGATGTTTGCGACTCTCCCATTACTGTGAGACATCTCCTGACTGAGTGTGAGAAATACCGCTCTCTGCGCCATCGGCTGAACATCGGAGGAGACCTAGGGCACATCCTAGGAGACGACCCTGATAGTGTCAGCCGAGTGATAAAGTTTTTAATAGAGACCGGGCTAATTAACAATGTTTAAATTCCAACCTTCTTATAATTTGACAACCCCTTTTATTTCAAAACTTTTATGAATGTTTAAATGTTTTTTTTTTAATGCATCTTTTAAAATTTTTTGTTTTTATAGATTGTCTGTGGTGCAAATGACCTTAGTTGTCGAGGCACCCGAAACACAAATACTACTACTAATAATTATACATGTTCTCGATTTATAAAAGAGTTTTAATCTATGAAAATAAGATGTAATTTTTTCTTACCAAGCGTTTCTATAAATGAAAATATGATTGCGCTTCCCGTGGATATTTGTGCCGCACTTATGAAGCCAATGAGCCACATGCAGCTCGGGAACCGTACTTTGCCGACCACTGTGGTAAACCATGGCGTCCTTGAAACTAATTAAGGTATTAAAGGAAGCCATGGGTAAATACACGAAACGCTAACTGGTCTACTAGGTCCCACGCGGATTTAAACGATCACGCCTTGAGTAACCATGCCTTCGATGAAATAGAAAATAAATTCCGGATAATAAAAAATTGAGCCACATATGAAACCTGTAGGGACCTCCGCTCTCATGTGAGCTCTTCGAAGGTACTTAACGCTAGAATGACCGGAGGCGGTCAATTGACCGTTCGCGTTTTTCTTTCGCGCACTAGTTCGTTATTTTCCAATCAATGACGCTGGGATTTTTTCAATTTTAATATTTTGGAACAAGTAATGTGACAATTAAGTTTTTTGGGTGCGGGGGGGGGGGATTCATGTAAAGAGAAATGTCAGCTTTAACCTACAATGGCCACGAGCAATGGTCAGTTGACCGTTTTTGTATTTCATACCGTAATTTAGCTGTCTTTGTTGGTTTTTTCGTCATATACCATAGGGTGTACTTTATCACAATCTAGTCTAAAAGAATTTTAGGAAAGTGCGACAACAAAGTGAGAGAAATTACCTACTACTCCCTCGTTAGGCCTCATTTAGGATACGCTTGCAGTGTTTGGAATCCTCATGAAATGGGCTTGAAAAACAAAGAACGCGTGCAAAGAAGAGCGTCCAGGTATGTGAAAAGTCGTTTTGATAGTCTTCGCTGATGAACTGACCTCTTACATAAACTCGGATGGGAATCTCTGTCAGACCGTAGACGAAAAAATTACACTAATCCTATTAGATAAATTTAAGAGCAAGGTATTTTGTGACGAAGTTAGCCATATCTTTCGAACGCCATCATACTACGGTAGATCAGATCATATAAATAAAATAAGAGAGATTGACTTTGGAACAGACTGATTCAGAATTTTTTCTCGATAAATAAGGGACTATAACGGCAGCGTTACAGCTCACAAATAGATTAAATGACTTGTATTGTACCTTACTAACTTATGTATACCTTAATGCATTTTTCAGAATTTTCTCTGTATTTATAACAGTATGTTTTGTGTGTTCTAGCTCTATTGGAAGAAATCCTTAATAAGTATTTGGCAAGTTTTTTCTTTGAATGAATGCGGTGGTATAATTTGTTAGTATGCGTAACGTTTTGTGGACCGCGTGGTGTGCATGTGGGAACCCTATTGCATGCTGGTGATTGATCACCCACTGCCAACAACCCCAGAGGTGTTTCGCAGGGTTTTATGTAGATGCTATCCCTCAAATCACCTTTAATCCTGATACGGGCAAGGCGAGTCTCTTGGACTCATCGCAGCAAATTTTTTTCAATGTATTTTGTAATTGAAATTTCAGCTTGACGTAAATTTTTCACTTCTCCATATTACGGATTCTTATAAAATACAGTAATTCAAACTAGTTTCAGTACTAAGGTAACTTAGAACTTTTTCCAATTTCCCTCAAATTCGGGCATGGTGAGTCCGTGAAACTCATGATGCTTCTTACTCCCTCCTCTTCGGAGAGAAGTACATTTGAGGAATCATTGTTTTACAACAATGTCGTCAAATCCTGGCAAATATTTTACACAAATTATACTTGCCTGTTATGCTTACAACATCATAAAAAACAATAAATTTTTTGGATGACGTCTGATCTGCGTCGTGTTTGGACTCATTATTTGTAAATTCGATGTAGAATGCTTTTGCAACTCCAGAAAGATAAAACACTCGTGTAAAAAGTTTCTGTTTTTTAATTTTTAGCTCAATAACTGGCGTATGCCTCAACGCGGCGACAATTTAGGATCACTCGGGGATAATCGAGGATTGTCATCATTACATATGCTCCTACGCTTGAACGAGTTGGAAGGGGGCACTAACTCACCTTAATTTACGTGAGCATGTGTAATGTGTTATATTTTTCTCTTCCCAGTTTCGTTTCTTATAAGTAAACAACTAATAATATTTCATTGAAAAGCGTAATTTTGTTACCACAATAAGTTATATTTTATCTTTCGCCTGTCATTTCTTCGTCCTCTTCAAAAATCTACTACAACGTAGACCCATGTTACACCTTTCTTTGCGTGTCGCATTAGGCCGCACTTATTTTTTCAAAATCATCCGATTTAAAACTTTGTGGTCTCAAA
Organism: Ischnura elegans; assembly: GCF_921293095.1. NCBI lineage: Eukaryota > Metazoa > Arthropoda > Insecta > Odonata > Coenagrionidae > Ischnura > Ischnura elegans. Next base: position 1,791,148 of record NC_060259.1, on the reverse strand, counting down.
ATGTACGAAATGATGAAAAAAAATTATAAAAAAGTTTCAGGTTCGTGCGACGTCGGATAGCCATGCCTGAGGCGCCTAAAGGCGCCTTAATGCAGTTATTTTGAACGTTGAGTTTTTCGACCTGGATAAAAAGCTTTCTTCGGTGAAAATGAAATTTAAGAGTTCTTAGGGCAAATGTTTCAACCATTTAGTCGTATTACGATTCCTTCATGCCGAAACGCTGCCACAAAGATGCCCGCTGCACCCCCCCCCCCGCCTCCCTGCCGCCAGGCGCGCCGCGCGTTTCTTGATTCGTACGACACTCCTCAGTCCCGTGGATCTTCCCTCCTTCCCCTGACATGCTGGCCGAGCGGACCTAGAGTGAGTGATAATGGCAAGTCGGGGACAAAATGATTCATTTGTCAATGCAACTCAAGAAAAAGTACCTACACATAAAGCGAAAGGAGGGAGGAAAACTAGGATTTTCACGAGGTAAATACGTTGACACAACTGTATGAGATCTCGTTACTTTTCATGTCTAACAATCAAAGTTGAGATTTTGTTCCCGGAAAAGCTTTTGCGGTGGTATTCCTCATCCCCTTTCACTCTCCCCGTCTCCATCTTCATATGCTTTGTGTGTTAGAGTAGAATAAATTCATGGGTGGGGTGGATCTCAAGAACCTGTTATTGAACTCGTATCTAATGGAAAGAGAACGCCATAAGAAGTGGTCTGAGAAGTTATTTAGGAGACTATTGAATGCCGCAATCCTAAATTCATGAGTTATTTACTGGGAAAACATGCATAAAAAGTTGGCCCACTTATCATTTCGCGTGCAGCTGGTCGAGGTAATACTTTTTAAATATGCAACTCCAAAAAGACAGTGTGGCCACGAGGTTTCACTCCATAGGCAATTCAGATCTAAGACCCACAGAAAGGCATTTCCTGTGGAGAATTCCTGAATATGTTGGGAAGAAATGAAAGCACTAATGGAGGTGTGGAGTTTGTGCCAAGCATGAGAAAAGAAGAAACGGCGTGTACTGGTGTGAACAATGTGCTGTGGGTTTATGCTTGCATTGCAAAAACAGGTGTGAAATGCTTGATGCAGGACGCTGCTTTATGTGTATACTTTCGAGCAATTTTTGTATTCGTCGCATGCATGAATTAACATGGGTTGGTGTGCGTTATATAAATAATATGATTGTATCATAAACATATCACGGAGGAGGCATAGCAGGAGAGATAAGTAAAAACAAGAAGCTATGGCATCAATTCCTGGCTGATGCCTTTGCACACCTCCAGACAAAAATACTCCAAGTGAGAGGCGGCTCTGGGAGAGGAACTTGACCCCTGTCCTAAGTGGATGTGTGTAAGTATGGGATGCTTATGTGAAGCAATCTGCAGGTCGATTCACTGTCTGAGAGGACTTTGGTGTTCTGATGACGTGGGTGCGGGGCCTAGAATGCTTTGTGTTTGACGTTTATCAATGGACTGAAGGGCGAGGGATGTCAGAGAGAACTCATGTTGTCATGGAGAACTCACACAGATTCACTCAGTACTAGTCCAAATCTATTATGATTATTTCATGGATGGAATGTAAGGAAGAGAAGAAAAATTTGAGGGATTGAAGGGATATCATCATCATTAGTCAACAATCCTAAGATTGGTTTGACGCAGCTCTCCATTCCTCTCTCCTATCCGCTGGGCTTATCAGATAAACGTGTTTATTTTCATTTGCATCCTTAATAACCTGTCCTACGTAACTCATTCGGGGCCGTCCTTTGCTCTTTTTCTCTTCCACCTATGTTTCTATGATTGTTTTCATCAAGCCATCGTGTCTCATAATGTCTCCTCCCTAACTTTTTTAGAAGACTTCTCTTCTTTCCCACTCCTCGTAGCAATTCCTCATTACTTACTCGGTCGCTCCATTTTATCTTCATCATTCTTCGGTAGCATTACATTTCGAATGCTTCTTTGAGCAGGGACACCGGATTCGAAATAAACATCGTGGCGTGCACCCACCACAACGACCGATTCGTCCCACCATCCGCTTCTATCATGAAGAGCATATAAGCATGAAGATCGGCTCGAACCTTAGCTACTTCACTTGTCAGTTCCCGCGGGATACCTTCCGTATGATCTCAGTAAATAATGTTATGGTATATTTAAGAGTGGTTAATTAATGAGGCTATTACTTTTCGGTGCAAAAAAGGAAATTTATCGTTCAATATTTTCTTCGGCTTTTTCTCTGCCAACCCGGGGTCACTCTAAAGCTCAACTTGGATGGTCATTTTCTCAAATCGAAATCAAATGCTGATTAATAGCTATTAGTGAAATCATACACCATGAGTACTGTGCATTTTTTCAAAAATCCTTGCAGAATAGCAAAATACTCTGACTAGTCTTGAGATCGGGCCATCGTCACAAACGGTGAATGAGGGATGCTAATCGTGTGGTGCAAGGAATAATAACTCCTGAAATAATTCCTCACCAATCAGAAGGAAGCTTCGATCTCATTCGGTGGCAGCAGATGCGGACTCTGTGGCGGCCGACCTTAAACGGTGGAATGCTTTCACTGAAGAGTCAAGAAATACGCTTCCTCCCGCCGCTCCAGCAAATCAGTCAACCAACTTGTCCGAGACGGTCCCCATATGCCACCCGATCAGCGATGACGCTCGATGCATTTCCGCTTTTTCCTTGCCATCGTTTTCAGCATTCACTTTAGACAGCATTCATTGGGTCGTCCACTACTTTCAACAAAATTCTTCGACCAAGGGTCCTAAAGAAACGACAAGAATTGAATCTTTATGATCTCCTATGATCGTATTACAATTTTGATTCATCCCTCAAGGAAGAACGTACTTTAAATATCAATTCTTCCTTTCATACTCAATTTGAAGGTTGCCTTCTTCTCGTGTTTCTAATGGAGTCAAAATTATTCTCATTTACTTGTTGTTTAGTTACCCTGCAAAATTAATTCAATAGCTATTCATTTTTTATATAAGATCATCGACATGGAAAAATATTTCCCCTTTCCAATGCACAATAACCTTTCCGTTGCATTGTACCGAAAATACTTAATTTATGTTTTAAAGATAGCTTCAAAATCAACAGTCACCTATCGTAAGATTGCTTTGTCGCGGGTCTCAATTCTCTTTTTGGCTAATCTTTTTACACCTACGCCAATCTTTCACATCCTTTATCAACTACTTCATGCATGCCACCCAGGGCCTACGATTCGAATTTCATGGAGAAATAAACGATAGCGAGATCTGTCACCCGAAAGTAATGTACGAGATGATTAATGACTTTTCAATGCAAGTCCTCGTGATTGCAAATATAATGTTGTAAATTTTGGGAGTAAATGGAGAGCCCTTCTCTCATCACACCAGTGCCTCGACAACATGTTTCATGAGATCATGGTTTCTCATGACGTGTCCTAGTAGATTCTCACGCATTCCAGCCAACGTTTTCAAAAGGCGTCTCTTCCCTCCTGATTATAAAACATGTTTCCTTCTGCGTGTTTAAATTGGAATATGCATCATTCCGCTGATATAATTACAAGTTAGTGTTATGGCATTTAAAAATGAACCTCACCAAAAATTAACATAATTAACTTTTGAATTGAAATGAATAGAGATTACTTTTAAGAAGGCTACTGTTTAATAATTTAAAAACTTTCGAATTGTTAATGATAAGGAGAAGAAAAGAAGTCGAGTAGTAAATTCATCTCATCTTTTCCTGAGGCAAGTCAAAACTAAAAATCTTATTTGCTATTTCATAAAATATCTGAGCCGTTGACGGCAGTAGTTGCTCGGAAAGGGTTTACTCGAGAACACTCGTCGTAGCACCGCAAGGCAGCATTATTGTTATGAAATGTGAGTACTAAATGATTTTCAAGGGTTTGAAATGAGAACTACGTTACTCAATATATTAGGAGTATACAAGGCACTCGTTAATGTCGTGCTGACGCATTAAGCATTTCATTTCAAATTGATTGATATTTTAGCTGATTCGAGCAATTGCAGTTTTCTTGAACGTAATGTATATACTTCCTACACTTCTGTCCATTCAATCACAATGATTTTAAAAGGTTTGAAGCGTGAACTACGTTACTTTAAATATTTGGAGTGTACAAGGCACTTGTTTATGTCGTGCTGCCGCATTATGTATTGAATTTAAAATGTATTGATATTTTAGCTGATTAGAGCAATTGCAGTTTCCTTGGACGTAATGTATACGGCCCCTAGACTTCTGTCCATTCAAGAATTTCGATTTCATTAAATAGAACTCCATTAAAGCAACGCGTGAGTGGCGACGGCCATTCTGCTGTGACCAGGACTATAAGAAGGCATCTTCCTAATGACCAGGAGTGTTGCAGCCAAGTGGCGAGAGCATTAGGCAATTGACCCGAGGTCACCCACGCTAATATCTTGGTTTATGTTAGGAAAAATTGGAAAATTCATGTTCATATCCTGGGTGAAATTTTTGAGACACCCTCAAATATTCTCGCGGTGAGAGGTCTTGGGAAAGCGGCTCGTCCCCTTACCGACCTGGATGCACGACAATCATACGCTTGCGGATTAGTCTGCGCTAGACACTACTTACCCCACCTTAAGTATGACCTCAATGTCCCAGATAAAGAAGTTTCGTACGTTAGTTTGCACCGTTAATGTAAAAGGTGTGCTCAGAAGATAACGGGAACTAAATTTTTAAAATTGTCGCGGTTTGGAGAGACCGATTCCCAAAATTGTTTATTATGAGGTTGGTATGCATGCCCCTAAAGTATGATAAATTTTTTAGCTGGATTCGCCTTTTACTTTGGCTGTGGCATGCACTAATGCTGGATGTCTTCAAGAGCTCTGTAATTATTTGTTCAAACTTCATTGCCATTTCGTGATTTTTTGGCCAAATACAATACTGTAACCTTTCCCTTGGGCTACAACCTTGTCGCGGTGGAAAGGCTTGCGCGTTCCTATGACCCCTAGAGCTGCACTGGCGGGATTAATTATTAATTATTCCCGGTAGGGCCACCCATGCCAGATAGGTCGAAGGGTAGGAGCCAGACGAAAGGTAGTCCACGTGATGGTGTCACGTAAAAAACACAGTTGGAATGGAAGTGGGAAACCCTACCAACTATCTCTTCCCTGAAAACATGGAGCACAACCAAATGAGCCTCGGAATCTCATCGCCCGGGACCCGTCCGCAAAGGGCGGGTGTCGGGCACGGCAGCGAGGTCGGCAAGGTCCTCGAGGTCGGCAAGGTCCTCGGGGTCGCCAACATGCGAAATCCTTGCAGAGACTTATCATCATCATTATCATCAGCATCAGCAATGAAGAGGTAAGAAAAGGAGACCAAGAAGATGGATAAGAAGAAGTCGGCTATACATGTAGGGACGTGGAATATGAGGACAATGATGAGGGCGGGGAAGTTACAAAATTTCAAAAGGGAAATGGATAAAGGGAGAATAGATATCTTAGGATTATGCGAGGTGAGGTGGAGGGATGGGGGGGACTATTGGAGTGATGGGTATAGGGTCATATATAGTGGTGGGGAGGAAAGCCAGCAAGGGGTAGCTTTAGTATTAAACGGGAAGATGGGTAAGCGTGTGGTAGGTATAGACCAGGTAAGCGATAGGATTCTGGTGGTAGAAATTTAGGCGCGGCCCACCAACCTTGTGGTGGTCCAAGTTTACATGCCCAATAGCAATCATAGGGAACAAGAAGTAGATGAGGTGTATGAACAGCTCGAGGAAATAACTAGAGACACACCGGGTAAGAAAAATCTGGTAATGATGGGGGACTGGAATGTCTCAGTCGGGGAAGGGAGGGATGGGCACGAAATAGGAGATTTTGGTCGAGGAATACGAAACGACAGGGGAGAGAAAGCAGCAGAACTTTGTAGGAGAAACAAATTATTCATCACAAACACGTGGTTCAATCATCATAAAGGGTGAAGATAAACATGGAAAAGTCCAGGGGATGTGGGGAGATATCAAATAGACTACATTATGGTAAGACAGAGGTTCAGGAATAGTGTGAAAAACTCGCGCAGCTTTCCTGCAGCGGATGCGGATTCGGACTACAATCTAGTGCTCATGAAATGCAACGTAAGATTAAAAAGACTTATGAAAGTTAGGAAGGCGAAGAAATGGAACGTAGAAGCCCTGAAGGGGAGTATTAGGAGAGAATATCAGGAACTAGTGGACTTTAGTATGCGGGAAATAACTAGAGACACACAGTCTACACACACATTACTAAGACTGTTGAGGAAAGATGGGATGATATTAAAACGGGAATAGTCAAAGCGGCGGAGAAGTCAATGGATTACGTTGACATTAGAAGGATAAAGAAGCCGTGGATAACGGAGAACATGATATGGGAAATGGAGGAGAGGAGGAAGTGGAAGAACGTGGACACAGAACAGGGAAAAAGAATGTATAGGCAACTGAATAATCGATTACGACGTGAAACTAAGAGGGCAAGGGAGGCTTGGTGGAAAAGACAGTGTGAGGAAATGGACAAGTTCCAGAAGGATGGAGAAGTAGGCGCGTTGTACGCCAAAGTTGAGTCGCTATCGGGCGGCAAAAGAGGACAAGCCATGTCTAAAATGAAGGCTAAAGATGGGAGGATGCTAACCGAGCGAGAAGAGGTACAGGGTAGGTGGAAGGAATACGTGGAGGACCTGTATGACGGAACGAACAGACCAGAGAGATTGCCTCTAGAGGAGGAAAGTGCAGTGGAGGAGGATAATCTTGGGCCGGAGATATTAGATGCAGAAATAGAGAGAGCACTCCGTGATATGAAGGCTAGGAAAGAAGTAGGCGTGGACAATATCCCGTGTGAGCTTCTGAAGAATCTAGGGAAGGAAGGTAAGAAAAGGTTTATCGAACTAGTGCGCAGGATCTATGAGGAGGGACGTTGGCCGGAGGATTTCGTGAAGACGGTTTTAATTCCGCTTCCGAAAAAGAAGAAAGCTGTGGAATGCGGAGATTATAGGACTATCAGCCTAATATCCCATGCGGCGAAAGTAGTGCTGAGGATATTGAACAGACGAATGGAGGCGAGGGCAAACGAGTATTTGGGCGAAGATCAGTTTAGTTTCAGAAAAGGGGAATTCAACTCGTGATGCAATAGCAATAATGTGGTCCCTCGTGGAGAGGAATTCTGATTCGTAATCTGTATATGGCCCAGACTGCGCAAGTGAGGGTAGCGGACTGAGAATCTCGGTGGGCAAGCATTGGCCGAGGTGTGAGGCAAGGCTGTCCTATATCGCCGCTGCTCTTTAACGTGTACGCTGAAGAGATGGTAATGGAAGCGTGGGATGAGTTAGAAGCTGGAATAAAAGTGGGAGGAATGATGTTCAAATCAGTGAGATTCGCGCATGATCAGGCGCTGATTAGCCAGTCAGCGAGGGGCTTCAGGCTCTAGTGGATGCGTTTTACGAGCGTTGCGAGGAGTATGGGATGAGGATTAATCACAAGAAAACTAAGGTTATGCGGTTTTGTAAAGCATCACGAGCGAGGAATGTGAGACTCAAGATAAAGTTGGGTGGTGAAAAACTTGAGCAGGTTGAGCAATTCAACTATTTAGGCAGTACGTTAGAGGAAAACGGATACAGTAGTAAGGACATCAGGAAGAGAATAGCATTAGCGAAGGAGGCGTTCATGAACAGGAGGGAGCTTCTGAGAGGATCGTTGTGTAAGAGTTTAAAGAAAAGGTTTGTGAGGAGTTTGATCTGGAGTGTAGCTCTCTACGGTGCGGAAACGTGGACACTGAGGAAAGAAGATTGGAGGCATTCGAGATGTGGGTATGGAGAAGAATGGAGAGGGTGAAATGGACGGAGAGGAAAAGGAACGACGAAGTGCTGGATATGGTTGGCGAGGAGAGGCAGCTTTTGGATGGGATACGGAGGAGACGGAATGTATGGATGGAGTTAGTGCTTAGCGGGGAGGGGATGTTGAAAATGGGGTTAGAGGGTAGAATGTTAGGGAAGCGAGGGAGGGGAAGGAGGAGAATGGGATTTTTAGATAGATTGAAAGAGAGTAGGCCTTACAGTGAATTAACGAGGGCAGTGCTGGAAGGAAAGGGAGGATCCCAGATCACTTCTTGAATGCTCCATGAAAACCGACCTTAATCGGTAGAATACTATAATTAAAAAAATACTGTAACAAGACCCCAGCCTCCATATTCGCCAGAAATGGCTCCGAGTGACTTTTTCCTAATTCTAAAAAATACAAAAAACCTGATAGGCCCGTCGTTTTATAAGCGTAGATGAAATGAAAAGAAATCGCTGACAGGGCTAAAGGCTATGCCAAATATCGGGTTTGAGGAGTGTTTCGAGGATGGGATGTCACTAGTGCATGGGGACACTTTTTGAAGTCGGCAACATCATGTGGAAGAATAAATTAATTTATTTCCAATAAAACTAAAACTCCCAATATTTTCTGAACACACCTGTACGTAAAGTAGTTTTAATGACCGACAGACTGATACACCAACGCACAGCCCAAACTACTGGAGCAAAAGCGATGAAATATTGAGTATATTTTCCTTTTGTCACGCACGGGCGCACTAACAAAGGTTTTTGGCGAGAAACTTTTTCCTGTCTTCTATACCCCTGTTAATTATTTCACTCCCGTTATAATTGCATTGAATTCTTTTTTGGGTTTTTTAATATTCATTTTTTAATTACTTCCACTTGAGTCGTGAGTAAAACTTAAGTCATTGGTCGGCGAAAGGAATGCTGGGATTGAATCTTTTATTAATGTTTTGTATACTCTTGGTTTTATTCTCATTATTATATTTTGAGATCCATATTCATCTATTTTTCTGCTGTTTCAACGACAGAAGTCGACCGTTGCAACCGGGAGCCAAAGCATTTGCTTCAGTAGCTGTTAAAAATTATGATCCGCCTGCGGTACTCTAGATGCTAATTCAACGGGAAACCATTCCATATTGGTTTCACCTGAGACAACAGATATGATATAACAAACCATTCCTGCCTGGAAGTCATGCGGCAAGTCACAAACCATGCCTGGAGTCTTCGCGGCATATTTTCATGTGTCTACTTCTTCAAGCACTCTTCAAAATAGCTTCCACTCATAATACTTAATAACAGTTTATGTTGTTGGATAATAATTGCTATTCGCTTAAGATTTCCCTGTCTTCATTAATACAGTTTTTCTGGGAGCATTTTGCATGGTTTTGGACGATTTCCAAAAAGGGTTCTAAAATGAAAGATTAACTTCAGAACTCCGAGTTCGAAGGGTGTCAGATACACCTTTTTTCGCTGAAAGCTTAAACTTCATAGTGACTAAAGGAAAGGTATTCAGATGATGGACGATGATCACCTGAGACGATGATGGAGAATTAATGTAAAAAAATGAAAGCGAGGTTTTTGCTTACTTGTTTGCTTTCTTTGGAAGAAAAAATAACCTGGGGGATTGCTCATCGACTCATCGACCAAATGCCGGAAATTGATACAGTGCGGTCAAGATGTGATTTTCAAGATGTGGTTCTGATTTCTTCCTATTTTAAGTGTTTTGGACTGATAAAACCTAATCTGAGGTTTAAACAACATTTTAAGTGATGGAACATTGAAAACAAAAGGGAGTACGCCAAAAGTTGCTAATTTTTCAGCTTTTTTATTTATAATTTGGAATCTATCAATATATAAGGAATTAGTTTTCCGTTCAAAATATATTTGCATCACATTTCCTGCAAGTTTTTTCATTTACAATTTTTCTCCGGCGAAACGTTTAGACTACACCGCCATTTGAAAATGGGCATCATTTGCTCATATGCGTTAAAAAAACATTTCTCCATAAACAATTGACTAAGCCAACGATGGTGGTATTTTTAGCTAAAAAAGTTGATTTCTATGTATTTTTTTTAATAAATGTGAATATTGCCTTTATTTTCTTCCAACGTGGCAAATATTTTACTACGGCAAATAAAAAAATTTTAAAAGGTCAAAAATTTAATCATCTATGCCACTTCCAAAGGTGTACCAAACGTTTTTTTTATATAACAGGGCGTTAACTTATGCCTACATTATTATCGTCAAATATTTGAAAAGCTTAGTGAAATTATAAGGCTTATGGAAACCTTAATTACGAATACATTGGAAGAAATCGTTGGAACATAGTTGTTAAGTGCCCAATTTAATGAATAAATGTTTCCGTATAGGCTTATTGCAGCAGTGGTCATCTTTAGAGACGGAACCAAAGTTTTTATGCATGTGCGGTGCTGCCACGTTCGGCGAGGCGTATTATGGAAACGTGAACAGCGTCAATTCCTACCCACGTTGCAGTAAGCCGGAAGCGGGGAAGCCCTAATCGGAATTAATGTAAGCAGTGACCTTGACATCCAAGCCTTTGTCAGTCTACTGTGGTTTTGACCAGGGTTCCCACTCAACCGTAAAAACCTTAAAACCGTGAATAAGCCGTTAATTTCGTCTACCGTGAAAAAAAAACCTGGAAAAAGCCGTGAATTTCGACATGAAACCTTAAAAATATATCAATCTTGATAATAATGCTACGATTGACTGATCACATTCGATATGTTAATCATGTTTCATGGTCAGGCACGCGCAGACTCTTAGTCTACGCATTTCTCTACACACGAATATTCGAAGTGTGGTAATTGGTCCGTACTATATGATGACACATTGACCGATATTTTCCATTTTAATGGCGGAAGTCTGTAATTTTATCCAAGCGTTTCAATTTCAGTGATAGCTTGGGATGGACTTGTATTCGAAAAAGGACGAATGAAATAACTTGCATTTCTAATGGACCCAGAATGAACCATTTACGAAAATTATCTGATTTGTAACTCGAAGTTCGGTTCCCACACAAAATTAGGGCACGGGCCATATGCTTCGAAATATGAGTTTACCATTGGAATTTTGCATAAGGAAACATTTATACGGCAAATAGGCTTTCAATTTACGGCAATAGCTCTCAATAGATTACGCTCACCTCGTTTGAATTTATGTGAATGATAAAGTAAAAGTGAAAATAACGTATTTCAGTAGGTATTTATTTTGTCATTATATATTTAAAACCAAGTGCAATATATGTAATTATATGAAATTGTTTTTTTGATTTATTACATTCTGTAAACAATTTTAATAAATATTTTCCGCGATCTCAGAAAGATTGGGTAAGGGAAATTTGGTTACTGTGCGGTAATAACAAGGTGCGCAAAAAACAATCTCTCGGCGAGGAATTAAAAAAGGACTTCCGGTGTTCAGACGGAAGAAGGTCCTAAGGGCATTCGCATATTAAAGGAGGCCATGCTATTCGGCGTTCGGGCAAGAGCGCGGTTGGGTTGGGCCTTCAGTTGGCCCTGAATTTTCCAAACGCTGACGTCATAACAGATATCACTTTTCATTGCTGCGTTTACATTCACGGCGTATGTCGCGTACGTTAATTTTTAGTTAATATAAGTACGGCCGGTGATTGGCCAATTGTTGACTTGTAAACGGACCATGAATTTGATGACATTGAGACCACGAAAACCTGAAAAAACCGTGAAAACTTGGAAAAAAACCGTGAAAACCTGGAAAACAACGTGAATTTCATTATTTACGTAGAGTGGGAACCCTTTGTTGACGGTTTATTCAGAGTTCAGTAATCATTTGGTCGGTGTTTTGGTTTTTTCAATCTCTGTGATATTTTTTGAGTAATTTCCATTCGATTCTCAAGATTTCTAGCCATGTGAAGCTTTTTAATGAACCAGTGTTAGCCATTTATTTTAGCTGTTGAAAATGATATAATTATTTTATTATTTGTATTTCCTTATGCTTTCCTTCCTTTAGAAAACTTTGGAAAAATGCATCATCAATCTTCTGTGAATGTAAAGAAAGGAATCAATAATTGAATGTTAAAAATGTGAGAGTGCATTGGAGCATCTTTTGGGTCATTGCTGTAATTTTGCTCTTTCCTTCTTTTTTTATCTATTAGTAATTAAATTCCTCAGGAGATTATGGCCGGTATCGCCAGTCGCTTCTTTAGCCATCCTTCATCTTCCTCGGCTCCTAAAGGATAGATTTCAGTTCGAGAGACGTCCGAAGGTCTTCTTCAGCGCACTTTGCTGGCGAAGGACTCCTCGCCAGCGTAGGTTGGTCTGGCCCAGCCTTCACATCCACTTCACAACCATTTCATCACTTTAAAGATTTTTAAACAGGCCTTACATAAAAGATAGGTCGGTAGAAATGATTTTGTTTTTATTATTTGTGATGGCGATAACGTTTTAATTTTGTTTACGTTCATTTTTCTGTTTATTTCTGCTTTACATTGCAATGTTATCCGTAAGCCGGTGCATCAAAGGCAATGATTGAACAGCGTATTATCATGGATATTAAAGTTGTAAGGAGATGTTTGTGTATTTCGACACATAAAAACCTTAATTAGAGGGATTCCTGAGGTATAATCATTCGCGATCATGTTGAATGACATGTGATAAAAGTCGTCATACTAGACTCAATCCATGCTACGGATATCACCCAGCACGTTAAAATCATCTCTACATCGATGTAAAAAGTCTACAAATAAAGTTTTCTTGCGCATCTGCACTAGATATGGATATGGAGTAACTACGTAATGCAATTGTGTGCATCAAGTATTCCTCTTAAGCTTACAAAGGGAAAGTTTAGTCACATCTTATTCACATTTCAACGCAAAGGTTGATTATTTACATTAATAAAATATTATTGCGTTTGTGTATGAGGATTTTATTGCAACCGCTTTTGCCCAGTTGTTGGCGCCCGTCGCTACCACGCGGGGGGCCCACGTTCGATGCTGCTTGTAGGCGAATTTTTTTTTTGTATTTCTTTAGCATGAACTTACGTTAAACTATTAATTTTATGATTTTAAATCAGAATAGTGTTTTCTGGATTGAAAATCTTTCACGCACACTGTGCACGCTACGTCGGTTTTATTATCTTTTGATTTTGATAGTTTTTATCGAACTGCTGTGGTCATTTCGGTATCAAGTTACTAAATTTTTCAATGAGCTTTATGACGACCGAAAAGTTTGATAAATTTCATCAGAATTCGATAGTTCTAACTAAACCTTTTTTCCGCGTACGATTACTTATCTCGGCATTGAGGAATTGCCAAAATCCAGTGGAATTTTATTCGGAAAGGGAATTTATGTCAAGGTACAGTTTTTCCAAGGAGTGACAGATGTACTCCTACCAATGTTGGCATAGGCCAACAATAACAACCTTATGCATGATGTGGAATAGTCCTTGAGTTGTGTTTAGAATACTAGTTCCGTTGTCAGAATTGAACGTAAATTCACCTCAGTAGATTATTTATTTAATAGCGGTAATGGTACTTAGAAAACACGAATGTCATGGCGTTATTATTTATTTCTGTTTTTGTGACACCAGATAGTGTATTATGTGAAATATCTATCTAAGTTTAGCGTGTTTCTGATTTCCAATAATGCCAGAATGAATTTTACGATTTCGTCGTTTGCATATAGTCTGCGCTGGATTATCCCAGATGACGCAATCCACAGTGTCTGAGATAATCAAGGTAGGTGATATGTGATCATAAATAGCTCTTTGAAAACTGTGGTGCGTATAATATTGTTAATAATCCAAATCGTGCATTTTGAAGACTGCCCGCTCGTAACATTCGCTATCCGGAGACGGCATCGTTGGCATCTAAAAGAACAGCTGATTGTGTACACCTGGCAGGGCGTAGATGAAAAAGGCTGTTTTGTTTACCTTATATTATGTCACTTCGTACCTCGTACTCGAAAGTTATTTACATGAAAAAAACGAAGCAGAGGTTATTTATGTACGTCACGAATCATTTTTAGTGTTATGTGATACTCCATGTTCTGTGGTCTTCCTGAGTATTGCAATGTTGTGCGAACCTCGTCGGAGGACATGATAATCATAATATTTTCCATCGATTTTACGAGATTTTTATCAGAAATATATCGCCTGGGAAAACTGATTTGAACTAATGTAAACATGTTCACCGAGCACAGTAGGTAATGTTTTTATTTCGTGATCGTGTGTGCTGAAATTTTGTCTTGTAAAGGGATGGTATGTTCTAAAATCATTGATTTGAGTAGTAATTTGGCATTTATATGATAGGGCTTTGGTTTATTAATATATTTTAAGCGTGCATGATAAACTCTCATGATATTCTCGTTATAATTAGTTAGCGGGCGTGGTAAGCTAGCATGTTTGCATCATAACTCATCTAAAAGTTCTTAATAGTTTGATTTGCTACAGAATAACGAATTTTTATATGAACGAATATTTATAATGCATCTCATGTTTTATGATGTTGTTTTACATAATTGGATTTTCCTTTTTCTCTTTTCTTGACCTCTTCTAATTAACGATTAAATAATTCCTTGAGTATAGGTCATGCAACGCAAAAAGTTTTTTGCCAACGTTTCGGTTTATTTTAAAACCTTCATCAGGGCAATGAATGAAAAAATGAGACGACAATAATATACAATATTGATACATACATGAAGGTTACAAAACACTTGTTTTACAACATTATAATAAAAAAATGAGAGAGGAATGCACAAGAATTTTGACATTAAAAAAATATTTTTTATATTTTTTTTAATGCCAAAATCCTTGTGCATTCCTTTCTCATTTTTTAATCATATTGTTGTATAAAAGCTTTTTTGTATCCTTTATTTATGTATCAATATTGTACATTATTGTTCTCTCATTTTTTCATTCATAGCCCTGATGAAGGCTTTCAAATAAAACAACACGTTGGCAAACAACTTTTTGCACTATATTACCTACACCCCAGCAATTATTTAATCATCATGTTGGCTTACGTTAATGCTGGATTGTTTAGGTGTACGTTTCGACTACTAAAGACTGTAGTTGATATTTACTAATCATCTAACTGAGGAAACTTGTTGCTTTTTTCCTACGCTTCGGTCTGTTGTATACTTGAAGTATGAATTATCTATGAATTTTCGGTGAATTTAATTTCTGATTCCAATACATACTGTCACTGCCTCCGTTTTCTTATTTTCTTGAATATCCCTATGTTTGATTTCCAAATTAAGCAGAAAAACTTTTTTCGCGTTACCCATTCGCTCCATTTCGGCATATTTTGTGACCCATGTGACGCTAGGTGAGTTATGCTTTGTCTTTGTTCCGGATCTCAGAACCGGACATTCCATGAGCGACGAAAATGATCCAAAAGACCAGCTTGAGTCGGAAGATAAAGAAGAGCTTCACTGAGGATCGTCTCTCGAACGCAATCGCGTCCTTCGCGAAGGAGGCCGCCGAAGGAATATTAAGTGAAGACGAGATCTGAAGGAGCGACTGACGATATGGGCCTATATGTGATAACTGAAAATTAGCCATTTCTAAAATGCAGTAAGAAGATATCTACAGAAAGGTTTTCCGTTTTAATGCGATTAGGTGCGACGGATCATATGTTGTCATATGGTCGTCATATGTTTCATCTCTACAAGAGCTTTCACATAAACTTATTAACTTCACATCGGGAGAGTGAAGCCCCTTTTAACGCCGCAGCTCGAACTCTGTTCGTGAAGACGGCTTGTTAGATGTTCCACCGAAATGGGTCCCAAATGAAATATGATAGCATGAATAGTGAAATACCGTGAAGTAGAGCCAGAGGACTTCAAAACAGCAAATTTGTAAATAATATTCATTCTTCAATATAAATAGCGGATGCAAATGGCGAGAGGTATTTCATATTTTTTCATATTCTCTGATCAAATGCTTTCATTATCCACTGAAATCGCGCATAACGCCGACAACCCCAGACAGACTTAGTTAATTGAAATTAATGAATTTATTGAAATGAGGACCTCGGAAGGACCTTTTGCAAGGCATCTGGACTGGGCGAATAATGCCCGGATGCATCATTTGAAGAATGATATTGGGGACTCCGATGAAATGAGATGAGGCGAGCAAGGCGTACTGTAGCTCGAAAGATGTGGTGACGGGAATGGCTCAGTGTGTTAATGGTATGGATTGCAAGTAAAAAA
The DNA here is from genome assembly GCF_921293095.1 of Ischnura elegans. NCBI lineage: Eukaryota > Metazoa > Arthropoda > Insecta > Odonata > Coenagrionidae > Ischnura > Ischnura elegans. Next base: position 1,775,143 of record NC_060259.1, on the reverse strand, counting down.
TACTTTTGAAAGAGATAAGAAACGTTTGGAAAGAAAATTGTTAAAGTAGCACAAAAGTTCAAGGGTTTCCCAAGATCCATATTACGGGAAGTATATAGCTGACCTCATATAGGATGTGGAGGAGGCGATCGATAGGTGGGGATGGGTGAGAGACAGGATCTTCTTCTAGCTGAAGAGTATGTGCAAGACTACGCTGGAGGCATGAAATCTAGGCAAAAGATAGCCTGGTTGGAAAATTCTGCCTTTACCTAAACCTACTACCTTTCAAGACATATCTGAGGTCCTGTCAACTAAACTTCGACGCTCCTTCAACGCCTGCCATAGGTTCATAATTAATTTTCATAAATGAGATCATACCACCAATTATCAATTGGTTAAAACCTAGTTCACGCTGCCGGCTGCATATCCTTGGTCTTCTCTATCAAATTTTACAAACATTTACTCCAGCGTACCTCAGTGACGAATTTGAAGCACTTAGTAGAGTACTTAAATACGAGGGGAAATGAAAAACTCGTTATACCTCACCACCGGACAGTCAGATTCAATAAATCATTGATTGTGACTGCATGCCGCGAGTGGAACAGCATTGACTTACCGCTACTTCGATCATCATCACTCGCACCCTTCAAAAGGGCACTATAAGAAAAACTTCTCCTAGAACAACAACAACGGCACACGTTAAACATGATGGGAACAGTGGGAAAGATTCAACACTTATCTCCTCCTGCTTCATCTAATTTTCTTTTTCTTTCCCGGTACTGGGTGAAATTTTTTGTATTTGGAAACATCCATGTTTACATTAGCTCTTTCTCGGTAGGTTTTCGCCGGTTTTCACGCCCCCCTTCTTGTGTGGGCGTTCTCCTGCAGCGGTTTTTTTTCAATAAGGACGACATTCAATATCCATAGGTTTTTCCCACGTTTGGTCACATCTTTTTACACTTTGTAAATGATAACTTTGTTTACTTAAAATTTTGTTTGTTGATTGAAAACCGTACTTCTACGTCTCTTTTGTCATAATTGACTGTGCGTAATTCCTAGAGCAACTTGACAATGTATTTAACTGCAATAATTTAATGTTTGACGAGGGATAAGTTGAAATATGGGACTTTCTAGTCCCGATCTCCCCCAATAAGGACGTATTACTATTATTATTATTACTGCAAGCATTAAATCACTTTTGAAGAATCAATAAGTCAGTAATTTATTCTTCACCCACTGTTGAATTTCAACGAGTGCCTTCCGCTAGTCCTTCTATGATTATCCATTTTCTTTGGGAAATGTTCCATTAACTTGGCTAAAAATGAGTGCAATACTAATTTCAGGAAATGAGACTCCACAGTAGGGTGGAAGTGCGTTCTCCGTAACTTAGCCAAACTTTGGAAACCTTGGAGGAGGATGGCGAGTGATTTGATCAGTGACTGGGCTGCCCTCGAATCCTGTCTCGTTGTTCCGTCTCGCGCCAAGATATCTGCGTGGCGTGTATATCGGAGCCGCTGCGGCCGTGCGTGGGGGTCAAGAGGGGTGGGTCATGTGTGTGTGGGTCAAGGTGAGACGGCGCCGAGGGTTTCTAGCGAGGATTCTAGCCTCTCGTTCATCATCGCACTCGCTAGTATAGAGGATAGTTACCCAGAGAGTCATCGCACGGCTCAGAATATTTCCTTTGATTGAGCATGGAAAATTTAATGATAGAATACTTAAGCGCAAAACGTCTTGCAGAAAGCAACGTGTCCTGACTGGCTGATTCACTCTCTCATGAGCCCACTGCACAAACTACTCAACGTACAGACACGAAGTGTTCACGAAATTTTCCTTGCCTCGTGTGTGGGCGCACCTAGGATTTTTGCGAAATTCATTTTTGTGGGTTTTTTTACCCCAGTTATTACAAAATGTTTACTCCAATTAGAGTACTATTGAATTTCATGCAGACCTTTTTCTTTTGCATTTTTTAATTACCCCCATTCCAATTATTGTCTGAAAATATACGTCATTGGGGGACGAATAGAGTGCTGGGATTGATTTTTTACTCTATTTTTCTTCGTAATCTTTGCTTTCTTGTGGTTACTAAATGTTGAGATCCAAATTTATACATTTTTGTGCCATCTCAGCAATAGAAATCAACCGTAGAAATTAGATGTGAGCATGCGTTCAAAGCATATTCAAAAGCAATTGAATGAGTTCCAAGAATTTATTCCTGCAGTATCTTCATTTTTGGTGGAACGCCTTTTTAAATTTTTTAGTATCTTTCTTTATTTCATGTGCCATTTTTTATCGGTGTTTTTCTCATACCTGTATATTTAATACACTTTTGTATATCATTGATTCAGTCATTCAATTTTATCAGTACGCTTTTAAATGCCATATAGGAACGACTATTCTTCAATGTGTGATTTCATAGATTTCAAATAATTTTCACCTTCCACAGAGTGCACATGGCATTCTAATTTGAATGCTGTGAAACGACCTCCCTCGTCCACATCATTTTCCTCTCACTTTCAGCATTTTCAAGCTATAATTTTAATTTTTTCAAAATTTGTTCCCTGTTTCATGTACTACAATACTTATCTTCCATTACTGCAAAATAAATTAATAACTGGAGTTATTATGCAAAATGTTAAAAAGAAAAACTAATAGGAAACTTGTCCCTCACGTGGCGCAAGAGTCCTCCCATTGTGGAGCAAGAGTCGTAATCACAGTTTTCACATGTGAGCTTTCTCTTTCAATAAAATGAGGTGCAAGGTTCTTTTCTCCGTGTTTTACGGTTATAACACATTATCCAATTAACAATTGGTGGATCTGAGTACAATTTTCCACAGCCTACATAGTCATAATCAGTTTTTCCTGTGAAGTGAATACCCTGTTTGCCGTTCAGAAACCGCCGCGTAGTACTAAAACCCTTTGCTTTCTTTTTAGATGTCTTCACGTTTAGTTTCTGGGTGTTGGGTGAACTCGTAAGAATTTCAGACCACTTTTACTCCGATTTTACGCTTGCAATGCTTTTGGATATGATCTAATGCTCTCAAGAGAGACATGTGCCTTCCGATGTCTGCTAGGCAAAGTATTGTTATAAGTTGTAAGCAGTAAATAGTAAGCAGAGTTTAGTACTCGAGGTGGAAGGTTGTATGGACATGAATTTGGAAAGGAAGGAATATTTGAGGGTAAAAAAGCTTCTCCGCCTTCCGTGACAAAACTAGATCATCAGCAGCGAGTTTTGTATCTCCCTTAAAATGTTTCAGCCAGTCATTATAAATGTCTGAATTAATGAATACCCAATCTGTCGTTAGCAAAAGAGTTCCTTTGATCCAACTGCAAGCTTATTTTCAAACGCTTTCTCGGAAAAATAAGGACTGGGGGAATGTACACTAGGGTTATCTATTATGACTTTTTGTAACCCCATGTTCCTGTGCTATAATTTAGTGAACATTTGCTCAAAACTAAAGAAAAAGACATTACTTTGATTTAGTTTTTGAAAAAGGTCACCCCAATCTAAAAAAAACTATTTTTACTATAATATATGCAAGGTGAAAAAATTGTAGCAGTTTTTTATTTAAATTAATAATTTAAATTATAATGATGAAATTTTATAACACTTTTGTAGTAACACACATCTGTCCAGTGGCGTAGTAAGGGTGACGTCCGGGGGTTCCGGACCAACCCCCCTTCCCCCACCGAAATATTGAAAAACCATGAATTGACAAATGAAGTTATTTCGATTACAAAAAGTGTGAGAAGTAGTATTAAATCTTCTACATGGTACCCTGTTTTTCAAAAATTCCCCCCCCCCCCTGGTTTTGGACCCCCCCGAACGTAATTCATTAGCTACTCCACTGGATCTGCCCAACTGTAAGAGACAAATCTAAAAGTTTTGAGCAGCGAGGTTGTTTTTTCTGGTAAAAGAATAGATGACAAAAGAGCTAGTATTGCTTGGGAATTCCACCTCGCATTACTTAAATTAGGTGTGTTCTGAAACTTTACTTTAGGAAATCTTCCTGTTTCTAAAAAAAAACGGAAAACCCGAGTTAAATGAAATAGAAATTTCATATCATCACGTCATCCTGCTGATTCAATAATCTCTTCTTTACCATCGTTAAAATTCATTTTTAGCTGTACATAGTTACGTATTCACAAGTACTGGGATAAATGGATATTATCTGTTGGGAGATGTCTTGTTTTCTCCAATTTCATTATTATTTACTAAGCGAAGAATTGAATCAAGAACATGGTGCTGACAATGGTGCAATGAATTGTGGCGTTTCTAGTTTCTTTTCTGCAAGCACTGAACAGCAACTCGATTCTTTCTTCCAGTATTCACATTTGTAGTGTCCGCAACAATCATCTTAACACTTTTCCATAGATTTTTCCATTTTTTTCCATTCCATTTGCCATTATTTTTTTCAAATTAAGAATTTTTCCAACTGTAGCGTTTCCTTCATTTATTATAACGGCTTCTTCAAGAGTGGATCTGTAAATACCCGATTGTGAAGTCATATCCGCATTAATCACATCTTGAAATAGGATTTTACAAACTGCTGATGCTTTGCTGGTCGATAAATTTAAAGATTTTACTAATTTTGTTGCAGTTTTGATTCTGCTGTAATTCTTACATATGCTTGTGGATTTTTCTTCTTCGGACTCTTCATATTTAATCTCAGTCACTAGACACAAGTTGATATTATGGTTGCAGTTGTTGTTGATGAAGTAGATGCCAAAGGAATTTTTTCTTCTTTTGGATTGATGGATAGATTCATTAGTTGCTGCCTTTTCAGTAGAATGCCCTACTTTTTCTTTACTCTCAATCTGTAGATGATATAACTTTCTGTCCTCACCGCACAGCCATTCACCATTTTTTTTGTTATGTCAGATACTCCACTCAATGAATAGTATTTTCCTCGCTTTACACATTCATCATAGGTTTTAGCACATTTTCTAGTTTTGATTGTACTACTTGATTTGATGAAGTTAGGAAATATAATTTCTTTAGCCACAAACTTGTAACTTCTTTCATAAGCTCTCTCACTCGTTCCTTCCTTCTTGTGATTGATGGTCCAAGGGTTAGATAGCGGCCAACATCTTGGATTTTCAGTGGTACCTTGCTATTCTTTTCCAGTGACTGTTCTTTTAGTGGAACAGTTCATCTTTTCCTATGTGGATCTTGAAATTGAGTAAGATTCTTTTCCCAGATCTTCTTGTTCCTTTCAACAGTAGTTGCACTTATCTTATGAGACATTATTATTTCAAATTGCAGTTGGAGACTTGGAACAAATTAATAAGAAATTAAGAATAAGAATTAATAAGAAGAGCACAAACTTATGCATTTATATGCTTAAAAATTGGAGAATGTTATAGAACTTTCTGGACACTTCATTTTAGTAATACAAAGTTCAATACTGTCAAAGAAGACTTCAGAGAGACTTACAAACATCCAGAATACTCTATAATAGAATCCCATCATACCGATTAAGATCTTTGGTGAACGTTAGAAAGCACTATGTAAAGAATAGGGATATACCTTTTATATGACGGAACTTCTAATTAGTAATTTCTTGTTGGGGGTGACTTTTTAAAAAAATAGAACAAAACTAAGAATTCCAACATTATTTTTGGGCAAAAGTTCATCCTTTTGTGGCACAGGAAATCAAATTTTGTACAAAAAATTAAAAAGTCGTAACCCTAATGTACACTCATGCCTGTTCAAGGGTAGGTCGGACAACAACAGGCAGTATGATGAATATCTACGAATAAAACTATCTAAATCTACTAATCTAAAATTCTGGGAATAGGTAGTATTTTTCGAATGCCCAATCATTGCATGCTATATGTTCTATTGCACATACAGTCTTTAGACGTGTACACAGAGACAATATCCAAAATTTATTATCCTAATGCTTCCCAATATGTTTTTGTCTTACATTTTCCGCATTTTATTTCAATACAATTATTAAAAAAGTAAACATAATATTTATGGCAGAAACTGTGAAGTCATAGAAAAAGCAATCCTATAAAGTGGGACATGAGTCAGCGCCCGTGGGGCAAGAGTCCACACCTATTACTAAAAGATAAATCAAAAATATCTCCCTCATCAATTACTTACTCTCACCCTCTGATTTTCAGTAAGTCATGGGCTTTGCTGCACAAACCTGGCAAATGTCATTACCCACCAAATGTATTGTTCACCAACGAGAAACCATGTGTGCATTCCGAAACACTTTCTTTAAGCACTGAGACCAGGGCTCTTCAACCTCTTTTAATGTACGGGGCCAAAATCGACTTCACATCGTCCGGAGGGCTAAAATGCTTCACTTCACTTTACCACCACAACAATAAAATTTTTAAAAACATACAATTTCAAAGAGTCTTTATACGTTAAAAATTTCAATCAATCAATGCGATTTTTGACATTGTTTATTTTTGACAAGTGTGTCGATATTTTTTTTTGTCGTCGCGATAAATATTTTCTTTGGCCTCAAGGGCCGCGAGAAATTAGCCGGCGGACTGCGGGTTGAAGACACAACCCATGCTAGGTAGTACAATCGTAATTTATTCGCAAGGAGTCTCCTAGACATATTAATCACGTGCTCCTTAAAATATCTTTCACTTTGATGCCTTGATTGCATTTTACGCTACTGGGAACGGTAGAAGCAATGAAACTTTTCATATTCTAAGTTTTTTATTTTCACCGTTTCTTTTCCCTCTTCTTCTTTCTTCCAGGATTAGGCTACTAACCCTGTTCCGTTTACACATTGCCATCTTTTTTATTAGTTTTCCAACACCTCTTGCCAATTGGTTGACATTCCATTGCTTGTTTTGGAATTCTTTCATTTGGCATTCGAAGTATATGTTCCTTCCATCTGTTTTTGTATTTTTGTAATTAATCGGTAGCTGTCCAGACACAGAATTTATCTCTTATTTGGGTATTTCTTAATTTATCCAATCTTGTGCAGCCTTTCCCTGATCGTAAAAATTGCATTTCCGGCGATTCTATCCGCCTTAACACATTCAATGCGGATGATATTTTCACCGAAACCTCCAGTGACGGATGGGTGATTTTCCTTCATAACGGTGGTCTTGGAAGTAATACTATAGAATTTGCAATTTTTTTTGTTTCTATTTCAAGCAATTTGTAAAAAACCCTAATGACATACATGTATGCCACCCGTCACCAGTAATTGACAATTCACGCAACCCGCATTACACACATGCACTTTTCCTTGTATGAAGGAGTGAACTTTTCATATTTCCGTTTATAATACTTCTTCTACCATTGATTCCTTAGGTTAATGGCGGAAATATCTTGGAATTAGTCTTTACGTGTATTTTTTTTGTTTCAGCGGCCGTAGATTTAATTTTTTCAAGTCACAGAAGTAGAACACACAATGAACGGCAAGAAAAATATAAATTTATGGGATAAACATTTTTTAAATCTATGTTACCTCATAGTTATTGCAAAATTGAAACATTTCAATAAAAATTCTCACAAATTTTTATGATATATTTAAAAGCAAGGCCTTAGACAGAGCCCTGGTTGACCTTCACATTCTGGGCGAATTGCAGTCACTGTCCTTCGGATGCCTTCACGGTTAGCGGAGAAATGAAGAGCCTGCATCATTCCTAAAAATCTGTCACAGCACATTTTCTCCCCAATATCGGTACTCACACTAATTCTTACCTCCAATCGTTAGAAATCGTGTTAACCCTAATTGCGCCCATGTGGAGAAGAAGGCCCAGCCAAGTTTTCAGTTCTCCCTGTCCAACAGCTTCCAATCCATTATGCCCTTAGTGAAGGCCCTTGGTGAAGGGTTTCGGAGGAAAATGCTTTCTGCATTTTTCTCTGTCTATGAGAGGATTATTTCAAAGAAAATATCATTGGCAAGTTGAAATAGTCCCTGGGAGTGCCACTGGTAGGGAGGGACTCCAACCTTGAGCCTTAAAAATTATTCAGCAAAATAGTACAATTTGTGCAAAGGAGTGTTGCATATGTGATTTTTTAGTCCTTAATTTTTATGAAAACAACCTTAGTTTTTATGAAAATTAAGACTGTATTTGTACCTAACACTAGAATGTATTAACCCACACAGCACACGGACACCTTTCGGACATCCGGTGATTGTCCGCCAAGTGGCCTATGGACATCCTACGGACAGCCGAATTCATACAAAATGATGTCCGCTGCAAGTCCGCATGTCAGTAAAAAAGGTGGCCTATGGACGACCTGAAATTGTCCGCTCTGGACACCTTCAGGACACGTTTAGGTTAGGATTGCATTTTGTTCGATACTAATAAATAATAGGTCCAGACAAGAATTTAAATAAATAAGGCATCAATTTCATGCACAATATTTATTTGGCTTCTTAAAACAGTACAATGCCAGAAACTACATACGATTTATTTAACTTTCTTCTTCCCCTGTAACCTCTCCTTGGCGTGCCTTAGCCAGCTTTGGATGGCAACCTCCACATCCTTTTCAGGGGCTGTCTTGCTCTCCTGCACTGCTCCTGTAATAATGAAGTATATAAACATTTCATTGTAGCAAGAAATTGTATCTTGTACGTAACAAGCAGATTACATAAGACAGGACGCTACAGTCTTATTAGTCACATGTTTAACATTCTTAAGGTTTCAAAATTAGGAAACCTGTCCATTACAGGCTGAATACATTTTACAAACTTTTCTTCGACTTTTTCTTGTTCTTAAATAAGAAAAGATTTTGAGTAAAATTATTAATGTGTTAGTAATGTATATATTATGATTAAGAACATTTTTCATATAGGAGTATGATATAGGAGTAAAGGAAACTAGAAAATTTAAAGGAGGAAGTTTAAGTGAACTAGATCTCTTGGGATTAGTGTGAAAACAGCCACACTGATTTGGCACACAAACCACTTAGCTGCATTGGCCGAGATGCAACTTAAAAAAATAGAAAACTAGCAAAAACTTGCTGTAGTGAAGGCCATTCCATGATTTAGATCTCCAAATTCTTCCAATCTTAATAATTAAAATAGATCTTCTAATGTAGTCTGGTATCAAGGCAAAAGTGACAACCTAGCTCACTGGCAATATTCACATTTCGACAGAGACATAACAGGGGAATAGCAGCTAAGGCCTGCTGTGAGCTACTGAAATTTCTATAGCTCCTACAAAAACACCTACTTCAAAACATCTTAGTTAGCTAGAGCTACTAGAAAATAGTAGCTTCTGTAGTACTGTGCAACTACCATCCCTGTTGAATAAGTTATCCCATTCTTAAGTTCTACAGGTGCTATACATCGAACTTTTATAGAGCATGAGATCCTTTTCAACCACGTTTTTGGTAATTATACCTCCCATATGCAGAACAAAAATTGTTTTCAAATGTTTGCATTACTTGGTAGTGGAATCTGCATCTGAAAATAATACATAACAATACTATTTTCTCTACCTTTAGCATGGAAGGGTGAACCTTGTATTACAAGATGTTTAATAATTATTTAAATTTACTTTATATGAGCTCCCTTTACAGGAGCAACTTGCCAAAAAAGTATCCAGACCAAAATTATTCCTCCTTGCTCAAACCTATATAATAATCAAACGAATACTTACACCTCTCTCACATGCCTCGCTTTAGCATGTTCCAGCCAACTCTTCACTGTAACTTCCACACTAGAATTGGTGGCTGTATCGTCCTGGTTAAATGCAACATCTGTAAAGAATGAAGACAAATAAGTATACAGACAATTATAAGAAGAGAGACATACAAACTTATAAATAGAGATAGGAAATAAATAAAAATACAGATGAACTATTTTTATTCAACTCCACTACATGAAAGCTATAGTCAGTAAATGCCTCCAGGTAAATATATCAGGTTCACGAAACTCTACACCAAAATGTGTACCGATGGCTGTACGAAAAGATGCACAAGTTCTATTTTCTGGGTATAAGATTTCATGCAGCAGTTTGAGCAAATAAATGAACCATGAAACATAGCCTTAAGGTTTGTTTACACAATATATCACTTACAATTAGACCTTGTTTAGATTCATCCCGAGTTTCTTACAGTCGTCCTATAGTTTCCACTAAATTAAATGCATGGATGACTAATAGCACAGTTACTTAGTTTGTAGTTAAATTAGTTTATATTTTATTAGGTTAGCAAAGTGTAAAAAGGCTAAACATTGGTGGTTATCCTATCATAACATTATTGTTCTTTTTCGATGCGTGCGTAACTATACATATCGAAAGAAATCACACGGTGTAGTCCGATTTCAAAGAATTAATAATTTACGTGAAACCTATTAATCATACATGCGTGTTGCAAAATCCCCCGGTTACACGTAAGTACAATTCCTAGTTATATTTATTGCCAAGAACCCTACTTGATTTGATTTAGGAACGGAACCAAACGGACCGTCGGGACTTCCAACAAATTCAGCCGTAGCCTACGCTATCAAAACAACAGGTTCTATTTTATGCGCTAGCACTTACATTATTTCCTATAAGTTCTCGCGTACAGAGACTATAGTACAAGAACTTCCACTTTAAATTATATCATGTAAACAAGGAACAAAAGCGAAAATTTCACCATGAACAACGGAAAAAGACGCTACCTTTAGTTGCCAAGTAACGGTTTTACCAAGACGGTAATGTTGTTCCAAGCAGAGCCATATTTTTCCTCGAGATGTTACAGGCTGAGTTATAAGAAATATAAGGAGCATGCGGAAACACTATACTGCCGCCAGTGAACGCCAAGAAAAAATTATTTAGAAATCACATCAAACTTACTTGCAGCAGCATCTTTGTAACCGCCAAACCACCATGCTGTCTCCGGTGTTCCGTTCCGGTTCCTCTGTTGGAAAGGAGGAACGGAGGAATGTGGAGAACCATGGTAGAACACCTGAATCGCGGAGTAGCGGTAGATTCAAAATTCGTTCGCCACCAAAAAAACTAGAATTTCGATATAAAGTAAAGGTACGGCAGTACTTACCTTCTATCTTCTACTACTTCTTCTACTTGCCTATCCTTAAATTGGACAATTACAATTTCTAATCTGGGAATGAGGCCATCGATGCCGTGATAATTTTAGGAGAATTCTTACCATTAAAAATTAAAATGAATTTAAAGCGTTATGTTTCATTAAAATACTTTCCAATCAATCGCCTCTGAGATTTTTTAATCCCTAGAGAGTAAATATTAATTAATCAATAAGTTGAAAGAGTTCATTTAACCTGTAGGAATGGAATGTCCCCGAGACGGCTACGCGACGTCCGCAGGACATTGGTACATAATATAAAATTTCAGTAAAAATCGATAAATTCCATTATTCCTGTTGTTAATTTTTGTAAAAGTTGCTAAATTTAAGTAATTTTTATAATCATGAAAGAGTACGGGTTTATTGTTCATCCAACGCTTCTCAACCGTACAACATGCGGAAATTTTTAATTTTTTGAAAGTTTCTAAAATTGTTGCTAAATTTATTTAAACTTTAAAAATTGTTATAACTAATGTAGAGAGTCATAAGTTCGTTCAATTGTTGTTGTTTAACCCGTGAGGCATGTAGAAATTTTTAACGCTCGTAAATGTTACTTAAATTGTTGCTAACTTTGTTTAAACTTAATTAATTGTTATAAACAATATAAAACTTAAAAATAGCGTACATTTGTTGTTCTTAAACTATAGAAGCGGTAAAAATGTCAATTTTTTTTTTGTTAAATAGTTTATAATTTCCTCCGAGTCCACACTCCAACAAGAGGATTACATTTGGTTACCTAAAATAATCCTCAAAATATCTCTTCCTCCACGAAAAATTTCCTCTTCCTCGATCGGGAGGAAGTATTCTGGCTTCAGAAACGAGAGAGAGTTTTTTTTCTTTCTCCCTTCTCCTATACTCCCTACTCGGAGGAGGATCACGAGACTTTCTCTCGGAGTTCCTCCTTGAGGAGGTGAGTGTTTTAAGAGGAAACCAAAACTCCCAAACCCTGCGTAATGGGACACTAGCTGGACGTCCGCTGGACATCCGAGATAGGACAGTGTGCGGACGGATGGCCAGGACAGCCGGCGGATGTCCTCTGGCTGTCCTGAAAATCCGCGGACACTGAGAGGACGCGACGGACGCGCAGCGGACGTCCTCTGGCAACGATGTGCTGTGTGGGAATGACCTACAAAATGAAAATCCATAATGATCAGAGGACAAGTAATTGATGCGGAGCAATGACTGAGAAAATATGCCGTAAAATTAGGAAAAAAACCCAAATTATGTAAAAAAAAACGTAATTTGAAATAATTTTTTTAAAATTATTAATGAAGTATAAAATACGACCTTTTGGACCGCATGGAAACATTTTGGAATTTTTGAGACAGGAATACACGTTATTAACAAAAACTAAGTCTGATAATAATTTTTGTGTTTGCACATAAGATATGAATAAATTAAAAAATAAGATAAAAATACTATTTCAAGGGAATATTAATAATGGTTAAATGCCGTAATGCTTAAAGTACCTCTGAGTTTATCTGTTCTTTTCCGCAATTTAGTTTACAAAGCTAAGGAAACAAATAAACGAGTAAAAAAAATACAGACCAATACTGTAGATAATGTAATGCAGTGTTACATACGCCATTAATATGTTATTTTTTTATGAAAAGGAAGAAAATCTGCAACTGACCCAACACGTATGAATAACTCAGAAAATGAAATAAAATCGAAATGAATAGAGGATTGGTAATTGACCTAGGGAAACGAATGGGAAAATATGCCGTAAAAGTAGGAAAAAGACCCAAAAAAATCACCAAGGATAAACGTAATTTGCATTAATAAAAAATGTTCCTAGCAAAAGAAATTAAAATATAACATCATTAACTGTAGCACCGCACTAAGATCATTTTTTATAAGGTAGTGAGTACAAAATGGGGATAAATATCTTTAATAAAAAAGTTAGTCTAATCATAATTTTTGTGATAGCACATAAAATATGAATAAATTAAAAATGAAGGTAAAAAAACAAATTAAAAAAAAAATAATCCATATGTAAGACATGATTATGATATTTACGATAAGAATGATGAAAAAGAGACGAAGGAAATCAAAAGAAAAATCTCAACCTGCCAAATTGTTCCAAAAACAGCAGTAAAGTAAACAAAAAAACACTAAAAATGAAGGAACACGTAGAACTAGAAACGGACACTTCCGCAATGGTGTAAGGTCAATCCCGAACTGCGGGAGGGTGAAAAAGTAACGCTAGGCGCGCTCGGAGCACCCTAGTGACCAGCGGAAAAACGTACTCCCGAAGACATACATTTATGTCATCCGCCTGACTGGAAAAGCCCTCATGACATATATATATGTCATCCGCACTGAATGTGTTAACTCAATCTTTTATGGTACCCAATGCTCTGATCCGTAGGGTACAGTAGGGTCTGCCATCAATTTATAAAAATTTTATTTGTGTTTCTTTTCTCGTTTTATTTTTTAGAGTCCTTCATTTTAGCATTACGCATAAATTTCCAAAACTTTTATTTTCCTTTCCTTCCATCGACGCGAATTCTAAAATGGGAGAAAAGCTTCAAAAATGCATGATACAGGGTAAGAAACTGGTCACGCAACTCTTCCCCGGTGATATATTAATTCCTTACTAAATAAAATTTATATGCTGACGTGTTGGTTGGTGAACTAGAAAGAATCATGAAGGGTTAGCAATCGAAAAAGAAGAAGAAACGGAAGCGAGGAGGTTGGCTGGACCGATGGAAGATGCGATAAAAGGCTGAAACTTCATCGGCTGCGGATTTCAAGAGCACTTGTACAAAATGGCATGCAGTATAATTTGGGGAAGAGCTACGGGAATACGGAGAAATTGAGATGAAAGTAGGCTACGATCGAGCAACATTAGGTTTAATAAATTGTAAAGTACGGAAGATGTTGTGTGTAAATAAAAAACTAACAATGAAATACTTGAAATTGGTTGTGGGGAAAGAATACTTTTTGAAAGATGTAAGGAACTGGAAGAGGTAATCATTGAAGCAGTATTTAAGGACCAGGGATTCTGGAAGTGCAACTCTATGGATAGATACCGGCTGCGAGACGAAGTAAGAAAAGAATAGGAAATTGAGTGGAGAAAGAGAGGAAGGATATATTCCTAGATGGTAGAACATAAGTAAAAGCATGCTATGTAATGTAGGCATATCATTGGCGCTGGGATAGTTTCCATTCAACAAAACCTTCGGTTAACAGTTAGCCACTACTTCAATCAATGCAAAACCTACTTTAAGCCTTCTCCACCCGTTGCATTCCAATTGTGTACCCTTTACTAGCACTCAATGGTTCATTTTTTCTAATTAGCAGCATATGAACTTCGTAGCTTTGGAAGGATATTGATTGACGCGATTCAATTTCGTCTCCTTGGAAACAAGTATTTCGTCAAAGCTTAAAGGGAGATTCTGTGAAAAAGTCAAAGTTTTATGTGATTCTGGCAAGTCTTCGAATTTTGAATAAGATGAACTCTAAAACGAGAATATTCATTAGCTAATAATAGATACATTATAGCATTCAATGATTTAATAGCCTATTTCATCGCGATGAAGCGGTTGCTCACTCAAACGTTTAATGTCATTCGCGACCCTTTAAAAGGAGCCCCACGAATCCCTTCACACAGATCCGCGTAGCTATCTATATCATCCCTTAAAAACTTACTGCCATAAATAGAAATCTGTGGCTAAATGAAACTCAGATTACGGGGAAGATGAAAATATCACTTAATTCGTTTGATTAAGACTTTTGTCCAATTATATTGGAGTTTCCCGCTACTCCCACGGGCTCAATGACGCTTTCACGATTTAAAAAAAATCAAACCTCAAAGTGGTTTTTTGTGATCAAATATTATTATATCCTGGTGTTAAATTCTTTTTTCAATAATGACGGTTTATACTTGAAAATAATATCCCCTCGGTGGATGAGGTAAATACAGGAAGGCCTAAATTACTCGATTGTATTTGCCGTGGAGGGGCGCCGAAGGGAATAGGTAACGGACAAGAAATAAAACAAGAATACTATAGTTTGTTTCAAATGACATAAAGATAGATGAAGAGAGACTTCCAGAGGATTGAAGAAGCCCTAAGGCGGTGCTGAGGGTATCCAATGAATCCTTCTATTTGCCCATCTGCGGAGAGCTACGCGCTTGGAGTGCTCGCTGCGAGGGTGAGCGTCAAGTGTCATCATCGGCGATTAGTGCTCCACTCCTGGCGCGCGTGCTCACTCAAGGAAAGGTCTCTGCATATATTGAGCACCCGGGAGGTCGGATGAAACATCACTCACACGTTCCATAGTGAAATTCACCTGCCTCGAATGAGAGACTTGCGTCTGGCAGTGGTTTAAAGCTAATCCTGGATAAAAATAAATAATAGACTCTTAGATTTTAAAAAGTGAGTTTTTTCAAGTGACCTGTGTCACTACATGAGCCATTTCATGTTATGAAATGTAGAAGGATGGGGAATGCTTGCTGCCTTAAATAACTGAGTTCCTAAGGATTTTTAACATAATTTAAGGAATGAAATCAATTAAATCTCTGTATTGAAATAACTTACTTAGCCTAACATCTTTTCTTCATTGTTAAATATTGTTGTGCTTCCTCGAGGTCTATTTCTCTATGTAGATATTTTACACATGATGCAAGCCGTCTTTGATCCACATCTTTGCTATTTCATGTTGGTGAAGTTGCCAATCCGTTATGAAAAAAGCCCAGTAGGCGCAATTGATAAGCAATAAATTGCTTACTTAATATTTGTCACGCCTCACAAATTTTCCGACATGAAATTAGGCATTAAGATAACAATGAATAATCAGCATTTCAACAATTTCTTCAGGGGTCATTGGAGGAACTACAACATTTATCACAATTATATTTGCATGCGTTAAGGTGATTAGCATTTGATCTGATGTCATTATCATCACTCGTCAATAATCGTATGATTGGTTTGACGCCGTTCTCCGCACAATTCTCGTCTCAGATAATCTTTTCTCACTTACGTATTTCTTCTCTTTCCTTTCAGTAGAGAAGCATACTCCATAAGTAAGTTCTGATAAATTCTTTCGTCAATTCTGTTTTTCAATTCCCGTTTGTAAGTACATATGTATTTCGGTGGAATGCTCTCTTTGCTTGGACTATAGGTACTGCTGATAATTTCTTTCTTGCTTCTTATATTTCTGGTTATTCTGCTTCCCAAATAATAGAATTCATTCACCTCTCCCAGTGTGTAGCCAAGAATTTTTTTTTCAAAAGCCGAACTATCTTATGTAAATTGATAACGTAAAAGAGATCATCTCCGTTCAAATGCGAGTGCATAGTGGCAGATTATTTTGTAATTCTCCTTTTGTTTTTTTTTGGTGTGCGTACTTTTAAAATTACATTTACCAGTAATTATCCCTACTTCATTTGACCTAGCGTCGTATATTTGCAAATAATGCACAAAGTGACCTGAGCCATGAGCTGCACGCCGTGCCCTCGACGAAACTGCCCTTAAAAGACCAAGCAAACTTCTCCTCGCACTCCAATCGTCATCGATTCCCCGGAAAACTCTTTGAATGTACAAAATGCACGCCATTCCCAAAAGTAAGTTAGCTCGTGTGGAATGAGTTGCGTGTCAACCAGCGCCAACGCCCGTACCCCCCACTCCTTGTCGTCAACAAACAATGTGTCGAGGTGATGACGTCATTCGATTTAATTCCCGTGTCAAAAGAAAGCTACTTGACGTATAAGTGACCTTTGGGTGACTAAAATGCATACTCACGAGCATGGCAACATATGAATAGGATAAGGTGATCTTCGGGAATAGCTGTACACATTCGTCGACCGCCACGAGAACCAGTCTTCCATGGAGGCCGTTGGCCGTTGCTTCTCCGCCACCCAGAGCGTGTATGCGCTAACGGTAACGGAGAAGTAGGTGAAGAGGCTGGCGAGGAGACGGCCAGTCCCCCCGTCGCCCCTTCCTCATTCTCTCCACCACCAATCTTCTCCTCGATGTCGATTGCGGGAGATACACTGCATGTTTGTCGTTTTCCGATCCGACGGCAACTTATCGAGCTATTCGCAACGACAAATCGACTCTTAACTCCTTCGTAGAGAAGTGCATCACGTCTCGAGCTAATGGCGACCGGATCAATGTAGAAGAGTCCTTACTCCGCATGTTTGACCTATCCTCGGTGGATAAGAAGGTCCATTTCCCGCACAGTGCCCAAAGCGGCCTTGGTCGGAGCCCGCCCATCTCCCCCAACCCAACCACCCTGACCGCGAGCGTCCAAACTTCGCATATTGCTACTATGCCAACGGCAATAGGTCGTCTTTGGGATATTAAGCAGGTACATCGCTATATATGTCTGGTACCTACAGACAGACGCCTTGACTTATCGTGAGAAAAGTTGTTTGTTAGCTGTTCTAGGAATACAATAGACATAACTTACCAAGCCATAAACCAAAATTAAATTTAAATTTCACGTTTCATTGAAGTTTTAGTCAGTAGAACTGTAATACTAGAAAATCACGAGTTCGCACTACGGTACGCTTGCGATGTGTGTGTCGTCACTTGTCACTCCTATGGCTCGCTGATTGACGTCGCGTGTCTCGTCCACTCGAGTGAGCCACTCCTCGCCCCAATGGACGAGTTGATGGGCTCACATTTTAATGACGTCATCAACTCACGACAAGTGGGCGGCCACGATCGCGTTGGCTCATTTTGCTGGAGGGTTACAGAAGATGGTACCGTATTTGTGACTTTCTTACGCCTCAATCGACCGAATTATTTGTATGAATCGTCTATAAAGCCACTTGAGGATTTTATATGTCAGTAAATAACTGTCCATATTTTCAACAGCATATATTTTTATATCAATAATAGTTTTAGAAAAATATATATTTTGAATCCGTAAGCTTAAAGCTAAATACGTATTTCATTGTTAGAACGTAGGTTTCCGCGGCGATGGTTTGATCTCTGCATTTCTTCCGGGTTTCCTTCCGCGTCAGATTGTTCGTAGACAACAGTTTCGCTGGCTATCCTGCCAGCGTCTTCAGGTCGAAGGTGTCGGCTGTCGGTTTCTGCCTCGCATATATACCGTAGGCTGGATGGGAGCTGCATTGTGATTGGCTGTTTGACTGGGCGCTTCTATCTGATTGGCTCTCTCTTGGATTACTATTTTCCACGCGCTGTGAAGGAAGTATCCATCTTCTCTATTGAAATTCAATGGTGTTTTTTGAATTTCTATTGCTTCCCTGATTTGCCTTGGGAAGTATCGGCACTCCTTAGCTAAAAGTTTCTTTTCTTCAAATTTGATGTCGTGGCCAGGTTCCGACCATGCATGTTCGGCGATGGCTGAGAGCTGAAATTGTTTGTTTTTGGTCGCCCTTTGATGTTCTTTGATCCTCACATGCATGGAGCGGCAAGTTTCCCCTATGTAGGATTTCCCGCAGGAGCAAGGCACCTTGTATACCCCCTCGTACAGTTCCTGAGGAATGATGTCCTTGGGCCCGGGGAGGAAGTCTCTTATCTTGGTCACACAGTTGTATCTAGTGACCACGTCATGCTTTTTTAATATTCTGGCGATCCTTTCTGATGTTCTAGCAATGAAAGGGATGGTGACGTACAGCTTCCTTGACGCTTCTGCCTCTCCATCGTCATCACTCTGGTTTTCAATGGTGGCCTTGCGTCGCTTTTCCTCTTCCTTAGTGGTCCTTTTAAGGACCAGTTCTCTCCGATATCCATTTTTCTGGAGTGCCGAAGTGAGGTGCTTTATCTCCGTGGAGAGGGAGTTATCATCGGAGATATTATATGCTCTGTTGACCAATGTAGCCACTAGGAGGTAATGGATTCCAGCTATGGGGAGCCCCCTCTCGCCTGTTGTTGCCAACTTATACATGGAGCATTTTGAAGAAGACGCCTTGGCCTCGAGCAAGCTTCGACCATCTTGCTGGATTAGATATGTCGACGACACTTTTGTCATATGGCCACATGGAAAAGACACGCTAAAAGAATTCTCCGATCATCTAAACAGCATCCACCCATCCATCCAATTCACCATGGAGATAGAGATGAATGGAGAACTACCATTTTTAGACGTACTGGTGCAGAGAGGCATGGACGGATCGCTGAGACACGCGGTGTACAGGAAAGCAACACACACGGACCGTTACCTCCACGCGCACTCCCACCATCATCCTCAACAGAAAGCATCGGTCATGAAAACACTCCTTCATAGGGCCAGAGTGGTTTCTGACGATGTCGCTCTGAAGAAAGAAGAGGATCGCGTGAAAGAAACCTTCAGACAGAATGGATATTCGGAAGCCTTCATCCATCGCCAGGCAAGAATTCCGAATAAACGCCTACCTGAAGATTGCGCGGAGAGAAAAGAGAAAAACAAGCCAGTGGCCTACGCCACCATCCCATACGTCGCTGGAACGTCTGAGAGAATTTCGCGTGTGCTGAGAAAAGCCGGCATCGTGACGCGCCACAGAGCATTAAAGAAGATGAGCGACTTGTTTCCATCTGCCAAGGACCGACTACATCCCCTCAACGTGGAAGGCGTTTATAAAATCCCTTGCTCATGCGGGAAATCTTACGTCGGGCAGACAGGGCGCTCCGTGACTTCTCGTCTCAAAGAACACAGCCGGGCGATATTACATCGTGACACGGAGAAATCGGCGATAGCGGAACATGCCTACTCAGAAGATGGACATCGAATTTTAATCGACGAGACGCAGGTATTAGCCCAAGAAAAATTTTATCATCGACGACTAATTCTGGAGGCTATTGAAATTGAAAAATGCCCCCAAAATTTCAACAGAGTGGACGGCGTTAAACTCAGCCAGACGTGGAAAACGATTTTCCGAAAGAGAAGACGACAAATATGTTGCCAGCAAGGTTATTCGCTAGACAAGAAGAGTCCGCTCGTCGCTCAAGGACAGGGGTGAGAGTTCTGCTGACGTCAACTCCGCCCCCCTCCCCCCACTACTCCGGTGGATGGGGGAGGTGGACGAGTATATTAATTGACCACCGAATTCCGTAATTTCATTCATCGCCCGATGATGCGTCCTGCAACGGTCGCGAAAGCTCGCACGACAAAGCGCAACACGCAGCTGCACCCGGAAGCCATTATCAACGAAGTTTTTAAAGTCACGAAAAGTGTACGGTTCAGGGGAAGGACGAAGGGTTTTGATTTTATAATGTATAAGAATGAGGTCATGAGAGGAAAGAAAAGGAACAGGGGACTGAGAGCTGAAGATAATTTTTTCGGAGTTATCTACGAAGCAAAGATCCAATAAAGTATGACTACTTGCAGTGTGATGGGTGGGATCGTAAGGAACCATGTAGAGATTATTACAGTAGGCTAGATTCATAAGGTAGCGACTATCATAGCTGTCAACACACATGTCAGAATTAAAGTCTCCCATAATAACAACATTTTTAAAAGTAGGGAGAAATCTTAGGAGATCGTTTTCAAAATCAGAAATGAACCCGATCTTGGGTGGTCGGTAAACAACACATAATAGTAAATTGGCAGAGTTGACGTCAGAAACACTAGCGATGAGGTATTCAGGCCTTGAGCAGTAGGCAGGAGGGGAGTGGGAAATGAGAGTCACGGACAGATTTGAACGAATATATATTCCAACGCCACCACCTTTTTTCCCAATTCTATCATGCCTGATTAAGTGAAAACCAGATAGATTTACCATATCATCCGAAACATCAGGGTGAAGCCAAGTTTCACACATACATATTATATCAAAAGATTCAGTAAGAAAATAATCCCGAAATTCATCAATGTGACATAGGAGGGATTGACAGTTTACGTGGCAAATTTTTACAAAAGGGAGTTCATGCTGCTTAGATTTATGACTTAGATTTACAGAAGCTGCAACACATGAACTCAGATCCTGATGCTATGCTAGGGAATCGAGATCACCATTGTTGCTTATGGTAAGTCTTTCACCACCTTCCGCTATACGGGCGAAAATTCGGCCGCCACGCACCCAGAGGAATTTGAACTTCCCTTCCCTTTTAAGACTTCTGGCAGCAGCGTAAAGTTTTCGATGGGCAGGGGTGAGAGATTCATTAATGTATATTGGTGAACTGGCTGAATATCCCGACATCCCGATATGGGATAGGCACATTTTACCTTTAGCACGACGAGCACGAATAAAGGCCTCAGCAGTGCGTGAACGGAGAAAACGGACAAAGATAATAGGTCGGGCCTCACCAGTATTCTGAGACCCTCTACGAGTATTAATTGGGTAGGCGTGGTCAATATTTTCTACAGTTAATTCCAAACCCATAGCCTGGCCAATTTTACATACTAATGTTTCAACATTAGCAACATTTCAACATTTGGAGTTAAAACTATGATATTCCACTTAACAGCCATTTCCAATTAACAGGTTTTCTTTTAATTGCATTTGAGTGCACATATATGGGGATAATATGGTAAAATAATATTGCGTTTCAAGTCTTATTGCAAATTTATGGGCTAATTAAATGGTACATTTGATCTTGAGTGCAGCATTTTGGTCATATGTGTCTTACAACTCTTTAACTTCTTCATGTCATTAATTTCATTAAGTGGCATTTCTGGTAAAGTACTATGTAAATAAACGATATGAGTAAATTTAAAAAATAAATAAATAAAAGCACGCAAATTTATATTCATAAAGTGTCCAAATTTAAATTCTTTCTTCGTGTAAGTCCTTTAGACCTCTTTGGGATGCATTAATTAGCACAATATTTAGGTTGCCGATAGACACCCTCTAAATTTCTAAATCAGGTTAGATTAGTGTGTTCCCAAAAAGTGTAGGCAAGAGTAGAATAAAAATATCAAAGAAAATTCCAAGTTTTGAAGTTTGAAATGAACGGTCGTTTTGAAGTGATAGTGATTCTCTGTAGAGTTTGCTTGGGTGTAATATTCATCAAATGTTTGGGAGAGAGAAACAAGTGTTGGAGAGGTGAGGGTGCAGGAAAAGAGGAGAAAGCCTTTTGGGGTAACGATGAGCGATTCGCTACGAATGCATCGATCCTTCCATTCGACTCACCGCTGCCATTCATTGTTTCGTAGCATTGAAATGAAAAAGAAAACAAATCAACTCAGACGGATTAATTTCTGACAAGGGCCCTCGGCAACAACAGGTGATTGGGTGCCCTCGGCTGGGGCTTATGATGGGGCCCCCCGTAGCAGGGGATTCGGGGGCCCTTCCACGGAAAATGCTGGGAAATTGCCTGCCAGGAAATAGATTTTGACGCTATTCTGGCTCTTAAAACTATGTAAAAGTTAATAAAAATAGCAATTCGTAAGAAAAAATACTATGAAAAGTGAGAATTTCACAGTTTAGAAAATTCAATAATGTATTATAGTTGTATTTTATATTTTTAGCGAATTTTCCTCGTGAAGCTGTCTTAGAATCCACAGAAATCTCTAAAATAACCTTTACGAAAAACCCTATTAAAAAGCATCAGTCTCTCTTTTATTTCCTTAAAACTTTATTTTATTTATTTTTATATTATCTTTTTAAACTGAATATGTAGCATGTAAAGCAACTAATGAAAACGTATAATCTTATGATTGCAACAAAAAAAAACTTTGGTCCAAGTAATCTGCGTCATGTTTATTACACCTTTCGTATTCGCTTCAGGATAGTCGCGAGTGTTGTAGGGGCCCCCGCGAGGACCCGGGGTCCTCAGCGATCGCCGACCAGCCGACCTTGCCAGACCACCCCTGCTCTCTGATAATGCATTTTAATGCTGAATGTTGTGGGTATGGTTTCAAAGCGTTTGCCAGCATCGTACGAAATCATACTGCGTAAATGTATTTTCACTTGTTTTCTTTCTCCGCTACTCTTAATCCGGAATCACACAATCATTTTTCCGTCTCTCAGAATGATAGCTCCAGTCATAGGTTTTCAGGGACCATAAGAGTGATCGCTCCATCCATCACCTTCCGTTTCTCACGGTAATTCCCCCTTATTACGAGGTAACTATGCCCCTACCAACCCGTCATCTAATTCCTAACCGTTAACTCTAACTCTGCCTTCCTTCCCGATGACACTGAGTATATCTTCTTCATACTCCTCTCTCGATCTCATCCTTGTGCCTCATGAATGACACCCTCTTTCCCTCTCCACCCATCTATTGTCCACTGTCATTTTTATCAACTCTTCATCTTCTCCATGATTGGCATCCATATTTTATGGCTGTAAATGAGTCACCGTACATCATCAAGAACCATGGTCATGGGCAATTATTTCGGTAAAAATGGAATACGAGTGCCCACTGATAAATCTGCAATGAAAATCTTGGGTAATTTTGATCGCTATGTCCTAAGTTCCGTAGGGGCGTTGGAGAAGTATTGTTTGGATACCTAATAGGTACTGCCAAACGCGGCATTATTGACACTCACCCCTTGGTGACATACTTTACAGTCCTCTGTTTCTCTGCTTTACACTCTATATAGTGTTCCTGTCTATTGCTTTGATGAGATTTCAGGGAAACATTTACCCTGCTTGTTCATCAAACTCTAGCGTGACATTTGACAACGGTGAAAGTGGACGCGTAAGCCTCATTTCCCGCATTCGGAAGGGAATGCGTGAGGTACGCACACGTGGCGCTGAGATCGCGTGTTATATTTTCTCTTTAAGCGTGCATCACTTAATTGATTAATTACATAGTGGTTTAAAAGGGAGAGTGTGAAATTGGGTCAATGTTCATTTTTTAATTGTATTATATTATAATTAATGTATTTAATGGATTATTTGAAATTGGTTTATTGGAAGAATGTTAAATTCTTAGTTGTATGAGATTAGGATTAGTGCATTGTTTTTACCATGGATATCTATTCTGTTTCTAAACTTTGTATCAGATAGATAGAAACTTGGTATGTACACATTTGTTATTCATTGTACATCTAATGCTGCCACCAGGCAATAGCCTACTTGCAGCAATGTATAATAATAATAATAATAATAAATTTGTCGATGCTCTTCGATCCGATCGGGACACAAGTGAGGCCACCGACTCATTGGACAGCGCACCGACGCCCATCCATCCATGCAACGCCCCGGACGAGTCTTTTATATTACTGCTCGCTAGGCCGGCCCTTCTTTTTCAGAACTGAGAAAATTTCTGCTTTCTTAGTCTCAAAATGATCCAAATGACGTGAATATTCAAGTGTTAAAATTTGATAACTTTAAAAAAACGGAAACCCGTGCCCTAAAGGCCCTGAGTACTCAGGGCCCTCGATTGAGTTTTTTGAGACAGGAAAAGTACTATCCATATGTAAAACGTGAAATTAAAGTCCTGTAGAGTCGAATTTCTGTTTGTTTTCACCTATGCTTTTACGAGATATTGTCCGTCGTAATGCGATCCACGCCCAGGGCGCTACCACAGAATAGGGACCTACGGAATCAGAATGGTCACTTACGGAAAATAACACGTAAACTGATGTGGCCAAGATTCCACCTAGTGAGTGGAGGAGGAACTATGACCGCCATATTCCGGTACAGTAAAGCAGACGACTGATAGATAGCTCATGGACCGAAAATAGTTGGCCTTGGCTCATAAAGGCTGCTTTCTTGGGCAGTTTTCTCATTTTTGCATCTCATAATGTTTTTATCAACATTCCTCACATTCATAATTTTCATGTTTCGTCCCCTTCATGATGAATAAATACGGAAAATAAAAGCAAGAAATAATTATTTCGAGTACTCAATGCGACATATAGAAAATTACACTTCGAACCTAAAGAATATTTCTTCTTCGAGGATAGGTTTAAGCTGCTCTCATCTCTTTCGCTACTGTCATTCCATCCTCTGGCAACACGAAAAGAAAGTCAAACAACACAAATACATTCCATCTACCATAAATTCGTCAGTAAACCAGCCGAATGCAAACAATACTTACGGTTTGGAATGGGGGAGTAAGGTAAAATTTCGATTCATTACTAGTAATCAGAATTGTTTTACGTCAGAGCAAGGAAAATGCTTTTTCTAAAAAAACCATTGTGTATTTAAAATATCAGAAAAATAAAATGCCATGACCATGGCTACAAATTCTGTACAAATTTCAGTTTCTGAGTTTTAACAGTCAGAGAACTGCGAAGGTCTCTGTTGGCATACTTTATTGTATAAAAAATCCTCATTCTTACAAATAGTTTTATAAGGAATAAAACATCAAAACTTGCACAAGGTACTGAGAAAGATATTTCTTTGGCCATTAAATTCACCAATGACATCCCCACTGATGGTGTCAAAACTTGTTTTTCGAAATTATCCACAAAAGAATCCTCTAAAGCGGATATAAAATTTAAAAAATGAACATGAGGTACCTTCAAATTACCATAGACATCACCTCGCTTATTTTTATACGCCTTGTAATGTGTGAACAAGAAGTAATCATTCAACTCACTGTCAGTCTTAAGCATCTTTTTGCACTGATCGCAACAGTGGTGTGTAAGGCATGCCTTTGCCAAGTAACCACTTACGTAATTAAGAGCATTAACTGCCGGCAATTCAGTTTTATAGGAGGTGGTCCTCACCAGTAAAGGGGCATTTGCTTTTCCCTTCATTTCTATGTTACATTGAAATTTGGCACTGGATGAGCTATCTATTTGCTGCAATAAGGTGTCCATATCTGGCTCACAATTTGCGTCTTGAATTTGTTCAAAAAAGCGAAGAACAAACAGCTTTTTAAATCCCCGCTGCACCTGGATTGGTGTTGGGTTCCTAGCATTGCCACTTACTTTTCTTAGGGAGCTGAAATAGTTTTCTAGGGCATCCTGGTTAAGCCTTCTGGTTAAAAGAAAACTGAACCCCTGTTCCTTTAAGATCCCCCAAAGGTGAGACACTGCATTTATGGTAATTTTAAACCCATTTAAAAATTTCATAGTTTTTGTCACATCTCTACCTTTCTCATTCACTACAGTGATGGCATCGAGAAGGGCCAAAATTCTCGCAAAAAACGATGTTTGATATTCTGCTCCCATCCATGCCCTGTTATAGTATTTAGCATTTACCCTTCTGGAAGAGTTCAACATGTCAAAGAGCTTATCAATTTCAAATATTAATAAAGCAGTTCCTAGAGCTCTATTTTCTAGTTTCCCCAAACTAACGTACGTCCTTATGCAACTCGCAACAGTTTGGCTAATGAATTGGGTGGCAAAATTTACTTTCATTTTCTGAAAGCAATTCGGAGAAATATGAATATCTGTTACCTTCGAAAGCAACCTCAAATTGAATTTCTTGTCATGATTGTACACGTATATTATGTCACTCCAAGAAGCCACTTTTCCGCTGTAGTAAAATTTATTTTTCATAAAGTTATTGCGAAAAGACTTCATTAAATGAGGGACATCAAAAATGTAGCATACGTCCTTACCTCCAATGCCAAAGAATGGGTGCGCAGAGGTGACACCCAATCGCTTGCTTAGCTGAATAAAATTACTCCCCATGTCAGTGGTTAGGCTAACAACATTCAAACCACAACTTTGTAATTGCAAAATAGCATTGGTAATTATATCCTTGAGGGTTTCAGAAGAACACGATGATCCAACAAAGAAATAAGCCAATGGTTGTTTCCAAGGAGAAGATATTCCTCGCACCATAAGCACCAAAACACTTTTTGCTATATTAAATGTCTTTTTTACACCATCATCGTAGAAGCCCACAACTTCATCAGTTGAAATGTTATAAAATAAATTGGCCTTAATGGACATTTCATCTGCACAGAGAGCACAAACTTTATCTATGGCCATCATAGATTCAGTTTTCACCTTAAGGGCCTGTAGGAGAGATGAATTTAATCCCGGCTTATAGTTCCAGCACTGCGATATTCTCCTCAGTGACCGTGCAGAGGGAAATAAAAATTTTTTCTGCAGAAAGTAATAGGCTTGAGGACTAAGAAAATACGTTTGAAGAGCTAGTTGCTTTACGTGAGATGAATACCTCTTTCCTTGCTTACTTCTTTTATGGAGATCCACTTGATTTTGAACAAATAATGCAGTGGATGGAGGCAAAAACTTTTCGCACTGCTTCTTAAATTCTTCTGCAGTCCAAATGCGAGATTCATTAGAGGCAGCATCGAGTCGATATTTAAGATTCATTCTCTTAGATTGTTCACGAAGCCGTTTCACTTTTTTTCTAAGTGAAGATTTTCTTGGAGAATCTTGAGACAAGCAGGCAGCAGTCTGAGTACTCTTGCATGTTGCTCCTGGATGAGATATAATCGGGTCCTTTTGCACGTGATCTGTAATATTAAAATCACCAAAATTAATGAGAAATGTAATGAAATCACTCCACGTGAGCATGTATAGTTTTCGAAACAATGAATTATTGGAAGTGAGTAGGAAAATAAATTTTTTTGTGTGCGTAAAAGATATATTCTGCACAATATATCGGATTTGTGACAATTTGAAGATGAGTTTATATGGAAAAGGAGGTTTGAAAGAAGAAGAGAGCTTTCGGATGAGTGAACGAAGGGGATGAATGCATGGATTGGGGTAAGACAGGAATCATCTGAGAAAGAGATTAGGCCATTTAATGACTTTCATGCAAATTGATACGATGGGAGATAGGTCTGTACGTGATTGAGCGAAGGATTAAGCACTGAAAATCTTGAATTAACCCGTAAACGGTTGTTTTTTATAAGGGATTCAACGAATGCCGCGAAGTGCTACATACAATGCGCGCTTTGTGTTCAGAATAAACATTTGTTCCGACCGTCCCTCTTTCCTTAGTTCATGTTTACCTATTAAAAAAATCTACTTCGTGACCGGTGACTCAGTTTCCCTAGCGGCAGGGCGACTATTTCCTTTTGCCGACGAAGAATGTCCACTTGGGCCTGTTATAAGTGGCTTCGGAGAGCTCATATAAGTGCGGAGATCCTTACTGCTTCCATCTGTGGGTCTAAGTTATCTTCTTTTATTATCCAGAATTTATTTTCTATTTCATCATGGCAATGATTACGAAGGCATGGTTATTCCCGGGGTGGTCGTTTATATCCGCATAGGACCTAGGAGACCCGTTAGCGTCTCGTAAGTTTACAAATATGAATCTTAGACTGGAGGAGATTGCCTGTGACGTCTTGTGTTTGCTTGGATGCCTTTTCTTCTCCTGAAATTCGTCCCTCAGCTGACTCAGTAATGGTGGACCATGCCTATCTCTCTTAAGTCGTCCTTCAAGCAACTGCTAGATTATAGAGAAGAATAGAGTGAAATAAGTTCAAACAAGATTTTCGAGGAGTTAACTGTGCATACTATGGATTCATGTGTCGAAGAGGAAGATTCTCAGTGCTACGTGTGCATTCAAGAATATAATCAACAGTGCTCGTTTTTTATTTATTTTAAAGTATGGTTTAATAGGAAATAATTATTCCGTTTCAGTATCCAGGTACCCTGTTCTTTTTGTCGGTATTTTACGACTACCTATTTTATGTCACCTCAAGTTTATGAAATGAAAGCATTTAAAATAGTTCTTCTATTTTTTAAGTGTAACATTCCGTAGTGACTCTTGACTTCAGGAATAAGTGCGTAACGTTATAACCAACCCCTTCCCAAAATACCCTGTGTTCAACTGCAGAAAGATCGAGTATAGCAAGCAGTAAAAGGTGAACATTCTGCAAAATGTAAGTACAACATTTAATAAGCAGTATTCCAGGCCTTTAACTCTGATATTCACTTTGAGGAATGATAAGAATGCTAGAAATATTAGTGCCAAATGTTGCATTGAGTTTTCCGATCCCTCTCAAATAAAAGTTCCCCGAGAAATTTAAATACCTTTAATTAATGTAACGCTGGAGGCAAGGTACAAGCGAAAGTAACGAATATTCTGCTTAGCACACTTGTGTGAAGCTAAACATAAATAATGACGTATGTGCACACAAATATCGTAGTCCTCCAAAATCTCATGGAACACAGAATTTTTACCTTAACCGTAACCTTATCGCAAGCATGCACAAATGTGGGGCGTTATTTCTTTTCCATCGTATTTCTCATTTTACAGAGTAATATAGCATCATAGATAGTAGACGTGCCTTACTTAAAATAAGGGATACTGTGCCTTTAATACAATCTTAAAAATTCATTATTAGGGTTGCACGTTTAATAATGAAACTCATATGCTCATCAATTTGAATATCTAGTGTATTACTCACCGTAAGTTTCATTTGGATCCTCTGTAGGTACCTCAACTGCTTGCGCGGCAGTATCTTTTCTTGACTGGCAATCTTTTTTTTCTGAAATTCAATGGAGATAATTATATGATTGAATAGCACAACACCGAACTCATCGAGAGTAGAGATATCATTCTCAACAAATTAAAACGGTTTCGCGAAACCAAAGGAAAAAAGCATGCAATGTTGCTCTTTTCCATTCGTGGCATGCATTAAAAGATTAAAGTAGTTATGCACATGTATCATAAATGAAAAATTACAAACCTTTTTGGATGCGAGGTCTCTTCACTTCATGTTCCTCTCGATGAAGTGGGCGTTTTCTTTTGATGGAAACCATTGGTGGTGGATTTGGAATGTCAAACAAGGTAGGAACGGCGTGGCTGTGCAACCGATTTTTTAAATCGTTGAGGAACATAATATCTTCAAAATGGTTACTGCAAATCTTACAATTTTTATACAAATATGCGGCAGATTTGTTTAGCAAATCTTTCCTCCGGGTTGCAATGACCCATTTCCTTGCCCTAAAATTACCCATTCGTTAAAAAAAGCACTTTCATTTTGAGGAAAATATGACTCTGACTATAACTGCTAGCTTTTCTTACCTTGTCTCCTCCCTAGGAAAACGAAAGAAACTAATTCCCACAGTTTTATTAGAGGAATTGCTGCAGTTCAGGGCGGAGCACCAATTCCCTGAGCCTTTAGGCATTGCGAAGTCACTACATTAACAGATGTGTGTCACAGGTTATAAATTATATTAAATCTTAAAATCCTTCTCTAACTCCGAACACTAGCGTAGAGAAACAGATCAGCGGAAAAATCACGTCAAAATCCGAGTCGCATGCACTCTTATACCACAAGATCCACATTAATACTGTCCAGGAACATGGCGGACTTGGCGCATGCGCAGGGAAATATAGCCGCACGACATCGGCGAAGTGTCCATTCTGTGGCGCTACCTCGCACCGCAGCGCTGCTTAAGGCCGTTTCACACGGGGTATGTCATTGCGCAATCTGACGTACGCACGAAGGCGCAACCTAAATTGCGTCGTGTAAAGCGGTGAATTGCTAGAACACATGCGACAATTTGTCGATGCGAGACGGCAAAATAGCCCCTACTTAAATTGCAAGCTCGCATTCTCGCAATTTCAACAATTTTCAGATAGATTTCGCTGCAGTAACCATGAATATTATTCAGAATATTCCCGTGAACCGAGCAAAAATGTCTCACAATGTTTTCACAAAAATAAGGATCATATGTGAAAATGACAAGTTGTGTGAGAATGAATGTCTGAGTACCTATATAAAATATTTTTTTTCGCTAACTTCGAGTTATGTGCCGATCATGGTGTCTTGAATAATTGCTCGCGATACTCCAGCAGTAGATAAGTAATTACACGGAAATATCATTAGAATATAATTTTTCGCGCATTTATGTGCACGTGTTACATTAGGAATGAAAGGAATTAGGAAAGGTTTGCGTCGCATAAACTTTCTTATTCTGCTATACCGGTTTTTTTAATGAGTGATTGATTCTTTGATTCATCTCGAGTGTACGTTCTATGAACATATATATTAATTTAAGTTCATGGGAAGTTCCATTGCATTTCCGAGAGATATGAGTTTCACCATGTACATAAATGTTACAATATTCTAGGGCATTCCATGAATTTGATAGACGTGAAAAGTTTGTTATTTTTGATTATGGTCTTATTCCGATCAGTGCGCGTCGCGCAAAAGTATAAATTCTAGATAGAAGCAAAAGCAATCTTATCTATGCGTGGGATCTTCGTCTCCTTTTTCACTGTTTTACCTTATTAATTATATGCATATTATCGTCTGCTTAAGTTTCAAGATAACCACTTAGTGTCAGTGAATTTACACGAAACAGACCAGTATGTCAATAACGCTGCGCACTGAATTTCTTTTGTTCCCCGTGCTAACATGTAACACGCAACTCGTGCACTCAACAGACGACGAATTTTGTGAATGAATGCTTGATTGAGAGTACCGTGTAAAGCGGTAGCGCATTCGTCAACGCAATGATTATTGCACGCGAGATTGAGAAGTGAATGCGGTGCAAAGCTGCGCAAAAACGTCCCCTGTATAAAACGGCCTATAGGTACGGCCCACACCACTGGCTGGAGTAATATGTTTAGAAAAGTAACCTATGAAAAACAATTTGTGTCAAAAAATGCACTAATTTATTTGCAACTACTGTGAAAACTTTCGAATTCCGTACTCGAAAAAATCATTTTTGCAATTTTCTCCAGCTTATTTCGATTTCAGCCCACTGTGCGGTCGCCCTCCGAGTGGATCGATCGCATTACGACGGACGATACCTCGTAAACGCTTAGGGATAGGTCAAAACAAACAGAAATTCGGCTCTGAAGGACTTTACTTTCACGTTTTACATATGGGTAGTACTTTTTCTGTCCCAAAAACTCAATGGAAGGCCCTGAGTACATGGGGCCTTTGAGGCACGGCTTCCCGTTTTTTAAAGTTATCAAATTTTAACACGTGAATATTAACATCATTTGGATCATTTTGAGAGTATGAAGGCATAAATTTCCTAATTCTGAAAAATAAGGGCCGGCCTACTGTTCACGTCTCTGGAATTGTTGATAGTTCCGTTCTCCCAGCAGAATAGCAGGAATATTCCCGTTTTTTTTTTTTTTCAAGCGGTGCATATATCATGTACTACATGATATTTGCTCTTGAGAAATTTTGGGGTAGATTTTTATCGAAAAAATTTAAATAAATGAAAAAAGTTATTGTTTTGGTAGCAATCATGTTTTCCGTCTCTCATAAATTTCTGTATCAAAGCAACCGTAAAGTTAATCTTTTTGAATTCTTTTGAAGTGTGTCTCGTTGGCGAAATAGAATCAAATACCAGGAGTGGCTTGCAGTGAAACGTTTTATCACACTTAATATGAATCCAGTCGTAGTACCCAAAATATTGTGGTTATGAGTCGGTGAACATTGAACATCACGCAAGGATTACTATAGTCCTCATCAACTTCCCCCTGTGCTTGCTACATTTAGTGTTGGCACAGAAAACCGTGTCATCGAATTTTGATAGTGAAAACTAATTGGAATTTTGATAGAGCGAAATACTAATCCTACCGCAAATGTAATCGCTCGCTTCTGCGTTACATTTGGCCGTAACTTAATTTTATGAGCGTATTAATACTTGCTCGTCTTCACTGATCAACAATCCTAAGACTGGTTTGACGCAACTCTCCATTCAATTCTCCTAGCAGCTAATTTTTTCACACTTACGTATTTCTTCTCTTTCGCATCCTTCTTTACTCGCTCCATGTATTTTGTTTGAGGTGATATTTCCTTTCCCGTTCTTGCTATCTACTTGACCCTCAACGATTGTCTTCATCTGGCCATCATGTCACAAAATATGACCTCTAAGGTTGCTCCGTCTCCTTATCAAGGTTTTAATCATGCTTCTCTTCTCTCCTACTTTTCTTAGAATGACCTCAATACTTTCTCGAGCGATCCCTTTGATCCTTAGCATTCTTCTGTCGCACCGCATTTCGAACGCCTCTCCCTACCCTTGATTTCCCCTCAGCTGCCATTGCCCATGCCTCACTTCCAAAGAGAAGCATTCTTCAAATATAAGATCTGATAAACAATTTCCTTACTTCTACGTTTAACTTTCCCGTGTGGCAGTAGATCTTTCTTTCGTTGGAATACTCGCTTCGTCTGGGATATCCTGATGCTGCTGGGCTTTCTTGCCTCTCCCATCGCTACCTATCCTGCTTCCCAAATCACAGAATTCATTCACCTCTCCCAGTTTTTGTTTCCTTATTTTATTGTTCATCTCGACTTCTTCTCCTCTGCTAAATGCTATTATCTTGGATTTCTTTGTGCCTATTTTCATCTGATATCTACCCATTACCCTACTCATATTAAACAGAATCTCTTTCAAATCCTCCTCTGTCTCTTCTAACACAGCTATGTTGTGACCAAATCGTGGCATGCTACTTTTTTATCCATGGATATTCACTCCCGAGGCCTTTTCTTTAATTTCATCAATGCGCAGCCTTGTCTCACTTCTTTCCTAAATCTTGCGTCTTCAAAGCTGATCCCGGATTTTATCACCGCTCCCTGGATTTTTGCATAAACTGTGGATGATTCTCTTTTCATTGTGAAGAACTCCAATTCCTTTCATGATTCCAAGCACTAAGTTCCAATCCACGTTGCCAAACGTCTTCTCCAAGTCCACCAACGAAATGATCGGGTCTACTACATTCTCTTCTCTATGAGCAGTATAAGTAACAACATGGGTTCTCTTGAGTATTTGCTTTTTCTGAACCCGAATTGGTCCTTTTTTTAATATTCTTCTGTTCTTCGTTCTATTTTTCAAATAAATGATCTTAATCAGTATCTTTGATGCATGTGTTTTCAGGCTTGTGGTTAAAAAATGATCAC
The DNA here is from genome assembly GCF_921293095.1 of Ischnura elegans. NCBI lineage: Eukaryota > Metazoa > Arthropoda > Insecta > Odonata > Coenagrionidae > Ischnura > Ischnura elegans. The sequence goes on along the minus strand of NC_060259.1, from coordinate 1,741,546 downwards.
ATTTCTTCGCTCTTTTCTTCAATTGGGATTGTAATATTCCTCTCAAAATCCTTCGCTGTGTCACTTCATGAATGCACATCACTTCCGATTGTTTACACCTGCTTCAAGGTCTTTCCTCCTGCATTTGAAATTAGCTCTGTCGGAATATCGTGGATTCCAGATATTTTATTCATCCGCAGGTCTTTTACTGCCGCAATAAGTTCTGCTCTTCAATGTGGGCTCCCATGTCATATTCATCCATTTCCCTTTCCCTTTCGTTTAGCTTTCGTTTTGAGGCTGTTTCCGTTGTACAACTCTTTGTTTTACGTCTTCACAGATATTTTTCATCCACGCTTCTCTAGCCTTCCTCGCTTTACGACATATTCCGTTTCAACACATTTAGAGGCCGACTTGAGGAAACTCTTGTAATATTCGTGGGTTAAATTTTGAACGGTGTTCTTCTGAAGGGTTAGCCCTCTTCATTTCCAATTTCAATAACAACCTAAGTTTTGTTGCTAAATAGACATATTTTCCTTACATTTTCGAATTACTGACTTGTGCACTGGGCTGAAAAAGGTTTTTCTCAATTTTTTAAATTGAGCGCATTTTAATCTGAATTTTTTCTTGGTATTATCGTATTCCACTTTAACTTACATTCCGTATTATAAATTTCATTGAGTGTATTTAATTTACACTGAGTAATAATATTTTACGGGACGAATTGAATGTCATAAACAGGCGATTTTACACTATCTACGAAAACATTATTTTTACTTTGAACTCCTCCATTGCCATTTTGTGTTACAGTCACCTGTTTCATTGAAACTTGCTTCAAGGCTTCAATGTATTTGAAGAAAGATATGTTCGTGGTGGCGAGAATGTGAAATTATTATTTTAATGGCTTTCTAAAACGGGATGCATATTTTTCTAAATAACCTTCTTCGCCTGCTAATACTCTGGATTTTGCAATCATTGATGAAATATCATTGGATTGCAGCCTAATTCAACCACAATGGAGGCTGTTTTTCATGTGGGTCACCGATTTCGACGAATTTTGGAAAATTGCCGTTACTTGATTAGAAAACGAAAATCCACGTCATTTTGCAATTCCAGGAAACGATTTATAAGATGTTCCAATGTTGTAAAACTGCAATTTTAAGAAAGCGTTTTCACGTTAGATCATATCTCCGAAATAGGAAACCATGCAAAGTGTCAAATTAAAGGACTCGAATTAAACGTATGAAAGATAGATTGTTTTATGAAGCTTAATTTCTTTATTACCCCTTCTCTTTTTCTCATTTTTTCAATTTTGTGGGTGCAATACAACGCTCTACAACTTTGAAAACATTTATCAGGGTAATCCGTAATATTTCCTCTAAGAAATAAAAAGAATTAAGTGAAGGCGTGCCGCCGCATCGGCGTCTGGCTCTTCGCATCAGACGCCATAACGCCATAAATAGATAAGGAAGAGAAATATGCATTCAATGGCTCATTGTAAAGACCGAAACAAATTATGACCTTGTTATTTTACAGTATTTAGACAATTTTTAAGTTAATTACAAAATTCGAATTTTCTAATCGATTTTTACAAATGTAGCTTTTATTTTCCTCCTTTCATCCTGCTCTCCATTTTTCTTCGAATAGCCTTCATTACGTTCTCAGGTACTATCATTTGCAAAAGTCTTGCAACAAATCGAGCGGCGCCACTTTCGCTCCACAAAGATTGTCCCCGGAAATTGTATGGTTTTCGGGTGTATGCAACAATTCAATACTAGTCTTCATGGCTCAATGCATGGAGAACGGGTCATTGGGTGGGTGAGGTATTTTGTCATCCTTTTCAGTCTCGGGATTTGACCGCTTCCATTTAAGTGAAATTAATGTTAATGATATTCCCCCAAAGACATTGTAGCATTTAATGCAGTAGGAAAGATCGAAGGTAATTCCTCGGAGAGATTTTAAAAAGTTGGTAGCTTGGCTCTTTTTGAGTGATCTCAGCTCTTTTCAGAGAGCTGGAAATCACGAGTCGTCCACTGTGAACATGGCAGACTTGTGTTTATATCAATCGACTCGGGTTGATGTTTTAACACAATATATACGACATATGATACGAGGCAGCTTTGAAATTCCCAGTGTTTCATCATATAAATATCTGAGCAAACACGTAAAATATGAATTAGTTAAGCTGATCGGCATTAATCGTTGCGTAAGTAATAATAGAGTTCTCCGACGTCCGTCAATCGGTAAAGATGTATTCCTTTCCACTTATTCAAAGTATGACGAGGAAAACTTAATTCCAGCTAAAAGTCCCATTTTTAATGATTGTCGGATTTCAACAGGTATTGTTTGATAATATGTTCTACTGCTGAATTAGTGTGAATGCGAATAATAACTCCAAGCTGCTATGTCGTTGATGATTAAGTTATCTTATTTAGATGCAATCATTTACATATACTCTGATGAATTCGGGATAATGTAGGATACTTACTTAGCATTATTAATTGAATTTTCTACTTGCATTAAGTAGGTAACATTGTATTAGGAAATGTGTTTGTTGGCAATATACGTTTTATGTTTAAGGCATCAGTGGAACTGCAGCTCATTTCATAAAACCTTTCAAGTCGAGTAAGAAGGACGTAAGCAAATCCTAACACAATTTCTGTTTGTAATGAATGTATACGCTTGCTTCATTAGAAATACAAATACTGAGTTTGAAACATAATAACAAATAATAATAACTTAAAAAGACGTTACCATACCGAAGTCGCAGGCGACAACATCATTATATTCCTATTGTATATACTAACCGGCCGAAACATAGAGTATGCGAAAGCCTCCGTGCTCAAGTTATAATCATATAAACGAATAAAAGACTAATATACCGAGAAAGTGATTATTTTGATCAAATTCGTTCAAGTGAGAAGCCGCATGAGAAGCACACGAAGGAGCTCAGTGTTACAATAACTGTAAATAATGAAAATTACCGTAACATGACTTTGAGCTAGAAATAGCTCTGTGACAGGAAGGGCCCGCGTTCAAGTCCTTCCCGTGGCCGAAAATTTTTTATCCTCCGCACAGCCGTATTTTATTTTAAAGATTTTTTATTTTTGAAATTTATGTTAAGAGGGTACTAGCTGTTGAATTTGAGCATTTTTTGCAACAATTTATAATTTAAATGACCGTGCGACGGGAACCATGCGTAGTTAGCGCGGTAGGATGAATCAATTGCGTTTTCTTAAAGGAACTCCAATCAGAATCACTGGTGAATGTAATTCCTAGTGCTATATGCTGCTGCTCAACTGTAATATGTAACTGCTCAACATTATTAACCTTTGGAATGAGAACTATCGTAATAATCTAAGGTTCCATATACGTAATTTCTTAAATAGATCATTTTTATCTGATTAAAAAGAAAATTATGAATGATATTTTGCAGCGATTATGCTGTCCGTCTATGTAGTATGCTGCCTATTTGTCATCAACTTGTCGCCATTTCCTACCAAGTTAATTTCTCCAGCAAAGTTTTTCTGAACAATTTTACCCTTTTTCGTTTCGTAAATGAGCAGTGACGGAAACTTTTCTTAGAGATAGAAAAAGATATAAATTAAGTGGAGAATTTTACTTTTAAACTTTAGGCTTCAGTTTACAATCAGTGTTTTTTAATACAGTAATTTTGTTGGAAAGGGACAGAATGTGAGACTAGCTGATCTACTAAGTACAATCCTAGGAATAACCTATGTAATGGTAATCCTTAATCGCGCACGCACCACGGTGCTCATTTTTAAATATTGGAAAGGCTTATCTTGAGGTATTTATCAACTATTTTTCTAGTGCGTACTTTCTTCAAGAAAATTGTGGCATCAACATGTATATGATAGTGCTACAAATTGGCCCTATTTACACTATTTTGGAAGTACGTGAGAACCACTTACGGCCTGCAAGTTTTACTCCAGGTAACCTACTTCTCGTCCCTGGCTGGTAAAGTTGCGATAAAGATGTAGGGCAAGACGAGGTGCAGGACCTATTAGCTGACCAAAACTACGGCCCGGGAGCACCCGATTCAGCGTTAAGAGCTGAGGGAGCGGCTAAATTATGCGCAAAGTATTTTACCTCCCTAATAGATGCGCAAAGGATTTTACCTCCCTAATAGATGCGCAAAGTATTTCCCTCCCTAAAAAAGGGCGAATATTGGTTTAAATTGACTTTCAATTTAATCTCTGTCCGTTGTTGTTATTGGACACCTTACCAATAGAGGCATTCATGGATAGGGAAAAGTCGTACTATTAAGTCACTCTTTAAGTTGGTTGTCCTTAATAATATAATAATGGCCGAAATATTAAAATCGAAACAATAACTAATTTATTATAACAAAAAGAAGATTAATGCGACATGATCACTAAATATGTTAGTGCTATCGTAAAAATTGAAGCCTCTTCTAGATATGTAAACAGTAAAAATAGAGACACACATTCTGCTAGCAACGATGACGCCTAGCGATTTTTTTTGGCAATCAAAATTCAATTTTTTCCGAAGAAACATTTCCATCGGTGTAAATATATTTATCCAATTAACAAATTGATAATTAATGAAGAAGAAAGCTTATGGAGCTATCTTTATCAGCTTCAACCTGCGTGAAGAACTATTTAATGCCCATCAATTAAATATGGTGGAGACGACAGAGTCGTGTTTTTTTCCGGAAAATTGCCAGTTAATTTTTTTTCATTTATTAATTCTTCTATATCGAACAAATATTTCAACAACTTAATATAAAGTCTCCTGAACGACGTTGAATCCCTAAAAGAAAGGGTTACGAGCGAGTTGATTTCCGTGTTCCTAATGGCGAAATCGTGCCCCCAGCCGGCCTTATGGGGTTTACCATTGGAAGCCAGGCGTCATAGGTACCCACTCTTTTAACGGGTGAATATTTTCAATTATCTACTCCAGTCAACTACGGGTACAAAAATAATCTCAAACGCCGCGACGACTTAACAACATCTACGCTCGTTTACTCAACTGAACATCGTAATGATTTCCTACGTCTCACTCCCGTATCACGATGACCCGTTCGTGAGTCGTTCCCGAGCTACCATGAAGATTCATACCTAGATAGTGATCATTCAAACTTAATGGTGGCCAGAAATCGACAATGGAGCGAAAGTGGCGCCGCTCGATTTGTTGCAAGACTTTTGCAAATGATAGTACATCTCGACATGCATAGCACCCAATATTCCTCGCTCACCCCCTCATATCAATTTATTAACCCCTTGTAAAAATGCGATTGTAAATATGGAGGACCATCCATGCGTTCCACCCAACGGGTGTTTTTTTCCTGTATCGAAGGATTGCCTTTCTGGACCTGTTTCCTCCCGGCCACTCACCACCTTACCCCTGCTACTTCAACATGCATGCACTTCATTATTGCAATGCATGAAGAACGTTTCTCCACGCGAGTGGAACCGAACGTGTATCGCCGGAATTTTCTGCAAATGATCTTTCTTAATTCAAGACTTTTAAACTGAGGCATTGATTGCATGCTGAACTAAATTTCTTTCTTTCCTGAGATATGAAGTGTAATGCGAACACGCTTTCGTAAAAATTGTGGTTGCATGTTTACAGTTTAACCGTTGCATGCATTTCAAAAAGACTTAGGGTTTTCCGTTTTCTAATCAAGCGAAGGCATTTTCCAAATTTCGTCGTAATGAATGAGCCAAGGGACATGCGTCCGCTCGAATTTGGGTGAAATGTCCCAGCTCGCTATTCGGCATTTTATGCCTACTCCCCACGTTCCCCTCTCATTCATCTAGCTGGAAATTTCCATCTCGGGAAACATTTTGTGAGTTTGTCTCTATTGTCTCCCCGCAGTGCCAACACCCGGATGGACAATGAAGTGACGCCGGTGTATTTGGCGGCGCAGGAAGGCCATCTGGACGTGCTGCGCTATCTGGTGGAGGAAGCAGGAGGCTCTCTGTACACGAGAGCCAAAGACGGCATGGCGCCCATTCACGCGGCTGCTCAAATGGGATGCCTTGCCTGCATCCAGTGGATGGTGAGTGATGATGCAAATTGAAATGCTCTTCCTCAGCCAAATTGCCTTTTTCAATGTTATGCCAGTGGTCGCTATAGCATCGAGGGTGAATGACAAGGTGTTATTCCTACTTACAGTGGAGTATTTTGAAAAAAAATGACCGATTCTGCATTTCCCTCTGTATGAAAAGGCTTTTGAAGTAGTCGAAATTCTTTTTATTTACAAATCACTTAGAAAAAACCGCAGGATAGGATTTCAAATTTTATGTCTTTAAGAAGGATTCAAATTCAAAATTTAATAATCCATTATTGGGTAAAATTTAACGTATTGTCTTGGTTATGCAATTAACCCTTATTCTCGAAATGCTGTACCACGTGTGCAACGCAGAGCTCACAATAAGCATCTCGTGTTTTGAAATTTTTTGCTGATGTTGCTTGCAGTTTCAGTTAGCGTTCGTTATCTTACATTCATACTAAAAAGTATATAAGCCTTCCCATCATTTCTTAAGCTTGCGTAGTAAATAGTCTGCAGTCCACTGGACGGTTCAGTTTCATTCACGTAGATCAAGTGGCTTCAAGTGTTGGAAGTAAACACTAATATTAGAAACTAATGCCTACAGGTAACTTCAATGTTTATTTTATTATAAAATTGTATTTAATGGATTCCGAGTAAGGTCAGTCTCGCTACAAGAGAATAAGGAACGAGATTGGTCGTAAAGCGAGGAAAGCTAGAGATTCGTGGATGATGACCCTTCGCCAGGTTGAGCAAAATAACCTCGTACTAGGGAAAATGTAAGCGGCCTGTAGAATAGTGAGGAACCATTTCAAAGAACGGAGTACAAGATGTGATACGAAAAGGGACAAGTATGAAAATGTGTGAATTGAAAACGAAGGAGAAGTCAGGAGATGGAAAGAATTAAACCATGAAAGGAATGAAACCACGGAATCAAACTCAGCTCAAAAATTGTCGACGGGGAAAGCGAAGTATAAGAGGATGGAATGGAAGCCAGCATCTTCAGGTCGGAATTTGACACTGCAATAAGAGGCCTGCATCAGAGTAAGATTCCAGGAATAGATGATATTCTAACAGAGCCTTTTAAAAATGCAGGAGAGAAGGAATCAACTCAATTGTGCAAAACTATCTGCGATACGTTCTCTTCAGGAGATACACTAAGTGACTTCGAGAGGAACATCATCATATTTATTCCCAAAAAGAAGAGAGCAGAGAATTGTGAATATTTAAGGACCATAAGCCTGACAACAATTGCGTCGAAGAAACTAACGAGAACTATCTACACTAGAATTGATCGAAGAGAAGAAGAAATCCTGGATTAGGACCAATTCAGATTTGGGAATAGCAAGAGAACAAGACAAGCACTTTTGCCTCTTATGCTGATCTTGGAGAAGGGAGTGGAAAAGAAAAATGGGCTTTCTTGGCATTGGTTGACATGGAAAAGGCCATTGATAACGTGGGTTGGAGTTTAAAGCTTAGAATTCTGAAAGAAATTGGAGTGCTCTATAATGATCTTAAATTTGTTCATCGTTTGTTTAAAAATCAAATAGCTGTGATAAAATCTGAACTCAACTGTGCACAAACAAGAAAAGGAAAATACACAGGGTCCCTCGTAATTTTTAATTTTACATTTTGAAAGCAATCCATGAAATCAAAGAGAAGACTTAGGCCCGTATCCAGAAACCTCACTAGTGCTAGATACGTCATCATCTGATGACGTAGCCGCTGTAGCGGCCGAGCACCGCTACGATCACCGCTGCAAAAGTCTAGTGAGGCCCATAGCATGCTACTCGCTACAAGTAATATGGCCGCCGGGTTTCGTCTGCTTATCGTCTCGCATTTATTATTAATAATTATTGATGTTTAAAGGGCTATAAGCGCATGATAATTATTTATTATAACTTAAAAATATAGTAAGAATGCTTCAATAACCAGCTCTTATCCTAATGAGTAAATATTTTACGTAATGTAACTACCAATAAATACTGTCAACAATACCGTGATGAAACCTGTTCGTTTTCACCGTTTTAATGGCAATTAACTTCTGAACGGGCCCTCCCCAGCAGAAGAGAAGGTTGTCTCAACGTTGTAGCAACGTTACAATGAGAAAACATACAAGTTGTCACAACGTTTCTTAAAGTTGCCACAACGTTGAGTCAACGTTGTCACAACGTTTAAGTTCCCAGAAAACAACGTTGTGACAACGTTGTCTTAACGTTGCCACAACGTTTTGACAATATTGTCTTACCGTTGTCACAACGTTGAGACAACGTTGTCACAACGTTGTTTCCTGGGAACTTCAACGTTGAGACAACGTTGTGACAATTTTAAGAAACGTTGTGACAACTTGTATGTTTCCTCATTGTAGCGTTGCTACAACGTTGAGAGAACCTTCCCTGCCGCTGGGAAAGCCTGCAAACTTGTTGCATCAAATCTGCTGCATACATACCTGCTGGGTTATATCACACACCACTCATACTTACCATATTATTCCTCTTGGTAACATGTCTCATCACGCACAGAAAAAGCTAGTTTCACACCCCCTATGTATGTAATGACACTTGCTTAGGAAAAGGTCTTAAATTTTCTTCTACTGTAATATGTAATGACTGGGAATAACCTTAAATTACTATAACTAAAACTGAAAAATTCTCTTGCCAATTAAAACTTCTTCTCAAATCATTCTTCTTCATTTAATATGCACATAAGTTGGCAGATAAATTTAGTGCTAAATATATGTTGTTTAGTGCTAAATACAAAAACGATGCTCCGCGAATAAATGCTAAAAATAGTTAATTCATCCCACAAGTTGCTTACATGTTGAGGACTATCGCCACGATAAAACCTTTTTTTCCAATTTTGGAATGCTGAATGAGAATTGACCCAGATATGGTCCAAAATCAGTAGAAAAACCAACGGTAATATTTGGAGTAATTTCTCTAAAAATAGGTTGTATCGCATAATGGAAGAGTATAAGCAAATCATAAACATTAGTTGAATTGCTAATTCACATTTATATACTTTACATAGAAAAGTATTATTAAGGTTAAGAAATTCACTAGTACATTCCAATATTTAAAGCAAGAAATGGTGACACAATGGATTAACCACTTATTGTACATGAAAGATGGTATAGCTAAAAACACCCTACATTCACACCATCTTTTCTAATTCACAAAAACTTTTCAAACAGTTTCAGATTACGGAAATGACCTTAGGCTATAAGTTGTCATACAAATGAAAACCTGAAATAGCTTTCTTCATTAAAAATAACTTTTAAAAGAGTCAAAATAGCGATATTAATCAGTAAAAAGTAATTGCTGAATGTGTAGGTATATGATTTCATCAAAGTTCAAGTGAAGTTGGAATAGGAACACTACCATAAAAACAATTGCATGTGGGCATCAGCTATACGGAGATCACACTTGAACTATCCCAATTGCGTACTCGAGGAATAATGGATATTTTTACCCATTGCCAGAGGTTTACAAATGATATTTGTTTTCACCTATAGTAAGAAAGGACTAAACATTAATCTTGAGCGAAGTAGAAATGGAAAATGCGAGTATGTATATGTAAAGCCTATAAATATGAAATCGTATGGCATCTACTCACATGAAAAGTAACGTAGAGAGTAGGAATGAAAAAGTTTATGCGGTGAATACAATATTTAATAACATTCTCTTGTTACAAATGAACAACGGGACAGCAGCTTTTGGCTGTCCTCTTTTGTGCATGCCTCCTTCTCTGTCTTTGGTGCCAGGGAAAAACTTATGCAAGCCTCATTACCCATACCAGCGGATATGTTAAAAACTTTCCAAGCTGCTCCTTTGAAAGTGAATTACAGCAAAATTACTTATCATGAGCTAGGAAACAGCTTTAATTACAATAGGCACTTATTAGCTATTGCTTGGTATGAATGAGAGAAGAAAGGCTTTTCTTCCATTCTGTTTGCCTTTTGTAGAATCCTTCCAGATCCCTAAAAAGGGTATCAACCGCTGAACCTTTTTGCTTGCTTCATCACCACCTAGACGAGTAGGCAGTTAAAATTTATGTTAGCCAGATTTTAAATATAAATATGTTATCATCCATTTTCACAAAGGTTTTTTGAGTGTGTTGTCCACGCCAAACTCTAGTATACAAACTAAAATAACTCTGTTTAATTCATTTTCACATTATGAATATCACCATTTAGATCATTCTTTTCTATTGACCAAGTTTTAAAGACAATACCCAGTTTTTAGCATTAGAGTAATGTCAAAGCAAAGAGTTTGAAACAAATGAAACTAATACAATGTGGCTCAAAGATTTTTCTTTAGTTTTCCAAAATTTAGGGTCATTCCATGTCAGTTCACCCAGGCCATAGCACAGACTCCGATTTTTATGAAATTTTTGTCACTAGCTACTACCACCTATATAATTACCCATGCAAAAAATATTTCCTCCCTCACTCTCATGGCTTGCAAGATATGAGAGGTCAAAGCTTGAGATGTTTGCTCAGACGTGGCAGTAGTGGGATCCCAATTCAGTGTGTAGGGCACAAGATAAAAATTCATAGCTCAGAAACCAAATAATATATTTGAATGAAATTTTGACCCATTGTGTATCCAAATACGTAGCTTCCATAGTAACTCCTTTCATCCCCCCCTGCCTTGCCAAAATAATGTCAAAAATTGTTAATTAACCGATTTTTTTAGCTCAAAAACATTTCTTCATATTTTCAGAATAATCACCAAAAGGCAGACTAGTTAACTCATCCAATTTCTTTAATTAGAGGTAAATATGCGCTCCTAAATACTATGAAATAAAAATGGTGGTATTTTTACTACCACTGAGTAATAGTAGGGCCCTCTTCGCTTCAATAGCATTGAGGTGTCTTACCCTCGTCCCGTCCCTTCCGAACCTATCCTACCCCGGAGGCGTCGACGGGCTCCTATCGCGGCGGTGCCTCTTTCCTTTTTCCTTCCCCTCCCCGGGTGATCGGGCGTATAAGCCACTGGCTCAGTTCCCGGCCCCGGTGTGTTGTATCCTCGAAGGGCACCCCTGAGCCCTCATGCATTGCCACTGAGTATTTCAGGATTTACTTTTTTCTGCCTCAGCGTGGGGGAATTTGGACCTGTATTATAAGATAATAAGTACAAGTGTAATCATAGCTTTATGACGATGTATTTGACATAATGGCCAGTAAATCTAAGACCAAACAAGAGCCACAATAGTCAATGTGGCTCTTGTTCATATAACATTTATGAGAACAATACTTGTCTTGTGGCAGCTGAGAGGAAAAGAGCCCAAATGTCTTGGAAATGTTCCGTGAAATTATGCTCCTTTCCTGGAATTCACCTACTTTACAAGTGTTTAGTTCATGGAAAAAATTGTATGAACGTAAATTAGACTCTGACTGTGCATTATAGGATAAATGAAAATACTAACTCAATATTATTTAAGTAATACACTTCAATCAACTACACTTGGTTTGTCATTGATAAAACAATGTGATGCTGAAGTTTTCATCTGAACTGATCCTCTTAGCTCCCATGGGTTCTGGTAGAGTGTACTACTTCGATGAAAGAAGGTGACTTTGTACAACACCAGTTCAGCCGGACTCATTTCACCTTTATGATTGAAGAGTATTATTTAAATATTTTTTTAAAATTAGTGTTATCATTTACCACACAATGCACAGTAATAGTCAAATGTACGTTGATACCATTTTTTTCAATACACAAAACAAACTATGAGCAAATATCTCAAGCAATGAGCCACTTCTGGGCAAACATTTCAAACTTCGACCCCTCATATCTTGCAAACTCTGAGAGTGAGAAAGGAAACATTTTACATGGGCCATTAAATAGGTGGTAGTAGCAGGCGACCAACATTTCTTAAAAATCCGAGTCGGTGGGTGTAATTTCGAAAATTTCCCGGGTAAATTGATATGCATTGACCCTTTACTAAATTCCAAAAATTTATTGTGCATTCTTATTGACGTTCTTCACATTCAATGACTGCGACGAAGTAGCTTACATAGTTTATAAACCTAACTATTCTCGACAATTACGAGTCACGGCGCCATGAGACGAAAACTGTTCTCCGATTAAAATTTCCAGCTAATCAGATATTGCCGTTGTGCTAAAAACAACACTTATTTCTTCGCATTATATATTTCTGTGAAAGCGCGCCGCTTAAAGGCTGAAATTTTTACAATAGGCAACAGTTTCTCCATAGTAGAGATTCCGGCCTTATAGAATCGCGGTTTCACAGTAACCATTAAATTTGATAAAAAGTAAGCTTTGGATTGTAGTGTAATTATAATATCTGATTAGTTATTAAAGTTTAAACCCTAGTCTACCAGATATATGCGCAGGCAACACACATTCAAGAAATCCACTTAGTAAAAATAGTTCACAATAATATGAAAGTATAAACTCTGCCTGATACGAATCATAACACACAAAAAAATTACTCACCCGCGGATGATACACTTTCGAAGGATTTGGAAGGATTCCGCAAAAGTCAAACATAACATCTCACATTCCGATGACCATTGATTCGCAGCTCAATGCAAATGATTGCAACTCAATTGGGGCGAGAGTAAAACCAAGAATGAAAATTGATGCACGCAAGAAAGTAAACAACGCTGAAACATCATCATGGTGGCAGAAATTTTGTATCGATTGAACTTCGATAGATCGATAGTTGTAAAACACGGGCGGTAGTTCGAAAATCATAACAGAGGATATGAAATATATGATCGTTGATATGAAATACGTGAGAATGAAATCATATCTAACATACCGCTTACCACCAAAATTTACTCTCCTTGTTGAGATATTTCGCTGTGGCCATAGAAATATCTGACACAGATGAAGAGTGTTTATACTTCTCTTTGTACATCTACATGTATTCATTGCAATCGCATTGCATCATGATGTGCATCCTTTTTTTTAATTTTAAATGGGTTTATTGAATATGATGTGTGTGTGATACTTAGTGTTAATTATTTTCTGTTGTCTACAGTGAAGTTATGTGTAGGAATATGGCTAATGGGTTCTCCCGTAAATAAATAAATACAGCTTGCTGTTTGCAACAGGTATGACATGGCAATTTTGCAGCAGGTATGATATGACAAATCTGCTATTGGTGCGATATAGCATGTCTTCTGCAGGTGTGATGTTTAAGTCTACGGCTAGTATGTGTTCACATATCTCGTAAGTTTTATTCAAGCTTGCACGTAGCTTTGAAGCCAGAATTAGCTTTCACAGCGAGTTTGCTGCAAACTTGCCGCGACAAGGATTGTCGTTTGACGAATTTTTCAAAGAACTTTGGAAACAATTTAACCGTTGATTATGGACAATTTTTTGCGTTCCTTACCTAGATGATTTTCAGACAGTTATCGGGCGCCTTCGTTGAAAATATTCTAAACGGAATCGAATGATTAAAGTCGATGCATACCAAAAAAAAGCTGTTTAAAACGCGATTCATGGACTTTAGATACGCTTAAACCTTAGATTATGGAATGGAAAATCTAATAGGCAAATAAAACGTTGCTCACAATGTTGCAAAGTAACGTTGCCATTAAACGTTGTCAAAACGTTGCATCAACGTTATCATTACAATGCAACATTTGTAACGTTGCTACAACGTTGAGGCAACCTTCTCTGCTGCTGGGGCTGTCATGCCTTGAAAACCATTTATAATTTTTAAAAAATAAGGGACATAGTAATGTCTCGCCTTGATGCTTTTGAAATACTTATGCCGTCACAAAAATTATGAGTTAAAGTTTAAGGGAAGGGTTGATGGAAATGGCATATTGCTTCTCAGTCCATCTCATAATGAATGTCAGGTATATCTTTGGACGTTACAATACAATACATGTATCTATTATATTACCTCAATGTCTAAAATATCCAACTACACCAATACAATCGACAGTTGTACGAGTATATTTGTCAACCACAATGACGAATTGCGCTAGTGACACCAAGGATTATTCAGCAATAAATACCATCACAAGATTTACTGAGTTCACAAACCTTTATTTATTAACGTCGTAAAACTCACTTTCAATTCAACAAATAAAATGATCACACTTTACAAGAACACTTGTCCAAGAAAAGTACTCACGAAGAAAATCAACATCAACACGACACGTACTGTTACTTCACGAATCTAATTAACACTAATTGCAAATAAAATTGTCCACGAAATGTTCACACGAAGAAAATCGGGAGCGAAAACATTAACTTTAAATTCACTAATCAAATTACACACATATTGCGAACACAAGAAGTATGTAATTAGAGTGAAACATCGGCAGCGACGAACCGTACAACTTAATGACGGCACTATTTTTAAAAAATGCTCACTTTCCTTTCATTTCGCATTGTCAACAATAATTGTAACAGATGAAAACATTTTATTTAAAAAAACATCAATTAAGTCAGCACCGAAACTTGGGTATCCTGAACAAAACTTGATAAGGTTACTCTTTTTCACCCAGCTTGGTACATTTTCTCTCGCCATGTGTACCAAGTGTCTCGACTAGTGTCGATCGCCGATGATTGCCGACTGGCCTCGGCTCTGCCGCCAGGGAAAGCCGGCCGATGCCCCAGGCCCCCGCACGCCGAAAATGTACCAAGCTGGGTGGAAAGGAGTAACCTCATCAAGTATTGTTCAGGACACACAAGTTTCGGTGCTGACTTTATTGATGATTTTTTAAGTAAATTTTTTTATCTTTTACAATTATTGTTCACAATGCGAAATGAAGGGAAAGTGAGCATTTTTTAAAAATAGTGCCGTTATTAAGTTGTACGGTTCGTCGCTGCCGATGTTTCGCTCTAATTACTTACTTCTTGTGTTCGCAATATGTGTGTAATTTGATTTGTGAAGTTACAGTTAGTGTATTCGCTCCCGATTTTCTTCGTGTGAACATTTCGTGGACAATTTTATTTGCAATTAGTGTTAATTAGACTTGTGAAGTAACAGTACGTGTCGTGTTGATCTAGATTTTCTTCGTGAGTACTCTCCTGGACAAGTGTTCTTGTAAAGTGTGATCATTTCATTTGTTGAATTGAAAGTGAGTTTTACGACGTTAATAAAGAAAAGTTTGTGTACTCAGTATTTCTTGTGATGGTATTTATTGCTGAATAATCCTTGGCGTCACTAGCGCAATTCGTCATTGTGGTTGACAAATATACTCGTACAACTGTCGATCGTATTGGTGTAGTTGGATATTTTAGACATTGAGGTAATATAATAGATACATGTATTGTATTGTAACGTCCAAAGATATACGAGACATTCATTATGAGATGAATATCATGTGCTATTGTAAACGGACTAAGAAGCAATATGCCATTTCCATCGACCCTTCCCTTAAACTTTAACTCATCATTTTTGTGACGGCAAAAATCATTATTGGTGAGTTTTCACGTAATTGAACATGGTTTTCAATGGCTCGGAACTGACATTACTTAAACTAGCAGTAACTGAGTATGGATGTAGCTGACTGGAAGACGGCTTTCTTGCTTTGAGTATTTTACGCAAATTTTGGATGTCAGAGGCACAAAGCTGGTGATTGCAACTTTATTTGGGCACTAACTATGTATATAATATTAATGGTTTTCAAGGAAAGCCACGGTCTATATCAAAGTTAATAGCTCTTAGAATGGCAAAGCCGAAGAGGTTTCAGCATAGTTGCGTTGACAGTAGTTATTTTTCGTAAAAAAGTATTTCAAAAGCATCAAGGCGAGACATTGCTATGTCCCTAATTTGTTTTTCTTTAATTATAAATGATTTTCAAGGCATGACAGGACCTGTTCAGAAGTTAATTGCCATTAAAACGGTGAAAACGAACAGGTTTCATCACGGTATTGTTGACAGTATTTATTGGTAGTTAAATTAGGTAAAATATTTACTCATTAGCATAAAAGCCGGTTGTTGAAGCATTCCCACTACATTTTTATGTAATACTAAATGGTTATCATGAGCTCATAGCCCTATAAACATCAATAATTATTAATAATAAATGCGAGACGATAAGCACACGAAACCCGGCGGCCATATCACTTGTAGCGAGTAGCATGCCATGGAACTCACTAGACTTTTGCAGCGGTGATCGTAGCGGTGCTCGACCGCTACAGCGGCTATGTCATCAGATGATGACGTATCTAGCACTAGTGAGGTTTCTGGATACGGGCCTTAGAGTGTCAATATCCACGGGAAAGAATTAGTATGTTGCGATTTTCTGACGGCATAGATGTTAGCCGAGACAGAGAATGATTTGAAGAAAACTTGCGTAATTAGGAAAGAGCATTAGCCAGATATCAATTGAAAATAAATAAAAAGAAGACTAACTAAATTGTAAGATATTAGCATGCTGCAAGTTAGAGGAGGATAGGACAAACATTAACCAAGGAAAGCCTAATCTTTGAAGAGGTAAAAGAGTTTTCTTACTCAGCAAGATGAATCACAAATGATGGACGAAGCAAGATAGAAATAGTAGAATAGCGCAGACGATAGTATAAGAGTGAGGACACAATTCATCGGGTGATATATAAATAGCATGTTTCCCAATGGGAGCGAGGCTGAGACGATGACAGACACAGCGAAGTCAAGAGTGGAATCATTCGAAATGTGGTGCTACCGAAGAATGGTGAAGAGAAAATTGATCGACCGTATAAGCAATGAGGAAGTGCTAAGAAGAGTGGGAGAAAGGAGAAGTCTTCTATAGGCCCGAAAGAGAATACGGGTCAGCATAATTGGCCAATTGTGAGGCATGTTGGCCTGATGAAAACAATCGTAGAAGGACAGGTGGAATGGATAAAGGGCAAGGGACGGTCCCAAATGAGTTACATAGGACATGTTATAAAAGATGTGAAGTAGAAGAAATAGACCCGCTATAAAAAGGCTAGCGGATAGGAGAGCGGAATGGAGGCTGCGCATGGGCGGTCTGGCCAGGGGCCGTATTCTGTATTTCGTCGGTACCGCACCGGTCGGTTTCCCTTCCCAGCCCACCGACAGCACATCATTCCGTACCGACGACGGTTGCCATACCGACGACGGCTAATTCAGCGATTCAGTATGGTCGTCGGTATCAAACCAGTCGGTACGGTTTCCCCTCCTTCCCAAACAGGAAAATCCGAATATATCCGAAGTTAGAAGTCATCTAACGTGTATCCACCGATGAAAGAAGGGTAAAAACAAGTGAAGACTCATTGGCACAGTTTGTTGTCGTCATTCTCAATCTTTTTATTTGCGGAAATTACGACTTATTGCTAGATTAAGATAATCGATATTGGATAAGTTGTTAACAATGCTTATGTAATGTGTGGTAGTAATGCTGTACCTACAGAATCGAAGGAAACAATATTACAACCAGTGGCGGTTTGCCCATAAGGACTCTCGGACGCCGCCCCTCCCAAATATTTGAAAAAGTAAAAATAATAATTATCCATTAATTTATAATTATACATTGATTAATGAAAGTGTTTTTCAGTCCCATGCATCGAAAGTGTTGGAAAAACACGAAAAGAAATAGCGCGAAAAGTTCGTATTTGTAGCCGTGGGGCGCTGGCCAGAACGTCCCAATCCATCCCCATGCAGTTATATGGAGAGTAGTAGTGGTGGGGGCTGCTGGTGCTATGACGCGTCTAACATGCTGCCTTACGGGACGTCGTCCGAGATTGCGCAGAGCGACGAGTGAGTTGACATCGCTGCGCAGGCCGGCGGGCGTATAATCTGGCGTCTTCTTGGTGCTGCCACTGAAAAGGGACCTACGGAATCAGAACGGTCACTGTACTGGGTGTAGTTATACGATTTTAATTTTTAATTGCTGGTAGGTATTGCTACAGTAAATAAATTATCCCATTATGATTGCGTTTTTTGGTGTTTGAATTCCGGAACACATAAAATCCAACCAGTTAAAGGCCGTATTGACGAAGAAAAACTATTCTCGATTATTTGCCACATTACGAATTTCAAGAACCTTGGGGAAACTAATATTATAATATTTAGGCCTTAACAATGCATTAATATCTTCCCGATGATTAGAAATGCGGTACCTATTTTTCAGATAAATTTATCAAAAGACCTGCAGTATTAGGAAAAATCAGTTAACATTCCCCACTGATTTATAATTTAAGAAATAGGTGCGAGCGTGATAGGGTGAAGGATTAAACATGATTCAAACCGTAAAACGTGACTTTAAATAGAGTCATCCAATGAATGTCAAGAAGTGCCGCGTACAATGCACCTTTTGTGTGTAGGTTCATCATTTTTCTAGCCGTCCTTGTTGTATTAGTTCATGTTCACCTAATTCATCAGCGGCAGAGCGGTAGCTGTCTGACGGAAAATGTCCACTTGGGTCTGATTTAAGTGGCTTCGAAGAGTTCACATCAGTGCGGAGATCCTTACAGCTCCCATCTGTGGCTCACAGTCGTCTTCTTTTACGATCTAGAATTTATATATTATTATATCATAGCAATGATTTCGAAGTCATGGTTATTCCAAATGCGACCCGTTGGCGTCTCGTGTGTTTACCACTTATGAATCTTAGACTCAAGGAGATGGTTCATGACGTCCTTTGTTTGCTTGAATGCCTTTGCTGACCTTAAATTCGTCCCTCAGCTGAATCAGCATTAGTGGACCACGACTTCTATCTCCCTTGAGTCGTCCTTATAGTAACGGCAAGACTCTCGAAAAG
Source organism: Ischnura elegans (assembly GCF_921293095.1). Lineage (NCBI taxonomy): Eukaryota > Metazoa > Arthropoda > Insecta > Odonata > Coenagrionidae > Ischnura > Ischnura elegans. Next base: position 1,722,833 of record NC_060259.1, on the reverse strand, counting down.
AACGGAGTGAAATGAGTTCAGACATCATTTTCGAGGATTTAACTGTGCGTAAATGCCGATTAAGAAGTTTCTTAGTGCTGTGTGTACATTCAAGAAGACAATTTTGAATTGATCAACAGTGCTCGTTTTCTTTTAGGGAAATATAGGGAAAAATTGTCCCAATTCTGTGTCCAGGCACCTTGTTCTTTTTGGTGGTATTTTTCGTCGGCCTATTTTGTGTCGTCCCTTGTTTATTTATAGACTAGTGCCCTTGCCATGTGTTCAATCGAAAAGAAATTGTTGTCCGGCGCTCATTTCAACGAACGTGTAATTGATCACTTTGCTGGACAAAAGGAAAGAAGGATGGACTTCTGCAATACAACTAAAGGCCTGTGAGTATTTCAGATTTTGTTAAAAATGTGTGAGAAATGTTTAATTATTGATTTTAAATCATACTGTATTCAAGAATCATCGCGAACACCGCCATCAAAATTTACATCTGCAATAGGAAAGCGCGTGCATTCTAGTAGTGTTTGTTGCCTAGTGGAAGTCAGTGACACTCCCCTCCCTCCTCAGGTGTTACAAGTGTCATTGCTACCTAAATCATTGCAAATGTTGTATAGATTTGACAAATAACGTATTATGATTGCAAAACGAACAACAGAAGTGTATTGCGGGCATATCCGCACGAAGAATGTATGCGATAAAACCTAAAGTTACGTATTTTCGTTTGTATTTGCAAAATATCGCAGCAAATATATTTTTATTCTTCAAAATCATTGATCAGTATAATTGAGAGTCCGGAATGAGCCGATCCGTATGACCGAGAGTCTATGGCATTTGGTATTTATTAATCAAGCTTTATTAGGAAAACTAGGTATTTTTGTTGAAAAAAAACGGAACATATGGCATCACAAAATTTAATTCCTAGATTGCCGTAAAACTTAATAAAATACACGAAATATTAAAAACTTATGACCCCCCGGTGGAGTGCGCCCCCCCTAGCATTTGACTCACGAGCCGCCACTGATTACAACATCACAATATAGTTTGTATGTGATGGAGATTGTTGTTGCTGGAATGAATTATTGAAACTATCCTTGAAATCGTAGTTTCTTTTAAATATTGGTTCCGTATATTGCTATTTATTCATGATTTGGTAATATAGTTGTCATTAAGTAAGTTCCGTCTAAATGTTATCAACGGGAAGGTTATGCCATTGGCACCGTAGCAGACGAAAATCACATACCATGGAACGTGAACGTAGGATTCAAAAGCAAATGTAAATGTTATATTTGAGGAACAAGTTAGGAAATTGTTATAAAAATATGGAGCTGGGTGTAATTAAAAGAAGTGTAATGACGAGGAAGTAAAGAAATTATGATTGGGTGAAATACATATGTATAAGTAGAGCGCATTCCAAGTGAGAGAAAATGATAATGTAGCGGCAAACCTCATACTTATTAATAAATATCTTCTTTTATCGTCGAGGGAATCAATGGCTGACGATAAAATGAAATAAAGTTGCCTATTACAAATGAAAGAAACTAATACTGTTACGGCAAACTTCATATTTAAATACAAATATCTTTTTTATGTCAAAGGAGCAAATAAATGGTGATAGAGTGAAAGAAATCCTATTACAAGCGAGTGAAAGTGGTAACATAAATGAGAGAAAGTCATTATATAGTGGCAAACCTCATGTTTATTAACCAATATCTTATATTTATGTCAAGGTAATCAATATAGATGATGACACAGTGAATTATAGTGGCCTATTCGAAGGGGCAGAAAAAGATAACATTGCAGCAAACCTCATTATTTACTCGGTGATGAGAGAAAAACAAAATAAAACGTACAATGCGCACCGGGGAGTTAATGAAACCCACTTGTCGGTGGCCGTACCGACACCTTTTTGCTGTCGGCAAGGCTACCGACGATCTCTCGCCCTCACGTCGGTGCCGCACCGATCGGGTTCGTACAGAATCGCACGACTTCTTTCCGGGAGTCGGTGTGACGTCGCACCCGACGAATCGGTGCCGCACCGATCGGTTTGGAGTTACAGAATACGGCCCCAGGTCGGCTGGTCGGCGATCGCCGAGGGCCCCGAGCTCAGGGAACCCCAAAGTCCTCTGAATTGTCGATAATACACTACATAGTTCATATTCCTATGAGGGAGTAGTGTAGAGAACTGCCATCCAGAGGACTCGGAGGGCCCCGAGCTTCGGGGGCCCACACAACGCTCGCGTGCATCATGAAGCGTCCGTACGCTGCTGGGGCGCTGGTCGCGTCTCATCTCTCTCGCTCTGTCCCACACAGAGGCCAAAGACGACGACGAGTTCGTGTGAATCTCCCTCGTGACAGGAGACCACGGTGGCAACCGCATGTCCGACCATGTATATATCAGTATATTTTGGGGACTACTGTGGATCAGGTGACGTTCCATTTTTTTCCTCGTCTACCCAAAGTCTCCAGTTCCGTAGCGAAGCCCGATATCCCCGCTGGCGTTTCTGGGTAGTCGATACCCAACATCATCCATCGGGAAAAAATATCAAATTATAATGTTTTGGTATAGTTACGCATTTCACTTGTCTGAGTTTTTGACTATGGGGTATCTATCACCGTGGAATTCAGTGCCACGGATGGGAAGCTGTGAAGGAAGCGGAGGGGGGAGGTTGCATGCGCATGCGCACAAATATTCTTCATTTTTCCTCCCGCATATCGCGAAACCCTCAATGAATGTTGGTTTGGTTAGTGAGGATGTTTCATCCTCAGTTGAAGTGTTGTTATGAAACGTATATTAAAAAGCGGTGAGCAGAACATCAATGAAAAGAAGAAAAAACTCGTTTATGTCAATAATATCTCAAAAAACTTGAGTGCTTGGCTAAATGAGAACAGTGTTTCCTATATCGATTTACTACATAATAAGTGTTTATATACAAATTCAGGTGCTCTGGAATATTTGTATTTTCATTTTAATAGTTAAAAAAAACACCGTTTTGTGACGCGCTTTGAGCCAACTTTCCGTGCGGCCCTTTCTTCTCTCCATAATCACGTTTATTTTTTAGTTCGTTTCCTACATACATATTAATTTTTTGTGCGCTTAATTTCTATTTTCAATATATTGCGTCAAAAGCAAATAAAGGAAAGACACGATCTACCATTGCAAAATCTGCAGCGATACCCGTGATACAAGAAGCGGATCTAAGTTTGGACCAAAGGAGGAGGGGGAAAACGGGGATTTGGGGTTTTCCCCCGGCCGAAGGGGGGTTCGGGGATATTTGGATTTTCAAGACCTAAAAACGGCGGTTTTTGGCTAAGTCTTTGTTAAAGAAAGACACTACTATGCACATGTAGGAGGTCGTTTTGTTAGTAAAAGTTTTATGGTGGTCATATACCATCCCGCGAGATGCCTCAATAGGCGTGTGGCGGGGAATGTCAGGACACCCGCCATATTCATATAGTTAGGAAATGTTCTAACGAAATTACGATTAGCATCTATTAAAGTCCTTTGTCGTGCGGAGGAAATAACGAATTCCCGCTCTTACCCGCTCGCCTCTCTCTTATTTGATCGTTTTTGTCGTACCTGTAAATTATATGAGCTATCAAATTCTTATTTTTCGTAGTATTTTTTTACAAAATTTTATTTTTTAATTTTATCTTGTTTTTAAGAGCGTCAAATTCCATATCCGGGAATGCAAATACCAATATTTTCTGGTGGGGGGAGAGTCCTTCGCTGAGGGGGGCCCATGGTGAGCTCCACCTGAGGGCCCCCAATCGCCCCAGACCGCCCCTGAAGCTGCGTCAAACCAATCTTAGAATTCTTGACTAATGGCGATGGTGATTAAATTGAGTACGATTGACGGAATACGCATACGAGTAGTTCGTCTAATGTAGGTGCGGTGATTTTAAGAGCTTGAGATTAGCAGGGCTATCATAAAATATTATTCAAAATTTGCAAGAGGTCTGGTAATAATTTGACTCTTTCGCAAGAGTCGGACGTTGGAATAAAAAGCGTTTTCTCAATCACAGAAATTGTACGGTAAAAGCTATTCATGAAGTAAGGAACCTAGTCGGTTGCGAATGGGCCGTGGCATCAAGTTACGTGCGCCATACGATGGGAGGTTGGAGTGCAGGCGTACACCATATTTGGGAAAATCAGTCCAAAAATTGAAAATATGATCAAGTGACTGATTAAAGTTCAGTTTAAATAGTAATTATAACTTTAAAGTATACATAATCAATTAGCTTCCTGCGTGTTTTCTTGGAGCCGAATTGTTGCAACCCAGACAGCACACTGGTAACGGTATACATATACCGTAAGTATACCAGGTGTATACTGTTTCCTTGAGAAACTGTATACATGTTTTAGATTCTAAGTATACATAAACAGTATCCTGAAGCGTATACGTATACAGTATACGAAAGGTATCTGTATACCTTTCATATACTGTATACGTATGTGCTACATATGGAAACAGTATCTGAGAGGTATATGTATACCTTTCATATACTGTTTCCATATGTAATCTCAGTGGCGCTACTGTGTAGCCATTAGTAAACAATTAGTGCCCTTTAAAGGTTACTCTGTCCGTATACTATTTCCATATGTAGCCTTCAGTATACACAGCGTCCTTTCCAATGGGCTAAAACCTTTCCGTTACTTGCGTGCTCCTATGACCCCAAGAGCTACACTGACAGGAATAAATCTAAATTACCTCAGGAAGGGCCACTCACGCCAAATATGTGGAAGGGTAGGAGCCGGACGAATGGTAGTCCACGTGATGGTGTCACGTGAAAAACACTGTTGGAATTTAGTTGGAAAACCTTACCAGCTAACTCTTCCCTGAAAACATGGAGTGGGACCTGTTCGCAAAGGGCAGGTGTCATTCACGGCAGCGAGGTTGGCAAAGCAAATAATTACGTTTGTACATGTATCTTCATTCTTTGTAAAGGTATCGGCTCGAGCCGCTACTCTCTTCTTATTCTCCTTCTGGTTTCATTGGATAAAAACGTCGTCTCATTTAATATCTTTAAACTGATTCATCAGTGAATTTATTTTCCCCGGTTGGCTTCAGGCAGCCCTGGAAAAAATGAAGGAGGCTGATAACGGTGCTGGAGAGTTTTTTATCATTTCTGTTCGGAACACCCAAGAACGCCGTCCGCCTGGGTTATTAAGAAACGCAGATTAATTTAAAAAATCAATGAACTGCCTTAAGATGTACAAAATCCTGCCATGAAAAGTCCCTATTTTCATAAAGAAAAATGCTCTTCGAAATGTGATTTCAATCGTGCTTTCTTATCTACTGAGGCGATGAAACAAAAAAGATATTTTTCAGTGGAATTTATTCCTCAAGTCATAACGCGAAACTTAATTTTTTTGAATGCCAAGATTTGGACTCCCGCCCGTGATTTCGACCTATCGATAGTGGATTCCGTCGATAGTCGATTCCACCAGTAGTCGATTTCCACAGAAACATATGCAAACATAAATGCGTCCATAACCGCTTTCACAATCAAAGACCACGCGAATAATGTTACGTTCACTGTGTTGTGTTCGTCGTTTGCGAAATTGATCCTGCCGAAGTTTATCAGCCTCTTAAGTTCTTCATTTACTTGTTTCACCTGCACCTAGGCAATTAATTACCGTTATAACTTAACTTTGTAGTGTTGTGTTTGCTGTTTGCGAAACTTGTCCAATGAAAGTTTATCAACCGCTCAAGTGCTACTTTCGCTTCCATCATCAGAATCTGGGTAAGTAGAAGTGTTGTCATTGCCACATTTTTTATTTTAAATGACGCAAATTCTTAATATTTTCAACCTTCTCACACTTTCTGAGACTGAGGGATCCATCTTCTATTGATTGAAAAACTTTGCATTTGCGTAAACTTTAATTTATTTATGTGCTTGACGCATTTAATCACCGTAGTGTGGGAGGAATGTGAACAAACATTTCTCGACTTTACTATTTATTAAGTCATTTAAAGTTATTTACATTTTTTTAATTGGCTGTTGTGCCATTAGTGTTGCTTCCTTTAAAATGTAATCATATTTGTTGGAGATCAGAGGGCATTTCACTCTTTAGGTTTAGACAAATTGGTTTTAAATTATTAAGAATTAAATTCTCAAATTAATTTAGTACTTCGATTATTCAAGGTGAATAACTTAACGTTTTTTACATATAGAACTGATGGGGAATTTTTTCGAAATATCCTTTGTTGAATGTTGGTATTTATATAGCTTAAGGGAAAATCCCATGAATAGAGATTACTTTTTAACAAAGTGACTTACTTTAACTAGACAAATTAGATGTATCACTAATACATTCTAATAAAGTTTATGTGATATTATTTACAGGTGTAGTAAGGAAGAATTTTCCAAATTGCCAATGATGAAGAAATACGAGGAAAAGTGAGCTTGTTCTTCATGGATTCTTGTGACCTTAAGGAAGGATAATCAGGCAAAAACATTGATATTGATCCTATTGGTCTTTATTTTCGTTTACATTGAATAAAGGCATTTCTAACGGTATTTGTTATTTATCAACACTCATCAAAATATTCAGAAAATATTTGTCTTGTTATATTTGACATCTAAATTCTTACTACTTCTTAAATTGACTTTTAACTTACTATGCTTAGTGAATTTACTCATACGATAAGATGTTTTTTTACATTGGATGAATAGACTGATTAAATAATACTGTGAGAGGATCCGCTAAAACCTCTTGACGATAATTAAGCACAAAATGTGGTTTAATGTCCGGGCTTTGCCCCTTTATTGTGTCTAATGAATTCAATCTCTTATGTATTTCTGAGATTGTGTGGTATATTAGTAAAAATATGTGTAATATTTGGTCAAATATAATTATTTTGTTTTAACAGCACACATGTGTTTTCCATTTCCTCTGTAGACCCTGTAAGACCTGAATTTCACAGATTTTTTCTCTATTCAATTTATTGTCAGCAAGAAGTCTCAAACAAACTGGTAAGTGTTCCCACAGAACAATGCAAAACACACTAGCATGTTACATTATGTTTATGAACGCTCTCTGCTGCTTAGACAGGATGTTCTCAAATGTACGTAAACACTCTGAAATGCTGGAGATGTCACTCACACTAAATGACAAAATGGATGTACTAGTACTTCCACGCTTGCACTAAATACACACTGGCACCAGAACAGAGATTTAGTTTCTATTTTGCTACTTTAATTTCAGTTTTAATACAGCAGTGCATGTCAACAACTGCATTCAGGATTTTGCTCAATCAAGAAAAATATACTCAGGGTGTTCAGTGATTGGGAATCTGGAAATATGCATGATTTTTGGTCACTCAAAATATCCATGAATTTTTGCTCCTGCTTGGAATTTAAAATCTTTTATTTCAAACTCGTTTCACATGAAATTTGTCAGTGCAAGGCCAATTTTCAGGCCTATTTTATATACTTACATGCATGCTTCAAAATGCATTGATTGCATTTTAAATTGCACTTTATGAGTGCAAACACTGATTAGATAACTTTTTCAATTTTAACAAATTTGTTGATATTCCAAGTGTTGCATTCATTAAATAAGTGAATAATTTCTTTTAAAAATGCAAGAATTTTAACTAGGATAATACATAATTATAGAATTAATTAAAAGTATTAAGTAAATGTAGTGTTGTAAAATTCGTATACATAGCTTTTATCTCGTAAGATTGACCTGGAATTTAGTAAAATTTCCCTAGAAAACCTGGAATTCTGCAGGAATTTTTCTGCTTTCATACATATATACGTCTTGTATACTGTATATATATATATGTCTTGTATACTGTATACGTATACTGTATATGCGTGGTAGGAGGACATTTGCTGCGTTATATACATTTGGTAGATGGTGGGTAGAAGGTTTTTATACGTATACAGTATACGTGTATCTTCTACTGTATACGCATGTTATACACTACGTATACGTATATTTAATGTATACAGTAGCATGTGTGCTGTCTGGGAATAGACGTACTTACATTAGCTTGCATCCCATATATTCTATTACATTATTGGAAGAAGCGAGAGTATATTTTTCTGTTTATTTAGCAATCGGAATACGCGTTATTGTAGAAACCGTGTTAACTCACTTCAGTCTGCAGTGATAACCTTGTGTGCAATCTTGTAAATGCTGCCATAACGTATCATTATCGAAGAAAACTAATTGAAGCTAACAATGATGACTTCATGAATATTTCCAGCTGTATAAAGTTTGAAGTCATCGATTCCGCATGTGAAAATAACTCAATTAGCTATTCAAATTTTCAGAGATCAATTTTATCCCTAATTTTTTTATCATTAGTCCAAAGTGTGTAGTGGGTGTGCAGGAGTGGGAGAACCCACTCACTCTTCCTTTGCTTTTCTGGTGGTAGCTTCAGTGGCTGAACTTCTGAGTTGTCCAGAGATTCCGGGAAGCGTTCTTGATACGTAGGTACTCGTTTTCGGGAATTTCTTCCTCGTTTTGTCGACGGAGCATCGAAAATTTGGCATTCCAGCCGGCATCGCCCAGTTCTTTGGCCGGAGCGAGTTGAAGAGGCAAGCATCACCTCACTTCGAGCTCAAGGAAAACGAGGCTGCAAAACGTTCTTCGCTAAATCGATCCCACGTGGAATATATGCTCGAGCAGGATCAATCATATTTGTTCATTGGTTACCAAGTGAACAAATCCAGTTGATAGAAAGCGATTTCAGAGGAAGATTCGAGGCCAGATCTAAGCAACGAGTTTTCTCCCTATAAATAGCATTTGAAATGCCCTAACCGATGAGTTGAGCGTCATGCTATTGAGAAGAGGTTTGTCCCTTTATCACGTTCGGCGTGAATATTTTTGTTGCTGTCAGTTACTGAAATCATCTTGGTTCGAGCAATTTGCCACATTTGTGCTTTATTTACTTCTGCGTGCTTTTCCGTGTGGAAGTGCACGTTCGTGAGTGATGGGCATTGGCTTGGCTGACGCGTGCGCGTGTTACAGGTGGCGGATCGCGGCGTGGACGCCAACTTGCGGGACAGCGACGGCGCGACGGCGCTGCACTTTGCCGCGTCGCGGGGCCACGTGGACGTGGTTCGCTGGCTGATGGCACACGGTGGGGCGCGCCTCACGCTGGACAAGTGGGGAAAGAGCCCCGTCAACGATGCGGCCGAGAACGAGCAGCTCGAGGTAAGCCACACCCGCTCCTCAGCCCGAATCCGAGGGGTGTTCGGAAAATAATGGGGATTTTATTGTTTTTAAATGTTCAATTATTCGTCTACATTAATGTTGCCGCCTTCAAAATAGTCCTTATTGGATGTCATGAACTTGTGCCAGCGCTTCTTCCAAATCCTCGGGACACTTCTCAAACTCGATCTTTGGAATGGGCCTTGGCTCTGTCAGTGATTTCTTTTATTGTCATCTATGCTTGTAAAATACGGCTCTTTAAGGCGTTGTCTATTTTTGGAAGTGGGAAAAAGTCCCACGGAACAATGTCTGGGGAATATGGAGGCTGGGGCAATGTTACAGTTTTGTATTTGGCCAAAACTTCACGACCAAGCAATGAGGTGTGAGCCGAAAATCGCCGAACCAAAAAAAAAAAAACGTCTAAGCTTAGCGGCAGACAAAGAAAAAGCAAACTTTGAATACAGCTGAAAATGTTATCATACTTTAAGGACATTTATACCAACGTAATCTCAAAAAAATTTTGACAATCGGGTGCTCCAAACTCGCTAGGAATTTAAAATTTTAGTTCCCGTTACTTTCTGCGCTCACCTTGACTATTATCCTCCTTAGTGCTTGCACTCTTTAACTTGTGCACAGGGCTGGGCAGTATTTCAAACACAAGTATTTTAAAATACGTATTTGGAATACATTATTAATTTGTATTTCTAATACACAACCTGAGTGAATCTTGTATTTTTTAATTTCAAATACAGATTTTTTGCATTTTCCCATTCTAAAAAAATACATTTGTAAAATGCTTTGAATTAAGTCTGATAGCGCTTCTGTAACATTGTGCTGCAGAGATTTGGATTTGAATACCTTTGTTTCAAAATGCGTTTTAAATATTATTTTATACTATGTGTTTCAAATACATTTGGAGCGGTATTTTTTATTTCAAATACTCCTCGGCCTGTATTTTGCCCAGCCCTGATTGTGTGCCTTCAAGGTGTGCGGACCAAGCAATGCGACGTGCCTCTACGGAGCGAACCGTCGTTTTGGCCACTTCCAACTGCGCAACTGGCCGTATGAGTGATCATTCTTACACCAGAAGATTTTGCATGCTCATCTATTATTTTTAAGATTTTTCTTAAGCAAATGAAATAAAATCATTCATGGGAGAGCCATCTCAAAGATTTCCATATTTTCAAATTTTCCAGGCGTTACGCGGAAGCGTATGCTCACCTTAATCAATCCTCAAATGATTTTTCTTTGCACGTATGCATTGGGATTTTCAAAAATTCAAGAGTACCGTTACTACCTCGAGTACAATTCTCGAGCAGAACGAGCGCACTACACATGTTTTTTGTTTCGCAAAATGTTCGAAGGTATTTGGTGCGCGTAATGCATAAAGTGCATGAGTGGAAATAGGAATTAATGGGCAGGTACTTTTTTAAAATGTCTTCAAGTGCTTCAAACATTTAACCAATGAAATTATGATATTGTACCAGAAATGGAGTGGCTCCGAGAATGATTTTAATTTGTCAAAGTTTGACGGAGTTTCTGCGAGTAGTGTATGATTGCGCGAATCACTTGACATTTTGAAGACAAGCTGATGAGAGCCAAGGCTATCCTTTGCGATATGCATGATGCTGTGATGCAATTTAGAATTTTGTGTCCGTGAAAATTACCAAAATTTGAAAAAAACGATTGTAAAGGTATGTAAAATGTAAGGTAAATTGCAAAGGTTATCGTTAAAAGCTAAGCAAGCATCATGGAAATTTTAGAAATTATTTCCAGAATCCCTATAAAAACTGATTAAAATAATAATTTCCCCGTCATATCTTGATTCTCATATACTCATCAGAAGTAATGCAGAAATTGTACATGAAATAATGGTTTATTGGTGACAAAAACAAAAGAACGGGTTTTCAGATCAGGTCCTAAGACCACTCTAAAGTTTTGAAGGAAAATAACTGAAGACAATGAAATATTACAGCATCAGAAGCATCAAGTTGTGTCCAACGAAAATTCTACGCGAAGAAACGAAATGAAATTATGTGCAAATTGAAAAATATGTATTTGCCCTAATTAAACATGTTGGAGTTATATCTTGGTTGCTGGTGGGAGGAGAGAAAGCCCAGTAAATTTTTAAGATACCTCAGTAAGAATATATAAAGATCATTTTTTTTCAGTTGGCTAAATCTCAAATATTTTCCAAGTGAATATCTGTTAACATTTTAAAACTGTTAATGAATGTTACATGAACCGCGTGTGCCGCAGTCCTAACTAGTGAATTATATTCTATCAATTGAAGATGCAATTTTTTACCATTATCAACTGTTAAATTTCAATCGCCGGTTGAAAATTGGTAATTATGTTTCTATTTTCAATTTACTTTTTAAACAAAGCTCACTTACTCCATGTTTGGAAGTTTCCTAAGTCTTAGCTTGCGAACATTTTTAGAAATTACCAATCTCTTTTTTTACAGTGTTTGGAAATTCTAGTTCAAAATGGACCCTTACCGGACTACCAAGCTATTCCGAAGGTGGCAACATTGGAACCAATACTTGGAAACAAGAAATGTGCATGCCCTTGCTCGAAGACAGAGCATCCCCCCCAAAAGGTAGTATTACTCTTCTGGAAAGTATTAATTTCGACTAACTTTTAAGCGTCGTTTGTGACACCATAATCCAATACTCGTTTCAATACTTCATCGTAAGGCATATACTTGTCCGCACAAGTGCCGGAATAGGGAACTTGCATACTTTTCAGATATAATCAAGAGCCCCAAAATTATATAAAAATATATGTTTGCGTATCACGGAGAAAGATTTTTTTATTATTTTATGACGTGGATTGCGATATTTAATTCATCAAATTTCACGAGAATTTTCAAATACAAGTGAGAATCGAAAACGCCCAATGATTGGCTAGTGGTAAAGTGACGTCATTATTCAGTGCGCGGAGGCACGGCGGCACGGCCATGGTAGAGGCTGCATACTTGAATACAAGTGACGGTGTGGTTATGATTCATTTCTTGAAGTGGAGACGTATCGGAGTTATTTATTGTGACTACAGGGCTATTATTTGATCAATTTTTCCTTCATTGAAAGCGATAGATTGCGTAAAGATGACGGAATATGGTCATTCTTAGGCCGATTCTAGCAAGCTTCCTGTTACTGATTCTATCATGATACCAAGGTATTTTAGTGGAACTGAAGACTTCGTCGGCGCCGAAAGTCGATGCCGAAAAATGAAAGGTAGCTGAAGTGCATCTGAAATGTTTTATAGTTTATAACAAAGTGAGATTTGCATGCAATATGAGCGAAAGCGTATATTCTCGTGACATGTGTATTCTTTTGGCTGGTCCGGTAGAGAGTCTTATGGTGAACCTATTTTCCACCTCGAAGCATTCAATGATGCTTTCCAGTTAAAAATACCTTGCCTGGAAGGCGACACGAAGCTCTTTAAGATTGGAATCTGAGGAAGCCAGACTATTAATTTTTACAATTTAGTAGCAATAATATGCACGAATTTCCAACACAATCTGCCAGCTTGTGACTCAAAAACCCCGAAGTCACTTCCTATTCTGCAGAAAGAATCAGTCAATCGCACTTCGATCAATGTAATAAACACGTCTTCAGGTGTCAATAAGTTACCTTTGTAATTAAGGCCTTCCTAAAGTAGCATTACAATATGAATATTCTCCGGTCAGAGTCCTTACTACATTTTGGGAGCTTTTCTCATGATATATCTCGTACCTAGTCTCAAGACGAGCTTATCGTCATTGCGATCGTTGTCACTTAAAAATTCCGTATCGGAAATCCTTGAGTGAAAATCTTCACCTGCACTCTCACTACCACTGGATTCCGGGGTGAAAATATCATCCAAAACCAATTTCTCTTTGGTTTTAACTGGGGAAAGAGCAACATGTGAGAGAAATGCACATTCTTTGGGCAACTTTGGGTATGACTTTCCATCAAACACCCCATTTCCCCTGTGGTGCACTTCAGTCCTACTCTATGCGATGGCCTGACAACGTTTAAATGGACCCTTGCTTTATCCTGGCAACGAACTAAATGGAAATTGCTGATCCACGCATGCCTTCTGCTTCTTCCTTCATAGTTTCTAAATCAAGGGCCGCGGAACATTCTTCTAGTGATTCAACTTTTTTTCTGAAAAGCAAGCAACGGCGTAGAATAAAATCAAAGAATGCTATATGATTCATTTTTTGTGACCACCTCTGGATTCTATTCTTTTTCCATGTACAACTTCCTTCATAATGTGTCTCCGGCCCATTCTCACAGCAGCTGCCCTAGGTTTACCCGCAGCGGCCCCGTTTGGCAATATGGCATTAATAGAATTGATTAACATCCACAAATATCAATATCTTTACATATTATTGATCATAGAAAACTTACAAATAAATTAAAAAGTGTTTCTATCAGTTTTATTTTTCTTTCGGGGTTAACCGTAGGACTAGACGATGTTTAAACGTGTTCGTCAATTGGCAACAAAATACGCGCTCTAAAAAAACGCAAAAACCATTTTATTAATCTACATTAATGTGTGCAACTTATTGTGGAAGATGAATGAACTGTATAACATGTAGTTTTTCCTAGTAGTTGATCTACAAAGTTAATGAAGTTGACAGAACGGCTAGTTTTACGGTGCGCGCAGTCATTTATTGCCTTGGCGTGTCTACATCTATCAATTTTTCGTAAAAAATAAATCAGAATTTAGAATAAAATTTTATTTAAAATAACATATAATTCATTATTATAGAATGCCCTGAAGCCCAGATATAAATTTGCAAAGCACAGCGCATGATCATTTTGACGCTGACAGTAGGAGAAAACGCTGGTCTTCTTAGCTGGCAGTCGAATGTATTCGAAACTACGTTGCTCTTTATTTTCATATTTCCTCCCTTGATTTTAAACATCATGGACTTTTCCATGTCCTTCCGCAACTTAAATTGAACAAGTATCATAAATAATTCGAATCCATCGTACCCATCGAGAAACAAGTATCTCGAAGATTTTATTCTACGGCGACCGAATTGTAGAAAAATCTCAGGTTCAAGTTATTCAGTCGATGAAATATTATTTATATTAAAGTTATCTTCGCACACACAGCATACAGATTTTTCATTCTATTTTTATACTCCTATTTTTCCGTAACGCTCATCCCGACAGACGGCATGCATTGAGGCTTTTCTTTTAATTTTCTCCCTGGGAATGCAGACGAATATTTTTTCTGGGGTGTTATTGCACAGAGGAACAATGCAACACTTGCATTTTTTCATTTTTCAGCCATTTTCCCCTTTAAACGCAACTTGACTCTTCCAAACCAGCAGCTACGACGTTACTGGGCTTGGATCTACTACTCCTACTGAATTTTGACGTCACGGCGTAAGATCAGTGGGGGCGGTATTTTTTTGCCCGCTAAACTCGGAAGACTTTTGGGAGTCATTTTCTAGTGTATAAACTGAATTTTATGCGGAAAAAAGCACATTGCGGTAGTAAGTATTTACTGCAGTATATCAGCATACTGTTTATAAAAAGTATACAATTTCCCTATTGCTAAAAGCCTGATTCTCACGGAATGAGTCTAAGTTTTAATCCTCAAAAACCGTATGATCTCAATTGTGCTTTCTTTTAATTTGACTTTAGGAATTTATCGTTAGTTATTATTGAAGATAAAATTATTGTCGATAAGAGTAAAAAATAAAATTTTCTAAATGTCCCTAGCTGTCTCCTGGCGGCGCCTACGAGAGGAAAACGCTTTCCGTGCTCTGAGTAGCATGAGAATGTTTGAAACCTCTCTTTGTTGGAATGGAGGAATCCGAAATGTGAACGACAAGTCCCTCCGGTTTGGGAACTCAACTCACCCTGGCCACTGGACCCTATCTTAGCAAGAGTCCACCATCAGCTTATTTCGTTAACAGTGTTTTTAAAACAAAGTATTGCTTTTGATTTTAAATAATTTACATTTCTATAAGAATAACCAACATTTTTAAGCATTTTAGAGTTTTAAACGGATTTCTAGTGTCCATGATCACGACCCTGTAAACACAAATAGCTGCTGAAGCGCTGCAGCAGCGCTACACCGTAGCGCTGCAGACGGTGCCCACGCGCTGCTGACGCGCGACAGCAACCTTCAATTTTCCGTTTTTTGAATGCCACACGCGTTGCTAGGGCGCCACTGTAGCGCTGCAGAACAGCTGCGGCAGCGTAACGGAGGAGCATCACGAGCGCTGCTGAACGGCTGCAGCAGCGCCGTTCAGTTGCTGCGGCAGCGCTGCAACAACCGTCTTGCAGCGCTGTAGAAATGCATCAGCAACGCTACACCAGCGGTGCTGCGGCGCCCGAATTTCGCTTTAATTGCGTACTGAATCAAGCTTATCCTTGCCGATTACTACCCGGTGGCCTATCCCCAAAAGCAAATCCATCATTCATGTGCAGGTCTGAATTATCATCGCTGCTATGCTCGTAGATGTCTACGAGTTCGGGCACTAGTCAGCCTGGCTGGTGAATGAAGAAATAGCTATTGGGCATAAGCTATGAAAGAGTACTGAAATAAATTATTAGGTCTTGATCGATTAACCCAGTTCAATCAAGACCTAATAATTTATTTCAGTACTCTTTCATAGCTTATGCCCAATAGCTATTTCTTCATTCACCTGCCAGGCTGACTAGTGCCCGGACAAGTAGACATATCTACGAGCATAGCAGCGATGATAATTCAGACCTGCACATGAATGATGGAATTGCTTTTGGGGATTTACACTGAAAGCATACCATCAATGAAAAGGTCCGGAATAACCTGCACAACCATGGCCACAGGGTAGTAAACCAAAACGAAATTACCTTGGCAAGTTTGGCACACAGGGTAGAATTCTATGACGGTCATAAACTAGAAAATAAAATTTCCATAGACTTTCACTCTAGGCTTACCATCAGTACTTCACTCAACCAAAACAGCATTAGTTCTCAAATTTCGAATCAAAAAAAGAATGCAAAATTAATAACTGGTAACCACTCCATACAAAGCGTACAAAAATCCTCAGAAGAACTAAGCATACCGTAAACACAGATACTTACTCCCCATTCGCTATATAGCATTATCCTTACAGCAGCATGAGTTTATGGTAGAGGAATAAAATTGCAAAAATTCAAAATATGCTTAAAAAAATTTATTTCCAGTGCATCCTTTAAGTTGCATCCCAAAAAGTTACAGAACAAAGAGACAGTATTCAAGGCCAGATTTAAATAGCAATTAATGGCAGTGGAAGTTTCTCTGCCCTCTCCTCAGAATATAAATTTGAAAATTAGAGAATAAACAAAATTCATGTTAAGTAATTAATGCATGATATGTCAGCAGAAGCAATGCAACGAAAAATCATCAAAAGCAAAGGCAACAAACATAGTACTCAATATAGAATGAGAATGCATCACAATTCCTAGTTACAGAACAAAATGGCAGTACCCAAGGGCAGAATTGCATGGCATATAATAGCAGAGGAAGTTTTTATGCTCTTCCCTCGAAATACAAAACTGAAAATTAGAGAATAAAGAGTGGTCGTTTAAAGTAATTATGCTAGACACATCAGCAGAAGCAAGAGCAATGCAATGAAAAATTAAAGCATATTCATTATAATGTAACAGTATACACAATCGCTGTCAACAACGCATCTCCTTATCCTGGTGCAATTGCTGGTACCACTCTCCTATCTTTTTATTTATTTTACCAAAACCGACATGAACCAGCGTAGGCTTCTTATCAGCATCTGAGGAAATACCAAAGAACACACATAAAGCATCAACTGATACAAAAGATGCAATCAATAGGAGATCAATTGTAAAAGGAGGGAAGGAATAAATGACAAGAGTAAAAATATACCAAGCTAATAGCTTTGTAATAATTGTAATATTTATCATGATGAATCATAAGCACGCAAGAGGATTCCCACATGCACACCACACGGTCGCAACAATGTTACATACGCCAGAAAATTACACTCCCTCATTTATAAAAAAGGCTAAACTTGCCAAACACTCATGAAGGCAATCTACCCTGAAGCCAGAACTTGCAAAAACATTGTCTATATTTTCTGATTAGTTCTCAGAAGGTTCAGTGAACACACTCTTGAAGTAGGAATTCAATAAATTGGCTTTCACGAAACTGTTTGCTAATACTTAATCATCATCATATTTTAGCGATCAAACGGAAGATATTTTACATTGCACATACTTCCCTAACACCAGACAAAAATGCTTTTGAGTTATGCCGTAACTCCTCTACAAGTGTTTTCATTTTAAAATTCGTCAATGCATTCATGAAGGCTTCCTTGAGCTTTAAACAACTTATATTTTTTAATTAGTAACACGAGATAATTGCTGGATAAATCAGTATTGACGTCTTCCATTTTAGCTGGGCATCCTCTCAGTCGCTTCAATGATTTTCTCCCTCCCGCGTCGGCCCATCTCGTTAGCCAATCTTTTTAGTATTTTACTAAAAAGGTTGGCTAACTACAAACTTTTGAACTGTGAACTTTCCCTGTGACATGCGTTACGAATTTCCTATTTCACTATTAATGGAAACCTATATGATCAATATTTTAAAGCTTATTTCCAATGGTTCAGAACATAACTACGACCACGTATGAAAACAAAAACACAAACTCTTAAAATGTGTTTATATTCACCATGCAAGAATGCCAATTCTACCTAATTTCATGGAGAATTGAATTTAAATTAACTAAAATTATACATTTTAAAAGAAGATGATAAAATCTTACCTAATAAGAATCCCCAAGGACGATCAACAGTTCCAACACGTTGGCCGCCATAGCCATAGCCTCAGCAAACTTCCCAAGGACCCTGGTAAACAATCGCGTATCACGTAGCGGAGGATTGTTGCACAAACTCGCAGCGTTCCAGCAGCGTGCTGCAGGCACGCTTTGCGCATGCGCTGCTGATGCGCTGCAGTTGCATGTTTCGCCAGCGCGTTGTGAAAGAGCGCTGCACAAGCGCTGTTACCGCGCTTCATTGAAACGGAAACGAACTTGCAGCTGTGAAACCCCTGTGCAGCGCTGCTGCACAGGGGTTTCACAGCTGCAACAGCTACAGCTACTTATATTTTCACAGCTACTTATATTTACAGGGGAAGTTTGAAAACACAGGGTACTATGACTCTAACTACAGAAATCCGTTAATAGTAACGCTAAAACTTCGTACTACACATGCTACGCGGCTCATCTTGACATGAATTTAAAGGCTATTGGTGAAATTAAGCGAGTTTTTGTAAGGGCTTAACAACTGATAACAGATTTTCCCGTAAATAGAAAAAAATTAATAACTGCAAGCGACCGGCTAGTGAAGATATAAAGCATAATACAAATACTCTATCCATGCGGCGGAAAGAAAATAAATAACATCACGATGGATCCGAACGTGCGACCTCCGTAACTGAAGTACTGTTCACTAACCACTACACCACGGCAGTCTATTAAAATATGGGGTAGTTACCACTAAAATATCCAATTATGTAAAAAAAACTTGTTTGGCATGTGCATGAAAAACTGAAATTATTCAAGGTCCATACATTTTAACATTTATGAAATTTAAATTATGGCTTGATAACCCGATGACTACAATACGTATATTAGATGTTCCTTCCGGAATTTTTATATAATTCTACGTCGGTATTCTTGTGATATTGTGTTTTTCTTACGACCTTCGTTTCGCTATCAGTTCATAAATGTGAATTATTTTCAAATTATGGCGGTATGATGTTATTTCTCCTCATAATATAGAAGCGCCAATAATAAAAACATTGTTTTAATGCATAAAGGCCTTAATTAACACTGAAACGATGGGATAATAACAGCATCTACGGAAGTGCTGAAAGTTTGGCATCCATTTTGCCATTACTCTGGATGTTTGTCGCCCTGGCCGTAAGAAACCCATAACAAGCTTACTTGAGAAGCGACTTCCTTATTTCTTCCTTTCACCTTATCTCAATGACTTATAATATGCTAGCTGGGTTATTACAGCTTCGATTTATAAGTGGGATTTCATGAAAAAAGAGTCAAACCACAACGGAGTTATGTCAATCAGTTGTGACCCCAACACCACCTGCACCACAACACCAACTAGGATTTGCACTTTTGTGTCCCACACTTTGTTTCTCCCACACCTTGAGTTCACGTTCAACCTGAATCACACGATCATTTTCTCCATCCCTGTCCCTTTTTTTATTACTCGCCACGTCCCTTTTTCTGTCGCTGAAACCATCGCTGGCATCGTCATTCAGCCAATCAGAGCGGACGGCCAGTAACGGCGATTGGAACGCCACGGTCGGCTTTTTATTGAATGGCATGAGCGATGGAAAAAGGGACGGTTGGAATGACCGCGTGATTCAGAAAATGATGGTTGGAGCGATCACTCTTTTGGCCTCTGAAAACCTATCGCTGGAGCTATCATTCTGAGGAACAGATGGAGCGATTGCAGAAATAATTAGGATTAATTCGCATTCCTCTTGACAGTGCTGCTCCGTGGCTCCGGTCAATGCCCAGCCCCGGGGGCAGCAGCCCTTCTTCCTGCACCCGCCCGACACCGCACCCGAGGATGGCCTCTACGTGAACCCCATGAGCGGACCGTGCGCGCCGCACCTGCGACCGCTGTCCCGCTCCCAGACGCAGCCGCGCCGGGGCGGTCACGCTGCGCCTCGTCGCACGTCAAGCAGTGGCGCCGCAAGGTGCGTGGCAAATCTCTTGTTTACCTTAGATGGTAACGATTCCTGCAGGGAGAAAGCCGAGTGTGCAATCATAAGGAGTGCATGTGCGTCAATGTGCTCAGGAAAAAAAACGGGAATTTTAGTTTTTAGAAAAACTTATTTACTTATTCGCCTACATTAATGTTGTCGCCTTCAAAATAGTCTCCTTTAGATATTCATTAGAATAGATGTTCCTATCCATTTCTTTCTCCTTTTCCACGTTTTCATCGGTTGTTGATGTACTGTGTTATTTGTCACCTTCAACGTCTTCACAGCTATCTTGGAAACGCTTATAACACTTGTAAATTCTTTTTTTAATAGCAGAGTCATAGACCTTTGTTCCCATTTCGCACACTATTACGAGTGGGGGATACATATGGGGGCGCAAGGGGCGTGCACCCTCTTTATCTTTGAGGGCCACCGCCCACTGCTGAGCATTTCAGGACCACGCCCATTGGAAATATTCAATTCTGTTCAATTGAAAAGTGACAAATTTCAATTGAAATTTGTCACTTTTCAATTGAACAGAATTGAATATTTCCAATAGGGCGATTGTAACTTTTTTTAATTTTATGATGGCATTGTCTTGTATATGTGTGCAATCAGTTTAAATCAAACTTTCTTCAACTTTGAATTTGATTTGATTACTAATTATTTTTATTGCAATAAAAGTGATGGCTCAAGATAATTTCCCCCCCCCCTCCCTCTTGAATTCTTTCTGTGTCCACTACTGTATGTTACACTTTATTTGCGGATTATACTTTGCTTTGCAATCATTCTTTGATCCATTTCTTTCAACAAACAAAATCACTGACCTTATTAAAACACCTCTAACCCTAGAAGCTGCCACAGGCAAAGTCGACAATAAATACAGCTGAAAATTTAATCATACATCAGTGGTATGCATACCAACATTATTAATATTGTCAATTGGGCTCTCCAAACCTGCGACATTTAAAAATTTCCATTATTTTCTTAACACACCTCTTTTGTATTGCTATTATTTGAAAAATAATAATATAATAAAAGTTTTATTGCAGCATATTTTGTAACATACTTTTACAAGGATAAACTATCTTTTCACTAGCTTGATAATTTGTAACACAGCAATTTTTGCTTTTTCGTGCCTCCAAAGTACCTCCTCCTTTTGTGCCTCCTTTCTTAGTTTTTATAGCTTTGCGCCTCCTGGAGAATCCCTGCATACCATGAGCTTGGAATCCTTGGCTGACAATCTCCTTCATATGTGAATCCATTAGAATTGGTTGCTTCACACCCCTCTCCATCATCCTCTACATTTCACCAATTTGTCCCTGCCCAAAGCCCTTCAATCACCTGCTCCTTCAACCCAAAATGACTCCCTCTCTGCCTTGTACCTTAGTCAATCACTTAATCTAAAAATATTTTCACCATTTTTTTTCATTCCCAAGTGTATGACACAAGCATTAATCCTTTTGCCGTTTTCATTATGGAATTTTTCAACCCTGTCACATAAAGGGTGCTTAAACACTGTCATTGCCATAGGGAATCGTCTCAAGAATTAAGGAGCATGGATA
This sequence comes from Ischnura elegans, assembly GCF_921293095.1. Taxonomy (NCBI): domain Eukaryota; kingdom Metazoa; phylum Arthropoda; class Insecta; order Odonata; family Coenagrionidae; genus Ischnura; species Ischnura elegans. Next base: position 1,701,362 of record NC_060259.1, on the reverse strand, counting down.
ATGTAGTGGTCTACTCTATGGCCTGCAAAGGTTTGCCCTTTGATTCCTAGTCTATGCATATTTTTCCCCCACGGAAAAAATACATAAATTCCTTTTTGATGTTTTCCTGATGCCAGCAATCCTCTTTCATTGACACCTCTCAGTCACTCCTTATTTGGTACACACACCGCCATGTAAAGAGTATGCTGCAAGTAGGGCTCCACCAACTGTTTCCGCAGCGATTTGCCATAGGTAGATTAAGGGGGGGCTGCTCCCCCCGTTATTCATGAAATATTAGGGAAGATGGTAATCATTAAATTGCACTCTAATGCAAGTTTTTATTTTCCCTCCCTAACAGCAGTCATAGTAATTGGTGAGTCGAAGGATTTCACTGGTCGGCAAAAAATAATTTTTTCTCGAGCCCTGGTACCATTCCTGCTGATTCTTAAGTAAAATGACCTCCTGAATATGACATCCGTTTTCCTCCATCACCCACCATTTTCGGGGGGCAGCCCCCTCTCTGATTTTCATCACTTTTGCAATAATTTGTAGGAATGAAAAGGATTATATAAACATTTATATTTCTTGCTAGGTTTTTGAGAGGTGAAAAGTTCTAAAACATGATGATTAATGATAAGGATGTAGATTTGGGGGGATCAGTTTCTGTTAATGATTTAAAAAACGCATTAAAATTATCAACCTTTCCTTTTTTTTGCAATTTTTTCACTTATTTTCTTCGTTTTTAAGCTTCCATTTCATCTCCTCCTACCCGAAATATCCCTTTAATTATAAAAAAATATATCAACAGCTCATATTATATATAATAAAAATATTTAAGAACACGGCATAGAAAAAATAATGAAAATTTGTGCCAACAGTTCAGATGGTACACTACCACGCTGGCGCCCTCAATACCACACGTGTATCAACAAAGAGGAAAATAACAAAAGTGAAGAACGATGAATAACTTAAGTAATTTGGTATTTGATTTCCCTTTATACACTGAGGTAGAAGTTTCTCACACAGTAAGTATGGCACCAGCAGTAGGCCTAATATACATACCAAGATGCCCGCATTCAACTTCTCTGAAAATCTCCTCTCCTTTGGTAATATCTTCGTGGCACCGTTCCCTATGTTAATTTGAAACTGCTCCAAAATATTCTACGAAAAGGTCCAGGTGTGAATAAAGGAAATGCATTTTTAGTGATAAGCTTCACCCCATGGCCTAATACGCTGACAGCAACTCCTCGACATAGGCGACATAATCATCACTTCATTGCCACCCTAAAAGTTCTAACACAGGTTTCAGAATCCAAGGCAAGCTCAATTTTCTTAATGATTCAGGTGTATCATAAACATCGAATCTTGGAAAAGTTTTCTATTCTGGGGTCCACAAATTTCTTCCTTAGTTTTTGCCTCACTAAAATGAAGACTTTAAGTTAGAAATTGAAATTCAGCTCCTGTCTTGTCGATCGCTTTCACAAAATATTTCATCTGTCCTAGTTTGATGTGAAATGGTGGCAAGTGAACATTTTCTGTCAGAACCAGGGAAACATGAGCGACATTTTTATAACCAGAGGCTTTCTCGCAGAGGCCAGTTCCGTAAGATGTAATGTTTTTCTTAGGCTGTTGTATTCACAAAGGAAGCAGTTCAGAAGCAGCAATAGTAGTTTGACCAAGTATTTCGTCAAATTACTGTAACAAGTGGTACAGCAAACACTTGGGGCTTAATCCTAGCCCTGACCGCCAATTTGGCAGTCAGAGTAAAATTTATATGCAGTTTTAAGAATTAAAGAAAGAGGTTATTGTTGCGATGTTTAAGTCAATTCACCACAAAATAGCTGAAGCGATGAGGATGATTTTTACACACGCGTAACATAATTACACATTAAATTACGGTAATAATCACAACTCAAGCCCACATACTGAAATTCACACGGAAAAAGCCGGAGTACAACAACTTTTATTGTTTTGCACCATTTAAACCACTTTGAAAAAAGGACCCTTGTCCAGAACACCGAAAGAGTTGACTCTTCGTTCATTAGAGGTATACTGAGGGAAGGTGACGACAATTTCAGTGAACATAATTGATTTGAGAGGCTGATACTTTGTGGAACTCCATGATTAAGGAGAAAGAATACTTTTTAACTCCAATGAGGGTATAAAAATCTCAATCTTATATTATTCGTATCATTAGAAACTATTACTTTTCCTTTTATAGCTGTGAAACCAAGAGAATTGCCGTTCAAGCCTGAGCGGGACAGGCGGGAGAGGCCATCGTAGTAAAGTGAATCTTTCGAGCCATTTTTTAATTGCTGTTGCTATGCTATGCAGCAAATTATTTTTATTATTACTGATGTTTCTAGTTGTTATATATTTCATCATTCGGGGGAGGATGATGTAAAATGGAAGCTGGAATTTTTTTTATATACATGAAAATTTGCGAAAAAATGCAAAATTTATCACTTTTAATGCGTTTTTAAACAATTTACGGAGACCGATTCCCCCCAAATCTACCTCCTAACCATAAATATTAATTTTTTAGGATTTTGCTCCCCTCAAAACCCCTAGAAAAAATTTGAATGCTAAAATAATCCTTTTTATTCCTCCCAATGACCGAAAAGTGATGAAAATTAGAGGGGGGGGGTGCTCCCCCAAAAATGGTGGGTGATGGGAAAAAACGGAGTTCATATTCGGATTTTGGATGTCATTTTACTGAAGAATCAGCAGGAGTGGTGTCAGGGCCGATTTTCATGCCGTCCAGTGTTTTTTGAGCATAGTATATTTTTTTTAAATAGAGGAGAGGTCATCTCTTGGGATACTATAAGTAGGTATTAACTAAAGGTAGCTTCTGAGGAAATAAGCATTGCAAAACTCTTTATATTGGTGGAATCTTAGGAGAGATTACACAAAAAAATGGTGACAATATTCTCTAAATGTGCATTCTATAAAGAGAAATATGTAATATCAAACATATACATAGTTAAGTATCACCAATTGGGGACAACTGCCGACCTAACACACATCAATTTAGAAAAGAACAAATGAATTCTCACCCACCAAAATATGTCATAATCGTAGTAAGTGCCATTGTATAAAAATGAATCACTGAAATCAAGCATTATTTCAAGAGCCTGCGGCATACAATGGTATGCCAATGTGGTCATTGAAACAGATGGCAGGCTGGCTGAAGATATTGGCAAAAGCTAAGTTTTTCCATCAGACATAAAATTTTCTGATGCATTTGTCACATTGGCACAGTTGGTAGTGGAGTTTTTCGAGTAGTCCAATCATATTGGCGCAGCACTGATCGCAAAATAACTGACGATGAAATGGAGAGCATGTGTTGTAAAATTAAACAACAAGGTATATTTATTAGCTCTTTTTATAGACCTTCAAACTTCAGAGTGGATAACGTCTAACAATCAGAAAATCAGATATCCACATTTACATAAAGAGGCAGTAAATATGTAATCAATATTGGGGGATATTGAAATTTTGCATAAATGCATTCATACACTGGGCAATGTGATTGTAAAGAACCTTATTGGTAAAACAACAACGTTGGAAAGACATTAAAAAACAGGGAAAGTTGTTCAAAAAGTTCATTCAATTAAATATGTAAAATATTGCAAGGACTAGCAGCCAGAGAAAGCAATGGTGCAAATTGCTCAAAAACAAAGAAATCGATGTGTGCTCTGTAGCAAAATTAAAAGGAAAAAAACTCAGTGAAATACTTCAAGAATAGCCTAAATCTGTATGGTCATATACGACAGAGCTTCAGGAAAATCGTCAACTGCTGATCTATTATTCATTTTATCATTGGTGGTAAACTTGTCTTCAAAAATGTTGGAAAAGCTAAAATGTTTAACTCCTGCTTTGGAAGTTATGCATACTACACACTCTCTTTACACTATGGGCAACACTATCTATGATTTAGACACCCCATTCAATGAGGAATTGATGAAAGAAATCATTATTCTGCATAATGGAATAACTTATTAACAGCTACAAGTGATAAAAAACAACAAATCTCTGGTTCCAATAGGAATTCCTGCGTGCACTCTCCCGGAGTTAGCGTCACAGATGATCAATTCCTGGAGATGATATATTCAAGAACTTCTTGTCTGAAGGAGCGTGATAAAAAAATCGCAAATGCTACATCAGTATTCAAAAAGGGAAATAGATATGGCCCAGAGATTTATCCACCGGTACCACTAGCATTGATTGCACTGGGGAACAACCAATTTGTCTTAGATCTGAGACTTGTTTTTGCCTAACTTTTGGCCCCTGGATAAAAAATAACCTCAGTTTATCTTAAGCACTAATTTTCACCTGAAATTAGGTAAAACAGGCTTGCCTGACGAGTGCATTGCTGCCTGTCTTTTGACGTCGACTAGCACAGGCAGACATTTGAAGATTCAAGCCTGATGGAGTGAAACTTTTCCGCATCGGAATTAAGAAATTCAAGACAGGAAATTTTTCAGTTCACATGGATGTAAATAAAAACTAAACACGGCTAACAATGTAAAAAGAAAAGAACTCGCAATCCACGACAGGCCAGGAGCACCTACAGAGTATATATATAGGATATATACTCTGACCCTCCACTTTTTGATATAGTTTAATTTCATAATACTTACCAATAACCGACGATGAATTTAACTTTTAGCAATATTCAAGTGAAATTTACAGGTGATCTATTAATAGGTATGGTTTACCAATGCATGTGAATTGACATCAACATATCAATAAAATTTCAATGTATGCATCCCACTCAACTTTCAAGCTCCCTAAATGGCTGTGTCTCACTGTAATATCTCCTGCATAACTAGATAGCTATGCACCAGTCGCCGGCCTCCTACGGCATCACGTCAGGCAGCAAAGATGGCATAAGGTTAATGTCAGCCCATTGGAGAGCAGTGATGCCTCCTGTGACCAGCACTCAATCAAGCAGAGAGCAGTCACAATTACATATGGAATAGTGAGAAAACTTGGTGTGGTAGAAGAGAACTATGTACAGTTTTGAAATCAGCATACCTATTTCACCCTGAACCAGCTCAAAAATTTAAGACAAGAGAAAGCAAGTTAAAAATTGTGGTAAGATATTCGAACAGATCATTGTTAGAAATATATTGACTCTCCTGACCAGAAGAAAATTCATACGTGATTGCCAGCTCAGCTTTAGATCTCGCAAAACAAGCCCATGCTCTGTCTTCATGATGTTCTTGAATCAGGTGAATTGAATAGACTATATTTCCAGGTCCAACAGAAATGATGAATTAAGAAAGATATTTTTCCAAACGGGTAGGTGTTGGAATTAATTTTTCCCATTATTATTTTATTTTCTTTTAACACACCTAATAAGGTAGTTTGCAGGGTAGTATGTAGATGTAGATTAATGGCACACAAATTTGGCATCGCTTCCCAATTCTGGAGAGCTGAAGTTGCCTCAAGTGGACTGTGATGAGTTTCAGACGTATTATCCTCGCAAAAAACGCAGAGCTATTGTGAGAGGCAAAGCTATAGCTGACTGCCCTCTGGTGGCGTGTGCCGTTAAAGCACATGTCCATGTTTGGAATTTGGACCCTTCGATGAAACAGGACGATGTAGATAAGTATTTGAAATCAAAATTCGATTTTGATATCGATGTGATGGCACTGACGTCTAGGGGACCGTACTCATCCTTTAAAATCTCCGTCCAAGAGGATGAATACGAAAATGTATCGGACCCAAATATTTGGCCGGTAAATGCGGTGATTAATAGGTTTATTGAGCGAAGAAACCAAACTATTCATACATCTAATGTTGCAAATAATGACATTCAGTCGTGACTAGTGTGAAATCTTAAAGCATTGCCTTGAAAAGCTTATGCTCATGTACAGGTTCAGCACACATGTGCTGAAAACGATGTCACTGTTACTGATGTCCAAAAATCCCAACTAGTGCGGCATCTTAAAGTCGTATCCTTGAATGTTCAATGTATAAGAAACAAATATGAAACCTTAGAGTTATTTTTGAAAGAGCAAGATGCTGATATTGTATGTGTAGTAGAGCATTGGTTGGTGTGTGACGAAGTGCAAAGTGCTAGCATTGAAGGTTATCTTATTGCTGCCTCTTACTGCCGAGAGAACATGAAATGTGGTGGTGTATTGGTGTATATTAAAAATGGATTAAATGCCTCCATTTCTAAAATAGCCTTGAACCTGTGCTGCGACATGGATTTTGAGTGCTGTGTATTGGACCTGGTGATTGAAAAGTATCATTTATTTGTTGTTGGAGTCTATAGATCACCTTCTGCAAATTTTTCTTTATTTTTAGATAGTTTGGGTATGCTCTTGGAGAAATGCTTCCATAAACAAAATTATATTATTATTTGTGGAGATTTTAATGTTAATTTTGGTCAGGTATACAATATGACTACTTGCTTGTAGGACCTTTTCTCAGTTTATGATATTAAGCAAACAATATTTGTCCCCACTAGACAAACAGTTCAGTCTGCCTCTATTATTGATAATATACTCTGCAATCTACAATTCAGTATAGGTCAAGCCATTGAGTCCCATCTTTCAGATCACAAGGCCATAGATACAACTATAGAAGTACCAATATCCTCACTCTCGTCTACCAAATCATTCTTTTCTAAGAAAAGAATTTTCACCTTGGAAAACATTGAAGATTTCTGCAACAATCTGCAACTTACTACTTGGAATTCTGTATAAAGTGCAGAATCAGTGAATGATAAATTAATAATTTCCTTGATATTTTCCATACGCTCTTCAATGGTAGCTTTCGTCTTGTAAAAGCTAGTTCAAATAAGCCTCAAAATAAAACCTGGGTTACTCCTGAAGTAATACAAAATTCACAAATTCTAAAATCTCTGTGGTCAGCTTACAAAGCTACCAATGACAATGATATTAAGGAACAATATATTGCTTTCAAAAAGTACAATATCAATTCCATCTCTTCTTCAGATAATAAATCAAAAACAGCTTGGGATATAATCAATAACACCTCTGAAAAATTGAGAAAGAATAAATCACCCAAAGAAATTTTACACAATGGTATTCTTGTTTCAGACCCAGACATGATTGCAGTTCATTTCAATACGCATTTTCTCAATCCCTTGAAAACATCATCCATGTTACAAGTCAATACAGATCATTGTCGTCATAATAACTCAGTTCTAAATAACATGTACCTTTACCCTACTAGTGAGAAAGAAATAGAATCAATCATCAATAAAATCAATACAAAACACTCACCTGGGTGGGATGGGGTTCCCTGCTCCCTCCTGAAGGGTAATTGCATAAGATATCTTCTTACTCCTATCACTCATTTGGTCAATGCTTCTCTCTCCTCGGGTATTTACCCTGACAAGCTAAAAATGGCAGTTGTAACTCCCCTACACAAAAAGGGTGATATTCAATCAATTGAAAACTATCGACCCATATCAAAACTTTCAGTTTTTTCTAAAATATTAGAAAGTGTCTTTTCAAAAAGAATAATGTCATTCCTGATAAAAAACAACATCTTATCCAAATCTCAGTTTGGTCTCATAGGTGGTCTTTCGGCAGAATTTGCCATTTATAAATTTATTGACTCGGTTCTTGAAGGTCTTGATCATCACCTTAATACTGTTGGTATTTTTTATGATTTGTCTAAGGCTTTTGATTCTGTTGACCATGAGACTCTCTTGAGGAAAATTCATATATATGGTATGAGAGGAATTGCAAACAATCTTATCAGGTCTTTTCTTGAAAAAAGAACCCAGGCAGTAACCATTATAACCGATAACATGGTTTAACATACCTCACCTCACCAGGAGATATTGAGGGGTGTTCCTCAAGGCTCCATTCTTGGGCCCCTGCTTTTTTTGTTATATATCAATGATCTACCCTCACAATTAAAAGGAAATATTTTTATGCATGCTGACGATACGAATCATCTACTGAAACGTGATGGCAATATTGTTGTTCCCACTCAAAATGCTGTCATCAAAATGGAAACATGGTGTTCAACTAACAAAGTGGCTATAAATAAATCCAAGTCTTCCTTTATATTTTTCTATCCTACTCAGAAAAAAATTGATTACAGCCCTTACATTAAATTTTCGGATTGTACTCTTAAGCGGGTTACTAATACCAAATTTCTAGGCATCTCCATAAATGAAAATCTAAACTGGGATACCCATATTAATTGTATTTCATCCGCGGTGGCTTCAGGCTGCTACTTAATTAGACGGGTGATTCAGCTCACAAATATAGAAACAGCCATGTCAGTTTACAATGCACATATTTATAGTAGATTAAAATATGGTATTTTAGCCTGGGGTCACTACCCTAAGGCAGTCCATCTTTTTAAACTACAAAAATGGTCGGTAAGATTATTATGTAAAGCTAAAAAACAATCTAGCTGCCGTAATCTTTTCAAAAGGTTACAGATCCTTCCCCTTCCTTGTATATACATATATTTATCATGCTGTGATGTTAATTAGAGAATTTAAACAAAAGTTGTTGTTGCACCTTCGGCATGTCAACATAAATGAACTGTTTTTAGATTTAAAAATGGACTGTATTTAGTTGTTTAATTTCGTCATTACAAAGTGTTTTTGAAACTTTCGTATGCTGTGGAACAAGCACCTTCCACCGACCGTCGCTCTCTTGTGACTGACTGCGCAGCCGTTCCTTTCATAACACCGTCTCCTCTCCCTTCCCCTTCGGAGGCACTCCTTACAATACAATCCCATGCCCGGGCACTCCAAACGGGGTCCATCCCCTTCTGGGGCACCACTCAGTCACTCACGTCCATTTCCATCCATTTCATTGCCGTAAAATACCCCCCACTGTAAACAAATGGTTTACCAAAAAATAATTGAATACATAGCACAATACTGAGATAACTGAGACAATTAACTGAGATAGCAGAATAAATTGAATGAAAAGTTAAAAATACAAAAAATAACAGTAACTTATTTGTCCATTGGCAAAACACACACTTTCGTTACTGGACGTTTAAAAACTCCTGAATTTGTTCGCACTGATACTACTCGCACAACACCATCAGTTCCTGGGTGTACCACTTCCACGAGTCCTATCATCCACTGAAGAGGTGGAACGTTGCCTTCATTCAGGAGTACCACTGCCCCGGGTTGTATGTTGCAGTGGCGGTGGCTCCATTTCCCACGCTGCTGTAATTGGCATAAATAGTCAGAAGACCATCGATGCCAAAAATGTTGGAGTTGCTGCTGCAGAAGATGCCATCTGGAAGTCAAGCTTACTTTCTTAAATGTTAAGTCTGGCTCAGGAATGGCTGTTAAAGGTTCTCCTATGAGGAAATGGCCTGGGGAGAGATAGGTTAAGTCAGAGGGATCATTTGAGAGGGAAAGGAGTGGTCTTGAGTTGAGGCACGCTTCTATCTGTGTTAACAGAGTATACAGTTCTTCGGACGTAAGGCAAGAGTTTCCCATAATGCGGCGAAGGTGATACTTCATTGACTTCACTCCCGCTTCCCACAATCCTCCAAAATGCGGGGCACTTGGGGGTATAAAGTGCCATTTGATGCCTCTTTTGGATGTTTCGCTGCCGACCACTTCTTTGAATTGTTCGGACTTTATGAGATGTTTAATTTCGCGTGCAGCTCCAATAAAGTTTGTTCCGTTGTCTGACCAGATCTCAGAGCAAAGCCCTCTTCTGGCTATAAACCCTTTAAGTGAAGCTATGAATGCATCAGCCGTTAGATCACTCACTAATTCTAAATGAATGGCTTTAGTTGCCAAACAAATGAAAATACATATATATCCCTTCACCTTCGTTTTACTTCTTCTTGAGCCATGCTTTATGTAGATTGGTCCTGCATAATCTACTCCACTATTAAGAAATGGGCGAGAAGGTTTGACTCTTGCTTGAGGAAGCTGTCCCATCAACTGATGCATTGCTTCTGCCTTTAGCTTATAGTAAGTAATGCAACGGTGAATTATTTTCCTTACTGCACTCTTGACGTTGACTACCCAAAATTTTTCCCTAAGAGATGCAAGAAGTAGCTGGCTATTGGCATGTAACAGTCTTTCATGTTCATTTTTTATTATTAGATGAGTTAAATGGTTCCCATTCGGTAGGATGATTGGATGACGGTTTTCAAATGACATGAGTGAATTCTGAAGTCTTCCTCCCACCCTGATTAACTTGTGACCACAGATGAATGGGCTGAGATTTTTTAATTTGCTTCCCTTCTTAACTTCTCCGGAGGTCTCTAATTGATGATACTCATCAGGATACTCTTTCTGCTGAATCATCCTTATTAAACAGTGAAGGGCATCCCTTCTCTTCATAGGAGTTAAAGTTCCTATGTTACGTTTTGATTTGCAACATCTGGTATTGGATATGAAACGAATGCAACGACAGAATGCAACTGTTCCTTGCAGGCGCAACAACGTGGAGTAGTTTTCGATCGTTACAAATGGGTTCATCTTTGTGGTGGTTAATGTGGTAATGTGATGAGTCAACCTTGATTTTCTTTCTTCAGGAATGTCCTTATTGCTGCAAACTTCAGGCAATAATGACGGCCACGAGGATGTTGGTTTTGATAGCCAAACTGGTCCATTCAACCACAAGCAAATGTCCTTCAGTTCATCTGCTCCACATCCCCTTGATATTAGATCTGCAGGATTATCTGAAGACCTTACATGTCTCCATTGATGCATACATGTAATGTCCTGAATTTCTGAAATGCGATTCGCGACAAATGTTTTCCATTTTGTCGGAGTACTACGAAGCCAATCCAATACAACTGTAGAATCACTCCACAGATGTATGCTATACACCTTCATATTAAGTGCCTCTAGAGTTTTCTTTGTCAATTTGGCCAATAGTAGAGCACCACATAACTCTAGACGTGGTATAGAAATTTGTTTTAATGGTGCCACTTTAGATTTGGAACACAAAAGGTTAACGGTAATGGTTCCCCTTTCATTACAACATCTTAGGCAAAGACATGCCCCATATGCTGCCTCTGATGCATCACAGAATCCATGAAGTTGAACACTAGTGACGACTACTCCGTCGCAAATTGCTAGCCTCTTTATTTCTATCATGGAGATAAAATGGAAATTATTTTGCAATTTTGACCATTGCTGCAGGACATCCGTTGGTACAGTTTCATCCCACTCCAGCTTTAATAACCACAACCTCTGCATAAGTATCTTGTAACTTAGAATGATGGGTCCAAGAAGACCTAGTGGATCAAATATTGTGGATATAACTGACAGTATGCCACGTTTCATCGATTGAGGAATCCTTTGACACTCCCGGATGGGAAACTTAAATACGTCCAATGAAGGATCCCATGACAATCCCAGTGTTTTAATGAAGTTGTCGTCATCAATTTCAAATGGAAGATGAGTTTCCCTGTCAGGTGGTGGCACGGACGTCAGCAATTCATGGTGATTAGAGCACCACTTCCTCAGGTGGAAGCCTCCACGTTGAAGTAGGTTGATCAGGTCCCTTTGAAGATTAAGAGCTTGGTTGACTGTTTGTGCTCCACTCATAAGGTCATCTACATAAAAATCTCGCATTAATATTTCGGCTGCAGCTGGATAGTTGTGTTTTTCATTTGCAGCAAGTTCCCTCAATGTGCGAGTGGCAAGAAATGGAGCTGATGCCGTTCCATACGTTACTGTAGTTAACTGATAATGGTTAACGGTTTCTTGTGGGTGTGTTCTCCATAAAATTCGCTGCAGGTTTAAGTCATCTGGGTGGATTTGAAATTGTCTATACATCTGCTGGATGTCTGCTGTGAATGCAATACTATGGGTTCGAAACCTCATTACTATAGAATAAAGGTCTTGCTGCACATTTGAGCCTACCATCAGAATGTCGTTTAGAGAGACGTTATTTGAAGTTTTTGCAGAGGCATCGAAGACCACTCTTAGTTTAGTGGTACTTGATTCTTTGAACACAGGATGATGAGGTAAATACTTACTTGGCTGGGGAGATGTGATTTCGTCTACCTTCAGTTTTTTCATATGACCCAAGGATTCATACTCGGACATGAAAGTATTGTATTGCTGTCGCAGATCAAATTGTTTTTCTAGTCGCCTTTTGAGTTGCAGAAAGCGATGAAGAGTGTTTTTATAGGACTCGCCTAGTTGCTGAGGATTGGTCCTTAAAGGAAGTTTCACCATATAATTTCCTGATGGATTTCTAATCGTATTCACTTGATAGTGTTCCTCGCATTGCCTTTCCTCCAGAGACATTAGTGTGGAAGGTAATTCCTCCAATTCCCAAAATCTTTTAAGTTGTTCCTCCAGACCTTCTTCCTTTCTCACCACAAATGTTTGCCGTGTTGTTTTGGTAGAGCCGACCACTGGAGTTGGTCCTGATAGAATCCAACCTAACGCCGTTTCCTGAAGAATGGGATAATTTCCTACTCTTGTTCTTTTTCCTGGTCGCATAAGATGGAAGAAAACTTCAGCACCTATTAATAAGTCTACTGGCCCTGGTGTGTGAAAATTGATGTCAGCGAGTTGAATATCGGTCGGAATACCCCAATCATATTTCTTGATGTGTGCTGACGGAATATTTCCAGTGATTCTTGGAAGAATTGACAAAGTTAGATCGAACTTGTAATCATTTGTACAAGACAAAACTTCTACATAAGTGGCATATTTAGTCTCTGAATTTGATGAACTAATTCCTTGAATTGATATGTGATTGCGAAACTTCTTTAATCCTAATCGCTGAACCAATGCTTCAGTGATAAAACTTGATTGTGATCCTGAATCTAGCAATGCTCTGCATTTTTGATACCTTCCATATCTGTCACGTATCCTCACCATGGCAGTGGAAAGAAGGACTTGAGTATCTGGTTGAACCTTCAATGAGCAGTAGGTTTTGACGTTCTCTGATGACGAAGAATCTGATGATCTTTTGTAGCTAACCTCCTTTGGTTGCATGCCAGACTGATGATCTAGAGTATTATTTGCATAGGCGGATCCAGGGGGGGGGCACGGGGGCACGTGCCCCCCCCAGACCCTTAAAAATATGCTAGATTTTTAATACGGTCCCATTATCATTTCGTTCGCTTTGTATGACGAGGTACCCTTGTGCCCCCCCCTGAACAAAATCCTGGATACGGCCTTGCTTGTGCCCCTCCCAGAAAGAAATCCTGGATCCGCCCCTGATTATTTGTATGTACCTTCTTCTTCCTGATTCCTGATGAAGACTCGGTGAAGAAGCGTATATTGCCTCATATTGCATTTCTGGCAGTGTTTGGAAGTACACTGACTAAGATTGTGACCTGGACGTAAGCAGTTGAAGCACAACCTATTCTTTTTTACCATATCTGTTCTCCATTGGACATTAAGGGTGCGAAACATGGAACATTGGTACAAAGAATGTTCATTACCGCATGCCATACATTTATTATTTGTAGCAATGTACACCTGCTTATGAGACCAATGCTTTACTTGAATGGGGGATGATCTCGTTTGCTTTGTGTGAGTTGAATCCACAATTTCTAATTCTTGGCACCTTTTTTCGATGAAAGAAATTAAGTCAGTTAATCTTGAGAATGTATGGGTGTCCGTTTGAGCCTCCCATGCGTTTCTCGAAATGTAGTCCAACCTTTCGAACGCTATTTGCGAAATTAGTATTTCATGAATAGGTGTCTCTAAATTCAGCGCTTCTATGGCGTTCGTGTTGCTCACTAGTTGATTAAGAAAGTGTCTTAATTCACGTACAGATTCCTTCCCAATGCGAGGTAAGTTAAGCAATGAGCTAACATGATTTATAGCAATTAGCCTAGGGTTATTGTACCTTTTGCAAATGAGTTCCCAAGCTATGCTGAATGTTACTTGTCACGGGTACATTTTCTATAAGCGCCTTTGCCTCTGCTGTAAGCGAACTTAGAAGATAGTGAAATCGTTGGATGTTGTCCAGGCATTCGTTTTTTATTATTAAACTTTGAAATGTGTCGTGGAAATGCATGAACTCAGTCACTAGACCCGAAAAGGTGGGGATTTTAATGGTTGGCAGCCGTGATAAGTTGGCAACTGCCGCAGACGTCGCTTCGCTTCTATCTGATGCAACGTGTGACGATGGTGGTGTCGGTGGATTTAAATTTTCAATTCCATTTCAATCAATTTTCAATTAATGACAAACACTTTGCTTGTATTTCGTAGTAAGATTCCTTAGACAGTAGACAGCTTCTCTATCACCACTGTGATCTTCGTCGTCGTTCAATTCCAATTTACGTTGAATCTCATCGTATTCTTCCCATATTTTAGGAAGACGTTCTAATCTTACACGCACTGAATTCAGATTGGATGACTGATCAAATGAATTGATGAATGTGCGAATTCTTGTTAAACTTGCCTTGACAATTCCTCTTTGTTTAATGAGGTTATTACGTTCAGAACAATCCATTATTAAAGAAAGATGCGTGCAAAGGAATGGTTGAGGAAATGATTGTTCAAGAAAGGAATAAGGAATAAATGAGCCAGACTCACTCTACTGCCAAGTGATGTCCGTCGCCAGGCCCTCTCGCCGCTGCAGAAGGAAGCTGCCGAGATGATGCAATCCTTATCCCGGGTTGGGTCTGTACGGCGTCGTCGCAGCGCGCGTTGACAAATGCGAACAAAAAACCTTCTAGTTGATCTCAATCCGGCCCGAAGGACCAATTTTATGTTGCACCTTCGGCATGTCAACATAAATGAACTGTTTTTAGATTTAAAAATGGACTGTATGTAGTTGTTTAATTTCATCGTTACAAAGTGTTTTTGAAACTTTCGTATGCTGTGGAACAAGCACCTTCCACCGACCGTTGCTCTCTTGTGACTGACTGCGCAGTCGTTCCTTTCATAACACCGTCTCCTCTCCCTTCCCCTTCGGAGGCACTCCTTACAATACAATCCCCTGCCCGGGCACCCCAAACGGGGTCCATCCCCTTCTGGGGCACCACTCAGTCACTTACGTCCATTTCCATCCATTTCATTGCCGTAACAGTTGTGCCTTACCATGAATAACGATATTCATGATTATCATACAAGAAGTAGAAATGATCTTGCAGTGAGGTAACAAAATCTTTGTCTCTTCAGTAGAGGGCCTATCAATATGAGTATTAAAATTTATAATAAATTACCTAAATCAATCGAAGACGAAATCAGACTTGGCCTTTTTAAAGCAAAATTAAAAAAATATCTTTTAGATCATTGCTACTATTCAATTGATGAATTCTTTGAGGATGCCTCGCAATAGGGTAGTTTCCTTCATCAAAGAAAACAAAAGGCAATGATTGCGATTCGTTACCCACCATTAGTGTATTCATAATATACAAATTATTTCGTTTTAGAAATGCCGGTTTAGACGAATGGCAATGGTCCATTTTTATCCTCATTTGAAAAGAGCCAGATTGGCGCCCATGCGATGCCACTCGACGTGACGTCACAGGGACCTAGTTTCTATAGGAGAAGATAGGAGTTATACATCGTCTGAGGTTACCAATGCATGCATGAGGCGCAGAGCTCAGGGAAACATGTCTTAATAATCACTTATTAAAACTGGCTAAGGTCGGAAAGTTTTCCTCGTTTGATAAGGTATTAATAATCCTTATTTTAGCCAAGCGCTACCAGCCAGCAGGGTACTCAGCTACCCGCTAGCAGCCTGCGACGTATCAGCGCTTAGCCTCGCCTCAAGGTCACCTCACCGGGCGGGAGGGGGAACCAGAAATACGACGTACGGAGAGATTTCCCGGCATTCATACTTACGCGTCGCGTTTTCGCGCGCTTTAAATTTTTCACTTTTCATTTAATCGCGAAAAATAGATATTGTCATTTAAAAATCTGAAAGCGTGAAATACGTACTCCAGGAGTAATAATCTTTCGATTTTGGCAATAAAAAATAATAGGAAACCACCCTATTAATGTAATATATATGTATTATAATATATTGTGAGTTTCTTTGTACTTTTGATTTGCTTTTTATGTTTTCCTGACGGGTCCTATGTATGTATATTCATATCTTTTCTGTGGCCAATAAAATATTATTATTATTATAATGCTGTGAGGTATTGCATTCCACTAAGGTGCCCCGAAAAGTAGTGAACTGCCCCACCAAAACAGTGACCTCAATCTGCCCCTGTAGTCTATGCCGTTGGAAGTGTTTTCTTTTCGTGTTAAAAGCAAGCCTTGATCAAAGGTTTCTTCAAGCTCTTTCCATCAGGAATCATTTTTCTTCCTGTGAAGTAAATTATTCTCACAAATTTCATCATCTCTCAGTCCAGCATAGCCGTTACCTCCTCCTACAGTAGCATCAATGGCTGATCTCTTACACTGATTCTCTTGAGATTATTCACAATTAGATTTCATTTTATAGTAGACAATACTTTTCTTTCTCCTCTGGGAGCCCCAAACTTTCTGACATCACCATTCACCTTGTCTAGGCTCACCTCTTAGCAAAAACATGTGAGAAGTGCCTTAGCTTAGGGCTTCAAATCTCACGATATCTGGCGTGAACAAAGATGATACTCTGATAGAAGGATATGTGGTCTCACTTCAAGGCTTTTTCCAAGAATGCTTGGAAAGAAATACCTGGTTTTAGTTCATGCTGTGAGATGCCGTGTGATTCCCTAAAAATCCGAATTCATCATCATTTCATCATCAGTCATTTTTTTCAAGCAAGTGGCAGCGGGCAAAGATTATTTATTTATGTGCCACAGCTTGCAAAAGGCAAGAAGGCAGTCAAGAAATATTCAATACGAGTTTTTCATCCAGAACACAGAAGTCAACATTATAGATGATACATTCATTTAGTACTACTGCTGAATACCTGAACTTTTTAGATAAATTTTCAGGGACATTTAATCCTTATCTATAGCTTCAAGGAGTCATTCTTTGAATTAACTAACATTAACAATGAGACCCCTTTAATTACCTTATCATAAATGCTGTCTTTCACCGACCATCATGGTATTACCAGGAGATGAAAGCAGCTAATTAGTATTTAAGCGTTCTTGATTAAAAGGAATTAGACAAATCCAGGATGAAGCTTGATATTAGTGAATGAGTAATTTTGGCAATGTAAAGGGAAATGTATTTCCGTTATTGGGCCATCAATTCATCTAAAAATCATTGCCATCAAAATCTCTGGTATTGTACTTTTAATTGTGTCAACAGTTTTGACTGAGTTAGCTGGGTAAGTCATGTTTAAATGTAACATATCTTTTAAAAAATCATTTGTATCCCTACAGTTTTCATTCATTCCCCATACGATCAACACATGTGTGCCATTCTGAAGGGACTGTACAAATGATTAGAATTATTGAGGTGTCAAATGATTTTCAATTATTTCACAGTTCAGCAGGGTTTTCACCTCTTTAGTGGCTGAAATTGCATAATTGACATTTACATTTTCTCATTCATACCCAATATCTTGCAGCCCCAACGGCTGTCGGGTGAGTGTGGGCCACTCTTCCTTGGGCAGTGCCAACTCCTTCTACTTGCACAGCCCCACGGATGTGGTGTACAACCGGGTGCGGGAGCTGTTTGATGTGGCGGCGTGTCGCACACCACCCGTCACGCAGCCAGTGTCCTGCAATTCGTCCACGTCCTCGCTCACCTCATCCGCGTCCTCAGCCGTCTCCTCACCCTGCGACATCACAGCAGGTGGGTGCTAACCCCCAATGGAACAATTTATTCTCTTATCTCATTCATATTTACCTGGAATGGCATGTTGTAAAAGTATTTAGGTTTAAATTATTCCTCTGCTATATCTACTGAAGTATCATCTTGATTAAAATTTATAGTTACTAAATGGAATTATTGAGATATATATCAGTAAAATCTATTCTTCCATATTTTTCAAATATTTTCCATTTGTTAGATGTTTAAATAGAGCTTTGCTTGTTTATATGTCTGTCCTCCCTCTGAGCTCTGCTTCAAAGGATCAGAGTGACAAATTACAATGCGTACCATTTTCCCAAATATCCTTCCAATATTGAAGATGAAAAATTTCCAGGAGCAGAAACTACATTTGGTTTATTTATCATGCATTATTTTTTCAACTATTCAGTTTTGCCTTCATGAATTTTAGGAATAAATATATTATTTGCTGGAAGTTCATCAGATTCGGCAAGATTATCTGGGTGATCAAAATCTTTGGACGTAGTTTAATTTATAACACATCAGTAAATACTGATGTATTTTAATAAATGTTGGAGTTGGATGTTTAAGAAATGCATCAATTGACCTTTAGGGATATCTCTTTAAATATTGATTCTAACTAGACTTTTCTTTCCCTTGGGCAACAACCTTGTCATGTCTCTTGAGCTGTACTGGTGGGATTAATTCTAAATTACTCCTGGTAGAGCCACCCATACCAGATTGGTCGAAGGGTAGGAGCCAGGTGAAAGCTAGTCCACATGATGGTGTCAAGTAAAAATCACTGTTGGAATGGAAATGGAAGTTGGAATGGAACCCTACCAACTAACTCTTCTCTGAAAACATGAAGTACAAGCCAATGAGCCTCAGAAACTCATCAAACAGGAAACAAAGAGCCAGTGTGCCATTCACGGCAGTGAGGTCAGCAAGGTCCTTGGTCTCGTCAGCATGTGAAATCCTTGAAGAGCCTTACCACTGTCAACAGCATCCAAGAAGGAAGACAGAAAAACCAAGAAGGAGGAGAGGAAGGAGAGGGCCACAGTAAATGTGGGGACGTGGAATGCTAGAACAATAATGAAGGTGGGGAAGCTAGAAAATATGAAAAGGGAAATGGAGAAAAGGAGGATAGGTATCTTAGGATTATGCGAAGTGAGGTGGAAGGATGGTGGGAATTTTTCGAGTGATGGGTATTTGTTGTATATTGTGGTTGGGAGGAAAGCCAAGGGGGGGGGGGTAGGGTTAGTATTAAACGAGAAGATGGTAAGCATGTGGTAGGTATAGACCAGGTAAGCAATAGGATTATGGCAGGGTAGGAATTTAGGTGCCATCCACCAGCCTTGTTGTAATTCAAGTTTACATACTCAATAGCAATCATTGGGAGGAAGAAGTAGATGAGGTGTATGAACAGCTCGAGGAAGTTGATAATTAGCGAAACCCCGGGTAAGAAAAATCTTGTTGTAATGGGGAATTGGAATGCCTCAGTCAAGGAAGGGAGGGATGGAAACGAAACAGAAGAATTTGGATTAGGAATGCGGAATGACGGGGCGCAGAAATCGAGAGAGCCCTTCGTGATATGAAGGCTAGGAAAGCAGTGGGCGTGAACAAAATCCCTTGTGAGGTTCTGAAGAATCTGGGGAAGGACGGTAAGAGAAGGTTTTTAAACTAGTATGCAGGATCTACGAGGAGGGATGTCGGCTGGAGGATGACGTGAAGACAGTTCTAATACATAAAAAGAAGAAAGATGTGGAATGCAGGGATGATGGGATTATTAGCCTATTAACTTGACCGTATCTATCCTTTCATTGTACTGTTGGGAGCTTTTCGCACGCATTCCGGTTCTCTTTCTACGCATTATCCCAGCCCCAACATTACCGTTAAGAGATTCTGCGTGTGTAATCCCATAGCTTCCATTCCAAAAGTCTCCCTCTTCAGGCTTCATTTCGCTGATTCCTTTCTCGTCGAGGTTCAATCTTTGCATTTCCGCCTTAAGATATTCTAGCCTACCACAGGTCCTTAGCGATCTTGCATTCTATGTTCCTATCCTCATAACTTTATCGCTTTTGACCGATGTACCCTCTATGGTGGTCCGCGCCCGAAGATGCGGATGGGGGACTAGTTTACCTCTTTCGATTGGCTATTACCCTATCAGATTTTAAGCCAACACATCATTGGAAGAGGCTGGAATAATTTTAGAGGATCATTGTGTAACACGGGGTGAAAATTGGCGGAATTTGGTGGCCGCAAAGATGACTTGGCAAGCCAATTGTTTGAATCGGTGTCACGAGTTCCGCTGCTCTGGGCAAAGCCGCCGTCGCGTCGGTGGGGTGGAGGGGAGACCCACATGCTCACCAGCACGCCCGGCAGGCGCGATCCCAATCTCGGTCAATCTAGGGCAAAACCATGGTTTCCATGTGCAATGCCTCGATGGAATAAATATGTCGAGTTTTCACCGCAAGAGGCTGAGCAATATGGGCTGCTGTTTCATGAGGAGCCGCTATTCACGCATTCATGGAAATTGCTCCCTATTACTGATCTAAATACATGCTACACCTAGCGACAAATCGTATATACCTTTCGAATGCGAATTACCTACCCCACGATCATCTAACAGTTATAATTTCAGTTCCATTATTTTTACGATAAGTCTCTCTTGAAAGGATATTTAAAGCCGTGTCCCAACTCGTTAGCCATTAGGCATCATGTATTTAGCCAGCCAGATTCTGGGCAGCCAACCATAAGGGAGCATGAATTGGGACATCCTTACGCAGGTGCTGCCATCTACTGGGCACTAGGCCAATGCAAAACAAGAGATAATCGGAATGATTTGAACAAATGATGAACAAAACCCACCCTAAATTGTTAAAATGTGATGTGTCAAGTGATTTTGAGTATTAGATGTCGGAGAAGAGTATTTTATCCTAATTTTAGTATCTTAGACAACCTTTTTGTTATAGTAAAGTAAGGGTATACTTTCAAAGTCGTATTTTTAGTTCCGTAAGGTTTTGTTAAAGAGGTTTTAGCTAAGTTTGTGGCAAAATGTTAGCGTATATTCCTTTTAATTGGTTTGTAATATTTCAATCGTCTCTCAACCAAGTACTTTTTCGAATTCCTTATATTTTAGTCATTTAATTTCTAGTTTTGTATTATTAAGAACAGGTCTATTTAGTTTATTCAAACGGTTACCGTCTGACTTGGGAATTATTTTCAAAAGTTATTTAAAGTATGGTTTACGTACATAAATCAGGTTTCGGTATCATCTTATAATCACTATATATAGAATTTAATTTTTGTTACTTATTCCGATTCCAATTTCGGGACTTTGTCCAATAACATATAATAATAATTGTTTATTCTTACGGGTGTTAACCTAGTGTAAAAAAGTGTTAAATAAGAATTTAGACATAGTGTTACATAATTAAATATATATCAGAAGCATATACACATCAATAAGCATTATTTAACACGTTAAAAAAGTAAACGGTAGCATAAGATAACATGTGATCGGTATAAAAAGTTATAAAATAACATATACATACATAAGAGGCATATAAACATTAATTAGCATTAAAATTAACGCCGCCTTCTCTTTAACTAATTTCTCCGTAATTCTTACACTTCCATTAACGCAATTTCATTATTATAAAAAAATAAAAATTAATAATTATTCGAACAAGTCTCAAAATATCAATATACTTGCGAACAAGTACTATCCCTTATTGACAGCCATGATGGCCTTTCTCCTGAAGACGCTTTGCACGCTTTGAATCATGGGAAAAGTGGGGCGAAGGATGCACTCCTCGATGCCTAAATCTGGCGGCCGCGTTAGCTGCCTAAATTCCCTCCCTTATGCTGGCTAACGAGTTGGGACATCCTTCCAAGATGGCGTCATGGCTAAATCCTGGAATTGGCATAGCCAAATGGCCAATTGGGACACGGCTTAACCCTTTCGCGCCGGACTTTCGTTGAGGGAAATTCTTCCTCAATACGAGTCTCTTGAAAGTTTTCTTTACTCCACTGTACGAAGCTTTTTCGCGTCGACTGAAGGCAGTGGTTCCCTCCCTAACCATTTTTGGACCCAACTCAGTGGGGCGCCGATCCCTTTCCTCGGCCTCTGTCCCAGACCCTAGAGGGATTAAAAGCCCCTTCCTAGGACGAGTCCGCGGTCAACTGGCTAAAATATTAGTGCAAAATATATGTAAATATTTGTTGTTCGCATCGATTTTTTACATTCAAAATGAATTTTGTGTTTCTTTTCTGAGCGTGCAGAAATTTTAAACGAAGTTCTAACGTTGATATAGACGAATTTAGTATATTTACTAGTTGGTCTATAACTCCGTTGATATTAATGTTAGAATTTTTTTTGAAACTTCCATGTGTTCAGCAAAAAACGATGAATTCATTTATAGCAATAGATATGAAAAGTAAGCAACAAATATATTTTGGAAAACACACAGCAAATAACAGTAGTTGACCGCATGGAGAGGATAAGAAAGGGTCGACCTGAGCGGCCGAAGATGGGACTGGGCTCGCGCTAAGGCGGATCACGAGGGGCGACCGCGTCCGTGGGTCTATTGTGTCCGCCACGGTCACTTTTTTCGACCTGTGCCGCACAGGCGTGGCATTCGTTGCTTAGGTTAGGAAAATCAACGCCGCACAGGTGTGGCATTCGTTGTTCATGGAAAAAAATCGTCGCCGCACTGGTGTGGCATTCGGCGCGAAAGGGTTAAAAATGGTCCAGCAAAAAAATATCATCGTTCTCTCTAGTTTAAAATACTGTATCATGGGAATCGGTCATATTTTCGACACAAGCATCAAATTCGTCGTTAGCAAGTTATATTTTCCGGAGAGTTGTTACTTGGAGTGAATTTTTTACGCTTTCCAAATTGTATTTCCTACGCATTGGCTTTTGTGATTATGCTTTTCCATAAGATGTAAGTTGTCTCCTTTCTATCTAGTGTTCGAAGCATGTGAGCGTTCATGGGCTCCGAATGCATTTTTACTTTTGGGCTTAAAACAATAAAATATGAAATATGACAAGAGTTAAATTATGCATTAAGAACGGTTATGGATCAAATTGTGAAATTCAATATCATCAAACACCGAAAATAACCCCCGGGTGGTTTTCTGTAAGTGCACTGCGTCACCAAAATAATTGTTAATAAAAAAACAATAAAATTAAAAATTTTAAACTTTCGTCGGTTCTTATCCGTCAGTCCAATCATTAAATTCAAGCCCAACAAATGATGCCTTAAGACAAATCAAATAAGCAAATGATACAATAAATACAGGAAGCTCGTAATACCGTCAATAATAGGCAGTGGTTACGCGTTGTATTGTGCTTAGTCATTCCTTTGCCGAGACTGGTCCTCCTCCACTATAATCTCGCATCATGGCTAAAAAATGTGTATCTAGATGTACAGGCCTGTAATATAAATGGCCAGCGGTATGCCCGCACTGGCCCATGTAACGGAACATTCGATTTTATTTTCATCTTCGCGCTCGGTCGTAGGCAATTCCTCAAAATTCACTTCACAAAACACTTAGCGATATTTTGCTGCAATTAATGTGCGTGAGTGCTCGCCGATGCAGATTGACGAACTTTACCCTGTAAAAGGAAATATTTAATGATTTAGGGGAGCCGAGTATTTTGGTGCTTATCATTTATGAAGTATTAAATTTTAGCCACATAAATAGCAAGTATTTATAGAAGAATCCTAATTGTGCAAAAATAGTAGGATTTTATTCTATAATTTTCGAAGAAAAAGTAAAGGCATTTGCTCTACCGGGCCCCGGTCGTGTCCTAACATCGCTGCTGTCCGCTCAGGGGTCCTTGGTTTACACTCTTTGGTCTTTTTGTCATAATCGTTATAAAAATATCGCTGAGACCAATTTTTTACGAAATGCACTTACGCAGAAAATAAGCGATAAAACGATTTCCACCGTTTTAATCCTATAAAGGACTGATATAAAAATGCCGATACCGTTGCACAGTGGGCGGAATCCGAAAAAGCTGGCCGAAATTCGCTGCAGCCTTCATTAGAGCTAGTTTTATGAAAATTTTTGCATATTGTGTATTTTAAGGATGCAAAGAAGTTGTTTAGGACCATTTATTCCATAATATTATTTACAAGGGCGATGAAAAAACAAGCAAGTGGTGCGGGAAGCATATTTGCTAGGAGCAGGTAGACATTTTCCATACGGGAATATCAAGTGAAAGAAAGAAATTTCTTCCATTGATACAATTTTATAGGTAACAAATAGCTATGCAATGGGTAAATGATAATTAAAATTGCTAATCGGTTTTTAAAATAGAAATTTTGGTAATTAAAGCGTAATAATATGTAAAATACCATAAATAAATATTTTTATTGCTAATTTCTCTTTTAATGCTATGTTCTTAGTTTGAGTCAGGGGATGATGACTCCTCATATTCCATTGTATTTTTTTCCTATCGCCAGAAGATTTTTCACGTCCTCTAGTATTTTTTTACTTTACGGTGAACCCCCGCATAACAAGAAATAAAAGCATGTGACGTAAGGAGAAGCCTAAGGAAAAGGTTATGGTTTGTGGCAATCCTAAACACTTTTCTGGTATTTTCCACGACATCTTATATCCTTGTGCCGGGCTTTCAATGTATCTTCCCAAGAGAAAGAATAGCATGTTAAACTCTTCCCGCTTCACGTATTGAACATTTGTGAATAGTTGGTGGCATGTAATGCCATGAATAAAGTTTTTCGTACAGTTTAGCTGCTTTAAGTCAGTAAACAGTTTTAGGTACAGCCGATATAATTCTCTTAATTCCTGAGAATCTGGTGGTCATGTCGTCCGAAATTCCTAGAAAAGAATTTAGCTTTGCACTTTATTAGCATTGTCCATTATCATATTTTACAAACTTGAAGATATTTTAATAGAGTGGCAGGAAGTGTTAATGACTTTTTAACCCAATTTCGAAAACATTGATGAAAAAATATTTTTTAATAAAGTCCGCAAGCAAAGTTTTTGACTTCTCGTCTTCCAAAAAAAGTTTTTTGTGAAAAAACTCTGACACGAGTGATTTCCTCTGCTTCATGGACCCCCTTGTACTTGCCAAGACGAAGACATATGTAAATCTTGGCAAATTGTTTTCGTTGTATCCGTAACTTGGCAACTACACTGTGACTGCCCTCCGGCACAAACTTCGGCAAGGAATACATGAGAGAGACTGATGTTGAGCACTCGGCTATAAATGAGCGAGCCAATAGCTAAGACGGTATGTTATGGGAAAACCCATATGTTGAATGGAAAAATTTGCACATGTCGAAAGTAAAAGAACATATCTGAGTACATAAAGGGTTAGCGCGCGCGAACCGTTTGGTTTATTGCCGTCCGAACGTGGCTTCCGCGCAAAGCGAGGGTGACACCGTCAGAAGAGGGTACATTCCAGAAAGGTACCGAAAATGATATGTTGTTGAATGCAATGAACTCGAGATTGAGGGAAAATGCAGCCTCTCAAACGGACTGCTAAGCATGTCACGCAAAGTTCCCGAGTGGCTACTCCGTGTGTTGTGGGTCACTGAGCGCGTGAACCGCCCAACATCCATTTGCTGTACCATGAAAACATCGGAAAGTTGCAAGTTTGCGCTGGATTTTATTGTCCCGTTACATAGAATAAACATCACTCTAACTGATGATGAAAATATCTCCGCGGAGATAAGCGGAGATAAGTAAGTTTATCTTTGATTTAGTTAAAATTTAAGTGAAAAACAGTTCATTTTTAATTAATGTATAATGGTCATTAGGAAAGTGAACATTTCCAAGAATCATAGCTTAATTGTATGTAATAGATATACAATAGCGTTATATATTCGCCAATAGAACAGTATTTATGTTTTGTCCTCACACCAAGGCAACAAACATTGAGACATTGTGCAAAAAATGTAGGTTCGGCCTTTCGCGATTTTTGTCACTTTTTGAAGGGTAATATACATATAACGAATATAAATAAATAAAAATGAGTTAACGCATTTGGGTATCTAGGCATTATAGAACAGCACGATGCAACTTTTGGATCAATACAAAATGATAGATAATTGGATTTTGGCCAGCGATTTCCGATTTCGATTTATTTTCGATTTTTTTAATTTCCGCCCACTTTGCAAGTGGTGTTGTCTGAAAAAATATACATAATCAAGAAATTACTTCGTATTTTTGCTTTGGCGGGGTCAGTAATAGATTCAGTTTGCCTTTTTCGAACAATATATAAATATAGGGTGTAATTACAAAATGTGTCCTACTGATAGCCGACGTAAATGAGTTATAAAAATTGCCAGAATAATATTGTGAACCAGTCCTTTGGCTACAATTTAGGGAAAGGTTAGCTTCCAAACGTGAGTAATATCTTAAACTTTTTCGATTCCAGTGCATTAGTTTGAGCTAACCTCACTGAGTTGCTCCTTTGCGTGTGGCGTGGGTGGAGGTGGTGGTTCTTTGAGGAATTATTGCCGCCAGCCATCCATTCCATCATCAAGAAGAGAGCACAGTGAAGAGCAAGCTAATGCCACTGTATGAAGCAATCCTCCGACCCGCTGCGTTGCAAACAAGCGCTGACGAAAGAAGTTACTCGTCAATCAAATAAACTGGTAGAAAAGTTTTCCGCTCGTTCCGGGCGACTAAATTTTCTCTTCACGTTCAAGAAATATCATTGAAAACAAGAAAATAATTTACCTGGAATGGTAATGGCATTCGCTTCTTTTTCTTCATTGCGTTCAACCTAAAAAGAATTATTCTGCATTAGACAGGAAATCATCACTTATCAACAATCCTAAGATTGGTTTGACGCAGCTCTCCGCACAATTCTTTTATCAGCCAATCTTTTCACTCCAACGTGTTTCTTCTCTTTCACATCCTTCAGGGAATACAAGTACGAAAGACAGGAGTTTTTCGGAGTACGTACTATAATAAGCATTGGAACTTTAATATAATAATAACTTTAATACTTGAGCTCAATAGTGTGAAATACCTGCGGATTGCTTGCCATTGTGTATTAAATTCCTGCATTTCTTTAATGCTTAGTACGGAAATAGTTGTATTCGTTTTTAATAATGCATACATAATCGATTGAAGCTATTTCCATTTTGTCGGCTCTTTTACAAGTGGGTCTTCACTTGAAGTTACTCTCAGGAAAATGTTTACAGAGATTTGGTAAATGTTTTTGCATTCCACTAATAGTTAATTGAATACTGTGGATATATATTTCCTCGATTTTTTAGGAATGTTCACCTCAATATGATTTGAAATACATTTTTCGAAATATTTGTGCACTTACCCATTTTCTTATAATTTTACCTTGTTGGTTTATAATACGATTAGTAAGAGAAATGACTACCTAACTACCATTGAAATGTTGTAATCTGAATGGAGCAATGGAACCAGTGTTACTATGAGTTTTTTCTTGGTGCACACAATGAGCCATGCGATACATGATCGTGGTCATTCTTCACTGGTACTCCACCGCCCACATATCGCGCGGTTTGGCGCTCCGAGGGAGGATGTTCATCCACTACATTTAAAAATATTCATTGCCTCAGTCAGGGTGATCAGATGAATCTGCTTTCCCTCTGTCGGCGAAATTTTGATCTACAGTGTATGCCAGTGCTACAATTTTTCCCTCCGGTGGTGTTCAGTTTAGTCTGCTGAGTCGCAAGTCCCTTGCCACTTGATTGGCATTAGGAAGAGGGAGTTCAGCTGGCATGTTGTTATTCTCAGTCTTCTGTACATCTCTACCAGACGATGAAGTTCCACGTCGAAACCTTAAATAGCCCGGTCAAAATAGACATTGACCCTTGCATAAATTGCCAACAAGATGAAAATTTGCATGAACCTCAAGGATACCACTCTAATGAAATCATGAAAAGTCCCCATCGATCCCGTGAGTGTAAAAAATTTTATTCAAGGTCAAAGGTCACAAAAATGAGTTTTTTGCATTTTTTGGCCACACGGTCAGTTTTGTGATAAAAATTGCTCAGATCAAAATTGTAGATCAGAAAATTATCTACAAAATTGACATTTCTATTTTTTCTCTTAGATTTATCGTTTCTGAGAAAAAGCCTTTCGAATGTAGGCTGGAGCTGTACTCTCCGTAATATGTTTGACTATATTGTTGCGTTCTCCGAACATTATTGGAACATTATTCATTATTATTTAAAAGGTTTTTTCTTAGAAACGATAAATCTTAGAGAAAAAATAGCATCGTCTTATAGTATTGTCGCCCTTGTTTCTTTCCGTCGAACTCACCTTCCCTCGGCCACTGCTGCCAACTGCTAGAATCCCAACTCCCCAATGCCATCCCACCTCATTGGCCTTTGGCTTTCTCACTGGCCAGCTGACTTTCTTTGCTCAAGTAGCCTGATGAGAAATTATCTTCGCAAGAATTATTTATGGTCCACGCGTTTCACGCTGTGCTCGGCACCTCATCCGCGAGGCTATTCAATGTCTTCCCGCCTTTTCAACCTCCCCTCTCACGCTCCTCGAACATATTGGGCCGTGCTTCGAGAAAGCATTTTCCCCCAGCGAGCGCGATAAAGCTATGCTGATATTGTTAGCCATCTCCCCTCGCTTGTGGTGTCCTCCTGAATAACATTTCACTATTTCAACTCTCTGGGATATTGCGTCCGCGATAAGAGTTCTGGCATGCGCTCCACCCGTGACTTGCTCGTAATGTGGATAATCAGCAACTTTTGATACGATGGCCTTCTCGAAGTCTATTTGAGAATAGAATCAACTCGTCGCCTTCAGTGTTACTTCATGTCAGCCGTGTTATCCTATCTCTTATGCCTAGGCCTAAATTTGGTATTCTCAAGGTAACAGCGGCTTGACTATTTTATCATGGATCAGCAACTCTAAGACAGTCGGCCATCTGCAATTTTTTATGCCGGACCAATCTCAACTTGACTTTGCTTTTCTTTTCTCTAGTTTGATATTACGGAATCGTTAAACTCAATCAAGAGATTTCTCGACAAATTACAAGAATTTCAGCCTTTCTACCCCGAGAAATCTTAATCTCTTGGCACATCAGGCTTTACGTATCACGCATTGTATCAAATAGTTTTAAATCATTTTTCTAACCTTCCATGAATTCCTAGAATTTCTATTTCAACTGATGTTTGGACGCACATACTTATTGTCAATGTGGCTATTTGTCTCTTTCATGCCCTCCAACACTGCTCCTGCCTCCTCTTTCTTAATAGGTACTTTCTTTCTTCTTCTGCCTCCAGTGAGTTTTACTTCCAGTATTAATGAATACCCTTGCTTATTTTATTTGTCATTCAAGTCTCCTAATATTTCCTCCTTTCTTCAAGTTCTACCCGTCAATAGCAGATTTAATTTTTGCCTCTTTTCAGATGACGATATTTTATCCTAAATATCCATACTTCTTCTAAATTTACATAATTTTCCTCCATTCAGCAAATGCTTGTTCGAAATTAACAAAGAGTGTAACACGAACTATTGTTTGAATTAAACACCTATCGGAAATAATTATCGTGCCTGTTTGAGAATGTAGTTGTCTCTGGCTGGGTGGCAGTGAAAGAATGAAATATGTAACGCAAAGTCCAATGGTAGGGAAACGGGAGGGGCATTCGACGTGCATTGGTCGTTGAAAAGCTTGACTACATGAGTTTTTTTCACTGACGTATGCAATGTCAGGTAAAAAGATATACAAATGCTGTATGCGAAAATGTTAATATGTACTCAAAATGTAGAATTTCACTGCATTACAAATGGAGGACGTAATAGGGTGGTACGGGGGGATGAGGGTCGAGCCGAAAGTAACAATAAGCAGTAATAATTTCACCAAAAACTATAGCGCTACTCTTCTGAGTATTAGGAATCCATGGATAAAGATAGCCATTTTTCCAGCGCATAAATGTGTGAATGGAATGTTCAAGACTCCCGGGGCTGTGTCTTTCCACCAAGATATCCAGGAGGGGAAGTTGACCATTGTGTTACGTTTCCATGGTGAATTTGATGGCGTGGTGCGGCGAGTTGATTTGCTGTGGGAATCTTTGCAGTTCTTCGGCGCCATGGGGCCAAATGACGAACTTGTCGCATAGACATATTATTAGCCAGAGTGATGGTTTCTATCTGTTCAACGCGATGGCATTTTCTTTGAACTCCTCCATGAAGAGGTTCCCTACCACTGGGGATAGTTGCGAGT
This sequence comes from Ischnura elegans, assembly GCF_921293095.1. NCBI lineage: Eukaryota > Metazoa > Arthropoda > Insecta > Odonata > Coenagrionidae > Ischnura > Ischnura elegans. The sequence goes on along the minus strand of NC_060259.1, from coordinate 1,671,537 downwards.
CCATGACTGCCCCCTCAGTCTGTACGTAAAATTCTCCGTTCCATAGGAAATAGGAATTCCTTAAGCAGTAATTCACTAGTTCGGGGAAATCTTTCGGGATACCTTCAGGGATGTCATCGCATGATATCTACTTATTCTTGGATAGGTATGTTCGTAAACAGAGACACCACATCAAATCTGGCTCTGTTGCCAACGTTGGCTGCGGACACTCCCTTGAGAATGTTAATGAGGCGAGTTGAGTTCTTCGCATACTCCGATGTGCGTCCAACGTGAAGCTGGAGTGACTGTGCTTGTTATTTGGATAGTTGGTAAGTTGAGGCGTGGATTGGGTTTATAATCGGCCCTAGAGGTGCGTTCTCATTGTGGATTTTTGATAGGCCGCACTATTTCGGTGGTAGCCGTAGGTTGGAGGCTCCGCCGATGTTTTTATGGAAAGGACGAACTTTTGATGATGCATCTGGTGTTTCGTTCCACTCAGCTGCTTTGGTCAGCCTTCATCTTTCTATAGGTTTGCTCTTGGAGGAGACAAGATATTTTCTTCTCGTAGTCTCCCTTTCGCATCGCCACGGTAGCGTTCCCTTAATCTGCGGGTAATGAGAGAATCTTACCATTGTCCTGGAGCTTTCTCAAAGCTTGTCTCTCTGCTACTTCAATGTTCGGCCTCGGTGGTCTTGATTCACGGTTTCCCCATGCTCCCCACCTCTTATCCTCTCATCTCATTCGCTTCCCATTCCCCATGGCCAGCGTCCGGATTCCACTCCAGTGATGATTTTTTTCTTTTGGAATTGTCTTTGGAGCGATGGCAAAGTTGAAACCTTTCGTTAGGACGCTCTCCGTGCCATCATCCAAGCTTTCGTCCGTCAGATTGAAAATGGAACTTCTCTTTTTGGAATCAACACCTGGATGTTGCCAGCCACTCAGCTTTTCAAACTCCTTCACCTGCGTGTCCCGCTTTTACTGCGGCTTCACAAGTGCGGAATGACTCAAGCTCTTGCGAAGCCGTCGCAAATTTCGGCTCGGTTTTCATCTGCACATCTGCGCAGTTTAATAGTGAATTCATTACAATTGCAGTTTCCATTACCAGTGCTTGAATGCTTTTAGGTAATTTGATAGCCTAAATGATTGTTATGCACAGCTTGCCAATTTCTCAGAAAAAATAAATTATTCTTTTTCACCTTTAATCTAAATCGTTATACACTCAAATTATTTGATTTTATCAACGTTCCGCAGTTCACAATGCTGAGTAGCCTTTTAATTCTAAATTCACTTATTTTCACGTTTCACTAAAATTCTTTCACTAAGCAGTGGGGCATATCATGAACTTTGATTCTTTCGCTAAAAATATATTAGTTCTGATATTTTAAAATTCCAATCATTCTCTGGTGGTTCGATTCTAAATTAAATGAATATCGATATCATTTACGTCTCGAGAAAAGGGTTTACTGATATTCAAGAGAAATAAAAATGAACTCAAATTGTCGTGGAAAGGAAAGAGGAGTTGAGAATGGGAATGTTACACAAATGATCCATTAGCATGAAAGCAAAGGTGAGGGAAACGGGTTGAAGTGGACTTCCACGCCATATTAATATTTTTCATTTGCAGGGGACGGGCAAAATTGCTGCCAGAAGAAGCCAGCAGTAGCGGATGCAGAAAAAACTCGAGGGAAGGGCGCAAAAGATGCTAATGTTGAGCAAACTTTGCTTTTATCGCAATAAAAAATTACTGAAGCCACGTGCAAAGTTTAAGAAAGTTCTATTTAAACTCATTATACACGAATGTAAGAAAAGACCATCTTATGATATAAAATAGTCACAATTGTGGTTCTGCAATGTTCGGCAATGTTGGCGGCCCTGCAAGGGGGGCGCCCCCATCTGATTCCGCCACTGGAAGCCAGTCATGAAATACATCAAATGAGCGACGTTGGAGTCCGAATATTCCTAGCAGGTCAGCATGCCGGTTCATCATTAAAGATCAAGCAACGCTTTTCCTGGTGTTGATGCCTGGTTGTGTTTGGTTGAGGGCTGTGACATTCAATCCTGACTTCCATCGTGCTCCCTGGAGGAGGATGGTTATCCAAAAGACATGCCACTTCAAGTAAAAACATGATCGCGTATACGCGTTCACAAGGAGCCATGGAAAGCACTGAAATGGAACTGACGAGAAGCATTCCACTACGGAAACCAGTTTGCATCGTGAAATCAGCATCTGGATAACAAGCCATGAATGACCAAAACGCAGTGTTCAAAACGGCGAGCCGCTAACGAGCTGTGGAAGCACCGCTGCAACGGAAACAAAAAGGCCTACTTATATTTGCAGAAATAAAGTAAAGTTGACTAGAATGTCCGATATCTACGAGATAAAGTGAAATCCTAGCTAGAATCAAGTTTTTAAAAGTTGAAATAAAAGTGTTCTAGTGCTCCTCTAGGGCGAAAAATAAACTCTATGACAAACGCATGATATTTTTTCTCATTTTCCCGAAAGGCAACTTTAGAAATATAGCACTTGCCGGTCCCTTAAAACATGATCGATAAAAGTGTAGGGATTATTAGCGGGCAGAGAAATGATAGGGCAATTTTGGTATATCGCCAAGAATCTAAGTGCTCACCTCTAGTGCAATGATACTACTTGAGGAGTTTTCCAATGATCCTCACGCTAATGGGAACGTCCTTGCACGCTCGTCGTAATTATTTCACCTTCATCCTGCTGTCATAAATAAAAACGAAGCTGTTTAGAGAATTGACCATTATGTCTGACGATCGGGAAGGATTCCCGATGGCGTAGCTAAATCTTGCCATTTTATTTACAAAACTCCGCTCCACTTCTGTTGGCATGAGATCTTTCCAGGGTAATGATTTTTTACACATTTTAACACTTAACTGTGTAATGCATAATTTTATTTACTTGAAATATTTAATATTTCAATAAAAGTAGTATGGAAAAGGCACCTTATGACCATTCTTCTATTTCAGCGAATTTTGGCATGCATTGGCTGCCTTTTAGGGTCCGCTCTACAAAGAATGTTTCGCTTTCATGGCTGATGACTCAACAGATGCTAATGAGTGTGCTCTCTCCACACAGTGAAAGCATCCACACTTTTTCGAGCATTAATTAGCATGTCACCTTATCTTAACGTTTTATTTTTCACCGACCTTTCTTCGGCCCAAAGTGCACAAAGAGCAAATGATGTCCACGCTGCCTCTGCACTCGATTCCACACGGACGAGAGTGTTCCCTCCTTTGATGCTCTTCCGCATCTTTCACTCCATCATTTGATGCATCCCCTCCATCCGTAATCAACTTATCGACGCAAATGAGACACTCGATTTTAAGAGGGTACATCACTTCCTCCCACCCACTCGTCTTTTGCCATTCTTCGTGACGATTTAACTTTTCGCAATGTTACTACTTGTTCAGAACTTACGCTATGGTCTTCACTTTTTTGCTGTTATTTAGAATAGATACTTTACAAAATTTGTCTGCACCTCACATAAAATGTTTACCATTTTACTCCAAATGAATTGCAGTAAAAATGTGCGCACGGAGAAATAAGACGTACGGACAAATGTCGAGGGGGGCCGCGAATGAATGATGTTGAGGGAGGTCGGCCACTGTTCGCCAACCTCCGCTCAGAATGAGTGCCCGCATCCATAAATTACCCATTTACTTAATTAGGAGCAAGGTTTTATTCTATATAGTCATTCACTGAGTTCACCAACCGAGCTGAGATCGGTTGATAAACTCAGACCTATCTGATGAGAGAAAGTGAGTTGACTGGGTGTGTTGTATTCATCAGCATCTCCGTGAGTTTATATTTCACTTCTCTTTATCAAGTATAGTTCTTCTCAGTTTCTGTATATGGAATTAGAGACGGTATCTTATATGCTTGATCATCGTAGCCAGTCACTATTAAAAAGCAAATTTCAATAGAGATCGTCTGGTGGTGAATCGAATGTAAAGGGAACGGCGGAAGATTTTATTTGCCATTTTAATCGGATTTACTCGGTCAATTTGTTACTTCATATCGAAATGGAAGACTCATCATGTGCTTGGCACAGGAGCATTCGATGAGAACGACTAGCAAAGTCAAGCATGGCCATTGATGGGACGTCGTCGTTGTTAACCATTTCAATTGAAATGATTCCATAAGTAATTTGCGAATGGTCTCAGCGTTATTTGAAACTTATTGCCTCATCCTAGGCCAAATCTGCGTGCCATGGGCGATTCCGCAAAAAAACAGTGCCTTTGTGAGAGAAAGGGGTCATTTGGTGACAAAGGCGAATCGCTCTGCGCAACTGAGCTGGACCACCTCGTCATGTTTCCCTCTGAGGTCGACCCGACCAGATATTTCAGACTGTTTCCAAACTGAGCTCTATCGACTTCTTCTCGAATGAAGAGGGATAAAACATTTTTGGGAATACAATGGTGTATTTCCTCGTCGTTTATGTTTTTTTCACTCGTAATTCCTCATCCGCACTTTTCTTTTTTACAACCAAGCCGCTATAGTTACCACTAATCCGTTATAATCTTCTTAGCCCACGGACGAATGGCGCTCAAGGTTAATTAAGTGTCGTTCATGCTCCTATCGTCAGCATCATACCCGCACGGTAACCACCACGGAGTGAATGAATGCGCTCAACGGTACCTAGTGCGCTGAATTTTCTGACACAGTTCAAAGTCTTTACAATCTGAAACATATGCGGGGGAAGGACTTTAGTTTTGATGCAAGAAGAATTTCACGTAAGAATCAAATGAGGGGTGGTTTCTCTCTGAAAACGAATATGATTGTTAGCAATATAGAGGTCCCCACCATAGAGGTAACCTCTATGGTTAGCACCTCGGCTGTTAGACCGAAATTAGAGGGAAATATTCAAGATGGCGCCCAAGAATGCGGCGAAGTCAGTGATATGAAGTGTTATCTTGTATCTTGGAGTAAATTGATAATTTAAACGTCTTATCGCATAGTCATTGAGGTCGGCAGCCAGAATACTTAGAAATAAATGACGTTTGAATCTTATTTTTTTTTTAGATATTTGGTTATATCACGGAAAATATGAAGTGCCTTCTGGCTGTAATTCAGCTTTTCAAGACTGCGGCGGAAAAACGAGGATAGTGTTCCTTACTAATGCTTTTATACTGATCTAAATTCATCCGGAAACGACCAGTAGTGACCGTGCTACGTATTTTTGAAAGGAGGAGTGCACCGTAGCAACCGGAGGACACTGTGCTGCGCCCTTTCTCACCGGTAGCATATGGCCCGGCTGGGAGGAAAGTACTGAGCCAATACCCTCCCTCCCGCCGGCATACCATGATTCTTACATCTGAAACGATATGTTACACTCTAAATTACTCATTGCCTGGCTTTCGGCTATGGCCATCATGTCATCCTCAGGTTCCCACACATGAATACCAAGTAAAGTAATAATGAGTTCCGCTTATGTCGTTCATCTCATTGAGAACAGCTTTTCGTTCCTTCGAGAAAGGGCGCAGTGCCGAGCAGGAACTACTGACATGGTTATAATCAGAATCAACCAGAATCGATTCAACTTACACGTATATTTTTTAAGCGCAATGTGGTTGCTTTTCAATGGTGCTTAGAAATGAAATAATTGCATAGTGAAAAACATATAGATTTTCTTGATTGAAGCTTTCGCGGCTCATGGTGATAAAAGAGAGAGACATACGAGTGTATGCCACGTGTCGTGATGGAGATAGCCCCGACGACGTTTCGTGACCGACTGCTGGTCACTTCTTCAAGGGAATGATGCTGGCATTTGGCTTTTGCTGCCTTTTTATTTCAGGTCCCCTCCAGTCCTCACTCCTCACACCCTCCGCCCACCCCTCCCACCTGAAATAAAAAGGCAGCAAAAGCCAAATGCCAGCATCATTCCCTTGAAGAAGTGACCAGCAGTCGGTCACGAAACGTCGGGGCAATCTCCACTACGACACGCGGCAGACACCCGTATGTCACCCTCTTTTAATAACATTATTATTATAGTAGTATTCTACCGATTAAGGTAGGTTTCCATGGAGTATTCGAGAAGTGATCTGGGAGCCTCCCTTTCCCTCCAGCACTGCCTTCTTTAATTCACTGTAAGGCTTACTCTCTTTCAATCTATCCAAAAATCCTATTCTTTTCCTTCCCCTCCCTCGTTTCCCTAACATTCTACCCTCCAACACCATTTTCAACATCCCCTCCCCGCTAAGTACTCGCTCCATCCATACCTTCTGTCTCCTGCGTATCTCATCTAAAAGCTGCCTCTCCTCGCCAACCATATCCAGCACTTCGTCGTTCCTTTTCCTCTCCGTCCATTTCACCCTCTCCATTCTTCTCCATACCCACATCTCGAATGCCTCCAATCTTCTCTCGTCTTCTTTCCTCAGTGTCCACGTTTCCGCACCGTAGAGAGTTACGCTCCAAATCAAACTCTTCACTAACCTTTTCTTTAAACTCTTACACAACGATCCTCTCAGAAGCTCCCTCCTGTTCATGAACGCCTCCTTCGCTAATGCAATTCTCTTCCTGATGTCCTTACTACTGTATCCGTTTTCCTCTAACGTACTGCCTAAATAGTTGAATTGATCAACCTGCTCAAGTTTTTCACCACCCGCCTTTACCTTGAGTCTCACATTCCTCGCTCGTGATGCTTTACAAAACAGCATTACCTTAGTTTTCTTGTGATTAATCCTCATCCCATACTCCTCGCAACGTTCGTATAACGCATCCACTAGAGCCTGAAGCCCCCTCGCTGACTGGCTGATCAACGCCTGGTCATCCGCGAATCTCACTGATTTGAACATCACTCCTTCCACTTTTATCCCAGCTTCTAACTCATCCCACGCTTCCCTTACCATCTCTTCAGCATGCACGTTGAAGAGCAGCGGCGATAAAGGACAGCCTTGCCTCACACCTCGGCCAATGCTTGCCCACCCAGATTCTCCGTCAGCTATCCTCACTTGCGCAGTCTGGACCATATACAGATTACGAATCAGTCGTCTATCCCTCCAGTCTACACCTATTCTCTTGAGAATATCCATTAACTTTACCCAGTTCACCCTATGAAACGTTTTTTCAAAATCCACGAAACACACATATACGTCCTGGTCATATTCTAGGTTCCTCTCCACGAGGGACCTCATTATTGCTATTGCATCACGAGTTGACTTCCTTCTCTTCTGAAACCAAACTGATCTTCGCCCAAATACTCGTTTGCCCTCGCCTCCATTCGTCTGTTCAATATCCTCAGCACTACTTTCGCCGCATGGGATATTAGGCTGATAGTCCTATAATCTCCGCATTCCGCAGCTTTCTTCTTTTTCGGAAGCGGAATTAAAACCGTCTTCACGAAATCCTCCGGCCAACATCCCTCCTCATAGATCTTGCGCACTAGTTCGAAAAACCTTTTCTTACCTTCCTTCCCTAGATTTTTCAGAAGCTCACACGGGATGTTGTCCACGCCTACTGCTTTCCTAGCCTTCATATCACGGAGTGCTCTCTCTATTTCTGCATCTAATATCTCCGGCCCAAGATTATCCTCCTCCACTGCACTTTCCTCCTCTAGTGCAATCTCTCTGGTCTGTTCATTCCGTCATACAGGTCCTCCACGTATTCCTTCCACCTACCCTGTACCTCTTCTCGCTCGGTTATCATCCTCCCATCTTTAGCCTTTTTTTTAAACATGGCTTGTCCTCTTTTGCCGCCCGATAGCGACTTAACTTTGGCGTACAACGCGCCTATTTCTCCATCCTTCTGCAACTTTTCCATTTCCTCGCACTGTCTTTTCCACCAAGCCTCCCTTGCCCTCTTAGTTTCACGTCGTAATCGATTATTCAATTCCCTATACATTCTTTTGCCCTGTTCTGTGTCCACGTTCTTCCACTTCCTCCTCTCCTCCATTTCATTTACCATTGCCTCCGCTTTCCACGGCATCTTTATCCTTCTAATGTCAACGTAACCAATTGACTTCTCCGCCGCTTTGACTATTCCCGTTTTTATATTATCCCATCTTTCCTCTACCGTCTTCGTACTTTTAATCTCCCGTATACTTATGTCCACTAGTTCCTGATATTCTCTCCTCATGCTCCCTTTCAGGGCTTCTACGTTCCATTTCTTCGCCTGCCTAACTTTCATAAGTCTTTTGAATCTTACGTTGCATTTCATGAGCACTAGATTGTGGTCCGAATCCGCATCCGCTGCAGGGAAGCTGCGCGAGTTTTTCACACTGTTCCTAAACCTCTGTCTTACCATAATGTAGTCTATTTGATATCTCCCCGCATCCCCTGGGCTTTTCCACGTGTACCTTCGCCCTTTATGGTGATTGAACCACGTGTTTGTGATGAATAATTTGTTACTCCTACAAAATTCTGCTGCTTTCTCTCCCCTGTCGTTCCGTATTCCTAGACCAAAATCTCCTATTTCGTTTCCATCCCTCCCTTCCCCGACTGAGGCGTTCCAGTCCCCCATCACTACCAGATTTTTCTTACCCTGTGTGTCTCTAATTATTTCCTCGAGCTGTTCATACACCTCATCTACTTCTTCCTCCCTATGATTGCTAGTGGGGATGTAAACTTGGACCACCACAAGGTTGCTGGGCCGCGCCTCAATTTCTACCACCAGAATCCTATCGCTTACCTGTTCTATACCTACCACACGCTTACCCATCTTCCCGTTTAATACTAAAGGTACCCCTCGCTGGCTTTCTTCCCCTCCACTATATATAACCCTATACCCATCACTCCAATAGTCCCCCCCAATCCCTCCACTTCACCTCGCATAATCCTAAGATGTCTATCTTCCCTTTATCCATTTCTCTTTTGATATTTTCTAATTTTCCCGCCCTCATCATAGTCCTCACATTCCACGTCCCTACATTTACAGCCGACTTCTTCTTCTCCATCTTCTTGGTCTTCTTTTCTTCCTTCTTCATTGCTGCTGCTGGTGATGATGATGATGATGATAAGTCTCTGCAAGGATTTCGCATGTTGACGACCCCGAGGACCTTGCCGACCTCGCTGCCGTGCCCGGCACCCGCCCTTTGCGGACGGGTCCCGGACGATGAGATTCCGAGGCTCATTTGGTTGTGCTCCATGTTTTCAGGGAAGAGATAGTTGGTAGGGTTTCCCTCTTCCATTCCAACAGTGTTTTTCACGTGACACCATCACGTGGACTACCTTTCGTCTGGCTCCTACCCTTCGATCTATCTGGCATGGGTGGCCCTACTGGGAATAATTTAGAATTAGTCCCGCCAGTGCAGCTCTAGGGGTCATAGGAACGAGCAAGCCTTTCCACCGCGACAAGGTTGTAGCCCAAGGGAAAGGTTTAATAACATATAGATTGTTTGTTACGACTATGAATTATATCACCAGGTAATGCGTTGTATTTTTGGATGCCATTTTTATAACTAAAAATTACATTGCGAGAATTATCATTGAAAAAAAAATGTTCTCAACAGTGAGACTCAAAGCAATGATTTGGATGAGCAAGCGGGAAGAGTGCAGCACACGTGGCCGTGAAAAAGAAAGGCGAGAGAAAGTGCAAAGGAAAGCAGTGAGCAGTATGAGCAGTACTGAACATTGGACGGAAAGCGTGACAGAAATGTTGGCATTCGTCGGACGGGAGAGTCTCCAGAATTGACGGAAAAGATGGATAATTTTCGGGCGCCATGGAAGAATTAAGAACGACAGAGCTTGGAGAAGCTTCGAAAATAACTCGAGTCATCCATCTTTGGCAGGGGAGACAATGTGTACAAAGTGAACAAGAGATCGAAAAAAACCAATGCCATAAAGTAAACATGACTACAATTGAGAGGAACTAGATTACTGCAGATTTGCTTAAACCTTTACCTTGTTACAAAATAACTCTTAAGCTATAACTCTTATATGCATTCTAAGATAGATATAATAAATACACTCATAGCCACGGATAATGATTTATGAAATTTAAGGAAAAATGAAATAACTATTAATGTTTATTTTTATATTTAAAAATGGGTCCTATTGATATGTTTTTCATTTTTTGCGAAGATAACTTACAATTCCACCTAGTTATAAATAGTCAGTTTGCACAATTCTGTGTAATAATGATAATATTATGAATCCTGGCGCCAAATGAGATCAATTCAGCACCTTTAATTGGCTAAGTATCACTTTCGCGTTGAATGAGGACCTAAGTCTCATGGCAAGTTAATTGTATGGTAAATGCTCTGACTTCCTGAACTGAACTTTCTATTCTGACTTCCTGATTACTGAAATATAACTTTCAGCAGCCAAATAATGTTGCTATAACTCTTATATGAATAAGATACATAACTAATTTGAACTGAATTAAGTGCAAAGGTACTGCGCGATTCATCAAAAACTGCAACGGACGTACAGACAGCGTTATCCAGATGTTAAGCGAATTAGGCCGGGAGCCGCTGGAGACTCGGAGGCTGCGCGCTAGGCTTAGATTTCTTGAACAATTGAGAATAAATATATTTAGTAGCGACACGGAGACCATCATCGTGGAGCCGCACTATTTTTCCAGGTCCGACAGAAGCGATAAATTAAGAGAGATATTTTGACGTACGGATAGGTATGGGAATTAGTTTTTACCCCAAACCATGAAGGACTTATAAATGCTAGTCATAATCCCCTTTAATTAAATGAAATAAACTGCTAATCATCCTTTTCGTTTAAGTATTTCCTTTTCATGTGTAAACAGTTGGTGTCCTAACACGCATTTTTAGGCGGCTTGCGGTTAAGTATGTAGATGTATATTGTGAATCTGAAGAAACTCTTTTTTACAAATAGAATAATTTCTACTGAACTTAATTTCAAAATTCAATGAACTTACTCTTTCTTTGCTCCGACGGCTACTGTGCATCAAGCAGTGTTTAATTTGATGCCACTTCCCAATGTTCAAAGATTTCAAATGGCTGAACACTGCCTTAGATGGCAAAATATAAGAGGTTTTATCTGGTCATCTAAAAAATATTTCCCCGCATTATAACCTAGGGTCAGTGGTATAAATCACAGTTCTAAATAATTTTCATTAGCATAAAAATCTTGTGGTGCCCGCTTTTCTAATTTTGAAGGCGATGGTATCTTTGGCAGAACATTGCAGTGGTATTTAAGTACAAATTTTCATTTTTCCAGAATCTTTGGTGTTTAGCTTGGCTGAAAATGATCAGACTTAATCTTAGGCCTGACGAACGGGATTTCTCTCTGCATTTATTAAAGTAAAGCCCTAAAAATATACTTTATTGCTGTGCTTTAATGCATTTATGGGTATTATATGCATACTTTCTCTTTCATTTTCCTTAAACTCTCAATGCTTTTATCTGCACTCCGCCTTATCTTTCTTTCTTTCACCGACCATAGCTTTCTCAGTCATCGCACTCACAGCCCAATAAACTCGAGGGAAAGTTTTTTCCGAGAGCACTTGAGCCCAGTGACAGCGACAATATGCAACCGACACAAGACTATAATTTTCGCCAGACGCTTTAGAAAGCTATCAGTTTATGATGAGAAGTTTAAAAAGTTGAAGAAATCATGGAATTTGGCTTGTGAACGAAATGATCGACTCGATGCGCCCCGTGCAGTGTTTATTGGGAGGAAGAGTCGTGACGTCTGGGTCACGCCTTGGATGCACGTGCATCGACTCATCTCAGACGAGAATTCAATTGTTTGACTGCGAATTTATGCTCTCTAATCTTCCATGGTAAATACCTCACAGTGAAAGATAAAATGGAGTTGTATGTCATTCATTGGCGTTATCTTCCAGCCATTGTCCACTCTCTCCTTTGCTATCGACCAATAACAATGGCAGCTTCCTAATGACACCTGTTAACAAAGGAATGGCATTGGTTGTATTTTCCGAATCAATTCTGTAAATATGTTTAGAATGGACCATAATGCATACTTAAAATCTGGAATCGATTTATGTCTTAAATCTTAGGTAAAAAAGAACAGTGAAATGTAAAATCATGATATGAATCAAGGTGCATTCCCACTTTCCTACGAAAAACAGGAACTCATATCTCTCAATGCGTTCATTTGAAAGATAAAATTTTATCCTGCTATATCTCGAGACGGAGCGAGCAGTTGATAAACTGACGGATATTGGTCGGCTCAGGGGCGCCAGCTTCAAATGTTTTTAGATGGAAAACTGTCGTAAAGTATTTTTCGGTGACTTTGAAGCATTTTTCACATTTTGTCATCTGAAAATATACATCAGCTTCGCTACATTTGAGTGATACTCGGCTATTTTTACTAGGCCAGGGTTACTATATTGTCTTTTGATGGGATAAGTAATATTTAAGCATTGTCAGCATGACACCTTTGTCCTCATTCCACCACGCTTGCTGTTAATTGGTTACGGAATGGTGTTCGGTTGCCCGACCAGAGTTCCGCATGATAGAAAACTATCTGTCGTAAGTGACTATCTTTTATGTATAAACGGAACGAATTGGAAATAATTGATTCTTAGAGTAGTGGGATGAGGTACAGTCGATACTATGAATGGACACGCCTGCCAAGGTAAATGGTGATTCCACTAAGCACCTACTGGTGCCCTTTGTAAATACGTCCAACTGTGCTTGGACGAGAAGAAGACGTTTTGGTGATTCACTGCGATAAACCACAGCCTTTTTCTGCAAAGAAGGCCGGTAGAAGGTCGGGATGGATGGATGAAGGACGGATGGCACGGAAAGCCGTAGTAGTCCCCTTGGCGTCATTCGTCAACAGCAGGCTAATACCGAAGCATGAGACTGGTAGTTGTGCACTTCACTTGAAATACCTCAGTAAGAATGGTGCATTTTGGTTTAGGATTGATGTGATCAATGAGCCCGTTTTGCTTCAAATGTCTCGAAGCAGTTCCTCCGAGTCGCACCGCAATGCATTTGCGTCACCACATTCGTGTTTCACACACAAATTTTTCTCCTTCCATCCCTTCTCCAGCAGAGGGCAGTTCTTTTTGCTTTAGAGAAAACGCGCATTAGCATTATTCACATAAAAAATATTTACTGGAATTACATCGTTTCTTTTGCAAATACAATTATATCTCAGCCTGAAGAGTCGGTAATTTTAAACAATATTCTGTTGCCAAAAACTTGATGAATATTTTAGTAAACTTATGAGCATCCTCTAATCAATATATAACATTTTTTAACGTTTCCATCATGTTCCGAGCTGAAAGGCACATTTTTAGGAAAAATGAGTAGCCGCTTCGCAGGCCGCGATATCAAGCGACGAGCGGAGGAGGCTCGTCAATACTAGAGCATTTCTGCCTGCCAACGGATTAAGAGAAAATCAGCTGTATTGCTCTTTCATCCAACGATTTGATCGATGGATTTTTGCCTTTAATAGGAAAATCCAGCGAAATCGTTCGCACATTAATGGCTGATACCTGGTTTCGCTATTTAGTGGGTCCTTTCCGCTTCTATAGCGGTTACGTGTTTAGCCCGTCCTTCCCTTCCAACCCTATTCGTATCCCAGAGGCGTCGACGGGCTCCTATCGCAGCGGCGCGGCGCCTCTTTCCTTGTTCCTTCCCATCCAAACGCCTCCCCACCAGCGCTGGCGTATAAGTCCCGAACTTGGTTCCCGGCCCCGGTGTGTTGTATCCTTCAGACGACCCACCAACCTAGGAGTGCTGATCTCTCTGCTCTTTCAGCATTAGTCATTCAGATCACCTCCAAGGGTCTAGGTACGTTGATTTTTATTGATGAAATGTGCGGTTTTCACATTTCACGTCTTCCTTGGACCCCGTACCACTCGTACCACATATACTACCACTACGCTACTGCGCATTCACGATAGGAAAATTCCTGACTCATCATTGTGAATCAATGCTGCCTTTTCTGAAGTATCACGTCAACAAACAAGAGGCACCATGTTCATTATTAACCTTTTATTATTATTTATATATTTTAAACAATTTGATTCGCTGCCTTGAAAAATTATTCGCTACAAATGTAACTGATTACATTTATCCCTCTTACTGCATCATGCAAATTACCTCCAGGGAGATAAAATATTTGCTTATCTCGTACCTGCTACTCCAGCCATTCTCAGTATTATTAACAATGCTATTTACTGGTAAATTTTAAGGAATAACGGCGATTATATGCAAAATTAGACTTTTCTTTATAAAAGAGTTTTTTTAAGTATTCGAAAATTAAGAATAATCCCGGCTTCTATTGCTCACTCTTACTTACTTTCTCTCATGGCCATTTATGCCCTTAGTATTATTTGGCCTCGCCAACTGCCAGATGATAAACTGTCAATCGAGTACACCATGTACGACGCACGTGTTGACGGGCTCATCAAGCCGATGAAGTATGTAAATCATTGGAGAAACAGTGGGTTTGTCACCCGTGACACCTGAGCAATATGCATTGCATTCGTAGTCACATGATATAAGGGCATCGCATGCGTCTCCTACTATATCTCGCAAGAGTTTCAATTCCCTTGACCTACGTGATTATTTCAATCAAAAACTGCGCTACCTCGCACTCACACACCCAGCTCATTTCTCCAATTGCAAGAGCTGACACGCCCATAGAAGCTTGGCTCATGTCGCCAGCTATGCGCACAATTTAATCGCTTTTTCAAAACATATTCACATCAGGACGATGAGTGCAGCGCAACCCATTTATTCTCAATATTCGCGAAATAGTTTTTTCATTGGCGGGGAATAGCGTTGAGAATTTATTAATTCGATGGATCATGCCATCTCGAATGTCAATGTCGGAGAACAGTCCTAAGTAGACCTTATTCTCCTCGTGAAATTCGAGTCGCTCTTTCCTCAGCGACAGAAATGGCAGATTTCTGAAATCCATTTGAATGTGCAACAGGAAATCTGGTGGCCATGGACCGAATCCTCTGTTGTAATATTTGCAGGAATCGGAATGAGGACTACCGACAGGTTCACTTTTGATAGCTTTATACGCGTTATTTTTCCAGCCATTTGAAATCAGCAGTATCAGTAATACGAATTACGTTGGTTGGTTTGCGCGTTCATAATCTTCGGGGCTAAGTTCGTACCAACGGGCGTGATAATATTCGTAATTTCAACGTGGTGTAGGGCAGTTGACCGTGAAGGATGCCAACAGTTCATCACCATCCAATTTAAAATTGGTGAATGCTTATGGGATGGCTACAATGATGCATTGTTCCGGCCTTGCAATAATGCAAAAGCAAATAATTCTGCCATACCACGTAGTGGATGAGAACAAATCAGACCTTCCAATCCTCACAGCAGCACCACTCCTTTAATCTCTTTACTAAATGCTTTACATATGTCATTGATTTAAGACGTACGCTGTCCTCGGCATACATCTTGAGCAATATTCTGTAGCCCAAAGCGTCCCGAATATTTTGGTAAAATCACGCTCCTTCCGTAATCACTGTTTTAAGAAGCTTTCTGGATCCCATCCTTTCGTCCCCAGCTGCCAGATAAGGTGAGAATGATTTCCATGGATACGAGCGTGACAACAATAAGCGGGTGATTAGCTATCAAAAACCTTTGAGCTTGCGCGAGGCGCGTGAGGAGGGGGTGAGAGCATTTTCAAAACATGTCGATCGAGTTCCGGCTGATATTGTGGAAATGCCCGCGAGCTTCTTCTTCGTGGTGGCGTTTATCTCGCATGCTAGCGCTCCCAGGATTGGTTGACATGGGCGGCCAGTGCGAGGGTGAAGAGACTCGATAGCGGTCGACTTGGTGCGTGTGATGAGTGAAGTCGAGTGCGACACTTGATGGGCGTGAGCTGGTAGGCATGTCGTGGGGGTGCGTGCGGGCGTGCTTGTGTTGCCGGGCCACCGAAGCGCCACAAACTGTCCAAGGTGAGTGCCATTGGCGACGGAGTGACCTCTATTGCTCGCCAATGCCTCTCTTAGCAAGGGCGCCGCGCCCCGAGTTGATCCAGTCAGTGCAAAAAGTATTCGGACAGCTGCTGTCATTAGCTGAAATTTCCATTTTCCCTGTGTTACGCGTTTGTGTCTGGCTTGAAATGATTCTCAGTGTGTACTGTGGAATCTTCCATACACTGCAGCAACAGCTACAGCAGTTAAACTTTCGAAACTTAAAACAAAAAATAAAAACAACTTCAACTATGTCGCACAAAACTATTCGGACACCTGAATTTTTTATATTAAATCGAGTCATTAGGCACTATGTATGCAATCCTCTATATTTTGTGGCAATCCCTTTGCCTTTCGGGAATGCATGAAGGCAATTTGGCATTGAATGGACCAATCTTGATGTGACCCTAGGGGGTATTTTATTCCATTCTTGTAGCAACGCAGTCTTGAGGTCATCGTTGTTTGATATATGCCTTTCCCTTATTTTTGCCTCCGGGATACTCCTCAGATGCTCTATCGGATTGAGGTCCGGTGATTGTGGAGGGGTTTTCAACTGTTTGAGTGTGTTAGACGCGATCCATAGCTTTATATTCTTTGCCATGTATTTGGGATCCTTGTCTTGTTGAAATATAAATTTATTTATCAGTTCCATTTTATCATCATTAACTATCAAAATTTACTTCATTATGTCGATGTGCATCTTGCGCTCCATGTTCCCCTTCAAAAATTGTAATTATCCACTCCAGACGAGTCCATACACCCCCGCACCATCGCACCAAGCACCTCCACCGACCACCATTACTTTCAAGTTCTTGGGATCAAGCTCATGATATTTCTGACGCCACACCATTAGACGACCCTCGGAGCAGAATATGTTGTACCTGCTCACGTCTGTGAAAATTACGCGATACCAGTACTCAAAGAGGTTCAGATTGAGGTTCCCGCGAGGAATCTACCTGCTTCTTGCGGTTGACCACGCTTCCTCCTTACTACTCGCCCATGATACCCGTTCTGTTTCAAAATATTCCGGATGGTAGATACTCGGATAAACGTAAATACCACGTTTCTGTAGGTCAGCAGTTACCTTGGGAGCGCTGGTTTTAGGGTCGTTCTTGATCTCCCGCAAGATGAATCGGTTATCACTGTCCGTCAGCATCCGTGGACGTCCACTTTGGGGCTTGTTTAGAACAGTCTTGGTCTTCCCGAACCGATTAACTATGTCATAAGCAGTTGACCTAAGTCGTCCGACAAGTCCAGGTCTTTGATTCCGTGACTTGCACTGATTATGGTGTCTAATAATGAGATTTCGCTCAGCTTCAATCGTCTCAGTTGATTTTAGTTCCATTTCTGTCAACATGTCAGGTCGCCGCTCGGTCAAAGATGCGCCTTGCTTCGCCACAGCAAAGAGGGCGCCCGCAGTCCCGATGGCGGTGCAGTCCGAGAAACGCGCGTCAATCGACGTGCATCGTCTGTCCGAATACTTTTTGTGCGCTACTGTTTTGCGTATTTGTCCATTGGATTAACGGATTCACCCGAACAGTTCTTTTGCGCCTGCGGCGTGGCCATTGAGTGAGATTGTTCTTTCAATTCATAACCTTAACCGGAAATGTCGGCCATAATAATACTACAGCCATGTCGAGTCCTAAAACAAGTGCAACGCGGTGTCACAATAGCCTCAGTGGCTGGAAACAAGGGCTGTCCGAAAACTTTTTGCACTCACAGTAGTACACCTGAGTGATTATTGGAAAAGACTCTAATCAGCATTGCACACAAACGATCATGTTATTTTATTATGCTTCAATTCCGCTCTATCAGATTCGGTCCTAATTTGCGATTAAATGATGCCTCATTTAATCTGCCCGTCCGTTGAATTTCATCAACGTTCTATGCCCTCAGATCGCAGCCAAATGGCTGTGTCCTGAAAGTGCACTGTGAAGCTGGCTTATCAATAAATATTGCTTAAAAAAGCCTTGGAATAGCGAATATGTCTATTGGTATGGGCATCCGTTAGAAGTTGAGTGTACATTTGAATCGCTAACTGCAGAAAGGCATCACCTCCAAGTTGGACGATTTTTATTTTTTTGGTTTGAGTTGTTGCTAAGTGCAAGACTCGACATTTGCTACAAAAAGGAAACATGTGAGATCGGTGTTATTAGCATGACAACGCCTTCAATATTGTTTAGTCCAGGAATAGTTCCCTTTCTACGGTAAATAGCTGCCTGATATCTGTGGCAGACGCGTGAACTAATATCCAGTTCATCTGATTTGTATCCTGTATCCCATGTATTCATGTCAAAGACACCTATTACCTCAAACAGTACTTATTTACGTTTTTGGTTTGCATGATCTTTCAACGAAGGAATGTACAACTTTTATCTCTCATGACGGTGATGGCGATAAGGGGGCTTACAAAGTGTGTGAAAGGTTGAACAGGTACATAAAAACAAAATTGACAAAGGTAAAAAAAATATTTAAAAAAACCAAGAATGACTTTTTCCATATCAAAATACAGAGGAAGAATGACTTTTTCATGCGAGATGCACCACATGGAGCAGTGTTGCATGAACATTGCCGGCTAAGCAGTGTATTACTTCAGACAGAGGAACTCAGAAGAGTCTATCCGGGCTTCTATCAAAAACCCATTCAATTGGACTTCCAATTAACATAAAAATGCAATATCTAAATAAAGAGAAGGTAGAGAAGAAGAGAAGGTAGAGAAGGTAAAGGAAGAGAAGGAAGAATAAGATGAATAGCAGAATAAAAATTGTACTTTTGGAATCTGATTTTGTCATGCGAACGACAACAGCATCCAATGAATATATAAACTGAAATAATACAGACGAACGAGGTATTTTTTATTCAGATAAACTTTTACAATAAAATTTGTTTGTGTATTGATTTTTTCTACATAAAATGTCCTAAAACATTCTTGTTTACCGCAAAAAAGAAACAAGGCCTTAAAAACATCTCTAGTCAGCTCTCTCAAAATATTTTACTCACTTTGCTAGTACATACAAGTTCCAAATTCCTAGCCATGTGAAGAAAAAATATTTTTAAAAAATATATATATATGTGGTTTACTAGTTTTATATGGGGTTTACTAGTTTTTTTCCTCTCCTGTAAAGTTACACACATTTGGCATGATACCTCTCTGCAGTTAGCGGTTCATTTGTGTTTCAGGTTGGGGCAGGACCATTATAACACAATTGGGCGAGCAATTCGATTTTTTTTGTTTTATCAAAGGTACATAAAAATTCTGAGGAAGTTAACTGTGCCATAAATCAGAGCTGTTGCATTTTTTCTTTATGTATTCTGCAGTCAGTGATTTACGGCAATATAATAACGATATTCCCCCACGATACGATGTGAGCATTCGGGTGAAATGACTCGATATCTTCGTTAATCTTCGTCAGAAGGTCCGTTTACGTGTGCAAATGCACCCTGCAAGCTAACATTGCATCGGATTTTGAAGGCATCGGCCCTTTTGCATTCATTTCCCCTCGCAGAACCTCGCAGCATTTCACTTGACATTGTCGCCGCCCTCGCGACAATCCGCACGTGGAGTCTTCTTCGACAAAATTTCTGAGAAATTCCAAATTGGGGTTGGAAAAATGAGGCGGTATTCTTTGGCCATAGTTCTGAATCTGTTGGAGACAGGAGGGATTATTCCAATGCACTAATTACAATATAATTATAATTATGTTATGGTTAGAGCGTTGGAGTAGTTCGTCTATAAATCGTCTTGATTTCACTTTTCGTTGACTATGCTAACATTCATGCATTCGAAAATTGCATGGGCTGGGATCGAGTTGTTAGTTAAGGCGAAAAGGAGAAATTAAGTATGCGACCGACTTGAACTAGGTAACTTTTGAAGTTATGTGACAAGGCATTGTAGTCTGCATAATTGGGGGAATTCATCAACTCTCACTGTCATTAACCAATATTTTATCTCTGTTGACTGAAGCCGCATGTGAGCGCAAAACAAAGTATCTTCTAAGTAGGATTTCTGTATTTCAATTCAAATTAAGGTTGCGGAAAAAGGCGAGTAAATTTATCGGCATGTGCGTCAATTCTCAAAACTGAGTCGCCATTCCTGTCTTTCTCGCTCAGCAGTGAAAGCGGATGTTCACGCCAGCAATGGAGTCGTGTGTGTGGTGGCCGAGCGTCCGAATCGCATTCGCCGCAACTCCAGGCAGCACCACGAGTACGAGGACATTTACCAAGTCCGCGAGGAGGCGAAGACTTCGGAAGGGGCTTTGACGTCGGGCGTCAGGCTGCTCGGCACGGAGGAGGCCGTCAACGGATCCCTCAGAGCATCGGCCGTGCCGAAGAGCAGCAATGCCTCTACCTCCAAATCCGTCGAGGAGTTTGCCAAAGTCCACCAGAAGTTGTCTTCGGCGCAACTGTCGTCCAGCTCCACGGACAGCGATGACGACCCCAACGGTGAGTGGTAATAAGGCCTTGGTTGCGTCCAGCCGCACGTGAAGCGTGCTCCGTAGGATGAAATGTACGCGGATAGCTGAGGGCTGAGTGGTGAACGGGGATTAATATGTCGCTTACTGCATATCAGAAACCCAAAAAACGGCTCATTCATATCCTCTAGGGGCATTTGTATTGTTGCGCGGTTTTTTTTCTCTGGGAAGTGCTTTTGAATCAGCAATTTTCCACTTAAAATTTTTCCAATATTTTGCACAGATCGCTTAGCTGGTTTTTAAATATTATTTTTTTCTAGCTTTGACAGTTCATGAAGTAACTGCAAATAATTGGATGATTTAGAAGACTTAAAAAGGCAAAAGTTGAATCTTTCATTAAAAAGTTGATTGTGTCTGTTGATAGACTTTAGGGTACAATGCCTCGTGCCACACCTCACCTCGCTTCCTCCTATTGCTGACTTCGCTCCCGCTCACCACGCCCTCTCCAATCGCAGTCCCGATCAATCAATCTCTCATCTTTTCTCTACATTGAATTACTTATAGAATTGTGCGGGAAATTTTATACCTAAGGCTTTGTTAATTATAGCAATGACCATTCACGGTTTCAACTCTCAAGGGAGTCGCGATCATAGTGATTACTGCGCCGTATTGCTGAGAGGGTTATCGACCTTAGCAACAACAATATAAAGAGGAGATGCGCGCCTTTTATGTGTTACCACCGAGTGCCATTTACTAGATTCCTTAATTGTTTGAAGGGAAAACGACTCCCTATACTGATCCATTCCGCAAAATCATGATCACTGGTCAGCTATACTAAGATCAGGTCTCGACACAGCTCTCCACCCAATTCTCCTATCAGCCAATTTTTCACACCAGCGTATTTCTTCTCATTCACATCCTTATTTACCTGTTCCATATATTTTGTTCGAGATCTTCTTTTTCCAATCTTGCCATCCACTTGTGCCTCGACAGTTGTCTCCATCAAGCCGTCACGTCTCAAGCTGTTGCCTATAAGGTTGTTCCGTCTTTTCTTAAGGTTTTCATGGGGCTTCTCTTCTCTCCTAATCTTCTTAGGACTTGATCATTACTAACTCGGTCGATCCATTTGATCCACGTCATTTTTCTATAGCACCACATTTCGAAGGCCTCTATCCTTGATTTTTCCGCGGCTACCATTGTCCATTCTTCACTGTCTGGCCAAATGTATAATTTATTTCATTTAATATTTAATCCAGCAATTATGAAAGCCTCGCATTGTTCTGGAGAAAAGAGAATTCCTACACCTACACATTCGGCTAACTATCTCTTTTAATTCTGTTATTTCCTAGAAACACAGTGAGGTTCTAAGATGATGTTCTTAGTGTCGTTCTGAAAGACTGCTATTGTGAATACACTAAACAGTTAATTGCGAAAGGGAATGCAAAAACTAACTCGTGAAAATATTCTTTCCAGAACTCAAGTTTTGTTACCATACTTGACCTTTTTGTTTGGATTAGTTCTCTCAAAATTAAACAACTCAACTGAATTTTCCCATTTAGGAGTACTATTATCATTAGTGTTACAGTAGTGTTGGTCGTTTAGTGCAGTCCTCCATTCCCTGTCTCATTCAAATTACTTTACTTCCCCGTAGTAGTTTTTCTCCAATGCATTGGTCACTTGCTCTTCAGGATTTTCTATCGAATCTTCCCAGCATTTTTTCCAAAAATCTGTATGTACCAATCTCCTCGTCTTCAGTTATTTGATTTCTCTCAGAAGCAGCTCTGGGTTAGAAAGGGTTAACGCGTCTGGCGCTCTGTAATATTCTATATCCGTCTACTCTACCGACTATATATCTCCTGACTTCATGCATTTTACATTTATATGATCTTTATTGTCCTTGCCTTTAGCGGTATTGGTGCCAAGAATTGCTATCTTGTTATGGTTTCTTTTCTTTGTCAGCCTATCTATTCCTCAGATTTTGATGCGCAGCTGGTACATTGCCATTGCAGCACTGAAAATCAATAAATTCTAATTTTGTCGAGTAAATGTAAAATGCATGTCATTTGTCTCGCATTGTGCTTCGCTGGTATTTCATACTTCGGCAATTCCTTTCGAGATTTATCACGTTCTAGCGAAATGATAACGCACGAAAATAAAGACAGGAAGTGGTCTAATAAAAAGTCTAGGATGCCAGGAATGAATGCTCGTTTAGACCTGCTGTGGACGACCATGACCAGTCAGGACGGCACGTATGGTGAACGTTTATACCGTAGATTAGTAGAAAATTATTTGAAGCACCACTCTCAAGAGTAGGTACTAATTTTTATCATTTCGAAAAATATTAATGAATTGCGTCACTGGCAAATAACTCTCTATTTGGATGTATCAATGTGCTTTCCATGTGGTAGTCCTCAAGAACGATAGCCGAGAAGTGCCTCACGGAAAGAAGAATCGCACGCATCCCACGCCCAACGGCTCGCCTTTTGTCTTTCTTCGCGACGAATCAGTTGCTAGAAGCATATGCTATCACCTTGGAATTTTCAGCATCTATAGAGAACAGGCTTTTCTATATTCGCCTGTATTTTAAGAATTTAAATTTTGCATCTGAGAAAATAATGAGTATAAATGTTGAAAGTCGAGATATGGGAAAATACTCATCAGGTGCCCTCTCATTACCTCTGCCCTTTCAATTTCAAGACGATAGCATCCGTTTGAAAGAAGTTGTATGTCGCGGAGGGCGGCCGGCAAAGTGTCTTCTTTTGAAACCTAATAATGCTCAAGCAATGAAACAATGCTCTCTAGAATATTTGCCGCGCCAAATTTGCCTCATCAGCCAATGCGAAATGGAAATGAAAATATTCCGTAAGTGGTTGTCATAACAATGTTCTTTTGGTTCTCCTTACCTTCCCGGAGTAATATATATTTTTTTCTAATCAGCATCGACAAGGAATCCCACACGCTCACGAATGAATGTTCGAATTTATAGATTATTAAGTACGTATAATTGAGAATTAGGATTCAATAAATTACGAATTTTTTAAGTTTAATTGGCACTGGAAGTTTTATTGTCTGTCTTTAAGTTTTTCAATGTTTTAATCACGACGTACCGCTATGAAAGACAAATGGAAAACATCAAGTTAATCTAAAGCACAGCAAAGAACAAGTGACGCCCTCATGCGCATGGGTGCGAATTTATATACACCATGTAGAGGTCAGCACCTTGTTCGGTTACCCGGTCTGAGATTCACCTCGGAAGAGGATGGCTTCGTGGTGTAACTGGTAGCACACCTGGCCGGCAATCGGGACGTCAGTGTTCATATTCCTGCTAAGCCAAATAATTTTTTCATGGCGGATTTCATATTTGTTGTATATATCAAGGAAATCATTGGTAATTTAATGATCACTCCAATGGCATTGCCCAATAGCCTTATACTTGCATGAGGTATGGCATTAAATTGTATAATATGTTTCTTGCTATGCCGTCTCGAGTTCCTGGATTTCTTCCGCTGATGAGGATACAGCAAGTCATTTTTATTTGGAACAAATCCGTGTACCATGATGCGTTACGACTTTCATCCAACCGATGCTCCATATATTGACTTAGTATATAAAATTAACCACCTTTCGAACCTCCTTCTCAATTTTTCGGATGCTTGCGGAAGCAAAATGGATCAATTCCTTCGTACAGGCATTTGACTCGTAGATATCGGTTTTTATAACGAGTTCCTCCCACTCTGGCTCCACATATCTCCACTTATTCTTATACTTTTATTCCTTTAGTATCTCTTCACCGTTCTTCGGCTCTTAATATCCTTTTTCGAATTGCAAATCGTTCTTAAAATCGAATTGATAAATGCTTATTAAATTATCATACGTCGGGTACTTTGACTATGTAAATTAGTTTTCGCGTCGTATTTGCTCCATTGCTATGCGGCTTGACTCGTGTTCCCATTGATTCAAAGGACACAATATCAAATGGACCGTGACATTACCGTGGCCTCCCTCCCACTCCTCCCCTATCAATCGAGAACACATTTCAGGATTTCATGACGTTTCCATACTCTGAAACACAAGAATTGTAGTTAAACTACGAAATAGCAATGTTAAATCAATCATTTATTGGAAATGTATAGTTTTGCCTCCAACATATTTTAAGATTCTTTCTGGCAGATAAAACGAAGGGAGCTTTAGGTACTTTGAAATCTCGAAATTGCCTCTTCTATTGATTCTCATTGTGCTACTGACGACAGTACGTAATATTTATACCTTTTTAATTGCTCATATAAGTCACCTTTCGACATATTTTTTATCAGTCATATCACGTTTTGATCCATTGACGGAGATTGGTGTGTCTGTTATGCTGTCATGTGAGATTCTTGCGGCCGTATCCATAGTCCCGCTAAAACATGCTAGTGGGGCGACTAACTTATTCGGCTCC
Organism: Ischnura elegans; assembly: GCF_921293095.1. Taxonomy (NCBI): domain Eukaryota; kingdom Metazoa; phylum Arthropoda; class Insecta; order Odonata; family Coenagrionidae; genus Ischnura; species Ischnura elegans. The sequence goes on along the minus strand of NC_060259.1, from coordinate 1,646,849 downwards.
TAAGAACTTTAAGTCGCTTACTAAGGATATGGTATTCATGGTGAGATACTAAGAGCTACTAACTTAGTATGCTACCAGCCAGCTCGGCTGCCGATACTCGGCAGCGATTGGTGTTCAACCCGTTAGGCTACTCTTGGCGACACTGCATCTGACTCCTCCGCGGCGCGGAAAATTCGTATAACTATGAAAAACAAAGAATTTGATTCTAGAAAATGCATCGAAATTTTGTCTAGATAGTCGATAAATCGATGCAAATCCATCGCATAGATATTTACTCATTATTGTACACAAAAAATCATGCTAAATCATTGAGAAAGGAGAGATTAATGAACATTACCGAAGCATTTGTATGTTTGAGATGCAGTTGTTCTTGTACAAACGGCCAAGTATACATTGAAGTGCATATTTTTTGCGCTTTGAATATTTATTTAATTGGTGGATGCGTTGTGAGTATGAGAAAAATTGATTAGCAACGTCAGTATTATACATATTTATACTCGAAAAGTAATAAATACACCTCAATTTTGAGTAGAAATGTACAATTATAAAACTTTTACAATGCAGAAATGAAACGCAAAGAAAATGGCGTTAAGGTGTATGTGTAAAATGATACACATTTTTTACGTTACAAAGTCCTTCGTGCGAGAAATTAGTATCATATGCTTACAACTCGTAAAATGTTAACGAGACACAGCAATCTGCCTCGCCACATTTAAAGTTTTCAAATATTGACAGCGTAGAAGTGCAGAAACATAGGGAATATAGTTTACCAGAGGTGATTAATAGCAAAACATTTACGTATGACTAACCTAACTTGTTGTACTTATTTATTGCTGATCATATCATAAATAGCACTAAAACCCACACACATTTCAGGACTGTCTTTACGATACTTAAAATGAATGTATTCCGAATCAAATGATTCAATGAAAAACTTGGCTCACAATCAATTTAAAATACTATAATGAAACACTAGTAAAGCAAGATAAACAGTTTTCCAATCACTATGCACACACTAAAAGAATTTGCACTCGTTGAAGTTCGAAACGATTCCTCACTTCCCACTCATCACTAACAATTTAGAATAAGTTTATGTTATTTCATATTACCATTACATAGACCATGGGCGTACCCAGTGGGGGCAGGAGGGGGCAGACCCCCCCCTAGAAGCGAAAATATATTTAGAGCTGAACGAAAGTTTTGTAAAAAATTTTCTTTTGAAGAAAAATGTTATTGTTATAATACATGGAATAAAAATGAAAATCATTATTATTTTCAAGGAAATAATTTTATAAACTAATAAAGCGCTGTCATAATTTTCTTGAAATTTTGGTTTCATTAACCTTTCCTCTGCTAGGTAAGTTATTACAACTCGAACGACCACGGCTCCCACCCCCCCCCTAATTTTGATCCTAGGTATGCCCATGCCGTAGACAATGAAATGAATAGGCTGAAACAAATTGCTAAACCAGTTATTGTAACATCAATAAACATCAGTCATGCCGTAAACAAAACAAAAACAACAGCGCAACAAAATGAGTGAAATGTAAACACAGGCCAAATCTCACGATGAAGTGACCGGAATCGGTAATAAAATCAAACTGAACTTATAAGCGTAGAAACGTATTAAAATTAATACACGTTCAATGCATCCCTAAAGAACAATACTTGAAATATGAAACATATCCCCTTTGCAACAGTGAGATACTTTAGATCGAAATGTATGCGGTAGATTAAACCAGTATGAAAGAAATAAATACTTTTGTCGAAGCTTATACACACAAATATCACTTCACTTGTCGCTTCACTCTTTACTTCATTGTCTGTATGCAATAAATTTTCCCAGGGGTGCACTAAAGGCACAAATTGTGTTCACTTACACTAGAGGCCCAATGAAAGTTCACGGCACGTAGTAGATTCATTGCAGCCATGTAAAACTCTCAATTCCTCTCAATCACTACACTAGTTACGTTGCCTGCCTAACTTGAAGAATGGATTTTCGTGTTCCATTTTGGTACAATGCGTAAAAAATCTGTAAGAGTATACAAATAGAACCGGAGTTCGATTATCAAAAACGGTCCGCCATATTTAGTAGCTCCCTTAATCAAGGAAGGGGAGGGTGTCTAAGAGCCGGCTACTAAGATAGTTCGCATATTAAGCTTATTAGCCCTTTGTAACGATCTATGAATACCATTGTGATCGTTTGCTACTACTTAGAACACTAATTCCGCGTCAGTGGCTTACTAAGGAAACTATTAATACGACCGTTGGAGTTTAAAATATGGCACCATAAAAATGATCTTTTCTATTGTGCACGAGCATATTTTTCATCGTGATAGCAAATTATATGCAAATTTCTCATTACTGCCACTCAAAAAATTAGGAGTTCATTTTGAAGGACTTTCCCAAAGGCTTTATTTAGCTCTTATATTAACATGATAATAATGTTTCCATTACGTGATGGACGTAATCCTATTTTCGGCTAGCTAGATGTCGAAAATTATCCTCGACTCATGGCTCAATGTGGTGACCCTTAGCCATACATGCTGATTGATCTTTATAACAAGTGCTCTATTTTCTAATTTTTGGCCAGAGATTGCTAATTGTTCGAATACTGAAAAGGTTAACTGTGAATTACAACGTCAAAATAACGTCTAATGAGTATTATACAGTCAATCATTAGAAATTCCTGCGTAGGTTTCCGCGGCGATGATCGTGGTGCGCATGGGTTTCCGGGCGCTCCAGCCGCGTTCGTCGGTTTTGGGTGACGACGGTTTCGAGAGCCATCCTGCTCCCGTCTTCAGGTCGAAGTGGAGAAGCTTAATTTTCCGCCGAGTTATATAGCGTGGCCCCTGGGCGCTGATCGGCCAGGACCCTCTTCCATGTCTTATCGATCGGGTAGCCGTGGTCTCTATTGAAGTTCTTCGTTTTGTATATCTCCAGGGCTTCTCTTATTTGCCGTGGGTAGTAACGGCTCTCCTTTACCAGTATTCTTGCCTAGTCGAACTCAATGGTATGTCCCGGCTCACTCCATGAGCTATAAGAGGGTGTCTACCAAGTGCCCTACTCATGTGGGAAATCATATGTAGGAGAGACGTGTCGAGGGATGGCCACAAGGATGAAGGAACACGCCCGAGCCATGAGGCAGAAGCAGTTCAACTTGTCGGCCATCGCAGAACACGCATGGAGTGAGCCGGGACATACCATTGAGTTCGACTAGGCAAGAATACTGGTAAAGGAGAGCCGTTACTACCCACGGCAAATAAGAGAAGCCCTGGAGATATACAAAACGAAGAACTTCAATAGAGACCACGGCTACCCGATCGATAAGACATGGAAGAGGGTCCTGGCCAATCAGCGCCCAGGGGCCTGCCTATATAACTCGGCGGAAAATTAAGCTTCTCCACTTCGACCTGAAGACGGGAGCAGGATGGCTCTCGAAACCGTCGTCACCCAAAACCGACGAACGCGGCTGGAGCGCCCGGAAACCCATACGCACCACAGTCAATCATTAGTTTTTATCGTTTTTTTCCTAATAGTATTCTATTTTATTCAGCCTTTTCGAAGATAACACAAAACACGTTTTATCACTTAATACCATGCTTAAAAATTGTCCTGTCTCCCATTAACCCATTTACGGCCAACGTTGCGAAAACGCAACATTATTGAGAAATGCAAAAAAAATGTTTCGAATGAATTTTATTCATGTAGAAGTCGCTTTTTTTTCGATAAAAATAAGTTTAAACTGATTTTTAATGAGATTATAATGACATTTAATAAGTATTTCGATATTTATAAAAATACTCAAAATGTGTCAATTTTCGAGTCTCCTGTTAAGCAAGATAATTTTTCCTAAGAGTAACTATTCCCTTTATTAAGTTTTTTATTCGTCCATGTGGACGTAGAAATTTCAATTAATAGATATTAAAGCTTATATTTCGTCAGGGAGTCAACATTAAGCGAAAATCAGATACGGAAAATAATGTTGCGTTTATGCAACGTTGGCCGAATCCGGTATCTATAGGAAGTTATGCAACCCGCATTACCACATATTTCCGTCTCGCAGGAATATGCCGTTTTCACTGTCAGGTATAATCCTATGCCTTTTTATGCCTCGTATTTGACAGATATCGTCACATTTGATAATAAAAATTCTTAGATATTATATTTCCAATGAGATGCTGCATTATTTCACCTAAATCCAATATAAAATAGAGATGCATTACGGCTTGAAAGAAATGAGTCAAAGTGAATATTTTTACAGAAGATAACGTGTTTTCCAGTTTTTAATCGACATTTTTATCACAACAGATTGAATTACAACAAATAATGACTAATTATGAATTACATGAAAGCATTTCGGGTGCAATGGAACACAAAACTTTGTACATTCAATCCGAATTAGTCCTTCCTTACTTCACGATTCAGCGATATCACCCACTTTTACAACAGGATATTGGGTGAATGAAGACGATAAGGCGTAGATTTGGTTCGGAAATGATTGAACCAGAACATATTTAGATAAATAAAAAATAATCTACACTTTTAAGACAATTCCTGACAGGACGAAAATGACAGATTTGTAAATTATGACCTCAATTTGACGACTTGAACTAAAAATAATTAGAATTCGGAATAATGGCGTATAATTTTGAAATAATGAGCAAATGGGGCCTTACTTTGGTCACTACAGTGCATAAATGTTCTTTTAAAACAAGCCTTTTAGATTTTGCTTTTAACTTTGGTGCTTATGTTATTCAGACGGTTTTAGGGTTCAACCAGGCGATAGAAAATTACTTCCATCGAAATTTAGGCTTGGAAACAAGTGGTATTCTGGATTTTCTCAAGGTTATCCCTGATCCCTCGAATTACCGTATGTTTTTCGATAACTTCTTTTCATCTTGAAGACTATTTATTATTTTGAAAGAAAAAGGATTATTTGTCACTGGAGTCATCCGTGAAAATATAACGGAGGAGTGCCTGATAGAATATAATAAAATCATCGACGTGAAACCGAGAGGAACATGAAAACAAACATTTGATAAAGCCGAAGGTCTTAGTATTGTTCGATGGAATGATAACTAAATTGTCCCTGTAGACAGCAATACAAGTTTTTCGCTTCCATTGGGCACAGGGAAAAGTTTCAGCAGAAAAAAGAAAATACAATTTCACATAATATTCTATGTTAATAAAAGAAAATACTATACGTGTTATTGGGGAGTATAGTAAATACATGGGAGGTGTGGACTACTTGATAATGCAAATTACCGCACTAGAATTTAGGGGAAAAAAGGTCCTAGCTTATCAACTTACTGGACAGCGTTTGCACTAACGCCAGGAGATTGTACAGGTAATGCAACGGAAGTAAATTTCACTGGTAGGCTTCAAATCGTATCTAGCAGGGATGCATCTAAAAAGTGAAGTCAATCAGTCAGTAGATGACATACCCCTGTACAATTCGCGTCCATAAGCATAGAAAAGTTAGGCCATGTAATTCATCGCGGATTCGTGAAGCATGAAAGGACGAATTTGGCCATAGAGTTTAAAAAAAATCAGTAGTTGCCGAAACAGTGTAAAAGCCAAACCATGTGTGAATGTACGAAATTTTATGCTCCATTGCACCCAAAATGCTTGAGTATTTCATAACTATCCATAAATTGTTGTAATTCAATCTGCAATGATAAAATTAAAGTCAATGAAAAAATGTGAAATACTTGCTCTTCTGAGAAAATTTTCACTTTGACTTATTTCTTTCATACCGTAAAGCATATCAATTTTATAGTGAATTTAGGTCAAATAACAACACCTCATTGGAAACAAAATATCTAAGGATTTTATTTATCCAATATTTGTCATATACGTGGCATAAAAAGGCATAGGATTATATCCGACAGTAAAAACAGCATATTCCTATGAGACGGCAATGTATTGCAATGCGGGTTGCATGACTGCATACAGACGGATTCGGCCAACGTTGCGAAAACGCAACATTTTCTTATACCATAAGCAAATTTTTTGAAGGCCCATATTTTCAATTTACCTTATTTAGCATGTTATTAGGTAAAATAAAGAGAAAAAAATATATATTTTCAAGTATTTCTTTACTCGGCCGGTAACATTGGTTTACAAAAAAACAAAAATTTTCTGGCGCAAGAGGTTTATTAACCGATCTTTATAGGGTTTTTCACGCTGATTTCAAATATGTAAATAGTTTTTCTCCATCACCCTCAGTTTTCGTGTGATTCACCGAAACGTCCCGAAAATCCCGAAAAATCTGGTTTCATGCACCAATATACACTTAAAAGGACATAACTTCCACCCTAGTTATCGTAGAGCTATGAAACAAAAACCAGCGCACTTGTCATACTATACGCGTGAATTGAGACTGCATTTCGTTCCATTATACATCGTCAGGGTTGGTACCCGGGGACCACAATGTCAAAAAATGCAATTTTGGTAAACACGATTTTTGGCGCAAGAGGTTCATTTGCTGATCCTAATAGGGTTCTCCGCGCTGATTTCAAATATGTAATTAGTTTTTCTCCATCACCCTCAGTTTTAGAAAAGATAGCATATTTATAGAAATATGCAAGCATGTAAGAAAGTATCATCTTACCTTAAAATGTTGTGGAGATGGATTTCCCTCTGTATTTCGCATCTTTCACATCTCTCTTCAGTGTCCAACAGTAATCAGAAACCATTCTTGCATTCCACTGCCCCTGATACCTCTTCTCCATAACACTTATATCTTGGTGGAACCGCTCACTATGCTCGTCACTGGCAGCACCAAGGTTGTCAAGAAAAAAGTCCAGATGCGAGTCCAAAAAATGAATTTTCAGCGACATGTTGCACCCCATGTCTTTGTACGATTGCAACATTTCTTCCACAATGTATCGGAAGTTCTCTGCTTTATTATTCCCCAGAAAATTCCGTATCACACTTTTCAGTGCCCCCCAAGCTGTTCTTTCCACTGGGTGTAACCCATCCTCGAACATTTTGTCACCCATCAAAATTCTCATCTGGGGTCCCACGAAAATTCCCTCTTTGATTTTGGCGTCACTTACCCGAGGAAATAGTGCCTTCAAATGGCGAAATGCATCTGAATTTCTGTCCATAGCCCTCACTAAGTTCTTGACCAGCCCTAACTTTATGTGCAGAGGAGGAAGAATAATTGCATCTGAGGAGACTAATGGAGGATGCGCAATATTTTTCTGTCCAGGAATTGGTGATTGCCACTGTGGCCATTCCTTTCTGAGGTAATGTTGTGTCTTGTCTCTGCTATCCCATTCACATAGGAAGCAGCAAAATTTGGTGTAGCCTCCCTGGAGACCAGTTAACAAGGCAACAACCTTTAACTCGCAACACATCATCCATTTGTATATATCATATTGAATTGTGTCCAAAAGAAATTTCATGTTTTCATAAGTTTCTTTCACGTGAGTAGCATAAGCTACAGGCACAGAGGGAAATTTGTTCCCGTTGTGCAACAGCACAGCCTTCAAACTCGTTTTTGACGAGTCGATAAATAGTCTCCATTCACTCGTTTTAAGTTCATGGCAAAGTTCATCCATCACATTCTCAATGTTGTTGCAGTAAACCAGACCATTTGCTTCAGAATAGAAATTTTGGAACTCTCTTTGACGATTGCGATAGAAACACACCTTTGTGTCATGATGCAATAAGTTCCAGCCACTTAGTCTTGAACCTAACAGTTCGGACTGTTGTTTCGACAAGGATAAATCACGAATAAGATCGTTTAAATCACCCTGAGTTAGGAGATGAGGTTCACTGGAAGATAAACTTGCCGTAAACGTAGGATCATGCAGCTGTACCTCTTCAACATGGGTGTCTTCCTCATGTTCAAAGTGCACTGGTGGTTGTGGTGGATGAGCTGGCACGGGTAAGTCCTCGCTGTGAGCAACTGGCCTCATTGCAGACGGCAAATCTGGGTACTTCACTGTATGCTTGGATTTTGCAGTAATTCCACTTATCTTTGTTACACAGAAGTAACAGTCTGATGAGTGGTTTCGTGGTTCACGCCGAACCATGGGTACAGCAAAGTTCATGTGACGCTGCGATCCCTTTTCCCACTCTGCGAGTCGTTTCGCGCATGTCGATCAACATATATTTGGCGCCTAGTCCTTGTCTTGCTCCCCCACTTTACAACCGAAGTATAATTCATAGCAGTGTTTCACCAAAGGGGTCAAAGAACGACGTTGCGACTTGAATGTCAACTCCCCACAAATATAACAGAAGTTGTTGGGGTGGTTAACGCACTTCCTGGGCATCTTGTCTCACACGTAAAACACAGGCACAGCACCGCACACTGAAGAAGGAGAAAACAACTTCACTTCGTACCGGTTATTCAAGTCCTCTGTCACCTTACGCTTGCTACTGAAATGTCGGTGATTCTGACGAGCGAGTGTGGTCAACAATGACTGACAACGCTACTACAGTAGGAATGTGTGCGATTATAAAGCACGCGCTCCGATCCACTACTCACGACACAATCCTGATTAATAATATATGAGCGATAAAATTGACAATACTAAAAATATATATATATATATATATATATATATATCACTGGGCGTCCAGAAAGTTCGCTTTTTCAGGAACAAAATTGCATTTTTTGACATTGTGGTCCCCGGATACCATCCCTGACGATGTATAATGGAACGAAATGCAGTCTCAATTCACACGTATAGTATTACAAGTGCGCTGGTTTTTGTTTCATTGCTCTACGATAACTGGGGTGGAAGTTATGTCCTTTTAAGTGTATATTGGTGCATGAAACCAAATTTTTCGGGATTTTCAGGACGTTTCGGTGAATCACATGAAAACTGAGGGTGATGGAGAAAAACTATTTACATATTTGAAATCAGCGCGAAAAACCCTATTAGTATCGGTTAATGAACCTTTTGCGCCAAAAATCGTGTTTACCAGTGTAATGGGTTAAAATGACCAGCAATTTGATCGTTCGACCTGAAGCTGAATTTTAGCCCAGGAATAGCTGTTGGAAGTTAAACTGAGAATAATTGTTCGTAAAATATCTGATTGGCACGTAAAGATTACTTAAGCCTAACGTCTTGCGAGAAGAATGGGGAACTTGCATGAATTTTTTTTATTTCACAGGCGGACAGAAAATTATTTTCTGAATACAACAAAGAAAACCGCATGTTTATCTGAGTTTTCCTTCGCGAGATATTTAATGATAAATATTACGAATTTTAAAGCGCGGGAAAAACTACCTCACCCCCCAAGCCACTGCCGACGAAGCCTCGATGACGTCAAAGGTGCCTAAACATCACGCGAAGCTATTGTTGTGATTGTTTGTAATAGTTGCCAGCAGTTGTGAAAGCTTCGTTTGTTAGACGTGTTGATTATTTTATATTTAAAGATAAATATCCGACGATAGAGGCTTGGAAGCCCTCATATTTTGCATTATTTATAATATTAATATCTGAGTACGGGCATAAAATATAAAACTGGTGCAGTTAAACCAAAAATTATATAATACCTAAATAACATCGTTGTAGGAGTCTGAGCCACGGCCATTGGAAGGGGGATACGTTAATTGTAAGTTGATGTTATCGACGGTATATCATTCATTTAAGTATGCAATTAGAACGATTTTGATGTTTACTGATGTCCGCTTAGCTTTTATATACAATAACTTCATCCGTTTATTCGTAGGTACCGGAGAATTCGTCGTTTAGGACTGTCTGTGCTTGTATTATGGGGTGAATTCCAGTCAATGCAACTTTTGCTCGCTGATTGGAGATCTCTAGGAACATTTTTGTGCCAAAATAGTGTTATTTTCAACGTGACGTCTCCCGTTAAACTACTGCTAATAATCACAGTGTCAGTGGTTGAAATGCACAAAGTTTGACAAGGTTGAAAAATATCGGCCAAGAGTTGTCAGTGTTCCATCGTGATTGAATTGTAAAAAGTGCTATTACGCTATCGATAAATGTCTAACAGTAGTGTAAAAGTTGTCAGTGGCGTGCTAATCTCCGTTGTCACAGTAGATATGACATTTCACGATCACGCTATTGAAATAAAAACTGTGTGTGAAGTTTGTTATTCCATTATTTCAACGAATAGTAGTGAGAAATGTCACCTGTGTCACTTGTGTGGGCTAATTTAAGGGTGAATCAGTGAATAAATAGTTGTATTCATCATAACGAGTTCTGTTATTGTAAGTTGTATGTGATGAATATAAGAATGTGACAGTGACATCCAGTTTTTGATAAGAGTATTTGCCTATTTCCCGCTATATTTTTATGGTATATGCTAGTATATTGTTTATGGATTTACCTATATTATTGAAATAGGTTGTAGCTTGTGTGTGTGTTGGCAGCGGAACCGATCGCGATATCACATGTGGATTGTGTGCAGACTGTTTTGCTGTGAATTCGTACCGTAGGACGGATAGGACTACCTTCTCCGCTAATCGGGCGTTGCCAAATTCAACAGCACAGCTTACGATCGTTATCCTCCAGTATTACAAGTTTCTTTTACAACTCGATTTGCCGCCAACGTATAGCAATAATTTGTCTTAGCAAATTCCATGAGGGTCATGGCATCAATTTTTGGTGTCCTAAAAAAAGGCTGGTGTCCTAACATCCCATGCCACACGCCTTAAAGGCGGCTTGCGGGGTATTATGTAGACGTAGATGAATTTCAGGTGTACTATTCGAACGAGTGGCAACGTTATCATCCATTTTTCTGATAACTAAAACACACGAAGTGAAACGCTTGTACTTCATCATCCCGATGCCGCGTTATTAATATCCCAAGTAATAATCTAGGCACAATAGCAATAGGAAAACTTGCCCAAGAATAACAGAACAAAATAAAGTGATGATGAGCGGCTAAATACTCCCTCAAAACAAATTTTACACCAAGCGCTTAGCGTATTTTCCAACTCCCTGCGGTTGTTTAGGCACCTATGACGTCACGCCTGGCCTCGGCAACGCTCGGGTGTCTTCGCGCAGTGGTCGGCTCAGAGAAATTTTTCTCGATTTTAAATGCAATTTTTTTATTTCTTTTGATGTTGAATGGAGAAACTGAAGGTATTTTTGCGAGCTAATGTATCCATTTGACCTATTCAAAATAGTTTTTAGAGCAATCTACGACCCATGCAAGTTCCTCATTATACTTGATATTATTCGTTACCATTCAGGCTTGAGTTTATTCTTCGCAGGATCATACGAATGTAAGTCAGTGAATGCAAAATTGCATTTTCCACCTCATGGCAAGTGCTCCCTTATTTCACACGTTTCCTTTAATGTACACCTCTTAACCTTTTCTGTAGTATGAAGAGTGATTCTTGTCTAATTTTTATATTTTTTCCTATGCTGTCTCGCAAATCACAGGAATCTTTCGATTATAAATACATTTTCTTTCCAACATTCATAAAATTTGAAATTTTTACCATAAAATTTGGAACCAAGAATTGAAAATTCAATCGTGTCAGGCGAAACATGATGGAACTCCTTCGTGATGTATCAGAAAGGAAAGACAATGGCAGATTTCACAATTTATTAATTATTGCGAACGGTTTCGATTACATAGTATCATCATTAGGAACTTTTAATGGAATTATTTCCACATATACAGTAGTCAAGAGGGATTAAGGGGTGGAGGAGAGGTTGGAAGGAATGGTTAACAGCTTCAAGAATTGGGTTGTAGGGGTGGGGAGGTTAAGGGGGATTGGGTAGCAACGTCAAGTCAGGGGCCAGTAGGAATGGGAGGGGAGGTGTAGTGTGTAGGCGGGGAAGGAAGGGTGGAGTGGTCAGGGTTATGAGGGAGACTTAGGGGGGGGGGTAAGGTTGAGAAAACACATTGAGAATGGGGGACTCCATGAGTACAATTAGGTAGTTTCCTTCGCCAAAGAAAACGGAAGACATTGCTTTGCGATTCATTACCCACCATTAGTGAATTCATAATATACAAATTATTTGTTTTTAGAAATCCCAGTTTAGACGAAAGGCAATGATCAATTTTAACCTCATTTGAAAAAGGCCAGATTGGCGCCCGTGCGATGCGCCCACGTGACGTCACAGGGACCTAATTTCTATAAGAGTATATAGGAGTTTTACATCGTCTGAGGTTACCAATGCATGCATGAGGCACAGAGCTCAGGAAAACATCCCTCAATAATCACTAGGGTGCCTCGTTTTGCCACTTTTTTAAGGAGCGAATCGTAATACCCGGCAAAAGTTGCGTACCCGGGTGGGTACCACAGATATGATTTTTTTTTCAAAATCAGTTAATATCTTCTGTTCGCCATTTTGTCTTGAAATTTCGAAATTTTTAACAAAAAACGTTAAAAATGTCAATAATTTAAATTTGGTGTTATCAAGCACTCATTATTTTTCAATGATGTATACTATTGGTCTTTCCTTGATATTTTAGACCAAACGCGACAGCTCTATTCCTTCTACTTATCGAGAAAATGACCTTTTCTCGTGCCCCCGAAAGCAGTTTTGTGGGTAGGCAACCCTCAACACACAGCCTCCTTTCTTACTATATGCATGCGATAAATGACGCGAAATAGAGATGTTTTTCAGTAAAAAAACGTGTAAACCATGCCTGAAGTTGTCAAGGGTAGTCATTAGGATTAGTGTATGCTCTTTTATGCCATCGCTGACTATATTGACAATATTTTTATGTAGGAAGATATCACTGAATATGGAAATTTTATCATTCGGGATTCACTATGACGGTTTTATGTCCCTCAAGGGTCAAATTCACCTCCCCTGCGGTAAGAAAAGGGATTTATTTTATTATGATCTAGCAAATGTAGAGCTCCTCGCTCACCTATCCAGAGAAGGTAGCCATGTGACCCAGAGCCCATCTCGTGGAGGTGGCTGCACCTTGGGCTCCTCCGCCTCCTCTACCCAGTCTACCAGCCAACGTTATGCAGACCAGTTTATTTGTTCGGAAATATTGTGAAAAATTGAGATTTAGATTGAAACTTTGGCAGAACTTGCTGTGAAATCAAAGTGGGTCTGATAACGCCATCCTTGGCGTTATTGCCGCGTGCATGGGAAGCCGGTTCGGAGACTAGCTTCACTGTCCTTTCCACTGCCACTGTATGGTGGAGATATACGGCGAATGACTATTCTGGCGAAGTATTTTCAGGAAGCGACAGTTTTTCAACGGTTTCTTCATTTGATGTATTCCTCACAACTTGTAGCACGATACTAGAAACATCGGTGCTTTCCCGATGAATCATTACTCCATTATCCATTGCGTCAAAATTCAAATGGGAAATAATTTTTCATCTGATGCCATAATTTAAATACCTGCTTCGTGATCTATAGCTCTCAGAATTTTAATTTGCGCCTCCTGTCGGACAGTCAGTCGACGACCACTTATCACTATTAGAATATTTTCCGGGAGTGCGGGAAACACTTTTGTTTGGATGGATGAATAGACTACTCCTTGGTGCTCCCTTGGTAAGTATCTGTATCTATGAATGGTCTCACAGACGTAACGACCATCATCGGCGAACAAAGATTGAGTCCTGATCCTACATTGCATCACTACGTAGGCCCTTTATATAAATGTTACTATTTCGAGGACTTTATTGCTAGGCTTCTTAGCCTAATGTATAACCTAAGAACTGTGTTAGCTGTGGTCAACTAACGCGCTTTATTTAGTTTCCCAGGAGTCATAGTGACTAGCCCTTCTGGACATATTTCAGACGCAATGGCTTGGGGTATCTTGACTTAGTACTTCAGTTCCTTATTAAGGTTCCAGATTTCTTCTGGGCTGTCGTTTGGCAAGTTACAACTTATGAGATTAAATGACACCACTGTTAGCTTTTCACATTCAGGCAGTTTTGAAACTATGTTAGCTTTGTATTAATACGGGCTGGAAAAAGCGCGTCAATGTGGGCGGAGAGAGGTTGAAAAGGCAACTCAATGAAATGCAGATGGCAAATAGACCATTGCATAGGTTTTCCCGACATTTCTTCCAATTTTCGCAGGAAACCACCATTCCAACCCGCATTGGTGTTCGTCCCGTCATAGCCAAGAACTACATTGCTTAACGTTAATTGCTTAACGTCGCTATATTGCTCTTGAACTATAATTCCCCCTTTTAAAGATGTGTTAAGTACAGTGAATGTATTGTGTGCTGCAGTCCCCCACTTACGCTATATCTCTGGTGAATTATGGCAGTCTTAGTCAAGTCTATTTTGCCTTTGGACTTTCTTTCCCTTGGTTTGGTGAATACCATATCCTTAGCGCACCATTCGTCATGGTTTTCCTCATCAACTTGAGTATTCTCAAAGTATTCACTTTCATTCCAAAACGACAACTGTTGATTCAAAATATTTGAGTTTAAGCCTCTCATTTATATGATTACGTTCAGCCCTCTCTTGCATTTTTGACATAGAGATGTCAATAGTTCCAATTCGGATTATTCTTCGACCTCGCTGTTCCCCAAGGAACTGGTACTCTAGGATAGAAACATTTTTTTCTTATGGCAGACACAATTGGGAAAGTTGGCACATTTGCAGAAGGCTATATCAAACAGTTTCGTCGCCTCTTTAGTGAAAGACTTTAATAAGTCATCCTGTGTTTTCTGAAATAAAGTTTTATTCTATAGGATTTAATATGCCATTTTTTTTCATCATGTAGCGCGAGATGAGTTGAAGTACTCTGGTTTACGTTACTACTAAAATAGACGCTTTTTTCCAAACGGCACATGTCTCGACAGAAACTTCAGTGATATCTTCTTACACGAAAATATGGTCAATATAGTCGGCGATGGCATAAAAGAGCGTACACTAATCCTAATGACTACCCTTGACAACTTCAGACATGTTTTACACGTTTTTTACGGAAAAACATCTCTATTTCGCGTCATTTATCGCATGCATATCGTAAAAAAGTAGACTGTGTGTTGCGGGTTGCCTACCCAAAACTGCTTTCGGGGGCACGATAAAAGGTCATTTTCTCGATAAGTAGAAGGAATAGAGCTGTCGCGTTTGGTCTAAAATATCAAGGAAAAACCAATGTTATACATCATTGGAAAAAATGAGTGCTTGATAAAACCGAATTTAAATTATTTATATTTTTAACGTTTTATGTTAAAAATTTCGAAATTTCAAGACAAAATGGCGAACAGAAGATATTAACTGATTTTGAAAAAAAATCATATCTGTAGTACCCACCCGGGTACGCAACTTTTGCCGAGTATTACGATTCGCTCCTAAAAAAAAGTGGCAAAACGAGGCACCCTAATAATCACCTGTCACTGTCTATGGTCGGAGATTTTCCTGGGTTTATAAGGTATTAATAATCCTTATTTAAGCCAAGTGCTACCTGCTAGCAGGGTACTCTGCTACCTGATAGCAGCCTGCATCGCAGTGGCGCACATATTCTCGCCCCAAGGTCACCTCACTCGGCGGCAGCGGGAACCAGAATGACGTCACACAGGCTTTTCCCATCATTCATACTTAGCCGTCGCGTTTTCGCGCGCTTGAAATTGTTCACTTTTCATTTAATCGCGAAAAATAGATATCGTCATTTAAAAATCTAAAAGCGTGAAATGCGTACTATAGGAGTAATAATCCTTCCATTTAGGCAATAAAAATATAACAGGAAACCACCCTATTGGTTCGTTGACTAAAATTACAGACGCGGAATTTTAGGCGGGCGAAATACCATCGTAGCACAGTGACACGCGAGCAGGTCACGTTGGAGCCAGGTAGATTGGTAGGCAGCTGCACTCTCTCTCCCGCGCCTGCCGAAACGCCTCAAATCCTTCGTCTACGTCACTCGCGCGCTCGCGCCATCCAGAGAGGGGGCGGGGCTATCACGAATATGCCAAGGCGCGGATCGAATCTCATCGCGTAGAAATTGAAAGTATATGTAATGTAGATTTTGGAAATGATGGCGCAAAAGTACTTTTTTTACTAATATGGCTAGGATGATATACCTCCACAAAGTAATGACTGAAATAATTAGAGTCGAGCAATATTTGACTGACTATACGTATGACCGCCGCGAACTGCAGAACACTATCGAAAACATCTCCCATTGGTGTTCACCAATGAAACTGAAACGAAATGGACGTCAGTGAAATTCCATGTTTATTCACCTGAAAAGCAAGTCCCGCTTAACATCAATTGTTTAGCTCCTTAAATTCCATATCCCTCAACCGCCATTCATCAGTGAAGGACCTTGGTGTATTAATTTACGGTAAACTAAATTTCTTCGAGCACATCCACACGGTTTAATCCAAAGCCATGTGCCTGCTACACGCATGCTCAGTCATTCATGATCAGCCGCCAGCCATTCGTTGCTATTTCCCTACGATTGCTCCCTTCGTGATAACGTGTAACCCATAATCCAAGTGTGCACCAGCGCTGTGAAGGACGGAGTATATCGTCGAGTGCCCACCGAACACTATTCTCTCTCTCAATCGACGATCGCTCATCTTCTTTTTGCGCCTCCCCTACCTCGAACCCCTCCCCCTCACAATCAAACGAATTTACTCAGTTGTCTCTTACCTCTCGTCGCTCAATGAAATCACTTCTCATTCAGTTTCTAGCCCATTTTCCTCATTCCCTTTGGCATGCTTTGCGCATTTGTTTTATACATTTTTAATAGATTTGCTGTACGATTGGGCCACTTTAAATTGGCATTGTCGCTGTATGTAGACATTTTCAATAAAATAAGATAAATATATTTAAAATATGAACTTCCAATAGTAGATTATAAAGAAAATGCTTTAGTTATCGAAGAGGGAAAAGGCTCGAGTGTAATTTTGTGAGTGTTAATGGGTTCCGCGCGAAGGGCTTTGGCAGAAACGATTGGGCAACTAGTAAACAGTTTAAAATGTTGAGGAGGAAATCAAAAATGGGAAGCTGAATTGATTTTGCGAAGGATCGAGTATTTTATCGATAAAGGTAAGTTTCACAACTGTTGCTGACGTTTATTTCTGCATAAAAATATTTATCTTTTCCTTTCTCCGTGCAGGTGAGATATCGTCGGAGAGTAAGAGTATCAGTTTACTGGATGCCGTCCTCAACGAAGCGGACTCTGAGCTCAAGCAATCAGTGACGTTGGACAGTGATTCAAGCAGCCCGAGGGAAAGGTGCGCTCTTCAATTTTTACTTTTTAATCGCGTCTTACTGCAACGTTATGTGGTTAAATAATAAGTGGAATATTGACGTATTCTCTCCAGAAATTATTAAATATAATTAAGAAAGATTTTTTACTCGTGATATTTTTCCAGAAGTACAAAACTTGTACGCTCTTACACATTCTTGATTAATATTTTGAGCCCCAGATTGTTCCTCTACCTGTAGCTGAAATATCCATCCATTCCTTCGTACCATCCATGGACTCCCGGTTTGCTAGCAAAATTGCAGCTCATGACGTATTCTCTGATTTACCTCGTTCCCGTTTATAAAGGCCTCCTAATAATTACAGCACTATCAAGCGTGATCTTTGTCTTGTCCTCTGTTTTCTCTTGAGTGCTCACACGCAGATCACGCGCATCTTTCATAAAGGTAGGATTAATTACCAAATTAATAAAATATCACGTAGGCCCCTACAGGTGTTACTTTGTGGAAGTCCATCATTCCTAGAAAAAATATACTTGGTCTTTTTCCACAATAAATTTTACTCTCCCGACCGCTTTCAGCTCTCCTGAGCCATTTTCAAAGGGACTCGTCCTCGTGCCGAGGATAGTTTTTCCTAGTTAATGAAACTCTATTTTTCATAGCATTCGTTACAAAATCCACAGTTAAGTTTAACTGGCCGCTCGATACTTACCAATATTTTGTCATCAATCGCTCTCTCATTCATGCTTCTCACGAGGAATTCATTCACTGATGTCATTTTTAGGTAATAATGACCATCTCACGGAAAATATCATTTTTTAGCCATATGAATCCTAACACGCTATAGCGGTCATGGTTCTTTCCTCATAAGCAATGGCTTTTGTTACTGACTGCCAGTCGAGAACCTAGGCATTAGCGTAATATTTAGTGAAGAGTTCTCGGGATCGCCACCGGGTCAGGAACTCCATAACTCAATTGAATGGTTTGCGGCGTAACTTCGTGAAATTTCCTCATAATGGAATGAAAAAACTTTGTAAATTTCACATGAATTTTATTGGCACGACCAGTTTCATCGCTGCGCGACATCATCAGGTGCATATACAGGAGAGCACGGCCTTAAATACCCTGGGATACAAGGGAACGGGTGTTGGACAAGAGGTGGGTGGTTGAGTGAGGGCGAGGGAAGGTGGGGGGAAAAAACCCAGGAAGAGGAAGGCTGGGAAGGCGGTGCGGTGTGTCACACTAAGTCGTCCTGTATATGCACCTGATGATGTCGCGCAGCGATGAAACTGGTCGTGCCAATAAAATTCATGTGAAATTTACAAAGTTTTTTCATTCCATTAACTCCATAACTGCCGACGTTTCGATGTCCAACTCCGTCATCGTCCTCAGGGCCGATATTTTACTTGGTGGGACACAAAATTTTCGCGCAGAAGCATTAATAATGATTACGTTTGACGATTTTGGCTTCTTTGAAACGCGATTTGAGGAACTATCGGTCTACATCAATATTACATACGACTATTAGACATTTTTCGACACTATCAATCGGTAAATTTCCTGAATATACTTTTGAAAATATAATTATATTTCACGTATTTGCCTTACGTTTAAATACATTTCTTGATTGAAGTATTGAGTAAGTTATGCCGCATGAGGATAGAAAATAAAATTCCCATGAACCTCTAGAAAAATAATCGGCGACCTGTCAGGTTTTTCAATTCTATCCTAAGATATCAAGAATTAAAAATCGTGCTTAAATTTCATCTGAAATTGTCCATTTTCGAGAGATCCTCCTTCGAGTGGCAAATTCAACTGTTTTCTCTTCCCTCTGTGACAGCAACGCCGGGGGAGCGCCTTCATCGGAGCCTCCGCCCCCGCCGCCAATGCCTCCCTCGCTCCGCCCCCCGCCGCCGCCGCCGCCGCCGCCCCCCGCCTCCACCGCCCTCAAGGCAAGTGAAGAGGCCGACCCGACGTCTGCCCCGCCCCCCTCTCCTCCCAAAGGTGAGTCTGAGCTGAGGTGCATTCCCATTGAATCGCGCGACACACACTCCCTTTGCTGAAATCTCCTCGATGTAATCTTGAAGAAAAACGACGTTTTCATCCTGTTAATTTTTTCCTGAATGACACACTAAAGCATTGTTGTGTGTGAATTTACGTCCCCTCAAAGTACGTATTAATTATTTGAGCTATCATTTGGGATATTGTGCTTCCAAAGTTTTTATACATGATCTTAAAATTCCGAGGTGGTGCCAGTGACAATATGGACGCCGCGCGCTCATATCATTCAAGCAAATTAGAATATATTCTAAATTTGATCCGAATAATCATTCGAATGACGAAAATTTCCGTTTTAGACGGTGAATGATGGTCTTTCGTAGATCATTTGAACGAAAACTCACCGTGTAAAACGGTCTTTAAGGGGAGGCGGGTTACCAACCGCTATTTTAAGTCAAAAATACCCTAAAATATATAGTTTATTGGTATTTTTTATGATAACGGTCTAGGGTATTAACTATTATTAATAAATAATTTCATATTTTAAGCCAGATGAGGGGTTTCATGGTCTTATCAACAGAATACCTGAGTGGGTTCTGAGTTCAAATTCCGACGAAGCCTTGGGACACCCCGAACTGTGATACCTAGCCGAGCGAACTATATTAAAGTCCAACTACTTGAAAGTAGGATTCAATTACCATTAATTAACCTCCTATTTACTTGATAGAATCGGAAAGCAAGGAGACCCTAGTATTTTATCGCTTTTCGACCATCTCCTGTGGCATAAGTTACTGAGAGTAAAATATCGAAGTCCAAGCCTTTCTCACGCTTGCATAGAAATGGCATACTATCTGATGACGTTACTTGTAGTTACCATCCAATCACTACGCAGCATTTGTCCTACCCCGCTCTGCAACGAAATATTTGTTTCACGATGACATCTCAGATGCTTGAAATAGTCCGCGAATTTTTGTTTACGATATGGCTGACTTCAAAACGTTTAAGTATTTAAGATCAGCATAATTTAAAGTAGTTTGGGTGCAATCTATACGGACTGGATAAAAATCGATAAGAAATTTTCCTGTGTTGCTCAATTATCTGTGGTTTCAGTGTGCTAGTTGGTTTATAAAAGATATGATTCATTGCGATTGTCTGATATGATTATATTTCTGATAACAAATTCTTCCTAGTAGCTATTTTTATCAGTGTATCATTGCCATTTTGAGAAAATTATGCAAGCAACACGTGGACTGAAGATTAAATCCAAGAATTTGTGTTAGAATGGGTTGCGGATGATGGATTTGAATTTATTGCAACCACCTGTAAAAATATCTTCGGGGAAAAATTCCACTTTGGTCTGAATCTGCAGTTTCTCTGCCGAGGACTTGAACCAAATGACCACCCTTCTCCTTTCACAAATGCAGAGAAGCGACATGTAGCATTGGACGCCGCCAGACAGCCCGAGGCAGCTCACACAAATCCTCTCTCACGTCATCCAATGATCTCGCTCGGCATTTGTTTCTTTAAATCTTCTGCAAACCGCGATAGAATTGAATTTAATACGGATGTGCGAGTTCCTCAAAACTTGAGTCGAATACTTCGAGTACTCGAGCGCTTTGAGTAGTATTCCGAACGTAGAGTCGAGTACTTTCGGTTATAGAGCTGTCGAGGCCAGTAGGTTCAGAAATCTGCCTACAGAAAGCGCTATCGAAACTCATGTAATAATGCCATTTTTAGAGTCGATAAGTCATTCTAATGCCTTGGCATAGGAGTTTCAGCTTCCTGTGTGCGTAGCAGTCAAACCACTATAGTAGTCAACGTGAGCGCCGACTACTTTTTCGTCAGCTGCGGCGGCCGACCGTGTTCCGACTCAGCGGCGGGATCGGAGTGGACCGCTGCATTGCTCATAACTTCTTATGCGATACTTTTATACCCTACCATACTTTATTTACTCAAACGCTGAGAGAATGCGTAAAAATTGTGAAGATGCCTATGAAAAATATGCAACTTTGAAGTTTCAGCGTACAATGCCGGTTTTTCCCGGTGTTTGACGTCACAAGTGGTGCCATCTTTAAGCCTTTTTTTAGTACAACCTACGTCCGATGTTATTCCTTTGTTGCGTTTAGCTTCCTTATTGACCTAAAAAAATAAGTTGCTATGATTGATTGATTGAAGTAAGAAATAAATAAAAAATTCTTAGGTCAACAAAGTCAAAGCTAAGTTCCATAGTTTGTTCGCTTCGTCCACTTAAATTCCACGAAGATTCAGGATCCATAAAAATCGCTGATTATTCTTTTAATAAAAATTCCTAAGGTTCCCAAATCTTATGACATTGGAAGAAAGTATATGTCCAACC
This sequence comes from Ischnura elegans, assembly GCF_921293095.1. Lineage (NCBI taxonomy): Eukaryota > Metazoa > Arthropoda > Insecta > Odonata > Coenagrionidae > Ischnura > Ischnura elegans. The sequence continues at coordinate 1,625,403 of NC_060259.1, read as the reverse complement.
ACGCTAGTGTGCTGCGGAAGACAATTTTCTGTTGGCACTAATACTGTAACATGGAGACGACAAAACCTGCTGCCTGAGCATGTAGAAAATTTGTTTTTTTTTGCATGATAATTCGTAAGGATAAAAAATTAGATGATTCATTTACGAGTATAATCCTTATTAAAATTGTGCAAAAACCTTTACTGAAGGCTCTTCTGAGCAGTTTGGATAAATGTGTTAATTAAATTGACGGCATATACTAGAGCATTGTTTCCCAAACGTTTTCGAGCCACTTGGATCCATAACCTAACTCAACGCCCCCCCCCCCCCCAAATCGGTATCTTTAAAATAATAATCAGAATCATATACTAATTAACCAAATGAGGAACGTTGTAATAATTAAATTAAAAACAACGACTAATTAGATGTTTATTTAGAATCCAATGCCTGACGGAATAAATAACACATACGACAGAATAAATACACAATAAAAGGAACTTAACTGAGAATACACTTTTACATAAAAATAAATAATTTTAAGAAAGCCTTTTTAGAATTTGACATGCCATTTTTTAATTAAATTAAGCAATTATGAAGCATGAAAATTTTCAATTTATAGCAATGTAATGACCAATCATGTTTTGTTAAAATTATTTTAACAATTAAGTGACTTTCTATTATATCTGTTCATGGTCTAGAAGTCATTTAAGAAGATTCTATTGCTAAAATTAATTACATATATCCATCAAATAAAATTTTAATGAGAAGGATGAGCTTGGTGACATGATACAAATTTTCCAACGTTCGGTTTAATTTCACCAAGCAGAAATCTTAAATCACCGCGTTTGCATACCTGAAGTCTGTTTCTCTGCTTGGATTTAAGATGAGTGACTGCACTAAAACCACGTTCCACCAAATATGAAGTCGGAAATGCAAGAAGGAGTTTTTTAACCACCATCCATAATGCATGATAACGATTGGAAATCTCCTTCTGTAGCCAAAACTCTTGAAATTTTATCTTAAACTTTGGTTTCAATTCAATGTCATTTTGTAGTCCAATTAATTCTTTTTCTAATACTTCAACTTCCTCAATATCTACAAACGGTTTTACCACCCAGGCTGGAATTTCCAACAAAAGAAGATCCTCAAATCTTTGCGTCATAGTTTTACATAAGGTAGCTAAATGGTCGCAAAAGACGCTCAAATCATCATCACATAAACCAGCTTGCTCTTCTAGCTCAAGCAAGGAAGGGAATTGATGAAGCTCGCGGCGGCCTATGTTGTACTTAAATAAAATCAACTTGGAAATAAACATAGTCACCACAGATGTTGCCTTTATAAGATTTGTGCCGTTTCCCTGCAATTGCAAATTCATTTCATTAAACATTCCAAAAATATTCCAATAATGCAACGTCACTCCTAATCTCTCTAAGGTTGTTGCTGAGAAAACAATCTTTCTCCTCAAAAAACTGCACGACAGTGTCAAAAAGTTAATAGAAGCGCCTCATACAGTTTCCTTTTGACAGCCAACGAACTTCTGAGTGTAGTAACAAACGTTTAAAATCTTCGTCGTTCTCATCACACAACTCTCGAAAGAGTCGATCATTAAGAGCATGGGCTTTTTTATTTTGTTAACTGCTGTAATTACAATGTTTAAGGACTTGAAAAGGTGATCACTCAGTTTTCAACTCTGGGCAAAACTAACAAAAAATCATCTTTCTTTGACTTTTGGTGGGCATCCTCTCAGAGTTCTGCTATTGTATCCTTACATTATATTCGCTTTTCCTATTGTATCCCGAATATGCTCTATGAATGATGATCTCTTCGCTTAGCCAACTCACGGTTCCGAGCAAGAGCTTCAACGTGCGTAAAAGAAATACTTAAAAACTCTGCCTGTTTTTTACGAATGCTTCTACAATTCACTAAAATAATTTTTCAATTTCTCGCCTCATTAAATGCCTTTTTATCTGAGCCACTTATTCTATAGCGCGTCTGTTTTTTTAGGAGCTGGATTCGCTTTAAGTATTCCGTTATAATGGCTAATTAACGTTGAAGGCTCTCGTATTTCATAATTATCTTCGTTAGTGGCTATATTTTTTCTAAGCTAATCAAGGCACTATTCCTTTTGTCTTCGGGTTCGATTTCTTGAATTATTTACAATGCTTTCTTTTCATTCAAAGAATTATTGTGAATATTACTAGTGATGGGTCGATTCCAAAATTTTAACGATTCCGATCCCGATTCCGATTCTACCGATACCGGTTCCATCGATTCGGACGCCATAGGCTCCAAGAAAAATATCACTTATAACTACAAGGGAGAGCCCGGAGTATAGTCATATTCACAGTTATAATAAAGATTAAATACTACGTATATGAATCATGTAATATTTGGCCCTTTCAAATTCTTAAGCAGAAAAACCAACATGCTCATGCTTAGCCAGCAGGTTTTGATGTCTCCATGTTACAGTATTACTGCCTGCAGAAAATTGCCTTTTGCTACACTTGTGTGACTGGGCAAGTACTTTCCTACCAAAACAGCAAGATTTCGGAAACTGGAATTTTTATTAAAAACTATATCATCGATCTTTATGGATCTTGAATCCTCATGGAACTCAAGTTGTCTAAGCGAATGAACTAAAGAACTTAGCTTTAGTTTTGTAGAGCCAAAAAAATCTAAGAAATAAACTAAACGCTACAAATGAATATCACATCGGACGGACGCAGTAATACAAAAGGCAAAAGATGCCTTGTGATGTGAAAACTCCCCTTTCCGCGCGACTCACCTCGGCGAAGGTGGAAAGGAAAAAAGGGTATCGGTTGTTGCGTTTCGAGGAAACAGTACATTTTCCTCTCACTTAAGCATGCCGACTTCATCTCTTCACTTTACTTCAATATCCGAACCATATTTCTTATGCGTGGGATGGTTCCGAAAAATATCCAACCCTTAGTATTTTCACTCGAGTAATGCCTTAAATGGTCAAGTCGATCCATACATAACCCTTTTTAACACCCTCAGTTTAGTGTTTCACGTCAATGAAGACGATTATCCGTGGTTTAAATGACGATTTCCAAGACAATCGTTTTAAAAAACTTGAAAAATCGGCTTCAGTTACCGAGCCTCAGAGTTCCGCGGCGAGTAGCTCAGCCTTGACGCGCGATTGAAAAATCACTCTTATTTCCTTCGTCGCAAACGTTTTTTTCCAACATTTCTACTAAGTTCTCTTTAGAAATCTCTACTTTATATTGTGGTTCAAATTTTCCGAGTTATATTTTTCGTAAACGAAAGATAATGTCTACTTTATGTAAAATTTCAAGTGAAAAACGGGTCGACCATTTTGCTTTGTAAAACCAGACAGATGAAAGCCAAAATCTTCTTAAGTCATTGGAAGTACAGGCAAAGCACCACGTGAAAGGAATATTGCGCTTTTTTGTTCCATTAAAATCATACCAACGAAACACCACCTGGATAAATTTAAAAATTTTCGAGGATTAACGAGATCGCGCATGGTTTTGAAAAGTTGGTCATATTTGGGCCACTGCATCATCATCATAGGGTCGTATTTATGCAAAATGGCATATAAATCTATATCTGGTAATGATTTATGAATATTTACGCTAAGTTTCAAGTCTCTATCCCCAAAAAGGTGATTTTGGACTTTATTCCAGCTTTTTCCGATTTCGGACCGGTCGGTGTGCGCCGGGTCGGAAGACGATCGGCCGCCGCAATTGGCGTAAAGGTATTCGGCGCCCACGTCGACAACTATAGAGTATACAGCAAGCTGAAACTACCAGGCCAAGGCATTAGAATGACTTATGGGATTTAAAAACTGTATTACTACATGAGTTTCATTATAGCGCTTCCTGTCGGCAGATTGCTGGACCTACTAACCTCGAAAGCTCTGTAACCATAACTTACTCGACTCCACATTTGTAATGCTACTCGAAACTCTCGAGTCGAGTACCAACTACTCGACTCGACTCGAACTTTCGAGTACTCGCACATCCCTAGAAGATAATGTGTTTTGTTATTACGATTACGCGGCGCGAAAAATTCAAATTACTGTTGGAAGCGCGGTCATATATAAATTTGTGGTTTCAAGTACTACTGGAATCGGAATCGATTTTTCACCTTAGCAAGTACTCATTTTCGATTCCGGTTCTTGGCCGAGAATCGAGGAATCGAACCGACCAATCACTAAATATGACCCATTGTTTGAAAAAGATATGCTCCAAGGAAATGCACAGTATCAGAAAAATTGTGACCGGGTGACTTAGATCAGTAAACCGGGAATTTATTGAATTGATATCCAACCTGCAAAGGAGAATTTTAATCTATATATACGAAGCATGAGAGAAAAGGTCCTCTTTTTTAATAATTTATTAACCATTTCATGAAAACGTAAACAATTTACTGGCCGTTTAATTTTGTAATCTACTTCGCCACCATAAAATAATATAAGATATTATATAATAATATTATTGCGATATCATCTGAAGAATGAAAAATCACTTACCATAACAGCCTCGATAATATCGCTGGAACCGAGTTTGGAAAATGATTATTCTGGTAAATATTTGGTGTAAAACTACCGAATCTAGTTATCAGATGACCTGATTCCTCTCCTCATTCACAACCGTTTTATTCACATTGAACTTTACTGCCGAAGTTCTCTGTATCGTGAAGTTACACCAACGATATACCAAATGAGACTAAACCCCTTCAAACGTCTCCCTTGTGCAAGGAAGGCTTGGAAATATTTTTCAACCGTTCCTACTTTAAAACGTTAGAAAGCACATGGTTGAAATTACTTCCAGATGCGGGAAAAAAGTAAACTTTAGAAACGAAGCTGGAAAAAAAAACAAAAGGAAGGTTTCGGAACCTTCGCATTTGTCACATTGTCAGGACCCACCGGCGCTCCCCTGCCGCCCCCTTGGCACTTTTCGCCCCCATAGGCTGCAGCAACGCCCTCCAGGGGGCGGCAGCGCCCACTTTGGGATCCACTGTACCTGAGGGTAATTCATTTCAATTGTGCTTATTGAACTGTTTAAGACACATGAATTTTAATTCATTTCCTAATGCTGATACATTTACCATCAAGGCCCATCTTTTCCTTTTTCCTAGATGCGTGTACGTTTGGAATGGAATATTCACAAGGGGATTGGGATTGGGAACAAGAGAACCTGTTGGAGCACACACTGATGGATTTCAGGAATTTCCATACTCAACCCTACTCAACCATTCAACGCTCAATTCGAGTACTTTTCAACTCGACTCGATACTCGACTCGAGATCAAAAAGTTCTACTCACGCATCCCTAAAATTCGAAGATAAACGGGTGAATGAAGAGGCCAGTCTTTATCCGTTAATCGATCCGCGGCCCAATTCTCGAGGGATTCCTGACACCTTCGGTAGATGAGTTGATGACGTGATGACGAAGCGGGCGGAAACGGAGGCGTTTTATTATTATACTTATTTTAATTAAATAGTACACATCCAGTAAGACTCCCAATTTAAAGTGTGTTTATAAAAACTACAATTTAAATAAATTGATTATTAATTAAAACTTTAAAGTAAACTAAAAACGAAACAACAAACCGAATACCGTGGCATAAATCTCAGTATTTATCCAATTATATAATAAATTATGAGTTAAGTATGTTGATGCCAAGAAGCTAAAATTTTAAATTGACAAAGAAAACGGATCAATACCAGATGGGAGAGAATTTATTAGAAAAGAAAGTCGGTGGAATAGAGAGTGCATAATTAGTGATGGCCTGGGTGAATGGGGAGGACGATATTTGGTGGCCACACGCCCTTCACCCCCCTCCTCGGAATAAATTGCGATGTGAGTCAGCCAATCCATTCCACGGCGAATTCCCTCCGAAAACCATTCCTTAAGGTTTCTCGAATGCATTATTGTTACTTGCTCGAAGATGATGAAAGAAACATTGAGTGACCTGCTTTGAATGCTATCAATTATCTACGTAACAATTAAATTCATAATCGATTAATAAACTCCCTGTTAATACGAACAAAATTGAGACTTCCAATGTTACGAAATTCTCTAGGAGAAAAATGAATAATTTCCATACTATTTTGTTTTCTATTGATATTAAAATGACATAATCTTTGTCACTTCATCTTGGCCCGTCAGAAAGACATGTCAATCATTCTTGACCGAATATTATTGCTCTCTTGCTATTGTGTTGCTTAATGTTTCGCTTTCGACATAGAACAATAAACAGTGCTTCATGACAACGAGGATCCCTATAGGGAAAATTTAGTTGTGTTCAAGTGGCTCATCAAATATCGAATGCCAGGACATTAACTATTGTGTCAGTTTTAGGAGAAATCCTCCGGCTGACCTCGTTCATGTTCCTTAATTCCGAAAGAAAAATACAGTATCTTTCAATGCACCTACTAGTGTGGGAAGAATACTGTCTAATCCCAGGGTCAAACAAAACAGAAATATTTTTAAAAAGTGGGGTGTACATGGTCTCATGTGGATCGTACAGTGCGGCATATGTGGGACAAACGGGCCAGTTTCACCATCAGGGTAAAGGAACATGAACGAAATTTCAATAAAGGGGATGATCGGTCAATGGTGGCCAAACATCTAATAGTAACAGGGCATGATTGCAATTTCGACTAAGAAATCCTCCATTTAGAAACGAAAGGGAAAAAAATGAAAGGATCTGGAAACTATAGAAATAAAAAAACTAAAAGATCTGAACACCCCTAATAAATGAAAATGAATTTCTTTCTCCCTCACCATTACTGACAATGCAATTTAAAGAACCGAGACGCACACAAAATAATGATTTTATCCATTAAGTGTAAAAAAAACACTCTCCGCTGACCCCCTTTCCCCACTCATGGGAGGTTGGACCCTAGATTTCCAACCCTTCCCGTTGACCCTGAAAAATTGTTGAAATCCAAAGGGTTTTTAATTTTCTACCAAACGCAGTCCCCGCCCCCTTCACACCACAGAAGAGCAATAGAAGAAGGACACGGGATCAGCCACGCACGAGAAGACGATCTGGAGGAGGACGACCGCAACGCTAAAGAAGACGGTGAAGGCGTGCGTGGGACCCTCACCCACCTGTCTCACCCCCACTCTGCTTCCCTTCAGAGACCCTAACAAACGACCCTCTCTCCCGCAACCTTCAATATCTCCACCATAAATACTCTACACAGGATTCTCCACTCCCTTGGTTACTGTGATTCCCACCGATCGCATCAAATAGCGGCGCTGATGTAGCGAGCCCCGGTTGTTCCCAAGCAATACACGCCCACAAGAGGCACGCTACGCGGCGAATTTGAATCCACGTTTCGCAACGCAGAGCTGTGAAGGGCAAAATTTGCTGGCGGAGCGGGAGCTCTCGTGGCGTCGACGCAACGCGGAGCTGTGAAGGCACCCTAATATGGCCGCGAGAGGCACGCTTGCGGCGAATTTGAATCCATGTCTCAATCGTTCATTGCTAAAAAATAAAGTTCGTGTCAACTGCCCACAAAAATATAACTATCACCGTGAGTTTATGTAGTTTCCTGGTGGTGAAAATGTACGTAATCACAAAATCGGTACGCTAATTCACGTTGAGAGAAGGGAAGAATAAGTGGGTAAGGAAACGCTGTTAACTTTCCCTAGCCTGAATTAAGTTTGAGGGCCCATAGATATCAACCATGTCTTTAAACTTCCGGCACCTATGTTTTAGAGAATTAAGAATGATTCCTGCGCAGCTCATAAAGAAGAGCACTCGTTGACAGACTCGTTGACTCGTTACCAGACCACCAAGGCACACTTGGGGACGGGTCAGATCCGGTATTAGGACCATAGCAAGAATTTTTATCATACATATGATAAAAATTCTTGCTATGGTCCTGTATCCCCAACCGCTTATTTTCCCTCAGCTCCCAATCGTAGCCGGAGCTGCATCCGGGCACAAAACACCGAGATTTACCCTTGATATTTCGTAAATATCCTACTGGTGGAGAAATACTAAAAAAAACACCAAAATCGGTGAAATTCTCGGCTCACAGAGGATGATAACAGCCGATCACTCATAAGCCGCCTATGACAACAAGCCAAATGAAGGGGATGGTAGTGTCGGTCGCGCCACAAGTGGCAAAAGTTGGAGTTTGAATTAATGCGCGGGACCCGTGTTCAAAATATGACTGCTACCGCCACCTAGTGGGGCCTCCTTAGTAATGTAAACTCTATGATCTCCACTTCTCGGCACCCAAAGGCCATCCTCCGCCTTACCCCCTCCCCTTGAGTACTATAAGACGTATTCAAGGAGGAACTCTGAAGACTTCAATCAGTTCAAAATACGTTTATTCACGAGCAAAACAGATGCATAGAATATGAGATAACAACAACAAAAGCAATAGCTCGTGAAGCTGCTCTCGGCTTGCGACTCTTCAGCGTTACTGGGAATGAATCACTGGTGCCTACGGGAATGGTGTTGGCCCGGCATTTTCCCTGAGGAGGTGGGAAACCCGTGAAACCACCGTCAGGCCACCACGGTACAATAAACTATAGACAATAAACTTAAAACAGTAGTCACCAACGTGCCAAGGTAAAGTACGGTGGTAACTTAACAATGTATAGGTTTTGTTTAGATCTCTGCAACAATAATATATACTCTGACTAAATAAATAAATAAATAGCACTGGATTGGGTCTGATACCCGTCACTGGATGTCACTGGGTGGGGATACATAAGACTTATGTTGCACTTGATAATATTGTTTGTAACAACGAAACGCTTAAAACAGTGAAAATATTGCAATGCCTCATTTTTAAGATATGGCAAAAGTTGAATTGATCTACTTGCGATATCCACGTCAGAGAAAAGCGAAAGAATGCGCAAGAGCGAAAACATGAGGCCTATAGTTGCATATAGGCCTGGAGAGTGGGAAGAGTACGAGATTCAAAAGTTTATCAATGAATTTTATGTAAATGCCGATACCTATCCTTCTTTATGAGCATTAAAAGCAGTGTCATTAAAATATACAATCGTGATGAACGACATTAAAAGACACGCTATCGTCGTTTGCTTTCGAGTGATTCGTTCGTTTGCTTTCGAGTGATTCGTTCGTTTGCTTTCGAGTGATTCGTTCGTTTGCTCATTGGTGTCATCACCTGATTTGGCATTTACCGCTCCAATCCCATGCGAATGAAATATCTCTTGACATCTGCAGCGGCCCGTAGGGAAGTGAGCTCTGCGAATGAGAGCCTTTGAGCGACAAGCGCTCTTTAACACGTAGGTCATGTTGCCTCCATCAATCGCCTATGGTCGGAAAGCGCTATTTTCTGTGCTCAGGGTCTATGATTGTAGCAATCGCCGTGGCGTGATGTGTGCCTTGATGTGGGTGGTAATTGACTTGTCCTCATTACCTCTCACATATCTTCGGCGACGCACTCTACGCTCAAATCGTAAATCGCCGAAAAAAAGTAAAATATTGTTTTTTGCGATAGCTTCTTGATACTTTGCAAAAAAACTAATTAGCAATTTTTTTCTCATTAGCAATACAAAATTTGAAGTAATTTCTCAGCGGTTTCGCCCATCGGTATATAGACGCACGCGCCTTCATAAATCTCCAAGAAAACACCCGCTCTCAATGTCCTTCGAAGACCTTTAAAATTGAGTTTAATGAAGGAGTAGTGGTAGGATTTTTATGAAACGAAATGCGTTACGATTGGTACTAAGAAATCGTTTCCTATTCAATGCATGAGTTTCCGATGGTTTCGTTGGTAATAGGGTAGTTTCCTTCATCAAAGAAAACAGAAGGCATTGATTGCGATTTGTTGCCCACCATTAGTGTATTCATAATCAACAAATATTGCGATTTGTTACCCACCATTAGTGTATTCATAATCAACAAATTACTTGGTTTTAGAAATCCCAGTTTAGACGAATGTTAATGTTCAATTTTAACCTCATTTGAAAAAGGCCAGATTGGCGCCCATGCGATGCCACACCACGTGACGTTACAGGAACTTAGATTCTTAGAACTTAGAACTTAGAACTTAGAGTAGTCATGAGTTTTACATCATCTGAGATTACCAATACATGCATGAGGCACAGAGCTTAGGGAAACATGTTTTAATAATCATTTATTAAAATTGGCTACGGTCGGAAAGTTTCCTAAATTTGATAGGGTATTAATAATCATTATTTAAGCCAAGCGCTACCTGCTAGCAGCCTGCATCGTAGCGGCGCAGGCCTTGCACCAAGATGGCCTCACACAGCGGCATCTGGAACCAGAATGACGTCACACGGGCTTTTCCCAGCATTCATACTTAGCCGTCGCGTTTTCGCGCGCTTGACTTTTTCACTTTTCATTTGATCTCTTAAAATAGATATCGTCATTTAAAAATGTAAAAGCGTGAAATGTGTACTTCAGGAGTAATAATATTTCCATTACTACTCCTGAAACAAGTACCCGTCGAAACTGTTTTAATATTACCATTTGCGATAGATTAAAATAGTTAAATACACTTTGAAAGCAAATTTTATATTATAATTAACTACCATCGTAGTGTTATCATTCACCATGGACACCCTGGATTGTTCAAGCTGTGTGCAAAATAACTCCTTGAATTCATTTTTTTCAGGCAATGCATGTTGTCACTGATGTCGACAGATTCTATACCGTAGAAGTTTGGAATAGTTTAAATTGAGAGAGTGGATAAGTGCGTGCGTAAGTAGGTACTGCATAAGTACGGTAAATTTGTTTTTCTTTGTACATTCGTAGGAATCATGTCGCAAATAGACCTCTGGACAAAATTTTAATTTGCCTTCAAATATGTTCTAAAAAATCAATAAGGATAAATATATACGTAAAACGTTTATTATATGTAATAATTTTCCATGGAATGTTTTTTAATCGCAAGAAAAGGAAGCTTTTCTCATCAGCAGACACTCCCACCTCAATACGTATTTCTATTGGCTGACGGAAATATGACGTCAGCTCATGCAACCATGCGGCGGTCCCATGAAATTCATGGGGGTTCGGCGTATTTGCAAGGTCTTCAGCACGGATCGGCACTTCGTTAGCGTTTCTCTTTGCGAAGTGTACATATTATCGCCGTGACGTGCCTTTCCGAAGAGTGAAAAAGTTAGTAGGGATATTATTTTGCTTCTGTGGGCATCATGGATCCTGAATTCGATAAGGGAGACGCGAGAAACTTGCCTAAAATTTCAATTGCCTCAATGTTTACATTCATAAGTAGAAATAGTAAGTACATAAATTCTGAGACCCGGGGAGCGAAGATGGCTAGGTGAGTATATCGCCACGATTGGAAATTGATTTTCTTAGGGTATTAGTTGATGTTAACGTTTCTAAATCCTTTTTTCACATAGAGTCGGACGAGAAGAATAAGGCGATGATGCTATAGGTTACGTGCAAGTTAAGCGTGATAAAAATTAATGCAGCGTCCGTGCTCGTATTCGTAGGTTCGATTGAAGGCCTATGTTGTTGAAGCCCGTCTTCTGGAGGAGAGCGGCGAAAGCGAAGTTGTGACTCTTCGTGTAAGGATTGCATAGCCAGTTTGGGTACATGGAAGACTTTACTCTTAAGTGGTATTGTATCTTTTTTATTTGGCATTTTAAGGTAAACAAATTTTCCCGTTATTTATTTGTGTGGAACAACCTGATGAAATTTTGAAGCGGTGAAATCTCCGATTTAATAGACCTAACAATTAGTATTTCCTGAAGAGTGGAAAATATAATATGGAACTTCATCGAAGTAGCCCACTTGCTCAAAATTTCACTTTTAAGTAACTTAATGGGATAAACAAATTCCCCTTTTTCTGTTGCTGTTCCTTACATTCTTTACCTGCAGCAAAAATATAGGAGATAAAACTATCCGCTTATTATTATTACATTTGTTACCTATCAAAGAGCTATAGGGTTCTACGGTACTTATTAATTTGGTTTTGAAAGCATATATTCGAGTTACTCTAACATTGTTAACTCCAGTCTTTCCCTAGTTTCAAGAGAGAATTACTTCAGTAAATGATATTAGAGTTTTCTTAGTAAGTACCAATAAATCAAGAAACTGAAATTCGTCGGCACTTTTTCATCCGAACAGTTCGTCGTTCACCGTCTTGGGGGACCGTGTGAAAATACTTCTTTGAGGCATTCCCACTAGGATTACTGCACATAGGCACAATGCAGTACTTATAGCTGCGCTTCGACAAATCGACGAAATACGTACGACTACAAAAACGGCGTAATATCCACAATATCACTAATTCTTTACCTCCTCTACAGTAATGCGCACGGACGCGAACAACACTATTGCATGAGCTGACGTCATTCAAGATGGCAGTGGTGCGAATTACGTTCTTCTTGCATGGCAAGTGACAGCTATTTTAAATGCTCGAAATAAAAAAATGCAAGATTATACGGCCAAAGTGTTACACCAATTAGGTTAATATTTACACTTACTTTTCAGAAAGATCTTTACCTTGATAGGTGTCCAGAGGTCTATTGTGAATGTCTGCCAACTCTTGAGAAAGAATGAGCGTTCTCGAAGTACCATAGATGTTATTCAAGAAAGGTCAGCACTTTGGATTCCCCTGTTTCTCGAACCTCAGCGTCCAGCCATCCCCCAGTGGGGGGGGGGAGGCGCGCAAAAGGACTTCTTGATGGATTCACGATGTCGCTAACATTCAGCCGTCATCGCCGTATTAATGCCTTAGGCACTATGGGTACCATTAGAAATTCGATTCTAACTTGTTTTACTAGCTTTTACTTCATCAGTCATCTCTTTGTGATCACTGTCAACCCCATCACTGGAGTGATAATATTGAAACCGTACCGGATATTTGACCTTGCAATGACAATTAAAATTTGTGAAAAAACACTGGTGAAGTGTTAACTTATGCTCACTCCAAGTATAAGTGGACTGTCATCGCCATTTGAACATCTTATCTCAGAAGATTGGAGTGGCTTAGCCTCTTTGCATGGGCTTCTTCAAAGTGATGTATCTTCACTTAAACGCGGGTCCATGAGCTTAGCTTTTCATTGTGAATTTCGCTTTGGGTCGTGGGGGAAGCCAAAATCATCGTGAGTGAAGGAAGGCCGCTGATACCCGACTCACTCATTCGAGACTCTCTCCTCAATTTCATTCGCCGGTATTGTTATGGCAGACAGAATGGACATATTCATCAGCGATTCTCAACGGTATTAGATATCTGGTTGTCTTTTCATGTGAATTTTTTGTAAGGGTTGGGAAGCACTTAGACCTCATACCTCTGCACCCGTTACCTTGTATGTAGTCAAACAGTAAGCTGAGTTTTTTCATGGAAATCTTACCGGAACGAGTTAATTTTTGCTCGCTTCAGAACAGCTGACGGTGACTGGAATACGGCGGGTTCAAAACAAATAGTTGCCTCATCTTAATCAAACTTTTTAAAAACGTTTTCAGGTTCTAATCAAATGCTTCAAATCGGTTTCAGCATTTTCCTGGGTTTCGTTGGTGGTGAACCAATATTATGACGCCCCAATTTAGCGTAAAAAATATTTATTCATCCCAGACATTGTATAATTTCACCGTTTCATTCACCGATCTCTTCGCGGTAAACTCAGTGTCATCCCGGCTTCTGAAAGATTATTGCGACCAGTAAAAATGCCGCCGGTCAATTGTTTCAAATCGGTATTTCAGTTATGTAGTGGCTTTAAGTAAGTAAGCGAATAAGTTTAGCACGTAAATCATTTAGTTACTGTTAAAAATGTTCCTTGAAATGATAATTCGTAACTCTCGGAGCGGAGCGGAACTATTAAGCTTGATAGTTAATTTGGCTTCTTTAAACTAACTTGTGATTAACTTGACTTTCTTATTAGCTGATGCCAAATGTACGATATTAATCCGATGCCACTTCTGGAAATGAGGGAAAAATCATTCTCATTTCGATTTCAGTAAGTTTTCTCTTGCGTGGCTTTAGTGAACGATCGAAAACCTTCACTAAATCCTTAGCTAGTAATTCTCTCTGCAGAACAGGGACTTGATTGTATTACTCTCTCCAGAAAAAAAGATTATTTCATTCAGTTTACATGACATTATTAGGGCTATGGAATACTTGTTCAGCCAAAGAAAAGATTCGGCCTTCAATGGAGACCAAGTCTAAATTTGTTTAGTATAAGCTGACCAAGTTGCTGCTAACACTTCCTTGTATAAAATTTGTGGATAATCAGCCATTTTTGTTGAATAAGCATCCTTTGTGCGCAAGTATGGTACTTCTGCAAGCCTTTATTCTTATGCGAAGTCGCCCTTTCAATATTTGTACTTCAACTAGGTGAAAAACTGTGACTCGTAGCGTGCCCACTCTTAATACTGCTTTCAAGAAGTAGTAGTACTTAGTGAGTAAAGCCAAAATGAACGCTAATGTGCGTCAGCCATACGTGACATTATAGAGGTCTCTAGCTACGCACATGCAAATTTGCATTCTCCCCTTTACTTTCACTCACATCCAAGAACTTTTTTCCCTTTCCATCGAAATGAAATGTAATAATAGTCTATCAAACTCCTCACTCTCACCCATTGTTAATCTTTAATGGCTTAGAGCTACTGAAAGCACGGTCACCAGCCGAACGGGAGAAATCGATTTCGACGATTCCCTCACCAAGAAAGTCTGACGTGGCAAAGTCAGCAGATGCCAAAGTGATTTTCTGTGAAAGTGAAAGAAAATTAGGCACGCTGGCCATTCCAAATCATTTAAAATGCATTTCGTGATATTTTGGCTGTACTTGAATGAGCCGCGTATAGTATAACTTCCTCTTTTTAAATTTTGGGTTCTATCGTATTGCTCTGTCATTGGACGCACGTTCTCTTCATTCGATGTGCCTTCATACGCAACAATAAATATTGTGCAGTGCAGATTGTCAGTGAAAACATAATGACCGAGACGTTTAAAGGAAAGTTTCATCTTACCTGCAACTAATAATTTGAAAGACGCAAAAAATTAGTCATTTGGTTCCCAGATATTTCATGCTACCTTCTAAATGAGGAGGACATGTTGGTGGTCAAGGGGGAAAGCGATAAAACGGCTGGTGGCAGAGGTGAGGGCATCGGAAAAAGTCGTCAACTATTATGTACAACTGTAATGGATAATTTAAAAAATTAATTCCATTAAAAAATTGAAATCATATGCCCGATATTTAATTTTTATAAGAAGTTATGTATTTTATCTTGATAAAACCTCAGTTCAATCAAACTTTGGTCAAAATCCATTTTATCTGAGAGGGAAATTGAAATTTCCTAATTAGCCCTCTGCCTAGGCCTTTGCATTATCCAGGTGTAACAAGGACCAATTGGTAGTGGATCTTTCATCAGTTTCACAGTGCTTATAATAAGGCCGGTCACTGGTCGCTCTGCGTATATCAGACGGCGTGCACATCTATAATCTCTGTCTATTATGCAAACAATAGTGTAGTTTAAATGAAAATCATTGCTTGATCTTCTGATAAAAATTGAGATGGAGAATGGCACAACTTTCTCGCTTCCTTTAGAAACGGGAAAATACACTGATATACTATCTCTGTTTCCTTGTATTAAATAGTTTTCCGTCCTAAAATGATGACTTTTACGCTAGCCATTCATGGTTATCACGTTAAATGTAGGTCGAAAACGAATCTATGGGCGGGGAAAAAAATGGGCCCTGGCTTACGCAAGATTTTTAATGTGCCAACTGAGTGCAAAGAAGGACTATCTGAGGAAATGACGGGCGATTTTATAATCAGATTCCAACTCCCTTTCATTACCTTAAAGTTTTTCTATGCTTCAAAATTGCTTCGGAAAAAAATCCTGGAAGATAAATGACGCACGCAGCATAGAACGTCATTATTTGGCTTCCAGCTTCAATTTTTAAGAATAACTCTGGGGTATGTCGAGTGGTTCAAGTAGTCTCAGGCTAATCTGCGTCACGATTCCCAGTCCAAGGAAATATTTTTTCATGGCACTTTATGTTTTTTTCTTTTTACGCGTTTATTTTGAAATTGACCACATTTAGAGACGCTGGCCCAGTTGATGGGCCCCGCAGAATTTTCCTTAATTTGGAGGCCAAGGGAGCATTTCCAATCACAGTAGCTCTGCTGTTTTCATTAAAGCATTATAATGGGCAATAAAACAGTAATTTGGAAAAGTGCACGTGAATTTTTAAAGTGGAATTTTTAAGTCAAGAGTTAACTCTTAGCATTACTGACCAACTACAAGTGCTAAAAGTCTAATTGTAAATTTAGGCAGCCATGCCACAGGGTTATGACTGACTCTATAGGATAGGCTGACTCTATAGTTATCTCTAGTAAATGCTTCGGCAGCTTGGTAATAAATTTCGCCCAAATAAGGAAGCCAAACTCATTTTTGTTTCTCATCATTAGGAGATTCTAAAAGGGAAATTTGTTTAATAGCATGCGCCTTTGTTTCTTCTTTAATGGTTTATTGACTAAATTATAGCCAATAGTTTATTCACTAAATTAACAGCGACTATGACCACAGCAGTTAGCTTTGGCAATTCTTTCTAATAGCATTTCTTTCAGAAGATTATCATATCACAGGGAATTATCAATGCTATGTTAATCGTGTGGTTGAAAGCTGATGTTTTTGTGGGACCACGGTTGGCAAGAGTCAGACGGTACAACATGGTCAGTATAAGTGGGTTTGCGGAAGATTGTAAATTCGTGTTTGGGCTTTGAAGTAATATACTTTGGTCAAGAAAAATTATATTTCCGCCTGATTCCGACTCCGTAGTTAAATTAATACGTTGGAGTGGAGAGTTTAAGTTTTATGCTTAACGGTGGCTGCCTGTTGTACATTGCTGCTGCATTTCACATGCATACGTACGCCAATGCAGGCTATTATAATGCTGTAAGTTTAAATCTACGTATTCAGTGGATTGATTATTTTATCGGTAGATTATTTGGGCGTTTCCCTGAATTGGATCTGATTGGACATTTGACACAGCTGACGTGCGCACATGCCTCCATGATTGTCTCGTGGCCATTCACCCAGGCGCGCTCTCCAGGCGTTTCATTCTCGTGGGCACCGCTCCAGCCTTCCTCGAAATAAATGATCATCTCGTTACCACCGCTACCTTTATTTGAGCGAGTGAAAGATGGAGTAGAAAGTTGAATGCATCTGAATATCCTCTACCAGAAATTTCGTGCTTGGCTCAAATTCAGTGACGCGTGGGAAACGAAGGCTCTCTTGCGTATCTACGTGCCGGAACTAATACAAATTGAAAAGTCATCGGCGTAATATGCTCAAAAGAACTGAATGAGTTGATGCATCGACAAAAAATAAAGCATCATATAGTTCGATTAGAGTATTAATATTTTCTTCTTTCTCTCGCTCCGCGTAATCGTAAAAGTTTTATTGAAACCTCTTCCCAGAAAATATTAAGGATATTAGTCATGAGCTCACATTGAAGGATAAAGTCTGGCTAAGAAAATAATCATAATTTATCAGTTAATAATTCAAAATTTGATTTTGCCATCACTAATGTATATACATGGATATTTTGCTCGGGGAAGAAGTTGCCTGCTATGCTAACTGGAACGTGAATATGATCAGATAACGTTTGACCTAGTTTCAATTAAATTTTTTCGCCTATGCTAGTCATTTCTAAACGATATCGAAGTGTTACTTTTGCCGGCCATTTGTGGATGATATCGCCAACTCCTCATAGCAATTGAAGTCGAGTATCGCGATACAACCCCTGATAAAATATGTTTTTCCTCTCATCTCCCTTAGTTAGCTTTAGTTCCCTATACTGAATAATGTACATCTTATGGACTAATTGTCGCTGGTAAGAAAAACAGCAATCATGTTCCAGTACATAGCTTACGAGCACAAGTGCAGTTACTATGGGAGCCAGTTATGTACCGCTATGAGGCACGGTATGGTTAGTGTGGCGGAGACAATCCCACTTTGTCTTCCATGTGACGTTAAGCTGCATTCGCGTGTCGCAGATATTTGGTGATCGATTAAAAGTAGTCAGGAGACGCAATTCTTGACTAGCTATCAAACTCAAAGTTTACTTATCAAATAATTAAAAGTTTATTGCGATTTCATGCAACTCTTTGCTTACCGCTGGCTGTGAGGGATTCATGCAATGTCTTTTCGTTACCTACGTGACTTATTTTACGCTTTAACTCCTTTTACGGCAATTAACGATATAAGTTTTCGAGCAAACATAAGGGAACCGCGCAGCTAAGCAGTGGCGGATACATATGGGGGCACAAGGGGCGCGCGCCCCCCTTGCGGGGCTGCCCGCAATGCCGAACTTTGCAGAACCACAATTTTAACTTTTTTATATCATAGGATAGCAATGTCTTGTGCATGCGTACGACCAGTTTAAATAAGACTATCTTAGACTATGCATGTAACTTGATTATTTTAATTACGATAAAAGTAAAGGTAGCACAAAATATCTTTTGCGTCCCCCCTTGAATTTTTTCTGTATCCGTTACTGCAGCTAAGTACCAAGTTCTGTTATGGTGAACAAGCTCATTACAAAGATCATGGGAGTTGGTCATATTTACTGAGGAGTAAAAACCGCTTTGCTGGCTCGTCTCGCAAAATATGTCCCGTCGGTAGGCGTACCGGAACATAACAATAGCTAGATGAGTGGAGTGTATGAGTCTCGACATGCGATATGAACTATTTCAACCAGATTAGAGTCGTTAAACCCATGAGCTCTTCGAGCATGGCTAAAGGCATTGCATGGCTTTGAGCATGGAATATATGTTTGTAAACTCCGAAAGCTGTTTGGCGTTGCCTTAAGAACCAAATCATGATTTGATTGCTGGAATTTCATTTCTTGAAACCGTCAATCACAAGCGATAATGACATTTCGGACGCGTGGTATTTGGAATGATAAAAAAGTAATCTTAGCCCAAATCTATTTTATTCACTCGATCAACAGTGGCAGGAACGCTAATCATCATATGTCGTTAAGTTTCACGACTCCATCACTTATTTTAACTCAGTATCCTCGTCCCTGGGTTTAATAATACAATCAAGATGGTTAATTTGCCTAATGCATGAAGGCAGTTTTGTGAAAGGGAGTTATGGAAAACCTTGACCATTGTATATTCTACCAGGCGATAAGAAAACTCATCAAAAGTACGTGAGTTGGTCTCCATGGTGCTCACGAGGGCATTCAACCCCGATGTGGAGTCGTCCATATGATTCGATTCCTTATGTGCACTCATTGCCTAGATGCAGCTGTTATTGAGATAGTTCGATAAGACATGGGCTGAAAAATGATTGCTTCATCGAGCATTATATTCGCTGCTATATCATTCCCATCTACTCGTAGTAAAAATGCAAAATGGTGTGTTTATACAGTGTACGCGGAGTTTTAAGTCCTATGGACATAAAAATAATCGATGAACGCTATAAAAATAGCAACTCTCACTAACACGAAATTCGCGCGGATTCGGGTATCGCGTGAAGATGATTTCTTAAAAATTGCTGCTGTACCTGCGTATTATGACTGGTTTGGACTGCATTCGGCATGGGTTTCAACGAAAGGGAGTCGCGGGACTTTTCCAGAATCCAATTGAGGCAGCGACTCGGCCGCCTGAACAATCTTTCTCGCCCGCCGGCGCATCCCTCGCATCTGCAGCGATCAGCGTCTAATTAAGACGCCTCGTGAACTCTTAGGGAAACCGGCGAGTCGAGAAAAGGGTGTCGCTGGGTGAGTAATTCAAGGTGGCTCTCTCCGACCCAAATGCGCAAGTCGTTCCGCACCCGCGGCCGAGCGTGATCGCTCGGCGCCTCGGCTCGCCCGCTGCTCTTGCTCATTGCGTGCTTCTCCCCCGCAGGCCACGGCCGCAACAAGTCTCCGCCACCCTCGCACCCTCCACCGCCGCCGCCGCCGCTGCCCCCCGGGGGCCCGACCGCCGCCCCCTCACCCGCCGCCAACACGGAGTTCGCCGCGGCGGATGGCGCCGCTCAGCGCGCCCCCCAGCCGGTCCACCGGCACCTCGTGCTCTTCATTCCGCCGCAGTTCCCCGTCGGCGAGAACGCGCTCATCAAGCCGTCCGAGTACCTGCGCAGCATCGGCAAGGTCGGACAGTCAGGCTCGATGGCGCGCGGGGACGCGGCCACCAGCGAAGCGGCGGCCACGCCCGAAGCGGGGCCCGCTCCGCCGCCGCTGCCTGGCGCCGAGCGGCCCGCCAGCCCCCTACCTGGCGGCAGCAAGCCGAAGTACCAGCAGCCCCTGGCTACCATTAGCATCCACGACCTAAATAGTGTGCAACTGCGCCGCACAGAGAGGGTCACCAAGACCCTGTCCGCACCTGCTGTGTCATCCACGGCCGGCTCTCTGAAAGCGTTGAGTGAGTGTGTGTTTTTGTGTGTTCCTGGCATTTGCTCTCTATTGTTTCCGGCGGGTTCCGAACATGGTGCTACGTCTTCCACAGACCATGAGGATAAAAGCGACGGTTCGTCACAGAGAGGATTTTATTCAGGTTACTGATGTGCTCCATTTTTTTCTTGCTTGCTGCTGTCTTACTTTCATTCATCTTTTGGGTACATACGTGCTAATAAGTGGGTCAAGGATTCATTTAGTTTGGCAACTTTGCTCTGGAAATTATTTTTGTCGGTGAGAATCGGAGGCAGTGCTAAGCATAATGAACGAAAGTAAGATGAATCAAATCTTTTCCTGTGATACGCCTTAATCTTTTCATCCTCATGCTGTCCATCCTTAAATAAACTTAGGATTTTACTAAATAAATTAAATAACATGAAGGCCCTCAAATTTAACTTCCATCATGGCCAATAATTGGCTTTCTTTTAAACTGTTCTCCATATAATTTGAGAAATTGTAGGTCTTTTAAAGATCATTACTTTGCCGTGGGAGATATGTTTTACTACTCTCTTTACTGTAGATTAAAAATATTTGAAATAATGCTAAAAGGATGCAAGATGAAAATTTGATATTCATCTTCCTTCAGATATGACTTTTTTCTTTGTCTCCTGTCACTCTTCTTACTATGGAGGCCATTTGAGATCTCCAGGTTTTGGCAGAGTTGCATTGTAAAGAATTATTAATGAATAAATATCGATGGGAATAATTTCAGATAATTCAGCATCCCCTGGAAGTGCTGCAACTCAAGCATTCCAGTCCCAAAAAGAGAACCTAATTGCTGAACTGAAGATGTCACGAGACATAACTGGGATTAAAAAGTTGAAAGTTGAGAAGGCTAAAGAAGAGGAGCTGCAGGAGAAAGAGCTCTTTGTCGAGATTTCAAAGCAACTCACAGCAGACAGCTTTGTGCAAAAAGTATGTAGAAGCAAGAAATGGTTACCAATTTTTTTACCACAATTTTGTATGCTGTGATTTTTTTTTATTTTGGCTTTGATGAATTAATAACTAAGATAAATTTGTATTTCTCATTTCACTTTCATTTGTTACAATCAAACTTATTGGGGAACTATCATTTCATCTCTCCTGAATTGACAAAGGTGGGACCAGGAGACTGAAAAACATGAAAATACTGTTGGCCATGTTGAAATATCCTCAAAATCATATAAATGGTTTTTTTTAATGACAAAATTATTAATATAAAAGATGTTTCCTAGTTATATCAGTTAAATATGATAGTGTTGGTAATTTTCCCTCTCTACCTTTGCTCAGAACATGATAAGTGCACAAAAGTTTGAAGTATTGTTAATTTCATGCTGTTAAAAGAGTGATTGAAAATACTAAAAAAAGTATAGCTTTTATTACACATCTTTGGTAATAAAATTGGTTCATGGGTGATAATGCTCTTTCTTACATCCCATCAATAAATTTCAATTTTCATTAAAAAATCAAGGGAAATTTTATTCATTTTAATAAATATTTGTGGTAATGCTAAAAGTTTCAAAAATAGAAAAGCCCTATACTGAGCACATAGTAAATAGACCACCTGACCCCGTTTTGAGTGGCAAAATATATACATTTGAATTTTACCTATTTTTACTGATTACCCTTCTCACATCCATGGTTCTGTTATCCAGATACCAGAGCAAGATGCAGCTGGAAACATCATACCACAGTGGAAGCGTCAGATGATGGCTCGGAAGGCAGCCGAAAAGGCTCGTAGAGAAGCAGCGGAGGAAGTTCAAAGGGCAGCTGAGGAGAGAAGGCTCCAATCAATCCCAGTTTGGAAAAGACATCTGCTTGCCTCCAAGCAAGGCGGAATTGGTGGATCAGATACTTCGGCCACTTTGTCGAAGACAGTTACATCTACTAAGAAGTAAGGCCATGATATCTTTCACGAATCATCATCTCTGAACAAGTGAAAAGCTGGTACTGGCAGGAGGAGTGGAGAACCACTATCTAAAATGCTGTACTTCTTTTTTTATGTTGGCATATTCATATTGTTAGACTCTCTTACCTCCAAATCCCAATTTCTCCATTCACTCATTGTATCGCATATACACCCAATAATATTTCAGTGCGACACAGCAATTCTCATTTAGCTGAGGCTACTTTGATGCCACTTTTTTTAGTCTTCAGCATGGAGTTATTAGTTACCAAGTCTAATGTCTTTCTAAGGACTATTGTATAGGCTAATACATAATGAAGTCTGAATACCCAAGTTTAAGTGAAGCTAAGTGAGGCCAGATTGTTTCTACTGAGAAAAATTAAGAGTAAGGGACTATAATATTCTTTATGTTTATGGCTTTAAGAAATGCTATAATCAAGTCACCATATTAAAAATATTACTAGCTAGGAGCCAAAAATTTTCTTAGTCTCCAATTTTCAGTTTGGCTTTCCCACTTACCTCCTGCAAAGAATAACAACCACTCCAAGTATAAAGCAAAGGCCTTCTTCCCTGCCCAAAGAAAGAGTTTTGAAGCCCACAGAGAATGGCATTTTGACTATAGGCTAATAATGAAGTCTTAATAGATTGTTTTATTCAAAGAAGTTTTATCCAAGCAGGTGAAATACGATGAAAAAGTAGACCCTGGAAATAGGCCACCCACAACGCACGCATTCAATGACCAATCTTGAATATCATGTTCAGCCACATTATACTAGGCTTCTGAAAAATGTTAACTCTATTACTTAGAGTAGAGAAAATGATCACAGAATTGTAAGAAAGTACTGTGCCACAATTATCTCTGCTAAATAATTGAAGATGCAGACATGCATAGCTTATTGCGTCGCTGCATCCCTACCAAGGTGCTAGGGTTGCGTAGGGGAGATGGGAAGTAGAAGATGGACCTATACAAGTGGGGAGAATCTGTTTGCTTTGATGAGGCCCATGCACAAAAACCCTCTATCCACCAGCAAGAATCTTCGTTTATCAGTTGCTCCCAATGTATCAATAGATATTTGAAGAGATGGATCAGTGAGACACAATGGCAATGGAGATGATGACGTACATAGCAGTCAGCTCATTGAATTATATTAAACAGAGCGTATATATATTGCATGGGACTTTAAATATATAGAAAATGTTTTATTTATTTCTCTATTAATCACATTTATTGTTTGATATTCTGTGATTAATTCATATATACACGTTATGTGTGTTTAATTTATATTTTACTTACATTTACAACACTTAAATCATGACTGTTTTGTGATACTACCTAATAGCGAGGCTCTGACCTCGAGATTTTCTTAGGCATTGTGATATTAGGAGCTTTATGTGATAAGTTTTAAGAATGTTAAAATCAGTAGAGGATGTTAAAATTAAAAGATTAGCAGTGCATGCCTTACTAAATGGTTTAACGGTATTTTGAATTTTCAAACAATTATTTTCTTATTGGTCATAAATTAAGCATTTTATTTAAATTTCATTTCATTTTACTGAAACTTATCAGATTTCCCCGCAAAATAACATTGCATACAACCAGTAACCAGTATAATTTAGCTCCATATTACTACCACAAAACCCAAAATCCAGTTGGATCCCAAATCTAGCATCAACCTAGTCCGAATGGTGCCTAATTTGGGGTGTGCAAGATTACTAGCTATTACCTTGAATGTCTAAGAATGGATTTGTAGAAATCACAGCCACATGTAATTGGGTGATCATCGCCTGAAATAGCTGATTAAAATGTCATTTGTTCCTGGGCAAGCAACACTCAAACTTGAACATCTATCGTGGTGCGTAAATACCATATTTTCAAACGTAGACTTTTGCAACGAGATACATTGGTATCAATGGGTTTCAGCAGCAGCTGCATTACACTTTGTCATGCAAGCTTTTGCGGCCAAAGCAGATTGCATCGACAACAATGATGATGATGATGAACAATGGTCAACGATGATGATGATGTGACCTGCAATGACCGCTAAAACTTGCGTGACAAAGGGCAGTATGTACGCAGCTGCTCCCGAAAGCTATTGACACCAATAAATTCCATATGCTGCAAGTTTTACGTCCATATCATACTTGATAAAATCATTCTACCTCTTGAATAAAGGTTTTCAAAAAATTCCGGAAAAATCATGATAATATGATTTAAAACAATGAAGGTAGCCAAAGTTGAACTATTAAATTCCTGAACCGATTGGAGGGAAGTTATCATCCAGGCTACCTAGGGTTTGGTTCAATAAATGTCTCATTGCTTTGGAGTGCTCCCAAGTAGTTCATTATTCACTCCCACTCACTCCCTAGTGCCAAGTGTTTAGTGGTGATGTCATGGGAAATGCCATCATGCTGCTTCCTGTCTTGCTCCGAGAAAATCTTGGGTTGCTGTAGCAAAGGTATATTGATGCACAGCATTCTAAATGTGAGCAAAGTAATGGGAGTATATTTTTCAAAGTCTCCTGTTTTGATAATGCTTTCATTATCTCTAATATTTATGAATATGATGACACTGTAAACATATGAGCATTTAGTTTTCTTGAAACATTGCCTCATAAGCTCTGACATTTTGTTGTTTTTGAATTATCTTTCTTGAATAGTATCCTTGACTTTGAAAATTAGTACATGATAATAGGAAGCAGGTCCACATACTGAAAATGGTCTTGGAAAATGGCCTGAATATCAGTGTTGGCTTAAGGGGGTGGTACTACCCCTCCCCTGTAATTACTGTTACTATAGGAAAGATGGAAACCAGTTGGCTGTCTTTCTGATGCAAGTTTTTATTTCAATAATTCAACAAACATTGCTTGAAGATAATTGAAGAATAAAATTTCAGACTCTTTGCCGCTAAGAGATATTGCATTCCACCTAGGTACTGCAGAAAGTAGTAACCTTAGTAATGACCGTAATCTTCTGCTGCTGTAAATGCCTTGAAAAATAATATGACTCATTGACATGAAGATGTCTTTCCAGAGGAAATCCAGAAATTGGGTCATAAGTGCATATTAAATAAGCTAAGCAAAAATGTAGGAATACTTTTTTTTTCTCCAAGAGTACATATTAGCTTCTTGTTATTTCAATTCAACTTCTTAAGTAATGTATCTTCATTACCAATGGAGACAGAAACTCTACCTCTTGTGATAAAGTAAGACCAATACTTCCAATGAGAGAGCATTCCCAGCTAGCACAGATTTTGCCTTATCTCTATATACGAGGATATTATACATATATGCCGTGACGAAACCTATCTGGATGCAGAGATAAAGTATGAAGAATCCACGCCGTATTTGGGGATAAATTGGAGATGAATGTCCGCATAGTTGGAGATACACCTATCCTTACGCCGTAATTGCCGGTAGGTGGCGGCTGTTTCGTGTACAATCGCTGTGCTACCACACGAGATTCATGAGAATTACGTGAAAATAATGTAAATACATAAATTGGCTTTCGATGAGGAAAGATTCAATGCATTATATTTTGTCACTGCATTTTATTATATTTCAGTATCCCATATAGCATCAAATATACCAGAGACATCTCACGAGGCATATATGACCACTCAGAGAGGTCTCTATGCATATAAGATCATGTCTCATGAGATGCCTCTGAGATATTTGATGCTATATGGGATACTGCAATATAATAACATAAACGATGAAATATAATGCACTGAATCTCCCACCATCGAAAGTCAACACCGCATTAGTCTTCACAATAAGGTTTTTTACACTATGTTACACATTCACGCAAGTTTAGGTACATACCAAAAAATCCAATAGAAGCGAAGGTCGAAAATAAAACGATTGCTCTAAATACGATATATTTAATGAATAATTCATCTTCAAACGATAAACATTGCACTAGAACACGGAGCAATCTTCATACCTTCATCGGTAAACCATAAATCTTACTGTTGAAGTCCATTCTAGCCTTATCACATTTATAGCAGAGACTGGTGAAGTACCTTACATATGGTTTTTAAAAGCACAAATTTGTAATCCATTACCGATAGGTACCTTAGAAATTGACATTTGCAATCACTAATACCTCGCATTCGTTAAAAATCGCAGCACTGTCTATGATTCCTTCGTTAATATCCATGACAATCCGGATTGTTTTGCTTTATTCGCCAAAAATCTTAATACACCTGTGCGTACCGGCGTAGCCCACATCGAACCAAGGGACACAAGAACGACGCTTAGGTCGGATTATCACTTAAACTATTACTGCATAGATGTATTGTTTATACTCACAAACACCACTATGCACAACAACACAAATGTGAAAATGAAGCCACTAATGGTGTTAACGGTAATGAAGGACAGCGTCGCTATGCAGCCAATTTTGGCAATATGGCACTGTGACAACCCCTCCCCAAATGCTTGAAATTGTGGAAAAAAAGGGATAATAAATGTGGAAGATAAGCTTATCCCCACAATATCTGATTTCTCCAAGGATAAGTTCAAATGTGTGCTAGCTGGGTTGTGAATCATTAGGAAACTTCAGTTTCCTGTAAACCTTCTTCCTGCCCATGTCTAGTGTGCTACTGAAGGAAAGGATGTACATATTAAGTAAGATAAAAAATAACCTTTGCTTTCAGTCAATACCAACAAGTTGAAACACCAAAACCCAAACTCTGTCTCAAAGATATTTGAAAGACTAAGATATAACCCCACTGTACAAAGAGTTCAACTTATGATGGATTCGAAAAACCATCTCAGCTTCTCTTGTACGAACTTCTTAAAATTAAAGATTTTTCCAATTATTACTATGTGCAATTATATTTTTTATGGTTTTATTATTCATGATCCTTCATATGCATTGGCTCTGCCACATACACTGAATGGATCCGCTCTGATTCTCTTCATACTGATTCCTAGTCCATAAATAATTCTGATTCAGCATACAATGGAATTCATCTTACAATCATTCATTCAGAGTGTATTAATATTGAAAATCAAGTGTATGTGTACTCAGGAGCGCAGTGAAGAATTATGGCTAGGGGGGTTGTAGATGCAACTAATACTTTGGGGTGTGGGGGTGTTGCATACCCACCGGGGTAAGTAGGATCCTTTAGAAAAAATTGTAAGATAAATGGTTGAAAATGGCGAGTTCTACGGCCTTCTGAGGGATATTTGATTAATCCTAATACTATTCTATAAATAATACTGATCCAAATAAGTAAAATGGATTAAACTTAAAAATTTCTCTGAGCTCTGGGGGGGTTTTAACCCCCAAAACCCCCCTCGCTGTGACACTGTGTGTACTGTACCATGGCAATTGCTACCATGGAATCATCTAAAAATTGATATTAGAACCCCCGATGTGATGCGTGCCATTCTGTGTGGGCCCTATTGCGTAAATAAAATATGTTGGTAGTATTTGCATTGTGGGGGCAGCTGCCTACCTGTCCTTTGTGATACCAATTGCTCCAATAAAATGTTAATACATTCTGCCTCACTCTCAGAATTTACTTAACAAGTAGGATCTTTGCCTATGAACAGCTGTTTGTAGTCTTTCAATCGATATGTGGGTAGTACTTAGCTAAAAAAACAAAGCTACAATGAGAATAATATCTTGTAGCATAATATTATACATGCTAGCGAAAGGGTACTCGGGATGTTTCTCAATATGTATTTGTTATTTGTCAGGTTAGCTACCATTAATAGAAGCCACAATTGATGAAAATAATTCTATCTGTGGAGATTGTTTTCTTAAAAAATGACTCTGAATGGTGTGTAGATGAAATGTTTTTATCCAGCTCTCATGATGAGATATAAATAATGTATGACTTACAAATTTATAAATATGAAGTAGAGTACCGATTATCCATAGTAATGAAGAGGGAAGCTGAAATGGACAATCAAAAATGAGAATGTATTTGTGATCATTATCCTAAAATTTTTGTCCTTGTTTCCATGTTATGTTAATCTTCATCTTTAGCACCAATTCATTGAAGTACTTATTGTTTTTTGAAGAGACAAATAGGAGGATAGAGAAGGCTAGGTATGGGTGGAGGAACTTGCTTAGGAACTGATTGACCAACAAGTGATCATGAACAATGGATAATTGGTGCTCAGCTGTGCATTCTCAGTTCTTTCATGGACCAACTATAATCTTCATTACAACATGAAATGTTGATCGGATCTGCAAGAAATCCCTATTTATTTGGGGAATCTTTTCAGGCCCATCAATGCCAATGGCAGACCTGTGGGTGGTGAAGCTCAAACCGAGTCAGGCAAGAGTACCAGCATAGCCAACACCAATGGAGAGAATAACAAAGAGAATGACAGGCCAGAGGTGACAAAGACACACGAGCAAGGAAGAATTGAAGCTAGCAGTGAG
This sequence comes from Ischnura elegans, assembly GCF_921293095.1. Taxonomy (NCBI): domain Eukaryota; kingdom Metazoa; phylum Arthropoda; class Insecta; order Odonata; family Coenagrionidae; genus Ischnura; species Ischnura elegans. The sequence continues at coordinate 1,596,749 of NC_060259.1, read as the reverse complement.
AACCATGAAAAAGGAGGCAAGGAGATCTCTAATGAAGATGACAGTCCACAAATTATTCCTTGGAGGGCACAATTAAGGAAAACAAACAGCAAGCTTAATCTGCTTGAGTGATCAGGAAAATGATACTGAATTATGTTTTGAATTTTTTGTTTGTCTGCATAGGGGGAGAAAAGTAAATAAATGTTGAATATGCATTCTTTCATAAACCTAAAAACTACATACGTCCTGTTACCTTGTTTGTATATCTACTTGTGAATGAGTCATTTTATTAATAAATGTATGAAGTATGCATCGTGAGTTTATAAATAGAACATTTAACTGTATATGGAGGTATGTTTGTTGCATTTAAGTCTGCACTAGTATTACTGTGTAATCTTGATGAGTATGAATACAAAATATCTCTCAACATATGCATGCATGAATTTGTCTAGGCATTTATTATTTTGGGCTGGCTATAAAATCTCATTCTTCTCTTATGACAGATTCATCAAGTTTTTAAAAATTCACTGCATGCTCTAAAAATTTCCATGTACCTATTTGGCTACTCTGCATTTATGTATATGTTTTGTGAGATATCACTTGAGTACTTGATAACCACGGTTTCCTTATCTTTAAGATGAGAAATGCAAGTTTCAATTGACTTGAAGTTTATTGCTGAAAAGAGGAACATGTGATACATGCACTAATTAGGGTATTGTTATGATGCAGATACTTTTACATGCCATTAATATTAAGTTTCATTTTATATTAATCATGTGACCCATCAATTTTGTAGGCTTAGTGATTGTCACAGCTTATATCATTGTCATGAATAAATACTCTATTAAAAATTCTTTATTAGGCAGTTTTTTCCTTTCCCCTTTGCCCTCTGCAAAAATACTTTGCTCTGGAAAAATCTCCATTTCTGTGGCTAATGTGGTCGGCCAAAAGGTTTCTTAAGGTTGCTTTTGCTGTTAGATAACCTTTCTTTCACTTGAGAACAGAACTCGGTGGGATATCTGACCTTTCACTTGCTAAGTGAGGATGTATATTCTTTGTTCCTTCCTAACCCATCATGGCCTATTTTGACAGTCAACTACATGTAAATGCAATAATTTAAAAACATATTTTGCTAACCTTAATGTAGAAATACAGATTGAATGTAGCACTGTAATGCAGTTCACTGATTATAATGGGTTTCATTTAACAGTGTAGTTAAACAGGTGAAAAAAATTGAAAATATAGTATAAGAGCTAAATAGCTATAGCTGTGAATAAAAGCACTGATGGGAGCTATGAGGAGGAGGGTTCTCTGCAGGATCAAGGTGGAATGGGGAAATCATATAGGTAGTCGATTTGTAGACCTCTAGGAGAGGAAATAGAATAGTAAGAGGAAATCATTTACATTTCGTTTACTTTGACCCTGTTGAGTAAAAAGAACAGTTCAACATGTCTGTTTCTGGTAAACAGTTAGGGTCATTCAGGTAGAAAATATTGCTCATTCGGCGTTTAGAGTACAAAAATGAAAGATTAGTGTGTTATCATAAGGTTTGTGCAGCGTGCTACATTAATTTAGAGCAAATTCTGTCCTATACCTTTACTTGGTAATCCGTGAGCAAGAAAATATCTGTTGTTCACTTTTAGGATAAGCTATAATTAATATTTATAAGAATAGGCTGAGAGGGAACCATGGCGACCAGCCTGCCTGCCCACTTCATTAGGTTGACTCATCAGATGCTGAGTTGATGTCTCAACTCACCATCTGATGTTATTCTCGCATTCAATGCCAGATAAGTTTTTAAATACTCATCTTACAATCATCTTCAACTTTTACATACATCTAACTGTTATTTATATAAATTTTGAGCATAACCAATTCTCTTTTAGACTTCATGGTAGTAATTATTGCCGGCTGTCAACAGTGAAATATTTCTAATTGTAAGACTTCAAAATAACATTAATACCACGATAATAATGAAATATTTTAAAGAAATATATGTATATAATGCACATCAAGTCGGAAAACTTTAGGGCAACCCTAATATTCTGTTAGCTCAATCATTTGCTCAATGTTTCTGGTAGATTACATAGGGGAGAGAGGGGCAAAATCGACTGGGCAGGTCAAGACGACCCCTTTAAAATCACCAAGTAGTTGCTACTTTCAAGCTACAACATTATTAACTAATTGAAGTGGCCACCATTACCAGCAGATCGAGCTTGTTTTCGTTTGCATAGTGGCTGCTGTTTAGTTTCTGTGAATTTTGCAAATTTTTTGAAAGTTTCCTTAAAGATTTTTTATTAATTTTGTTTTGGACCTGACAGCTACTATGCTAATCTGATTTACCAATGGTAAGTTAATATGATAATTTAGTGTTTTTAATTGTGCTTTTAGCCCGTGTAGCCAATTAGTTGGTTATGGATCCGCTTGTATTGCCATATTATTGATCGAAATACGATTATTTTTCTTTCTCTAGGGCTATCAAAATGATTTAACTACGAATGTATTTCGTTATCTAGTGAGAATTTTAATTAATATGAGTAGGATTTGTTTCTCAACTGAGATTGGACAGTAATCAGCCGAAAGGACCCGAAGTTACAACCTCTGCCGCTTCATATGCTTATTTTCTATCACTGAATAGCGAATGTTCTCAGGAGGGAAATGAATGTGTTAACGTAGATAGTCATTTTTAATAAATTTTGTTGTTTAAAAAAATCGGCATTGATTATTTATTGAGTTAGCAATTATGTTTATGTTAAGAAATATTCTTTAAAAAATGAAAAATAAATACAATCACTTCGAATGCGAACCCTCCCAAAATTTAAGCGCAAACTTGTGAAATAAACCTACTCAGCTACGGAGCCGCATCTACCTAACAAGTTAACTAACATGCAGGGATGCTGACTTACAAAAAATATTGGGGGGGCCGAAACCGGGGATCTTGCCCCGGGAAATTTTTTAAGTACCTACTGAGTTTTAAGTTTTTTAAGCATTTTAGAAGAGTCATATGATCAACATTAGAACCCTAATCACTCGAATCTCTACATCTGGACACTCCGGGGAAAATCAACAAGGCTGAAACATTTTTTCCTCACACTCATAACGAATTTTTGAGGGGGTTGGGCCCCCCTCAGGCCCCATGGAGTCGGCGCCGTTTGTGAGTCCAAATATGAATCTAAAGAGAGGAACAACCTCGCCAAGGAGACCGAATGAAAACACTCCGACGGCCAAAACGTGAGCGTGGACGTGAGTTTCCTCAGTGCATTCCATCTGCTTGGCTATTGAGCCTGGAGTTTGACTTCAGTCTCGCTAGCCCGATCGCCCCCGCGTCCGCTGATGGTGGCGTACGGTTGAAGGATGCAGGTTACCTCATGCAGTGGCGCAACGAGGGGGTTTTGGGGGATAAACACCCCCCCCCCAGAACTCAGAGAAATTTTTAAGTTTAATCCATTTTACTTAATGGATTAGTATTACTTATAGTATAGTGTTAGGATTAATCAAATATCCCTCAGAAAGTCGTAAATCTTGCCATTTTGAATCATTAATCTTAAAAAATTTTTGGTGTAGGGTCCTCGCAACTCCCACTTACCCTGGTGGGTATGCAATACCTCCTACATCCAAGGTATTAATTGCGCCTAAAACCCTCCCTAGACTTAATTTTTAGCTGCGCCCCTGACCTCATGTGCCAGCCTTCAAGTTTTTACCGGGGAGATGGGATACTTCGGGAGAACTCCGCGATAACGGTCGCTGGCATACCCCATCCCCTCCCTTCCCTAAACACTGCCCCCTATATGCCCTCCCTCGAGTCCAAGGCCACTTTGGCTAGGCTCGCTAGCCACTAGGCCGAGTTTTTGAGGGGTGGGGGGAAGGATCCAAATCTCGAAGGTGCCCGATGTACCCCGCAGCCTTAAATGGGGTTAGTGGGTGTCTACATATTGTTGGAAACGATAGTACTTATTTATAAGGTATTAATAATATAATAATTATGTTACTGGTATTTATGCCAACTTGGCCAATCTTGATCTGCTTTTTTCTAAATTGTAAATGGTGATATCCATTAATCCAATGGTTAAATAAATAAATAGGCTTACTCGTAAATATATAAATAAAATACATCTATTGCCTAGAAAATTCATTGCCGTGCCGAGCAACGTAAAGGCCGTTTTACACCAAGGTGCGTATATAGACCACCTCCTATGATAATAGGAGGTGGTCTATATACGCACCTTGGTGTAAAACGGCCCCCGTGTAAAACCAAGGTGCGTATATATACGCACCTTGGTTTTACACGGGGCACGGAATTGCGCAGGTTAGAGCTGCATTTATTTCTAAAATGGCGTGGAATTGCGCGAATGCATGAACGAAATTAGAACCGGAGCTATTTTGCCGTCTCGCTTCCACGCATTATCGCATATGTTCTAGCAATTCACCGCTTTACACGATGCAATTTTGATTGCGCCTTCGCACGTACGTCAGATTGCGCAATTCCGTGTACCGTCCTGCCCGATGGACCCTTCGGTAGTGGCGCCTTCAATGGCCAAAGGTATGAACTGGCTTCATCAAGTAATGGCCTGTTGCGGGGGACTGCCCTAGAACTTGCTCAAGAAACAGTTGAAGTCCACATTTCACTTCTTGCATCGTAGGTAGAGGTCAAGGTGCGCATAATAGGAGGTGGTCTCAGCTGGAACTCCGTGCGGGCGTGACGTCACGAAGTTCCCAACGTAGACGTATGCCAGGGAGTAACAAGCAGGAACCGGGTCGTGATATCGCCTTTCCGCATCAAATTCTTATGAGTTACAATAAAAATATCGTTATTAGCCATCAGATTACGTTGTATATTCTTCCGGAATGTCCCTGCTTCCTTTTCAATCGCATCTATATATTATGAATGAAGCGTAGTAATAATTTTGTTCGGAATAGCAGCATGCTATTTCTTGCGCGAGCTATTTGGAAGCTCCGCCTCTTCCGGTATGAAAAACTTTCGGAACAGTTTGCGTAACCAATGAGGGAGAAGATATTTTTCTGTATTTTACGGAATATTGACTTGAAATTATAAATAATTGCTTTATTTACATTTAAAAATTATATTAAACCTTGGAAGTCTATAATACGCTTTGAAAATCTCATTTAAGAAATCAGCTGTTTGTTGTGTTTGTGATAATTTCCCAATGGCTTCAGACAAGTGGGTTAAGGTGGGTTAGGTCATAATTTCGTTGTTATAATGATGATTTATCGGACATAAATATTCAATGATTTACCTATATCCGATCGGTCCTTTACCGTGAGATGTATGCTATGCGAAATAATCATTGAAAGCTAAATATGTTTGATTTTCTTCGTAAATGTGTTAGGCTTCGAAGTCTGTTTGTTGCATGTCAGAATTAATATGTATCAACTTTTATTGTATTGCTCGTGACGATATCGTTTTACTGTATGAACTAGAAGCTTTCGTTTCTAATGTTATCTATATATTATATGACTCCCTAATTTCAGTATTCATTCTCTGTTTAGGAAATGAAGTAGGTGGCAACGTCACAGCTGTGCTTTCATGTATTATGATGGAATAGTATCGATATTTCAGCTGCATATTTGGAAAAAGTAGAGGGAGGTGATGGTGAATTTGAGGATGGATGGAACAGCTGTGAAAAAGTGAATCTAGCAATAGTGAATCGTGTGGAAAGTGCTGTTGTGTCAGTTATCATTGTTTTCGTATCAGCTGATTTTAATTTGCTCACTGAAATTTTTGATAGACCCTGAACTGTGCCGATAAACTGAAACTTAATTGTGTGAATAACTTACCTACTTGTCTATAGAGGAAACAATTTGTATTCAATTCCACATGATATATATTGCATTAATGATGTAGTGCATGGATATTCCATTAAACGTTTGTGGTGAATCATATTTGTTCGGAAACTTTATTGGTGTTCGGAGAAATCCTTTGTTTTCAAGCAAGTAATTCAAGTCGACTGCCCGTGTTTATAGTAAATTTTTAGTTTTAATTGTAGAAGGTAGCGAATAGTGAGGAAAACAATTTCGACTCCCCTAGTAGCACAAAAAGGATTATATCTGTATATTTTTAAGATTTCGAAATACATCGGTATACATATTTGCAAATCTGTATATCATACATATTTTATGCATGTCTGATGATCCATGGTTACACCATAAGGATATTAACAGTATTTTTGAAAGATTCTGGTATACATCACATACAGATACACATATCTGTATTGTATATATATTTATCATATATTTTAAAATCTCTGCTTCTCTTTCAAACATCGCTTCATAGCAACCGAAACTTTGTTTACATTCGTAGTTACGGCATTGTGTGCCTTGTATGTGCCGTAAAATAGTGTTTTTCAAGCAAATTCACATTGAAGTGCATTATGGAAGAAATAATACGTGTTTCAAAGATAAGACTGGCGAAAAGGGATTGAAAGAATACTGTTTCATGCCATTGTGTATCCATCAAAATGAATTCAACGCCGGATAAAGCTTTTGTAAACGGACCAATTACACCGGATTCGCGGAAAAAGTGGCTCTTAGCGGCACGCACGAAGAGATATTTAAAGAAGATGCCTTTGTCAGCATTAACCCTTCTCACTGCTGTGCTAGCCATTTCAATGTAAGTAAATGGAACATTATTTTCACGACCTGTGTATCTACCCTATCTGGACAATCAATGAACTACTACTTTCAATCCAATAATTATTTAAGGTTATTCATCTCTGCGTACAATTTAGATTGATCTTTGCTTTCGCTGGCATAGTGGAAGTACAATCCTTTCAGACAGATTTATTTGAAAATATTATTTTTCTCGCGAATTCACATTGTTAACAGTTCTTTGTGGCAAGTATAGTCTCTCTCTATTATCTTGTAGGTATATGGAGGGTTTTACTTGAAAATGAATAACTATTGAGAATATGTCGAATAATTTTACTAATTGATAACCATTTTAAAACAAAGCCATCGATTTAATTCTCTGCGATCGTGATCATCTTGGTATTGATTTGTGTTTTTAGTATATTTTTCACTAATGCCTTACAGTTGGAAGAGGACGCAGAATACTACATGTACTGGAAAATGATGGGAGGCCATTTGAGGATAAGGAAAAAGAATAATGCCAACATCGGAACATATCAGTTTCTCCAGGTTGCCCCGTAATTGTGATGAGAAAAATTCTTCAACTCCTCCAGAACCATGATGAACCCAAGGAGGTGCGAATAGACCATGCTATCCCCGGAGAGGATAACGTGAAGGCTGATGAAGATAATTCGAATCAATTGATGCATGAGGACTACATTCTTCCTAGCACAAGTGAGGCTCCCACTTCTACAGAAAAGTACTGACTCGAATGAAGTACATATATAGAAGCAATATGTGCTAAGTAACAAGTGGCTGTGCTAGAACAATTGCAACTTCTCCAGTCAAAGTTGAAAATTAGTCTCTTGCTTTGCCCATCCTTATCAAAAATTTTGAAAGTGGAGTTCGTGATTGTACCTCCAATAAAAACTTGAATTTGTCATTTGAAAGTGTCTGTAGTGATTCCTCAAACCATTCAAAGGATGAGGAAAGAAAATAAATGAAATCTGTGTCAAACGCATAATATTTTACATAGAAATCCTCAAATCTACTTAGGGATTCCAGTAATATTATTATTTCCTTATTATCTGACCGTATTGATGTATCTACTAGTGATCTCATGAGATGCTTAAAAAAAATTAAATAATTCCGGAAAGGTTCTGGCCCATGAATTTGGCAGTCATTATTCCTCTATTAGCCACATTTTAAAGTCTGTTTTGCCTCTCATACAAAAGTATTATGAGGGACCTGCTTCAGAGATTGGACACTACTAGAGAAATGCACCACCAGTCAGCACAGCGGTGGATACATATGGGGGCGCAGAGGGCACGCCCCCCTCTTTGCGGGGCTGCCCGCATTGCCAAATATTGCAGAACCATAATTGTAACTCTTTTATATCATTAGAAGCATTGTCTTGTACATGCGTATAATCAGTTAAATAAAACTAATTTAAATGTTCCATGTAACTTCAAATTTTTCATTACGATAAAAGTATAGGTAGCTCAAAATATCTTTTGCACCCCCCCCCCTTGAGTTTTTGCTGTATCCGCTACTGAGTCAGCAACATTGTTAAACTTGTATTAACCATAGGTCTCGCTGATGCAGTATACCAATCCTTGAAGAATCGAAATATATACAAATGCGCATAACGCGCGTTATTACACCATTCAAATGTAAGTACCACTTACTATGTATTTGATGTGAAACCTAGATGTGAGGGTTAGCATTACCCTTTCCTTACACAACTCAGATGGTAGACTATCCTTCTTCAAAGCACTATGGAGGGTGGCCCTAAAACTTCCATAGCATTTTTAAATCTGATCCCTGAAATTTGGAACTGCTTTAACTTCAAGCGTTGGACATAAGTATAGTCATACATTTTACTATTTGCATATCAAATATCAAGATGACACTGGGTACACAGCACAACCAACATGTCACGATTTTCTAGCTCATTAGTAGAGGTTTGTGGAAGACTCAGCATGATATTATTTCATACAGAACTTCTCTAATGATACCAACAAATGGCTGAAGCTGTGAATATTCTTGGTCTGACCCAACAATTATGCTTTTGCAGAAAGATATGTGTGCAAAATCGATACATAGTGGTGAGTATTTTAACTTGATTGTAGGAATTGTTCCAGTAAAGTTTTCATGGAAGTTATTTTTTCCACAGAAATACTGTTCTCAGTTTCGTAACTTAGGATATAGTGTTGAATTTGTTTTAAAACTTGACCTTAAGTTATTGGAAAAGTTTTCTTAAGTTACTTAACCTTATGTCAAAAGTTCTTAACTCAGTTTTTGTAAAAGTTTGGTAACCGTTTCAATTTACTTTCAATCAACAGTTTTTCTTTAAGGTTTGTTCAGTTCGAGTTATGCCAGTATTATTTAGTGTTGTGTTAAACCCAGAAATAAATCTCAATTTATAACTATCCACAAAGAGAAACAGAGATTTTGTTACATGTGATAAATATGTATATAATATGGATATCTGTATCTGTATATGATGGATACCAGAATCTTTAAAATGTACAAATAATATCCTTATGTTGTAACCATGGATCATCAGACATATATAAAATCTGTATAATATACAGATTACAACAATGTACACATATATTATCTGTATAAAATCCATATTATTGCAGCAGATATAATATGTATTATATCTAGATATTATATGCATGGTAGAGGACATTTGCATGCATTTTATACAGATATAATATGTATACAGGGTATACAACGATACGTATTAAATCTAGATATAATCCTTTTTGTGCTACTAGGGTCGTTGCATGTATTTGTATATACTGTCCAATTGAGGAAATGAACGGCTGATCAAAGTATATGGTATTACTATGGTAATATATGGTTTTCATTGAAAGCTATAACTATTAATATATTTGGCGAGTTAGTGTGTTAACACAAGCTTGAAATTTTTCAAGAATCGACCTGATAGCCTACATTGAGGATATTTTTAGTAGCAAGTCAAGTGATGAAATAAAATTATGAATTGTAAATATGAATAAAACATGTAAAATTTGGGCTAATGGTAGTAATTCTTTGCATTAATTGTTATTGTTTTCGTACTGTCGATGAAGCAAGTTTGTGCTTCATATATTAAGCTCGAATATTAATTCCTAACCAAATCACTTAACTTGTTAAATATTCATCAATTATGCTACTATTATTTAATTTTAAAATAAAGCTGATATCATTTTATTTTTGGCTATTATTCCATTTTTCAATGCTTGATTAGGTTACTTTAACCGTAGCCTACGTTATATACAAGGCCGTCCAACGTCGGGAAAAGGCTGGGACAGCGCACGTAGTTGAGTCTTCGGCCGGTAGAGGCGCTCTTTTGAGAACATGAATTACATGAGATCTTACGGGAAATAGCAACGGAACTGATGAAATTACGTTATTTTTATCTTAAGAGAGGCTCTAAATTCTTTCTAATACTTGTAAATCTACATAATACCCAGCAAGCCACCTTTAGGGTGTTTGGCAGGGGAAAATAATGAAGAATGAGAAAAAGCGAGGATATTTATTTTAAGGAGGTCTCGAGAAAATTAGTCCTAAGGCGATTGATTTTGGACCCTATTGCAAAACATTTTTCGATGGAAATGATTACTCACTAACCAAAACTTACCAAATATACAAGAATTGCCATGAGAAAAAAATCTCCTGAACCGGGAATCGAACTGCGGTCATACCGCCATGCGCGTCTTTAGGGCAGGGTTGAGACTCTTAACCGGTCGTGAAGGGGCCATAACTAGGACTTTTTTCAGGGGGTGCAACGATCAGTTTGCCACTATCCCTCCCGTGATCCCCTTCTCTCTTCCACCCCTAAAATATAATACCTCTGTAATCCATTTTTTTCTTGTGCGTTAGTTGAAATTACTCGCCGTATGTATGCTGTGAAGAACTTTTATTAATATTAGTTTAAAATGATTTTTAATTATTTTGGCTAACTAATTTAATTATGAAAGTTAAATAACTTTTCTAATAAATGTTTCAAAATTTTCTGCTCCCCTCTCTGAAATCTTCGCCAGAGGCACACGCCCCCCTGCAACGCCCTAGCTCCAGTCTTGGGTTGCGGCTTCATTGAAGTCCTTTTTTCCCGCGTTGACATCCTTGACGAACCACAAGGGTTTAAAATCTAGCAATGACGGATATAGATCTGCACCAACTAGGTGGGGGGCCTATCTTCGTGAATTACTACACAACCAGGGGAATTTCCCCCTAGCCGAATGGGGGTTCGGGGATTTTGAAAGTTAGGATTTTCCAGACTCAAAAACGGCTGTTTTAGACTAATTCATTGATAAAAAAGACACTATATTATGCAGGCGTGGTAGATCGTTTTACAAATGCCAAAGCGTTAAAATAGGCCCTATAAGGTTAAAAATAATTTGTATTTTGACTCGTTATAGTTGGTAAATTTGCCGGAAAATTTTGCTATCTGCTTTACGTCAAAGTAGTGACATATGAAAATTTCAATTTTTATCTATAGCGTATGTTACGACTCCTAAGCATCTCCCCTCCCCATGGATCCGCCACTCTCATCTTGTACCATGAGCCTCGGAACAATTGCCATGGGAATCAAAGAAAGTCTGCTCAGTGGGCTGGAAATCCAAGATCACAGCCTCGATTCCCGGTTCAGGGGAATATTTTCTTATGGGAAATTCATGGATATATCACCGCCGTTCACGCAGCAGGTTGATTGCGTGAATCGTTCAGGGGCAAGGGGGTCGAACCGATTCTCACCCAATCTCACGTGGAGGGGAGGGGGGTCCTGGCAAGTATCACGTCTTTTTTTCCGCAAGAAACAGCGTAAAATTGTAAGAAAACTGGGTGGAATTGAGCAAAACGTGTTCCTCTATTAAACTAGTTAAATTATATTTTTTGTGGGAATTTTCACCGATGGCCAACGTTCATTCAGAAGACAGTATTCCATTGCGCGCCTTGTGACCCCATTTCGGCCTCTATTCCTTAGCTACAATTCTAGTCACACCCTTGAGAACATGAGAAATCAGTTTCTTGACCGTAGACTGACATCTGACGGAGTAAACGTTTCCAGTGACTTCGTCAAGTTACTCTACCGACAGCAGGAAAACAGTGAAAACATGTCAAGAACTTGAATTTCAAAACTTTCTACCTCTCTGCGATAGAGTAAATGACTCTGAAGATTGCAAATCACTGTTGCTTATCAGGAAACTCAATGACATTTCTAAGGGCCATGAAACTCCTGCAACGCAACCGGAAGATCTTCTCGAGATATGAAGTAGACCTATTCCAGGTATGGTTACTGAAAAAGTGTTTGTCGACTGATTAATTATTTGATAGTTAATTAATCATTAGTAACAAATTTCCCCAAGTGACCATCGCTTATATATTTGAAATATATATGAGAGAAGCTGCAGTAGCTTTCGTGGCGGGTTACCTTATCCGAATCGCAGAGGAGAGAACTGAATGTATAGGGCGTCTGGAACCTCTCGCCGCATGTCAAAAAAGTGCTCCCTCACTGTTATTAGTGAATCATTTGAATAGATCATAGATAGATTGTTATCCTAGCAAAAACTTTACATATTTCTCAGTGTAAGCAGTGCGCAAACTTGACAGCAAAATTTTATATTCGGGCAGTACTGTTTCTGCAACGCCAGCTACTTGAAGAGCAATTACTGACATTCATTTTACCAAGATTTCTGAAGGAATTTGCTTGTAAGCAATGCACAAACCCGGTATTGCTTCGTGTAATATTACAAAAAATTTTTAGGCCACTTCTGGACAATTATGCTAAAATGAAACGGACACTGTAACATGGAAGAAGTAACAGCACCTGCGTTTAGGAAAATATCACTTTGTCGGAAATTCCTATAATTTTGAAAACATTATTCCGTGAAAAATACCAAAAAATAAAGGCCAAAATTAAATAAATATGGTAAATGTTAGCATAATCACGAAAAGAGAACTAATTTTGACAAAAATCGCGTCTGTTTCAAATGTTCGCCATTCATTCCGATACGAATTTTGTTCTCAAAACAGCGCCAGCGGCGACAACTGGAACTAACTCCAGACATGCTCATTCTGCCCGTTTACAGCCCACGTTGGACGGCCTTATGAATAACGTACAGTCCGGCCGTCGAGAGTTGTCCGATGACAGTTCAAAAGGAGGGGCGGAGAACCCTGCGCCTGCACGGTTTGCAGCCAATTGCTGTCCCCCAAACGCACCTCATACCCTCGCCCAGTCATACAACGTTGTCTCATGGATATGAAGCACTGAAACAAGCCTGAGCCACCAAAACAAGCCCTTTCTGCGAATCGCCAAAACAAAGGAATCTTCCTTTGGGTCCTTCACGCTCGTCGTCCCTTCTGGTTCCTTTCTTAAGGGAACCCTTTTGTTTACGTGTGGTGTGGGCGTTTCCATTTCTTACCTGGCAACCTTGCCCCCTACTCCTTCTAGCTGTCATCGGACAACTCTCGGCGGCCGGACTGTAGGCTACGCTTTAACCTCAGAAAAACAATTCGACATCGCAATGCGCACGTTTTCTGGGTTGCAATCACGAATATTACAATAGTAATGGAGTCCCCTTGGTTGCAATACCGAATTGCTCGGCCTCGAAGACCGCGTATTATTATTGCAACCCTATCGGTTGCAATTCGCCGTTCATAATAGTAAATAGCAACGGGCCTATGCTATTCTGAGAATTACGTCTTCCGGTGTAGTAAAAACACGAATTGCAACCGTTCGTAATACCAAATAGCATAGGCGTTGCAATACGCTATATTATAGCAACATCGGTTGCAATATCGAAGAATAGCATAATGCTATTCCATCCATAATAGCAGCCTAAAAGTGATTGCAATACCATGCCATTCATCACCACGAGTGAAAGAGCAGCCAAAAACGGTCAATTCAGGTAGCGATCGCTCGAGTGACGATCATCAACCGCGACATCTTCGAAGAATGATAGCGATTGGACTGTGTTTGAGAATGACCTATGCAATGAACAATCACGAATGACCTAATGGCTGGCGATTGACGGAGAACGACCACGATCACGAATGACCTGCGTCTAGAGCAATCATGAATGACCGACGATCGCGACTGATAGAGAACGTCCACGGTCACGAACGACCGACGTGAGGAAATGACCCTCTCGGTCATCTGAATGATCCCGTTCACCGATCAATGGGTGCATCCAGGGGGAGTGATCGCTCCCTGATCAGTGAGCGGACTGTGACGTCAGCGCTCACTGAAGCGATCACATTCCCCCCTGGATGGTGAATGCTCAGTGAGCTCTTTGGGGTGCGGTCCGTTGAACGCTACCAATGCTTCGGAGCGCCACCAAGCGGTCCGTTATTCGCTACGGAGCGCTACAGGTTAGGCTGTGACGTCACGGCAAACGTCACACACCCGTTTCCCGCCTCGCTCCGGACCAGCTCCAGACGCTCCCCTGAAAACTTGGGTCAGCGGAGGAGCGAGTCAATTTTTGGCGGAAATTCGAAGGGAATGCACTGAGGCAATGGAGAGTTTACTCACGTTGCAGATGATGGACGCTGAATGAGGACGCCTTTCTCCTAAATAAGTGACTACGAAGTAACGGAGTAGACGCACTTAGTAAATAGATGTAAATTTAATTGTGATTTAAATAAATATATAGCAAGAACTAAATATCGACAAACATTCTCGTATCTCCCCCAAAATGAACTCAAATGTCTTTGGAAGCAGCCTTTACATACAAAAGGCAACAAAAATTATTAAAAGGGGCATGTAATATAAAGAAAGGATTGTAAGAACATATATCGACAAATTTACTCATGCCATAAATTAAAATCTGAAGAAAAATAGGATATACATGAAATAGATTAATGTTTTTTAATAGTCGTTAATCATTATAAGTTAATATGTTTCAACTGGGAAAACGGTAGAGTACCTACTTTTTCCTTTACTAGGGTAATGAGTTTCATTGAGAAGGATAGGCGAGGGTTGGTGTGAGAAATACAGTCCAAAGTTTCTTCCTTTACCCAAGTAGCAAAATCTTATGTAAAAATTATTTTAAAATATATTGCAAGATTATTTTAAAATGGTTTTAAAATAATTTTGAAAACATATTAGCTTTCTCTGTTTCAATGTTACAAATATTTTTTACATTATTTTAAAATGATTTTAACATAAGTTTAAAATATGTTAAAGTCTTGAAGAAGTTTTGAATTATAGCTATAAAATCATTTTAAAATATTCTTAACATATTTCAGCATACTTTTAAAATAATTTTAACACAGGTTTAAAACATGTTAAACCCTTGAAGAAGCTATGAATTTTTTCTTTAAAATTGTCTCAATTTTAGCATATTTTAAAATAACTTTTACACAAGTTTAAAATGTTAAAGCATTGAAGAAAATATGAACTATTATTTCAAAATTTGTTTTAAACATGCTTTAAATATTTTGCAGCTTCGTAGAAGGGAATGGGGGAGATGGACTGAAATGAGTCAATCTTCAAGAAATTTTCCAGGCAAAAATCATTTTTTATTTAGCTTGCTTTGAGTCTGGGCAAACCAGCCAGAAATACACAATTCCAATTTGCTACTTAAGTCAGGTACCATACCCCTCCACTTCTTTTTAACCGCACCTGGAAGCAACCAAAGAAGCCATGATTTACTATTTCATTGTAAATACAATGCTAATTTACAAATTCAGTAAATGAATCATGTTTGAAAATCCAGAAATGTGAATATCAGAATAAATGAAGAGTATCTATATTAACAGAAAGTACTGATTTTTTACTTACTCATCACAGCTGAGCAGATGGCCAAATTATGGAATGCCACTTTTGATGTGGTATGCTCTTTGCGGCTCTGGCCCTTCCAAGTGAAATTGAAAATTATTTCATTTGAAATAATGTATCAAAGGATACTCGTGGTAGTCCTCGTGTAACTTGTTTTCTGTGATTTAGCGAGGAGAGCTAAAACCTGTAACAAATGGTATACTATTAGATTATGAATAGATGAAAATAGTTCAAGATAAAGATAAAGTAGCCCATAAAAATAGTGTTTATATGCCAGTTTTATCCTACTAATGGAAATCATCCTCCTCTTAGGTTTTCTCAATGACTGCAACGATGTACTAATTCATTCTATCTTTAACTCTATGAGCAGGGTTTAAAGGACCACAATGACAATTGCCATACAGCCACATTTCAGTTTTAAGTCTTTTTAGCACATCAGCACTTTTTAGCTATTAATGTGCAAGCTGTGCTTGTGTAAGGCCTTTTCACAATGTTCAAGATTTGCATTTAAAGAGTTTCAGTTACATAATTTTTGTTTGAATTGGGAAAAGTAAAAGTTGAATTACGTTTGGAAAATACTTACAGTAGAGTTTCTGAATTCACTTTCACTCTTCAAACGTTCTTCAAATTTGTTGAAGTCTTCCATTGTTTTCAGTGGGAAATGGTTAAGTATCTCAAATATCTTGTCGTCCAGCAAATCAACATCACTTCCCTCCATGGGAAGGTCTTCCTTCACCTCAACTTCTTTTGATTTCCTCAGCTCTTTTAGCTGCTCTTGGACATCCCTCACTGCACTTTGCAATCCTAATATGGCTCCTGAAAGTGAAAGCAGGAATTAAAAAAGTAGTTAGCAAAATCTGAGAAAACTGCTTAGTGAAAGGTCGGAGTTCGTATATTTTTTTGAGTGTGATGTTATGAATTGAACTTACTAGACATAGAGCATAACTGCTTCGCTATGGAAATATTTATAGTTTCCCCGTGTGCGAAAGTGCAGACATGATGCCTGCTCTTGGGCAAGGGACATTGGGTCTTAGCTGCCTTATGTGTCACTTCGTTTGATAGATCGAGGGAAGAGGATAGTCTCCTGGAATTAAGGGACTCGGCACTTTTATTTCTATTGTTTTGCCCTGCAGGGCTGGCATCAATGGAAATGCTGCCTCTTCGCTCGTCAATATCACTATCTGATAAGAGCTCATCAGAGTTGACTCTCCTTCTTTTCTCCCTTTTCCCTTTCCCCCTTTCCTCATTCTCGGAACTGGTGATGGACCGTTTTCCGGTTTCCAACCGCATCACATCAGAGAATGCCCTCTCAAAAACATCTGTAAAACAATGAAAATAGCATGTCAAGTTCAAAAAATGTTAGTTCCTCATTAACGCTAAGTATTCATTACTGAGAGACAGAATTCACATCACTGAAGCTGCAGTAACAAAGTTTACCAACTTTTGCTTGGAAGGACTTACCAAAATCACGTTTAACAATCGATATGGCAATTTCATCCCAATTATCTTCAGGAGGAGCACACTCCTTTGCCATTCTTTTTATTGTGGCCTTACTCTTGTCAGGGTAAAGACATTTTTTAGCAGTCACTAGCCACACATTTGGTACACAGTCATGCTCCTTCACATCATGTTTGAAAATAATAGTCCACATGATAATTGAATGACCTAGAAAAAGATAAAAAGACACTTTAAATTGTACACATACAAGTGATGCATAAATAGTAACAGCAAATATGAGTAAACCATTCAGCACAGTCGGTTCTCTCAAACTCATTCATTCACTCTTTCCATCCACTGTTGTGCAACATGCCACAATCACAATTCTTAAAATATTTCCCTTCATGGTAACAGAGAAATTATATAAGATGAGGAAGTGATCTTGCAATAATCTAAATGCAAAATTTGAATACTGAAATGTATTTACATCATGAAATAACAGTAGTAAAAAAATGATTACAAGGGATCATTGATTACAATTTTCTATACAAATGGCTGGGATCCTATGACAAACAATAATGATGATCAAAGTTAAGCAACGTCGCAGTGACGTAGTGGAAAAACAACAAAATTATTTCCTTGTGGCAGGCAAATGTATTTCCCAACAATATCAGAGAACAGCCATGTTTTCATTGATGATAGCTTTCTCACCTTATATATTCCTAGTTCTGAACTATGAAAATCCTGGACTGAAAAATAATTTTCCTTATGTAGAAAATGTCGACCAATAATGACAACTTCATTAAATTCTTTTGAAAAAGCAATGTTTTCAATAATTATAATTGAGCCACCTTTGCTACTACAGCAATTGTTGGGTGAGCTGGTTGTTAACTCAAAATCTTCATAAGTGATGGCATTGTATTGAGGATCTGTACAAAATGCCAGCAATGGTCCATTGTTGTGAATGTTTCTAAATGATGGACTCTTTAGAATAGAGGGCTGTGGATAAATTTTACCAGATAAAAAAATCTCTCCCATTCTCCTCCCAATTTGCTGCAAGGGTTTGGCCCTTCCTCTTACCATTCTCTTGACTCTCTGAAGATAGTTCTCAAATGGGAATGCTGACAAATCATGCAAAGTAATACCAGGGAACACATCAGAGAAGTAGTGGATGTCATCAACAAGATGAATAAGTCCATGAAAATTGTAAGTTACAAAGCATTCTCCATATAAACTTATGACATTTGTCACAAAGTACTTCAGCAAATCTTTAACACGCTCAAGTTGTTTACCGTCAGTACATTTTTGTCGGCTCATCAAAGTCGATATTGCTATATGCAACTGTAAAAAGTGATTGTACTTCTCAGTCGTCAGAACATCTTTCAGGACTAAAGGTCCCAAGTACAACAGAAAATTACGGTATTCTGTTGCTTTCCAATATTTTAACATGGCCAAGTCCCTAGGCCTCCGTGCAAATTCTTTCGGAAAACAACCCCTTAGAGAAAGAATGCTTTCTGAGACAGTGGCTTTTTGTCTTTGTGAAATCTTCATTGATAATGGACCACCACACCAAGCAAATAAGAGAGTACGCATAACTCCCAGGCAGACAAGATGCATATAATCAATAACAAATGAATTTACAAAATTAATGCCATGAACATTTACAAGTGGTGTGTCACGACTGCGAAAGATCGGGTCAACTCTGTTCAAAAATTCATCATGTGTTCTTGCAGAGCAATCTGTTTCTGGAAACACCTGTCTCTTCTCAACTCTCTTCCCATGGACATTACATCTAGTACAACTTCTGTACCCATTGTGAGATGTTACTCCCATTATGTAGCTCTTGGCAACAGCATCACAACAAAACCCCAGGAGAGTAACATTCACTTTCTTATTATTCCCATAAAACCCATTCCGCAAAACATCATTTAGCTCCACAATGAACAAGTCCAAAAAAGAAGAAAGGTTACAAGGTTTAGATGCACCATAATAAAGACCAACCGGGTAAACTTTGCCCTTAAATTCTTTCAAGGTTGGTAGAGAGAAAAGAATGGGGTAAACCTCACTAGCTGAGCTACGATACAAGGATAACCCATCAACATTAAACAATAAATTCAATGAATCCACTGGTTTTGATAGCTGAGAAATCACCACAGACAATTGCTTTTTCAGACCAATATGGATATAATCACCAGGTGGAACAGAATGAAGGTTAACCTGAGGTGGAGTTCTCAAAATTGTTCTTCCGTCTACCGGCAAATCACTAAAGCAAGATGGGTGACATGTTTTTAAACCGGTACATAAAGCACTTAAGGCAGTCAAAGTTATATTGTTTTTCAATGCCCATTCACGCAAAAAATGAGTTGTGGCTGTAGACGGTGAGATGCAGTCCTCAGAAGAATCAAATTCATCACAGTTATCATTTTCACTGAAGACATTGTCCATGACATCATCTACATCAGTCCCATTTTCAGTATCAGAGGGATCTGAAATAGT
Source organism: Ischnura elegans (assembly GCF_921293095.1). NCBI lineage: Eukaryota > Metazoa > Arthropoda > Insecta > Odonata > Coenagrionidae > Ischnura > Ischnura elegans. Next base: position 1,577,461 of record NC_060259.1, on the reverse strand, counting down.
CTCTCCACCGTAGCTGCATACAGATGAAGACAAAGAAACACTTGATTTTTCACTATCTGATAATTTATCGTCATTTACCATAACATGTCCACTTGAATAGCTAAGAGATTGGGATCGAAGGAAATCATTACCACACGAATCACTTCCGTCTGATGAACCACTGTGAAACATACACTGATCTACACCAACTTTGTCATTCACACGTTGCAATCGCCATTTTTTGCCCGCTCTTGATAACAAGTGATATGGTGTATTACTATGCCGCTTAGACATTTTGGACCTATAAGAGGTTAAAGTATATTACAACAACAGAAAATATCAATGAGTAGATCGCACTTGGCTAATGGTCGAACATGTTCTCAATCTAATTTTGTGGAAGCCATTTTACACAATGAAGTCTTGGTAACATAGGGTGGATCCCAAACTGTTTACTGGTCTCAATGAAAGTTAGCAGGTTCTATTGAACGTTCAGTCATTCATGCAAGCGTTATTCAAAGAAATACAATTCCACTCACGCAATTTAATAGGTTAATACTTTAAATTTAACAATAATTTATATTTTGATATTTTTCATCCATTCACGCACAACCTCGTCAATCAATGCCTTCAAAGGCTGCTATTCTGGATGGAATTGCATTATGCTATTCTTCGATATTGCAACCGATGTTGCTATAATATAGCGTATTGCAACGCCTATGCTATTTGGTATTCAGAACGGTTGCAATTCGTGTTTTTACTACACCGGAAGACGTAATTCTCAGAATAGCATAGGCCCGTAGCAATTCACTATTCTGAACGGCGTATTGCAACCAGTAGGCTTGCTATAATATTACGCGGTCTTCGAGACCGAGCTATTCGGTATTGCAACCCTGAAAACGTGCGCATTGCGATGTCGGATTGTTTTTCTGAGGTTAAAGTAACATAATCAGTATTGAAAAATGGAATAATAGCCAAAAATAAAATGATATCTGCTTTATTTTAATTAAATAATAGTAGCATAAGTGATGAATATTTCACTAGTTAAGTGAATTGGTTAGAAATTAACATTCGAGCTTAATATATGAAGCACAAGCTTGCTTCATCGACAGTACGAAAACAATAACAATTAATGCAAAGAATTACTACGATTAGCCCAAATTTTCCGCGTTTTACTCATATGTACAACTCATAATTTTATTTCATCACTTGACTTGCTACTAAAAATATCCTCAATGTAGGCTATGAGGTCTATTCTTGAAAAATTTCAAGCTTGTGTTAACACACTAACTCGCCAAATATAATAATTGTTATAGCTTTCAATGAAAACCATATATTACCATAATAATACCATATACTTTGATCAGCCGTTCATTTCCTCAGTTGGACAGTATATACAAATATATGCAACGCGTCGAAATTATTTTCCCCACTATTCGCTACCTTCTACAATTAAAACTTAAAATTTACTAAATTATAACAGGGGCAGTCGACTTGAATTACTTGCTTGAAAACAAAGGATTTCTCCGAACACCAATAAAGTTTCCGAACAAATATGATTCACCACAAACGTTTAATGGAATATTCATGTACATCATAAACGCAATACATATCATGTGGAATTCAATACAAATTGTTTCCTCTATAGCCAAGCAAGTTATTCACACAATTAATTTTCAGTATATCGGCACAGTTCAGGGTCTATAAAAATTTCAGTTACACATTAAAATCAGCTGATACGAAAACAATGATAACTGACACAACAGCACTTTCCACACGATTCACTATCGCTAGATTCACTTTTTCACAGCTGTTCCATCATCCTCAAATTCACCATCACCTCCCTCTGCTTTTTCCAAATCTGCAGCTGAAATATCGATACTATTCCATCGTAATACATGAAAGCACAGCTGTGACGTTTCCACCTACTTCAGTTCCTAAACAGAGATTGAATACTGAAATTAGGGAGTCATATAATATAAAGTTAGTATTAAAAACGAAAGCTCCTAGTCCATACAGTAAAGCTATATCGTCACGATCAAAGCAATAAAAGTTGGTACATATTTATTTTGACATGCAACGAACAGACAGACTTCGAAGCCTAAGACAATTACGAAGAAAATCAAACATATTTAGCTTTCAATGATTATTTCGCATAACATATATCTCACGATAAAGGACCGATCGGATATAGGTAAATGATTCAATATTTATGCCCGATAAATCATCATTATAACAGTAAAATTATGACCTAACCCACCTGTCTGAAGCCATTGTGATATTATCAAAACAACAACAATCAGCTGATTTCCTAATCGAGATTTTTAAAGCGTATTATATAAATCCACGGTTTAATATAATTTTTAAATGCAAATGAAGCAATTATTTGAAATTGCAAGTCAATATTCCATAAAATACAGAAAAATATATAAAATATCTTCTCCCCCATTGGTTGCGCAAACTGTTCAGAAAGTTTTTCATACGGGAAGGGGCGGAGCTTCCAAATAGCTCGCGCAAGGAATAGCATGATGCTATTCCGAACAAAATTATTACTACACGTCATTCAGAATACGGGGTCGTTGCAATAATGACCCGAAGAATAGCATATGCTATTTTTTGCAACGCTTATCCAGAATAGCAGCCAAAGTATCATTCCATGATGTCTTTAAAGCTCTACTCAAAAAGCCGCCAAACATTTACTGCCTCCCTATAAGTACATTAATTCTTAAAATTTATATACATTCAAACACAACCTTATTAACCTATGGTGGACACACACCTGTTCACAATCAAGACCACTAAAAATTAGGTACACAATCTTCAATAAAACTCTTCCGGCCAGAGCCACACGTGGTCACACTTCCCGTTGTTTTAAATCTCCACTCCAAAAGCCGCCTAACATTTACTGCATCCCAATTAATATATTATTTCTTGACATTTTCATCCATTCACGCACAACCTCGTTAACCTATGCCTTCAAAGTCCTTTCATCCATTCATGCACAACCTCGTTTACCTGTGCCTTCGATGTATCATTCCCTTATGTTTTAAATCTCCATTCAAAAACCCGCCAAACATTTACTGCATCCCAATTAATATATTATTTCTTACATTTTCATCCATACACGCACAACCTATTTAATATATGCCCTCAAAGTATCATTCCCTTATGTTTTAAATCTCCTATCAAAAAGCCGCCAAATACTTACTGCATCCCAATTAACATATTAAGGTAAGATTTTCATCCATTCACGCACAACCTCGTTAATCTATGCCTTCAAAGTATCATTCCCTGATATCTTTAAATCTCCACTCGAAAATCCGCCAAACATTTACTGCATTCCTATTAATACATTAATTCTTAACATTTATATCCATTCACACATAACCTTATTAATCTATGGTGGGCACATACCTGTTCACAATCAAGATGCCTAAAAATTGGGTGCACAATCGCTTCTATACCGCGAAACCGCTTCCAGCCAGAACCACACGTGGTCACAAGACCGCTCACATCAACAGCTAAGAAGGAAAGAAAGAAACTGAAGAAAACCAAAGTATGCGAGGGCAATGCGATAAACGTTACTCATTTGTTTTATCCTATTACGAGGCGCGTCGTTCAAGGACAGGAAAGTTTCACGAAACACCTGGTATTCAACCGGTTATAGGCAGTTGCAAGTTGAAAGAGGGAATTCAACATTATTTCATTTTCTTTGGTATATATACTTTATAACCAACCATTGAGCAATACATTTAATTCGTACTTACTGCTATTATTACCTACCTTTTGCCAACAAGCTAGTATCTTGATGAAGGCCAATGATTTCCCCGGTGGATTTTTCTTCAAATACGAGCACTTTTTGATGATTTCGCTAGGTAATGACATCGCTAATCCCGATATTTTAAAAATTCGCAAAATATAATTCACTGGGAATTCCATTCAGGGGCCGTATTCTGTATTTCGTCGGTGCCGCACCGGTCGGTTTCCCTTTCAAGCCCACCGACTGGACATCAAATCGTACCGACAACGGATTCCGCACCGACGACGACACTTTCAGCGATTCTGTAAGGTCGTTGGTTTCAAACCAGTCGGTACGGTTCCCTCTCCTTCCCAAACAGGGAAAATCCGAATATATCCGAAGTTTCACGTGTCTCCACCAATGAAAGAAGGGTAAAAACAAGTGAAGACTCATTGGCACAGTTTGTTGTCGTCATTCTCAATCATGGAGAATACATTATATGTAATGTATTAATCATGTTCTCAATCTTTTTATTTGCGGAAATTACGACTTATTGCTAGATTAAGATAAACGATATTGGATAAGTTGTTAACAATGCTTATATAATGTGTGGTAGTAATGCTGTACCTACAGAATCGAAGGAAACAATATTACAACATCACAATAAAGTTTGTATGTGATGGAGATTGTTGTTGCTGGAATGAATTATTGAAACTATCCTTGAGATCGTAGTTTCTTTTTTTAAATATTGGTTCCGTATAATGCTATTTATTCATGATTTGGTAATATAGTTGTCATTAAGTAAGTTCCGTATAAATGTTATCAACGGAAGGTTATGCCATTGGCACCGTAGCAGACGAAAATAGCATACCATGGAACGTGAACGTAGGATTCAAAAGCAAATGTAAATGTCATATTAGAGGAACAAGTTAGGAAATTGTTATAAAAATATGGAGCTGGGTGCAATTAAAAGAAGTGTAATGACGAAGAAGTAAATAAATTGTGATTCGGTGAAATACATATGTATAAGTTGCGCATTCCAAGTGAGAGAAAATGATAATATTGCGGTAAACCTCATACTTATTAACAAATATCTTCTTTTATCGTCAAGGGAATCAATGGTTGACGATGAAATGAAATATAGTTGCCCGTTACAAATGAAAGAAACTGATACCGTGGTGGCAAACTTCATACTTAAATAAAAAGATCTTATTTCTATGCCGAGAGAAACGCCAAATTGATGATTGAGTGAAATAACAGTCGCCTATTCAGAGTGATATAAAGTGATAACATTGCGGCAAAACTCATATTTAATCAAAAATATCTTTTTTATGTCAAAGGAGCAAATACCCCAGCTAGCAAAAAGTAAGTGAGTTATCCGTATCTTATGGTTTTCTTACGGAAAAAGCCGATAAGGAGCTTATAGTGAGCTAAGGAACTAAATGATGATAGAGAGAAATAAAGCCTATTACAAGCGAGTGAAAGTGGTAACATAAATGAGAGAAAGTCATTATATGCTAGCAAACCTCATTTTTATTAACCATTATCTTATATTTCTGTCAAGGTAATTAATACAGATGATGACACAGTGAATTATAGAGGCTTATTCGAAGGGGCAGAAAAAGATAACATTGCAGAAAACCTCATTATTTACTCGGTGGTGAGATAAAAACAAAATAAAACGTACAATGCGCACCCACGATTCATGAAACCCACTAGTCGGTGGCCGTACCGACACCTTTTTGCTGTCGGTACGGCTACCGACGATCTCCCGTCCTCTCGTCGGTGCCGCACCGACCGGGTTCGTACAGAATCGCACGACTTCTTACCGGGAGTCGGTGTGACGTCGCACCCGACGAATCGGTGCCGCACCGATCGGTTTGGAGTTAGAGAATACGGCCCCTGATCGGAAGAGATGTCGCATATAATATCCGAGTAAACTTCCATGAAAACAGCGCTATGGATATTATACGAGGAATTTGAGGACAAGTCTGGTCAATTTTTAGTGCCGACAAATCGGAAATATTATCCTACCCCAAAATTACACAAGAAAAACTACAGAAGTCACAAGCTGACATGCAATTTTTGTACTTTTCACGAGAGTTGCAGATCATAAAAGATATCATCAAAGGAGGTATATAAAGGAAAAAATCACATTTTTCCAAAGTATATAATGTACACACACCAGAAATGTTACATTTTAAGATTTCCAGAATGATTTAACAATTTCATTGAAACTAAGATTATTTACATAATGCAAAATAAAAAAATTAAATAAATCTGAAGTGCACATGATGTAACATTTCTATTAAAATGGATTCAAATTAGTAGGAGAGAATGATGTACAGGTGATGACAGCTGCCACAGATCTTGCATTATTCTCAATTTTGCTATGTTCCTTTACCACCCATGACATTGACTACTCGAGTATATGAACCTGTAATTAAAAATATAAATAAAATTTCGTTAATTACACCAAAAGCATTAATTCACTAGTAATTTTAATGAACAGCATCTCAGTGATACATCAAATTCTCACAATCAACAGTCATGATAAAGTTCTATAATGTGTAGATGTTTATTAAACATGCAATCACTTGTCTCTATATCATATTTCATGGTTTGAGCAATAGGAAATTAATAAATTAAATTTCAATTGGCAGACAACTTTCGGGAAATTAATTCTATTACCAAGATGGCAATCTTCCTGTCAGCATACAAAATTATAAAAAGGAATAATATGACATTAACATTCCACAACACTGTTACTCAGTGGCATATCTACGGGGGGAGGAAGGGAAAGATCCCTCCCCATAGCCTCAGAGAAATAAAAAAATTATTTATAATTATTTTATATATTGAACTGCATCGACTAAAAGTTAAATCTTTAGTGCCAAAATGATATCAAATGTATTTCCAGGAATGTTATTCTTCAAAACTTTTCTTGGACTGATTCGTTGTCTGATTGGGGGGGGGGGGGTGCCACCCCAGGCCATCCTATCCTTCCCAAAGCATATTCCTAGTTACGCCATTGCCATTACTCCTTGACACAAATATTTCAACATTTATCAGATCATCTAAAAATATTATCAAATTGAAGACATACAGTCATATTAAACTACTCCATTGCCTAATCTCGACCATCGTATGCTCTCCCCCTTTAAAAAATATTTACATTTTAAAACATTCCAAACAGCGGAATAGGTTCATAGATTTCACATTTAATAGGTATTCTCAAACGTATCCCATATTTTAACCCCAGAATACTGTTTAGCAAAGAATTCATGTCAATGGTGAAGGTACCCCCCAATTAATGACCCTCATTATAACGATGAACACCATTTACCTATCTCCATTAACACCATCATGGAATGTGTCATACAGTTTCCTCCGGTATTACATCCATTATAATAACATTCAGACCAGGATTAAGTAGTCAATAGTTATGGAAAAAAATTGACTGTATAAGAGGAATCTCAGAATAGTAGTGAATTTATGCACAGCAAGACCAAACTTGCTTATCAAAAGAGACACTAGTAATTATGAAGAACAGATTTCAACCCCAGAAAACTGTTCAGTGAAGGGTTCAAGTCAATGTTCATGGTACCCTCAAATCAATGAGATGAACAACATTTACACTCTCCATTAACACCGTCATGGAATATATATTCCTTTAAGTACAACATATAATGTAGTAATTTGCCAAAAGGATTAAGCAATCCACACTTCTGGAAAGAAACTAACTTAAAAAGAGGAATCTTCGAATTGCAGTGCATTTATGCACAAAAAAACTAAACTTACCCATCAAAAGAAGTATTCTCAATTATGAAGAAGAGACTTGGCACTAGAAAAAGCTTTGAAAGCAACTGAAGCTATACCAAGAAGGGCAAGTATCGAAGGAAAAATAAATATATTGGCCTATGCTGCTGATGTAGCCTTAAAAGCCTATAGTAAAAGTAACCTCAAATCAGTAGCCCAAGTAGAATAGTAATAAAAGTAGGATTACAGGTAATTGAAGATAAAACTAAATATATGAAAATTGGAAGAGTGGCAGAGCCTAACATTTCTCTGCTGGTATTTGGTAGTCACCATTAACTGCCAAAATGAAATAGATGAAGAGATACAAATGGGGATAAATTAAGCTAATAGATGCTACAGGAGCCTATCAAAATTATCATAGATTCAACTTCTCAATATACCAACTCCAGGTATATATCAACTCAAGATAGATAAAAATTAGAATGCATACTATCATAATACAGCAAGTGCTCTTAAATGAGGCTGAGGTAAAGACCCTAACAAAGCAGCCTTAGAAGAAGTAAATAACTGTTGGAAATTAAATATCGAGAAGGATATATGGTCCAACGTTTGACGAAGGGGTTTGGAGAATACTGAAAAACATAGAGCAGGAAACTTCATAAAACAAGATATTGTCACTGTGATCAGAAGTAGGAGAATTGCATGGCTTGGTCACGTAAGAAGAAGTGAGGAGTGTGGAGAGGTCAACCAGAGGGAAGACACCCACAAGAAAGACCAAGACTAAGATGCAATGAATGCGATGCAATGCAATGAATGATGCAATACCCAGTGTTTGAGGGCATGGGATGAGTTGGGGAAAAGGTTGACATTATGGAGGACAGAGGAGTCTGAAGAGACAACTTGTTGGTGAGGCCAAATATCGACTTGGATTTGAGTATGGGATCATATTACTTGCAATATTTAATTTGATTAAACATGTTTTTGGCTTGAATTCCCCCCTCTCTAAGAACGGCTGTTGCACTTATTTGTAATTTGATTTCAGCATTAATCTCATGAACATAATAACATTTCATACATACTAATTTCCTCTGCAAAAATAAGGGGGTACTTCGTAACTGGAACTTTAAAACTTGACTGAAGGATAAAAAGCAATGGCTTCATAGTATGTGGTTTACAATATCATTGATTAAAAAATTCAACCATGTTGCAATGACCTATTGCAAAATTATTTTAACCATATGCTGAAGTAGAAAATTGAAAGTAAGAATTACAACTCTACAGCATGCTTAAAACACTCTGTTGTACTTCAACCATACAGTATAGTAGGCCCTTATAATGTATTCTACTGAAGACAAAATGATTCTTTGGTGTTCTATACAACAAATACGAGAACTAAACAAGAAACCCAAAAATTACATTTAAATATGAATTATCTTCTGCATGTCTATCGATGAAGCCATAATATCTTTGGAAAAGAATGATGCCAATCTTAAAATGATAAAAATTCAGCCAATCAGTGATGTATAAAAAAAGTAAAGCTTATACTACAATTAAAGTTAAGTTCGAACATAAAAGAGAACCAATGTGTCTAATATTTATATGCCACTTTCATTATGAGGTTTTTGGCTTTTACTTTGCAGTGCACCATTTTCCTGTAGGAACTCTAATGAATTACCTTCAACAAATATATTCAAAGCTACAGACACTAACCTCAACCCTTAAGAAACAAATAAATAGCAATGTGGTACCCTATTCATACATACTGGTGAGAAAGGGTAGTTGAACGTTCAATGTCAGGGTATTTCGTGTAAAATGTAGAACTTGCCCAATCAGTAATTTTAGCATCGTGCACTAGTTCTTCCTATGTTGCTCCCTCGCCAAATGACACCCTTGGAATCTGCTTGAACAGCAGCAGCAACATGCAAGTGATAATGCAAATCAAATTTATTAATTTATTCCAATGGTAAACATTACTAATCACTAGAATATAGAATCAACGCAAAAGGAAATGGCAGAAAGTCCCTCTACGGCTTAGGATAAACACCATAAATGGATTTAGGAGTACAATATCCTAGGTTTATCGCAACATATCACTAAGAAATGCATTTAAAGAAGTTTTTATTGCAACAGAAATCATGATATCTCCAAGATATCATTAAAACCGTATTATTTTCACACAATACCACATCAGGTCTTGAATAAGTTATATCTACACATTAACAATAAGCTTCCACTCCACTCTTAATAATCACTATTTATATAAGATTTATAAAAGCACAATTAAACGCACAGGCTTAATAAAAGTAAATATAAAAGTAAAACAATAAGTTCTAGAGAAATGTACATGAATAATATACACACTGACAATAACGCATTGAAATTGAAATGGTGTACGAAGAAATAATCAAAAACTCCTAGTTATCCATAGCCATATTTTTTTAATAACTCTCAATAATTAGGCATGAATGGTACCGTCCTCTTTGATAATCACTGAAGCCATTTCAGAAAAACCTAATTAATTATATATTTCCATATTTTACAATTAGTTACTAAGCTCGAATACGTACCACAAGTAAATATTCGGCCAAAGATGTTGAAACTTCAAGTACACAGGAGCAGACAGCAGTATAAGCACTGGGCCACGACAAAAGTTCGGTGTTGATGTATTTTTCCGTTTTAACCAGCCCTAGGAATGTAATCCTCTTCAAACAAAACTGGAATTAAAAATTCGGAATGAGTCAAGGAAAAGATTAGTCGCAAAAGCGACTCGTCGAGATTTTAATTGCATCCTAAAATTAAGCATTCACACTACTTCGAAATATAATAGTCATTCTTCTCATGAACAACACACAAATAAAGCAATGAAAAGCGGAGTTTCGTCCACTAATATGTATCCGGATATGCAGATTCTAGTCAAAAACGTAATTGTCTTTATTGTTGTAAATGACCGTAAGATTACTTCATACCGGCATTGACAAAAACAAATATTTTTATTGAATACAAAACTAGCAGCACTAATAGTTATTGTTACACTATCTGGTACGTATACGTACTATAGTTTACTATAGTAAAGAACTAAGTCAATCATCTCTGCAACCCAGACTAAATATTATATTTTAGTCACAAAATTTCACATATTCCATTGATGAATAGAAAACATACAAGCACAAAAACACTCGTCAAGAACCTCGCCGGATTATCTGAACCGGAATACATATTTTTTAAAATTACTACTTATACACAGTTCAAACCTAATAATTGGAATATGTGGATCAGCACTATTAAAAATTTAAGGTAATAGTATTAAAGGAACCATTATGTGTAGAAAAACTTACCTCACGTAGGCGGGAAGACGTTGTTTGGTGTCACTTGTCCCTTCGGCATATTTGAAGCCATTTCGCTCTTCTCTCAATATTTTGAGGGAAAATAAAATTTTTAAACACGTCCTTGGTGCTAATGTAGCAATTAGGAGCCGAACTACAACTTATTGTGCCGTATTTCTACTACAAATAACGGAAAATCTTGCCGAGCAACTGCCGGCCACATTCACTTTCATAACGTAAACAACGAGTGCAGAGAACAAAGATGGTAGGATGCGACGACCATAGAGGTATCTGGAGGGGGCATAAGCGCTCTGAGGTGAAGCCAGGCATAACCAGGCATAACGGTACTTTTGCGCATTTAGCCATCATGCTCTGCCCCGCTTCGTCGATTTGCCGTAAGCTTACATGTTAAGTAAATATTGTTTTTTTTCTGAAACCAGTGGCTACAGAGGTCATATAAAGGTACGTAAATATTTATTGGTGTGTTTATTTTCATGGATATTATTATCTACATCCGGAAACATTCCGTTAGGCAGATATATGCTATTTAAACTTTGCATTCGCAGATGGTTTGCTGCTCGGCTTACGGATGCAATAATCGCACGGAAAGGAAGAAAACAGGGCTTACTTTCCACCGGTGAGTAAAATATTGAATAAAATAGTCAAAAACATGCATTATAGCGTGAGATGTTCGCTACACCTGATACATATTGAATTTGTTACCTACAACGTGCTCGTGTTTGGGGTGCCTTTTAATGTGAATAGTTGATAATGTTATTAGTCAACGGTAGTAATTAAGTATTTTATTTGTATTTTAGGTGTCATGTTAACTATTTTGGCCTCACCCATGCATTGTGTATGTTTACATTTGCTGTTGATCTGCCAAAGTTGAATCTTGTACTTGAACAATGTGAAAATTTTTTGTGTCGAGAATTAATCTTTTTGTAATTTGCCCATTAAATGAATTTTTATGCTTGATTTTGTTTTTCTTTGAATACCATAATATTTCGACCTTTTCGTCAAGTTAAATTTAGAAGCACGCACTCAGACGAGTTCACTCGCGTGCAAAGGGGCATTACTTGATGTAGTATGGATATTTTCCAGGGGCTTGGGTAGTAAAAATAAAATAATTTGTATCGTAAACGTAGTGATTTCGCAATCTTTCGTCCGTCAATCTTACTTGAGCATGGTCAACTGCGGACGCACGCACTCGTAGTGCATTAACTTGCATTACGAGAGGTAGCACCGTTCTTTTTCGGGGGCTTTGACAGTGAAAATGGAATTATATGAAACAAAGTCGTGAGTTATTTCTGCGTAATGTCGTAAAACTTATTTTAACTTCGGGTTTGGTCAATATTTCTATCGTACAGGAGCATTTCATGACGAGTTCAATGGTGATTACTATGTTCGTAGAAGTAACGACGGTGCATAGCAACATATTCAATCGATCTTTAATTTCCGGATTAAGATTCATTAAGTTGAAATTAATGCAATTTTCGAATTGCCAGCCATTGTTTAGCTAGTAATATTGAGTCAATTATGCTTGACTAAACACCTCATTGTCCGTTGATTATTGTCTTCCTGTAGGTCACAAGGGCTCTGATCCAGCATAAATTTATTCTTTGGGCATGTATTACTATTTATTTTCATCTTACCTTTCGCGAAAAATGCCTAAAGGTATTATTTAATGAGTTAAAAGCAAAAATTTGTCGTTGCCCCGTAAGACTCTGTGTTATAGCAGGGCACGGCATCATGGCTAAATGCGCAATTTGGCCACTCCCCCCTGGCTTCACTTCCCGCTATTGGAAAGGATAGGGCGCGCCCCCTCCAGTAACCTCTATGGCGACGACTCAACTTTGTAGTGTATTATCAACAATCCAGAGGACTCTGGGCATGACTGTAGCCATATGCCTTGTTTCCACTACGCCCTTCGGGTTAGCGCTGACCCGGGTTACATATCGTTGTGGAAACGGCAGTTAGCGCCAACCCCGGTCAGAATTGTAACCCGGGTTGGCTGACGCGGGTTAGAAATCGTAGTGGGAACGCTAGTTTCCTGATCTAGTGAGCAATTGACGAACGTATTTCGTCTAACAACCACGAGATCAGGCAATTATTGAAGGCAGGAAAAACGTTGCGAGTACACATTTTTTTTAATAAGAGCGGGGATGGCCAATCCTGAGAGAAAGAATTTTTTAGACGACGAGACGGAGATCTTGCTCTCGATTTATGAAGAGGAAAATATCCAACGGAGGTTTCGGGGTACATTTAAAGGCCACAAACAGGTGTGGGCAGACTTAGCTGCTCGGGTATAAAAGCGGCCTATGTTGACATCGCAGAATACCTCCACCACTGCAAGATCTGACCCAAACTTGAGGTAGTACAGTGCAATCGCTATCCTTTAGGGACGAGAATAGCTTCTCGCGTGCGCGTACTTATTTTAACGATGCTAGTCCTTATTCTATTGCACAGCATTTGAAATGTATCCCGCTGAATACGATATGTTTTTTGAAAAGCATCGGGTCATTTGGGAACATCTCCATCCCAAAACCCCTGACTGCTAACAAACCGTCAACTTCTTCTAATGTAATGCCGGGGTTTTCTTCGTAACCTATTTATAATATAGGCCCTCAGGTTCCTCCTCCGTCGCATTTCTTCTTCCATTTGTTCCGGAGGCGGATCCAATTTCGCCACAGCATTAAATAAATGTTGATCAAATGCAACAATCTAGCTACTTGAACCTACATTTTCATCACACGCTATTTCGTTACTCAACTATTTACCTCCCCCAAACTTCTGTTCCCGGCAGGGTATTCGGACAAACTTCCCGTTGGAACGCTGGTCAGGTTACCCATCATCCCCTAACCGCTGTAGACCCTTCGTAGTGGAAACAAGGCAATAGCCACGGCTGGAGACACCGCACTTCCACGTCGCAAGTATGAGAACTCTAATGCTGGTTTATTTCACTTTGATATGACAAAGATTATGCGGTTATGCAAATTTATATGAGGGTTTTTAAATGATTTTAAAATGATTTCAAAATAATTTTAAAATGTTTTCAAAATCATCTCGAAATTGTTTTAAAATAAGTTTGCATAATATTTTTCTGCGAAATTTAAAAAAACAAAATTTCATGCAAAACAATAAGTCATTGCTTATTACATATCCATATATGCACTATCAACAACATTAGGCGACATGATACTGGACTTTAAAAAAGCAATACCTAATACATTATTTTAAAATTATTTTAAAATCTTGAAAAAGTCATGAATTTAGCCATCTTATGACATTTTCATTTTAAAATCATTTTAAAATCATTTTTCAATATTTTTTTGCTACTTGGGTTACTATGTGGAGCCTCGATATTGAAAAATAAAATTCATTTTAATGATATTCAAACATATTTATTAATATTCAATGATCATAGTCACCTCAATTCGCAATTAAAACCACATCTTCGATTTCATAATCCCAGTTTGCCCACCCTCGTTCATTTCCGCCATATTGACTTCGCTCCTGACCGGTCCGAAAAGAAATTCTCGTAGCGAACGTAGCGCCTATGGACCGGTGCTCCGGAGCACTTCCGTCTGTAGCGTCTGGTAGCGAAAGTAGCATTCATTGGACCGCACCCTTGGTGGGGCACTTGAAATGCAAAACATTCAATATGGCGCCCAGCGCTTGTGCATACTTTCGTGTAGTGGCTGCGAAATATCCTTTAATTCCTGTGATAAGTTCATACCTTGTGACTCTGTCCCGAATATATATCACTCTTAATGTACGGCCCTTAAGGATTTATCGCTAACAGTTCTTTACGAGTCGCGTGATATTTATTGGAAATGCCTTTTATGTCAATCGTCCAAATATTTCGTTGGGAATCTGGCGCCTGACATTGAAGTCTTCAATAAAGAGGTCTTTGCACAAAAATGGACGTCTTTCCCCATGTTTAGAAAGCAATAGTTTCACATTTGCTAATTCCGTGAAATCCGCTTCGTCTTATAGTTTCTTGAATGAGATTTAATAATTGATCAAGGACAGCAGTAGACGTTATTATTATCACAATAAACTGTTTGTGAACATCGGGTGACTAATGATGAAGTTATATCTCAGCATTTCGGGACGTAGTGTGGCGGATGTTTTGAGGAAGTGCTGGTAAACCGGTCAAATAAAAAAAATGCTGGTGTTATCGTACTAACCAAATCTGACATTACTTTTGAAGTGAGCTATGTGCCACATGAGCTTCTAATTGAGGAATGGACTTTGAATGTGCTTGGGTTAATGTTCATGTTCCTGCTGATGACAAATAAATTTTTGTTATATCTTCTTGTCGTTCGCCAGCGAGTAGTTTTAAGGGTTTTTAAAATCGCTGAACAACTTGCTTGATGCCAACTTTTTATTGACGTAATAGATTTAGCCTCTAACCTTCAACATTTCTAGTTCTGTCTACTTTATGTATGCCACTCACTTTGTCAAAGGTCACATGAAAGGTTTTACTCTTAACCCTGATATCACTGTAATATGTTTCTCTACCAGAAGACCAATATTTATAAAGGTACCTTATGTACGATCATTCTCGCGTGTGTTATAGAAATTCACCGCTTTACACGATGCAATTTTGATTTTAACTTCATACATACTTCAGCTATTGCGCAATGACGTCCCCCGTGTAAAACGGCCTGAAGGCAATATTGAAGAAATTACTTAGTTAACCCGGGAGAAAAATTACGCCTTATTTTTTGACTAAGCGGACAAATAATACCCCGCGATTTACGTATATAGATATTTTTCAATTTATCTGAAGTGTGTGAAATATTAATAAAGAATTAAAAGCACATTTCAACTCGAAAATCCATTTTTCAGCGAAGGCTACATCTGAACTTTACCTGGCTTACGACAAAATTCCACCGCAGAATAATATTTTGGCTACCTAATTTAGTAAATAAATACGTAACAAAAGGCCTTCTGCCAATCGCATTTAATATGCCTATATTACGTATAAGTCATCCAGCGTTCGATACGTTACAATGTATAATTAATACGGCTGCTCGACTCGACAGTTCTTCGGCACCATTTTGAACTCGCGCCGCCGCTCACTGGTCGGTGAGCGAGGTGATCATACCCGGAGTACGCTCACAAATATGGCGGCCGCATCCAGGGGGAGAGCGGTGGTTCGCTCACCTTCCGGGGTGCGTTCCGAATCACGCATCATGTGCATCGATGCGCATCAGGCCGTTCCGAATCAAGCATTGATGCGCATTGATGCGGCCCTGCAACGAGCATATTTCGAGGTTTCGGAAGCATCAACTCGCATCAGAAATTCTTGATGCAGTTGATGCGAAGGCGAAAATGGGCGCAACCTTTAAAATTTTGACTGGTGTTTTGTGTTTGCATAGGGTGTTTACACGACTATATTGTGCTTCTATTATCGTAGGAAAGAGTTTAAGGAGTTATAGATATTAGTTTTTGAAATAATTAGTCCATATAAAATTGAAAATGGGAAAATGTATATCCGTTGCGTTGAAGTGTGCGTGTATGTAACTTGTTTACAACCGTTATTAATTTAATTGGTGGTAAAAAATGCAAAATACGATCTATAATTTCACACATTAATATGCAGGCGTGGTAGTTTTAACGGTATTTTTGCTTCTGTACACTAACTTGTGGAAATTTTCGACACTCTAACGTTATATGGTGAAAAGATAAGTTGAAAAGCTACATCAGGGAGTGTTTATAGCATAGAGACTGTGGTTTATAGTATAATAGTATCTAAGACTTTGTTCGTCGGAATATTAGAATTGCTTACTCTTTGCATAATCTCACTGGTCTATCATTTTAAGGCATATATGTTGCAAATTATTGCCATTTTGCCAAACGTTTATTAGCTATTTAATGTGCGAAACTATACATTCATTGCAAGTGAATTTGCTCGGTAGGTACTAAAATTATTTTCCCCTGCTAAAGAGATCAGTTCACGTTATGGTACCACAAGTAAAGGGACATTCAGGGTAGTGATGCCGTGATAAATAACATCATCAATTAATTAATTTATGCAAGGATCATGGATGTGTGCTTGATTTACATGTACACTGCAGTGCTGTGTGCTTGAAGAACCCCATCGAGTTGATTGAGTATTCAGTGCAATTGTTTTGTTCATACCGTGTGATTTGGTAAGCCCGGATAAATACGTATTGCAGTACTGCAGTTAGTTTATAAATTGGCTCCAAATACTCTTTAATCGACGCATTGATGACGCGGCCAACTTATTTTCAGTGTCCTCCTAAATGCTATCCAACTAAAGGCACACTTCTATCAATGTTTTCAAAAGTAATGGGTTTCCAAAATGGTTCTCAGTTGAACTTGGGTATTTGTCTTAAGAAGCTGAATCATATGATATCAAACATTGAAAAGTAAACAAAAACATTGAAAATCGGAAATCGCCATAATTATAGTGATTACCGGTTTTCAATGTTTACGTTCAATTTTCAGTCATAATTACACCGTATAAAATTTTGTAAAATCAGGAGGAAATGCTAAATTCTATTTGATGAATGCCACTCTAAGTAAATGGACAATGCCCAACTATCCAATCCCCAAAATGTACTTAATTTTATTGTGATTTAGGCTTTTTATGCACTCGGAACAGTAAAATATGTACCTATGTTGAAAAATGAGACATTGACCTACACTCCAAGAACTATTTTAACATGTTGTAGCTATTTATTTCTTAACTTTGCAACTAGGTTACAAGCACAAAAACCTCCCTTCAACCAGTTGCTTCCAACAGCTAAAAAATTCTATTCATTAATGCAGTTCAAATGCTTACCATTGTTAAGCCCATTTGGAAGCACATTTGCTACCATATTTTGTAAACATGTAATCAGCAATTATTTTTTCCTTTGGCAACAGAGTTTTTAACAAAATGATGTCTAACCTCTGTTCTTTGACCTTCCATGCAGTGCCAAGTTTTTTTTTGCTCCAGCTGCCTAACTTACATACTCGCCTTCTATTGTATACATAGCCACTGCACAGCACTGCTTTTTGTTTTCCCAAGCTACTGCTCCATTAACTAACTTAAGTGATTAACTAACTTAAGTGACATAAACTAACAATTGTCATCTGTTCAATCTATTTTGTCAATGGCAAAGTCAGCATTTTTGTATCCCTCCAGAAACTTTCCTGACTAAGAATAAGATAATTTATAGTTCCCATTAAAATATCTTAATATACTCTTTGCATATGCCCAGTATTGCATTGTAAAATCATCAATAAACCTTCTTAAGTTTGACACTGCAAAGACGCGATCTGGCCTTGTACAAATCATTGCATACATAAGAAAACCAATCAAAATTAGAAATGGAGCATCAGGAAAAGTTTTTGGGTCACTGCAGGAGCTACATTCAAACCTGCTTCTATGAGACAAAGGTTGATTGCAGGTCAAGTTAGTAGATGACAAGGAGATTATGTGATCTGGTAATTTTCGAGCCATTCCATTTTTTAAAGAAAACGTCTCTTCTGCTTCCTCGCTTCCGAACACTGACTCATTTTCTTGATTACTCTCAAAACTACTGTCTACATTAGTTGGAACTTTGTCATTACCCTCACAACTTGATTCAGGGATGGAGTCTTCATTACTTGATATTCTGATATTCCCCTCACTACTTGGGTACCTTTGTGAGTTCAGCTCTGCCATTCTCTCCACTGCCAGGTTGAGGCTAGTACCTAATTATCCCTTATCCCCTAAGAGCCTAGGTAGAATGAAAGAGTTACCAAGAGATATTTGGACTGGTTTAAGCTCCCTAAACATATTTACAAAGAATACTATATCACATGCTTCAATGAATCTTCCCGCAATATCAGGGTCAGTCAAAAAATACCATTTTTGACTCCTCACAATTGCCAATACTTTTTGCATTTGGCATCCAGCATCTTTCATTGCTCTGTAGCCACATAAGCATAGAAAATACATCCAAATACTTTTAGATGTCTTCGATTAAATTTTCGTTCAGACCATCTCTCCTCAGGTAATGCATTCCCTCCTGCTTTGGATGTTACTGTTTCGAGATATACAGCTTCTCAACAAGCTTCAACCCAATAATATTTTAGTAAATTGATGCCAGAGAGTTTGTACCTAGCTTTCTATTTGCTCAGCGAATCATTTCTGCTTGAAGATTATAAGATTTTGTAGTTTAATCTTTTATCACACATGCCCTTAACCTCCCCTGTTATGCCTGTCCCATATATTCACCCCCATAATCTGTATGCAGGCATTTCATATTGTCCCCTGTCTCATTCTCCATGCTTGCCTCAAAAATTGTATAGCATTGAAGGAGTAAATGAGACTCCTTACTTTTAATAAAGAAAACAAAAACCTTTCTTGTGCAGTCATCAGTTAAGGTGAGCATACATTGTCCTCGTCCTTTTTCTATTCCATGTTCCTATCCCTTTCTTTCCTTACCCCTGAATTTATATGTATATTTTGCATAAATAATATAAATATATTTTCACCTATAATACCATCAGACCACACAATTCTGAGAGGATCAGACTTAATGTATTACATACAGCTTCCATTCTAGCACTTATCTCGAATCATTTCTTTGCTAACATGCCATAAACATATGCTATACAAGGCTGCAATTTATTAAATATTAGGGGGACAATCCACACCACTGACAACCACATTATAACCTGCATGTTACTCTGTCACAAGTCTGCTACTCTTGTGCCACAGACTTAGTAAACAGTCCTCTACTGCTTTGACAGTCAATCCTACGTAACAAGTTGCATAACTTTTACTTTATGAATTATATTGTTTCAAATCTTGACAACATATGCCATTTTCTTCATAACTAGTGGCTAGATCACTCCTTTTACTTCCAAAGATCTGGCATCAAATAAGCTGTACCCAGATTCATTAAACAAGACAGCTGTGTCTTTTTAACTAGCTTGCTTACAGACAGTACATTGGTTGATAAATTTGTAACATTTTGATCTGGAGTATAGCACTTTACAGTGTGGGAACATGGGCACTTAGGGAGGAGAATGGGAGAGGCTGGAGGTGTTCGAGATGTGGGTAAGGAGAAAGTGAAGTGGACTGAGAGAAGAAGGAAAGACAAAGTGCGAGACATGTTGTGTGAGGAGAGGCAGCTTCTGGATGGAATTCGAAGGAGACAGGAGGTATGGATTAGGCAAGTACTGAGCTGGGAGTGGATGTTGAAAACACTATTAGGGGATAGAATGTTGGGTAAACAAAGGAGAGAATAGGATTTTTAGATAGCATGAAAAGGGTGAAGTTGTGAATTCAGGAGGGAAGTCAATGAGGGCAAGGGGGACTTTTGGAATGCTCCATGCAAACCTACCTTAATACCAAGCGGTAGAATACGTAAATAAAAATATCTTGGAGTTAATTTTTAAGCATTATATATGCAGTATGACAAAGTGTTTGTGAAAATTTTATCGAGGTATTAAGTATTCCTTCCCGATTTTTATGAAAAAAATTTGTTTTCAAGTCGTATATCTTGTCGGAAAGCCATAAATTGATGTCTAGCAGCTAAATCTGCGTACTATTGATCGTAAAAATCGTCTCTTCAAAACGATTTGACCCGTAAAACTCACTGATGGCTGAGATATACTATACACTACGCTTCCTTATTGACCGTTTTTCGAGTTAGCTGCAAAAATTCCCGTCAATTCACTCAGTCTATCACTATTTTAAGTAAATATGAGTGGCAAGTTACGGCTTGGAACTTTCGATCGACCGTAATGAATATAATTAAGTTTTAACATACGCATCAATAAACGTTTTTCGTCATCATAAGTACTATGCACATTAAATTTCGGCATATCAATCATTGTGTTATCGCTTAACCCGAACTATCTTCCAGCACGGGTGCCTGCGGGTATTTTGAACGGGGAATACTTCCCGCTCATATCGCATCAAGCCGTTCCGAATCACGCATCAGCATAAGCGCATCAATGCCTTGATGCAATTTCGGAACGGCTGCATCAAGGTCATGCGTTGATGCGCATGATGCGTGATTCGGAACGCACCCCCGCTCAGTGAGCGGAGCTCCCCTGGATGCACCCAATCTCGGAGACCCTGGTCACATGATTCGATCGTTCATGACCGACCCATCACTAGATCGTAGGGCGGTTGGGCCCTGGCTGAATATTTTGCGAATGTTGGAGCTGGTGGTTGTTGAAATTTAGTCATATAGTGTATTAATATTAGTGTGTAAATATGGCAAGTTTGAAGAAAGAACTAGACGAATATTTGTCAGCAAAAGATAAGTCATCTGTTGAAATAAACATTCCATTCAAACTGAATGCTCTTCCACTGGAGAGGTGGTACAAATCGAAAGGCTCGGGAACTACAACAAATGGTCTCGATTCAGCTGTTCAAAGTAGTTGGTTTCCGGCAATGGTAGGTGTTAATTATTCAGAATCAGCTCTGCCACGCAATAGCAGCGCACTAATAGATGCTTTTTTTCCAGAGTCGTTTACAGCGCCTAATAGCATTTTGTGTGTTTATCTGCTTGGGTATATTTTGCTTCACTGTTGCGTCGTTTTATATACCTGTATTAATCTTCAAAGCAAGGAAGTTCGCTCTGCTCTATACTCTCGGTAGCTTCTTCATGGTGTGTAGGTAAGGACTCACTTCTTGTGAATATATTGTCAAGTTGAATAGCTCATTTACTGTTAACCATTACTTTAGTTTCGTAGTTCTGTGGGGGCCAATGGCTTGCGTGCAGCAAATGTTCTCCACTGAAAGACTGCCATTTACGTCGGCCTACCTGGGAACTTTGTTGGCGACCTTATATTCAGCATTGTCCTTACAGAGCACATTTTTAACATGCATTTCAGCATCTGGTCAGGTATGTTCATCTACCTTGGCATCGTGTACTCCATTGAATGAAGTAGTGTTAGTTTATGGTTTGAGTCATGTCATTCTCTATTTTACATAATATTTATATTGTAGTGTGTTGTAATCGGGACGTTCCATGTCAAATCAACACGCGCGATTTACCTCACCACTTTAGATTTTACTAAAATTCGGTGTACTCATAGTATGTGTTGAGGTTACCAAAAGTATAAAATTTTAATCTTATTAATTTCAAGCCCTTTCCGAAGTATGATTAGATTTGATTAAAAATGGTCGTAAAAGCATAAAAGGAACTTTTCCAAATTGCCCTTATGGCTTTCCTTATATAGTATGAGCTGGGTAAGGTATTTTGCAGAGTTTGAAATGCTCTTTGGGTTAATATACCACAAAACATCAGTTCTTAAGAGAACTTTTTTAAAGAAAATGAACGTTTAAACTTTAATTTAGTATTTTTCCAAAGTTTACATGATTTTAACATTTCCATTACCAATTAGTTATATAAGAAATCAAATGGTAAGATATGAAAATGGAATGATTGTGGGTTTGTTGTAAAAAAATATTCCTGATGTTCTGTTTTCAATAACAACTACTTCCCATTACCTTATTGCTATTTCATCAAATTATCCAGATAGGTTACAAAAAAATATAGTTGAAATATCATTTTCTTGAAGCACAAGTATTGAGCGCAGGACCTATAATTACAAATTTCACGGTGAATTACAAGGTATTGAGAATAAGTGATGCTAAGACCGGACATACTAGGTACAAAAAGTGTACATATTCCTGATGCTTGTTTTTTAAAAATAATATGCATCAATATACCGTTAAATGTTAAAAATTATGGCACTATTGATCATTTCAAACAACTATCCATAAAATATAAATTGGCATTAACATATCTGAGGAAAAGTTAACATTTAAGCATGAAGCAGTTTCCCAAAATATTATCTTGAACTTACACAGATACGTTAAAAAAAAACAATTTGGCTTGGGATACATGGTTTTCCAAGTTTCCCTCAGTCAGAGTAAAATGAATGACGTATGTGATAACATTTACAATCGGCACCCAAAGAACACGTGGATTTGTAGGGTTGGAGAATGATGCAACTGGTCCACCCTGGTTATTGTCTCTTCATCAAGTTCTGCATTTTTTGGTAAAATGCATCCAAGGTATCAATTTTAGTCCTTCACTGTGGAGATTTCACGTAATTTTGTCCTGATGCAATTTTCTTTCTGTCTCCCATATTTCTCTCTCCTAACCCTGCACATCATCTGGAAAGTGTTTCTCTCTGGACTTTAATTCATTTTTTGGAATAAATAAGTGAAAATGGTGTATTCATTTCATTTTTATGCTGTTTCAAGGGACATTTCAAACAATTCGGAGCCATAGTAATCTTAATGAGTGGAGTAGGAAAAGTCAATTTTTATTATCCATTGTCCACTCAAATAGATCATGTTAGATTTGGATCTGGATGCAAAATGTCTTCTGCATACTTGCATGAGCTGTCAGCCTGTAAATAGAATCCATTGCAAGGACTTCCCCATTAGCTTCAGCTGATAAATGCCGCATAACTTTCAAGCTGGTATGTTTCTTACAGAGACAAAACCTCAGGAAGTGTTTCTTAATTTTAAATATAGCATTAGAACCACATGAATAATAGTTTTACCATAATCGTGAAATTCTTTCTGCATATTTGTTACCATGTATTCATAAAACTAACAGAATAGAGGTGGGTTCGTTGAGATGAACCATTCCTTTTCATCCTGTTCAATAGAGAAAACACTCCTAAATGTCTGTTCTTGATGAGCAGTGAGGGTATATCGCTACTGCTTGGTGATGGACGTTGATTCTATTGTGATATTTTATTGTGATGTGGAGTATGATAATGTTCCTCCCTGAATGTTTTCCATATTTTGTTCTGGAAATTTAAAGTCCAGTTCCTATTGCTCTAAATAGTATATGCCTCTCAAATTCGTGGTTCTTACATGTTCCACGATGTCGAGTTCTACATTTTTTCATAGCATCAATTTTGCAAAGAAAATGAATTTTCATTACTCTGTGGGGTATAATATAATTTCCTTTAAACTGCATTGCGAAGGTTGGTGTGTAAGAACGGCATAAGTCTGAAGGTGTCGTTAAAATTCCTAAATAACTGACATAATGTTAGACCAATACTAAGTTGAGCTTTGAAACATTATTTTGTAATAAGGTGCTGTGAGAGCATAAGGGTATATGGTGGTTTGATATATGCCAGCGAAAAACAATGGTTGGGAATATTTTTTTAACGATGAACCCATCCTGATGCTATGTTCACATTTTGTCATTTGATTTCCAACAATGTGTACTTAATATCTATGGAAACAATTTGAAGATTTTAAAGATTTACTTTTGGAAAAATATTCATTACTTAAAGTTTTGATAAAAAATTTCTTGTTAGAATCTAGAATATGTTGCATATCAATCCTAAGAGAATTTCAAATTCTGCTAAGTGATACCTTTCCCATATCTATAGCTCAATGAGGACAGCTCGTAGGGGGATTTGAAAAAAGTGCTGTTCATCTTTTGTTTTGAAAATTTTACTTGGCCATATTTGGGAAATGCCTGGAAATGAAAAGTTAAAGTTTGTTTCTTTTCTTTGTCAACACACACTATAAGTGTGCCAAATTTTAGCAAAATCTAAAATAGTGAGAGATAATTTTAATTCCAACTGTGCTGTTTTGAAATGGGAACACTCAATCTTGCTCATTTTTCTGGAGACCCTAAATTTGAAGAGAAAATACTGATTTACAACAGCATTGGAATTAAGATGCAATTTCATGGGTCATTTTCAAGGGTATGTTTATTTATTTAAAGGAACAGTTAAGAATTGTTTTAATTGTAAATTTTCTATTACATAGTTTAATGTGCTGGAAATTTATCAAATCTGTGGGGCTATTGTGAAAAAAGGGCCCTATATATGGCTGGCCGTAGGTTTTGTACCTGAAATTACAGCCTATATCGATTCGTCTCTCTAGGGGCCATATCATATGGCCTGGCCATAAATCTTAATGCCCTTTCTACTGGGGAGTATGAAATTATAATTGGTACTATAAGTTCAGTTCTCTTTTTTAAAACTCTGGTAAATTTTTGAGATGCTTGTTTGTTCCAATGTGGAGAAAACAATTAATTGTCTGGTCCATAGTTGAAATGGATTTATACTAAGAATAAAATTGGATTTTATTTAAACACTAGTGTTGAAGCAGATGCTGGAAATATAGAAAATATTAACAGTGAAAATCACGGGCGAGAAGAAGCAGAATAACCATTTATTCCTTACAGTAATTAAAATATTCGCAAATTGTACCTACATGTAATTAAAAAAATGAGAACATGAAAACCCCATGTAGTTCTATCCTCCTTCCTCTCCTTTCAATTATGTATGTCACTATTGTCTCATAGGAACAATATATGCCTCTAAAACCCTGGAAATCCAACCATTGCATGTAATATAAAGATATAGTTAAAACTTTGAGGTTCATTTAAGGATTTAATTGTCAGAGGCTTAAGCTAAGGTATGTAGCTGTGTAAAATTATAACCTAAATATAAAATTATCATTCTTTTCTTGATTTGTAGATGGCATATTTACCCATAATTTGTACAAGTGGCTACAAATGGCCCTAGTGACATTATTTACATATGGACGTACTTAAGGTTGTCTTACTGCCAAAATATGTCTTGCCCTACAAGTCTGAGACATTTGTTAGTAAATACAGTCAGCAAGAATTCAAAGTCCGTTTCTCCATTCACTTCAAAAGAGCATTCATTTAAAAAGAATTGTTAATGTTTTCTTCAAATATTGGCAATGTAATCGATGGCACTTTGTGAATTCCTTTTATAAATCATTGGATTTGGAATGCTATTTTGTATGGCCCGTCTTATGATGGTCTGGTCATAATGTTACGGCCTTGAGGCCTTAGCTACCTCCCAACTTATGGCTTTTTGCTCAGATGAGAATAACTTGTAGCCATACGTATGTCCCGAGGCCTTAGTTATGGTTGATTTTGACTTATGGCCCGGCCATACGATTGGTAGAATAATACTGCAAAGGTTCATTATTAAGAAGTCCAGTAAATCAAGAAAATATGTTTAATTTTATCCTTTAATTTGGTTTCTATCATTATGGATATGAGATACCATGTTTGAAACATAAATAATGACCTCTAAGAGTATTCCCTAGTGTCATCTGATTAGACCAAAGTTGTTGGTCATGTGGTAACCAAAGTACAGTGGTCTATGGAAGACACAGAAATTATCTTTTTTAATTAGAGTATCCTTATGTATATTTGTATGTTTTTATGTACATCACAAATTGAGAAATTAACTGAAAAGTGCACGATTAATGCATCATCTGGGATATAAGATTAATTATGACCTTGGTTGATGCATTTTACTTTTGAATTAGTAGTTCTTATCAAATGAACTTGTACAAATGGTAATCTAGTATGTATAATGAAACAAATTTGTGCAGGTTCTATTTTTTGTTCATGCTCATTCTATTATGGCCATTTTATGTGGTGAATGAACATTCACAAGATCATTCAAATGAAATTCATTGGTCTGATCATTTGAAATGCCTGTTTTACTTGGTGAATGATTTCAGCAAATTTTCAGCACAGAAACGATGCGCACTGGTATGACTATCAATAGTATATATTGATTCTAATGATATTTCCAATAGCATAGTTGTTTTGAAAGTCGCAGGTAACGCAATGCTTCATAGCATGTGAGCTTGAATAATAATTTGTATTATCATGACCAATTTGGTGGGGCATGACATACAAAGTAATGAGAGGGATTTGTATACACTGATAGTTTTTTATTGTACAAATGATATGTTGTTTCTCACTCAGAAAAATCCTACTCTTGGGAGACAATATTTTTCTTTTTGAAGTCCCGGATTGACACTGAAGTGTCCACACTGAAAGTCTTAAGTAAAAAAGATGCTGATAATAAGCATAGAGCAAAGGCTGTGAACGGGTCAAGGCCAATCAACAAGGAGTTTTGTATGTCTGGGGTGTATATCAGGTGCATGGCCTCTACAAAGCTGTTGAGCAAAGGTCATTCCTATGCAAGAGGAGACAGGTACTGAGAAGATGAAAAAGAGAGGGGCGTGCTCTATTTCGGAAGTAGTCGGCTTCAGCATCCTTACCCTTTCTACCATGATGGTTGCTCAATGTTATCTCAATGCTTAAAAATTCCTAGTTTCCTAGCAAAAAGTTAAGTATGCAAGGCCCTAAATGCTCTTAAGTTGGGATGTGCGAGTAGTACTTTTTGATCTCGAGTCGAGTTGAAAACAACACGCAAGTATCGATTTAAGTATGGTAATTTCTGGACCAAGCAATTTAACGATGCATGATCCAACATAATCTCATTTTACAAATCCCCTTATGATGTTTCTCTTCTGAATGATTGGCTTTCTATAAAAAGGAAAAGATAATGAGGAACGTTGATGGTAATTGTGTCAGAATTAGGATATGAATGAAAATTAATGTCTTCAACAGTTTCATTAGGAGAATTGAAATGAATTAACTTCTGGTAATGTGTAATCAATTTAATATATGTATATCATGCATGTATCCAAACAGCTTGGAAGAGCCCTGAGTAAAGGCATTTGCACAATTTTAATAATACAGTAAAACTTCTTTACATCGTAATGGAGGGGACCAAAATTTGGGCAATTTGATGTATGGAGGTTCACTATAGAGAGGTTTTTGAGATAGGCACCATTTTATTAATAAACCATAATATTAATATATTTAAACATGTATGCATGCATTAGTGAACATATATTTACAATTTAATGATTACACAAAGGTAAAAGTAACTTGTTCAAGAGGGCTTTTTAGGAAAGAAATTAGTTATTGGGTTTGCTTAAACCTTTTTTGAAACTCTTTCGGAATAATTTTATTGAATACAATCATCTTATGATCGCATTCCTCCATGCTTAATAAAAACCATTCAATTACGTTCAATGAATCCTCAACCTTTTTTTTGGTCGGAACTGTAACTGATTCCTCATTACCAACATCTTCCTCTAAATCCATCTCTTCCTGTATCCTGCAATATATATATATATATGCATCTCCTTCACCTCTATCTTCCAACTCATGTGGGGAACATATGAATAAATCATTATCAACATTTACAAAGTCTTCAAATGTTGAATTTGTGTCAACTATTTTGTTGATTTTATCGTACTCTGTAGGTTCATTCTCAAATATCTCACTTTCCTCCTGTTTGCTACCACCCGTAATCCCAGCCTTGATGAAGCATTTCTCAAAAATTGAAGATATTAATTCCTTCCACGAAAGGCACAGCCTGTGCATGGTCTGAAGGATGTTCCATGAGCACTTTTAATGTCGTTTTCACTATTCACTCTCCATAAAAAATAAATCACTAGCTGTTTTCGATAATGCCTTTTGACCAAAGAAATAATTCCCTGGTCTAAGGGTTGTATTTTACTAGTAGTGTTTGGAGGGGAGTACACAACTTTTATATTTCTTTATAGTTCACAACTTTTATATGGCTCGGAAAATTCCTCAGAATGTGGTAATGTCAAGCAGCCACCTTGTTTCATTTGTCGAATCCATCATCAGCTTATAATTAATTAAGTAATTTTCGTATGTTTTCATATTTTATGGCAAATAATTGAAAATACTCCTTATTATATATTTTAGAAAATTAATTTATCATTCTTATAACGTATGACTTGTTATAGATTATAAAAAATAAATAAACACGTGACTATTGGAAAAAATAAACAAAAAATTGAGCGTAATTTTGAAAGTTTCGTCGAATTCCCTTTCTCTAAAATACAATGCTCGTAGAGTTCCATAGAAAAGCCCAGTCGAGGGCACAAGTAAACGTTAGGTCTGCAAAACGACGTGATTTTCCAGGGAGAATGCTGGGCGAACTACTTCAGAATGCGGCGGCGACGGTAAAAAATTTCATTGCTCTACCGCGTATCAGCTAATTAGCTGTCCCCTTCACCTAACATTGTCACGCATGGAGTGATGTTCGTTCAGTATTGCTAGAAATTGACGCCCCGGACTCCCGATGGAAGAGTTAGATTTCGCGGCATAAATACGCACGCAAGACATATGACTGTCGCTAAGCGCAATAAATTGTAAACTATGATCGTTCACGAAAGCATCGAAAAAATTACCAAGGTGGCAGTGAGAAAGTGCTACACCGGGAAGTATGGGAATAAAATAATTGCAAAACTGTATTTGATTTATTTCGAGTCGCAGTAAATTCATGAAATATTTTCATTTTAGAAACAGAATTAGCAATGCGGTTGAGTAATTCTGTCTCCATGAATGGGAGTGAAGTTAGTTGAAATATTTCCGCGGGCAAGGGATTATAGGCTGCGCTGGTCGCCTCTTTTATTAACTGAACATAGTATGTAAGCACTTACAGGAAAATAAAGCCATAAGTAACAGAAAGCGAGTGCTATCACGCAATTTTTACCATGATTCGAGAGAAAACGATGCGTTCTGTCATCATTTACTATCACTTAAAATGATTAGGATAGTTCGTTGCCTTTTTCTTATTAACTGTTAGGTATGCTCTCATATGGAAAAAAATGGCCCAAGCTAATGGTTAACGTGAAAATTACAGTATAGTAAAGGTGTAAAAGAAAAGAATAAGCGTGATACATTTATCGCTGAAAATGTCATTCCATGTTCGTTATCGTGGCTGCATTAATGGTCTCTAGTTGTCTCGGTACGAAATGCGGAGGTAGTTAGGCCGTCTCGGGGGTGTCTCGTTGCTATGATATATAGAGGTTTTACGATATAATGAGGTTCACTATAGAGAGGTTTGCCTATAAATTTACATGTAAATCTGACGGGACCAGAGGGTTGGTACGATGTATAGAGGTTTACGATGTAAAGAGGTTCACTACATAGAGGTTTTACTGTATATGTAAATGAATCATTCGATTCGTGTCCAATATGGCGTCGTGCACCAACGCATTATCGTGTCGATCCTGCAATATTAAGGTCGATTCGCGTGAAAAAGTTGTCTCGTGCCACTCCTGCGCATTTATTTTACATTATAAATGCTCAAATCTTAGTGAGATTGTATTAAAAGCCCTGAGTGAATCCAGGGAAATATTCTGGGCGTGTTTTTCCTGCCGCTCGGGTCAATCTCTTGTCAGCAAGTTGGCGGCGGACATTGAAGTTCTTAAAAGAGAAGTGAACGCGCTAAAATGCAACAATATTGTTACTGATATTCATACTGATACTTGTGCTACCAGTCTGTCCAACGGGATTACGTTACATGCTGACCAAACCAATAATCGAGTGAAAATGTACGCCAAGTCTGTTTCCGCCTCCGTGCAACCCCAAATAGTCGAAACTGAGAATACATTCGGCCCCGGGATACAACGGGCAAACTCACCCACAAAGGAGTCCCAACGTCAGCGAGTGAAAGATTCTACGGATTCTCGTCGCCCAAGTCATCACCCTGATCACCCGGCGGAAGCTGAGAGGAGTTCTAGCACTACGAGCTCGTCAAGTATGCCCCAAAACAACGCTGTTGACGACGCCTATCGCACAGTCATCAACAAGCCTCGAGGAAAGAAGCCCATCACCGGCACTGCGGATTCATCCGACGACTCGATCATCGGAATTCCGAAAAAGGTACATCTACACGTGTGGCGGTTCAAGAAAGGCGTCACTACCGATGATCTATCGTGTTATTTGAAAAATAAAACATCTATTGTGGCCGAAGTAGTTGAACTTGAAGCCAAAGGAGATTACGCGTCCTTTCGTGTGTCTGCCGATGCAGTTCATCTGCAGAAGCTTTCAGATCCCGCAACATGGCCAAAAAATGTTTCTGTGAACAAATTTATTTTTTTGAATAAGAAACTCATACATAGTGCTAATCGCACCAATCAACAAACCATGGTCGACGGGGTGATACCCAGCAATGATGTGTCGTGCACATCCTTGGAGCAGGAAGGTAACAATGGTAATGTTGGTTCTCAGGCATCCCCTATACTAACGAGGGCTAGAAACGGTGTAATGAAAGGGAAACAAAAATGACTACATGGTAGTCATCCCAGAGAATCGAGTGTTAACTCACTAACTGTATACAGCCATAATGTGCAGTGCTTACGAAACAAAGTACATTTACTACCTCTCGTGACAGAACGATCACTTTCCGTGCTGCATTTAAATATACAGTGCCTACGAAACAAACTTCTCGAACTTGAAGCCTTATTAGATACCTTTCATCCTGATGTGCTGTGTCTTTGTGAACATTGGCTGACCTTACAAGAACTTCCTACTATCTCACTTCATGGGTATATCGTTGCAGATGCGTATGCCCGTACTCATCATAAAAACGGCGGCGTCATCATATTCGTCAAAACTAATCTAACAATTGTGTCAAACCAATTTTCTAGTCTGCAACTAAATGAAGAGCGAACTTTTGAGTGCTGTGTTACTTGTTTAGCTTTAAATAATCATAAGAAGCTGTATATATTAAGTGTGTACAGATCTCCACTTGGTAACTTCACAGTGTTTCTAGATAAACTTGGCTATTTATTAGATGAACTTTATAATGTTGGTAACAACGTCCACATCATTCTAACCGGTGATTTTAATTGCAATTTACTAGTTGATGATAATTCATCTAAAGATTTTTTGAGATTGCTTAAATCCTATAATTTAATGCCTACGATTACAGCTACACCCACCAGAATTACACCAAATTCGCAATCACTGTTGGATAATATTGTTTCTAATATACACTTAAATAATGTAAATACTAAAGTTCTCAACTCCACCATATCTGATCACTTTCCCGTATTATCTTATTTAAACGTAGACCCACGTACACATTGTCAACATTCACATCTCACCAGAGTTTATTCGCAAGAAAACATTGACACATTTATATCCCTATTGGAATCCTCTGACTGGTCTGTTATATATAATAGCCATTCATTTGAAGCAAGTTTTCAATACTTTCATGACTGTCTTCAACACTCATTCGATGTTGCCTTCCCCCTCCGTCCTATGAGAAGAGCTGCTTTATCGCATAAAAAACCTTGGGTTACTGACCAAATTCGCCACTTTTCTGTCATGCTCAAAAATCTTTCTGCCAGAGTTAAATGCTCAAATTGTCCTCTCCTTCATGATGAATACAGGGCCAAAAAAAAGAATTATCGGAGATTATTGGAACTTTCCAAAAAATCCTATAACAATGAGAGGGTAATTTCATCTAGTAATAAGTCCAAAACATCTTGGGATATTATTCGAGAGTCAACGGGAAAGTTGCATCAGCACATTCTCCCTAGAATAGCTCAATCCAGTGATAATGCACACATTGATATCACAAATTTAGCAAATGAATTCAGTAACCTTTTTACAATTACACCACCATTACCCACCTCTCTTACCTCTTCTGCAAACTTGCTCCATAGTCCAGAG
Organism: Ischnura elegans; assembly: GCF_921293095.1. Lineage (NCBI taxonomy): Eukaryota > Metazoa > Arthropoda > Insecta > Odonata > Coenagrionidae > Ischnura > Ischnura elegans. The sequence continues at coordinate 1,545,302 of NC_060259.1, read as the reverse complement.
TCTAGTGCTTTTTCAATTTTTATTCATCCTTGTACGGAATCGGATTTACAAGCTATAATTTCAACCCTAGCTAACAAAAACTTTTCGGGCCCTGATCACATCCCAGGGAGAATATTATATCTCTCTTATAGATGCATAAAGGAACCTCTTCTATTTCTGATTAATGAATCCCTTACTCAAGGGATTTTCCCATCTTCTCTCAAGCATTCCATTATTAACCCTTTATATAAAAATAAAGGCTGCCCCAATAATTTGGATAACTATAGGCCAATTGCTAAACAAAATGTCTTATCTAAAGTATTTGAAAAAGTATTCTACAACCAATTAATGTCTTTTCTGGATAAATATGCCTTAATCTCCTCAAATCAACACGGCTTCCGTAAAAATCGCTCTACTACATCTGCTCTATTCCATGCCACCGACTTTATTTTGTCATCACTTGACAACAATCAAAAAACTGTAGGAATCTTTTATGATTTCTCCAAGGCATTCGATTTTGTGGATCACTCTCGGCTACTTCGTAAACTTAATTATTTTGGAGTGAGAGGCATTGCCAATAAATGGCTTCAGTCATACCTCAGCAATCGGACACAGGCTGTCTCACTGTCTGTAAATGGCAGTATATACTCCTCCAAAAGTACTTCTACCACCGTAGGAGTTCCTCAGGGTTCAATCTTAGGCCCAATCTTATTTTTAATCTACATAAATGATTTAGCTCATTCCCTCAGTAATATTCCAGCTTCTAAAGTCATATTATATGCTGATGATACGAATATTTTACTTTCTTCTCCAACTCAAAATGACATTATTATGAGCTCTAAAAATGCAAATGATAGTATTTTAAGCTGGTGTACAGCTAACAAATTGATTTTAAACACACAAAAGACACACACTGTTCAATTTTGTGGTAATAGCAATGTTCTCGAGAGCATCCTAATTAGATTGGATAAAAAGTCTATTGAGAATGTGTCCCACACAAAATTCCTTGGTGCATACTTATGTAGTAATATGTCCTATGAGATGAACATTGACTTCTTAGCCAACAAACTAAGTTCAATCTGCTATCTATTAAGACACCTTAGGAACTCTGTTGATTTAAATATTCTTCTTACATTGTATTACGGTATCTTTTATTCTCGAATGTCATACAATATAATTTTTTGGGGCTCATCCCCTCATGCCTCCAAGGTGTTCACATTACAAAAACGTGCAATTAGAATCATTGCAAAAAAACCTTTTGATGCTCCCTCCAAGCCTATTTTTAAAGCACTTAACATTCTTCCACTCCCGTGTGTATATTTATTATCAATTTTAATTTTTGTACGTTATAATCTTGATTTGTTTATGCTCAATTGTGATGTTCACAAATATGAAACTAGGAATTGTAATAACCTTCATTATCATTCCATTAGGACTAACAGATCAAAGCTGGGCCCACGCGAGCTAGGCCTCAGAATTTATAATAAACTTCCTGCGCATTTGAAATCAATTCAGTCGATGGAGTCATTCAAAAGGAAGTTAAAATCTTTTCTTCACGAGAAGAATTATTATTCTGTTAACGAATACCTATTTCATTCCTCCTGTTAAGCATTAATATCCTGTGAGCATACAATTATTTATAATCTATTATATATATATATATGCATTTTTTTCCTTTTATGACGTGTCTTATATCTTTTGCTGTAAGGTCTCTAGACAAAATAAATTATTATTATTATTATTATCATACAATATTTAATCTTTTCAAATTCTCGTGCAGAAAACCAATTATTTTACATGCTCTGGCAGCAGGTTTTGATGTCTCCATGTTACAGTAGTGCTGCCTACAGAAAGTTAAGACAAAAAATGGCTGGAATATCACTTTGCTGTAAAGTGCTCAACCGGAGCTCGCTTTAAGAATAAAGTCTGCTTTACAGATAAATGAATTTGGCTGCACAGGCTGTTATTGAAGTTGAAATATGATTTGAATGTTGTAAATCGCCCTGAATATGGCTGTAGTTGTGGGAAATGACACCACTTGAAGATATTTTGGTCCCCTGAAAGTAGAGCTCGTAGCAGGATGGAGAATCCTGTCCAGATCCGATGACTCTGCATCAGTGGTAACCATGAGGGGTGGAGAATCTGTTGGGAGTGAGATGAGGGACACCTTAGGAATTGGAGGCTTCTAAGGGAGAGGCCACAGGAAGTAAAGGAGGAGAACAATACCTCCTACAGATGTATACATATATGTTGAAGAAAATCCTGCACAATTTTAATGAGGGATCATTTGAGTTAATCACACTCACTTGAGTAACAGGACACACCAAAATGAGGAAAAACACTGCTGATAAAGTAGAAACTATTGGGGCGCTATAAACATGTGTTCTGTCACTGGCAGCCATCTTGCCTTACAATGCCCTCATATGTCAGTAGAACAGGCCCCTCTGCAACTCTTCTTGAGTGGATGATTTGCAGATGAGGACTCCCAAGTGAACCACTCATCATATGAAGCGTTCCACATTTACTTGACTATAGTGGCGGTACAGGACTTACAGGAAACAGTGTTGCCAAATCTCAACCCTATCCTGGTGATTTAGGCCGCTATACAACACATGGCTCCTTAACAAAATAAATTTCAGTAAGCCGTTGGTTCGCATTGTTATGTTTGTATGGCGTTGTAAATGGCGTACAGTAAACTCAAAAATTCAATGATTAAAAGGAATGATCACAATTTTAATGTCTTCACGCTATTATTATTATTATAGTATTCTACCGATTTAGGTAGGTTTTCATGGAGTATCTCCTTTTCCTTCCAGCACTGCCTTCTTTAATTCACTGTAAGGCCTACTCTCCTTCAATCTATCCAAAAATCCTATTCTTTTCCTTCCCCTCCCTCGTTTACCTAACATTCTACTCTCTAACACCATTTTCAACATCCCCTCCCCGCTAAGCTCTAACTCCATCCATACCTTCTGTCTCCTGCGTATCTCATCTAAAAGCTGCCTCTCCTCACCCACCATATCCAGCACTTCGTCGTTCCTTTTCCTCTCCGTCCATTTCACCCTCTCCATTCTTCTCCATACCCACATCTCGAATGCCTCCAATCTCCTCTCGTCTTCTTTCCTCAGTGTCCACGTTTCCGCACCGTAGAGAGTTACGCTCCAAATCAAACTCTTCACTAACCTTTTCTTTGAACTCTTACACAACGATCCTCTCAGAAGCTCCTTCCTGTTCATGAACGCCTCCTTCGCTAATGCTATTCTCTTCCTGATGTCCTTACTACTGTATCCGTTTTCCTCTAACGTACTGCCTAAATAGTTGAATTGTTCAACCTGCTCAAGTTTTTCACCACCCACCTTTATCTTGAGTCTCACATTCCTCGCTCGTGATGCTTTACAAAACCGCATAACTTTAGTTTTCTTGTGATTAATCCTCATCCCATACTCCTCGCAACGTTCGTATAACGCATCCACTAGAGCCTGAAGCCCCCTCGCTGACTGGCTGATCAACGCTTGGTCATCCGCGAATCTCACTGATTTGAACATCACTCCTTCCACTTTTATCCCAGCTTCTAACTCATCCCACGCTTCCCTTACCATCTCCTCAGCGTACACATTAAAGAGCAGCGGCGATAGAGGACAGCCTTGCCTCACACCTCGGCCAATGCTTGCCCACCCAGATTCTCCGTCCGCTACCCTCACTTGCGCCATCTGGGCCATATAAAGATTACGAATCAGTCGTCTATCCCTCCAATCTACACCTATTCTCTTGAGAATATCCATCAACTTTACCCAGTTCACCCTATCAAACGCTTTCTCAAAATCCACGAAACACGCATATACGTCCTGGTCATATTCTAGGTTCCCCTCCACGAGGGACCACATTATTGCTATTGCATCACGAGTTGACTTCCCTTTTCTGAAACCAAATTGATCTTCGCCCAAATACTCGTTTGCCCTCGCCTCCATTCGTCTGTTCAATATCCTCAGCACCACTTTCGCCGCATGCAATATTAAGCTGATAGTCCTATAATCTCCGCATTCCACAGCTTTCGTCTTTTTCGGAAGCGGAATTAAAACCGTCTTCACGAAATCTTCCGGCCAACATCCCTCCTCATAGATCCTGCGCACTAGTTCGAAAAACCTTTTCTTACTATCCTTACCTAGATTCTTCAAAAGCTCACACGGGATATTGTCCACGCCTACTGCTTTCCTAGCCTTCATATCACAAAGTGCTCTCTCTATTTCCGAATCTAATATCTCTGGCCCAAGATTATCCTCCTCCACTGCCCTTTCCTCCTCTAGAGGCAATCTCTCTGGTCTGTTCATTCCGTCATACAGGTCCTCCACGTATTCCTCCCATCTTCTCGGTACCTCTTCCCGCTCGGTTAGCATCCTCCCATCTTTAGCCTTAATTTTAGACATGGCTTGTCCTCTTATGCCACCCGATAGCGATTTAACTTTGGCGTACAACGTACCTTATTATAACTTCTCCATCCTTCTGGAACTTTTCCATTTCCTCGCACTGTCCTTCCCACCAAGCCTCCCTTGCCCTCTTAGTTTCACGTCGTAATCGATTATTCAGTTCCCTGTACATTCTTTTTCCCTGTTCTGTGTCCACGTTCTTCCACTTCCTCCTCTCCTCCATTTCCCTTATCATGTTCTCCGTTATCCACAGCTTCTTTATCCTTCTACTCTCAACATAACCAATTGACTTCTCCGCCGCTTTGACTATTCCCGTTTTAATTTTTTCCCGTCTTTCCTCAACAGTCTTAGTACTTTCAATCTCTCGTATACTAATGTCCACTAGTTCCTGATATTCTCTCTTCATACTCCCCCTCAGGGCTTCTGCGTTCCATTTCTTCGCCTTTCTAACTTTCATGAGTCTTTTGAATCTTACGTTGCATTTCATGAGCACTAGATTGTGGTCCGAATCCGCATCCGCTGCGGGGAAGCTGCGCGAGTTTTTCACACTATTCCTAAACCTCTGTCTCACCATAATGTAGTCTATTTGATATCTCCCCACATCCCCTGGACTTTTCTATGTGTAATTTCGCCCTTTATGATGATTGAACCACGTGTTTGTGATGTATAATTTGTTTCTCCTACAAAATTCTGCTGCTTTCTCACCCCTGTGGTTTCGTGTTCCTAGACCAAAATCTCCTATTTCGTGCCCATCCCTCCCTTCCCCGACAGAGGCATTCCAGTCCCCCATCACTACCAGATTTTTCTTACCCGGCGTGTCTCTAATTATTTCCTCGAGCTGTTCATACACCTCATCTACTTCTTCTTCCCAATGATTGCTTGTGGGCATGTAAACTTGGACCACCACAAGGTTGAAGGCCGCGCCTCAATTTCTACCACCAGAATCCTATCGCTTACCTGGTCTATACCTACCACCTTTACCCATCTTCCCGTTTAGTACTAAAGCTACCCGCTGGCTTTCTTCCCCTCCACTATATATAACCCTATACCCATCACTCCAATAGTCCCCGCCATCCCTCCACCTCACCTCACATAATCCTAAGATATCTATCCTCCCTTTATCCATTTCCCTTTTGATATTTTCTAACTTCCCCGCCCTCATCATAGTTTTCACATTCCGTGTCCCTATATTCATCGATGCCTTATTCTTCTCCATCCTCTTGGTCTTCTTGTCCTGCTCCTGGGATGCTACTGCTGATGCTGAAAAAGATGATGATGATGATATGTCTCTGCAAGGATTTCGCATTATACGGACCCCGAGGACCTTGCCGATCTCGTTGCCACCTACGACACCCGCCCTTAAGGGCTGGGTCTCGCGATTCCATCCGAGGCTAGTTTGATCAAACTCCATGTTTTCAGGGAAGAGATAGTTGGTAGGGTTTCCCACTTCCATTCCAACAGTGTTTTTTACGTGACACCATCACGTGGACTACCTTTCGTCTGGCTCCTACCCTTAGACCTCTCTGGCATGGGTGGCCCTACAGGGAATAATTGCGAATTAATCCCGCCAGCGCAGCTCTTAGGGTCATAGGAACGCACACGCCTTTCCACCGCGACAAGGTTGTAGCCCAAAGGAAAGGGTCACGCTATTAGTTACTGAAAAAAGGAATAATAACAATGCGGGAATCAACCATTCAGCCTCTGCTATATAGTTGACAATATATCTCTCTTTCAAGTTGTTTTGACTCATATTGCACATCCTCGGCATGCATCTCTGATGTCAATCGGGAATTGGGCTCCTTGATTGATAGTAAAGAGGAATGAAGAATAATGACTTTTTTGAATCATTCATGAATATCATATTTTATTTATATGCAACATGTTTACACTTGGTCGTGAAATTAAAAAAAAAAATTTTATTCAGTTTCATTACTAGAATTTAATGAGCCTTAATCGATGGACAGGTTTATGTAGTGGACCTCCTATCATTTGTGCATTTTCATGAACCATTGGAAATATTTATTGAAGCTTGAGGAGTACTTTCTCGTGAATCATAGAATACCTACTCTCAAACTCTTTCATCAGAAACCACAGGTCTTGGTAGTCTATATTTTTTGATTGCAGCTTATGCACTATTACATATTTCCTTCCTAATTTTATGCACTTGTTAGCGCTGAGGATGATGAGTGTGTTCTTCTTGTACTGCTAATCTTTTTCATTCTCTTGAGTGCTGATTTCACTTTTATTATGTGTGTAGATTCTTCTTTAGATTTAACTAACTGCTCTGTGTTCCCTCATAATGCATTTATAATCCTTGATTTTACCATTTACTTGCTGTATTTATGCTTGAACCTCGCTTTCAGCTTTCATCTTTCTTTCCTATTCAAACGTTTCATTTAATGAATTTGTACTTAAGAATTTATTTTTATTCCATTTTCTAATGCCTAGATTTTGGTGTTAATATGGTTCCTCAGCCGTAACCTTCCTGGAGGCCAGGCAGGAATGAGGTTCTTGAGTCAGTTATGCTGTTGGGCATCATCAAATTCTGCCTCCCTGTTGTCATCTATGTCAGGATCTTCTACCTCACTGGTATCATCTTCAGTATCATCAGCAGCAAATGCAGTCTCCAAAACATTGCCGGTTTGAAGTGGACTTGAGTATTTGTGACCACCAAATGTGATATTAAAAAACAGCCCACAAGTCATGGACACACCTCAGCATGTGTGGTTGGTGTGGTGTTGTTGATGGTGTTGGATTCATCCATTAACAGAGACAAATAGAAGGTAGCTTTTACTATTTTATTCCTTATTGTAATTATGTAGATGTTTTGAACATATTATTTATTGTTTTTAATAAAATTTTATTTCTAATTTTATTTGTTCATGGTCTTACAGTGTGTCTGATGTTGTGTGTTTTTTGAGGTGAATGAATAGTCAGTCTAAATTGATATTGCAATGTATGAAATTATGAAGGCATATATTTAGGCTTTGAAGTTTTCCTAATACATAGTGCTAAAGGTTTTTGTTGAGTTGGGAGTACATAGTGTGAACATTTATTTACTAGAAAATGACTGTCAAAAAGCATTTATTTGGTGCAGAATGAAATTTTTATATGTGGTAAGCAGAGAAGGTGCCATACTAATGGTTGTTCCTGTGACTGAAGATCTAATGTCTTGCAATTTCCTTTTTTCATTAAGTACTGCGAAAATGAACTGAAGTATGTGGATTGAACTTCTTTTTTTACTGGCTGTCTAACAAGGTGGTGGTTTAGTGTGTAGTAATGAGGATTAGGATAGGTGTTAACCTGATGTTGCTGAGTTTGGTTTTTCCTCTTTAGCATTTGACTTGCATTCCAAAAAATCCTCTTTTATTCATCCTCACATATGTTTGGCAAGAATAAAGTGTGTGTGGATTAAAATCTAGTGTGGAAGCTGTGTTGAAATTGGTACTTAAACCTGATCATCATCATCATCACTGGTCAACAATCCTAGGATTAGTTTGACGCAGCTCTCCACTCAGTTCTCCTATCAGCTAATCTTTTCACTCCTACGTATTTCTTCTCTTTCACATCTCTCTTTACTTGTTCCATATATTTTGTTCGAGGTCTTCCTTTTCCATTCTTGCCTTCCACCTGTCCTTTGACGATTGTCTTCATCAGGCCATCATGTCTCAAGATGTGGCCTATAAGCTTGTTCCGTCTTCTTATTAAGGTTTTCATGAGGCTTCTCTTCTCTCCTACCCTTCTTAGGACTTCCTCGTTACTAACTTGGTCGATCCATTTGATTTTCATCATTCTTCTGTAGTACCACATTTCAAAGGCCTCTATCCTTGCTTTCTCCGCTGCGGTCATTGTCCATGCCTCACTTCCGTATAGGAGCATACTCCAGATGTAGGTTCTTATAAATTGTTTCTTTACTTCTATATTTAAGTTTCCCGGTGTAAGCAGGTCTCTCTTTTGGTGGAATGCTCTCTTTGCCTGGGCTATTCTGCTGATAATTTCTTTCTTGCTTCTCCCGTCACTAGTTATCTTGCTTCCCAAATAACAGAATTCATCCACCTCTATCAGTTTTTGCCTCCCTATTTTAATGTTGGTCTTGACTTCTTCTCTTCTGCTGCATACTAAGATCTTGGTTTTCTTCGTACTTATTTTCAGTTGATATCTACTCATTACCCTACCCATATTAACCAGAATATTTTTCAAATCCTTCTCTGTTTCTGCTATAACGGCTATGTCATCGGCAAATCTTAGCATGCTAATTTTTTCTCCATGGATATTCACTCCCAATTCCTTTTCTTTGATTTCATTAATGGCTTTTTCAATGTAAACGTTGAAAATTACGGGTGACAATGTACAGCCTTGTCGCACTCCTTTCTTAATTCTTGCTTCTTCACAGCTGGGCCCTGATTTTATCACGGCTACTTGGTTTTTGTATAAACTGTGGATGATTCTTCTGTCATTATAAAGAACCCCAATTTCCTTTAGGACTCCAAGCATTGTGCTCCAATCCACGTTGTCAAATGCTTTCTCTAAGTCCACAAACGCAAACCTGGTTTGTGAAATACAGAGTTTCTTTTTTAATTTTGTCTGTGTTTTTTGAATGCGAAGAAACTGTAGTCACTAGAGTATGATCAGAGAATTTCAACCAGGTGAATGATGGTATCATAGGTGGAAGTCATTGGCTTACTTTAGTTATTTCTCTGGTTTGGCTGAAAAAGTTACTTGAATACTTAAAAAAATAGTTTGCCATAGTGTTTAATTTGAAAATTAGTGCCTCCTAAAGAGAGATATGCCAACCCAATTATGTGTCTAGTAGGATTATACTTTTTTCCGAAATTGTTTCACACAGTGATGAACCTAATTCTGGTAATTGTCAATACTTACTAGGGGAGACCATGTACCTTGCTCTGCCTTTTCCAGTGCCATATCTATTGTGGCATTCAGGATGGCGAACACATCTTTGGACTGGTAGTGGTTCCATTGAATGGACCTTAGTTTGGCTGTAATTAATTTTCATGTGCGCAGTTTTCATTTTTCGTATAACAAGCCATATATATTTCCAAAATAGCACACTTTCCTGCAGATCAGTCAGTTGGGGTAATAGTTAGCATAGTCGACTCTCACCTTGGGGGCCAGGGTTCGAGCCTGTGTCATGGCGGTATATTTTGTAGTCTTCAAGCTAGAAGCTACTAACAAGCAGCAATACCTTCACTACAATAGCTGCCATTCGCCACAACCCAGCGTTCCATTCCTTATTCTCTCTCCATCCATGGACATAGCATTTGCAACAACTCGGATGATCTTCAGAAGTTCCTCTCCAAACTATACTCCAATCTTCTTTGCCATGGGTTCCCCGAAAAACTTTTAACTAATATAATAAGAAAGAAACCATCCTTTAACACATTCCGTATAGAAGACTTCTTAAGCAGTCTTACCACCTTCCAGCCCATGGCAAAACACTGCTTATACCATCACCTTATGTGATGGTCATTTCGATTCCACTGCCATGGCTGTCATTGCTGGGTCCTTTCGGTCCCTCGTCATCAATTGAACTAGTGTCGTTCTTGGATCCATCACTTTTTTGTTGCACACTTAAAAAATTTGAAGGAAATATTTCTCAGCAATTTTCGAAGTGCTCTAAAATACTCAGTTTTTCAATTTTAATTTTGTGTGTGTTTTTTAATTTCAAATTGTAGTGCTGTTAATATAAGTTCGTTATTAAATCTGAAATCGTCATATTTAAACCGACTTTGGCACCCTCTAAAACCTATGGTTGGACACGTTGGTTGTCTTGATGGCCCGACGTTTAACTCTATGACCTTTGACCCCCATTATGACTTTCGGAGGTCAAAAAAATTTGTTATATGGATTTATGAACTGAAAAACCGACTTTGGCACCCTTCAAAACCTATGGTTCGACACGTTTGCTGTCACGATGGCCGGATGTTTACCTCTATGACCTTTGACCTCCATATTAGCCTTGGAGGTCAATTAGTGAATAATACGGGTATTTGGGAAATACCAATGACTTGGGCACCCAATAAAACCCATAGATCGACACCTTTGTTGGAATGCTATTCTTTTTGCCACCCTTATGACCTTGACGGTGACCTTACTGGGTCAACGGGTGAATTTTCGTAAATAAAAGTGCTATTTTCGGGTTTCTCGTGTCCAAAAACCTAAGAATTGACTTCTTGGTCAATGAAATGTAGACTTTTTTCTATCTTGATTTTTTTTAACATTGAAACCCCATTTTGGTTTGGACCCACATTGTGAGGTCAAAATTGTAAAAATTTTCTTTCACTCAACAAAACTTAGGACCTTTCCCGATAAGTGTGCCAATTTTCATGAATATTGCTCACTGCAAAGATACTAAAATTACAGATAAAAAATGACGTACAACCCTTGGGACAGTCTGTATAATTAGAGTCCATTGTAATTAAAGCTGGCTTAAAATATTTATTGGTTGCCCTCAAAAACTTTTTTGTGATCGAAATCAATAATATTTTGCAAAAAATAACTTGAGAGCAAGACATCTAATGAAATAAACTATTCTTGTTGCCTGTTGCCTAAGTAATCATATAAGCTATGGCGAATGACTGCTTAACACGTTGCATAGTGGGGTATTTAAATTCATTTTAACCCTCTGTTCCGGCGGTTTTTTAAACATCACTCACTGAGCAAACCTTCCATTCGAAAAAATGCCATAACTTATTTAAAAATTAAAATTTTTTCATGCAATTTTGAATGTAATACTCACAAATAATTTCAGAATCTTTTTCTGGTGTGATTCTCCATCAAACATTTTCCCTTGTGGAGTGGAATGCCGCAAGTTGAGCACACATACCTTGTTTCTTTTCTAATTTTTCTCGTAGCGCACATTTTGCATCTTCTTGTGTGATATTTTTTCGTCCCCTTCCCCACAATAGGAACGAGGTGGTGTTTGCTAAGGTCTCTCAATAAGCGCTGTGGGTGATCTCTTGAAGGGGCCCATCCTGTTGGCTTATCATCGCAGTCATCGTCCGAGGATGATTCACTCGACTCCTGCCTACTCGCTGCCCACTCTTTGGCGGTCTGGAGCAAAAAGCCTTTGAATCGAATGCCATTATTTTTGTTTAGAGTTTTATAAACTCTGAAAGCATTAAAAAGAGCGCAATTTATTAGCCAAAGCACGACTTTCTTCGACCACTTCATTGTTTTTCTCATGATGGAGTAATAGGATAAGTACCTATCCGCCCTGTCAACACCTTTAATGCACTCATTGTATTTTAGAATACAAGTGGGTTTTTTTGATTGCATGTCCTGTAACCCAATCTTTTACCTTTGAGTTACCCATGCTGGCGTTATGAACAGTGCTAATCATTCTTACTTCCCTCTTGTCTTTCCAAACCACTAGTAACACCTCACCTTTACGAGAGAACGTGTTCTATCCCTTTTTCAAAGTTTTTGCCTCGCTCTTCAACGCGAGAGGGAGTCCCCGATTTAGTCTTATGGTTCCACACACTCTTACTTTGTTATCTAAGAGCATTTCTGCAATTTTCACACTATTATAATAGTTGTCTTGGTAGACATGATGCCAAAGATTGAGATGTGGCTTCAAAAGAGACAAGATGGTTTGTTCTAATTTTTTCCCCTCGGCTGAATAAATTTCTAAATTACTAATGTAGCCAGAATCACTTTCACAAACCATTCGAACTAGTGACCCATATTTTACAATTTTTGCAGGATTATAGGTCTTGATGTTCAATCTTCCTCTCCATGGAATCATGGCTTCATCAAGTGACAATTCCTGATTTGGTTTATACACATTTTGAAAATTTTCAACTAAGTATTCCACGGTGGGTCTTATTTTATATAGTCTATCCAAAGTATCTAAGAATGCTTCGTTATCACTAAAATGCCACGCTTTCCATATCTGCTCAAATCTGTTTCGCGTCAGTAGCTCTCTAAATATTTTTGTTTCGATGAAAGGATCTGTACTCCAATACTCCTTCAGTGTATCTTTCCTCACTTGACCCATCAGAATCAAAATAGAAAAGAATTTTTCATTTCAGCCATGGTTATGTTTGACCACTTCCCTGTTTTTGGCGATTCTTTGTATTTATGCTTATTTTGACAGTAATTCAAATTGGATTGATGGCACATCATTTCAAAAAAATCATTACCAAGAAATAATGAGGCTACGTCAAGGATGTTAGTGGAATTTTCTGGTAATCACTTCACTCCAGGTTGGCCCAAAAATTGCTCTAAATGTCTCTCAAAATCTATTTTTTCCCATGAAGTAGAACTTCCTGCCAAAGCATTGTCTTCATTTTCACTGGCATCGGAGTCACTTTCACTGATAACTAGGGGAATAGGTTTTCTAGTTTTCATATTCACCACAACATCAGAATCGCTTTCACTTTTGTCATTATATTCGTCATACCCTAATGGTACATCTGACAAATCATCAGCACACAAGTCTAACAAAATTTCTTCTTCATCCAAAGTGTTGTCCTTCCGATGTGATGCCATAGTATGGAATATTCTTATGAGTGGTTTTTAGAGCACAAATGCGAGCAAACCTTCAAGCGATAAAAACTTGACACCAAATGTTCTATTCACTTGGACTCAGGGAAACACCAACTGCTCTAGACACATTGGGAGAGGAAACTAACCCAGAGGCAAGAAACAAGTAAGAGAGCATCATCTTCCTCCATGGCATGGACGAAAAGAACTGGGGGCCTCATTGTGAGTCTCCCAGTTCCTTTTGTCGAGAATGTTTATGTTGACGGAGCAGAGCAGTCCACTTGCTGAGAGTGCATCTCGAAGAAGCAGCGATGAAGATAAGGGTCAAACTCGCTAGATAAAACAAGGCCATGTGGATAAACTCTTTGGAAATAATGAGCCAAGTGTGTGGGGTAACTCAAGGAAAAAGATAAATAAGATGCTAACTCTGGTAAGAAGAGGAACTACGATTCTGGGTGGAGGTGTTGAGAATGGAAATATGTGCCTATTCGGGCGTAATGCCTTTGGTTTAAACATGATTAAAAAGCTAATGTTTAGAATATAACTTTACCCAATCAAACGTTATGATGCATCAATTCGTTATGAATAACGAACAACAACTGAAAACCTACTAACGAATACAGATTGCACGCTTTAAAATTGTTTTGGTTGACGCGCCTAGATGACGAGAATCTTCGTCATCCGTCCGGAACGTTCGGGAAAAAAATGACGAGAATTCTCGCCATCCGTACGCAACGTGTTAAGAAGTCAAGAAATTATTTTTAAGAAAAATTTTTTTTTCGTAGAAATATTGTAGTATGACATAATTGTATGGTAATCAATCTTATAAACATGAAATTAGCGAACTAATAGATTCGCTATTAACATGAACTCCAAATTTAAACCCGCAAGTGCCTTTAAGCCTTCATTTATAACTAAAAACCATCAGTCACGTTTGGCAAAGTTTTTCGCCATTTAGTCAGATTTTGGAATTGATGGGAAACATTTCTTGGACCTTCTATTCCAAAAATTGCACCCCATTTGTCTCAAAAGTAGGGATGTGCGAATAGTATCCGCGAATACTCTAATACTAGATAGTATTCGATATTCGAGATCTCGAATAGTTATGCCAAAGGTGCCGTCTCGAATACCTCGAATACTTTGAATTTCGCGTCATACACTCGCTCGCACGTCGTTGGTAGTTGACTCGGAAAAATGAGGAGAACTCTAGTCGTTTACAGAGTCCTCTAGATTGCTCTCTCAACACTACTCTCTCATCATGTCGAGTCGTCGCATAGGCTTCCACTATGGCAACCACGACGTCCGCCATTTTCAGTGTAAATACTCCGTTTTCCCATAAGGAGATGTGGTAAAATTTCTTCGTTTTTTTGGTAAGCGAAGAATGTTGGTAATTTTCGGATAGGTGATATTGATTTTCGAAACCTTCAGTAACATAAGTACAAATTTTCTAGGCATGACAACAATGTAAACGGCGAAAATAAAGGTAAAACCAGGGCAAAGGCTAAACGTATTACGACCTGATCGAACCCTTGTTTTAATGGGTTGACACCCAATGGCGCTAAATAATCACTGAAAATATTATTAACGGAAACTCTTACCCTCAATAAAAAGGCTCTTTGCAAAATATGTACTGACACAAGCAATTCCGCCGCGAGTTTAATGACTGAAATCTGATAGTAGGACAGCGGGTAGATGGGCGTAACCAGCTGGAGACGGCCTTTCAGCGGCGTAGTGCGGTGGGATAGGACCCCCCTGTCCCCCGGAGAATATGAAAACACAGTTACTTTGATTAATTTAAAAAACAAAATATTGAGAAATGACGAGTTTACAAAAGATTTCTTTGACAAATAGTTTTTTCGATCATCAACCCGAACGAAATTCCTGGCTACCCCCCCCCCCCCCCCCCTTAGAAGGGAAAAGAAATTAAGCTCGTAACGAAAATTTTAAAGAAATTATTTAAAAACTTATATTCGCATAAGACATGTAACAAATTTAAGTCATTCTCTTCATTGTATAGACCAATGAAACGCTGTCATAATTTACTTACAATTTTGACTTCTTCATTCTTTGCAAAAATGTTACTACTTGAAAGACCACGACATGTCCTCCTTGCTTTGATCCTGGGTACCAATGGAGCAGCGAGGGTGGTTATGGGGGATAAATTCCTCCCCCAGAGATCAGAGAAATTTTTAATTTTAATCCATTTTACTTAATTAGATTAATATTACTAATAGAATAGTGTAAGGACTAATAAAATATCCCTCAGAAAGCCATAAAACTCACCATTTATCTTAAAATTCGCCAATTTACTAATCTCGCACTGACCGCTTATCCTGGAGGGTATTCCGTTCCCCCACACACCCTGGTATTAGTTGCACCTAAACCCACCCCCCCAGTCTTAAGTACTACCTGGGCCCCTGCAGGGTACTCACATGGATGGATCTGCTCAATACCAAATGCCAATGATAGAAACAGACAAGAGGGCATATCTGTTCCAATGATAGTAGTATCCAGCGGTCTGGGGTCCTGATGGGGGGAATTCAGAGGTCTTCCTTGGAAAATTTTAGGGAACTGCGTGCCCGAAAATGGATTTTGACAATTTTCTCGCTCTTAAATAGTAGATAAAGTTAATAAAAAATACTATGAAAATTGAGAAAACTAATAATTTATTATGGAGCTGGTATCTCTTTAATGAATTTGTCCCAGAAACAGCACTGAAATCTAAAAAAAAGAAACTAAATACAATCTTTCCAAATGACCATTCCAAATAAGCACTTGCAGTTTTTTTTTTTACCTTCTGGACACCTAACTCACTTCATTTAATTTACAATGAGTATGCAGTAAAGAAAGCAACCAATGAACACAAAACTTTTTATAATTACAAAAAATATTGGTGCAAGTAACCTAAGTAATGAATATCTTTTTTTAATTACACCTTTAATATCCCCTCAAGATGGAGCAGGGCCCCCCTAAGCTTGGGTGACTCAGAGATTGCCAACCTGGCCAGTCCGCCCTTGTACCCAAATAGCAATGCGAGCCGGAATCAGGCTTGCAGCAACCTAGAAAAAACAAACTTGAATCACGGTTTAACAACTTGCTTATTATCATCCCTATGCAAGCCCTTCCACTGTTTACTGCATTACTAATTGAAAAAAAAATTAATAACTACAAGCCTAGGTGAACCACTGGGGTCTTTTCCTGGGAAATACACCCATGTCTCGTATAGCGCAAGGGATGCGTTCCTTGGGGTCTTTGCGCTATACGAATTTGCGTTATACGAGAGCGTTTTAACATAGGGAAGATAGGGATGCGTTCCTGGTAGCATAGGTCTTGGGTATTGAATTTCCTCTAAAACATCTATATTCCCATAAAAAGCCTTAGAAAACATTATTTCTATAAATATTTATAGTTTAAAACATCTTTAAAGATAGTATTCACGCATTCAAAGACTTTTATTCACGTTAAAAAAAATTCTTACGTGCTTTCGAAATTCCGTCCTGTCGTGCGGGTGGGCTAACATCTGCTATCTCAGGGGATCGTAATGCGTTGCCGGCAGTTGATGATTTTTCAAACTAGTCTAAAAACAACTATTGTGTCACCCAGGCCCTTTTGTCGCTCATCGAAATGACAGGAAAATGCTACTTTAAATGCCATTTCATAGCTAGCGGAGTTTATGAATGATAAATCATTTTAATTTGAAGTCCTCCGAGTCATTAGCAGCTACGTGAAACAGTCTTTAAATGCCTTGAAACCTGACCCAGGTTTTCCTTCCCTGAAAATGAATGAACGAGAATGCATTCTTTTCCAAAAGAATATCGTCTCATCAACACTAAAAACTAGTTGAGGGGGAAAGGAGCCACTTTCAATAACAGCTTGGAGTTCATCAGAAAATGTTGTGGTGACTGCGCTATCAACACTTGCAGATTCACCTGATATCGCCGCACTGAAAATACCTGCTTGCCGTTTAAATTCTGGAACCAACCGGAGCTTCCACTTAATGTCTCGGAGCGATTACCACTCTCGTCTTTTTGTACTGATTCACCATGAACTTTCCGTATGTGTAGACCGCTTGGTTGAAGTTGGTGCGGCTGAGGTCACTGATATTTTAGCTTCGTCTTTATTCAGAATAAGGCATCGTGAGTTTAAACTTCCGCGCAATATCGCTTTGACGCTCTCCACTTTCAAAGCAATTGACCTCTCTCAAGTCCTCTTCCAGGTTAATGGTTTTTCTTGATAAATTCTTGATTTTTCTACACGCATTCCTATTTTTTGCCATATTCTCTTGGTGTTTACCCTGTATGGCTCTATCTAAATCACCTTCTTCTGCTGAACTGTATTCCTGAGACGCAGAAGGGCTATGACTGCGGGGAGGGAACGAAGCCATTGTGTTTAAGACTCTATAGCGGACCCTTTTATGTGTTGATGCTATTCATGCTCAACTCGGTCACCGCTCCATTTCTCCCCCGTGAATACCGATGACCTTGAAGGCTTTAGCGTAGACTCTCTACCTGGAAGTCAATCGCCCGGTAACCTACGACGGCAAAAATACGTCTCAAACCGTATTGCTGAAAAAAACTCATATCCACTAGCCCCACGCTTAATTAACGATCTAAATTATTTATTATCATTCTGTTAAGGAGACGAGATAAATCTTCGGTAGGCCGGCTATCTAGACCCAATGACGAGTAATACTTTTGGCAATTGCGCAGCAATGAATTTCGATTAATATATGTATAAACAAAAAAGAAGATTTGAGGCAAGAAATAATATTAATATGCGTAAATTGATAGAAATTTCGTGTGTACTTAGCGCAAGTTCACGTTTTATCACGAGAGCGTTTAAGATTTTTGATTAGGCTACACTGCGTTGCAATGTTTCCCCGAGGAACGAATTTGCGCTATATCGAAATTGCGCTAATCGAAATTGCGCTATACGAGACATGGGTGTAGGTCCTTGGAATAGAGAACACATAGCAAAAGAAAACAATTCTAAAATGAACATCCATACAATTCCTTGAAAAGTAAAAGTAGAACAAAATCTAACAGGGGATCATGTCAGACCATTCTCAAAAAACCTAGTACGTACACTAAGACGCACTCCTGCAATTAAATCAACATAAAAAATTTGTGGGATACAATGAATGAACGCCTAATAACACAACATAGCTCCGTGAACAGTTAATTGTGATTAATAACAGCAGTAGGTAATACTTAACTAGACATATAAAATTAACTTCTACAATCTGAGTTGACACAAGGGTACTAACTTTCAAATTCCAAGCAGACGCATTTGGTAAAACATTTATTTATGACTGAAAAAGAGATCATTTCTCCCATAATATCCCAATCCCAGATAATATATTCGTGATTATAAGCAATTCCCATCTCTGCTTAAGGTGAAATGAAGTGAAACATAAGATAAATAAAGAAGAACCAAAGTGCTCATATTAAGGCCAAAATGCCTAATTTATACCGGGGCACTAATGTAGGAATAAAATTCAATCTATATATGACATGAACTATTTTGCTATTAATCCAAAAAAGATTACTGAAGTCTTTTATGACCAGGACACAACTCCTGTAATGGCATGCCCATGCATTTTGTAACAAAACACTCAAAAGTATATGATAAGAAATGGAAATAAGTCTTCCTTCTTAGTTAGCTTCAAGTCAGCTAGATTGATGTGACTTTTGTCAACAGCAGGCTCCTCATTTAGTCCACTCTTGTCTCAATTCAATTCCGTGAAAGATTTAAAACAGGACATCTCTGTTAGCCTACTGAAATATGCCATGGAATAAAATACAATTTCCATACACTTAGGTATCAATATCCTTAAATTGGAGATTAATGTGAATGACATCCATATCTTAGTAGTCATTTTTTACATCCTCATCATATGCTTAGGATAATTAACATAATTATAGAATGATTTCCATACGTCTGCATAATAGTTACAAAAATTTAACATGCATGAATCACCTAAGTTTATTCATGAGTCCTTTGATGTGATCTCATGTGTTCTCTCTAAACAAGTGGACTAGTAGTAGTACTATATGGGAATAAATGTGAAAAATGGCTCTTAATCTTGACAATATCCCACACAGCACACTCAAAATTTATACCGTATAAAAGTTGCATAAATGGATAGGTATAATATGCAAATAATATTCCGTCGATTATGCACATAATATGCGAATAATATGCACATTATATTTAAATATTATGCCGCCGTAAACTATTACTATAATATTGACATAATATGTATATTATTACATTGTTAGTAACATTTCATCGTTAATTATGATTCATATAAGAATCATAAATCAGCAGCCACCCAGCAAACTCAAAAATCCTCTTCAGTATAAAAGTTACATAAATGGATAGGCATAATATGCAAATAATATTCCGTCGATTATGCACATAATATGCGAATAATATGCACATTATATTTAAATATTATGCCGCCGTAAACTATTAATAATATTGACATTGTATGCATATTATTTCGTTGTTAGTAACATTTTATCATTAATTATGATTCTAATAAGAATCATTAGTTAACGGCCACCCAGCAAACTCAAAATCTATTCAGTATAAAAGTTGCATAAATGGATACGCATAAAATGCAAATAATATTCCGTCGATTATGCACATAATATGCGAATAATATGCACATTATATTTAAATATTATGCCGCCGTAAACTATTAATAATATTGACATAATATGTATATTATTTCGTTGTTAGTAACATTTCATCGTTAATTATGATTCTTATAAGAATCATTAATTAACGGCCACCCAGCAAACTCAAAATTCTTTTCAGTATAAAAGTTGCATAAATGGATACGCATAAAATGCAAATAATATTCCGTCGATTATGCACATAATATGCGAATAATATGCACATAATATTTAAATATTATGCCGTCGTAAACTGTGATTGTATCCGTAAAAATCGATGATCATACATCCTCTGTATAAAAAAATGTGAAAAATTATGTTTTAATATATCACTAACAATTTCGTATCGTTCGCAGAATACTCCGCAATTATTATTATTGTTTTATTTTCCACACCGGCATACTCCGGTCTGGCGAGGTAGGCAGCTTGGTAGCCATATTGCCGTTGCGTCACGTTGCGTCGTTGTTAGCCTTAGTCGTTGTTGTTCGCATTGTTAACAGTTGTTAGTCATTGTTAGTTGTTGCCGTAGCCATATTGCCGTAGTTGGGTGAATTGAACGTATGTATATTGAAAAATCTAAGATTAATGAGGAAAAGATGGGTTTACGGAGCTATTTTATGTCACAGTACTATTCTGGTAACGCATGTACGATAAGGAAAAATAAACTTCATGGTATGAAGAACAGGACTTTATTTAAAATCAAAGTAAGTACACGTGAGTCGTTGTCGTTTGTCATAGGGTTTGCAAGCAAATCTGAAATTATTACGCTCCTAATTTTGAGAGTTATTCCCAGTTTTTAATTACCTAAATGTATATATTATGACGGTACTTTTTCAGTCAGAGTCCCAGCTTGAAAAGTGAAGGAAGGCTATTCCAAGGAAAGACGATGTTTTGGCACTTAGGTACTGATCCAGGTTGTGAGCTGCACTTTCGCCCTGAAGATATCACATACTTGATGATACATGCATATAATTATTTTAATTTGTGATTATTAGTGACAATGTCATCTTTATTGTTTCCGAGTGTATTTTCAAGAACGGCTTGCTTACATCGTTTGCGTGATTGCTCGCCACAACTCTATGACTTACAGAGACAATTATGCGATTAGAAGACCTTTTTGTGGTTTGGAATCACATTTTGGACCATTTATAATACATTCGTTAAGAAAAGACCGTAGATGTTCAACCATGCGGATGTCATGGAAGGAATCATCGCGAGTGTTGTGATTGTGAATTCGTGTGACATACTTCGTGCTTTTTAATCTCAATTTCATGAGTAACGATTATGGAAGGGTGAATGTTTGCCTTTAGATATCATTTATATGTTATTTCAACCAAATTTGCGATGATATAGGACTCCTAACTGAATGTTTGAAAATTTGTGATACAACGCTGAAGGTATGAGGATTGTGCCCTGTTTTAGTGCAATGTACCTATGGTGTCTCTAGATGAATGATTATTAAATTTCTCCTCGTTTCCAGAAATCACTTTTTATTTATGTAATTTTCGAATATAATGTAACTGCATATTATCACACATCAACGGTATAAAATGTGCATAAAAGGTACGTAGATATGGTATATATGTGCATAATATGCAACTATATGGCAGCCCACATCAATGGTATAAATCATGCATAAAATGTACATAAAAGGAGCATATAAATGGTATATATGGGTATAATATGTGCATATATATAGCCACATCAACGGTATAAATTGTGCATAATATGTACATAATATGTGCATATAAATGGTATAATGTCCGCATAAATTGCGATATATGCGCATAATATGCGGAATATATGCACTGATGGAATGGCATAATGTTTGCATATATACGGAATATATGCACCTTTTATGTACATAAAAGGTGCATATAAATGGTATAATGTCTTCATATATTCCGTATATATGCAAACATTATGCCATTCCATCAGTGCATATATTCCGCATATTATGCGCATATATCGCAATTTATGCGGACATTATACCATTTATATGCACATATTATGTACATATTATGCACGTTTTATACCATTGTGGTGGCATAATATTCGCATAATATTTGAATATTATGTGCATATTATTCACTTTGTGCTGTGTGGGATGTTAAGCAAAGGTAAATAAATTTTTTAAAGACCGAACCATGCACCTTTTAGAAGTGATGTAAGAATCTTTCTCTTACTTGAAAATTCATTAAAATCTTAGGTAAGAAGTGTTCTTGGAAATCACTCCTGCAAATTAAGGACTTCTAAGGATATTTAAACCAGAAAGCTCTGATACTAGGTGGTAAATTATAATAAACTTTGCTCTTTTTATGCCAAAATAATGAAATATCTGATATAACAGTTGATTTTATATCTCTATATAAGACAACTTAATGCAAACATGTTTCACTAGAATGTGTAAAGCCGTCAACAATCCACATTAACCACGACTCAACTGGTAGATAACCAAGTATTCATGGTATAAACATTATACATATTGGTAATGATAAAATGTGTATATGCCAAAGAGGGATATATGCAATAAGAACTGATTAGTCATCGTATCAACACACAAACAAACAAAGAGGGAAAAACCACTTAACCAGGCCAAATATACCTATGTCAGAGCATTAGAATAAAGGTGCTTCCATGCTATTGAATAGATTGAGAATTCCATATCAGCAACTCATCTTCAAATTTGATGTAAAGAACTCAAAAATGTAACCACTTATTTGAATTACCAGAGTAAAGCAATGGAATAGGTAGTTAAGAGGTAATCATATAAAAAATTACTCTTGTATAAAATACATCAAGGCCAGGTAAACACTGACAGAGGTGATGCTCTAATAACTAGCTATGTGGAGCAACATCAAACACTTGCTCATAAATAAATAATATAGATGACACCCTATGGAATCAGTTTTAACATAATAGAAGTTCAATATGATTTATACTGAGCGTTGAACTTGAATATAGAAAAAACAGACAACAAGTTAGAAAATTTATGAAAAAATACATTTTGCTACTCCAGATATATTCTCTCATTAAGCAAAATACATGGTGACACCACAATGCCAATGCAGAAGATGATTGCTGTGAATATAACGCTGCACATGCTTCTTCTGCTTAGGTTATTTGGACATGAAATGCAGTAATTGTATCTTATCGTTGTAGAAGTCGTTCCATTATATAGCCATCAATTCATAACAAACATGATACAACAGGCAGCATTGAATCTGGAACAAAGGAATAATCTTGGTGACATCAACTGAGTGAACTTGAGTAACATATAAGAATAAAACAAATCACCACTGGTATTCACATAACATGCATTTCAATTTAATGCACAATATATGCACTGCAGAACACCTTGGTAAGAGGACTATCCACTTAGAAAATAAAAAAAGCTAATCCATACAATATTATGGGCCAAATTCAGTACCAAAATATTCTTAAGCACTCTATTTAGGAGGATCTGAATTCAAGATATTGCCCACCCTGTTCTCTAAATGATGCAACAAGATGATGAGCCCAGATATGAAGAAACATTTATGCACATTATTGAATAAGACACTCAAGTTAAATGCAATAGAAGCATAATTATAATAGCATCCAAAGTATATTAATCAAGAAACGATACTGAATTTCAAAGTGTCAGAATGACTTTAGCAAACACGATGGTAGTTCTCAAATCAGACAGTCACCAAAACAGCTTAACATAAGAGCAACCAGTGACTCCATTTAATTACTCCAGAAGTATTTTGAAAACACTTTTTCAATGTAAAGAAGCAATTTGGATGCTATGGAAGTAATGAAAAATGGTATAACTGAAAAATTGTCCCAATATAAGCAAAGGCAATGTGAAAAAGAACTTGCAATAGATATAGTTTAATCTTACATTCAAGAAAACTTGTCAATTTGAGAAGCTACCTTATTTGATAGATGATAAGCATTAGCAAAGACTGCATGCTTATTTTACAATAAATGTGCTGATTTCTCAAAATATAATAGATGAATGAGAATGTTAACAAATACGTCATTTAAAAATATACACATGTAGTCATATCTCAGCAAAATACCAAGTCCAGGTGACATGTATGGAAGATAGGAAAGAATTGACTTACACCACCTAAAGACAATAAAATGAGGCATAATAGAAACAGACAAACTATGTACAAGAGATTTTAGAAGTCCATGACTCAGGGTAATATATGTGCTTATGACATGAATAAACACACAAATAAAGACATGCTCATTATCTCCAGCTCATAAGAATGCATGTAGTCTTTAAAAAACACATAACCTATCCTAGAAACAAGACCTTGGATTCATCCAGCCTTTGACTATGCCAAACATGAATTACACACATGTGATTTTTTCCAAGGAAAACTATTGAGAAACCACTGGTCAATGATTTTGGTGTCAAACAAAAAATTTGCATCATTTCACATTTTAATATAGCATTGAAGTACTCTCTCAAAGAAGTAAACAAATGGGACTTTAACAATGAAAATAGCAATGAGGTACTTCTTAATTAATTACTAAAAAGTCCTCTTTATTTTCTTCCTTTAGCCGCAGTAAGTTCAAATATGGTATCACAAAATGAAGGTAGATTCAAAATCATTTGAATTGTCAATATCAGCAATGTTTTTGATTTGTAAATTAGTTCACAGACCCCAAGAATACAATGAAGCTACGAAGGGAAAGTAGAGATATCACTTGCTTGTGCATGCTTGCCACTTCTTACTTTGTACAAAAGTGAACCAATAATTAAAGAGTATGTTTAATTACCACTTCCTTTTAATAATAATACTTCAGGCAGCGCCTGACACTGAGAACCTAAACTATTGAATGGACGATGAGGATACATAAATGCTTTGTTGATGCCATTCCCTAATAAATGCCCTGGCATCACTATCAATCCACCAGTTGTTTGTAAGAAACATTTCCAATGAACCCATTTATAAAGGGATCGATAGTACTTGTACAATCATATTTTTACAGCCTAGAGCTAATCGGTAATTGTCTCTCAGGCTGGTTAATAATCTAAACAGGACAGCCGTTAGCGCTACTTTTGAATAATTTCATAATTTAATCGTCATAAGAAGAGATAAGTGGGCAGTGAAACTTGTGCTATCTGTTGAGCGTAGGTATGTGGGTGACAGCGAAGGACGATGGAATTGAAAATGCTACTCAAGATGAACAAAAGAAAACAAAGCCCAACAACCAGATGACTGATAGACAATAACCCAATTGAACGGTGCCACAATACTTCGTTATCACCAATAATAATACCATTCATCACAATGCACTGACACTGATAACATCATAAACACACTCTCTCAGCAAATGCCAATAGCATGAATAACAGAACAACCTTAATACGTACATACCACACTCGATGGCTCTTCAACTTCAGCATAGGAAAAGACTTTCAATTCAAGACCGGCAATCGAATATTAGAGGTCTCCTCTTGGTGTAATAGGCTTCGGACGATTCGCGACGTCGAAAATCGTCGGAACATCATTGGGCTTTTAATATTTTCCAGCCTCTCTTCCGAGCGGATTCAAATTTTGATTCGTATAAGTGCACCTGTGGCAAGGAAAACTCGCAGGAAAATGTTTTCATAATGATTAAATGGCTAAATAAATACATGCATGTAATATATGTTGACTATAGTATTAATTAAGGAAGGTTTCGCGGCTTATAAATCGCATGTAATTACAAGGTGTAAAATCCAACATGGATTCGAATGCAATTACCTACAAACATACGTTACCAACAACATAGTTTCAAAAGGGAAATGAATATTACATGATTTCAGTAAGTCTTTAATAAAAACTGGTATCATTGATTGTATCACACGTGAATTTCCTCATGATATTTCAAACGTGAAAGCACTTATATGTTACAGGTATAACTTTCAAGGACACAAGTACAACTTTCACGCGACGAAATAATAACAACTTACCACATTCCATCATGTGAATAAGTTGCGTATTCTAGTTTATTGTTTAAATTAATCAATTGAATGTAGCACCGGTTACTTGTATCAGTATTACGACACTATCAAAGTTTAAAAACCATTGACACAAATAACCTTATACCTATACATGAAAAATCTCAACAATAGCAGGAATTATCATTCAATCTTTTCTGTTTACATTACGCACAACGTTTAACTGATTGGCAAAGGTATTAATATTTGAAGTAAATCACAGCCTTTCATCAAATTAAGCCGAAACTAAGTCAGAATTTGATCTACATATGAATACTTACCCAATACATTGAATTACATCAACTTCTAACTCACCTCACAAATAGTGGAAGACGGCTATGGTTGCCACTAATCCATCCCCCACATTTGTAGCCATTTAGCCCTTACCTGAGGATTACCAGGAAAAATAAAAGCGCGGAACACATCCCTACAACTAATGGAACAGTTTGGTGCAGAAGAACCGCCCATCTCTCTTATTTATCAATTACAAAAATGGAAAAAACTGCACCAACTCGACGTTACGCCTATGCTACAACACAGACCGCCATTAATGATGAGAGTGAAGATGGCCGACTGCGACGACTCAACTTCGTAGTTATTATATGGCAATATCTATAGTCTGGTCGTTTAGTGCATGCAGCGCCGTTTTAGGCAAGCTGACGAACTACATCAAATTCGCGGGTTAGAGCGGTGAAAAGAGTTCGACGTGGGGAACCGAAATTGATCGGGTGAAAAAAATCCGAAAATCCCAGGTGTACCTCAGGAGATCAGGAGAACCTCAGTGCCGTGGGATAGTGACATTGGCGGATTTCCCACGATCTGCTATTCCCTCCATTCAGCATTCACCCCACCCAATCTGACGATTTCCTCTTCTCCGAAATCAAACATAAGGTCCCAGCTCGTGCAGGGATCGTATTACGAAGACCTTAGCTTCGAAAAAATATGAAGTTACCGGAAAATAATAGAATCGCGTTTCACCCTTCCCTCTTTCTCCCTCACTGACCATTTTCCCGCATCCATTTTTTGATAAAAATAAGACGAGGTGTTTGCCATGTGTCCTTTGTGGCTAATAACGACAGGCACTTATTTTGAATCTTCCTCAGGCGATGAAACCACCATAGTGAGAAACTCAGTGCTGTGGGATAGTGACATTGGCCCATTTCCCACGATCCGCTATCCCCCTCCATTCAGCGTTCGCTCCACCCCCTCCGACGATTTCCTCTTCTCCGAAATCAAACAAAAGGTCCCGGCTCGCGCAGGGATCGTATTACGAAGACCTCAGCTTCGAAAAAAATATCAAGTTACACGAGAACCATAAAACGCCCCCCCCCCCTCTACTCACCCACTGGCCTTTTTCTGCTTACCTGCTTCGAAGTTCCCCATTTCTGGAGGTCAACTGCTGCATGAGTCATCTACTAGCCCAAAAGTTGTCTAACAATGACTTTCGGCAATTGATATTACACTTTTATTGGATTGAAATATTGGTAATATGCGCGTAATTTAAGAAAGAATAAGACCAAACACGACATATTTCTGACTTTATTTAAGCATTTTACGCAGGAAAATAAATGCCGGAAAGACGAAGAAATACGACGGAGGCTTAGCATTTTGGCGTAATGCTCAAATAGGGTGCTTACTTATTTTTTTTTGGCCTAAATCGAAATATTAATACTCCTGGAGTACGTATTTCACGCTTTTAGACTATTACATGACGATATCTATTTTTCGCGATTAAATGAAAAGTGAACATTTTCAAGCGCGCGAAAACGCGACGGGTTAGTATGAAAAGTTAGCCGGGAAAAACTCCGCGTGACGTCGTTCTGCTTCCCGCTGCCGCGAGTGAGGTGACCTTGGGGCGAGGCTCTGAGCGCTAATACGACGCAGGATGCTAGCGCTTGGCTAAAATAAGGATTATTAATACCTTATCAAGCGAAGAAAACTTTCTGACCTTAGCCAGTTTTAATAAGTGATTATTAAGACATGTTTTCCTGAGCTTCGTGCCTCATGCATGCATTGGTAACCTCAGACGATGTAAAACTCCTATCCTCTCGTGTCGAAACTTGGTCCCTGTTGTCGCGTGGTTGGCGGTCGCAACATTATTTTGGTGTCAGGTGTTTTGGGGAGTTAAAAAAAAATATTGTAGTCTCGAGCCCGTACTAAAATTTATCATTTAAAACAGTGGTTAATTTAGAGACAATTTTGAAATTTATTTCCATTCAATAATGCTTGCATTGAACTAGTCGTGATGTCTAAACCTTCGCGTTGTTTGATTTTCGCATTCAGTCTCACTGGAATCTTGTTGCTTCCGCTTAACTTTCATGAACTAATTTTGCCATAGTTTGGGGCCCTTCCGAAATTTTGTTATTTTTTTACCGTTTGCCTCAATTTTCCGCCATGGCTTGGCCTAGTTATTCTTCCTCAAACCCCTTTTCCCCCTATTTTGAATCATCGTGCATGAGGGAATCCACTAACCTACTAGAATTTGACCCTTTTGTGAATACGATTAATCCTGCTCCCTCCTATGTTCCCCCTTCCCTTCAGTTTGCATCTGCTCCAAACACTTTAGGGAGTCATGTTTATTTCGTTCGATGATGACGTGTCTGTCGAAACATTTTTAGAAAGGTTAAAAATAACAAGCCACCTTAGTTCTTGGAATGAAACTCAAACCCTTTGCGTAGCCCGTTTGCGACTACATGGTTCCGCAGCAGAGTATGCTTTTGCTAATCCACATATGTTAGAAAATTTTGAAAGCTTTTCCAGCTGCTTACGCAAGAGATTCGCGTCTCACACCTCTCCCTAGAACGGATGTTTTCAAATTGCATTCAATTACCGCTTGAATCTGTAACTACTTACTCAACCAGGTTAAGAAAAATTGCGCGCCAATTGCGAGAATCTATGAAGGAACCAAATTCTGAGGCCGTAAAAGCAATGATAGAAACTAGGGTTTTGAGTCAGTTTCTCTTGGGCTTGAGAGAAGAGATTGGGCGTTTCGTGCTAGTCCGTCATCCCAAAAGCTTACTAGAAGCAGAAGAGCAGGCGTTAGAAGAGGAATCTAATGTAAGAAATTATGCTAGTAAGGTTGCTCAAATGTCATCCTTGCAAATGAATTCTCAACCCCCATGGTACCCCCCTCATGAAATTTCCGGAAGAACGCAGGGCGCGGGTTTCAATACTCTCCTATCACAGGGTAGCCACGTTAATGCAGTACAGAATTCTAGAAGCAGTGGCGTATCGCCGAATAGTAATTCCACGAATGTCCACACTCCTCCTCCAATTGGACCCAGATGGTCGCAAGCTAGAGCGGGAATAGCAAATCCCCGAAATTCCGAAAATTGCTTTTCTTGTGGGAGAGCGGGCCACTTAGCACGTAATTGCCGCACTAAGATTCGAACCTGTTTTCACTGCGGAGAGAAGGGACATATTTCACGTGACTGCTCTCTCCTGTGTTGTGGCATATGTAAAGACGTTGGTCACCGTCCTATCGACTGCCCACAGCGCGAAAACCGTACTCAATCGGGAAATGGGATAACCCCGACCATCGGGTCGGGGAAGACTTCATCCTAGCCGTCACACCGGCTAAGGGAATGACGATTAGCATGCAGATAATGTGAAGATCGCATCAATTTCTAGTGGAAACGGGTGCTGCAGTTACAATAATACACGAGCGAATCTTCCCTTTCGGAGAATTGGGCGTCTCTCCGTATCATCACGTAGTAAAAAGCGCGTCAGGTCACGCTTTACCAATCATTGGTCAGAGTAACATACCTTTTTGCATGGATAATCTTATATATTATCATGATGGGTTAATTATAAACTTAGGAAAAACGGACTATGACGGCATTCTCGGATTAGATTTCATGAAAAAGTACGGAAGTAAAATCTCCTTAGCAGATAACACCATGACGGTAGGAGCAGATCACAGGTTGCCTTTGGAACCTAAGGTCCTCGAACCATCCGAAATTGATTTGATTTCTTTTGATGATCCCGAGCTAGAATCAAGCGAAGAGGTCGGGAGACCGATGCAGTATGACACCTCATCTCATACCTTGAATGACGTTGTAGAGAATAGTGAGAGTGCTAGTCTTGAACAAACCGAAATTGATTTGATTTCTTTTGACGACCCCGAACTAGAATCAAGCGAAGAGGTCGAGAGACCGGTGCGGTACAATACTGCACTTCATAACTTGAATGACTTTGTAGAGAATAGTGAGGGAGTCAGTCAGCTAACTTCATGTGATCTTCGATTTGACCGAGTTGAGGGCGCGGAGACGCCGGTGCATCCCGTAGATGCATCCCATAACTTGAATGGCCTCGTAACTCAGGAAATATCCAGTGATCTCTCGTGCGTTAGCCATAGCGAAAGCAAATGGTCGAGCGAGGTTTCATCTGGCCTTAAAGAGAAAAACGAAAGTTTAACGAAGATTTCAGAGCCTGCATTTAAGGAAGATTGCGATATTAGTAGAGATGCAACAGTGCGTTTAATGACTAAAGTAAAGATACCTTCCTTATCCTACACTCTGGCCCTTGCTCAGCAGAAAGACTTAAGTGGCAAAGACGTTTTGATAGAATGGGAAAACGGGGATGCAATTATACCTCGAATGCTAGCAAGAGTAAGAGAGAACGGAGAGATTCCGTTAATGTTGTGTAATATAGGAAACAGCGAGCAAGTACTTAGCAGGGCTAAGGAAATCAAAGTAGAGTTAGTGGAGGAGTGCATGATTCCGACAGTGAATAATATTTCGGGCGAGGACATAGAATTGTGGCCAGAAGAACCTCAACAGGTGGATCTATTGTCCCTGTTTAACTTTCAAGCCGTGCCACCAGAAGCACTAAAACCCTTAAAAAATTTAATCCTTGAATTTTGTGACATATTTATGCATGGAAACGCTTCCTTAGGCTGTACTAGTTTAGTTCGGCATACGATAGAAGTAGAAAATACCAAGCCCATTAAAAAACGGCCGTATCGTGTTCCATTTTTTCAGAGGGAGTTTCTCGATCAGGCGATAAAGGAAATGCTGCAGGCAGGAATAATATCACCCTCAAAAAGCCCCTGGTCTGCACCAATTATACTAGTCGGAAAGAAATCCGCGGACGGAGGTCCTATTAAGTAAAGACCTTGTATCGATTATCGCGCACTAAATAGCGTGACCAAGAAAGAAGTATTTCCTATGCCGAACATAGACGAGATATTGGGTGAACTGGGCGGTGCCCGTTATTTCTCCACTATGGATCTTTGCAGCGGATACTGGCAGATTGAGATGGATGACCGTAGCAAAGAGTACACAGCTTTCAGTACATTAGATGGCCATTTCCACTGCAATCGCCTGGCATTTGGCTTGGCGAACGCCCCATCCACCTTCATGCGCCTAATGTCAACGGTTTTAGACGGATTGACTCACCGTGGCTGTGTGTGCTATCTAGATGATATTCTTCGGTACGATTCGACTCTTAAAGAACACATAGCGGGTATTCGTGAGGTTTTCTCCCGACTCCGGGGTACAAGATTAAAACTGAAGCCACAAAAATGCAATTTCTTTCAGAAAGAAGTAAATTTCTTAGGCCATCTTGTCACTTGCGATGGGGTCAAACCAGACAAAGAAATAATTTCCTCTATTAGTAATTTCCCAATAACGGAGACTGTAAAGGCTGTGCAATCATTCCTCGGTTTAGTAGGGTATTATAGGCGGTTCATTCCAAACTTCGCCATGATTAGTTGCGTCCTAACACGACTAGTGAAGAAAGGAGAGAAATTTTTTTGGGGTACTGAGCAGCAAAATGCTTTCCAAAAATTAAAGCTGTGCTTAACAACGACACCTGTACTTAAATTTCCAGACTTCGAAAAGCCCTTCATCCTAACGACAGATGCATCTCAAACCGCCCTCGGAGGCATACTCTCGCAAGAGTTCGAGGACGGAGAACACCCAATTGCCTATGCGAGCCGACAACTGAGAAAGGGTGAAAACTCCTACTCTGCTACAGAGCTTGAGTGCCTTGCAGTAGTAGAAATGGTAAAAAAATTTAGAATCTACCTACTCGGACGTCAATTTACCTTGTACGTGGACCACAAACCCTTGCGTTGGCTATTAACTCTGAAAGAACCTAAACCCCGACTCTCAAGATGGATCATGGAGCTCAGCGAATTTACCTATACTATCATGCACAAACCAGGACCTAAAATACCACATGCAGATGCGCTTTCTAGAATGCCTCCCACCGTTAATTCTTTAAATTCAGAAATTATGGACTATGAACCCACATGGGATAAAGAGAGAATAGCACAGGAACAGTCCGATTGCCCTGATCTACAGCCATTGCACGCTTTGGCCCGGCAGAATGATCCACTCTATTTTTACGATGGAGACAACGTCCTATATTAGATTCAACCCGCGGAGATAGACCCAAAATTCACAATTTGTGCACCCAGAAGTATGCGGAAATCTATTCTGACTCGTTGCCACGATAATCCCTTATCGGGACATCGAGGGATCGAAAAAACATTTGAAATAGTTCAACGACATTTCAACTGGAAGGGTTGCTATTCAGACACCCTCACATATGTGCAGCATTGCATCGCGTGCCAGAAGAAAAAATTACGCTCGGCTAAGATTCCAATACAGATAGACACCTATCCGATAGAAAAATTAGCTTTAGACATTGTCGGTCCTTTTCGTGTCTCCTCACGAGGTAATAGATATATTCTAACTTGCCAAGACTATTTCACTAGATATCCCGAAGCTTTTGCAATCCCGGACCAATCAGCCAAAACAGTAGCGGAAATTTTTGTGGAACTTATAATTTGCCGTCACGGTGTACCAAAATATTTATTAACAGATAGAGGTGCAAATTTCACCTCCGAACTCATGAAAAATGTTTGCCAGAAACTGAATATAAAATCTATATTTACTTCTCCGTACAATCCCGCCGCAAACGGTCGCCTAGAGCGGGCACACCATTCCTTTGCCTCTGTGATCTCACACTATGTAGCTCAAGATCCCTCCGATTGGGACGAACAACTTGGCTTTGCGTTGTTTACTTATCGGAATAACCGACACAGAATCACGGGATTCTCCCCAGCTTACCTAATGCACGGTAGGGAACTAAATATGCCTTGGGATACTATTCTCTCCCCAATTCCCGTTTCCTACGCGGAAGACCCTCCCTATGAGTACGAAATACAGAGAAGGTTGCAATTCGCACACGAACTTGCCAATGAGTCTAATAAAATTTCCACAGAGTTGGAACATCATAAACATAACTTAGGCTTGACTCTTCCCACACTAGCTGAAGGACAACTCGTTCTTTTACGTAATCAGACTCTAGCGCGCGGACAAGTGCGAAAGTTAGCCTCTCACTGGCTAGGACCCTATAAAATAGTGAGGGTAAGAAGCCCTGTTACTGCAGACATACAGGACCTGAAGGATGGTAGACGACTTCTGGCTCATTCACGAAACCTTTTACCTCTCCCTGCAGATCCTGATCCTCCTTTACCCGTGTTCGTGGGAGACGGCTCCAACCAACAAAACGCTGAAAAATCTACTGCCCCCTCCCCTGCAGAAGAACCCACTCAAGCATCCCTACCGCCTTCCACAGCCAAGGATTTAGAAAAATCCGACAATCCCTCCCCTCCGTATAACCTCCGACCTCTCCCTGGAAGAATCCTCCCTTCCCAACCTACACCCCGCCCGTAAGCAGCGGCAGGGTAAGCTGTCTATAGGATGGCATCACTGAAGAGGCGGTTAATTGCTATCTTTGGGAGCGACCTCGCGGACTTGGATTGCGGGGACTCGCAGGAATGCAGTTCAGCCGCCGACGCGGAATGGAGTACCCCCGTCACGCCCGAGCGACCGCCCACCCCGGGAGGAGACTTGCATTTGGGACTGCCCATGTGTGTAGCCTCTATGGCTACAACCACATGTGCTTGGGAAGACGATGACCGGTTCCTGGACGGCGAAGACAGCAATTGGCGGCCTCGGACACCGGGTAGAGACATCGATTGGGCCTTGGTGACCCGCAATGGACCGGACCCTAACCGCCAAAATCCCCCTTCCGCAATCTATACTCACTCATACAATCCCATTTCCGCATTTCCTACCCCCTTGGACAACTCCCGGAAATCCAGAACCCTTTCCGGTCATCGCCGCCGCCGCGAGCACAATCGCCGGCGGAGGGCCATGAATGTCGCACGGCGCGCCCAGAAAACACAAGGACACCTTCTATGATTCCTTCTTCCCATCCTCTTATCTAAAAGTAACAGCCATGGCGAGTTTACAGTTGCAAGATCTCATGAAGACTTTCATTTCAGCCACCATGTTTCACTTGGCTTCAAGCATCCTGCGCTGCACCCTACTGGCCTTCGCAATTCCGCCGCTGGCCCACGCGCTCCTGTTTGTGCCGAAGCACCAGCTGCTCTTCACCCAAGGAGAGTGGCTAGTGCACATCGACCTACGGACCGGAAACCTGCGAGAGGCGCTGAACGACGTGCGAAACCAAGTTCTCCAATTCCATATGTTAGGGAACAAAATACTCCATTCCTCACCGTATGTGCAAGTGGAAGTTGAAAATATTCTACTCGAATACCTAAGTAGTTTAAATCTAAGTTTGTCACAGACATTGCTCAGACATGACAACCTTAATTTTCCTAAAGTTTCGCGATCCAATAGAGGGCTTTTTGATGCGCTAGGATATGGTCTGCACTACCTGGCCGGAACGGCCACCAATGATCAGATAAAAAAAATTCACGCCGAGATCAACAACGTCGCGCGAGATTCAATTACCCAATCGAATGCCAAGGTCACTCTCCTCAATGAAATATCCGGCACCCTAAAAAGGCACGATGAGATGCTCTCCCAAACGGTAAGGTCCTTAGATCTATTACAAAATAGGATTATCCATAGTAACAACGCCACAAGTAAATTAATTAACGATACCCGACATGATATGGATGTTTATTGGGCCATTCACCATGCATTTATTGTTGTTTCTCGTCATATTACTGAATTATCAAATGAAATATCTAGAGTTGACGAAATGTTGACGTTGGCAGAGCAAAACCACCTCTCTCCTTCGATCCTCCCCCCAAACCTTCTGTCCCAAATCGTGGCGGAGGCCCGACCGAAATTACCCCCAGGCCTGGATTTCGTCCGAACCCGAGAGAACAATGTCCACTCTCTCTATCGGTTCGCGGACGTTCGCGCAATTCGGCACGCAGAGAGTATCACCCTTTTGGTGATTTTGCCACTGTACCGCCCGAGACTGGTCTATCGACTGTATGAAGCGCA
Source organism: Ischnura elegans (assembly GCF_921293095.1). Classification (NCBI taxonomy): domain Eukaryota; kingdom Metazoa; phylum Arthropoda; class Insecta; order Odonata; family Coenagrionidae; genus Ischnura; species Ischnura elegans. The sequence goes on along the minus strand of NC_060259.1, from coordinate 1,510,447 downwards.
CGCCTTTCCATCAAGGAGTGGCAAAGAAAAGCATGCAGTGATTCTGCAGCCTGATTCCCCCTACTTGGCGGTGGCCGAAAACGGAGGAACATTTGTCCCGCTTCAAGGCACGTACTGGCGAGCGTGTAAAAGAGGTGACGTTGAGGCCTGCCCCCCACCTTCCCCATACACAATAATTCCTCCAGCTCGTGCAACGTTGCAGCATTTCTTAATGATAGTTCGTCCATTCAAACAAACTGTAATATTCATCTCACAAACCCCAATTACGAAATATTTCTTGACGGAAGCAAACCGGGAAAATGGTATTACGCCGTAAGTCATGCTACTAAACTAACGATATGGTGTACGAGCGAACACTCTCACCTTACGTTAAGGGGCCGCGGGCTTCTCAGCGTGCCGGCAGGATGCTCGGCGGAGACTGACCACGTTTCACTCAAAGCGCCTTTGGACGGTTTTTTCAGCAATTTATCAATAGACGTTAAGGTGGCGATAGACCCACTCCCTGATATCCAATTACCGGTTCACTTAACGAATGACACTGATGTACTACAGTTCGCGGACGATCTCGTGCAGACAATTTCATCCATTAAAAAGATCAATACGCACGTTGTGCCGACCATATCCTTGCAGGAAGTCACCCGGCACATCAAGCTTCTGTCCCCCCTTCGTGAGCATGTTCGCCTCATCCAGTACTCAGCAATGCCTGTAGCAATTCTTTTTATCTTTATAATTTGTGTAGTGTGCCTGTGCCTAAAGTGTCACAAGAAAAACTTGTGTTTATGTAAAAACATGGCTGAAGATCCCACAATTCCAAATGAAATTTACCCTATCCAAATCGTCAACGCTCCACAAACGATAAATCAAAACTCGACGGCAGTGACCTTGAGTGAAACCCCCTTATTCCCGTCGCTAGCCGACTGTGTTTAAATATAGGAGTGCTGCGATACCTAAACCTGATTGCTTGTGTTAAAAAGACTGAATTACTATGCAGTGCAAAAAAAACATTATAGCAAGCTCTCAATTTTCCCAAATTGGGATTATGTGGTTTATGTGCATTTAACCCTTTAGGAAGTGATGACAATCTTATTTCATCTCTACATGTGTATATAAAGTGCTCAGGTTCTATCATGTATTTATAATTTTGGTGTATTCTATGTCTTTGAAATATTTCGGTCATGGCACAGCCCCTCCCTGTAGATATCATTAACGGCTTACGCATTCAGCACCCCGGGTCTGATTTGTCGCGAGGGAGATGTCGGAGTGACTCGCGGAACTTCGGTTTCGCGGAAAAGGGTGTCACCATTATCGCGAGCCAGCTATTCTCCTCCCCCTGTGACGAGGCCGACTAGTCACTCACTCAACCCCTCCCCCACCCCGGGCAATGACCTTCCTATCAATCCGAGCGGTACCTGCAACCTTTGCTCCTCAGGATTGACTTATATTGAGGCGCCGTCCTCCGGCCAGAACCTTGTTCCTTCCTTCCCTTACTCGGTCGCGGGTCGTCATCAGACTTCCTCCGAGCATCCTCCCTTCCTCGGTCGCGGGTCGCTATACCGACCTCCTCCGGGCATCCTCCCTTCCTCGGTCGCGGGTCGCTGTCCGACCTCCTCCGGACTTCCTTCCTGCCTTCGCAGCCTCGCCAGGAGCCGTCGTACCGTCCGCACCCGAGTCGCCGTCCGTCACAGGTCTCGTCTGCCGCTGAATTCATGTGAGTCCTCATTTCCCCGTCATCCGCTGTGCCTGATCGTCCAGTGTATCTGACTATTAAAAACCCATGAATTAATCCACTGTCTATTTATTGAGAATACGCTCCCCACCAATAATGTTGCGACCGCCAACCACGCGACATTATTTCCGCGAGTCACTCCGACACTGTGATGTCACGTGGAGTGGCATCGCATGGGCGCCAATCTGGCCTTTTTCAAATGAGGATAAAATTGGCCATTGCCATTGGTCTAAACCGGTATTTCTAGAACCAAATAATTTGTGTATTATGTATACAACAATGGTGGGTAACAAATCACAATCAATGCCTTTCGTTTTCTTTAATGAAGGAAACTACCCTATTGTTTACATAAAATTAAAATATTCCATTAATCAGCCAAATTCCTGTTTGAATCCTTTGAAGGCAATTGCAATTACTCGCCAAAATCTTAGGTTTCCTGCTGCATAGGCGACCTAGTCAAACATTTTCACATTCATCGTTTAGTATTCGAGGTATTCTAATATTCGAGCAATGATTTGATATTCGAATTCGAGAAATCTACTATTCGACCCATCCCTACTCAAAAGTTTGAATCTGTTTGACAGATCCGTTGGCCAGATTCTCGTCGTAGGCTAGAACTGCATCTCTTAGTCGACCACCCTCGCGAAGCATTCCAACCGTTTGTGGGAATTCGTTTTTCCCCCGAACCATAAAGGACTTTAATAAACGCTCGTCCCCACTTCGTTAGAGCGCTTCATTTTTTGTGTGTATATGGCTGGTGTCCTAATACCCCCTGCCACACGCCTTTTAGGCGGCTTGCGGGGTATTATGTAGACGCAGGTGAACTGCATCATAGAAAGGTCGAAGAGGTAGCAGGGATGAGGACCGCTTCAGTCATTTCCCAGGCATCACGGCTGCAAGTTCGTCTCGGAAGACTCGAATGTGCGCTCCTGATTACAGCTGTTGGGCACGTTCCTCGGGGGAGACGAACCCTTTGTGGCTCTTATTGTGAAATTGTGGCGCCATCTTAGACAAATGGACATGGCGTGTGACAGGCGCAGGAACGATGAAAATCTTTGGAATACCTCACCTGAGTTATGAAAGGAAGTTGCAGATTTGCTTACGGCAATCCGCATCGCCGATTCCGCATCACCTGATGCTTCGGGTTTCCCGCGACTCAACTCCACTCCGCTCTCGGCAGCACGTCAGGGCTGTCCACCAGGGTGGATCAGAAAATACGATTTTTTTCCAAATCCATCTGGCCCAATAAAAAAAAGTTGTGGGACTGATAAAAAATAAGGCCTGAAAAATTTGAGACCTCTAGGTGAACCCATAACCCTCGTTCAAATGCCATTCAAATGGGGGAGCGTCAAAAATCGAAAAATTTAATATTTTGTGGTCATTCCCTGTAGATTTTGCCGAGTTACTGCCCTCTTGGGCGAAAATTCTGTGCGTTTTGACGTATATGCCACGGTTAAGCCACAAAATGCTAAATTTGAGTGCGCGTCCGCGAAGAAAAAATTCCAACGCCCACGCAGCGTCGCGGATAGAGGCGCGGCAGGCTGCTCCCGTCCCCTCCCCGCACGCCACGGAGGAACAATCACGAAAGTATTACACAATTATCTGCTTTCCAGTCTTTTCTGTATTTCTTATGCCAGTGTCGTTCCTCGTCTTTCGCTGCCGTCAGCAAAGTTTCGGAGAACTTTTTCACGAATCTTTCGACCGCATGGGTTATGTAAGGAATATTTAGCTTCGAAGTTGAATCTTGCTCAAACGAATTTTGAATTTCCACAACGGTAAGGTCAGATATAGCTGAAGGTACCGTGGTCTCTCTCTAATTTATCATCAGCGGATAGCCCGTCGGAATTAAAAACTAGCATTTAAAACAATCTAGGGTTCGTAGCGAAACGCATGTTCTTGCGTACCTCTAATATTTTTACCTTCCAACCCGTCTCACTTACTCGCGCTCATCAGCTATTATATAGCAAGCAGCATTTTGTCAGGGTGACCGAAAAATCCGTCCCTTCGAATGACCGAATATACGCCTGCTTTCAGCTCTTCCGCCAGGGTTCTCAACCAGTTAAAGAGCCTCCTCAAATTTACAAACCATCGTGCATGAAATGATCCTGCTTTACTAAAAACCAGACGGGCGTATAAACATTTTGAATGAAAGTTATCATATGAATTTAATTGGTGCTTGGCTTTCTGATAGACACTTAGAGCCTCAGTTGCCCATTGGCCATTGTTAGACAGCGGGAATGGGCCTCTTCTCTCGGAGTTTTTTTTGCCAAATTTGTGGAGATATTCCTATGCACACAACATCGAAATTTTCCGAAAGATACTGCTTATCAGTTCTAAACGTATTTATGTCAATTTTGGGAGACATTTTGATGGTATGGGTTAAAACCTTTCAGCACCGTGGTTTGGTCATTCTTGGAGCTTTGGTCATAAGCATATAGGTCCTCGAATGCAGCCCAATTTTTATGTCGCAATGCAACTTAGTGCAATTAGCAAATTGACCATGGCAAGGGATGTTGGAATTGTGCATGTTGCAGAGGGATGATGCCTCCTTTCAGGGCGGTATTCACTTGGTACCATCATATCCAATTCATTTTGAATTTGATGTGTATACTTTATCTTTCGCAAAGAAACCGAGAATCACTGATTTTATAACGTTTGCTAAGCCTCTGACGGGGAGGCAATCCCCAAAAAGTGGGACCCCGGTCCTCAGCTAAACCACATGTTCCTCTCTAGACTTGGATTGTTAAGTCCTCTCGTCTGTTTTCGTCAGTATAAGAGTATAGTCTTACATTCCATATAAATGGAGCCCTTTGATGACACTCTTTGATTCCTTCCTTTTCGTTTTCACAGTAATTAGCATCTTTTTCTATCTACGTAAGTAATTCTGGTACACTACCGTGGATGTGTCTTACGAAGTTTCGATTTTTGCGGCAGCTTAAGTTGCGGGGACGATCATTGCTGATTTTTGGAGTGACACCCCGGTTCTTGCGTATACTATAAATATTGTTATATTTGGTGATTTCAATGCTGACCTCATACGAAATAATTATGATGGTAAATACATGCATAACTTTGTGCATTGCAACAATCTCCATCTTGTACCATATGCTGCAACGCATCACACAGGAAAAAGTCTTACCCTGTTAGATCTCTGTATCGTCGACGATCTGGAAAAAGTTTCAAAATACTCTCAGACTTCTGTCCCCTTCCTGTCGTCTCATGACTTGATTGAAATTACCTACAACTTCAGTTTATCTATGTCTGTCACACCCACCTCTTTCAGATTCCGTGACTTTCAAAACATTGATTCCCGGTGCCTTCATGATGCGCTTCTAGCGATGGATTGGAATGGTGTTTTTAACTCTAGTTCTATCGATGGAAAACTTGGTTGTTTCACGTCAAACATAGCTAGTTGCTCTGACACTTTTTTTCCCTTACGGGTATGTCGGCCTAAACGCCGAACACCTCCTTGGCTGAATGAGACGATAAAACTCATGATTAAAGAACGCAACCAAGCGCGATGTGCCTTTCGACGCATTGGTTGTTCCACTCTGCGACAAAAATACAAGGAACTTAGAAATCGCGTTAAATCAGCCATCAATGACAGTAAACGCCAGTTTTATTCCTCGAAGCTTTCCTCGCAGAGAGACCCGAAATTGATTTGGCGTGAGCTTCGAAATCTTGGGCTGGTTCGAAGACGGGACTCTTCTCTACCCCCAAATATAACTCTCGATCAGCTAAACTCCTACTTTTTGTCAACTACGATTAGTCATAATGATGCCCCAGCTAACTCCAGACTTGAGCGAGTTATACCATTCAGTGATAACAACTTTTACTTTAAGCACGTAACTCCTGAGACTCTGATCGAAGTATTGGAGTTCTCCAAGTCAAATGCCACTGGAGTTGACGACATTCCAGTAAAGATTATTCAACTTGCCAAATATGCCCTATTACCTTACATCCTTGAAATTTTCAACCATTCTCTCGATAATTCAGTATTTCCATCGGAGTGGAAAAAAGCACTTATTCGTCCGATAAAGAAGACAAAAAATGCAAAATTACCTTCTGACTTCCGGCCAATCTCTATTCTGTGCGCCCTGTCGAAAATGTTGGAGAGAATTGTTTTCAAGCAAGTTACAGAGTACCTAAATAACAATAACAAACTTGACGCTATGCAATCAGGTTTTCGGCATGGATACAGTACGCAGACGGCACTACTAAAGATAACCGATGACATTCGACTTCATATTGATAAGCGTATGGTTACAATACTAGTTCTTTTTGATTTCAGTAAAGCATTCGATCGAGTTGATCATAATCTACTAATCCATAAGATGGTGAAGCTTGGTTTCTCTTGTTCAGCTTTAAACTGGTTCTGCTCCTACCTATGCAATAGATTTCAAGCAGTCTTAGGACCTGAAAATAACTTATCCGCATGGGCTCCAGTATCTTTCGGAGTTCCTCAAGGATCTGTCCTGGGACCTCTGCTATTTTCTATATTTGTCAATGACATTTCAATTGCGATTAAAAATTGTAAATATATGATATATGCAGATGACCTTCAAATATACATCCATACTTCGATTAAAAACATAGCTGATAGTATTAATCTAGTGAATCATGACGTGAGAGAAATCACAAAATGGGTGGGTAAAAACCACCTCATACTGAACTGTTTGAAGACGAAAGCAATAATCATCGGTAGCTCAAGGATCCTAAACAAAATAGATTATAATCACCTTCCTCCAGTTGTAGTTGGTGACCATCAAATACCGTTCAGCGACTCTGTTCGCACTCTTGGACTAACCCTCACAAAAAATTTGTCTTGGAACCAACATGTGAACGAAATCTGTAATAAAGTCAATATCACACTGTATCAACTAAAACTGCACAAGCACTTACTTCCTATATCCACCCGAAAAATGTTAATTTCTACCCTGGTATTCCCTTCCTTTGACTATTGTAGTCTTGTTTATAATGACATGCCTAAAGAGCTGGATAAAAAGTTACAAAGGCTACTTAATTCATGTGTAAGATATGTATTCAATTTAAGAAAGGATGTTCATGTATCACAGTACAGAATCAGCCTTGGTTGGCTAAATCTTTGTAATCGAAGGAAATATCTACTCGGTGCTCTTCTTTTTAAGATTTTCAGAGAGAGAATCCCTAATTATCTCCGGGAAATCTTTATGAACAGATCAGTAACCACCCATATGTCATCTCGCAAAAATGACTATTTATGTTATCCTACTCCACGTACTAATATCTACCAGAAATCATTTCTGATAACGGGATCAAAATTCTGGAATTCTCTCCCTGAGGATCTTAGACAGAGGGGCTCCATCCATGCTTTTAAAATTAAATTGTACATGGACTTACTCAGTGGAGAGCTAAAATAAACTCCCACGAAAATACAGCCTATTATGTATCATTATTATGTATTATGTACTATATTCCGTCTGCCTATGATGTCAAATTTCAATCCTTGTTACGTGTTATTTCTTTTTTATAGGTGCGTATCAAACAACTTTACTTGACATTTTTCATGAACTTTTTGCTTTGATGAGCCATTATTTTTGTAAATTGTGTTTTTTGCTCCAAGGGTTTTTTTCCCAGAGCATAATAAATATCTATTCTATTCTATTCTATTCTATTCTATACCTCTACCAGAGTTGGCAGACGCATTTTCCCTGCAGAAGGCCCAGGCTTACTTCAGTCCGTAATGTTCATTTCATGATGAACGCAGAGAAGCAAATCGGCTGATTTCTCGTCAGTGTAATTTTCTTCGGATGAGTTGATGTTGATGATTCGAAAGAAAATTGTTGATAGTATATTCCCTTACAAGGATTGACGATGATGACTCTCCGACCAAAGCCATTACATCTCGTATATATTTCGTTTCGATCGCAGGTCTCTCTAAATGCTACTTCATTAGGGGGAACCTTGTGCTCCTTGCCCTTACACGCGCAAATATCGCATAATATCAAATATACCTTTAAAAGTGTTTGAGTTTTGTATTTTAATGTTACCTTTTTTACCTTTTCACATTTTTCCGTAGTACTTCCTATGGTACCGCAAAATCCATTTAGTCACAGCTCTCGGACGTTACCGGAAGAGAAGCGCGTCTTCATAGTTCGCACACCTTTCTAGCTACTCTAAGAGGCCTCTTCATAGACCGTAGGCTCCTTGCCTGCGTTCTTGGATCTAAAAATATCTTGGGCATTACCAGAATATTTCATCACTTCTCGAAAATTTGGAGACGTCGATTATTCACTTTCAGCCCCAAGGTAACAATTTTAACTTTGCCGTGATCCCAAAACTTTTATTTCGTTATTTTTGCTTAGAAGCGTTACATGTTATAAAAAATAAACGAAATAAGTCGTTATGCAAAAAAATGTTTATATTATTTAAGATTTTTTTGTCGTCATCTACAGCCGTATAAAACATATTCTTTGAAAACCCTCCGAATGGAAGAAAAAGAAGTGTTAATTGAGATTCTATAGCAGTTTTGTCAATGTAACTATTCATGAAACCACCGCACGAGGATAAAGTTGGCATTTTCAGAAAATATCGAAGATGGTCGTTTTTCTATAAAGTTGTTCAACTTTGACCTCAAATACATTGTAAACGTGAAGACACAGAAAGAAATAATCTGGTAAGTTATGGAAAATTTATTTGAAAATTTATGCGAAGTTCCAACTTTCTAGCTCAAAAAAATCGATTTTGAGGTTTTGGCCAGCTTTTTTCGATTCTAGCCCACTGTGCGACGGGTGGTGCGCTTCATTCTAAAATTAAAATACCCTGAATTTTAATTGCACGAGATAGCGAGTAAAATGTAGTTTAATTTTTAATCAATGAATAAATATTCGTTGCAAACAATAAAAAATATTATTGTAAAAAATTTGAAGCTCAAGGTAATAGAACTCACTTGTATTTAAAAAAATTCCTATCCAACTGTCCGGAGTTCAAAATAATAAAAAATTATTAGAAATTTTTTCCACTGCCTATTGAAATAGAGGATGATTTGCAATGAGTTAATAGATCAATATTGAAATCAAGAGAATAGAGAAATTATTTACTGCCCCAATAACACATTTAAGTGAAATTTACCTTGTAAAAAGTGCTCGAACTTGCCGAGGGCGCTCGAGACAAAGGAAAGGTCGAAACTAGAACATACGCGAACTGTAGATGCTTGATTACCTACTGCCGACGCACAGTGGGCTGAAGTCGAAAAATGCTGGCCAAAAATATAGACTTTTTCATTTCGAACCAATAATAGTATAACATCATTTTAGAATTTCCAGGGCATGTAAAACTGGAGTTAATTTTTTTTTTCAGAATAATTTGTTTAGTTTTTATAGCTGGCCTAAAATCAATTAAAATCTACGAAAACTCGATTGCGTGATTTTTGCGAAAAAGTTCGATGTTTTTTCCCCAAGCAATGGAATACAAGTATTAATTCGGAATTTACAGGATATTTATTTATAGTACTATTCCTTTGATTAATTAAAAGCGAACTTTTGTTGCAGCCAATTGTTTTTTATTGACTTCATGGTTTGTTTAAAATATCACCGTTTTTCGTAAATCTTGTACGTAATGTTAGGATTAAAGTAGTTACCGCCGCTTGCCGCTCCTGAGATATTTATAACAGGAGTTAGACTGAAGTCTATATTATTAGACAGAAAAGAAAAATCTTGCTCCAACTGGCACTCCTCGGAATTTTTTTTAGGCAAAGCACAAGGATGTCGGGCGGTTTCTCGCCCCGTGACCTGTTGGCACACGGGGAATTAGCGTGACATGCGTAGCAGTCTGTTTCAGAGACAGGATTTTCCCTGAAGCTTGAAGGCATTGCACTCAACTACTTGTTATTTGCGGTGTATGTATAGTTGGTACCCTCTTCTGACGGTTTTATCCTTGGGTCTTAGTGCGCAAGCTGCGTGCGTACGGCAATAAACCTAAGGGTTCGCGCGACCCACAAGCCCTTTTTTCTTGCTACCACTTTATGCACCCAGATTTTCTCTTTTAATATGAACACGTGCAAGTGTTTCCATTCTACAAATCATGTTTTCCCAAAATATACAGTCTGTGCGATTGGCACGCTCTTTTCTAGCCGAGAGCTCAATATTTATCTTCCTTCAGTATTCCTTGTTGAAGTGTGTTCCGAAGGACGTTTACAGTGATGTGTGATCTTGGCGAATAGAGCTGACAAAATCATTCGTTTTGGAGTTTTACGCAAAAACCATTTTTGGAAGGAGATGAGAAATAAAAAACAATTGCTTTAATTAAAAAACGTTTTTCATCAATAATTTCGAAAGTGGGATGAATGCTCCAGAATAAATAGTTGTTTTCTGACAAATTGTCAACTCAGTGGGTTTGTTATCGCTTGATTTGGTAAACCATTCGAAAATCCTAATAGATTGCCATTTACAATCCTTTTCTAGCGATTTCGGACGACCTAATTACCCGCTTCTCAGTAATTTTGAGAATTGTATCGGCTGGACTTTGAGTAAATGATACGGTTTTCTTAGCTTACTAACTTAAACCTAATAAACTGTATATTAAAATTTACCCATGGTGACATATTCAACCAACTATTCATAAATTTTTAATGCATGGAGCGGAAATTTTGAAAAATGTCATTTCCGAAGATGCGTTGGAAGCCCGCCACAAGGATACAAGAAGATATCGTGAGAAGCACAGCAGGGAAGTGATTTCTATGATTGCCCCTTCTGTCCACTCCATCAAAGAGGGGAGCACGTCAGTTCTTGAGGGGCTGTCATCCCACTAATAGCGGTATCAGCTGCGTTGACCTTGGTGCTGACGTAGAGCCCTCGGGCGCAACCTCTCCATCAATGAATGCTATGGGATTATTTCTATGGGCTTCATGTGAGATCATTTGAGTCTTTATCAAAGCTGAATAAAATTGTGAAACGAAAATTTTCATGAGTTATTGCAGGCATGGGAAACAAAATATTAATGCTGGTAATTTTTCCTGGTAAATTCTAACTCGTACTTTGTAATTGGATTCGCACGAAGGCCACAGAAATATAAATGCTTCTCCCAACTCGGAGTACAAAAATTAATTATCGCCCATATCTTACGAACGTCAACATACTTCAGAACATCAGTTCGTAAAAATAAAATAATATAGACTTAAAACAGATACGTTTAGAATGGCGAATGTTATTTCCGCAATAAGAACGGTCCACTAAATGCCCGTAATTCGATTCCAGGTCAGGGGAATTTTTTCTCATGGCAATTCATTATTATTTCACCGCCGTTTACGCGGCAGACTGCAAAATATTACATGACGTGAAAGATCTAATGATAAGGCTTTCTTTAAATGGTAACAAAGATGCCAAAAATATTTTAATGCGCTGCATACGGAGAACATATTTAAGAGATTTATTACTACGCGGAGAATTATTACCTAGTAAAACTCTTTGAGGCTCAGAAAATGGTCGGAATTTTAGTTTTTTGAAAAAATATTTATTTATTCGACTACAATGATGTTTGCGCCTTCAAAATAGTCCCCAATTTATTTATGTATTTGTGCCGATGCTTCTTCCAATCCTTGAAGCACTTCTCAAACACTATATTTGGATAGGCTTAACCTCTGTCAGCGATTTATTTTAATGCCATCTATGCATGTAAACCTTAAAGGTTGTCTTTATTTTTGGAAATGGGAATGAGTCACACAGAGCTGGCGAATATGGAGGCTGGGAAATTGTTACAGCATTGAATTTGGCCAAAAAATCACGACCGAGCAATGAAGTATGAGCCGCTCATAAAATATGTCTACTAACCTTAGGTGCTACTACAGGCAAATCAAACTATGAATAGAGCTGAAAATTTTATCATACTTAAGGGGCATGTACACGAACATATTAAAAAACACATTTTTGACGATCTCCAAACTCGCGAGAAATGTAAAGATTTAGTTCCCGTCATTTCCTGAGCACACCTCGTAATTATACTGCATCGTATCAAATCGTTATCTGCCGTCGAAAGACTTGATGATGCGTTTCCGGCGTCACAGCTAATTGAGGAGCGTGTGTGCGGGGCGGAGCGGTCCAACAAAAACATCCCCCTCTCCTCATCGATCCCTCCACTGATTAGCGCCACTCACCTCACCGACGGCGTCGCAGAGTGCTATGGCCGCCACGGGGCAAGTGTCGAGGGGTAGCGGCGGCACGGCGGTGCTGGAGCGCGACGCCACCAAGCTGAGCGCGGAGCAGCGGGCCGCGCTCGCCGCCCTCTTCGGCCTGGTGCTCGTGGGCGCCGTCGCGGGCAACCTGGCCTCCGTGAGGCGCGCCATGACGAGGTGCGTGCCATTCCAACCGTGGGAGACTCGAGCGATCGCTTTGACGTGTTATTGGGTGGGGGGAGCAATTGGCTGTTGATGAAGGGGTGCCGGGGTTATATCCCTTCGGACACCCCGAATCATAATCTTCAAAGTGCTTGGTGGCCCAGGGAAAGGAGCTGGCCCTCAAACGGTGAATGTATGATGTTCACTCGGCTGCGGTCTAGTCCTGGGTGAGCTGTATCCTCACCTAACCAAACCAACCTTTGAGTTGAATCATTGAGAGGGTGAGTGAGGCGTGTCGTTTTCGTTTGAAATTAAGAAGAGCTCCGCGTGGACGGTCCCTCACAACGTGTGAGAAATGCGTGTTTGGGAATTTCATTCAATTTGGAATTTTCAATGTTGAATTATGCTCACGAGTAATTTTCACCAATTGAAGTGACGATATATTTAAAAATATTATTGGTACTGTCTGTCTTGCTTTTTAGGTTTACAATTAGTACACTGGAAATTCACTTGTGTGGTGTTATAACTTCGTAAATGTAATTTATTTGTAAATAGTTAAGCATTAATTGAATTTATAAGTATGGGTGAGATTTTTAATGCGTAAGTCAAGCCCCTTAAACTACACTTCAGGGAAGTTCGTAAGGTAGCTAGAGCATTCCACTGAGGAAAATAGGGGCTTGATGTCAAAATCTGCGCACATTCTTATCGAAAATATCGTCATGGTGTAATTGTTGTCTCAGAGGAGTGAAGCGATTGGCCTGCGGGAAGGGATTGTCGACGAGCCTGAATATTGGCATGAGTGCATGAATGCCGATTAAATTATCCATTGGGTCAATTCACTCAATTAATAACTGATTTTTATGGATAACGGACAAACAAAAACTAATATAATATTGCCAACGTTACCACGAAAATTTGGCAGGTGCTTTGATGCATTTGGTCGCCATACGGAAATAAAATTATTGTACGTGCATCACAACAGTTTTTCCAAAAAAATATCGAGCTGAATCAGAAATCAAACAAAGCAGCCTCACCATTCCGTGTCGATGCTTTGGCTACCATGATTCCTGGCTGCTTAGTTGTCGCAATTTTTCAAGGAACTAATTGCTTACAGTAGTGGATCTTAAGGGTCAATTTTTGAAGCAAAATAGAAGCTTTAAAAGGAATAAAAGTGTTTGGCGTAGAATTCGTAATTCTCGAGCCAGAAAAATTAATATTTTTGAAATGCATTTCATTTTCACGCCCTATAAATAGCGCTGTTATTATCACGTTGGACTTTATGCGCTGAAAAATGAGTAATTATTACTTTTGGAATAAAAGTAACATTCCTACAGTTTAAAAACTGTAGGAATGTTACTTTATTCCAATAGAAACTGTAAATTTCACTTATGGTGAGGCAATCGTTAGGTAAAAAAGTTATTGACGCCAAAGGAGAGGCGGAGGAAATTTATGCTTGCTAAACTGGGAAAGCAATCGTCTTACAAGAGTATCATTCAATCCGCAAATCCGCTCTCTTCCAAGGTGACGTCCATTTCCCAATATTTCTGCACCTGAGTGAAGGACCAGGAATCTTTTTAACTTTTTACTCTGGACACATAAGTTTCCTTAGAGACTCATGCACACAAATATTGGTTATTCCGTTTTAGAAATAGTTGAAAGACCATTAATGCGATTTTTTACAAAAAGGATACACTTAATGGAATACATCCTACAGTTAGCTTCAGCGCTGGTGTACGCACATAAAACTGTCTGAAAAACGCGAATAATTCTTTAATAAAAAATCACTCTCAAATCCAGGTATAAATTCTGTCTTTAATTTGCTCTAGACAACCAGTTGTCTTAGTGAGCCGAGCAGTCGATAGATAGTGTGAAGAGTCGAGAATAGGGGAAAACCGCCGAAAGAGCACGTTATAACTGATTGAGTTAATTTTTAATTTACTTTAATTTTTTGCGTGAGAAATAATTTTGTGTTTTCTGGATGATATTGAAAAGAGAGTCACACCCATAGTCCATTCTTCAAGAAATTCTTCAAAAAGATGTTAACATTACCCTTGGGACAGTAAATTCGTTTACTATGAGGCGTCTTCTTCCTTCTTTTCCTGTAAACCTATCGTAGAACCGTTCATCTCCTACCTAGCGTCCTCATGTAAACTCTCATAGGTTGAAGGCTGGCAGTATTGGGAGGAAAAAGGAAATCTATTCACTATCTCCATTAGTAATTGAGAGCATCTAGTAATTTAAATTATCTGTATTTGAAAGTTAGGCCAATCGAAGATCGACAGTTCCAAATTCCGGGTCAGCAATTTACGATGCCATTTTTGCATTAACAGATTGAGGTTTACAAAACTCTCGCAAAAATTAAATAAGACCGATAGAAGAGCATGTATAAGACATACACCAGTGGTTCCCAAAGTGGGCGCTACCGCCCCCTGGGGGCGTTGCTGTAATCTATGGGGTAGAAAAGTGCAAAGGGGGCGGCAGGGGGGCGCCGGAGGGTACTGACAATGTGACAAATGCGAAGGTTCCCTAACCTTCCTTTTGTCTTCGTTTCTAAAGTTTACTTTATTTCCCGCATCTGGAAGTAATTTAATCCATATGTTTTACTTCATTTTAAAGTAAGAACGGTTGAAAAATATTTCCAAGCCTTTCTTGCACAAGAGAAACGTTTGAAGGGGTTTATTCCGATTTGGTTTATCGATGGTATAACTTCATGACACAGAGAACTTCGGCAGTAAAGTTCAGTGTGAATAAAACAGTTGTGAATGCGGAGAGGAATCAGGTCATCTGATAGCTAGATTCGGTAGTTTTACACCAAATATTTACCAGAATAATCAAGGTGGTAGGACAAAAGTGCATGTGATAATTGAAACAGCAATAGTATTTTTCTACACTTTTTTATTCTTCCTCGACCGGTTTCAATGCTTACGCATCATTATCAAGAGATGTCTTGATAATATGTAATTAATTTTAGCAATAGAATCTTCTTAAATGACTTCTCGGCCATGGATAACTATACTTAAAAAAATTGTTAAACTCTAAAAAGCTTTCTTAAAATTAATTACTTTTATGTCAAAAGTATATTCTTAGTTAAGTTCCTTAGTTAGTTCCCTTAATTGTGTGTTAAATAATTTGCATAAATGATTTAAAAAACATTACATCCATTTGATTCTAAATAAACATTTAATTAGTCATTGTTTTAAATTTAATTATTACAATGTTCCTCATTTGGTTAATTAGTATATGATTCTGATTATTATTTTAAAGATACCGATTAGGGGGGCGTTGAGTATAGGTTTATGAATCCAAGGGGGCGGTGACTCGAAAAAGTTTGGGAAACACTGACATACACGGTCTTACGTCTAAGAAGAATGTGACAACGCTATCGGTTGGAAAAACCGAAAAATCTCTCTACGCCGCTGAAAAGTCCTGTGACTGTTCTAAGAGAAGGGGAAATGAATCTTTCATCAGTCACTGTGGACAACTTTATGTTGCTAGAAAGAGCTGCCTGTCCTAACAGTAGGAAAAACAAATCTTTCATTAGTCACTGCAGGTAACTTTACATCGCTGGAATTCCATGTGGCTGCCTAATGGGAAGGGCTTGGCCTCGCATGGCTTCCTAATAAGAAGGAAAAATGAATCGTTCATCGCTGTAGGCATCTTTACGACGCTTAAAAGGCCTGTGACTTCCATAAGAGGAGGAAAAATGTATCAATCATCGGTCGATGTGGGCAACTTGGCATCGCTGAAAAGTCCTGTGACTGCCTTAAGAGAAGGTGAACTGAATCTTTCATCGGTCGCTGTGGGAAACTGACGTCGTTGCAAAGCCCTGTGACTGCCTTTACAGTAAGAAAAACAAATCTTTCATCCGTCGCTGTAGGCAACCTTACGTCGCTGGAATTCCATGTGGCTGCCTAAACAGAAGGGAAAATGAATCTTTCATTAGTCGCTGTAGGCAAATTAACGTCGCTGGACAGCCCTGTGACTGCCATAAGAGAAAGGGAATTGAACCTTTTATCAGTCGTTGTAGGCAAATTTACTTCGCTGGAATTCCCTTTTACTAAGGCTAGCTAACCAATTTTTTACCGACTCCGAACATAGTAGGAAGTAAACAATTTATAAAAATCTTATGCTTATCTGTAGTGATTATGTCGTTACGTACACTTAAATTCATCTTAAATGTATAATGCGTCGGTTTTTTCCAATGTTATTGAGAGCGCAGGTGAAATTATTTGAGGTAAATAAGTTTTTCGGGGAATATAGAGATTTTGTGGCGCATAGGTGTGTTCCAAATGTAATGGAAGACGTAGGTGACATAGCTGTTGAAAATTGGAGCAAAAATCATGGATCTCATAGTTGACGTCAGTATCTATGGCGGTATTTGTGTGTTATTAATATTTTTCTGCCTGTATTTTTTTGTCGGTTACATATTCAACGAGCGTTGCTCCATTTTTCGATGTAATCTATTCTGTTCAAGCGTGTATGTAAATATAAAACTAAGAAATGTTTCTATTAAATTATAAGTACCGTAAATCTGCTTTTGAAGTTTTATTATATTATCAAGTTCAACTTTTTATAATACATTCAGTGAAGCTGTATATTTTGCCCCATATGTGCTTAGTAATTCAATTGTGTATTCATAAAGCTCATGTCGTGAGCAAAGACGAAGGTATGTCAACATGACCGAACGGAATTCTCATTGCAGAATTGCTCCAATTTTCAAAGATGTTTGAAAGGGAATTCGAAAAATATTGCTTCAATGCTGCTGTTTGGCTGCATGCTGTATACTCAAGTCGCTCTAGATAATTATGCTTTGAGGGAGACTCATCGCTTCTGCTGTTTCGTTACAAATTTAAGTCATTTGAAACTTAAGTGAACACATTGAAATTTTTTTGTTGTAAAGTTGATATAATCCGTTTTTCACACGTTTTCTTTTAGCTGAAGATTTAACAATGGAAAAGGTAAAAAAATCTTTGGAAAATACGGACGAAGTTTTCTTTTACATTCCCAGAAAATTTCGTAGCAAGAGGTGGCGGGAGTTCCGTCCAAGTGCTTGGTGGCCGTTTCAAGGGGCGAGTGATTGAGAGGGTGGAGGGGTTTGGCGAGAGGAGATATTGCCTCGGGATTAGCCTCAGCGGAGCACACTAGGTATCCATGGGTTCGGAGATAAACGCGCTATCCCACGGATGAGTGTGCTGCTCATCGTGTGTGGAGTGGAGATTGGGCTCCACGATGATGTTGTCCCCACCAATACTAACTGCTTATGTTGGTCGAGTGGATACTCACTGGGTATTGCTCAGAAGTAAAATTTGCATAAATATATGCCGATGGCCAGGTTAGCTATTTACCAAAAATGAGGCTGTATATGGTGATTAGAGATTTCCTATTATTGTATTTTTTAAGGTTTAGCTGATGCATAGATTGAGGAATTTAAATATGCAAAGGATAATTTTATGTATAACTTTTTTCTACTTTGCTAAAGAAGCAAAAGTATGTTACGAAGTAAAACTGCAATTAAATATCAAGAATGCTACCCGCAATGCGTTACCTCTAGCCGATAAATGTATAGCAGTGGTCCATCATGGGGCATAATGATCGCGTTATTCTCAAATAACCGGATAATTATGCATTAAGAGTATTCATAATACTTATTAGCTCTGTATATCTGAAATCTGAATGGTTAACCTAATTTTGAAACTTTTGGTGTCCTGACTGCATGGCAGTGGAAGGAAGCGCGGAGGTTTCTTTGGTATTGAGACGCCCAGTAGCTTAAACGCGATGTAGAAATAAACGCCCGAAAAACGCCGAAACGCCCGAACGCAGCTGCTGAAAGACCATATTGGAGCTTAGGATAACTACAGGCATCCCCCGAGTTACGTATGTCTCGACTTACGTAAATCCGTACTTACGTAAGTGATAACCGTATTTCA
Organism: Ischnura elegans; assembly: GCF_921293095.1. Taxonomy (NCBI): domain Eukaryota; kingdom Metazoa; phylum Arthropoda; class Insecta; order Odonata; family Coenagrionidae; genus Ischnura; species Ischnura elegans. Next base: position 1,492,485 of record NC_060259.1, on the reverse strand, counting down.
AATGATTACGTTAATTTTCGAATGCGAGCGCGAAGAAGTAGATATTCGCTGGTACAACCTATGGTAGAAAAAATATCGAAAGGTTATCGAGTTTTTTACGTGCTAAAAATAACAAAGTGACCCATATTTGTCATTCCTCGAAGGAATTTTCATTAATTTCTGTAGAAAAATCGCTCATAAATCCCAAGTCAGCAATCAACGTGAAAATTTGCAGTTCTAGCGATGGATGTGGTTGCGCTCATTCCTGTACGATACAACATGTTATACAGCATGCACACCCGAACTCCGACTTTCACTTATTTAAAAATTGTATCCTTAAGTTTGGACATTTCCATCTGTGGAATTATAAGAAAATGAAGTTCAAGCAGAAATCTTTAATGCGGAAAAGAATTGTTTAGTACCCACGTAACGGCATTGAAATTTTGAGTGTTAGCAATGAACGCCGCGAAAAAGTTGAGAAAAAGTTGACACACGATGTTAATTGCGTAGTTGTTTACATGTTTCTGGCGGAAGATTTTATAGCTGCATTTTCTCGTTCTCTCATACTGTGTGCAGCTGTAAATGAATACTGCGTCATTGAAAGCTTTTCCCCACTAACTTTGTTGCACGTTAATGACGGAGTTGGCTGAATAAATTCTCACTTTTAATTAGTTTCGTGCTTCAGAAATACTCTTCGATGTTTCCAGCGAAGTAAATATTCAAATGATGATATTTTCACGTTATTTTATTGAGATATGAGAGAATGAAAGTATGTTTCCGTGCGTGAAAGATTGAGTGTATGTGTGTGTGAATGTATCTAAGAATATAGTAATTTACGGGTATTTTTTTGTGTGTCATTTGCTCGTAATCCTTGACAATCCTACGTGTATTAACTGTGACAGTGAAACCACCCGATTCGTCGATCAACGTAATATATAAAAGGCAGAAGATATAATGATTATAGGTAGGTAGACAATGCATTCTTCGGGCCCTTAGATCGCAGTATAACAAAGTGAATCAATTTAAGTATTCAGTTTAGTAATGCAGCGTTGAGATACCATACTTTCCCGAATCCACGCGATCGGTCAACTCTGAGATTAATATTACGCATTTTGATTGGCATTGCTCGAGATGCAACTCTTAACAGACTATATTAATGTTTATCGATTTTATATCTAATAACGTAAGAATACGCGGTAGAGTTCATGAATATCGCAGTGAATTGAATGAAACTTCACCGAGAATTTACAGCACATTTCTCCGCTGAGAATTTCACCATGCCGATTGAAATCTCTGAAGCACTAACGCAAATGTTCGACTTACGTAAATTTCGACTTACGCAGAGTCTGCCGGAACGCATCTCTTACGTAACTCGGGGGATGCCTGTATTTAAAAATTATATCTTGTCAAAATAACAAACCTTAGGATATATAAATCGATATTCATGCCTATATTATTATATGGCTCTGAAGTGTGGGCTTTTACAACAGAACCTCATAACTTTTGACAACAAAGTTTTGAGGAGAAAATTCGGTCCGATGATGGAAGGAGCATTAGGAAAAACAGAGATTTCAGAGACTTATACAAAGAACCAGATACCGTGGGAATCAATATAAGCAAGAGAATGAGAGGGCTGGGCCACCTCCATGGAAGAAGTGAGGATACAATTCGGAAAAAAAATTTTGGAAGAAAAACTCGAAGGCAAAGGACTGGTAGGAAGAGCGAGACTGCGATGAAATGGAGAAGGATGTGAGGAAGATGGGAGGCCAGCTGAGGGGCTGGTCGGCAATCTCCGAGGGCTCCCAACAACTCTCGAGTCTATCGTGAAGCGAATATAAAAGGTGTGATAAAATAGATTCAGATTACTTTACCCAAATTTTTTTCGCAATGATAAAATTATCAGTGTTCATTAATTTCCTTATTTACAACATACTTAGAGCAATCCATTTCCGGGTATGCAATGTCCAAACGTTTTCTGGGGAAGGACCCCCGCATCCCCTTGTAAGGAGGGCTGTGACCTGAGCCCCAGCCGAGGGTTCCCATTCGCCCCAGACCGCCCCTGGCCCAGCTGGATAAGACAGGTCACCGTAAAATGTGGAGGCGCTTCTAAAATAGTACCTTCTAGGTTTCGAGTGGCCACAGGAGTAAGGGTGAGTAAGTTTGTATCATGTTAATCTACCGAAACATATAAAAGATTATCCTACGCACTTCGTTTCCCATTCTTATTCTACTTTACCTGCACCTCGATTATGTAAATGTGACAGCGACGACGGCAATAGTTGACCATCACGTTCTCCTACCACGTCCCTCTGTATCGCGCGATCATGTAAGCCACCGTCATCGCGCGTATCATATAGGTACGAGCGCGTGAGGTTGGTATCATTGAGAAATCTGAAGAGCCAATGAAATCCTTCGACACATCTCTGTCCAAGAATGCGTCGTCTGCGGAGTCTTTGAAATAACAATAACAAACAACGAAAACATAAAATGGATGCAGTTCAAAGCTAAGTACTTCGCTTCGCCAATAGATAATAAAGTGCTCGTATTATGGTAAAGTTATGGGGAAAGTGTAGTATTACTTTTCGATGTGTGATAACGAAATCCATTATGCTAATGCTCGCCGGGAGATGCTGCAGTCATTATATTTACTATATCGTAGAGAATGGCCGAAAAGTCGTGACCTTAGATTGAAACTAATTAATGTTGAAATGATAATGGAAGTGTAATCGCGCTAGCGATTTGAATGTAAGTAGTTAATAGTTGATTTATGATGATTAAAAAATCGAAAAGGAGTTTAAAGATGTTCATGGCGAAACAAAACTCAGTACTATTCCACAAACTTTTATTTTAACAGTCTACTAGTTTCGACGTTTACACCGTCATTATCAAGTCTAACCTGACTGTTAAAATAAAAGTTTGTGGAATAGTTCTGAGTTTTGTTTCACCATGAACATTTCATCGTTCAAACAAGTAACGCCCAAATCAGTTGAGTTTAACGATGTTGACATGTTGGAAAACGTACTTGGCAAATGTTGATAATTAAACTTCGAAGTTTGAATTAATTGACGTTTGAATCACGGATGTACTTCAATTAGCAGTACTTTCCAATTTGCTGTGTGGAAATAAAGCAGCTCAATAGAATTCACTACCGTGCGCATATAACAATTGAACAACGTAGACAGCTAATAATGTCAAGAGAGCACTCAAGTAGAAATAATTAAGAGTTTTATTGGTTTTTAATCGATTATAGGGCATTTTTAAATTAAATAAACAATAATTTTTTGCTAATGTATGCATTTAGTGCTCGTTTTTATGTCAGCATATGCTTGTCACCATCGATTTCGAACGTGATAGGCCGATGACGCTCGCAACGTGATAAAGAGCGCGATCACGGTTTCATAATCGCTGCTATCACCTTCCGTCGTGGGAATCGCGTTGCCCCTAGCTACGACATCGCTCTCACCCTTCTCACAGTTACATAATCAGGGTGCTGGGATTGTACGTTTTCAAACGCATAATTTCTCCATTACAAGGTCTGACTTATCCTAGTGAAGGAGATGAAACCTCTTATTAAAAAAATCAAGTAACCAAGAATCACATTGGTATCTCTCTTACAAATTCTCACCTTGGAAATGTCGTTTTCGTCACTGTTGCTGTGAACGCTGACGTTCTACGATCAAATAGAAGTTTCTCTTTGTTCTTCGGCTCAACTAATTCTCTCCAAGTGGGCTGCCACGGGTGTCATTCGTGGGGAGTTCTTTCGACGGAATTGGACTGCACTCGGGCTTTCGTTTGCAAAAATCCTGAAAATATGAATTTTTAAAACATAGAAGCACTAATTTTTAGCATCAGTAATGGCTTTTTCTGTGCAGTTATTTTGTCGTATGGCAATTGTATTTTTAACTTTAAACGATAGTATTGGAATGAGGAGTAGATAGGATAGAAATGTTAACGTTACACTGGAAATTGGATCTTTGGCTTAGATCCTTTGCCTTATGCCTTTGAAAAATGAGCAATTTTCATAATGGGAAAGACTTTTGATTGTTATATATCCAAAAAATTGACGCTAAATTGTCGCCCTAATTAATATCAATTATCTTCATCATACCATAGGGTCTTTTCTGTTTATTTTTCTGTATTTCATGTGAAAATACATTTACCTTGATGCGCTATGCTCAGTGTACAGAATGTAGAAAACATTTTAAGGGAGTGGGAATCGTGTTACTTCTTGCGTTTGCATTATTCCGTTAGCGTTTCCTTTGGGTCATCAATAAAAAATGGTTGCTCAGAGTTCCAATATATGAGATATTTCTATTTGATATTTGTGTAGAATTTCATTCATTCTGCATATGCCAATGTTCAATTCCATAGTCTCGCGGGAAAAAAGGATATCTTGGGTACAAAATAAATCCATATTTCGGGCACAAGCCAAGAAGTTTGGATGGTCTTTCGATTCCGATAGTGAGCATCATAAACTATGCAACTTGTGTATTTTAAATTTCATGCATATATTAATTCATCGTTGATTTCCACAAAGCTTTCCGTTTTTGGAGTGATTACGGCTTATGTATTATCTTTATTTATGTCAAACATTTTTCCTTGCCTTTGGAAATTTCGCTCAAAGATTTGGGGCTCGAAAAACAATGGAAAATGTTCGTTAATATTGAAGAAAATGACAAATAAGGTGAAAATCAGTCATCTCTCAACTCAACTTCACAAGGAAAAGGGGGGAACCATTAATTACATGAGGCGTTTAGGGGGTGAGGTGGATTCTCACCATTCTCTCGAGAAGGAGGCAAGTATTAAAATTTTTTCCGCAAGAAACTGTTTAAAATGTGATTCTAGGCAACGATTTTAAATCTTAAATACCATTCTTAACTTATCTAAAAATAAAATAATTAAAGAATTTTATTATAAATCCGACGTAATGAAACATTAATTAACGTATGTTCACAGAAAATACGCATTTTGAACTATCTCATGTGAGATTGAAGGGAAGGTATCGAGCCGATCCTCACTAAATCTCACTAAGAGAGGGGGGATCCAAAAATCGCCAAAATCATCTCGCGTAATTAATGGACGATTCGAAAAAAGGCCTTTTCCGCATCAATGTTCATTTTTCTAGGTCAATGGGATGATGATGCGATTTTATACCAGCCATTTTATTTGATTCTCGTAATAATTACAGCGATAATATCAAGTAAAATATTTACACTCTCATTATTAATGTATGGTATACCACACTTCAGCAATTTTATTTTGTGACTTTATTATATGAAATAGATGGGGAAAATGTCATTTATCTTCTCACCACTGATATAAAGGTTTTTGTGAGAGTCAGTGTGTGTCAATGGTGAAAGTTTTCTCCACCCGAGGAGATGACATTTGAGCTGTAATGGTGGTGAATATAGATTCGGACTGCGTGTATTTCATCCATATTACTCTGCTTCCCCTCGTATCGTAAGGTGCTGCTGGGACGGATACTGAAATTCTAATTTCAACTCAGTGGAACAAATGAAAAAAATATTTGAGCAGTTTGAAGGAGCAAATACTAAGATGGATGACGTATTATAATGAATTTTCCAACTTCATCAAATCTAGTACCATGCTAAAATTGCTAAAATTTCCGTTGGAAACCAGAAACCTGGATAGTGAAGTGCAATAGCATAGTTCAATTGCTTGTACGCATGTTTGTGCTCCTTTCGGTTTAGGACGAACTTCGAAGCTTTGTAGCACTTAATAAGAATTAGAATTGGTACCTCAAGCAAATTAACGATGTTCAGGGGTTGAAAATACTTAGACTAAAACCGTTGGCTACCGAAGAGTGTTCCTATAGTTTTACGTCCTTTTACGCCAGCTGCCGACAGGGATTGAGCAGAAAATTATGATCTGAATGAGGGAATGACCTGCCTCTGTATCAGGTGCATCGGAATTCTAGCATTCTTTCTCGAAAGGTTGCCATTTTTTACTATGTAATTTTTTTGTGTAGAGTACCATACTGTATGGCGTTACTGCTCTCAATAAGATACCTAATTATTCCATCTGGAAATATTATTTCAAGACGTCTCCGCTGCTGCGATGTTGTTTCAAGGGCTGGTTGATGCCTTTTCCTTATCCATCTTGGGTTCCTCTCTCCTGTTCGGCCTTAGTCTCCCCGAAATATGCCTTGTCCGGAGGTTCTTTGTACGTGAATAAATTACATCGTTTTACAATTAGCTAATCTCGCGAAAATTAATTTTATAACTTCAACGCATTGCGAATAGAAATCGAGGGGAATAAAGACAGGGAGGCGTTGTAGAAAAGACATTTTTGATTGCATGAAGAAACGGTCAAGAATATACGTGCTCTTTATTACGCTAAAATTACAATATTGCGTATGATTTTAAGTATCCTGCGATAACCCTGTTAAAGGGTGATGAAGACGACCTTGCATTCTACCACTATTTCCATAAACGCTCCCTGAACATTGGAATTCATGCTTGATGGCAGTTAAATGCTTTTTCATCATGAATAAATTGCACTTAGAAGTAAAATGTGTTCATGCCGCTCAATAATTCACATCTAGCCGCATTTTAGGCTTTATGGCCGTTGATATTCTCTTCGTGGCTCTAAGAAATATGAATTGTGTGTCAATTAATTAATTACGTAGTATTCATCAAATTAATTTTCCGTTGCCAAGTCAATGCATGAGAAAATATGATTACGTGAAATTTTCCATGGCATTGTTATAGTGGATAGAATCTTAGAATCATTGCATAAATGAATCAGAAATTGTTGGAAACAATAATATATTTTCCCTCCAAAGCTCAAAGAAAAGTCAAAATTACTCCTTGTTATGTCATGGAAATAGGCAATTGAACATAAAGAATTTCCTGAGGGAGTTGAAACGATTTCGCTATTTAATAATTAAGCCAGGATATCTATCAAGGGAGCGTGTTTGAGCGTAAATCTTTGGATGGAGATGATTCGAGATCTTTTAGGCATCCCCTATTCCGTTCATAGGATCGAATTTTATTGTTAGATAGAGGTAATCGTTGCGCTTATTCTATCTGGCCTGAATATGATCAGGTGAGATCTTGAAGAGGCCATCTGCGGAAGTGAAGCGTTTGGAATCGTTTTCCTTTCTTAGAATTCAAATCCCACCCGGAAATTATCATCAGATCATTGATACAGTATTCAGAATTCAATTTAAATGATAGGCTTATAAAAAATATATGGATGAAGAGGGTGATTGAATAGCCTCGATTTCTGTATGTATCATACATTTTCGCGTGCAATAAAACAATTTTATGGAACTCGATATGACCGAAATGCCACACGTCGTGAGTGATGCACAATACGACATAACAGTGCTTCATGGGCTACTCCTAATCGATGGTACCCAGTTGCTATGACTTATGCGAAAGCAGAAGAAAAATTTCTCCTCAGACAATTATTTACCATCACGATTGGGTGAATCAGGTTCTGTCGTTACTTATGGAATTTTTCCATCATGAAGGCTGAGGAAATGAAACGTTGCCATTACATGTAAATATTTTTTGCATTACCCAGGTTTCACGACAGCCTATCAAAATGAGGTAATCATCTGATGATGCTGTGCTGCAGTGAAGCCCAATGATTGCAGCGTTTAATTTATTCTATCTCTATTATGTGATGCGGTTCAACAGGATGCGGTGGGAAAAACTGTAATTGCTAACACGGAATTTCTATTGACATGTGTTGATGGCATTTGATAAAAATATTCGTGTCAGGATATGATTGCTGACTCGCAGTTTCACTCATCCCTTCCCTAAATTCTCCATGTGTTAGCGTTCGTGGGGGGAGAGTTTGGTGGGCTTCAGTGCCATCATCATCATCCTCGGAGGGCAGTTGTGTCGAAGCTTCTGTCCGCTCTTTTCTCTTCTCCTCTCTCCTTCTCAAGTTTCAGTGGGGCTGGCGAGGCAGCTCAAGTGGCGCCCTCGTCAACGGACGTCAGCCGCCAATACTGCTCACACTCCTTCAAGCACCTACCAACCTCCATTTTTGAAGCATTTTTTAAGATGAGAATGACAGCTGGGGTCACATCGTCGTCCTCTGATTTTGAGCATATTTTACTAATCTCATGACTTGAGCTCTTGCTCTTCATCTACATACTACCCCGCAAGCCGCCTAAAAGGCGTGTGGCAGGGGGTGTTAGGACACCAGCCATTTGTACATAAAAAGAAAATGCTCTAACAAATTACGACTTGCACTTAATAAAGTCCTTTATGGTTCGAGTAAAAAGGAATTTGCATATCTATCCGTTCGGCATAATATCTCTCTTAATTTATCGCTTCTTTCGGACCTAGAAATATAGTGGGTCTCTAATATTATGTTCTCTATGTCGCTCTTAAAGAAATCCATTCTCAATTGTTCGAGCAATATAAGCCTAGCGCGCAGCCTCCGAGTCTCTAGCGGCTCCCAGCCTAATTCGCTTAAAATCTGAGTAACGCTGTCTGTTCGCCCGTGGCAGTTTTTGACGGACCGCGCAGCCTTCCTTAGCATTTTATTCAGTTCGCGGATTAATTCTTTCTGCACCGGGTCCCATACACTCGCTGCTAATTCAAGGTTCGGTCGGACGAGTGCGTAATAGCACCTTTCTTTTACTTTCTCATCCGAAAATCTTCCGACAATACGCTTGACGAATCCTGATTTCTTCTAGGCTATGCTGCAAATATTCCTTACATGCGTTCCCCATGAGAAGTTCGAGGTTATCGTAACTCCTAGGTACTTCACTTCGTCTGATGCCTTTATGTTAATACCATCCACAGCACAAACATGGTTATAGTTGGACGAACTCTACAAAAAATACACCGACATGCATTTGCTCTGATTCAGTTTGAGTCCCCACTCTTGGCTCCATAAATAAACGTTGTTTAAATCCGATGATAGAATTTCATAGCTGGAGTATTCACTAATTTCGCGATAGATGACAGCGTCGTCAGCAAATAAACGTATTTTACTACTACATAATTCGGGAGAAATTCTTATTGCAAGGCTCCCCCGAGCGCAACAGGCACCACACTTGCGAGGGCTTCCTTTCCAGATCTTCCGTAGGTGCTCGTGTGGCAGGTTGCCTTCGCCGCTCATGTCCGGCAATCGATCGACGGCCGAGAGAGATATCGAGGCGGGCGGGTGCGCCTTGCAAGTGCGTGGGCGAGCGCTCAGTGGAGCGAGCGGGGTTGGTTCCGCTCGGTTCACCCGATTTTGCCGGCCTCGGTGGCGCCGGGGTAAAGTCCCCGACTGCTAACCTAGAGGTCGCGGGTTCGAATCCCGCCTGGGTGGTTTGACCACCATCCAGGGCATGGATGTATGTGATTGTCAAACAAGTTAATTGTAAGAGAGGACTATTTAGTCCTAAATTCGCTTGTTAAATAAAAGACGACATTGTTATTATTATTATTATTATTTTATGACATTCGATGGCTTCCATGGAAGAGGACGAGGGGAGGAGAGCAGTTTTCTATCCTGAGCGCTTGGCTCGGCTTTTCACCGCGAGGGTCTGCGTTCCTGGTATCGTCTTACATATTCGTCTTCCATCCTGGTCAATTATTTGGTGCTGTTTGAGGGCTACTTGAGGGTCATCACTCCGCCTGTCGGATAGGACGTAAAGCTGTGAGAAGTTCCCTGAGAAGTTTTAGGCAAAATACTTACCAGGGCAAACTAACGTTGTGTCGTTCCCCTACTGAAGGGTTTCGTATGGAATAAACTCCAATTAAACGGTGGCTCGGGGAATCTTCCAAGGAATTTTTTAACTTTAAAATAGTGAGTTTTGAGTTACTGAGAAAGTGTGTTTACCATCACCTTTTTTGCATTCATTACAGTGTATGTTTTTCGTTAAAAAAAGTTATCGGAAAGTATTTCCCTGGGTTAAATGAAGGTTTTAATCCAAGTAGTTTAACGTAGACTTATATTTTACAAAAGCAAACTTATTACTGGTGACAGTGTTGTATGTTTAATGTATACATAGATAATAGCTATGATACTTAAAATGAAACTCATTTTCCGCAGTCTTCGATGATAGTCGTCCCTCTAGTAACGTCGCCCGGGTTCCCCGGCCCTTAAGCCGGCCCTGTCCCCAAGCGTCTGATTTTTAGAACATGTTGAGGTCGACGCCGGATTTCTCTCTACTATTTCTTGGCTACCCTTCCTTATATCACTAGCGACTTAAGTTTTCAGTCAACTGGAGTTCCCACATCGCTGAGTTGTGGGCTGAGCTTTACGTTGAACGCTCCCACTTAATGTGCACAAGAGCATTTGTTTTGACTCTGATCATGCGGACAAGATTGAAATGGAGGAAAGGCGATGAGCAGACCGTGGTCCACCGCCCTCCCACCTTTCTTGTATCCATCTGTGATTGGCCGATTCCGACGATTTCATTGATTGACTTGTAGCAGTGTGTTTGCTTACTTGCTATTCCGTTTGAAATTTTTGTTCCCATAAATCGGACAACGGCGCAGGAGGGTCATCGGGATTTTAATGTTAACTAGTTATGAATATTTGATTTACTAAATGTTAGTAAGTATTAGTATTGAGAGTTAGAATGTTGCGTATTGGATTGGTATGCTGCGCTTTGAGCAATCTGCTTCCATTGAATGCTTGGTTCCCTCGATTCCTATTGACCAAAATGGTCGGAACTTTATCCTAGGACTCCAAACAACGTGCGAGATGTCAAGTTGAGGAGAGCGTGTATACGCTCAGTTCGGTCAAAGTCAATTTTAGGTGACTGATAGCTCTTTCCCGTTTCCTCCAACCATTCTTTTGCTGAATTAGTACGAAATTACCAAACAGCCCAAAGTGAGTGCTACCAAAATTCTCTTTCCCACAGGAAGTCAACCAAACAGTCGGTATTCGTGTTTTCAAGAGCTCTGTCTTATGGGATAGTGGAAGAGTGTGGTGGGAATATTGGTTTTAGGATTACTTCATTGAAAAGACGTTTTTTTAACGGCACTATATCCTGCCAGATATAGCTATCGCTAACTTTCTAGCTTTCTCAAAATATTCTACTTGATGCGCCAAGCTAACCGTCTTAGAAATTAATATCAATAAAATTTATATGCTTAATATTCGTCACACGATGGAGTTGTGAGTGATGTGGTAGCATGAGGTGGCGGGGTGAGAGGGACGGACGGACGGAGTGGCACTCGGCCCTCGCCTGGAGGATCATGGCTGCTAAGAAAACCATGCGTTGATATTCCCTGAAACCGACTTGCCATTTGAGTCCTTACCGATTCCTTTTTGAAATAAAATTTTCCAATTCCTTATGCCTGGTAATACGTGACATTATTACACAAGGATTAATGTATCAAAATTGACATGATAACACAGTGTATCGTCAATGGGGGTGGTTAGGTACCACATAAAGGGTAATATATCTGTGTCTTAATGAAACAGAAAAAAGAAATAAAAATTATCAGTGCAACCAACAACACAAATACATGATCAGTAAAACGAACCTATTTTTACTTAGCTCTCCCGTTCATTTCTGTTCCATTCCGGTCCAACAAAATGGTTAATGTCGCACATGAGCTCCTGCATTTCAATGTATCGTGTTACCAAGACAGAAAACGACGAGTTTCATCAGGTGGGAAAGGAATGCTTGATCAGTTTATATGATGTTATGTTGAAATATCCTACTTTTTGTCAAAATTACTTTTGATCGTAGGCTGATGATCAATTCCTGCAAAAACGCCATATTGTTCAATTCTCGACGAAATAAAAATCTTGTATGGTAAATCATCATTTGACTTTCAATCCTCAACTTCCCGAAGGAGGACTTTGAGATGGACTCTGAGACGTTGAAGGCAGTCGGGTGCGAGGGCTGGAAGGTCAACACAATGTGCGGAGCGACCCACGTGATGGGAAATCTTTTATTTCTTTAGATAGCGGATCCAAACCAGTTTTATTTATTTCTTTATTTACGGGCTAACCCTATCAACTTATTCTTCCATTAAACTTCACAGATGATAGTAAGTAACAAAAACGCGCATATAATAAACCTATTAAAGTCGTTATATATAGGTTATATTTAAATTTACTGAACGAGAGTTTGTCTAAAAAGCTTACCTTTGACAACGCTCGAGTGCCCGGCATACGGGCCAAGAGTGAATGCATGTGAGAGTGGATTCTGATTTTGTGGTGAAAATTCTTATTAGTATAAGTTAGAAATTCCAGCTTATTGATTTATCTACTAAAATACTATTTCTATTTATTTACTAATTTATCTACTCTTTGGATATTTTCTCATTTCCCATTGAATGGAAGCACATGTGCTAAATGTTTCCTCTTGCGTTAGTTGGGACTGAACGGGTCAATGGTTGGACATGAGTCGTATCCAGCTTGTTAATCACTATTCTGTTTTTAAGCGTTAAACTCTTTCTTTTCAGGAAACAACGCCTATTTTATAGATGCTGCGTTGTGTCCCTGGCTTTTAGTGATCTTCTCCTGGCGGTGTCCACATGTACTTACTCCCTTTCAATGTTTTCACATCCTTGGGTTAATTGGGTACGTAACAATCTTGCATATTGCCTCTTATATTTTTTAGTCCATTTATCGAATTTATGGCTAGAGTTCACATGGCCCTGTGCATTGCTCGTTCATGAGAGCAACTTTCTTTGGATGGGCGACTTAGTGGCTGAAATGCTGAGAATATGACTTCCATGTGAGCGGTCTGGAGTTGCAGCTGGCCCTCGGCTCAAGCAACTCTCATCTTTTTAATGGCATCGATCAGAGGTGTCTCAACGGCCCTATTGGACCATAAACCTTAGATATAGTCAATGGAGCTTCTTGTCAAAGCTCGACGACGGTTGGTCGGTAAAGGCAGCGTGAGCCGCGCTGCAAAAGAACCTTGCCTTGCCTTGCTGCGCCTTGAGTCCGAGGTGCTCGCTTCGTCACGGGTCGTGGAGTGCACAAACTGAGAGCAAAAAACGCAAGTAATAAAGCCACCATACCACATGGCTACCTTCACTTCGACTCAAAGAACGTCCCGTCCCTTATAAAATTAGATTTTGACAAATATTTCCGCATGGGTTCGAAGCTACCTCAAACTCATATGTTCAGATTTTACGGATCCCAGAATGATAAAAACTAAAAATATTTCCAGCTGAGTCGATAGATTCATGAAAACTTGTTTTCCTATTTGAATATGAATCTTAGATTAGTTTTTTCTTAATCTTCGTCGCATAAAATTATCATTAGAGCGAACCTGGTAATGTTTTTGTAATGTCTGTTTTGATTCCTTTTAAGCCTACGAATATTTTCAGAAAAAATTAATATCAATAACCTCTATCTATGCCCTGCAAAGCCACTATAAGAAAATTGATGTTTAATATCACGACCCTAAGATAAACGCCTAAATTCCACTTTGCCTCGAGTATAAAGGATCCCTTGTATCGATAAACGATATCATCATTTGTTGTTGAATCTGAATTCAGGACCGATGAAAAGAACGCTAAAAAGATTTTCTGAAGGAGCTCTGGGATCCAATATATGGGGTCAACTCAATGCTAGAGCAATAAATGTTCCTAATGGCAACGCCAAAATTTAGACAATAATTTTAAGCCATTAAGACTAACATTTTATATACATTCGATATTCGTATTTCAATCAGTGTTGGGGCCATTCCTTTTACGAGATTTGAATAACTTCCCTGAATCCGTTGAAATTCGATGGGACTTCAAGGAATATTTTGGAGAGAAATAAAATGTAATAAACTTTGGAAATAAAAAGGGTTAATTTTAAACGAAATATTGACAACATTAATCTATGTCGGACATGAAACCAATCGCGATCAAAATCCTGCACGTAACGTTTTTGCTTTCTATCGTCGTTTTTTAAAATGGAGGTTATTTGAAACATTGGCTCCTATGGCAGGTCATGATCACATTCGACCGCCTGAAATGAGCAACATGGAATGGACGGATCGGAAAAATCGATTGTTTTCAAATCCATCTGGCTGAATGAAAAAAGTTGTGAGACTGATCAAAAATAAGGCCTAAAAATTTAAGACCTCAAGGTGAAACCCTGACCCTCGCTCAAATTCCATTAATGGGGGGGGGGGGGGTAGGCAGGGAGGTTCAAAAATCGGGAAACGTAAAACTTAATGATCATTCCCCTTCGATTTTTCCGAGTGGATAGAAAGTTGTGCGAACTTTGGAGACGCGCTTCTCTTTCGATGATGTCGGTCCCCCCCCCCCGCTCGCCTCTCCCCGCTCGCCTCTCCCCGCTCGCCTCTATCCGCTCGCCTCTCCCCGCTCGCCTCTCCCCGCTCGCCTCTCCCCGCTCGCCTCTATCCGCTCGCCTCTCCCCGCTCGCCTCTCCCCGCTCGCCTCTATCCGCTCGCCTCTCCCCGCTCGCCTCTATCCGCTCGCCTCTCCCCGCTCGCCTCTCCCCGCTCGCCTCTATCCGCTCGCCTCTCCCCGCTCGCCTCTCCCCGCTCGCCTCTCCCCGCTCGCCTCTATCCGCTCGCCTCTCCCCGCTCGCCTCTATCCGCTCGCCTCTCCCCGCTCGCCTCTATCCGCTCGCCTCTCCCCGCTCGCCTCTCCCCGCTCGCCTCTCCCCGCTCGCCTCTATCCGCTCGCCTCTCCCCGCTCGCCTCTATCCGCTCGCCTCTCCCCGCTCGCCTCTCCCCGCTCGCCTCTATCCGCTCGCCTCTCCCCGCTCGCCTCTCCCCGCTCGCCTCTCCCCGCTCGCCTCTATCCGCTCGCCTCTCCCCGCTCGCCTCTATCCGCTCGCCTCTCCCCGCTCGCCTCTCCCCGCTCGCCTCTCCCCGCTCGCCTCTATCCGCTCGCCTCTCCCCGCTCGCCTCTATCCGCTCGCCTCTCCCCGCTCGCCTCTCCCCGCTCGCCTCTATCCGCTCGCCTCTCCCCGCTCGCCTCTCCCCGCTCGCCTCTCCCCGCTCGCCTCTATCCGCTCGCCTCTCCCCGCTCGCCTCTCCCCGCTCGCCTCTCCCCGCTCGCCTCTATCCGCTCGCCTCTCCCCGCTCGCCTCTATCCGCTCGCCTCTCCCCGCTCGCCTCTCCCCGCTCGCCTCTATCCGCTCGCCTCTCCCCGCTCGCCTCTCCCCGCTCGCCTCTCCCCGCTCGCCTCTATCCGCTCGCCTCTCCCCGCTCGCCTCTATCCGCTCGCCTCTCCCCGCTCGCCTCTCCCCGCTCGCCTCTCCCCGCTCGCCTCTATCCGCTCGCCTCTCCCCGCTCGCCTCTATCCGCTCGCCTCTCCCCGCTCGCCTCTCCCCGCTCGCCTCTATCCGCTCGCCTCTCCCCGCTCGCCTCTCCCCGCTCGCCTCTCCCCGCTCGCCTCTATCCGCTCGCCTCTCCCCGCTCGCCTCTCCCCGCTCGCCTCTATCCGCTCGCCTCTCCCCGCTCGCCTCTATCCGCTCGCCTCTCCCCGCTCGCCTCTCCCCGCTCGCCTCTATCCGCTCGCCTCTCCCCGCTCGCCTCTCCCCGCTCGCCTCTCCCCGCTCGCCTCTATCCGCTCGCCTCTCCCCGCTCGCCTCTATCCGCTCGCCTCTCCCCGCTCGCCTCTATCCGCTCGCCTCTCCCCGCTCGCCTCTATCCGCTCGCCTCTCCCCGCTCGCCTCTATCCGCTCGCCTCTCCCCGCTCGCCTCTCCCCGCTCGCCTCTATCCGCTCGCCTCTCCCCGCTCGCCTCTATCCGCTCGCCTCTCCCCCTCCGACGCCCCAAACGCACCAAAATTCACACCGAGTGCGTCTTTCGTTGTTAGTGTAACTAATATTTGATATTTCAGCATCGTCTGCGGAGGAAAAATCTCAAAAGAATTATTCTTTTAGATGAATGTTAAAAACCATAATCAAAACCAAAGTAGGGAAAAAATTCCCTGATTGAGCGGAATTTAGCCTTTTTTTACAATTTCTCTCTTATAAGCAAAATAATGCAAAAATGGGTGTCGGAGATCACCACGTGGAAGTACCTGCATTTTGAGCTGCCCCACCTTCCTACCCATTGGTAAATAAAATTGAGGAACGCATTGCCTCTATCAGGTTAAAATATTTTCTAAAAAATTATCAAACGCTCATGATATGGTAGCAATGGGTTGAAAATAAAATAAGCTCATCTTTACGAGCGATTTATATTGGTGTATAAGGGTAATTTCCTATTTATTTATCATTTAAGCCAGGCATATTAATTAAAAACTTACTCACCGTACAACATTGAAGCATTAACTGAGACTTGGTTTCGAAGGTCGGCATTTTTTCTCTGCTTTCCTGTCTTTTCTGTATTTCTTACATTGGTTTCATTCCTCGTCTTTTGCTGCTGTTTATAAAGTTTGGGTGACCTCTATCACGAATCTTTCGACCGCTTGGGTAATGTAAGGAATATTTAACTTCAAAATTGAACGCTACCCAAACGATTTTTGAACTTCCACTGCGGTAAGGCTAGATATAACCTGAGGTATCGCGGTCTCTCCCCAGTTTATCATCAGCGGGTAGGCCTCTGTGTCGAAATTAAAATTTCGTGAGCAAAAAATTCTCCGGTCGTGCCACTAATGTTTTTCTGTCCATCCCGTCTCACTTCCTCGCGCTCATTAGCAATTATAGCTAGCAGTAAATTGTCAGGGTGGCCGGAAAATCTGTTCATTTGAATAATCGGATATATGACTGCGTTCAGCTCTTCCAGCAGCAGCAGGGATCTGAACCAGTTGATGAGCCTACACAAATTTACAAGACCATCGAGCATAAAATTATCGTAATTAATCTTACTATCGTAATTTGAAGCAGACTGACGATGCCTCCTTTCTGAGCGGTATTCACTTGGTGGTATCCAATTTCTTTTGAATTAGGAGTATCTACTTTTTTCGCAAAAAAAATCGATAATCACAGATTTTATAACTTTTCTTATTCTCCTGCGGGGTAGGAAAACCCCCAAAAGCGGGACACCGGTTCTTATACTAACACCACATGTTCCTCTCTAACCATTGATTGATAAGTCCTCTTCCTTGTATTCATCAGTTTAAGTCTTTCTTTCCAACAAAATGGGGCCCTTTGGTGACACTTTTTGATTCCTCTCTTTTTGTTTTCACAGTATCTACTCTCTTTTCTACGTAAATAAACCCAATTCACTGCCTTGGATATGTCTTACGATTTTTACGTCATTTTATGACGTTTGCATGAAAGCTAAAGTTGCGCGGACGATCATTGCTGCTGCTCGGAGTTACACGCCGTTTCTTACTTATACTTCAACCATAGGCGGATCCAGGGGGGGGCACGAGGGCACGTGCCCCCCCCCATACCCTCAATGATATGCATGATTTTTAATACAGTCCCGTTATGATTGCGTTCGTTTTGTATTACGAGGTATCGTTGTGCCCCACCCAGAACAAAATCCTGGATCCGCCCCTGACTTCAACCATAGTTGGCAGACCCATTTTCCCCACAGAAGGTCTAGGTTGCTTTTAGTTCCTAATGTTCATTTAATGAGGAACGCATAGATATAAACCGGCTGCTTTCTCGACTGTTTAATTTTCTTCGGATGAATTGACGAAGAAAATTCTTCTTACTATTTACCAACACAAATATTGAGGATGTTGACGCAACGCTCTCCGACGATTCCCTTTTTAGTTTTTTCCTCAATTATCATATTTCTGTAGGATTAAATCCAGCAGCCATCGTCTTTCGTTTCGTGCGGTGGTCTCTCAAAAATGCTTCTTCTTTGAGGGTAACTTAATGCTCCTTCTTGCACTTGTACGCGCAAATATCGCACGATATCAAAGGTACATTTAAAAATTATTAATTTTGTTTGCCAATGTTACCCTTCTTTTGGTCTATTCGTATTTTTCCGTAAGTTTTAGTACTTCCTATGATACCGCAAAATCCATTTGCTCACAGTCACTATGGAAGGGAAGCGCGTCTCCAAGGTTCGCTCACCTTTCTAGCCACTCGGGTGGTCATATAGACCGTAGGCTCCTTGTCTGCGTTCTCGGATCTAAAAATATCGTAAGCAGTACACTCAAGTACTTATTACTCCGGGAGCACTTATGACGAAGTTGAAATTGTAATTGGTATATTACTTCACCTCTGCATAACACTACTTTGTGTCTAACTTGGACTGAGAAATCTTGTAACTATTTCCTTGTAGCTATTTTTCTAATTCCAATGTTCAGCTCAGGTTTATCATAAGGCTCGTCCAAAGTATTTTTGAAGTGTATGGTTACAAATATTGGCGTCTCTGATGGTTTGTCATTGAAGGTATTAGTCATATTGCAATGGTCTGAAGCTAAATGCAAGCAGACACTGATTTTGCTTAATCAATTTTGCAATATTCGTTTCTTACGCACTTATAACCATTAAAATAAGCCATTAGTCGTGTCTCAACGACAAAAATTGAGATAAAGTTCTTTTGAAAAATGAGACAAACGTTTGTTGAATTGAAATGAAACGAGCACCTCGTATGCCACTTTTAAGAGCCAGTTTTATGACGTGTGACTCACAATCAGTTGTTGTGACTTGTTGCCGTGGCTTTTTGCCGTGCTCCCGGCCCACCGCCCTTCCCATTGTCGGCCTTTTATGCATATGCTCATGTTCCCTTAGGCTGGGCACCCTCTCATATTGCCCAACCGCACCTGCACGGGCGTACAAACAGTGTTACCCAGATGTTAAGCGAATTAGGCTGGGAGCCGTTGGAGACTTGGAGGCTGCGCGCTAGGCTTAGATTGCTTGAACAATTGAGAATGAATATCTTTAAGAGCGACACAGAGAACATAATATTAGAGCCACACTATATTTCCAGATCCGATAGAAGTGATAAATTAATAGATATGTTTTGCCGAACGGATATATATGGGAATTCGTTTTTCCCCTGAACCATAAAGGACTTTAATAAACGCTAGTCCCAACCATAGATCTTTTATATAGGATATCTTCTGTATAAAAGATCTATGGTCCCAACCTCGTTAGAGCCCTTCATTTTTTTAAAAGCTGTAAACGGCTGGTGTCCTAACACCCCCTGCCACACGCCTTTTAGGCGGCTTGCGGGGTATTATGTAGATGTAGATGCATGGTTTCAATGCTCATCCCACCATTCATGTGCCCGCGTACAATTTCGAAGGAATTGTAGCACGGCGTTTAAAGATATTCAGTTTCAATCACGTTTATTTTACTGTTTGATTTTGTTCTTGTTGCTTTTATTGGGATCACACACACTTATATTAACATAATTACTAATAGAATTTGAAAGAAAGGGACAGAAACATAAACATAGGGCGATGACACAGCGTGGCGAGGAGATGGAATGAAGGCCGAAAATACATGGAAAAATTTCACCTGGACCGGGAATCGAACCACGGACCTTCTGCTTTCCGGGAAGATGCTCAGACCACCAATATATCCATGCTAGTCTTATCTCCAGTGTTTTCGGCGGGGGTTTTATGCAACCATTTTCCCCAAGATGTAGCCCAATGAGTCGGCCAAGAGGTGGCTCTGGGCGTAGGTCCCGCCACGAAGGAAGAATTCAACGCACACAGAAGAAGAAATGGAATTGAAGATGGTCAAAGTCACACAAACAGTACGATGCACATAGCACATGCGTATTTCTGATTGATCCTTCCTTTGGAATAATCTCTGGGGTGAGGAAAACTGCGAAAGCTATAATAATAAAAAACATTGATTCATCCAAAATTACGCTTTAAGCCAGCAAGGGTACATAATTCCTTCATGAATTTGCGTCTCATGCAATCACAATGGCTTAATGTCTACTGAAGCAGAGTTCATAATGTGACCAAATGGTGGGCAAGTAACGCATCTGTTATGTTTGAGTGCTTGTAGTCCCTCCGAAACACGCAAAGATTAGTAAGCATCAGAGCGCTGGCGTAGGGTCTTTATTTATATGCCACCCTTATCCTGCGCGATGGCAATTAAAAGCCAAAGGCTTTCAATAGGGTGGGGAGTAATTGCATGTAAACATTTTGTCAAGTTTTTACTCAAGTTTAATGTTTATGATTTTCTAAAATGAGATTTGAAAATATTTTAATGCCTTATTTCAATTATCGTATTGTATTAGAGGATTCACTGCTGTAAAAGCAGAAAGATGATATTATAACTCAGTCCCGCTAATCAAACCCGCGGCGGGTTGAGAGTTCTAGGCTTTTAATGTGTTTGCATTTTTCCTTAGGTCCTTGGAGAGCTGCTGTGCCAGTTGATACCATACGCCCAGACCGTGGGCGTGCTAGCCAATTCGTTCACACTATCTGCCATTGCTCTGGATCGATACCATGGGATTATCAACGCTACAAGTTGTCGTTGGGAACCCAACCTACGGACCAGCTTAATAATGATTGGTGTCATCTGGATGGTTGCTAATGGTGAGACTCTTAATGATAGAGAACTCCGTCATTTCATTTCTTTTTTCTAATGCACCATGAATTTATCGTGATTCCTCTCCACTGGATAAAAGTAGAGACTCTTCTTTGCTGCATGTTGACCAGCAAAGTGAAGCCAGTTTACAGGCTAGCCAATAATGAAATTTCTATTATAATCGATGCATTTATAATTTGTCCAGAGGAGAAAGCAACGCACGGTAATATTTGAAAGTTGCAGAAGAGGATAACTTCGTACCAAAAGATGTACAGTCATTTTTAAAAGTCGGTCCACATACCGGGCGTAGCCGTCTCCGTTATTCTCAAAAGTCGAGCGTCGCGTATTGCTTGCTCGTTCCTTGGCATTGATTTGACATGATCGGGTCGAGAAAATGGTGCAACCTTACTACTTAAACCCTCGCTAAGAGCGACAAGCTAGATTTGAGAGGTAGGAAGGTCCCGTGAACCCTCCCAACAGCCAAACAATTCCATCATCGAAGAAAGCGGAGAAGAATCAAAGGATTTATCAAAGGCGGGTAACTCATCGCGCGACGCAGTGAGGGGCGCATTTGGCGTCGTTTGGCACAGCGCTTAAGGCGCAAAGAAAATTTTCGGCATAGTACTCCAATATTTTTTCTCCGTACCATTTTGTGAAAAATACTTAAATATATACGCCAATGTCAATATTGCCGTTTGCGTCACGGTTATCGCCAATGATCGCGTTCACCTGTGTAGGCGGCGAAGAGTTTTCAGTCATTTTTCAATGGTTACAAGTGAAATAGCGTTACTATCCAAGTTTAAGCTTATTCGGAATATAAGTGGTGCCTACAATTTGAATACTGCTACTTATTACCATCTTGTAAATAGAAAATAAGAAGAAGAATTCGAATTTTTTACCTGGCAAAAACTACCGGTATGGCAATTGTTTTATGAGAGAGGATAATTCATAAAGCATTATTTTTTTCAGATGAAAATTCGGATTGCCTTGAATTGTTTTTAAAAGTAATATAATTTTCACTAAAAGAAGTAGCGAAATATTTATGGCCATTGATTAAATGGCAGGCTTTTAGACCATAATGCGTTGTAGGAAGTGTTGTCCTTTTTTTTCTGAGGAACAATCGTAAATATTATTGTTCAGCATTTTTTAAGAAAAATAGTGCAAGTAACATAAGTGTGGCATGATGATTATAATACAACTATTTATTGTGGTTCTGGAATAAAATAATTTACCTGTCCTTCTGAAATGAAAAACGGAACATATTTGATTATTACTACAGGTATCCTGATACTCTTGAATTACATGGAAAATATAAGACACGGTCTCCGACGTTACTTTGTGGAACCGATTCATCATAAAATAAAAATACTTTGTTCTATTCCAGGCTTTATTTTAAATAGTACGACCCGGGTGTCTGCATCGAATGCTATCATCAGGCACCTTATGATAGCATGATATGCAGAAATCCGGGTCGTACTATTTAAAATAAAGTGTGGAATAGAACAAAGTATTTTTATTTTATGATACATGGAAAATTTTGCGAGTCACCCCACCTGAGCCTCTCCCGACTTTAATTTACCACTTTAATTAACATAAACGCCCATTTGCATTAGAACCTTTCATTCTATCCATATCCTTACTTTCGCATCTCCCCTCTCCCTTACCTCAAATCTCTCCACTGTGGATAGCAGTTCTTCATTTTTTTCTCACCTTTACCCTTCTTTCTCTTTTGTACTCCCATTTCGGATGCCTCCATTCTTTTTATCTCCCATTCTTTTGGTCATCTAAATTTCCTCGCCATGAAGCACTGTATCTAAAGCAGTATATGTGGTAGCTAATAAATATAGTTTGTATTAATTGCGCAGATATAGTCATCAGTTACCCAACACGTTATATTTTTATCGGATGAAAATTATGTATGCGTAGTTTTGTGTTGGTAGGAATATGATCAGTATTTGTTCACCCGTATGACTGACTAAAGGTGTTTATTACGTGAGTGTAAGCTCTATTATTACTGTGAAACCACTTGTATATATTAAAGAGAAGGATATTTCCATGCATGCTATCACCAGGCGTCAATTACGACTGACTCAAGCAGAAAAAAGAAACAAAAAAGAGGTAAGACTTAGTTTGACCTCTCAATGAAAGGGCGAAGATAGAAGATGTACTGTATGTATCTTAAATGGCAAGAAATAGGCAAGCAAGTCATATATTTAATGCTTTCGATGATTATTTTAACTATCGAAAATACATTTATGATAACTATCGTATTAATACATTCGAACTTTCGATGAATATGAAGAAGTGGGTTAATTACTTACTGATACCTGTAACATTTTGGGAGTTATTTAAATATTTGTTTAGGGACTTGTTAGTAACGACTGGAATAAATAAAATGCCGAATTAAACATAAACATTTATCGCACATTAGTATTTTTGATTTCTCGTTCCATTAGGCGCATAAAAAACTGTAGGATATTTTATATCCCAAGAAAATGCTTAGAAATAATGAATTCGCCTATCAGAGTGCCGTTAAAGAGTGTCCAAATTACTTCAAAATATAGCAATATGCATTGACGGTGTATGATAATCATGTGTTAAAAGCATAATCTAGTAGGCTGTTTTGTAAACAACTTTTATAATCCTCTTTCGGATGTAAACTCCGATTTTCGTTTCTTCCTAATATGTGCGCTGCGATGCAAACACGTCCGTGTATTTTTTAGTAGAAGCCAGACTACTCAGACCATCTATCTTAGCAAACTATCAGGGTGAGAATCGTATGACTAAGAACTTATGCTTCGCCTTGTGTTCTGGCACCGGGAGTCGGAAGTAGCGAAGAATTAGGGAATGGAGAAGAATGCCTCGGTAAGACTTTCGCGGACGGTGGAAGTAGGTCAAACTAGCCCTTTCAAGGCACAGTATACATAGGTAATACCTGAAGTTTAAGCTTAGTGGAAAACGTAGTTTCTCGCGCTGGCCGTGCGGAACGACTTTTGAAAGTGACTGTACCTTGGCACTTTGTATATTTCATAGAAATATTTTAAATAATATGGAGTAGTGGTGATATTTTTTTTTTTTTGCAAGTACCCTAAAGAGACGTTTACAGAGCCACAGTAAAAACTCGTTTGATTCTATAGTCTGTTGAAGTTGTGTTCATAATACAACTAAATTGTGGGCAAGAAACACATCTGTTACACATATTTAAGTGCTTGTAGTCCCTCCGAAACACGCAAAGATTGGTAAGCATCAGAGCGCTGGCGTAGGGTCATCATTTATCTGCCACCCTTATCCTGCGCAATGGCTATCAAAAGCCAAAGGCTCTCAATAGGGTGGGGAGTAATTGTACGTAATCATTTTGTCAAGTTTTTGCTCAAGTTCTGTCTTTTACAATCAAAACGTCTAAGTCACAGATTCGAATTTCCATTTCTTTCCCAATCATCGATAAACAAAAAGTTTCATTGCTCGTATCCTTCGACTCTTCGAGTGGACACTTTTCTGCTGTCTTTTTTTGGGAATAAAAATGGCGTCTTTCTCAAAGTCATCCGGTACATTTTATGGTAAGTAAATTTTACAGTCAGTTTTGTTGAGCTTGGTTGAAGTCGTCTTTCCGGCATTTTAAGTTTACTCGGCTGGAATTTCATCTATTAGCGGTGCCTTATTCCTTCGTATATCTTTTATTCCTGCGTCCAATTCCGATTTTAAGATGATGGCTCCAATGTCAACCTCATTTACTTCACTTTCTTCCTCCATTATTTTTGCTCCCAGTTTTCTTCCGCTGTATTACTCAACCTGATATTCTTTCCATCTCGTATTGTTCTGTGTACTTAGTGAAGGATATTCGAGGGCAGAGTGATGTCATTCGGTGTGCACGACAAAAATATATCTCTTCCATGTACTAATTACATTGTGAAATTAGTCTCAGAACTCAAAGTCACGTATTGTCCCAGATTAATTAAAAAAGGTAACATTATTTCTAGAGATGGGCAACTTGAAGGGTCATGGACACGAGTACTTAACATTTTTTATTTATCGATGATTGAGGAAGAAATGGAAATGTTGCGTCGAATCTGTGACTTTGAAACTTTGATAGTTATAGACATCACTTGATGAGCTAGAATTTATACGCAGCTATTGATGAAATTTCATGTTTCCACAAAATGTACTCAGGTGATATAACAAGACTTAAGTATTCATCCAAATCATACTATAAAAGGTTTATCATCATCGATCGTAAGATTGGTTTGACGCCGCTGTCCTCTCATCGCCTCCCAGCTGCTCCTGCTTCACATCCTCCCTCCCTCCCTTTGAATCCACGTGCCTCCCTCTGCCCTTCCATCTCTCCCCCAAAGATAATTTTTCATGAGACCCTGGTGTCTCATGCTGTGGCCGATTTCCCCGTCTTCTGCCCAGGGTTTTCAAAAGACCATTTCCGTTCTATCCTAATCTTCTAATAGCTTTGGATGGATGAGGCAGATACTTTGTGGAGATCCATTATGAGATATGAAGTGAAACACTTTGCACTTTCCACATAAACATTTTTTTAATGTGGAAAGTGCAAAGGCTGACACCGGGCTGACTTCATCCCAGAAATGCTGCAACGGGTTAATAAAGGGAAAAAAATGGATATTTGGGAACAGTTGTGCATCGTTTCTGCCATTAGTAGGTAAGATGTTGTTACTAATGACCATGTTTTTCCCTTCCATTCTCCGAACCTTGATTTCTCCGCGACTGTCATCGTTCATGCCTCTCTACCATGCGAAAAGGATGCTCCAAAATTTAGGAACAAATAAAATACTTACTCGCTTCAACGTTTATATTTCCAGCAGTAAGACGACTCCTCTTTTTGGAGAATTCTGTCTTCTTTTGGGCCATCCAGACTTTTTCCTTCTTGCTTCCTCATTTGCTGGCCACTCGACTAGCACATCTCCTTCACCTCCTCAAGTTTATGGTTTTCTAGTTTCATGCTGCTCTTCACCTCTTCCATCCCACTGCAGACCAATGCCTTTGTTTTCTGTGCTTTGGTTTTCAACTTGTATCTTCACATTATGTTTTCAATAAGTGATAGGATTTTTTTTCAGATCTCTCTGTCTCTACCATGACATGTTGCTAAATATTTCTCTCATTTCATGATTTTCACCCCTGGCAGCGTTAATGGCTTTCTCAATGAACACATTGAAAATGACGAGGGCTACAGCACACCCTCTCACTCTTTTCCTTATCTTGCCTCTTCGCGGCTGCATCTGAATTTAATCATGAATATTTGTTTTTTATAAATGGTGGATAATTCTCCGGTCATTATTGAACAATTTTTATCAGGATCGCAAGCATTGTTTTTCAATCCACGCTATCACTTTTCTAAGTCCAAAAACTCGATAAATGTAGGTTCTTCTCCATTTTATTCTGTACGATTAGCAATATAAAGGCCAATATGGCTTCCCTTCTGGCTTAATTTTTCCAAAATCCGAATTTGTCTTTGTCCAGGTTTACTCAGCTTCCCGTATAAAAGATTACCGAGAGTAAATTCATCCTTATGGACCTCATTGTTTCAGCTCATTTCAGTTGAACAAACATTAGATTTGTCATATTTTATCCACTCCATTAATGCGTATAAATAGATTGGTGTACGGAAGGATGTAATTCGATAAAAAATGGGGAATATATTTGTGCCAAGAGTTTTGAGGTGAAGCATTAAATTATTCGATATTCGATTATGATATTTGAGGTAAAATGTTGTATCCCAGATAAATAGTTGACACCTGAGATAATAGTATTCGACTCATCTCTACTTCATACTCTAATTCATCGCAATGCTGCGTGGTTTCAGTGCATGTAGTAACAATATATTGCATGCAATCGTGGTTACGAAATAATTTCCTTGGACTTCCAAATGATTTATATACGATTAGTATCTATATAGAGCAGGGATTTGTCAAAATCTATCATTGATATTCGGGAAAGATAGAAAAAAAAATTTGAAATTTAGGTGTACAGTAATCGTAGAATTGGATTGAGCCTTTAGAATAGTTGGCAGAGGTTCCGTGATATATAAGAAAAAGAGCTTAAAATTTCGTTCCTTTGCAATCGAATGTGAAATAACACCGACCAGATATCTGATCCCCTCTGGCGTGGTATTCAGTGTTCGTAGTATTGCATTGATGGATTCCTCCACATCCCATGTGATTCGCTATTTTTTCTTTGCCTTTAAGGATCGTCAATACCTATGCTCTTCGAATATCACATCAATCAAATGGAAGTCGTCCAGATTGGCAGAGATGAGAACGAGGTCATATCCTGGACGAAGGCGGATTTCTGTGCCATCCGTTCCCACCAATCAATGACAACCTATGTCTCTCTCATCTTCACCCTCATTTTCCTGCCGCTCATGTTGGCCTTCTTGACACTCTACGGCATCATCGGTTGCTACCTCTGGAGGAGGTACCCCAACGGTCGCCGCTCCGCGGTCCAAAGATACCGCGAGATCTTGGCGCTGAAAAGGGCGGCGTCGCGGCGTCGCGGCCTTTCCCTTCACACGGACTCGACGTTGGTGGGAGCGAGTGTGTTGGGGGCAGCGGCGCCGCCTCCGCTGCCCCCGAGGCCAGTGGCACCGCGAGTGAGCCCCTTGCGTTTACTCGCGAGGAAGCGGTTGGCGTGCGCCGTCAACAAGCCCACCAGGCGTCGCATGGAGACCATCCTGGAACACGAGAGCCTTAGCGAGATGGCAGTGACCAATCCCTCGACACCTCAATGCTCTAGCAATCAGGATGCTCCTCCGCTGCCGTCGCGAGGAATAAGGGTCATGGAGAGGCAGAAGAAAAGAGTCCTCAAGATAATCTTTGTCCTCATGGTCACCTTCATAATCACCCGCATGCCTATCTGGTGTTTGAACGTGATTCACGCGAGCACGACCGAAGTAGCAAACTATTGGTGGATGATGCAGTACCTTTTATCTGCTCTTTCTCTTCTGGGCACCGTCTTGAACCCCTATCTCTACGGTTTCATGCAAGAGAGGCAAACGAATGGTGAAACGTGTTTTCCCTGCCGGTTGATCAATAGGACAAGAGAACATCTGCGGGGAGAAGTGGAAATGAATCCTCGTGGAGGTGATGCTGGAGAAAATGTGCACTAATAACTCTCACATTGTGATATCTCTGTAAAAATAAGTTAAAATATCGTTTTACCTAAGTAGCGATTTTACCCATTGGGAGAATTCAAACGTTGAATATGCCTCGGTGTTTCAACTGTATACTTGCAAAAATACCTCTGCCACGGTCATGTTATCGAGGTGTAATTAATTTAACATATCCGGTAAACAGGTACTTTGGTAATGGGGAAATGATGCCCTTCCGGAATGAAAATATTTAGCTGCATGTGTCATTAAGCAAATTACTGTATGACTCAAGAATTTCTTTTACTTATTCATCTCCATGGCAATTTTAATTGCCTCTAGGTTGATAATTGAAAGCGCGAACGATCCCTATTTTAATTATGATAAAATGCTTATATACCCAAATTTGTGTTCCTTTAATATTTCCATGCACATTTTTTTGTTGAGAAATGGTTACCATTACATATAGTTATCTGATATGTACAAGTTGAGGGACGCTGCCAGGAATAGCAGACTTAGGAAACAATTTAATAAAAAAGATCGCATTGGACAAATTATAATGGAATATAAGGTTCGGGGTTGACTCAGCGCTGAGAAAAAATTAGGTTTGGAAAAGAACGGTTACTTTATTCGATAAAAAGTTAATTTACGCTGTTTTTTATGGAATCAGGTAGCATATATTGATGGTACAGTTAAAGTGGGAACACGGCGAGAATAATGCAATGTAATGGTATTCTGTGGATTAAAGATGTTATGTAAGCGTTGAAAAGTATTAAGCACAATTTTCTTCATTTCATCCACACATTGTCTGCTGTCACATCTGCCTGAAACATTCATGATTCTTTTTCTGCGTCAAGCCAGCGTCCTATATCTTCGAGGGCACTCTTAGCCACTCCCATTAGCCGACCTTCAGGCAAATTTTTATTTTCCTCCTGCAGCAGTTTCACCGTTTCCTCAAGGCAAAATTTAGCTTCAGTCAACTTCTTCCTCGCTTCGTTGGACTCTGGACTGGACAATTTTTTCCGCCATAGTTCCACCAACGTAGAATGCAGCTCAAAGTAGGCCACGGCCGCATAGACCCCGACCCTGGCAAGGGTAGGGTCCAAGGCCCGGTACACTCCCAAGAGGTCCCTGCACATGGTCTCCTTACGCCGCAGCTCGTCATGGTGACCACTGCGGCCGAGCATCTGCAGTAGGGAGTGCTTGACAGCGAGACAGTGGGAGTTGTGCGGGTGCAGGAGGGTTTCCAGCTTTTGGAGCAGGTCCTGGAGTGCCGTACTGGACGGAGGCCGCTCCTCCAGCGCCCTCTCCACTTCCGACCCCAACCCCAGCACCAGACTCCGCACCTGCTCGCCGCTCAGCATGGCCGCCTGTCCCGAGCGGGTGCAGTCGCTGCACTCCCACTCCGTGTGGATGCCGAGGAGTGGACTCTTGGGGAGCAGCACGCCGCCGTTGCATCCGAGACAGCGCAGTCCCGCGATAAACGTGCCCATCTCGGTAGGGTCGGCGCATCGCTGGCACGTGCACTCGAAGTACTTGGTCACCTTGAGGTGGTCCCGCCTCTGCTGCGTGGCCCACAGCACGTGGGTATACATGGTGGTGAGGTGCTCTCCCGCCTCGATGGCCCGCGTGGCGCTCACTTGAATCCTCTGCCGCTCGTCAAAGGAATGCCTCGTGTTGGGCACGCAGCTGTGCTCGAGCAGGCACGTGTCTGCGTAGAGGGCGACCGCGTCCGAGGGCCCGGGCAGACGGATGTCGAGGGCGTTCACGTCGAGGACGGAGCAGACGCGGGCGATGGTGGCCGGCGAGAAGTCCCATCGCCTCGCGGTCTTCTCGTCCATGCGGCTGCCGTCCATGCGGCCCAGGTTGAGCACCTCCCTCAGGAACCGCGTCACTTTGGGGATGTCCTCGGAGTGCGGCTGGCCTGGATGCGACTCCATCGACCTCAGCGTCTTCCACTGCTCGGGCCGCACTCGCTGCAGCAAGAGGCAACGCAGAGGCGTGATGGACCCATAGGCCGTTTGGATTTGCTCCTATGGGAAAGATTAGTTTTTCTTAATTTTTATATTAAATGACCAATGACCTTGGCCTGTCTGAATATATCCACGGTAGCATTTGGATTCATTTTCCCCAAAATTTTCTATTTAAGGCCATAATGATTTTCTTACATATTCTAAATAGAGTTGCATTCATATAAAAATTAAAACCATTCGGACACAGACGAAACGAATGATGGAAACCGATTTTTACTAACGGCCGTCTTCACCTGGAGTGATCCTAGACGTGTTTATCGTGCTTATTTGGAATCTGAGCTCAGATTTTTTCTTAGGATTTTCTCGCATATTTAGCATCTGGAAGGTCCGTATTCAATGTCTAGAAGTAATCTACTAACATGTTGCTGAACTTCCCTTGGTGTCATTTTTCCGTGGGTAAAATATCCTGGTGGAAACGCTCACACTGTTCATCACTAACAGCGCCGAGGTTTGGTGGAAAAAGTCAAGCTTTCGAGTCGAGAAAGTGAATTTTTAAATTCATATTGTTGCTCATTTGTGGTACGATTTGGTCAGATTAGCTCCAGATTGCGATAATTTTCACCCATCATATTTCTTAAAAAAATTTTAAATACATTTTTGAATGCGCCCCACGCGCTTTTTTCCATTGAACTCAATTTCTGTTGAATATCCGAATCCTTCATAACTTCCCTAATCTGTGGCCTAATACAAATTCCTTCTATGATCTTTGCCTCTCTGATTTTAGGGAAATTTGTATCAAATGCGTGAAATCAGAATCATTTTTGCCCATGGCTTTCACAAAATTTTAAAAAGTCCTCTTTTAATATTTAAAGGTGGTAAAAGAATATTTTTCGGATCGACCAAAGGCTGAAAATGAATATTTTTGGATCCAGGAACGAGTGCTTTACGTTCCGACCAATTTTTCTCATTTCATGATTTTTTGTCTTTGCTATCCCACTCGCTGATAAAGCAACAATATTTTGCGTAGCTAAGCTGTAAGCCTAGTAGATTGCCACTACTTTTGTTTCGCCACAAATTTTCACCACTTATATTTTTCGTAGTGATTTTTTTCTAAATGTAACTGGATATTCTCTTAACATTCTATAGCGTCAGTTCCATGAGTTAGCAGTATCTATGGGAGATTATTGCCATTTTTTAAGAGAACAGCCTTTAAAATAACCTTGAAGGAATCAATGAACAAACGCCAATCTGTGTTGAATTCAAAATTAAGAGTATCCATAACAAAGAGAGTACTACAGCAAAAAGTAAAGTTGTTTTCTCGAGAAAAAATAATTTAAATTCGCCATGGCGAGATCGAGGCATAGAAATTTTTGTATTTGGATCCAGTTATTTCCAACCCTGTAATCGTGATCCTAAGATTTCACTCTGATTTTTGAATAAATTTAAATCGCGCATTGGGTCATTTGAATCCTCTTGCGTTACAAAATGAGGTCCATCAGAGGTACTCGGTCCAAAATTGAGGTCCTTTGAGTTTTCGAATCCTTCGTTCTCACGTACTTGATTACTTTCCGAATCTTCGCTAACATTAATAGATTCCATTGTTGGTGACACAGATGAATTTTTGGAGTGAGGGACCGGTAGTATCGCTGACTCCACATTGTTTGGATATTTTACTGTGTGTTTAGATTTCCGTGTAGTTCCTTTAATTTTTCAATCAAAAATATCAATCTGAAAAATTATTCTTTGGTTCCAGCCAAATCATAGGGACGGAAAATATTTTTATGACCTTTTCCCTCAGTCCGACCAGTCATAAGGCTGACAAAGGTTCCACATATCACATGGGGAGCCCATTCTTAATCTTGTCCACCCAACAGGCAGTCAAAAGATAGCTAGTAATCATGTATCAAAAAGGTAGTAAAGTTACACCTTTGAGCCGTAAAAGTAATTTACCGCACACATAAGAAAAGTTATCGGGATTGTTCATGCACTATCTAGGCCCGATGAAAGTTAACAATTTCTAAGTGATTACAATGTAATAAGCTGTAATTTCCTGCGACTAAAAAATTCGCCAACCATCTTCTGAGAAAAAAAGACGTCTTCACGTGCGACAGTTGGTCACATACTGGTGTAAAGCGGCAGCTAATTCAACACAGCTTTAAGCAAAACGATAAGATAATGCAAGCAAACAAGCATAATAATGCAAGTTTAAACATTTTTGACAGGATAGGAAGGCATGAAATCGTAGGATAACATATTTTGGCTGGGAAGTTTTTATTTTCACCTGCTCATGCCACCACGATATATCAATGAAATGTATTACTACTTTCGCAAAAGCAAAAACATGCATAAAGCTGTTCTTTGGAAACTCGACGTGATAGAAAGAATGTAAGCACAGATTTGGAATCAGCGAAATTGAAAAATGCGAAAGATCACCCAACAATGTCTCTAGAACAAAATGTGTGGAGGCAAAATCGAGTAAAAATTAACAACGGTTTAGCTCTGCCTTCGTCTGTAGTAGCAACCATTTTTATTAATTTCATTGGAGTAGTGAATACTCAGTTACCCTACAATAACATTTCAAGGGCAGCGTCTGATAACCTATCTAGAATTGGAAAATTTTATGCAAAAAGAGGGCATGTATTTCACTCCCGTGTCAACCCGACGGCTGAGGACGCATATAATTTGTATCGAGTGATATTCAAACTGTTGAAACCGACTTTTCACCTATCCCTGGACTTGTTTTATCCGGTGTAAATCGTTGCTGTGCTTTCTTCGACTTTTCTGTCTTCAACTTCAAGGAGTACTGAGGTTGCGACAAGACAATTCGTTGAAGGTTACCTTAAATTAGACGAGGAGGTTCTCATAAAAAAACTCGATTGAAGTTGTAGAAATATCCGTCAATATAAATACAAATGTATGTACAGTGGCGGAAAAAATTAACGCAAAGCTCGTTGGCGTCTGAGAGCGGCCAGTTCAGGAACTACTTGTCTTCCAAAATTTTGCCCTCGTAATGCTCTCATACAACCGGGAGTTTTAAAAGCAATATATCCCTTATACCGTGGAAATAATCATACCCGTCGCATTATGACAAGGCGCAAAAGATCCAGCTACGAATGCTTCGCCATATTCTCCGAAGTATGCTTCGCCCTCGATTAACCTAGAATGGAATCTACTCTCGTCGGGACATCATTGGACTCAGCCGACATATTGGGCATTGAGACTGCCTTATAACCTAATCGTTCCCGTGGTGTAGTGGGTAAAGTATCATGCTTCGAATCAGAGGTTCCACGGATCAAGTCCCACGGTCGGATGACTTGATGCTGCACACACACACAGTAAACATTTTTCTGATCTTAAAACTTCGCCATACCTATCAATAGGTCCAAAGGATGTTGCATGTCTATTGAATTCTTACTCGCTTATTAATTTGTTGAAATTAAACCACCATATTGCATAGACATTTGGGCAGTTGACTGAGGAGTGAATTTTGACTACCATTTCCGCGTCGTCCACCCCAGCTTCAAGGCCCCTAACATTAGCTGTATGTGCAATGTGTCACGGCCTACTACTCCTCCCTCATTTCAAGGGAAAATTCCCCAGATGTTCTGCAGAGCTGACCGAAGGCAGAACATAAAGCCGCCCAAACTCAGTAATTCT
The DNA here is from genome assembly GCF_921293095.1 of Ischnura elegans. Classification (NCBI taxonomy): domain Eukaryota; kingdom Metazoa; phylum Arthropoda; class Insecta; order Odonata; family Coenagrionidae; genus Ischnura; species Ischnura elegans. Next base: position 1,459,449 of record NC_060259.1, on the reverse strand, counting down.
CAATCGGGTAATTTTGGGCGTCTGCGTATGTATTTCATCAGAAACATTGAACAAATGGTTAAGTTAATAGAGGTTAGACTTACCCTTAAATTTTCCAACAAAAAGAGCATCACGCATACATTTAAAAAATATTTCATCATTATTATGGAACTAATGTTGTTTCGAAGTCATAGAAATACTGGACTGTTCGCGTTTTCCGCTATTTATTTAATCCCTACTTCGAACTTCTGATTACTTTTAGCACTCAACATAGGTTAAGGAATAGAATAAATCTCACAATCAATTATTCGAGGTAATTTCGCGGCAGAAATGCGGTTGTAAGACATTTATGTTAATTTACAAACTAACTTTTTCATAAATTAAAATGATTTTTCATCACCTTTACCTATCAATGAAGAAATTTTATTGTTGTAATTACATGAATTACCATTCATTGCGACATCTTCATTTTATGGACGAAGTTCCAGTATTCTCTATTCATTGAGGAGGGCTATAGAGTTTTTTCGACCATCCCGTGAATTATAGTGTGCGGTCGAAAATTCCCATTGTCTTAGAAAAAAATATATTTCCAGTAAGCCACGTAATGCTTACAAAAAATTTACCTCATATACAGCAGACATTTTCTTTTCACTTTCTTGCGAAGGATTTACTCCCATGATTGCTGCATAATTGAAATATGCATCAAAGATGGACTTCTGAAGCAGTCTACGTAGCAAAATAAAAGTAAATGAGTTTAATTGTGGACATTAAATATTTTGCGGAAAACGATTCGGACACAAAAACGGAGTAGACAGGTAAATGACTGCAATATACAGCATGTGTGTTTCAGAAAAGAGGAGAATTATGCAGGAATTGATAAAGAAAGCTAGCACCAGCTAGCTAGTATTTGAACAAAAGAAATATTCACTAGAATTAGAAGAAATAAATTCGAGAATCAATTGATTGATTATACCTGAACAAGAAATTCACGAGGAAAAATATATCAGTCCATGAGATGTATCAACTTATAGCAAGGAAATATTAATAATAATTCGATTACCACGGAAACAAATTCTATATAAAATTCATTCCCTTCTATAAACTCAAAAATAGAGTCGAATTCCATTAAGTTCCTTTCCACCCATTCAAATTTCCGTAATCTTTCCAGTTTCCTAAATAACTTTTCAACAAGTGAAAATTATAATACTTTTCTGATTCTCATTTTATGTCAGCATATAAAATTGAAAAACATTCAACGCTTAGTTCAGATACATATATTTTAATAAAGATTCAATTTTTAATTGACGTTTTTAATCAAATATGCGTCCATATCCATCATCTTTGTGATTGAAAATCAAGTTTTAAAGACATTATGAAGTTCAAAAAAATCGAAAGAAATCGTTTACGGACCAAATTAATCAATTTCTTCGGATAACTAGATGAAAGAAATTATTGAACCTTAAAATGGCCATAACATATTCCGTTACCTAAATCAATTCGTCTTCGCATTTCTTTTCAATTGCAGTATGTTACAAGTTGTTTCAATAAAATCCTCAAAAAACTGTTATTGGGCGGAGAATATTGAGTAATGCATTCCAAAAGTGAAATGAAAACATACAACTGATTTCTCGGAGGTGGCTCAAAAAAGTGCTTTCATTCTGCTATAGGAGTTTTCCCTTGAAGGGGAGAAGAAGCGTAGGCCGTGACACATCGCACATGCAGCTAATGATTAGGGGCCTTGAAGCGGTGCTGGACGACGCGGAAATGGTAGTCAAAATTCACTCCACAGTCAACTGCCCAAATGGTAATGCAATATTGGGTGCTTTCCATTCATGCGACTCATGAGTCGACTTGTGTCGGCTCGCGGCATTTGTTTATAACTCTCCTATTCCTGTGCGTTACCGTTTGTTGACTTGTGTCAAAACAGTCGGCGACACACACCGAATGGAACACGAAAACCGCGACGCAAGTCGACTTGTGTCGACGTGTGTCAATGAATGGAAAGCACCCATTGTGGTTGAATTTCAACGAATAAATAAGCGAGTAAGAATTCAATAGACATGCAACGTCCAATGGACCTATTATTAGGATTTGCGAAGTTTTAAGATCAGAAAAGTGTTTACTGTGTGTGTGTGTGCAGCATCAAGTCATCCGACCGTGGGACTTGATCCATGGAACCTCTGATTCGAAGCATGATACTTTACCCACTACACCACGGGAACGATTGGGTTATAAGGCAGTCTCAATGCCCAATATGTCGGCTGAGTCCAATGATGTCCCGACGAGAGTAGATTCCATTCTAGGTTAATCGAGGGCGAAGCATACTTCGGAGAATATGGCGAAGCATTCGTAGCTGGATCTTTTGCGCCTTGTCATAATGCGACGGGTATGATTATTTCCACGGTATAAGGGATATATTGCTTTTAAAACTCCCGGTTGTATGAGAGCATTACGAGGGCAAAATTTTGGAAGACAAGTAGTTCCTGAACTGGCCGCTCTCAGACGCCAACGAGCTTTGCGTTAATTTTTTCCGCCACTGTACTTACTGACGTAATCAGCAAATTCATTATAGGGACGGTGACCATATTTGGATTGCAGTGCCACGTGAAACGGAACTCTCACATTTTGAAAAATCGAAATCAGCTTTTTTCTGCTAAATAATCGAAATGGAAGCTTATTAGTAACAGCTGTGTATATAGAAAGAATTCAATTTTAGTTGCAATATTGTCAAGTCGGTGTTTCGCCGCCATCCGCTCAAAACGGATAAATTTCTTTACAACTGATAAAAAATGAATATGCGATTGTTAAAGGAAGTTAGGTCGAAAAAACGTGGAATTGGGCAATGGAATGCAGGATCTAATTTTTTTCATCACCGGTATTTAGTTGTTGAAATGGAAACTGGATGAGTGTGCGTACCTCGGTGACTTGGTGACCGGTAAGTGCTTCAATGGTCCGCTCCCGTGACGTGCTGAGGATGACGCACTCGGCCGCGTGGCTGCGGCTCGTTCCGGAGGAGCAGCTGTCGGCGCCGCACGTGGGCCACAAGCAGCGTGGACAACGGGGCGCCGACATGGAGGAGGCGAGCGCCGCGGGGATGGGCGCGCCGCAAGGCAGGCAGACGGGTGCCGAGGGCCGCCCGAACGGTGGCCCCACCACGAGCGGAGCCTCGCTCACCACCACGTCCCGCGGCGCGATCCGACGCGCAGCCACCAGGTGGCGACCGAGCTCCGGCGTCGACTGCACCTGTGAAAGGGACGCTTCTAGGAGGAGCCTTGCAATGCAGAGCCGGGGAATGACACGCGAGCCGATACAATATTCTCTTATTTGATCAACTTCGTCACCCAATCGCCTCGAGATTTGTTAGTCCTGGCTCTGGTCATGTGCGCTAGGAAGGCTAGGTGAGAGGAAGGGCCGACCGCGAATGGCCAGGGGTCGACGGCCCTTCCGGTGGATCAGATTCACCTTACCATCCAGCAAGTGAATGCAGGAGAGTCGAATGTCTCGACAGTTTGACTAGCGACGGATTCCTTCGCGGGCACGAGACAACCTATCTTCTGCGCCTGCTATCATCTCTCCCACGCGTGTACTGATCTTTTTTTCATCACCCCTTGACATTTGCGGTGTTGCACTTCCGTAGTATATATGAGGGCCATCATAAGTAAAAAATTACTCCCTTACTGTTTGACGCTTTAGTATTATCCATTAACTAATTTTCGCAATCGCTTTGCTTTGTCACTTATTTGCTATTTGTAGTTATTTCCAAGCCATGGTTGTGGTAATTATAGAGGATATAGTTTACTCTTTATGAATATTATCTATTGCATTTGGAGAAGAAGAGTCATTGTTTTGTGAGCGTGGGATTGTAGAATGGCCTTAATTATATTATGAATTGCCTCGTTTTTGCTAATCATGTAAAGTCTGATGGGATCGTCATCTTAAATGATTAAAAAATCAATGAACCATCAAATAATAAATCATGTTAATAAAGATTCATGGGAAAAAAACTTTCCATGTTCCCAGCCAAATGGATATAAAACATGGTTCTCCTGGTAATATTACAAGTAGCCGCATGGCGTAGGCAACCACATTGGTTAAGGAGGAAGATTGGAAACCCCGTTGGAATAAACGTCAGTTTTGAGAGCTCAGAAGTTTTATTTTAAGCACTGCTTTCTTTAATTCACAATTTAGCGAGCAGCATCAGAAAAGTAAGTAGGCTTGGGGTTCGCAAAAAAATATTACCCAAGCAGTGGCAGGTAAATTTTCTTGATTGAAAAACTGTTGGATAATCGTTTACTGCATTATAGCGTGATTCACAATACACCGCATTGTTTGATATAGTGTTGAAGTGGGATCAACTCCCGGTTGATAGGTACCTTCGGAGACACCTAAATAAAATCCTCGAAGTGCGAGGTGGCCCAGGGAAAGGAACTAGCCCTCATACCCTGAATGTGTGGTATTCAAATAACTGTGGCTAGTCCGGGGTGAGCTTTAGCCTCACTTATCCAAACCAACCTTCGGGTTAAATCGCTGAGTGAGTAAGATGCAAGAAAAGAAGCAAACGATCGAAAGAACAGAGAAAAACTTAATTATCATGCGTTTTTAATAATTCAAAGATATGACGCTTATGAGCTCCGCTAACTCGGTAAAATTAACCTTTCTCTTGGTTAAATAGCCTATAAATGGAGTGAATAACTTTTGCTATGCGTATACATCTCACGAAAGAAGAATAGCATGATCTTGGAAACACTTGAATGCCAAAAAGGATATTAAAATGAGAGGCAAGTGCTGCTCAACGTTGTTCAATGTATTCAGTGAAAACGAAAGAACTTGGGGTACCAACTCACTTTACGAGGTGAATGTGTATTCTTCTTTACCATTGCTTTGCTTGAGCGTGCACGAAATGAGCTTTTCTTACAGCTCAAATCGAGAGTATTTTCTATTTTTTAATATATGAATTTTTTTAGAAACTCTAGTATTTCATTGGAAAACGTATGCGAAGACTGAAAACAATTATTCTGGTCACCATTGCTTTATTAGAAACGTTTATTAAGGAAAACCCTAAGGATTAATTCTCGAAAGGAAATTAGAACCGCTGAAAGTGAGATATTCTACGGTTCTGTTGCTCAAGTTGTGAGAGATTGGGATTGAAATGGATTCGTTTGAACATTCGTTTGAGCATACTAATAGTTATCATGAGAATGTTACTCGCTCATCTTGAGGAAGAATTATAAAGCAATGAACGACATTGCGAGGCAGGATAGTTATTAATTCTCTATGCATTACGCAGCTTTGGTCAATTATTCACTGGCATTTTTTATTTGTATTAAAACGAACTAACCACTCAACTCCTTTCTGATGATTAAGTATGAAGGCCTAAATAAAATGGTGTGTTGGTCCTCATTGTGGCTACTCACGTACTGAAAAGAAATCTATTCCTTATAATAGAGGAATGATATGAATGATGATTTTGGCAAGGGAGATTGGATGTTCACTTGCCCTTGCTCCTCATTGCCATCACAAATCTTAAAGATTTTATTTCTCATCCGTACCGTTTTGTTTTAATTGACCATTTCCCATTTTGGGTATTAAACAAGAAAAAATTGAGTTGGTGAAACTGTGCGCCTGATTTTCGCTCCGTAATTGACGGGTTGAAATGCTTTACTTTTTCATCTCTAAAATTAGGTCGATTGTACTGCAAAAATGCAAGGGGCTACATTCATTGGGTTTATTTCTGCAGTCTGTTCCGCACGTGCTTGGAAATCACGTCCTGAGCAGATTGCGTCGTGTGGACTTGAAAGAAATGGATTCCATCTTGCCGAACTGTGTGGATGCTGTAGAAGAGGAGGAGGAGGAGATGGTTGGGAGCAGTACATTCCAACGCGGCACGAGCGAAGAGTGCAGTCACAGTGCGGGTGGCTCATCCTCACCTGGAATGCACGCTGGCATGCTCCTTTATGCTCCTTCCAGTGGGACTTCTGGTGCTCCTTGTCGCAGTAGTACGTGAGCCGGCATCCACTGCACTTCAAGGTGGCTTCGAGGCCGCACATGGCGCACTTCCCGACCGCCTCCCCGCCGCCATCCGCAGACTAAACAAACGGCAACACGCCAAATCAATTAATTCTATACTCCACACCAAAACCACTCACGTGAAGATAAATCAATTGCAAACTCAACAGTCTGAATCACACGTGCTGAAATACACATGATCAGTTGAAATTGAATTGCAATCGTGCACGGAGAAAGTAATGCCTAGCTATCCGGCGGGAAAGCTTAATTTATTTCGGCATTCGTCATATGATCGAAGTGCACTCTCAATGAAACCCATCAATCCTAAGCTGGGCACTCAAGTGCGTTGGTGCAGTGATTGAACTCCCAGAGCCATGCGCTCCCTGCTCGTGCTTGGAACGCAGCCAAGCTCTCGGCTTCCGAGCCACCTAGCAATATAATACCCGACCTCGCGCTTTTGCACAAACCACTCAACCACAAAATGTTGCGTACCATTGCGTCGCCGCCAATCCGTCCGTTGCGACGAGCAAAGCCGGCCGACTGGTCCGCTGCCGACGTGACCGCTCGACCCGCCGCCGCTCGGTGCGCTCTCACACCCCCACGCGCACGCGGCGGCCCTTGGGGCGGGGGAGGGGGCGGGCATTCTAATTCTGGTGGCAGCTCCGGTCGGGAGCGGTGTCTAGGCCTCATTCGGAGGCCACGCGATCGTGAAGAGACGGTGTTTGAGACAAATTAGGCCGAAATGGTATGTACTTGTCCGTTTGCCGGAGAAGCACTTGTGAGCATGCGATCTGGTTGAGAATCTTTTGACGGCTTTGTAAATCTGCCTTTCGCCCTCTGCGGCGGGTGAGAAGGAACTGCTGCTCATGTGCTCGCATGTGGCATGGCGCCCGACGCATGTGTCGCTGCAAATAGCACGCGCCTCCGCTTCTGCGATCGCGGGCCTGGCGACACATTACTGCTGATAACATTTGACAAGGATGACATGCCCCTGGCGGGAAAACGATGACATTGATTGCACTTGCACCTTCTCCACGGGTCTGACTTTGAGACTTTTCGTGACTTATTTCTTGCCGGCCTCAATGCAACATGCAACGTTTTCAACATTCAGCGCTTGGTTGCATGGGCATGTGTAAACTAGTGAAGTAGATAGAGGACTCCGCCGGCCTAATTTTGCCCGAGGGTGAAAATGAGGACGCGATTACTATTGTTGTAACTCGTTTTAAACATACGTTATTTTAGCCAAATAATCACAGTGAAGATGGAGACAAATGTTGGCTCTCCAATGAAGCGCTCGCAGTGAGAGTTGGAAGTCGAGTGAGGAGGGAGAGAGGCGGGGCTGGCGCGCGATCCCTCTTCACTCTCAACGGACGATATTTGCTCTGCTACGCCATCTGTTTGCCCTGATAAAATTAGAGATACCTTTTAGGAAGAATCTCTAAACGAAATTAATGCAATTTATGAGTGTCTATATTTCTTCCGAGTTCCATATCGGCTTTCAGATTCTAATGTGGAATGAAGAAGTGACTGTGAATTAAATTCATTCAAATAACACATAACCTTTGACAACTCTATGGCGTTTTAAAATATACGCTAAACGCTAACATTATGCGCAAAAAATTCTTTCCTGCCGTCTAAAATTAAATAAGGACCTGCCCAATTCGCATGAATAAAAATGATTTTTAAATCTTTTCACGTCCGTTTCTGATTACTGGACTTGTGGAGTGTTGTGAGGGATTATTTCCTTCGGTCTTCTACTACATGCTTTGATCACCCTGCTCTTCCTTGCGTGTGGGACCCGAGAGGTAGTGCAAACAGCTTCGTAGATTCGTTTGTATTCCTCTGCTCATGAAGAGAGGGTTCTCCTCAGTCGCAAATCTCACTGACATCCACCACCGAGAGAAACAAGGACATGCTATTTATGGCGTTCACCGGAAGGCTATGAATGGAGGCATGTCTCAGGAAAAGAATCATCTTTTGTTGCTTCTCGGGGGTAAAATACTATATTTTCTTCATTTTCGTCGGAAAATTTCCTTTGACACATATTTTTATCGATTGTTTATCTAAATTTGGGTGGGAATTGAAAAAACTTAATAATATTTTTTTTTTTTTTTTAATAATATATAATTTATTCCATTTACAATCAAATATTACATTTTAGAACATACTTAAATATTTTGGAATATATAGGTACCCCTTTTAGTAGTTTTGGGGCTACCATCATAAACTTTTTACATAGGTCTGGTGCTAGCACACATGAGAATTAAAATTTCTTTGTATTCAGTTATTTGTTCTATTGCCGATTGCATTCATTATTACAAAACGTATTTCAAATATTTGGACAAGGATAACTATTTTTCTTATTTTTCTTATATAAATGCATAATTACATACATAGAATATACAATATACCTTTTATTGTAAACTTTTTAACCCACCTTTCTTAGTAGAAACTCTACTTCCTCACACATCATAAGCCATTTTTTAACTGCGGATTTAAATCCCCATCTTTTTTCCGAGTTTGCTACATTACTCGGCAACATGCTAAACAATTTAGGCCCTAAGTAATTGTATGACTGTCGATAAATTTCGGTCGTCGGCCTAGGTATATGGAAGTTTCTCCAAGCTCTAATGTCATAGTTTTGTGGTCGGGCCTTTTCACCACTACGGTTATAGAATATTCTAAGGACTTTATAAATGAATAAATGCCTTAGTGGGAGGACATCTAATTTTTTGAATAGAGGAAATGAGTGGCTTTTCCTATACGATCGTGTTATAACCCTGATAACCCTTTTTTGCGCCACTATCAATGGTTTAATGTTGATAAAATATGCTCCACCCCAGCAGGCTATTCCGTATTGCAATCTTGAATTAACGAGAGCATAATATACCATTTTTAACACTGATTCAGGGCATATGTATCTGAGGAAGTAGAATTTTCTTACAATAGTAATCATTTCTGATTTTAATTTATTTATGTGAGACTTCCATTTACAATTTTGGTCAAAATATATACCTAAATATTTTATGTGACTAACCTGTTCGATCAAAATACATTTATCACAGGAAGTAACATTATCTTTTATACAATTTGCACATTGATAGTATAGTTTACTTTTGTTTGAGGTAGATTTACACATGCTAAACATAATATATTTCGTTTTTTCACTTAACAACATATAATTAGCCGAAAACCACATATTGAGTGTTAATAGATCACTTTGTATGTGTTCATATAGATCATCAACACTATTAACAGAGTAACTTAGTGCAGTGTCATCTGCGAATGACGTTAATTGACCTTTAAACCTGCCAGCACATAAATTGTTTACATATATTAAAAACAGTATGGGTCCCAACACAGAACCCTGTGGGACACCACAGGTGAGTCGAATCTTTTCACTGTAGCAATTTTTGAGACGCACACATTGATCTCGATCACAAAGATAACTTTGAAACCAATCATATGCGGTTCCACGTATACCCGCTTCCCATAATCGATTCATTAGTATGTTATGATTAATGGAGTCGAAGGCTTTGGTAATGTCTACAAATAAGCCAGCAACTCTACAGTTCTTATTCAGTCCGTCGTTCAGCTCTGAACAGAATTTTAATAATGCATCCTCTGTACTCTTACCACTCATAAATCCAAATTGGTTTTTATTGAAAAAACTATGCTGATTTAGAAATTTAAGAAGTCTGACTATAACAACTTTTTCTATTATTTTAGCAAATACAGATAATAGGGATATTGGTCTGTAATTATTTACGTTCATTTTATCACCTTTTTTAAAAATTGGTATCACTATTGCAGTTTTTAATTGTTTAGGAAATATTCCAGTATACATACTTAGATTAGCAATATGGGCAAGGACCTCCGAAATATTTGCATTTACTTCTTTTATAACTTGTGTGGAAATATTATCAACACCTTTAGATTTTTTAGACTTTAATTCCTTAATAATGCTGCTAATTTCTTTCGCATCAGTAGGAACAAAAAACAGTGAGTCAATTGAATTGGAGGTTGGGAATATTTCTTTGTATTTATTCGTATTACTTTCAAAATAATTGTTCTGGGTCAATTCTTGAATTACTTTACCATAATGTGAACTAAATTCGTTTACAATGTCCTGGCACTTAGTGACAACGATACCATTACTAGTTCTAATTTTTACACAATTCTCATTTCCTTGCTTTCCTCCCGTGAGTGAATCTAAAATGCGCCATTGAGCAGCGGTATTATTGACATTACTATCAAATAGGTCCCTGTAATACTTTTCTTTGCGCTTTTTAATATCATATTCTAATCTTTGCGTGTACGATACGTAGTACCTATTTAGCTTTTCATTTTCAGGGTGTTTCCTCATTTTTTTATACAGAAAATTTCGCCTAGAAATTCTCCCGCACAAAGCGTAAGTCATCCATGGCCTCTTCATTCCTCCCGATCTGTTACTGTCTGACACGTATTCAGCTTTTTCAATGCAGCATTTCAATTTATTTATAAATATTTCATAGGCTTCATTGACATTTTGTTGTGAATAAACATCATTCCAGTCACATCTTAGCAAACTATTATTTAGATGGTTAAAGTTTATCCGGCAATGGCTTCGATAAACTCGTTCGTATATATTAATGGGTACATTAATATTTAAAGAACATGATACAGCATGATGGTCTGTTAAACCCCAATCGTCCGCTCTTCCCTCATACTTATAGTTATCTCTACTTCTGCAAAAAATGTGATCTATACATGTACTACCCGTTTTGCTAATTCTAGTTGGTACTCGAATAAGCTGGTCCAGTCCATGACTAGCCATAAGGGTTTGATATTCAAAGGAAATATCGTTGGGTTGTAATATACATAAATTAATATCACCAATTACAATTAAATTCCTCTCACTAGAGATGGTTAATACATTCTCCAATTCACTCAAAAAATGTTCAACAGGATTAAAATTAAGTCTATATACACCAATAATGCTTATCCAAGAAGAATCATTTATCCCTACTGATATTTTAACCATATCAGCAGTTTTTAATTCACCCAGATTAATAGAAGAACACTCATAAGTATCTGCTACATATGCAATAACTCCTCCAGCCCTATAGTTATTGTTACACACATCAAAACTCCGATAGCCAGTTATTTGATACATAGATACTTCAGTGTCATTGACCCAAATTTCTGTCAAAACAATTACAGCGGGTTTTATATCGAGATTCATTAGTTGAAATACAAATTTATCAAAATTAGCTCTTAGACTTCTTATATTTTGATGCAAGACAAGGAACCTGCCACCATTAAATTCACTATCATTAACAGTACTCTGCATTTTGTTAGTAAAGATAGGTTGAAGACATACATAACTCACTCACAGAATGCTTACAGTTTCTCCAGGTCATCAGAGGATTTCAGAGTGATTACTTGATCATTCTCCTTCTTCCTCATGAGTATTGTCCCATGCCTTAGCCATAAATATTTGTATCCCTTTTCTTTCTTCGCAAGACGCGCAGCAGCGAAGAGTCTCCTCCGACCTGGACTCAGGCTCTCGTTTATGTACACCGGGGTATCGGTCGCCAAGCCCAGGTGCCGTGTGGAGAAGGTCCTTTTCACTCGCCTCTTTTGAAGAATTTCTTCTTTTGTATACCTACGGACGAATTTGACTATGATACCTCTCGTTCCGCCTTCGTGTCCCTTCTTTCCCAATCGGTGGCATGTGTTCACCATATCGTCGGTTATTTTAACACCAAGGGCGTCCCCCACACTTTTCACGATTTCTAAGGTATTTTCATTTGGTTGCTGGGGAATGCCGTGTATTTCAAGGTCATTAACGCGAGAATATTGCTCTTGGTCGTCTAACCTCTTTTCTAATTCACTCACTCGAGATTTTAAGCCAACATTTTCTTGCCTAAGTAAGTCTATTGTCGCTAAATATTCAGCAATCTGCGTTGAGTTTTCTTGAAGCACTTTAGTATTTTCATCTAATCTATTGTGCACAAACTCAATAGCCTTGTTCAAGTCCAATTCCATGCGTTTCCTGTCCTCTTTAGCTTCTTCTAGAAGGTTTATAATATGAGAGATACTAGCAGTGTCCGTATCCGCCAGTGGAACTACTGACATGCTCTTACGTTTTTCCGCAGCACAGGTAGGACAACGCCAACTTTGCTTTTCAGCGCCAATATACTCGATATCCTCTTTGGACAAGTGAACACAAGTAGCGTGACACTGAGTTTGACATTCACTGCAGGTAATCCTTAGCTGGCGCTTAAGAACATTCACATTACATACACTGCAATTAGCCATTTTAAACTGCGGTTTCCACTTAATATTAGTAACTCGAGCTTCTAAATTGAGTAGGAAGTTATCCTCGTAATTGAATGCACTTATACTCTGGACGCAACTGAACACATCACTAAGGCACCTGCCTGTCTCGAGCGAAGCACCAGCCCACGTCTGTCTCGCGTGGAAGCTCAACCATGACTTTAAAATGCATATTTTGATGATATGCTTCGGCTTCACCGATTTTGTGTGCCGTATAAATTCATTCCTTTCTGTGAATGCCTATTCCTATTTCTCTAATATGAACTTCTTCTAGTGTATGATTGTAATTAATTATGTCATTTGTACACTAATAATTTGAGAATTTATCAATTGATATTTATATTTTTATCGGATTAAAGTTTAAAAATTGTTCATGCATTTATATTTTATAATAATAGAATTTTTTTTGATTAATTTGTTCTTGTTTCCTTTAGAAAATATATACATAATTTTAAAACAAGCTGTAAATCATGGTTACATGACAACTGGGAGCAATGCTAATAAGAACAGCTTGATTCTTGGTGCGGTGCATTTTTTTCTGGTATGAATCAAAATACCCATCAATAGAAATACTATGAATCACATTGTTCTAAAAAACCTCTGGTTCCGTTGTAGTACAAACATTACTCTATGTTTGCTTAAGATACTTTATGTAAATTTTGTCAAGAATGCATTATACGCATGAAATATGCGTTATAACTATTATTGCATACATATTTCTAGTACATTACATGCTTGTTATAATTATTATATTAATGCAATTAATTAACGTTTCCAGACGGTAATAATACATATTAAAGAGGAAAACAGTTTTTTCTTTCTGGGATGGAGGAACATCATCCCAAATTTTTATGCAATTTCCTGATTACAAGAAAGTATTACATTAAAATATTATTTTTTCCAATTGGAAATCATTAAAATATTAAAATTTTCATTGCTTGAAATATAGTTTAAAACAAAAAAACACAACATACACACAAAAAAACACAAAAACGTCATCTTTAAAATTCCCGTCATTCAGCTGCTGAACCAAACACGTTTCAAGTTGTATTTCAGGAGGCAAATATAATTGCCAATTGTCATGAATATGGGTGAAGTCTGAGTGGGCGAGGAATGTGCGAATTCGAACCCTAATCCTGACCTGATCATTGACGTTGATTCATTTATATACGCGCTGTCGCTGAGGAGATATACTCTCTTCTTTCTCAACTTCTAGTCCTACAAAACGAAACATGATTGCTCCGTGAACCGAAACATGTTCTTGTTCGTGTAACACAGTACACCGACAAGAACACGCATTACGCCATATCATACAATTACAATGGCATATTGAATGAGAAACACGAACTAATTCAATATGCAGTATATTACATCACTGACACAATTTCATCGCAAGACACTATCCAAATCCATGTTTATTGATTGATAGATATTCCAAAATGATGTCCAAATCAATATTTTTACACTCAACATTTTAACGTTTATAGATTGGACCGTATCACGAGGGGAGGTGGAGTAGCAGATCTTGTCACAAAATTCTGCCCCACTCCTAAATTCCCCAAAACACTTCTACATTCCCCAAATCTCGAAGTTTTTGGAGCTCTTGGTATCGCAATCAGCACTAAAGCTGGCCCCGAATCTCATCACATTCCCAAAAAATGGTTTACTATTGAGTGCCTCAGGCGCTCGTTTTCCAACAACCCAAACGGCACACTAAGCATATGGAACAGTGACGGAATGAACGCTGACGGCAAATTACTTTCTTCATTCATCTGTAATGAACGATTTTCTATCCTAGCAACGGTGCGACCAACTCATGACGCTCCAGTGACCTCATCGATTTCGTTCGCTCTCTCCACCTCGCGTGCATTTTCAATCACCTTCAACTGCTTATTCACTCACGTCTTCCTCTCAGTATTGCGATCCCTCTTCTCTCAATCCATCCTTCCGTTGCTGTTACCCATTGGGAAAAACCCTCCGCATTATTAGATCATATAAATGACTCATAACTGTCACTCCATCGCTGTCATCAATGGACCACGAGGCGGAGATCATCACCGCCGCTGCGCAAGAGGGCAGCCTCTTTCCCCTCCCGTTTGCAGGAGTTCCCCGTCTTCCTTTTTGACACTGATCATGGACCGCAACCTCCTCTGTCGTCAATGGCAAAGTTCAAGATGCAAATCTGATAAATATATTTATAATAACTTTATTACTGTCATGCATGTGTGTGAAGTCCGAGTCGGCGAAGTGTGTGCGATTTCGAACCCTAATCCTGAACCCGGTCATTGGGACGGTGATTAATTTATATACGCGCTGTCGCGGGGGAGATCTCCTCTCTTCTTTCTCAACTGCTACTCCTACAAAACGAAACAGTTTTTATTAACCCTGTCTAACTAGGGGCGGCCTGGGTGATTGGGGGCCATCGACTGGAGCTCATGATTGGGCCCTCCATAATCCCCCGGGAAAATTTTAGGAATTTGCATGCCCGGAAATGGATTTTGACGCTGTTTTGGCTCTTATAAATAAGATTAAGTTAAAAAATAAAACTCTCGAAGAAAAAATACTATGAAAAGTGAGAACTTCACAGCTCATCAAATTTAATTACGTATTATGAATCCTTTATCTATTTAGTGAATTTGTTCCTTGAAAATGCCTTGAAATTTATAAACATCTAAAATAACCTTTTCGAATAATCCATTCAAAATGCAAAAGAAACAATGTAAAATATTACGAAGCACATTTTTTTGGGCCAGATAAAGACTTCTATTTGTAATGAATTAATTATGACTTATCAATTTTTGCTTGGCATTTAGATATTTTCACAAGTATGTAGCATTTATCCATACTAGTTGGTTATTGTTTTAAAGTGTAATTAAAACTTGAGCAAAAAATTAGGTTCTAATTTTGTAGAAAAAATTAAGCCTAAACTAACTAACACATCTCAAACAATTTTTTAAAAGATAATTTTTAACAATTTGTTTCGTTCATATAAATCATTTGATCAATTAAAAATGGTGGACAGAGAAGAAAATTACAGGCGAAATCTTAACAAATATCTTTATTTGCTTTTTTTGATCTTTATATTAGAGAGGATGTAGTTAAAAAGTATTTTCATTAGTAGCTGCCAAATATTCATGGACAAAATTAATAATGCAATTATTTTTTGTGCTTTTCTTCAAAGTTATTATGTGTTCAGGGTTTCCTATACATACTCACAACATAAAAACTTTACTTATAATACTAACGTCTACAAACTTACGGTAACAAATACAAAATAAGCAATTAAGGTCAACTCTATGCTATTGAAGTTCATTAAATATTGCTGATATTTGACGCGAAGCCGAACTTGAATTTACAAGTCTATCCGAAAAGTCCTTTCCCTTGGGCTACAACCTTGTCGCGGTGGAAAGGCTTGCGCGTTCCTATGACCCCTAGAGCTGCACTGGCGGGATTAATTCTAAATTACTCCCGGTAGGGACACCCATGCCAGATAGGTCGAAGGGTAGGAGCCAGACGAAAGGAAGTCCACGTGATGGTGTCACGTAAAACACACTGTTAGAATGGAAGTGGGAAACCCTACCAACTATCTCTTCCATGAAAACATGGAGTTTGATCAAACTAGCCTCGGAATCTCATCGCCCGGGACCCGTCCGCAAAGGGCGGGTGTCGGGCACGTCAGCGAGGTCGGCAAGGTCCTCGGGGTCGCCAACATGCGAAATCCTTGCAGAGACTTATCATCATCATCAGCTGCAGCAGCAATAAAGAAGGAAGAAAAGAAGACCAAGAAGATGGAAAAGAAGAAGTCGGCTATAAATGTAGGGACGTGGAATGTGAGGACTATGATGAGGGCGGGGAAGTTAGAAAATATCAAAATGGAAATGGATAAAGGGAGGATAGATATCTTAGGATTATGCGAGGTGAGGTGGAGGGATGGCGGGGACTATTGGAGTGATGGGTATAGGGTTATATATAGTGGAGGGGAAGAAAGCCAGCGGGGGGTAGCTTTAGTACTAAACGGGAAGATGGGTAAGCGTGTGGTAGGTATAGACCAGGTAAGCGATAGGATTCTGGTGGTAGAAATTGAGGCGCGGCCCACCAACCTTGTGTTGGTCCAAGTTTACATGCCCACTAGCAATCATAGGGAGGAAGAAGTAGATGAGGTGTATGAACAGCCCGAGGAAATAACTAGAGACACACCGGGTAAGAAATATCTGGTAGTGATGGGGAACTGGAATGCCTCAGTCGGGGAAGGGAGGGATGGGCACGAAATAGGAGATTTTGGTCTAGGAATACGAAACGACAGGAGAGAGAAAGCAGCAGAATTTTGTAGGAGAAACAAATTATTCATCACAAACACGTAGTTCAATCATCATAAAGGGCGAAGGTAAACATGGAAAAGTCCAGGGGATGTGGGGAGATATCAAATAGACTACATTATGGTAAGACAGAGGTTTAGGAATAGTGTGAAAAGCTCGCGCAGCTTCCCTGCAGCGGATGCGGATTCGGACCACAATCTAGTGCTCATGAAATGCAACGTAAGATTCAAAAGACTTATGAAAGTTAGGAAGGCGAAGAAATGGAACGTAGAAGCCCTGAAGGGGAGTATGAGGAGAGAATATCAGGAACTAGTGGACATTAGTATACGGGATGTTGAAAGTACTAAGACGGTAGAGGAAAGATGGGATAATATTAAAACGGGAATAGTCAAAGCGGCGGAGAAGTCAATTGGTTACGATGACAGTAGAAGGATAAAGAAGCCATGTATAGCGGAGAACATGATAAGGGAAATGGAGGAAGTGGAAGAACGTGGACACAGAACACGGAAAAAGAATGTATAGGGAACTGAATAATCGATTACGACGTGAAACTAAGAGGGCAAGGGAGGCTTGGTGGAAAAGATAGTGTGAGGAAATGGAAAAGTTCCAGAAGGATGGATAAGTAGGCGCGTTGTACGCCAAAGTGGAGTCGCTATCTGGCGGCAAAAGAGGACAATTCATGTCTAAAATGAAGGCTAAAGATGGGAGGATGCTAACCGAGCGAAAAGAGGTACAGAGTAGATGGAAGGAATACGTGGAGGACCTGTATGACGGAATGAACAGTCCAGAGAAATTGACTCTTGAGGAGGAAAGTGCAGTGGAGGAGGATAATCTTGTGCCGGGGATATTAGATTCGGAAATAGAGAGAGCACTTCGTGATATGAAGGCTAGGAAAGCAGTAGGCGTATATCCCGTATATATATATATATATATAGGTTTTTCGAACTAGTGCGCAGGATCTATGAGGAGGGATGTTGGCCGGAAGATTTCGTGAAGACGGTTTTAATTCCGCTTCCGAAAAAGACGAAAGCTGTGGAATGCGGACATTATAGGACTATCAGCTTAATATCGCATGCGGCGAAGGTGGTGCTGAGGATATTGAACAGACGAATGGAGGCGAGGGCAAACGAGTATTTGGGCGAAGATCAATTTGGTTTCAGAAAAGGGAAGTCAACTCGTGATGTAATAGCAATAATGTGGTCCCTCGTGGAGGGGAACCTAGAATATGACCAGGACGTATATGCGTGTTTCGTGGATTTTGAGAAAGCGTTTGATAGGGTGGACTGGGTAAAGTTAATGGATATTCTCAAGAGAATAGGTGGAGATTCGAGGGATAGACTACTGATTCGTAATCTGTATATGGCCCAGACTGCGCAAGTGAGGGTGGCGGACGGAGAATCTGGGTGGGCAAGCATTGGCCGAGGTGTGAGGCAAGGCTGTCCTCTATCGCCGCTGCTCTTTAACGTGTACGCTGAGGAGATGGTAAGGGAAGTGTGGGATGTGATAGAAGCTGGAATAAAAGTGGGAGGAAAGATGTTCAAATCAGTGAGATTCGCGGATGATCAGGCGCTGATTAGCCAGTCAGCGAGGGGGCTTCAGGCTCTAGTGGATGCGTTATACGAGCGTTGCGAGGAGTATGGGATGAGGATTAATCACAAGAAAACTAAAGTAATGCGGTTTTGTAAAGCATCACGAGCGAGGAATGTGAGACTTAAGGTAAAGTAGGGTGAAAAACTTGAGCAGGTTGAGCAAGTCAACTATTTAGGCAGTACGTTAGAGGAAAACGGATACAGTAGTAAGGACATCAGGAAGAGAATTGCATTAGCGAAGGGGATGTTCATGAACAGGAAGGAGTTTCTAAGTGGATCGTTATGTAAGAGTTTAAAGAAAAGGTTAGTGAGGAGTTTGATCTGGAGTGTAGCTCTCTACGGTGCGGAAACGTGGACACTGAGGAAAGAAGACGAGAGAAGATTGGAGGCATTCGAGATTTGGGTATGGAGAAGAATGTAGAGGGTGAAATGGACGGAGAGGAAAAGGAACGACGAAGTGCTGGATATGGTTGGCGAGGAGTGGCAGCTTTTAGATGAGATACGGAGGAGACAGAAGGTATGGATGGAGTTCGTGCTTAGCGGTGAGGGGATGTTGAAAATGGTGTTAGAGGGTAGAATGTTAGGGAAACGAGGGAGGGGAAGGAAAAGAATAGGTTTTTTTTAGACAGATTGAAAGAGAGTAGGCCTTACAGTGAGTTAAAGAAGGCAGTGCTGGAAGGAAAGGAAGGCTCCCAGATCACTTCTTGCGTACTCCATGGAAACCTTCATTAATCGGCAGAATACTGTAATAATAAATAATCCGAAAACTCCTCTCAAGTGACAAATGAACTGGGATAAAATAAAATATCCTATATCCCCGAACGGGGATATAGGATATTTGGGATTTTCCCCCCTTCAGCACGGGGGAATTCCTCAGACCCCTGAACCCCTTTGGTTCAAACTTAGATCCGACTGAGGTATCAGGCATATCACTGCAGGTTTATTATTTGCGTTTGGCGCAATATATTGAAAATAGAAGCTAAGCGCACAACAAATTAAAATATGTGTGCAAAAGAAACTTAAAAAATCAACGTAATTATTGAGAGAAGAAAGAACCGCACGGAAAGTTCACTCGAAGCGCGTCACAAGACGGTATTTTTAAACTATTAAAATGAAAATAAAAATATTCCAACGTACTTTAATCTGTATATAAACTCTCATTTTGTAGTGAATAGGTGCGGGAATCACTGTTCTTGTTCAGCCAAGCACTCAAGTTTTTTGAGAAATTATTAACATAAAAGAGTTTTTTTCTTCTTCTCAATTCTTCTCTGTTCACCGCTTTTGTAAACACGTTTAATATTATCAAATTAAAGACTATGAAACTCTCTCACTATCCAAACCTGCATTCACTAAACGACTTAAGGTTTCGCGGTCTGCGTGAGGAAAAATAGAGAATATTTGTGCTGTGCGAGCGTTACTTCCCCCCTCCAGCAACGCCTCCTTCCCTATTTCCCGTGCGTGGCACTAAGTCCCATGGTAATAAATACCCCTAAGCTGATAGAACTGAGTGGAGAGCTGGGTCAAACCAATCCTAGGATTGTTGACCGGTGATGATGATGATGATGAAGCCAAAAATTAAGACAAGTGACATGTATAACTATACCCAAACATTGTAATCCGATATTTTTTCTCAATGAATTAATCGACTGATGTGTGGAACACCAGCGGGGATATCGGGTTTCGCTACGGAACTGGAGACTTTGGGAAGAATGGACGAGGTAGAAGATGGAATATTACATTATCCATTGTAGTTCACCAAAATATGCTGATATGCACACGCTCGCACTTGCGGTTGCCACCATGGTCACTTCTCACGAGGGAGAATCGCACGAACTCGTCGTCGCATTTTGCCTAAGCGACATGAGAGAGAGAGAGAGAGACAAGAGACGCGACCAGCGCCCCTGCGCATGCCGGCCGCTTTATGGTATATGCGAGCGTTGTGGGGGGCCCCCCGAAGCCCCGAAGAAGTAGAGAACTGTCATTCAGAGGACTGCTGGGCCCCCGAAGCTCGGGGCCCCCACAGTCCTCTGAATGGCAGTTCTCTACACTACTTCCTCATAGGGTTGAGAGGGCTATGAACTATGTTGTGTCGAAAATCCAGAAGACTCTGCCCCCCCCCCCTGAGCTCAGGATCCTCGGTGACCGCCGATCAGCCGACCTGGCCAGACCGCCCCTGTGTCTAACCTAGAGTTGCTTCTGAGAGAAATTAAATTTCAAGACCTCTCATTTAAAAAAATGTGAACATTTTCTACTCAATCGCCATTTTTTTTGGCAGCTACATGTTTCGAAATTAAACTTTACAGAACAAAAGAACACGTCGCGTTAGATCATAGGAAGATTTAAACGACGCGTCGTTTAAATGGTTCCTGAATAGAGCTGAAAATACAGTTTTGATGTTGCTTAGAAGTAACATTGGGTTATTATTAGTTGCAAAGAGAATTAAGCAAAATAAGTCACGCCTAAAGAGAAAACACGCCCAAAACTTTTATTCTGAAAACAACTCTGAATTTTTCCTTATATATGTACTACCCTAATGTGGCGGACAATAGAAGCACAAAATTTGTACGAATATTTTGCCCCTTCCTCCAAATTCAGATTCCGGCTTTGTTTTTGATCTCTCAATGAAAGTCCAAATCCAGCTGATCAACCGAAAAAATGCCTTTGTAATCCTTCTTGCTTGCCAAAATATGACGTCATAAACTCATTCTTTGCCCAACTCCCCCGAATCCTTTTCCTGTTTCAACTCCTCCTTGTGTCTGTGACAACAAACTTTTATAGGCAAGATGCTTGAGCATATCGTCGTTAGCAGTATCATGACTTTCTTGGACAGAACTCAACACGCATGTTAAACAACTCAAGAACCAAACTCAACACGCATGTTAAACAACTACACACATGGGCAAAGGCGAGGAGCATAGTAATACGTCTAAAAGTACACACACTTTTCACAACGCAGTTAACTCACTCCAAAAATGTCACCACGCATTAACAAACAAATGATACCAAGACCAACCACGCACAAAATCCTCTGCCTGATTCAGAACAGAAAATTGTCGTTCACGGATCACCTAAACTATTGTCTTTCAAAATCAATGGCAATCCATAAAGCAGTTTCCTCCCCCCTCATCGCTAACCTCTCAACTCTGCTACAGCCCAAGGATTCGCTTGTACGAAAGCATCATTCGGCTGACTGAGCTCATGTAATATTTTCGCCAAAGATATAACTATAAATTACAGTTAGAATCCTTTCAAAAGAAATTAAATCGTTACCTTCTTCTTTTTCAAATGATCAGAATTGAAGATGACATAAACGCCCTCAAACTCCCAGTCATGAATCACTTCATTTCACATCTGGTAAGTAATTTCAAATCCAGGCTACAGGTCTCTAATAACAGTTTTCCTACATACCTACTCTCCCTGCAGACACTTGGGACTACAACACAGGGTGGTTTCCTATTATTTTTTTTATTGCCTAAATCGAAATACTCCTAGAGTACGTATTTCACGCCTTTAGATTTTGGAATGACGATACCCATTTTTCGCTATTAAATGAAAAGTGAAAATTTTCAAGCGCGCGAAAACGCGACGGCAAAGTATTAATGCTGGGAAAAGCACGTGTGACGTCATTATGGTTCCGGCTGCCGCCGTGTGAGGCCACCATGGTGCGAGGGTATGAGCGCCGCTACAATGCAGGGTGTTAGCAGGTAGCAGAGTACCCTGCTAGCAGGTAGCGCTCGGCTTAAATAAGGATTATAGGTACCCTATTAAACGAAGGAAACTTTGCGACTTTAGGCAATATTAATAGGTGATTATTAAAAGATATTTCCCCGAGTTCTGCGCCTCATGCATACATTGGTAATCTCAGACGATGTAAAACCCCTGACAACTCGTTTAGCATCTAAGTCCCTGTGAGGTCACGTGGGGTGGCATCGCATGGGCGCCAATCTGGCCTTTTTCAAATGTGGTTAAAATTTACCATTAATATTCGTCTAAACTGGGATATCTAAAACCAAATAATTTGTATATTATGGACATACTAATGGTGGGTTACGAATCGCAATAAAAGCCTTTCGTTTTCTTTGATGAAGGAGACTACCCAATTGGTCACTCTTCTACGAGTCTTACGTGTGTCTCAATCTCCGTTTAATCATAGGTTATCAATTTAGCAATTTTAATGTTTCAATTTTCAGATAAGGAAAAATGAAAAATTGAGAAGAAAATCAAATGAAAATACCATTTTGGTGCAAAATATTTATTACAATCAAAATAAAATTTAAAAATCATTTCTTCAATCTACAATATTTTTGTTGTATTCCATTATTTTTCGTTTAGGTTGAATTACTAGTTTTAGGCATCCTCTTCATACTACCCACTGTTCACTCTGACAACGCCAACATATTTGCCAAATAAAGTCTTGGCTTTGGTCAACTGTGTGAAGTGCTGAAGTGAGGGGATGGTCTCGCCGGTGCTCAAACGCGCCTTCCAATGAATCGAAGCCATTTATGCTAATCATGAATTTATAATGCGTGATTAATTTCAACGCATAAATTATTAGATGTAACCAGATGAATTATTACATTTGATGCAGGATGGCCTATAGTATCTTCCCAATTAAGTAGGCATCTCCTACCGCGCAGGAAATATTCTTTTCATAATCATGTTCATGAAACATAACAAAAAGTTCTCCTTCCTAAATCAATTGTGTGTGTAAGTGTATATGTTACCTTATAGCTAAAAACTTGGTAAATTTTAATCCTGAACAAGTCAAATATCAATATTTTCTTTCGCTAAATCATCAGTTATTACAATATAGTTGCTGATGGTTTATGAGAGATTTCTCTCATTTGTTTCAAACGAGGCTACTAAAACATTGATGGAAAAGTTATAAAAATGTTCATTAAATGACTTTGACTTCCACTCATGTCTATTTTTTCCTTTAAACTTATTTACAGCCAAGTATTACTAAATCATCCATTCCGTTATTGACTACGGTGTCTGTAATAACTGCGATTACCTTCCGAAAATGCCTGTGGTCTGTATTTTCCTTAATCATGTGACTTATGCTCATCCTTTTCAAGGATTTAAAAGTAAGGGAAGTTATTTAAGGGATGGTTTACAATGGCTGAATTTTTCTCCACTGGGTGTTATTTAAATCGTAGTTTGTGAATCGTGAAAATTAATTGCGTTTGTAGCCCATGTTAATCTATTGAATCGTAGTGAACGCAATGGTTGCGCACGATCTCATTCATTTTAGACCGACCTAATACATGAAAAGAACTGTAAATACTTTGACTTATCATTTACGTAGCTGACCCATCTGATCAAGATAATGTAAATGCGAGTAAGGAAGAGCATAAAAGCGAAACACATGTAACAATTTCAATGGAAACGTTGGCATCGAATGCGGCTTTTTGACAACTCATTACCATCCCAATGACGATACCGCTCCCCAACGTACAAGATTATTTGTGCGGTGAATCAAACTTTTCAATTCATGAACATCATAAGATCAAATTTACCTTCGCTTTTATAACCACATCGTAACTTACAATTTTGAGGGTGAATACTGAATTTTAATGCAGAGCAAACGGACTTCTCTGGGTAGAATATTTTAATAGATAAGCCTGGAAGTAGAAAAAGTCGCATTCTGTCTGCAACATAACATAGGTCTTAGTTACAACGATTATGGAGGTAGTTAACAGGCTTGACTTACTCAATAGCTTGGTTGATGCGGCATGACATGCTGGACCTGAACGACGACTCAGAATAGGTTTTAAGGTCTATTCTTTGTAAATTTGAGACATAGGTTAGTGAACACCTTTTCGGTCGTAACAAGTCACATGGATATGAATATGGCAATGTGTATTACATTTATTAATATTTAAAATGAACGTATTTGAAGCCTAGTCTCAATGATTCAAAAGCGAAATTAGCTCTAACGTACCATACAAACAATACAAACTAAAATTATCTCTTCTTAATTTGGCACTTCTCTTCTTCTTGATGCCGTACCTTATTCAGTCCGTTGGCTGCTCAGTAGGCCGGCCCTTATTTTTCAGAATTGCGAAAAGTTATGTTTTCCTAGTCTCAAAATGATCCAAATGAGGTTTATATTCACATGTTAAAATTTGGTTACTTTAAAATAACGGCAACCCGTGCCCCAAGGGCCCCAAGAGCAAGTACTTAGGACCCTCTATTGAATTTTTTGGAGCAGAAAAAGTGCTATTTCTATGTAAAACGTTAAAGTAAATGCCTTTAGGCCCGATTTTCAGTTTGTTTTGACCTATCTCTAAGTGTTTAGGATATATCGTCCGTCGTAATGTAATCCACTCCCCACGGCGCCACCCCGCACCGCGGCGCCGCTGAGACGGGGCCCGCACCACTCACTAGAGACTTCCCCTCCACCCCCTCTCCTCCCTCGACAAAGACTTTCCTCCTGGTGACAATATTTACATGTTAGTGGTACAGAATTGAACAGGTTGTTCCTCTTGTGTCATGATTAATGTTGTTTAAGCCTACAATGTCAATTTTAACACTTCAGTGCCATCCTATGCACTGGGTACCGACCCCTTAAACCTTAATTTGGTGCCAGCATACAGCCGCGAACCATTCCAGCAAGTTCCAAAATGCTCTTTAAATACAAAATGTTATAAGCATGTGATACATTTGTGCCTATGAATTATAAAGGAATGAAGGTGATGAGCAGGGCTTCCAAGGCTCCAACAGTAGATAGAAATATCCAAGGAAGAAGAAACGAGGCAGTCAGTTCACGGACAGTGAAGAGATAGTTCTAGTATATAGAGTGCAAACGATACGAAGTGCTAAGTTTTTTTAGGGTGTAAGGAGAAAAATGGTGAAATAACTAGTTTAATATGAATACACGTGAGGTTCATTTTAATTTCATAGGCCAACAAAGAAAGGCATGAAATCAAGATTAAAAGTAGGCATTGAATTAGTTGGAAAAGAAAGTGAAGGAAAACTTGGTTGAAAGTTACCTATAGTGAGAGTAGTACTGTATGTTTTCTCTATCTCCAAATGGGTTCGAAATGCATGAGACTTAGTGCGAGAAAAACCGTAAGAAATGCGTTTCATCCATGGTAAGAAAACGAGAATTCCTATTATTACGGAAAATAAGGCGATTGAAAAGTTAGAAAAATTACACAAAGAATGGATGAACGTGCGACGAAGTAAAGAGTGAGCGCGAAATACAGTGGATATGAAGAGAAGAGAATCTGTCGTAACACAACTTGATGATTTGTTTGACATTGCAAGGAGCGGTACCATTGAGTTTTTGACGCACGAGGAGGAAAGTGCAGTTAATCTTTCGGATTAATGTGCTTGGGCTGAAGAAGTAAAATTCTTACGCAATCAAAGAGGAGCACGAAATGCGGTTATTAGTGGAATAGATTTTAATATATTCAAGAAGAAAGAAAAAGATATGGTTCTCCGCTCCTTGTGGTGCATCTGCTCCCAACAGTGACCCGCAGTTCCTAAAAAGATTTGTAAATTACGAAAGTTTTAACCTGGAGATAGCGAAAGCAGTAAAAATAGGTTTTCAAACCACTTGTGGTACCTTAGTGAGGAGTTGTAGGCCTGTCATTCTTTGACGGATCCTTTTCTAGGTATGAAAAGGAAAACGTGATACGCCGTATGAGGACTTGTGAGGGAAAAAATGATCGAAGAAGGCATTCTATATGCATAAAGACATGACTAAGGTATGTATATAAAAATTTTTCACTACTAATTCGAGAAAGCGATTTGATACACTGTAAATATGCACTCCATTCTTTGATACGCGCATGCGGGGATGGGATGAATATCCAAGAACGATTTACAAATTATTCGGGGTCCTAAATTGGTAAATGATTGTGCAGAGAGAGGGGTGAAACAAATTCAAGGTTTTAAGTCAGTCACGTAGGAGGAAGAGAGCTTTCATAATGTATTACTAAGTGTGAATTTTCATCGTAGCACAACCCCTAACGTGCGCAAAGACACTTTAATTGCCAAATATGGGGTGTCAGTGAAAGATTAGAAGAACACTGAAAATGTTTTTTATTTTGGTTGATATGTACTGAAATTCATGTACAGCGTGAAAATAAATTGATATCTTGGATTAGAAATATTGTCATGGCAATTAAATTCTTTCTAACATAAATACATTTCTTCAGAGGCTAGATCTTGCCAGTGGGAGCAAAGACTGTCGAGGGAGGATATATCCTAGGACGATATATCCTAAACGCTTAGAGATAGGTCAAAACAAACTGAAAATCGGGCCTAAAGGCATTTACTTTAACGTTTTACATAGAAATAGCACTTTTTCTGCTCCAAAAAACTCAATAGAGGGTCCTAAGTACTTGGGGCCCTTGGGGCACGGGTTGCCGTTATTTTGAACTAACCAAATTTTAACACGTGAATATAATCCTCATTTGGATCATTTTGAGACTAGGAAAACATAACTTTTCGCAATTCTGAAAAATAAGGGCCGGCCAACTGCTCAGCCATCGCTCTCTTGTCCCTTGAATCAGGTCCCAAGTATCTCTAATCGCGCTCCAGTCTTTGATGTTTTCTGCCCATATACATTTCCTTCTCCCTTTTGGGGGCTCTCCTTCAACTCCCCCTTCCATGGTCACACAGAGGATTTCGTTCTTATTCCCTCTCAGAATGTGACCAACATATGACATTTTCCTCTTCTTAATTAACTTCCGTAAAAAGCGATCGAGATCTGTTCTTCGCAAAACCTCAGTGATTGACAGCCTCTTTATCCATGAAATTTTACGAGGAAATCTTGAGAACCACATCTCAGTTGCTTCTAGTCTTTTAATTGATGTTCATTTTTTATGTTTACTTTCTATGCAACAAGGAAGCTGTTGAAAGGGGTTTTGTCTCTCATTTTGTAGCACATGACATGAGATGACATCCGTATTAATACTTGTCTGCTTGGCAAATGTAAGACTCCATGTTCTTCTCCGTTCAAATAGTGATCAACATGTATTTTTGCCATGGCAAATATTCCGTTTTGAGAAAATTTGCCGCTCTGTGTTCATGATTTTTGTTGCGGTGCAACTGGAATGCAATGTATTGGACACCTGTGGTACGCACATAATTTTCATCTATTAATCACTCCGTTATCCTTCAGGGAAAGGATTTGAAAATGGATCGCTGAGGCGTGAGCCATCGCAGGCATTCGACAGGTGCAATGGTTATTCGCCGAGAGCTCACTCCCATCCGTCCCCTTCACAATGGACCGCGTGGCTTGGCAACCGTGTTGGCAGGGGGCCACACCAACTCCCTCCTCCGCAGGGTACGCCCATATCAATGAGCGAGCCTTCAGAAATGATACAAAGTCGCTGCTATTATAAGAGGGGCTTGGTGCTCTCTTCTCACCAAGGGCTCCCCGTATTTCGATTTCTTAACTCAGTCCTGCATCTCTTGAGATGGAGTTATTAAGTAGGTTGTTATGTCATGACAAATGACATAAGATGAAGTTCATTTTTGCCATAAAATTTCCCCATTTTATCTTCTCACAAGGAGTGCATCGTTTGAAATGTATTCAGATTTGGCAATTCATGAACATTATCCAATCAAATTTTCCTTAGCCTTTATTTTCACATCGGAACTTACAATTGTGACTCTAAATAGCGAATTTCGAGACAAAACAAACGGAATTCCTTGTGTGGAATATTTTAATTAAATTATCCTGGAATTGGGAAAAGTCGCATTCTGTCCGCAAGATAAAGTAGGTTATAGTTGAAACGAATTTGGAGGTTGTGAATTAAAAATAATTAACATCTATCCCTCCAAATATAATAATGTGATCACATATGTTGCTTCTTATTAATAATAACCACTAGTTTGATTTCTACCATTACAGAAAATATGGTCAATTGTAGTTTTACACAATCTGTCATTATTAAAATACTCACTAGTTCCACGAGTTATAATATTGTAAAGCCCATTTTCAGCCATTTTAACGCTATAATAAATAACATCGTGGTTCTATTTATGCATAGTTGATATCACCAATGAAAAAAATTCACACTTTCTTTTAGCACTGACCACCTTTCCCACAAATTTAACAAAATCTTTCACTCTTAGTTTAGGTCTATGTATTTTCCTTTATCTTTTCTTCGGAGAGCACTATTATATATACTCTAATATGCTTTACAATATGACAAATTATCAGCTTAATTTCCACCCAGTTAATTTAATTATCAGCTTGATTTCCTCAAGGATATAATATTTAGATGCAACAATCCTAAGGTAAATTTATAATAATGGTTTATGGGTAAATCAATTGCGTCTCAAGGAATTTTGATCTCTGAAATCCATTTCATAATCGTCCCTGGAAAATTTTAGAGTAATTAGTAAGAATAAGGTAAACTTTTTAACAGTTAAATCAACTTGTCTAGATCCCCTAAGTTTTTTTATTCTTTTTACGACACCATTATCATTTTTAGCTAAAATTTTACATTCCTTTATCCATGCATATTTATAACGTATTTCTTAAAATTTTAACTTTGCGTTCAAATAAAGGTTTTGATTGTGTCAAGTAAGCCTTTCATTGTACACTCGAACCAAAATTAGTCTTAAAGTTATTTTCTTTAAATAGTGTCTTATTTTCCATAATACTCTGTTTAGAGGTAGAGAATTAAACTGAACTACTAGTTTCTTTGGTTTTATTAAATTACTGTGTTTTATCTCGTACACGTCATCAATATCATTAATTGTATTTTCCTCAGCCATTAACTTATGACAAATATTAGAATCACGCAATGGTGCACATTCGAAGCGTAAAAATTCCCAACATACCGCCCGCCTCGTCCATGACGAAACAATACATTTGGTTATGATAGATAGAAGTCCAGAATTAGATCTCAGATGCATCAGAAGAAAAATTAATACCCTGAAAAAAACTAGAAAGCTAACAAACGACATCTGAGACCCGCCGTGAAAGAAGAGCAATTTTTAACAGAACTTTTAGAAAAAAAACGTTCATATGAGGTAAAAATACATAGTTTAGTGATGGACCTAACGATTTCCCAATTAAATGTCTTTAACTTTATTACTCTCACCAATCCGTCTTCACCCGGGTACAATTTTATTATTTTGCCATTAGCATTATTAGTATCTTTTACTGCCACAAGAATACCCTCTACTAAATTTTGGGAAGCCTTCTTCCACTTGGGCAAGGGATGAAGTTGCTTTAGATATTCTAGAGACCACCTTTCCATAAATTATTTGTCATTAGAGTGAGAAGTTTATATTTGTTAGAGAGCGAATAGGAATCTGATTTTGAAAAAGGTTCAGGTAGGGTAATTGAGGGTTGGGCAGGGTAATCCAGCTAAAAAATGTCTTGGCGTTAATGGAACAACATCGTTGGGGTCATTACTCAGCGGAGAGAGAGGGCCAGAGTTGAGGCAGGCTTCTACTTGGCAGAGAAGCGTCGAAACTTCTTCAAAAGTCAGCTTCTGGTCTCTGGAAGCGGCTTTAAATATGCTTCTCAGTTCCCTGTTAGCTCTTCAAAGTTGGTGGCCTGTCGCTGAAAAGTTTCAAACAACGGCCTCTCCTCGAAATAAATCTGCGAAAAGCAAGAGTGAAAGCATTAGAGGACAGATAAGAGACGCATTCCAAATGAACTACCTTGGTAAACATACAAATAACTAGACAAATATAGCTCTTATAACACTTATGTCCTCGTCCCTTCATGGTTCTCGGAAGTACAGGGCCTACAAAATCCACACCGAAGTAGAAAAGGCTTTTTGGGGCTTCAGTCGTACCATAGGCAGGTCTCCCATCAAGTGATGCGCAGTTATAGTGCGGAATTTGGTACAGACAACTCACTCTCATATTACTTGTTTTACTGGAACCCGTTTACGAATGATCCAATACTTTTGAACAAGGTAGTAACGGGTGAGTGGAATTCAAATGAGTGGCGTTAGTAATTCTCTATATATATTTTTATGTCACTATCCAGCCGTTTATTATACGATACTAACAGACCTGCCGGCGTTACTCGGGTAAGGTAGTAACCAGAGAAGTGGAAAACTTGGACCAATCCCAATGGATTCCACGGTTGACTCAGAATTGCAGTGAGACGGTGAGCGGAAGACGATGAACAGAATCCGGACAGAACCCAGATTCTCTGTTCGCTACCCTCACTTGCGCAGTCTGGGCCATATACAGATAACGAATCAGTCGTTTATCCCTCCAATCTACTCCTATTTTCTTGAGAATATCCATTAACTTTACCCAGTTCACCCTATCAAACGCTTTCTCAAAATCCACGAATCAGGCATATACGTCCTTGTCATATTCTAGGTTCCTCTCGACGAGGGACCTCATTATTGCTATTGCATCACGAGTTGACTTCCCTTTTCGGAAACCAAATTGATCTTCGCCCAAATACGCGTTTGCCCTCGCCTCAATTCGTCTGTTAAATATCCTCAGTACCACCTTCGCCGCATGCGATATTAGGCTGATAGTTCTATAATCTCCGCATTCCACAGCTTTCGTCTTTTTCGGAAGCGGAATTAGAACCGTCTTCACGAAATCTTCCGGCCAACACCCCTCCTCATAGATGCTGCGAACTAGTTCGAAAAACCTTTTCTTACTATCCTTCCCTATATTCTTCAAAAGCTCACACGGGATATTGTCCACGCCTACTGCTTTCCTAACCTTCATATCACGAAGTGCTCTCTCTATTTCCGAATCTAATATCCCCGGCCCAAGATTATCCTCCTCCACTGCACTTTCCTCCTCAAGAGTCAATTTCTCTGGTCTGTTCATTCCATCATACAGGTCCTCCACGTATTCCTTCCATCTACTCTGTACCTCTTTTCGCTCGGTTAGCATCCTCCCATCTTTAGCCTTCATTTTAGACATGGCTTGTCCTCTTTTGCCGCCAGATAGCGACTTAACTTTGGCGTACAACGCGCCTACTTATCCATCCTTCTGAAACTTTTCCATTTCCTCACACTGTCTTTTCCACCAAGCCTCCCTTGCCCTCTTAGTTTCACGTCGTAATCGATTATTCAGTTCCCTATACATTCTTTTGCCCTGCTCTGTATCCACGTTCTTCCACTTCCTTCTCACCTCCATTTGTTTTACCATTGCCTCCGTAATCCAAGGTTTCTTTATCCTTCTGCTGTCAACGTAGCCAATTGACTTCTCCGCCGCATTGGCTATTCCAGTTTTAATATTATCCCATTTTTCCTCAACAGTATTCGTACCTTTAATCTCCCGTATACTAATATCCACTAGTTCCTGATATTCTCTCCTCGTACTCCTCTTCACTGCTTCTGCATTCCATTTCCTCACCCTCCTGCTTTTCATGAGTCTTTTGAATCTTACATTGCATTTCATAAGTACTAAATTGTGGTCTGAATCCGCATCTGCTGCTGGGAAGCTGCGCGAGTTTTTCACACTATTCCTAAACCTCTGTTTTACCATAATGTAGTCTGTTTGATATCTCTCTACATCTCAAGGACTTTTCCATGTGTACCTTGGCCCTTAATGATGATTGAAGCACGTGTTTGTGATGAATAACTTGTTTCTCTTGCAAAATTCTGCTGCTTTCTCACTCCTGTCGTTTCGTATTCCTAATCCAAATGCTCCTATATCGTTTCCATCCCTCCCTTCCCCGACTGACGCGTTCCAGTCCCCCATCAGTACCAGATTTTTCTTACCCGGTGTGTCTCTAATTATTTCCTCGAGCTGTTCATACACGTCATCAACTTCTTCCTCCCTATGATTGCTGGTGGGCATGTAAACTTGGACCACCACAAGGTTGGTGGGCCACGCCTCAATTTCTACCACCAGAATCCTATCGCTCACCTGGGTCTACACCTACCACACGCTTACCCATCTTCCCGTTTAATACTAAAGCTACCCCTCGCTGGCTCTCTTTCCCTCCACTATATATAACCCTATACCCAGTGGCGGTTTGCCCATAAGGACTCTCGGACGCCGCCCCTCCTAAATATTTAAAAAGTAAAAAAAATAAATATCCATTAATTTATAATTATACATCTGATTAATCAAAGCGTTTTTTCAGTCCCATACATCGAAAGTGTTGGAAAAACACGAAAAGAAATAGCGCGAGAAGTTCGTATTTGTAGCCGTGGGGCGCTGGCCAGAACGTCCCAATCCATCCCCATGCTGTTATATGGAGAGTGGTAGTGGTGGGGGCCGCTGGTGCTATGACGCGTCTAACGTTGTGTCTTATGGAAGTCTTGGGACGTCGTCCGAAAATGCGCAGAGCGACGTGTGAGTTGACATCGCTGCTCAGGCCGGCGGGCGTATAATCTGGCGTCTACTTGGTGCTGCCACAGAAAAGGGACCTACGGAATCAGAATGGTCACTGTACTGGGTGTAGTTATACGATTTTAATTTTTAATTACTGGTAGGAATTGCTACAGTAAATAAATTATATTATTATGATTGCGTTTTTTGGTGTTTGAATTCCGGAACACATAAAATCCAACCAGTTAAAGGCCGTATTGACGAAGGAAAACTATTCTCGAGTATTTGACACAGTTATGTTATGATTACGAATTTCAAGAACCTTGGGGAAACTAATATTTTAATATTTAGGCCTGAACAATGTATTCATATCTTCCCGATGATTAGAAATGCGGTACCTATTTTTCAGATAAACTTATCAAAAGACCTGCAGTATTAGGAAAAATCAGTTAACATTCCCCACTGATTTATAATTTAAGAAATAGTTGCGTGCGTGATAGGGTGAAGGATTAAATATGATTTAAATCGCTAAGCGCGACTTTAAATAGAGTCATTCAATTAATGTCATGAAGTGCCGCGTACAATGCACCTTTTGTGTGTAGGTTCATCATTTTTCTAGCCATCCTTGTTGTATTAGTTCATGTTCACCTAATTCCTCAGCGGCAGAGCGGTAGCTGTCTGACGGAAAATGCCCACTTGGGTCTGATTTAATCTGATTTGGGCCTCAAAGAGTTCATATCAGTGCGGAAATCCTTACAGCTCCCATCTGTGGTTCAGTCGAGTCGTCTTCTTTTACGATCTAGAACTTATTTTCTATTATATCATGGCAATGATTTCGAAGACACGGTTATTCCAAATGCGACCCGTTGGCGTCTCGTGTGTTTACCACATATGAATCTTAGACTCCAGGAGATGGTCCGTGACGTCCTTTGTTTGCTTGAATGCCTTTGCTGACCTTAAATTCGTCCCTCAGCTGAATCAGCATTAGTGGACCACGACTTCTATCTCCCTTGAGTCGTCCTTATAGTAACGGCAAGACTCTCGGAAAGAACGGAGTGAAATGAGTTCAGACATCATTTTCGAGGAGTTAATTGTGCGTAATTGCCGACTAAGAAGTTTCTTAGCGCTGTGTGTACATTAGGGCGGATCGCAAAAATCGATTTTTTTCAAATCCATCTGGCCCAATGAAAAAAAGTTGTGGGACCGATCAAAAATAAGGCCTGAAAAATTTGAGACCTGTACGTGAACCCCTGACCCTCGCTCAAATGCAATTTAGGGGGGGAGGGTCAAAATTCGAAAAATATAATATTTTATGGTCATTCCATATAGATTTTGCCGAGTTACTGTTCTTCTAGGGCAAAAAGTTCGTGCATTTTGACGTATCTGCCACCGTTTAGCCACAAAATGCCTAATTTGAGTCCGCGTCCGCGAAGAAAATATTCCAACGCCCACGCAGCGTCGCGGATACCAGAGCCGCAGGCCGATCCCTTCCCCTCCACGCTCGCTTCTCCCCCTCCCACGCCTCTAATGCAGCAAAATTCATCCCGCGCATGCTGCTAGGAGGTAGTTTATCTTTGATAATATAAATCAGAAGATGGTAGAAGGTAAAAAACGATGCGTAGTGAGACTACTTGTCCCTTATTTGGCGCCTCGTCGGCGTTAAACAAATCGATGTTACCAACTTTTAGAGAATCGATGAAATATTTTTAGATCTGCGCACGCAGGAAAGGAGACTACGGTCTATGAAGACGCCTCTCGAGTGGCTATGAAGGTTTGGGAACTTAGGTTATGCACTTATATTCCGGTATTGTCCGACAGCTGTGACTTAATGGATTAATAAGGGTTAAGGCCGCCGGCGTACCCTCCCCGCTACCCTCTCGAACGCCCCGGAGGCACCAAAATTCACACCAAGTGCGTCTTTCTTCGTTAGTCTTACTAATATTTGATGTATCAGCATCGTCCAGTGAGGAACAATCACGAAGGAATTACTCAATTACCTGCTATATATGCGATATTTTTGCGTGTAAGTGCATGGAGGAGCATAAGGTTCCCCCAATGAAGAAGTATTTTGAGAGACAATCTGACGAAAAGAAAGATGATGGCTGCTGGATTGAACCCTAAATTAACTCGACAACTGAGGAAAAAAGGGAATTGTAGGACAGTGTAAGTCGTCTTCGCCGACGATAAAGGGGTTCGGGGGAAACAAAGCAGTGAACAAGTCCAAATTCTGTCACACAAGCAACTTCCTTTATTCAGTCCCAAGCCATACACCTTGTTTCGCTACACAACACCAACTGCCGACCCTAGCAGCCACAAGCCCACGCCCTGGAGTCACCGAAAGGATCGTTTGTCAGACGACTCTTCCGATGACAGCAGGAACGTGCCTAATGGCTGGGTCTCAGAGGAAGTCCGTTCGAGGCGACCCTCGTCGTCTCGCACCTTATAATAATCTAAATGAAACTGCTCTTACATCCACATCCCCCCCAAAGTGAGTTGCTAACACTCCCGAAGCAATTAAACCAAAGAAATCAACCCATCCAGAATATAATAAGTACATGTCCCAAACCCAAAATAATCCAAATTAAAAGAAATTACAAAAAATAAAACAAATGAGAGACATAAACCAGGCACAGCGATAGCTCTTGGGTTCTACGTTTCCTCCAGCCACCACCCTCTTCCATCATCACTGCCCAAATTACACCCCCTCCACCGACGGTTGAGCTGCCCGTGGACGAAGGAAATAAGGGGAGCGTCCCAACGGCGAAGGCTGTGGGGGCGGAGGGGACACTGAGGGGTCTCCCGCCGACTCAGGAAGGGGGGAGGGAGGAGGGTCAACACTTGGCTCCGACGATCTGAGGTAGTAGGGAGAACGTTCGGCCGGCAATGGATGCACTTGGGGGGGAGGGATGTAGGGAGGCTCCGTGCTGCACGATGATTCCTCCTCAGCTGTGTCCCACCCATCGTCGGACCCGACGGCCGGGGCGACCACGCCCACTCCCTCGCACTCCCATTCGGCCTCAGAAGTAACAGCGGCGTCTTCGGACGGCTGGGAGGGCGGCGATGCCCGCTCCTTCCTCGGCCTGCCTGGCCTGCGATCAGCTGTTCCTAAACTAGGAGGGGGAATGGGGCCAAAATAGGGTTTAATGCGATTCCTGTGTACCAATACGCTGCGGAATGGGAGCTCCAGCACTAGGTTGCATGTCGACAACACTTTTGATATGCGGTATGGGCCCTTCCATGGTTTGTGAAATTTCTTCACTTGCCCTACCTTCATACAGGGATCACTTAGAAATACGTAATCTCCTTCCTTGTATTGCCAACGCTTACCCTTCCCCTTCACGGCCTCTCTCCGTTTCCTTTCTGCTATGCGATCATTGTTCGCACACTTTAACCACATTTCCTTTAATCTATCCCTTAACCCAGACACCCCAGGGTGCTCTTTTTCTAACACGCCATCTTCGACGCATTGGAAAGGCGATACCATTTGACGTCCAAATACCAATTCATGAGGGGTGAAACCTGTGCTACGATGATAACTACAGTTGTAGCTCGCGACGGCAAAGTCAATATGGCGCCCCCAATCGTTGTTTCTTACATTGACATAATGACTGAGGATCTGCGCAATAGTTCTATGAACTCTCTCCACTCGCCCGTTGCATTCTGGGTGGAAGGGTGACGTCCTCAACTGATTTATTCGTAACAACTTACAGACCTGTCTAAAAAGTTCTGACATGAAATTAGTTCCCTGATCAGTAAGAAGTGTTTCCGGCACTCCGAACCTCAGTATCCACTGCTTCACTAGTGCCACTGAAACGGATTCAGATTTCTGATCTGTTAATGGTACCATCACTAAATATCTCGAGAAATGATCAAGTATCGACAAGATATACTTATAACCCTCCTCTGTCTTCGGAAGGGGACCCACAATGTCTATTGCAATAAACTCGAAAGGCCTATTCGCTGCTGGTAGTGCTTGTAATGGGGCCTTGCACCTACCATAAGGGCTCCTCTGACTACAGGCAATGCAGCCCTTTACATACTTCTTGACATCTCGCGAATAGGATGGCCACCAAAAGTCCCTTTTAACCCTACTTCCTGTTGCCTGTACACCTAAATGTCCTGACAGTATATGGTCGTGGCACTGACGGAGCACTTTCTCCCGGCAGCTGCGAGGCACTACTACTCTTTTTCCCATTATAGTTTCCTTCCATAGTATACCCCCATCGACCACGAATCCCTCTCTTCCCTTCCATTCAATACACTCGGAATCTTTTTCCTGCTCCTTCCGAAAATCTATAACCTCTTCCACGGATACTTGGTGAATCTTCCTGCTTAAGGCATCCGCATTTGCATGGGTCTTACCAGGTTTATGAATTACTTCGTAATCGTACTCGCTCAATTTCAAAGTCCATCTCATTAACCTGCTACTGGGGTCCTTTAATCCAAAAAGCCAAGTGAGCGCGGCGTGGTCTGTCAAAATGGTAAATTTCCGGCCGTAGATGTAACACCGGAAGTGTCCCACCGCCCACGTAATGGCCAAAAGTTCCTTCTCCGTCGTCGTATAATTCACTTCCGGTTTCTTTAATTGCCTCGATGCGAATGCGACCGGGTGCTCCTCGTTATTGACCACCTGTGATAGGACGGCACCTATCGCGAAATTACTTGCATCCGTCGCTATGATGAAAGGCAAGGAGAAATCTGGATATACCAACACTGGGCTGCTCGTCAACGCTCGTTTTAGCCCTTCCACTGCTTCGTCGCACTCCGGAGCCCAAACGAATGCAGTTCCCTTTTTCAGTAACATTGTAAGCGGGCGAGTGAGAATGGCATAATCTTTAATAAATCGACGGTAATAATTAGTCATTCCTAAAAACGATTGTGTCTCCTTTACCGTCTTGGGAGTGGGGAAGTCCATTACCGCCGAAATCTTACTTGGGTCCGGTTGAATTCCCTTTCCGCTGATAATGTGGCCTAGATAGCTTACTTGAGAAAGGGCAAAGTGACATTTTGTCAATTTCAAGGACAACCTGGCCGACTCGAGCCTCTCAAACACTCGGCCCAGCCGCGCTGCATGCTCTTCAATCGACCCGCCAAATACAATAACGTCATCGAGATACACCAAGCACTCTGTGGGGGTCATTCCCCTGAAGACTCCGTCCATCATACGTTGGAATACACTTGGCGCGTTTCTTAGTCCCATTGGCATACGTTGGTATTCGTATAATCCGCTATTTACAATAAAGGCAGTCTTCTCGCGTGACTCAGGGGCCATGGGAATTTGGTGATAACCTGCCGTTAGATCGAGGGTCGAGAAATACCTACACCCCCCCAAATAGTCCAAGGTTTCCGTAATGTTTGGAAGTGGGTATACATCCGGTTTAGTAATTGCATTTAAAGCACGGTAGTCTATGCAGAACCGGTACTTAGGCTTTCCGTCCTCAGATTTCTTTGGCACGATCACAACGGGTGAGGCCCAAGGGCTGTGACTAGGCGATATTATTCCCCCTTCCAACTGTTCCTTCACAAAATTTTCCACTAAAGGCTTTAAATGATGCGGAGTGCGATAGGGTCTCCGATAAATGGGACGGGCGTCACCTGTAGGAATATGATGCTCTACCAAGTGGGTCGCAGGGGGTGTAACCGTTAATGAGAACAAATGCCTGTACCTTCCTATTAGGGGATGCATAACAGCTTTTTCCCCCACATTCAGGTGCGTCAATTTCCCTTCAATGTCACTATCCGAAAGCTCGCACAGACTCGTACTCTCCACAGAGCGCACATTCCTATCGCATGCACCCTCAACATCATCCCCGCAGAATCTTTCATTTGAAACAAAATCTACATCGCTCACTGTCGCCACCACTGTGCCCTTGCATAGATTTACTGCCGACTCCCCATAATTACTCACGCGCACCTTCGCGCTTCCTCCCCCGTCCACTCGACACAAACACCGGGCAACTAAACACTCCTCCATCTCGAGAGCCGGCTCCAACACGCACTCTTCTCCCTCCGTCCACTCCCGCCCGGGTAAGGGGAGGGATACGAGCTTCGATGAACGGGCTGGGATTACTTCCGCCGCTGGGAGTCGAACCGGCACATCCACACGTGGCCGGCGGCTCCAAGGTCCCTCATGACCCACGAAATCAGGCCCCTCCAGCCCCTCCGACCCCTCCGCCTGTCCCACCGAAGAGTCCGTCGGCAGGATAGCCATTCCGCCCGCCCTCCGCCGCTTCCTTCCGCGCTGCCGCCTTACTCTCCTCCTTGGTTTTCCCGCCCGAGAGCTGTCGAAATTTCTCTCGGCGACCTCTGGCTTCCCTCCCGGGCCGGCCGTCGACGCGTCCCTCGGTCGTTCCCATGACATGATTCTTGGCCCGCCCCCTCTGGCGGTGGAAGCCACGCCCCCCGTCGTAAATCCCCCCACAGATGTCACCGCACATCGCGGCCCCTTTCCAAATGCCTCCTCCGACTGCGGTGCGAATTCCCCGGATTTCGCTCTTCCTCTCTCGGTCAAGGGAATTATTGACCCCCCAATTGAGAGTTCCCCCTTTTTCACGTCAATAACGGCCCCCGTTTCACGAAGGAAGTCAATACCAATAAGGCCTTCATACCCGCCCAAGGTGTCCACTACTTGGGCCCGAAGATTATGCACATCGCTTCCGAACCATACCGGAAGCACTACCTCTCCATAATTCCAAATACATCTACCCGTCAGACCCTTTATCCTAAAACGAGACCTACGTAGAACTTGCCCCCCACAGCACTCCTTAGTCACTAGGCTCACCTGGGCCCCAGTGTCCACTAACATACGCCGCCTCTTATATTCACACGTGACAATCACCGCTAAGTCCTCCATTCCCCCTACACGGTGCACACATGGAACCAAAGTCTTTACCGGGGGCCTTGGCGGGCGGCCTGCTCGGCCCCGGAAACGTTTAAAGACGGCTCAACGCGCCCCCCGACGCGCATCCGCCCCCCCACTCGGCAATTCCTCGCCCAATGTCCTTGTCCACCGCAGTTAAAACACCGCATTCCACCCCTGTTTGCACACTCTCTCGCAAAGTGTCCGGGTTGCCCACAAGCATGACAGACTCCCTCACGCATCGTGAAAACGTTTCTCTCTTCCGTCTCCGGATGAGCCCTCCTCTCTGCCTCGCGTATACGCACGGCCACATTAACGGCTGCATCGAAGGTTTCCGGCATTGCGAGACGCGTATGTTCCCCCACTCTGCCCGGCAGGCCGTTTAAAAACGCGTCCAAAGCTCTTTCATCCGCTTCGGATTGGCGTATCGCGGCCGCTGCGGCATCTTCCTCCTCCCTCCACGTGTGGCTGTTCAATTCACGAATGCGGTCCGCAAATTCCTCGATCCGCTCCCTGGGTGCCATGCGGACGCCAGCAAGCATCTGTCTGTAAAACCGTCGGTTTTTAACCCCCCGGTACCTTTCTAACAGAGACTTCCGAGCGTCATCATATGTTTTAACAGCCCCTGCTCTCTCCTTCGCCCGCAGGTGCTCTAGTGCCCCCCCGCGGGTACGTAGGGTGACCACACTTAACTTGTCGTCGTCGCTCCAACCACTAAGTTTCGCCACCTGCTCCACTTGAGAGAAGAACGTCTCCACGTTCTCCCCCGCGGCGCCAGAGAAATAATCAATGGAGGATACCATCGAGAATGACTTCCCCGTGATTTGTCCTTCCCCCTTCGTGTTATCCGCGCGGGCCCGAAAACCTTCGTTCTCTTCCTTGAGAATCCTCAGTTGCGCGGATAGCTCATCCACCGCCTGCTGGAGGTCCATCTCGCGGCCCGATAAGCTGATCCGACCCGTCATCCTTGATTTATTTGTGACTTGATTTGCAGTTGCTTCCCCTAGAATTTAGCAAAGATCCCCCACTTCGGACACCAGATGTAAGTCGTCTTCGCCGACGATAAAGGGGTTCGGGGGAAACAAAGCAGTGAACAAGTCCAAATTCTGTCACACAAGCAACTTCCTTTATTCAGTCCCAAGCCATACACCTTGTTTCGCTGCACAACACCAACTGCCGACCCTAGCAGCCACAAGCCCACGCCCTGGAGTCACCGAAAGGATCGTTTGTCAGGCGACTCTTCCGATGACAGCAGGAACGTGCCTAATGGCTGGGTCTCAGAGGAAGTCCGTTCGAGGCGACCCTCGTCGTCTCGCACCTTATAATAATCTAAATGAAACTGCTCTTACATCTGCGTTGAGTCATCATCGTCAATTCTTGTACGGGAAAATAGTATCAAAAATTTTCTTCATCAATTCATCCGAAGAAAATTAAACTGGCGAGAAATAAGCCGATTTGTATCTCTACTTTCCTCATGAAATAAACATTAAGGACTATAACCTCAAATTGGAACTTCTTCGGGGAAAATGCGTCTGCCAACTGTGATAGAGGTATATGCAAGAACCAAACAACAGCAATGATCGTTCCCGCAACTTTAGCTGACGCAAAAGTCATAACCTCGTAAGATACATCAAAGCTAGTGTACCAGAATTACTTACGTAGACAGAAAAAGATGCTAATTACAGTGAATAAGAAAAGAGAGGTGTCATCAAAGGGCCTTATTTTATTGGAATGAAAGACTATACTCTTGTCTGATGCAAAAATGGAAGAGGACTTATCAATACAAGTTTAGAGGGGAATGTGTGGTGTTAGCTGAAGAAACAGGGTCCTACTTTTGGAGGTTTGCCTCCCCCATCTGAGGATTAGAAAAAGTTATAAAATCTGCGGTTATCGATTCCTTTCCGAGTGAAAATTAGATACACAGAATTAAAAAGGATTTGATTGTGATGGTACCAAGCGAATACCGCCCAAAAAGGAGGCATCATCCCTTTGCTAAAAGCATAATATCAACATCCCTTCCAGTGTGGGTAGACTCTTCTCGGGATTCCCACCGGGTTAATTTTTCCATAATGGCCAACATTTCAAGCTCCGACTGGGGGCTCATCCTAAGGGATAAATTTTGTTGAACCCCGAAAAGAGTTTACCCATATCATTCACCGGGAAAGCATTAAATCGTATTTCATCCCTTACAGTGGTCTATTTGCTGATTGCACTATGTTGAGTTGGATTTGCGACATAAACGTTGGGAGGGTAATCTAGGGACCCAATTTGCGTTTCCTGAAAGGATGCGTTTGGTGATCAATCCGAGATTTTTTTAAATACATGATTTTAATATCGACGTAAAGGACTACACGCTGATGATATATAGGAGAGAGACTCCGGTTCCTTGGGCTATATCTGAGCTTAGCGCTGTGGTGTTTAAAAATCTATTGATGAAAGCTCAAATTTGAATTTCAATATTCCTTTAATTATACATACGTACGAGAGATTCGCGAAAGAATTTACCGAAACTTTGTTGACAGCAGCAAAAGACGAGGAATTACACTAACATAAGAAATACAGACTGGAAAGCAGGTAATTGAGTAATTCCTTCATGATTGTTCCTCACTGGACGCTGCTGATACATCAAATATTAGTAAGACTAACGAAGAAAGACGCACTTGGTGTGAATTTTGGTGCCTCCGGGGCGTTCGAGAGGGTAGCGGGGAGGGTACGCCGGCGGCCTTAACCCTTATTAATCCATTAAGTCACAGCTGTCGGACAATACCGGAATATAAGTGCATAACCTAAGTTCCCAAACCTTCATAGCCACTCGAGAGGCGTCTTCATAGACCGTAGTCTCCTTTCCTGCGTGCGCAGATCTAAAAATATTTCATCGATTCTCTAAAAGTTGGTAACATCGATTTGTTTAACGCCGACGAGGCGCCAAATAAGGGACAAGTAGTCTCACTACGCATCGTTTTTTACCTTCTACCATCTTCTGATTTATATTATCAAAGATAAACTACCTCCTAGCAGCATGCGCGGGATGAATTTTGCTGCATTAGAGGCGTGGGAGGGGGAGAAGCGAGCGTGGAGGGGAAGGGATCGGCCTGCGGCTCTGGTATCCGCGACGCTGCGTGGGCGTTGGAATATTTTCTTCGCGGACGCGGACTCAAATTAGGCATTTTGTGGCTAAACGGTGGCAGATACGTCAAAATGCACGAACTTTTTGTCCTAGAAGGGCAGTAACTCGGCAAAATCTATATGGAATGACCATAAAATATTATATTTTTCGAATTTTGACCCTCCCCCCCTAAATTGCATTTGAGCGAGGGTCAGGGGTTCACGTACAGGTCTCAAATTTTTCAGGCCTTATTTTTGATCGGTCCCACAACTTTTTTTCATTGGGCCAGATGGATTTGAAAAAAATCGATTTTTACGATCCGCCCTAGTGTACGTACATTCAAGAAGACAATTTTGAATTAATCAACAGTGCTCGTTTTTTTAAGGGAAATATAGGGAAAAATTGTCCCAATTCTGTGTCCAGGCACCTTGTTCTTTTTGGTCGTATTTTTCGTCGGCCTATTTTGTGTCGTCCCTTCTTTATTTATAGACTAGTGCCCTTGCCATGTGTTCTCTCAGAAAGAAATTGTTGTCCAGCGCTGATTTCAACGAACGTGTAATTGATCACTTTGCTGGACAAAATGAAAGAAGGATGGACTTTTGCAATATAACTAAAGGCCTGTGAGTATTTCATATTTTGTTGAAAATGTGTGAGAAATGTTTAATTGTTGATTTTAAATCATACTGTATTCAAGAAGCAACGCGAACCCCGCCATCAAAGTTTACATCTGCAATAGCAAAGCGCGCGCATTCTAGTAGTGTTTGCTGCCTAGTGGAAGTCAGTGACACTCTCCTCCCTCCTCAGGTGTTACAAGTGTCATTGCTACCTAAATCATTGCAAATGTTGTATAGCTTTGACAAATAACGCATTATGATTGCAAAACGAACAACAGAAATGCATTGCGGGCATATCCGCACGAAGAATGTAGACGCTAAAACCTAAAGTTACGTATTTTCGTTTGTATTTGCAAAATATCGCAGCAAATATATTTTTATTCTTCAAGATCATTGATCAGTATCATCGAGAGTCCGGACTAAGCCGATCCGTATGACCGAGAGTATACTGCATTTAGTATTTATTAATGAAGCATTATTAGGAAAGCTAGATATTTTTGTTGAAAAAACGGAACGTATGGCATCACAGAATTTAATGCCTAGATTGCCGTGAAAACTTCATAAAATACACGAAATATTAAAAAATTATGACCCCCCGGTGGAGTGCGCCCCCCCCCCCTAGCATTTGACTCAGGAGCCGCCACTGCCTATACCCATCACTCCAATAATACCCCCCTCCCTCCACCTCACCTCGCATAATCCTAAGATATCTA
This sequence comes from Ischnura elegans, assembly GCF_921293095.1. Taxonomy (NCBI): domain Eukaryota; kingdom Metazoa; phylum Arthropoda; class Insecta; order Odonata; family Coenagrionidae; genus Ischnura; species Ischnura elegans. The sequence continues at coordinate 1,415,705 of NC_060259.1, read as the reverse complement.
TCCTCCCTTTATCCATTTTCCTTTTGATATTTTCTAACTTTCCCGCCCTCATCATAGTCCTCAGATTCCATGTCCCTATATTTATCGATGCCTTCTTCTTCTCCATCCTCTTGGTCTTCCTGTCCTGCTCCTGGGATGCTACTGCTGATGCTGAAAAAGATGATGATGATATGTCTCTGCAAGGATTTCGCATGATACGGACCCCGAGGACCTTGCCGATTTCGTTGCCACCTACGACACCCGCCCTTAAGGGCTGGGTCTCGCGATTAGACCATCCGAGGCTAGTTTGATCAAACTCCATGTTTTCAGGGAATAGATAGTTGGTAGGGTTTCCCACTTCCATTCCAACAGTGTTTTTTACGTGACACCATCACGTGGACTACCTTTCGTCTGGCTCCTACCCTTAGACCTCTCTGGCATGGGTGGCCCTACAGGGAATAATTGCGAATTAATCCCGCCAACGCAGCTCTAAGGGTCATAGGAACGCGCAAGCCTTTCCACCGCGACAAGGTTGTAGCCCAAGGGAAAGGAAATTATTGATTATTTCACCAAAAATAACTTTTTAATTTTCTTCCCATTTGATACGCAGCATATAGGGACCTACGATGTAAGAAACGTAAGTTAGTAAGCAACTACTTTTTACCTTGCAAAAATCAAAATTTTCTTGTCCTAAAGGGTGTTTCGTCGGCATAACAACATTTAAACTCAATCGTTGTACAATTGGTGAAGACTTTAAAAGAGAAAATGGTGTGAAGAATTATGTGCAGAAGATTCAATTCAATACAGACAACGGTCAGGCATCAATTGCGAGAAGTAGATAAAGTAAAAAAATACACGTTCCTGACGGAAATTTAATGAAATGTTTTTATTGCTTTTTTATAGTTTATATCGAAAAACTAATAGAACTAATGAATGCAGCATCTCATTCTACATAGGAATGCAATTTTTAATCGGTGCAGAGCGCAAAATTAATTTTCTTGCTGTTATTGACAACACCGCGCTCCCGGCCTTATGGAGAATAAAATGGGAAACGATTCTCCGTAAGAGCCCGTACTGTCAACTAAATGTGGAACGCTCTATAGTCTCATTCAATGAGCAAAACATGGCACAATACATTTTAGAAATATGATTTGAACTTACCAACGTGCTTCGCGCTCTTCAATGGTTTCGCACTGCGGAGGCAGTGTACTGATCGCTAAAATTATCTTGTGCCCATTGAATTGTGGGTCATTCGTCATTGCTTTCGTCACAGCATTTTGCCAAGAGAACGAAGTTACCCGAACTGAAGCGATAGGCGGGGCGAAAAGAACGAGAATAATCGAGTTGCCGTGGCGAAGCGAAGACCCAGGCGAAAGGAGAACGAGAATCACCGCCCAGGAGACCTTAGAAGATACCAAATCGACTACATTCTAGTGAAACAAAGATACAGGAACCAGGTGAAGGGCTGCAAAAGATACCCTGGGGCAGACATCGACAGTAACCATGACTTAGCTATGATGAAATGCCACCTAAAATTTAAAAAATTGAAGGAAGTCTAGAAAAACATATGGCAGGTTGATAAATTGAAGGAGTCTCATCACCAACTGGCTTTTAGAGAAGCTGTAGAAAAGAGAATAGAGGAGGATATGACCAGTAAATCAGTGAAAGAGGGCTGGAAAACATTAGAAGTGGACTAACGTTATCAACCGAAGAAGTTCTTGGTAGAAGAAAAGCTATTTTGAAAGAAATCACTGGTATCACTGGAAGCTTCAGATGTTATTGAAGAAAGAAAGAAGTAGAAGAATGTGAAAACAGAGGAGAGGTAGAATTGCTGCAAGAAAATAAGAAACGAAATATGCCATAAAACGAGGAAGGCTAGAGAAGCGTGGATGAAAAAATATCTGTGAAGACGTAGACAACAATCTTGTGCATGGACAAGTAGAGGCCGCTTATAGGATGGTGAGGAACCACTTTAAGGGAATTATCCTATCTATATACAGCCGGTCCTATCTATATATACAGCCGGTCCTATCTATGTACAGTAGGGCGGATCGCAAAAATCGATTTTTTTCAAATCCATCTGGCCTAATGAAAAAAAGTTGTGGGACCGATCAAAAATAAGGCCTGAAAAATTTGAGACCTCTACGTGAACCCCTGACCCTCGCTCAAATGCGATTTAGGGGGGGAAGGTCAAAATTCGAAAAATATAAAATTTTATGGTCATTTCCTATAGATTTTGCCGAGTTACTGCCCTTCTTGGACAAAACTTTCGTGCATTTTGACGTATCTGCCATCGTTTAGCCACAAAATGCCTAATTTGAGTCCGCGCCCGCGAAGAAAATATTACAACGCCCGCGCAGCGTCGCGGATACAAGAGCTGCTAGCCGATCCCGTCCCCTCCCCGCTCGCTTCTCCCCCTCCCATGCCTCGAATGCAGCAAAATTCATCTCGCGTGTGCTGCTAGGAGGGCGTTTATCTTTGATAATATAAATCGGAAGATGGTAGAAGGTAAAAAACGGTGCGTAGTGAGACGACTTGTCCCTTATTAGGAGCCTCGTCGGCGTTAAACAAATCGATGTTACCAACTTATAGAGAAGTGATGAAATATTTTTAGATCTGCGAACGCAGGAAAGGAGCCTGCGGTCTATGAAGACGCCTCTCGAGCGGCTATAAGGTGTGGGAACTTAGGATATACACTTCTATTCCGGTATTGTCCGACAGCTGTGTCTAAATGGATTTTGGGTGAAGGCCGCTCGCGTCCCCTCCCCGCTCGCCTCTTCCACGCCCAAAATGCACCAAAATTCACACCAAGTGCGTCTTTTTTCGTTGGTCTTACTAATATTTGATGTTTCAGCATCGTCCGGTGAGGAACAATCACGAAAGAATTACTCAATTATCTTCTTTCCAGTCTATATTTCTTATATCAGTGTCATTCCTCGTCTTTCGCTGCTGTCAACAAAGTTTTGGTGAATTCTTTCACGAATATCTCGTCCGCATGTATAATAAAAAGAATATTCAACTTCAATTTTGAACGTTCACTAATAGATTTTTCATTTCCACAGTGCTAATGTCAGATATAGCCGAAGGAACCGGAGTCTTTCTCCAATATATCATCAGCGTGTAGTCCTTTACGTCGATATTAAAACCCAGCAATTAAAAAAATCTCGGATTTGTTGCCAAACGCATCCTTGCAGCAACGCAAATTGGGTCCCTAGATTACCCTCCCAATGTCTATGTCGCAAATCCAAGTCAGCATAGTGCCTCGATTTCCGGCCGAGTGCTTTAGCACGCCTATTCGCCTTGACAGGGATCCGGGTTCGAATCCCGGTCAAGGCGAATGATTTTTCCTCTGTGGATTTTTCGCACTATTTGTGCATTGCGGGTGACTCCGTAAAAAGTTATCACCGTGGCTAGTCCCGGTATACTTAAATAAGTCCAGAGCGAACACCGCTAGTGTTCAAAGTTCGGGCTTTGCTCTCCGGCTGTGGCGCCATGCGCACGACCTGGACTGCTAGTCGCATAATATGCTCAGCAGTCCATGCCACCTTGTCCGGTAAAGTCCACAAATTTCCACAGGGGAGAATGATGCCTAGGTAGCTTAACTGGCTAAAGCACTCGGCCGGAAATCGAGGGATCCGGGTTCGAATCCCGGTCAAGGCGAATGATTTTTCCTCTGTGGATTTTTCGCTCTATTTGTGCATTGCGGGTGACTCTGTAAAAAGTTATCACCGTGGCTAGTCCCGGTATACTTAAATAACATTATGGAAAAATTAACCCGGTGGGAATCCCGAGTTGAGTTTACTCTTTTAGGGATGTTGGAATTATGCTTATAGCAAAGGGATGATGCCTCCTTTTTTAATTTTGTGTATCTACTTTTCACTCCGAAAGGAATCGATAATCGCATAATAATAATTTTATAACTTTTGCTAATCCTCTGACGGGCGAAGCAAACCTCCAAAAGTGGGACCTTGTTTCTTCAATTAACACCACACATTCCCCTCTAAACTTTAATTGATAAGTCCTCTTGCCTTTTTTCATCAGACAAGAGTATAGTCTTTCGTTCCAATAAAATGGAGCTCTTTGATGAAATCTCTCTTTTCTTATCCACAGTAGGCAGGGCTGGGCAAAATACAGGCCGAGGAGTATTTGAAATACAAAATACTGCACAAAATGTATTTGAAATGCAAAATACCAAATACTTTGGACTTCGGTATTTGAAATACAAAATACAAAATAGTATTTTAAATACTTTTTAAAATACAAAATACACTTGTAAGGAAACTAAGACATCTTTTAAAAAGTTCTAACACATAAATAAACATAAAAATTCTAACATACACATATACATTTGAGATTTTTCAAAATAAAAATTATCAAATGTTGCTCTCTATGAATGAATTATTCCCCTTGAGGAATACAAGTTTTTCAAAAAGTTTGTCTGACAGAGCTCCCCTCACAGGGAAATGGATAAACCCAGCAAGTGAAAATAAGTCTTTCCACTGGTGAAGATGAGCATAGGCTTGTATTAAATCTGATGAACATTTTCTTAATATTCGGATAATTTTGTAAACTCGACAGCGATTTGTCAGTATGTAGCATCTTTTTCTGTGTAAGTGATTCTGGTACACTAGCTTTGATGTATCTTACGAAGTTATGACTTTTGCGTCGGATAAAGTTGCGGGAACGATCATTGCTGTTGTTTGGTTCTTGCATATACCTCTATCACAGTTGGCAGACGCATTTTCCCCGAAGAAGTTCCAATTTGAGTTTATAGTCCTTAATGTTTATTTTATGAGGAAAGTAGAGATACAAATCGGCTAATTTCATTTTCTTCGAATGAATTGATGAAGAAAATTTTTGATACTATTTTACCGTACAAGAATTGACGATGTTGACTCATCGATCACCGATTATTCCCTTTTTTCCTCAGTTGTCGAGTTTCTTTAGGATTCAATCCAGCAGCTATCATCTTTCTTTTCGTCAGCTTGTCTTTCAAACTACTTCTTCATTGGGGGAAACTTATGCTCCTTCTTGCACTTACACGCAAAAATATCGCATTATTAAACATATTCCTTTAAAATTGTTTGAGCTTTATACTTCAATAAAACCCTACTTTTTGTCTATTCTAATTTTCCGTAAGTTATAGTACTTCCTGTGGTACCGCTAAATCCATTTAGTCACATTCACAATGGAAGAGAAGCGCGTCACCATAGTTCACACACCTTTATAGCCACTCGAGAGGCCGCTTCGTAGACCGCAGTCTCCTTTCCTGCGTTCGCAGATCTAAAAATATTTCATCACTTCTCTATAAGTTGGTAACATCGATTTGTTTAACGCCGACGAGGCTCCTAATAAGGGACAAGTCGTCTCACTACGCACCGTTTTTTACCTTCTACCATCTTCCGATTTATATTATCAAAGATAAACGCCCTCCTAGCAGCACACGCGAGATGAATTTTGCTGCATTCGAGGCATGGGAGGGGGAGAAGCGAGCGGGGAGGGGACGGGATCGGCTAGCAGCTCTTGTATCCGCGACGCTGCGCGGGCGTTGTAATATTTTCTTCGCGGGCGCGGACTCAGATTAGGCATTTTGTGGCTAAACGATGGCAGATACGTCAAAATGCACGAAAGTTTTGTCCAAGAAGGCCAGTAACTCGGCAAAATCTACAGGAAATGACCATAAAATTTTATATTTTTCGAATTTTGACCTTCCCCCCCTAAATCGCATTTGAGCGAGGGTCAGGGGTTCACGTAGAGGTCTCAAATTTTTCAGGCCTTATTTTTGATCGGTCCCACAACTTTTTTTCATTGGGCCAGATGGATTTGAAAAAAATCGATTTTTGTGATCCGCCCTAATGTACAGCCGGATGTGTGCCTCACTCACTCACTCATGGATACAAACTCTAGACCACTTCTAGGCATGTTGGAGAGCTGAAATTTGGTACACGTGCGGGGAACCCAAAATGATTTTGAGAAAAAAATCCGAAAACCGAAAGTTTCCGCCACGTGTCGTCGCTAGGACGACAAAATGGCCGCAATCGCCCTTTTTCCGGGGACCTGCTTTTGGTTTTTATTTTACTGCGCGCAAACCTTGCATGCTACACGGATCATTGTTGTACATTCAGAAAGCCAATGAACGCTGTCACGTACTTATGTATTGTTTTAGGTAATCGTTATGTAAAAAATCGCAAAAATGTCGTCCAAAAATGATTTTTCGGAAACATTTTCATACTTTCCGCTGCCATCGACCTAATTTTGAGTGTTGCACAACGAAAATGATTATTATATATGCTTATGTGATTCTCCACGTAACCTTGGCAACAATTTGTTTTGTCACCATTGGTTGCCGAGAAAAAAATTAAAATATGCCCAAAATCACCAAAAAGTACAATTTCCAAAACATTAACACAAGATTTCGTCCAGTTTTACGCGATCGATTTCGTAAAAGCTTTGTATTAACATAAAACTATGCATTTAGTTTCAGAAAATTTAAACCTTTTTACAATATTGCCATCGATAAGCCAGCAAAAAATAAAAAATGGCGGACACTTCCTATTTTATCCCGGGAGTTTGTATACTATTTATCGTTATACAGGCGATAAATTTCCGTCACACGGACCGTTTTTGTATATTATGAAAGCCAATAAATGTGGCCACCTATTTATGTAATTTTTGAAGTGAATTTCCAACTTAAACGCTTTCAAAATGGCGTCCAAATATCTATTTCTCGGAAAATATTTAATATTTTCCACTGCCGCCGGTCTAATTTTATGAGTTGGACAGCAAAAATGATAATTAAGTATATTCATATCATCAGCTACGAAAATTTGGCAACAATTTTCTTTCGTCGTCCTTGGTTACTCAGAAAAAATGAAAATATTCCGAAAATCGCCGAAAATTACGATTTCAAAAAGATTAACATAGGATTTTGTCAATTTATTCCTCTCCGATTTCTTTCAAACTATGTAGTTACATACAGCTATGCACTATCTTTCAGAAAATTAAATATTTAAAAAAAATTAAATGGAAATAACCGCGAAAAAATAAAAATGGCGGGCACTACTAATTTTTTTCCGGGGAGGGATTTACTTTTTATTGTTTTACTCTCGAAATATGGATGTTATAGGTGCAATTTCTCTTAGATATGATAGTAAATGAATGTGACCATATAACATCGTCATTTTTAAACCCCCTGAAAACCCATAAAAAATTAAAATTGGCATATTATGACATAATGTCATATAATGACATAATCACATATAATGGCATAATATTGGCGTTTTCGGGTACTTTTCGTCACAATTCCGCCGCATTTCCAAGCCTTACCACTCATCGCTACGGAATTGATGTGGACGATTGATAACCCCTGGCTGTAAAAACCTATAAACCCCCGGTAAACCCACATACACCCCCCCAAAAAATAAAATTTAGCATATAATTCTACATTCTTGGGTACTTTTCGTGACTATTCCACCGCTGGTTCTTACCCCAACGACTCATCCCCACGGAATTTATGTGAGCGGATGGTGACCGCCAGGGGTACACACATATAAACCCCCGGTATCCCCTGAAATCCCCCCAAATGTAAAATGTGCCATTAAGTCTCCAATTTGGAACTTCTCGCAAACATTACGCCGCACTACCCGTCCCCTCTGAGCTCTAGATCCAGAATGTTTGGTGAAGGCGGGCAACCGTAAACTATTCGGGAAAAAATACCAGAAAACCCCCGATCACCTCCTGGACCTCGCCGAAAAAAGAAATTTTAAGTTCGCCTTTCCGAGTAGTTTTCGTCACAATTTAGCCGGGCCACTACTACTTATTAAAACACCCGATAACCCCGTGAAACCTCCCAAAAAATTTCTAATAAAACGCCTCTCCGGGTAAAAGAATCGTCAGAATTCCGCCTCTATTTCGGACCCCTAGGACTTATCAGCACGGAATTTATGAGAACGATTTGTGACCACTGGTTTAACATAAGTATAAAACCCCCGGTATTCCGTTGTAACCCCCTGCAAAAAATGAAATACTTCCCATTAAGTCTTCTTTTATGCGTACTTGTCGCAACTATTACGCCGCATTGCACTACACTTACAATCATCGCTACATAATCACTGTGGAAGATTGGTGACCGCATGTATAACACATTGAAACCACGAATCCCCCTGGGCACCCCTCTCGGTGGAGAAGACCATTTATGAGGACTAAGCCGAGTAGCCGCGGGAGGCTCTTCATCCCCAAGGCGGAGAAGACGTTCCGAGGAGTAACTGGCGTAGGCGAGGGGGAGCTTCAGTAACCCCCGGGGGGCGAAGCCACCCCGATGTTCAAGCGGCGCAGCCGCCGTGGGCTCCATCCACCCCTGGGCGGCGAAGCCGCCCCTTAAACGAATGACGGTGAAAAAGTTCCGAAATGCCCTCGCCCTCTGGGTGGCTATGTCGACCCCAGACGAGGAACGGCGAAGCGGGGTAGCCCCGGGGGGCACACTCAACCCCTGGGCGGCGAAGCCGCCTCTCAACGAGGAACGGCGAAGCCGTTCCGAGGAATGAATAGGGCGCTTCCCTACCCCCTGGCCGGCGAAGCCGGCCCCTAGCTGAGGTGAGATTATTCAAACTAAAATTCTTCGAACGATCACAACTGTTGACGGCGAAGCCGGAACCGGGGTTTTTAAGGGGCGGAGCCCCTTAACGAGCGCGCGCAGCGCAGCGAGTCTATGTTATATTATATACAACCCGATGTGTGTCAGATACCTCATTGACCACTCATCTATTCTATATCTATTCTATATTATATACAACCCGATGTGTGACAGATACCTCAATGACCACTCACTGACTGATTCACGTATACAAATTCCCGACCACTTCCGAACGTGCTGGGAAGACGAAATTTTCACCGTGGGTGGAGAAAAAATATTGATCGGGGGGGAAAATCCGAAAACTCGAAAAAGTCGATCGGTTTTCGAGATATATCGATCCGAATTAACATTGGTGACTTATGGGACTAAAATTTTTTCCTTTCATTGCCTACTTGCAAATGTCTTAGGAACATGAAATTTCTTTGACGGAAACTAAATTTTGGGCTGATTTTTTGATGTGAAATTTTTTGCCATATTTTGATTATAAGTATTTTTTATAATTTTTTTTAAATTTCCAATGCTTTTCTTATGGGCCTATCTTTGGATTTTTTTAAAACCAACTTTTAATAGTTGTAGGAATAAGTCCTTAACGTATGAGATACTAGATTTTTTGGTTGATTTTTTGGTGTGGTTGTCTTTGCAATGTTTTTATTTTATGTATTTTTTTAACTTTTTAAAATTTCCAATGCTTTTCTTATGGGCCGAACTTCGGAATTTTTTTGACCTATTTGCAATAATCGTAGGACAAATTCCTTTAAGTTCAAGGTACTAGATTTTTTACTTAATGTTTTTGCTACCTTTAAATTTCCATAAGTCGAAAGAATTACGAGTAATTAAATCTAATCGATTTTCCATTGAATTCGCGACTCCTACAACGTTTGGTAACCTACAACACATCCGCCGTGAAGTTTGCATTCCCTCAACACACGACTTTAAATTTTTCGGAATTTTTTTTCGCCACTTCCCGACGACGTACGGACACCAAATTAACGTGAGTAACGTCTTTTTCGTGCCCCTACGTGCCGCTACCAGGAGAACGTAGAATATTTAATTTAAACGGGTGACACCGTCGAAAAACCATGCTTGCACTACAGCTATAGAGCCGAAATCGAAGGTAAACGATGCCGCGTTACACGGGAAAAGCACTCTAAGTACCCCGAAAACCCCCTGGGACTCCCCCTAAAAAATAAAAATTACCTAATAAGTCGTATATTTCGTGTACCATTCATCCCAGTTGTATCGTTTTTATTGATTCGGAATGGGAATTGTGTCGGCTATATTTACCCGTCATGCTCGATCATGCATGCCCGTTTAAACACCCGCAATAAAACTTCAAATTTTTAAATGTACATTTCTTAATAAAATAGTAGAGTAGAAATGATAGTCCTGGTGCATGGACACCTAAACGCGATTTTTAAAAACCACTTCCCCATAAGTTACGGCCACGAAATTCGCGTGAGTAATGCCTTATTACAGCGCCTATGTACCGCTATGTGGAGAACTCAGAATTTGTTATCTATATGTGAGTAATAAAAAGATCCATGAACTACTTTAGCAGCAAGCTAAACTTATATGTGGACGTTAATGCAAAAATCATCCTAATGAGCTTTGTGGAAAAGTGTTAAATTTTTTCCCAGTGCATGCGGTAAGTATATGATGCTGGATTCGTGATGAGTTAAGAGTTATATCCACATTCTCACTTCAATATGTAAATACAAACGCTCCTTTTGAAGGTTAAACAGAGTTAGCTGAAAATAGCGATGCAAAAACTATTTGAGGAGTGCATTGAAAGGACTAAGAAAAAGGAAAATGATACATCGACAGCCATCGCCAAAGAAGCTGCCCTTCCTTTTGGCCGAGGAAGCAATGGAGGCGAGGGTTTGCCTGATAGTGATTTCGAGTGCATTTACAATTATTTCTTAGCAATAACTGTGAAAGATAAGGAAAATATTTGATTTATTTCTGTGACGGTTAAATAAAACCAAATGAACGGAAAATCCCATTAAATTATCGCACCAAATGATATGATCCCCCATGGTAATTTGATCCCCCATCGCGAAAAAAGCTTATTGCAACGGGAGCATTAAATTTGACGTTAAACTTGAGTTCATAGGAGTTATGAGATATTGTTTACGACATTTCAATGCTTTTCATAATGCCTAAATTGAAAATTGTGAAAAAAAGACCCAGTTTAAAAGTGCTTCTAAATCCATTGGCTCGTGTCAAAGAACTATAAAATTGACTGCGTCTGTTTCATTATAATTAGTTATTTTATTTTTTTAACAAAATATTAAAGTCAGTGCTTTAATATTTATCATAGATTTATAACATGAAATTCCAAATATAATTAACTCAGTATTAAATACAATCATACATATGGGATAGTTGAAAATGTTTTCTTGGCTCATTCGCAATCATTTGTTCAAAGATTGTCCAAAAATAAACGATAAAATTCATTAAATATATGCTTTTAAATATGAAATTCAGTTTTATAACACACATCATTTGTATTAACTAAGGCGGAAATTATCTTAAATTTGAATTGACAGTTGTTTAAACAAAATGTGTAACAACAATGAAAGCATTGCAAATGCATAAAAATGTTGAAAATTCTTAATAAGAGGAGCAAAAAGGATGGAAATTAATCTTTGTATGAAATATATATGTAATAATAAGAGCGTTATTGAATTTTGCCTGCTTTTTTCGATTTGCGACCACTGTGCGATGGGAGAAACAAAAAAGAAATCATGAGTAGAATAGCGCAAGTGAAGAGAACAGTCCACCGAAAGAGGGACCTGCTTACCGCGGGAAACTCAAATGTGGAAGTAAAGAAACAACTTACATGAACGCACATTTGGAGTATGCTTCCATACGGAAGTGAGGCATATTTGATAGTGTAATTTCCTCCCAGTGAATGAAATGTGTTTCAAAATAGATGTGCTAACTTACGCAGAGTCATTGTTTTAATAAATCTAATTGGCTTAGCATAATTATTATAATTACAAAATTTTTATCGGTATTAATACATGTTGAGTCAACTTTGTCCAATATGCTGGTACTAAGCTTGCATCTTTTGAAGAATGAATACAAAACATGATAACATAGATTTTGAACCCCTCCAAAACCTCAACTACTGCGCATGGAAACAACTTTATCGGCTGCGGAGCCGCGTCTTTGGAATTCCTTAAGGTGAGACCAAATATGGATCTAAAGGGAGAATTTACCTTGCCACAGAGGCCGAAAGAAAGCACTCCGACGGCCCAATGCGCGCCTGGACGTGAGTTTCCTCAGCGCATTCCATCCACTATGGCTTTTAAAGTTTTTCTCCAGTGTCGCTAGCCCGGTCGCATCCGCGTCCGTTCTCGTCGGCTTTAAAAGCAAAGGTTGCAGGTTTCCCTGTGTGGCAACCCTCCAAGCTTTTACCGACCCGTTCCCGAAGGGAAAATGGGAATGTGGGTGTCTACTTACTGTTGAAAGCGACAGTAAATTGACGTTCCGCCTCACCTCATGATCCCATATTTATGAAGAGTCCACAAAGATGTGCAAATATCCTCCAGGCCATGACCAGAGCCCTAGAGGGCACTGCCGGTGCTTGTCTATCGCTTAATTATATGCATTTTAATGAAACCAGTAGAAATTATGCACTAAATTTTGTAAAGTGTTGCGTGTGGATATCTTGCTATTGGCAGGAAAATAGGGTGCCCAAAATCTTTCTTTTTTATTACATGCCTGTGAAGAGGAGATTGGTGTCGTAGATAAGTAACCCTTTAATCCATACTCATTAATTTAAACCTGTTTTAATGTAAAAAATCCTTTCTGAAGATTTTATGAAAATGTAAGATGCCAAGTGGTGATAATAATTCAACCGCAAAACAGGGAAATACAAAAATTGAATACCACTAATACATCGAGTAATGCTCCACATAGTGCCTTGGAAATAACTTGGTTGTCTGCTTAAGACTAAAAGACATCTAGAGGGTCAGTCTCATAATGTGCTACTGTAGCAATCCAGAATGTGACCAAGTACGGGACTCGAGTATTTCAATGGTGGCTAAATTGAATAGGAGCTTAGCGTTTTTTTCATGATAGTGAACTTCAATGGTAGGCATTTGGTTTTTGCATAGATCATCATTACCATAAAGTTTTCAGTTTTGATTAATAATTTATATATCATTAAAAAATTGCTTGCCGTCCTCTTCGGGTATGCTGAAAGCTAAATTAATCTATTCTTTAAGAGTGTAGTATGATGTGGTTTTTCATATATGTAATGTGTTTTTCATGTAAATAACAAATAATTCGACTATTTCTATGATGATGAGAGCCAGTATATATGACATTCATAGTTTTAAATCCTAAGTCTCAAAGAGAATTTATTTGAAATGCGCACAAAATCCATTGGTTTGCTAAGGGTGGTAAACAAACATTATGGCAGCTGTAACTGCGGATGAATTTTTTGGTGCAGTTTCGTTCGAAATAAAACTAAAAAAATCAGCTTTTCTGCACAATCTTTGACCTTGCCGAATCGCATTTGAAAATATTTTCCTGCATTCATCGGACATCGTTTCATTACATGGACGACGATGGTTATCTATCACCAAAATAGCTATTTGTGATACATTTTACCGTTCCTAATGACAGTATTCAATTTGAATTGTACGAAGGTTGTTCATTGTAACTTTAACTTCAAGAAAACCATAAAATCTCAATTATCGAGAGAACTTTTCGCATGATTTTTTAAATGGATTGGTACCGTGCAGTGCGAAAACAATCAAGTTGTATAAAAATATTTTAGTTATTTATTTGTGGTACATTCTGTTTTTATGAATAAAATTGGAGTTAACTCTGAAGTTATGTGACAAAAATATAATCTCTCCAATACAGTATTGATTTTTTCTAAAGCACATTGTGAGATTGAATGACAGAAAATTAAAATACGATTCCCCAAAAAAGTAGTACCATATAAAATCGACATATCCCATGATCTCACTGTTACAAATTAGCAAATAGACAAATTGCTACAGATACTACTCAGAAAATTGAAACGTTGCGCCTTGAAACTTAGATCACGTGAATTGCATCGTAACTAGGGCAGCTTATAAAAAAGTTATTTTGGGTGCAGCTCTCAAAAGATAACTAAATCTTGGAATGGAATTTATTATATTAATGTAAACAAGAGTCGGCTGAGGAGTTAAGGAAACATTTTACTGCTGTATATTCAAACGGCTGTTTCAATGTTGGATCTACGGCTGAACACGTGAAAATTTTTCACCTTTATCGGGAATCGAACCACAGACCTTTTGCTTTCCGGGCAGATGCCACCACCACCGAGATCTCCAAGCTTCTAACTGAAGGCATTGAAGAATTTGAATACCATCATTGCATTTTGATGCCGTACATGGCAAGTACAAACCCTTATGGATTATATAAAAGATTATACTCTTTCATTCTAATGTAATCTTTCAGTATTTACCTCATTTACCAAATCGTTTACTCCTCAGATGGATTAGTTAGATGAAGTGGTGTATTGATTTTCATCTACTATGATATATAGCAATTTTATTATTCCTATCTTTACCAGATACTTAGTGGCACCAAATTTTGTGTAGTGAGGTATTGATGTGACTGAATTCATAGAGGGACTATTTATATACTCACTTTGTAGTTGAGGAGCTAAGAAGTCGGCGTCGCCCTTTGGATAATACAGTCAAAATAACTATCAAGATATTTTTGAGGTAGGTAATAATAAAAAAGCATTGTTTATAATTACTGTAAAAATTAGCTGTTCTAGTAAAATTATTGAGCTCTTCAAATTGCTAGATGATATCAGAAACATAATATGAGACAGTGCTTTGCTAATGTTTACCTAAATTCATAACTAAGGAGTAGCACGAACAATGTTATCTTCCATTTACGTCTGAGTAAAGTTTGGAATGAAAAATCGATCAATTTCATTGTCACTTTATCCACAGGCTTGCTAATAGTGACACAAATTTGGAGTGCGTTCATCTAAAGATTGCAGAAGGACGTGTTCAGCATCTAAACATACAGCGCTGATAGGAGGAGGGTAGTAGTGACTCCGGTGGAGCCTAAAATGTTGAATGCGGATGGAAAAGAACTGAACCGTGGGCTATTTTTCTTCATCTTGCTGAGAATATGATAGAAATACGAAAATGGGGAATTCCTATCGGAAGAAAATTTTTATTTCCCGCAATCTGAATGAGGAGTGGTAAACAAAACCTCATGCAACTAAAAAGGGTAGAATGCGAAGGCGTAATATTTTGCGTCATATCCTGTGCGCCGTGCGGAATTTTTATTCTGCCTTCTGCTCTTTTGCTAATTTTGCGTCCTAACGTCTTTGATGTTGTTAGAAAATGTACCACCATTGAAAGGCATAAGCTTTGTAGAATGAAGAAAATGACTCTGAAATAAATAAGGTTCTGGGATTGCTAATATCCATCGTTTTTACAAGTCAAAAATGAAAATGTTTCACAACTTTGGAGTAAACTAGACGGGCAACCAATATTCAACAGTATTATAGAGTCAAAATAATACTGCGGGTTATTCGATTTGATAATGCGACTGAAATGAGGAAAAATAGAGGCGAAGATAAGTTGCAGACTATTAGAGAGGTATTTGATGGGCAGAATGAATATTTGAAATATGCATTCGTGCCAGGATCCTGCATGGCAGTTGACGAATAGTTATTGATGTTCCGTGGGTGCTGTACCTTTACACATTTTGTTTCATCAAAACCATGAAAGAATGGAATTAAAATTTTGAATAAAATTAAAATTTCGGCTGCAAGTGGTAGTAGTGATTCATACAAGTGGAATATCCAAGTCTGCACAGGTAGATACTCTGATAAAAGGTGAGAGGTCAATCAAGGGAAAAGATTAGTTACAGGTATGGTTGAGGGACTAATCAGCCAGAAACATAATATGTGAAAGTAGACGCCTAATACTTTCCAAAGGTTTAGCGATTGTAGAGATCATGAGGTAAAATAAACGAGGGATTCCACTGGAACTCACGTCTGTAAATGCCACACAGCCTATAGGGTTTCCTAACAAAGTGGTATCTCATGGAATCCAAGAGAATATCAATATCGGAAGAATTTAAATCGCTAAAAAGAAGATGTCACACACTCCTTGACAACCTTAGCATAATTACCAAGGAAAATAAGTGTCGTAAGTTCAACAACAAAAAGGATAGAAAGACGCGAACATCCTCTTCACGATGTGCGAAAAATATATGTCAAGAGCATTCAGAAATTTTATGCAATCAAGGCTTGTTGTAGCATAGCAGTTTTTAAAACATTTGTAAATGCAAAATACTTTTGTTTCATTTAATTTGTTACATACCTTATTTATCATTGACAAAAAATCAATTTTGTAATTTGTAATAATGTAATTGTGCTAATGAATATTCATAAAAATGGGGTAGGTGAAGTGATATTTCTGGTAGAGGGAATAATATGCTTCCCTGCAGTACTAGCTTCCAACAAAATAATTGAATAATAATAAATACGTGAAGAAATATGTTGAGGAAGTAAATAAGATGGAAACCATCACCTAACTCAGTCTAAATTCATCATAAACTGGTAATATTGTGGAAATAATATTTAAGGGTCCATTGGACCCAGTCAGGCTACTACGCGATAGTTTTTTTTTCAGTCTTCCTAGGGTTAAGTTCTTGCTGGCGCTAACCAAGAATAAATATTTCACCGAGTAGGTAATATAACGTGCACATCTTCATTTCGTGTCTAAATATTTTCAAAAGTAACCGTTATATCATCAAAACACGATATGTAAATTATCACGTTGTTTTATTTGTCTCGCATTTCCGACATATATGTTTCTCGATAACTTGCAACCGAGGGAGAAAACTTCGAAAAGTTATTTCCTTATAAAAATATTCTTATTTATTAAAATTAGTATTATTAATCGTTACGTGAGTCACCCAAAAGAAAGAATTTGAACTTGAACCACCATATCACTAAGCAAGGGTTGATGTTTGGTCGATGTAATACAGCGATGACGTCTAGATGACCGAATTTAATCGTTAACTATCTCCTATTTGCGTAAATATGCTTGTGGTATGCAAAAAATAGATACACGAGATCCAATTAACCGGCGAACCAGTTTTACAAGTATAAGACAAGAATTTTACTTGTGTAGCAGGAGTGACGAGAAAACAAACAATACACACGGATAAAACTTGAATGTGGGATATTTATTTCTCTCGAGTGAAGTTATGCAAACTAACTTCGCGGTATATCTCTCACCAACAACCTGTTTCACGTGCTGCTTACACTCTTCTGAGCGATTGATTCTCTCAATGAATGGTTCTCACTACAGGTCGTAATGAACCGAAACTCTGATGATGAATGCAACATTTCTCGGAAGAGGGCGGCAACTTCCGCGATTTTTCAATTCTAATTTTTGTGAGAATGACTGAACGAGGTAGTTAGTTTTTTTTGCCCATCCATCGACCGAATTATTAACTAAAATTACGATTTCGTGTCAGAGTAAACGACCACATTGCGATATAAATATGCGAGACTTCATATAAAATACTAGTGCACAGGATCAGGTAGACTCATTATATTTAACTGTTGAAATTCTTCGGCATAATAATGCGTCTAGAAATTTATGACAAATAAATGTAATTTCATTAAAAATTCTTCAGTTTAGAATGATACTAACATCACCGCAGCGCGGTTGTAGTCTTTGGGATGAAACTAAAATTTCTCAGGAGCATTACCCGATCAATTTTTCTCTACCCCTCAGTACACTGTATGACCCTTCCGGGATGGAACCCTGCATTGAAGTTAGGTCTTCTACTTGATAAGTTTCCCATTTTATTAATTCCGAAGGGAATTTTAGTTCTTATACTCCACTATTATTTAACATGAATGAGAATTCATATATACCAAGACTGTTATTTGCCACGAATAAAACATTTCGCTTAGCCGCGATTCAAACCCAGATCCTCCCGATTTCCGGTCAGCTACATTACCAAGTAATTTTTTTCTAGGCGAATCTTAGACACAAGTAAAAGGAGAATTTCATATTCAAGGAAAAAGGTTGCTTCGAGGTATAATTGGTAGCATATTTTACCGGCCATCGGGGATATCCGGGTTCGAATCCCAGGTTAGTCAAATGATTTTTTCATGTAGATTATCATACTTATTTAACTATGCACTCGTGCGCGTGGCTGCGTACAAAGTTGCTTTTGCGACGCAGTACTTTGTATGAATGAGAGCACAAAACCTTTTGCATGTGACGCAGGAGTATCCTCTTTCACAAATAACTGTAACCACTGTACGATAGATAATATTTAGTTGCCGTTCCATGCTTAACAACTTTATTTGGTAGAATGATTAATGATTTTTAAACGCTCTACATAAAAACATATACTTAATTCAACTTACAAATAAAATCCGAAGATTCAAACGTTATGGAGCGGAATTTTTCCATATTGAAACAATCACTTGCAATTTTCCACGATTATAAGAAAAGTTATTGTGACCCAGATTTCAATGATATAACAACATCTTCAACGTACAAATGGCGTGTTATTCATTCAATGTATCTTCTTGGGACTAAGTTATGTCCGATTCCGAACTAATGGATTCGACTTTGCCAATATTTGGCCCGCTTTAATTTCGTAGGGGATAAATTATTTCTAATGCCTTTACTAATTTACTTTGAAAAATTGCGAGAAATATTCCTCCTTCCGTTAATTATGTAAAAGATAAGGAGCATACGATAGAAATTCAGGGAAAAAGGTTCTGCCCAAAATAAAAGGATAATTATGGTAAAGCTAGAGACTAAGCCGGTAGATACCGTAGTGGTACATGTTAACATACCTACGACGGACTACTAGGATGAAGAAGTTTAAGGCGTCTATGAAGATATCACCGCAGTAATCAAACAGGTAAGACGTGAAGAAAACCTTATAATTTTAGGTGATTGGAAGGAGAAGGGTTTGGGTGTCAATATTGACTGAGAAAAATAGTATTCTATGATTCGCTGACGACATAGCAATCATAGCCAAGACAGAGAAGAATTTTAAGAAGATTTTGACAAATATAGAAAGGAAAATGGCCAGATATCAGTTGAAAATCAACAAAAGGAAGACTAAGATATTAGTATGTAGTAAAAGAGAGGAGGCTAGGACAAACATTAAGGTAAGAAATCAAAAGCTAGAAGAGATTTTCTTACCTGGGAAGCCGAATTACCAACGATGGACGAAGCAAGAAAGAAATAGTCAGTAGAATAGCGCTGGCGAAGAGGGCTTACTACAAAAAGATGAATCTTCTCACATATGAGAATACAAGCATAGAAGTAAGGAAGCAATTCATCATACGCTACATATGGAGTGTGATTCTCTAGGGAAGTGAGGCTTGGACGTTGATAGCAGCAGAGAAGTCTATGATTGGAAGCATTCGAAATGTGGTGCCACCGAAGAATGATGAAGATAAAATTGATCGAATGAGTAAGTAATGAAGGAGTGCTAAGAAAGTGGGAATTAAAATAAGTCTTCTAAAAACCTAAAAGAATTTCTTCCTTGGTTTTAGCCTCACTAAGACAAGGAATATTAGTTAAAAATTGAAATTCAGCTCCTGTCTTGTCGATTGCTTTCACAAAGTATTTCATCTGTCCTAGTTTTATGTGAAATGATGGCAAGTGAATATTTTCTGTCGGAACCAGGGAAACATGGGCGACATTTTCATAACCATGAGTGAAGCTTTCTCGCAGAGGCCATTTCCGTAAGATGTAATGTTTTCTCGGGCGCGGCTGTTGTATTCAAGGGAGCAGCAGTATTTCGTGAAGCCTGATTGCAGTCCCGTGAGTAGAGCGACAACTTTCAGATTAGCGCAAACTTACCAATTATAATCACGATAATTAGTACTCTCAAGGATTCAACTGATATATCGGTACGTCTCCTTCATATCAGCAGAGTATGCAGATAGGATAGAAGGTAACTCATTCCCATTGGCCAACAGGACCACTTCAAAGCTTGTCTTTGACGAATCCATAAACAGTCTCCATTTTTCTGGGTCACATGGCATCATAATTTCTATCAACAATGCATTTAATTACAGTAAAAAAACCAAGCCTTCATCTTACGTAGAAATTAATTTCAGTGTTGGCGCTCTTGTCCTACTGGAAAAGATTTTTATGCCCTTTTGTAAGAGATTGGCATCCATATAGACGCAACTTCGTACCATATGTTACATTAGTTTCTCCAAGTATTTCAAATTACTGTAACAAGTGGTGCAGCAAACACTTGGAGCTTAATCCTAGCCCTGACCGCCAATTTGGCAGCCAGAGAAAAATTTATAAGCAGTTTAAAGAATTAAAGAAAGAGATTATTGTTGCGATGTTTTAGTCAATTCACCGCAAACATAGCAGAAGCGATGACGATGATTTTACACACGTGTAATTTAATTACATATTAAATCACGGTAATATTCACAACTCAAGCCCACATACTGACATTCACCTGGAAAAAGCCGGAGTAAAACATTTTTTACTGTTTTGCACTATTTAAATTACTTGGAAAAAAAGGATCCTTGTCCAGAACACCGAAAGAGTTGACTCTGCGATCGCTAGAGGTATACCGAGGGAAGATGATGACAGCTTCAATATACATAATTGATTTTAGAGGCTGATACTTTGCGGAATTCCATGATTAAGGAGAAAGAATACTTTTTTAATCCAATGAAATCATAAAATCTCAGTTTTACATTCTTCGTGGAACTAGAAAGTAGGTATTACTTTTCTTTTTTTAGCTGCGAAATCAAAACAATTGCCGTCCAAGCCTGAGCGGGAGAGGCACTGCGAGGGCCAGAGTAGTAAAGTGAATCTTCCGAGCTATTGCTACATATTTTAATTATTGCTGCTATGCTAAACAGCAAAATATTTTTATTAATACTGCTGTTTCTTGCTGGTTTGTATTATTATCTTTCGGGGAGGATGATGTGAAATAGAAGCTGGAAATATTTTTAAATACGTGAAAATTTGCGAAAAAATGGCAAAATTGGTCATTATCAATGCGTTTTTACACAATTGACGGAGACTAATTCCCCTAAAATCTACATCTTTACCATTAATATTATTTTTTCAGAATTTTGCACCCCTCAAAACCCCTAGAAAAAATTTAAATGCTAAAATAATCCTTTTAATTTCTCCAAATGACCGAAAAGTGGTAAAAATTGGAGGCTCTTCCGAAAATAGTGGGTGATGGAGAAAAACAGAGTTAATATTCGGATTTAGGAGGTCATTTTAAAAACTAAATAGCAGGAATGGTGTCAGGGCCGATTTTCATGCCGTCCAGCGATAATTTAAGCAAAGATGATCATTTGAATCCACACCCCCTTGATAGTATTGTAAAATGATATAAAGCCAGGAAGCATTTTGTTACCACTTGAGGCAGTAATACTTGCGTCATGGATAATCGCAGAAATAAATACTACATGGATTTTATTGAAACGTAGGTATTACAACGCGGAAATGTCGGGAGTAAAGCAAAAAGGGAAGGATGTAAGACAAGGGCATACCCAGGGTCATAACTAGGGGGGGTAAGCCATTGTCTAGAAGTGGGCGCAAGCCAAGTTGTGACATTTTAGCATAAAAAGGTGAATGAAAAAAATATTTTAAGAAAATTATAACAGCGCATTATTAGTTTCTGATATCATTTCATAGAAAAAATATTTTTATTTTAGTTAAGTACATATCTTATACCTACTAATGCATATCATTTTTCGTGGGTTTAAAGGAAATTTGTTGAATACTTTCGTTTCAATTCAGTACCGATTTTGCTTAAGGACTTCTGCGATTTTTGCTTCTGGAGGGGGTGCAATTGCCCCCCCCCTGCCCCTCGCCTATGTTGTAAGGTTCTATTTTTTCTTGGGGGAGATTCAGGAGGAACGTCTGCTTTGTTCTTACTCATCGTCCTTACCATATTCAATCTTTTTTTGATAAAGGTCTACTGTTAAAGGCATGCTGGTACACCAACTGTCACTGGTAATATTTCTTCCTCTGCAGTCAATGTGCTCTGCTAAGCGTTTGACAATTTCATGAGGTGAATTGGATCCTTTGAAAGGGCATCTGGCTACGTGCCCATATAAATTTCAATTTTTAGGTAAAATTTCCTAGCATCCACCGCAGCAATGACTTCAATACCATATTTCTTTGGCTTTTGGATAGATACTGCGTTAGAGGACATCGTCCTCGAAATGATATAAGTTGCTCAAGGATCGTGATGTACTCTGATGGTGTTTTTGAAAATTCAACTTTGTTGGATATTTTATTAATGAACTCAGTAACTGCAGCTTACTAGTCAATTTTCTTACTTTCTAGTCTAGTGCTGAGGTCATAAAAACTAATGCACCGTAGAAAAAAAATCCGATAGCTCAGTGTACGGGAAAAAATTTGATAGACTTCTTTGCTCCAAATCTCCCTAATATCAACATGGGAAATTTCATACGCACCTGAGAGAAAAAGGAGACTAATAAGAGCCAGTTATTCATCTTCACTCAACTGCCAAGTATCACGATCCTTTGCATAATTTCCAGAAACAGAATTAAAGTAGAAATTAGTGATTTTAACAATTATGTAATAATGCTGTGCAAAAAGAGGCGAAATGCTGATGATTCTTCACACAAACTTTTAGCACATGGGTGTATTCCAGGAAGATGAGTCATCGGCGATTTCATTAAGCCAAATGCGATGGAATGAATTTTAATCGCCTTCACGATGGATCGGAAGCGAGAATAAATTGTAACACTTTTGATCGCATCGGGTCAAAACTTCGGTTGCAGCAAAACTAGGGAACACTTTGAATATTAAACGTAACTTATGGTTAGAATTACAAGAAATTAGAGACCAGAAAAACTCTAGTTCGAACGGCATCATTTTATTAAAAAAACATCGAAGAAAAAGTCAATATGACCCGATGCGATCTATTCAGATTTATTGGCCTTATTAAAGCTGTATGTGATGTCTGATGCAATATGCAATTTATGATGTTCTTACCATATAAATCAATAAATATTAAAGATGATAGAAAATCAATTTTCGTTCATTCATTATTTGTCATATGTCTCATTAGTGTTCTCCCTGCAGCGCTATGATTACTGAATAAACATGTTTCGGAAAGTAACTGTATTGAATACAAGTTTTCAAATGGACGTGGGTGATTACTATTTCATTCATACTGAAGAATAACGTAAGAATGTAAAGTTGTACTTTTAAAAAAAGTTTCACGAAGTACGCGCATTTCGGCTAGCGTAATTGACTTTTACGATGCTTTAATTTTGTGATATGAACGTTGACCAGCTCTCCCCTTCGAGGAGAGTCGAATAAGGAGAGAACGATACAAGTAATCGTCTTTCTTCATAGAAGCCGGCCGTACTTCCCAGCCTCGTCGAGAGCGTGCGTATTTGGATTCTTCCAAGAAACGGCAACCGAGTGGCTGAGGTGGGACTAATGCCGCCAGAGAGCAAAAATCAACCTCCGAATCCTGACCACTCTCAATATCGACCCTCCGCAGTGAAACTTGATACAGCGACGGGTGTTTTTTTCGGTCGGAGCGAAGCTTTCCTTTCCTTTTTTTTCCTTCGATCAGCGAATACTCCCCTCCGCCCAAGGAGGCTTCCCATTCCACTGGCCGTAGCGGCCGACTTCGCAACTAAAATCCGGCGACGGTTGAATTTGGATTTTTGAATTAGGATAGAACACCCTTAAGGGAGTCTGGATTATTACATATTCTGTGACCACGGATGGGAAGAGAAAAAGGGAGGGAGCGTTTTGTATGTGTC
This sequence comes from Ischnura elegans, assembly GCF_921293095.1. NCBI lineage: Eukaryota > Metazoa > Arthropoda > Insecta > Odonata > Coenagrionidae > Ischnura > Ischnura elegans. The sequence goes on along the minus strand of NC_060259.1, from coordinate 1,392,267 downwards.
CGGCCCATCAGAAGCGTGCTACATTTTAAGCATCTCTCTCCAAATCCGTTGTCATGGTTTCCTAGCCATAACTATCCACGGTTCAGACGCCGACAAATATGATAGATATACCTACATTGCGATACTTTTAGACAAAAGGAAATGATGTTTTCGGATTTTTGTAATATAAACGGAAGCACATTCCATCGGTCATCATTGAGCGAAATTTCCACTCTGCAGCACATTTACGAAGAGTAAGAAAAATATTTTTCCAAAGTATGTCACTCGGATTGCATACCCATAAAGGTTTCCATGCACCCGTTAAAGTCTCCGAAGAACTTTTCTGTCCAAATTATTTGCCGCATAATTTTACTGTATGAGTGACAGCAAAGGCGACGGCTCAGAACTTTGGGACGGACATTGTCAACATTTATCGTATTTGTGCACATCATGGTTACACTATTTCCTCATGATGTGGAGTTGAATTGATAGTCGTAGTAATGAGCTCTGAAACCATAGGTCATACTGTTGAGTTTGACAAATATCTTTTTTCTCTGAATTAAAAAAAAATTCTTTATTACTCATAAAGCTTGATTTATTTCAAATATATTTTCCATTTCACAACTTTTAGAAATTTGAAATAACCGTCTAACCAGAGAATTATGGCTAGGAATTCCTACAAAACATTTAAAAGAATTCCGTCGAACTCTACAGAAAATGCTTGGGAATTCCGTTGAATGAGAACGGAAACTGTAATGAATGTTGTATGCATTTCTTAAAAAGCGTTTCAATACTTTTAAGTCCGCCGCCGGAAGGTTCGTCTTCAAATTCCGTTTACTAGTATACAAGTTTTCAGTCATGCCAGTGCCTGAGAAAAAATTGAGACATAACCACCTCAAATGGAAATCGTTAATGCACAGGGAACATACTTTAATGGTGTTTTGTGTCTTTAATCTCTGTAAAGATCAATCTGTTTCTGAAAAACTGGAACAGTACTCCTGCAGCGGGGATTCCTTATTCCGCATTCCCAGTATTAGTCAAGGTTGAGATGTTCGATACCGTTATAGAACTTTCAAATGACCAACCCATTTTGGAATTCCCTCATTTAATATCGATTATTTAAGGTTTTGTGAATTCAGTGCTCAATACGGACTCAGATATCGGGTCTCTTGAGACCCTCGACCCTCGCGGCTACTAATAGCGGAGCACGAAACATCAGAATATAGATGCCTTTGTGCAAGATTCTGCCGCCCCACGTGCGGTCCCTCCCACCACACTTATTCAGGGCACCTCACAAAGGGAGTGCTGCTGGCAGCCTCTCCGCCCCCCTCCCCTCCGCACCCATTCCAGACCCATTCCAGAGCCTCCCTCCCCTATTCCTATTCATGTAGAGTCGCTCAGACACTCATTCGCATCGCAGCCGGACGGACTATTCGCGCCCGCCGCCGTCAACTCACATCAGGTTGGTACTTGTGTGTGACCTTGAGCAGCTGCAATCGACACCTCGAATGCACGCAGGCGTTATCGAAGTGATGCCACGCGTCACGATCTCAGCGGTGGAGCGGGAAATTTGAATATACTTATTACTAAGTGGATAATTGAATCACCATCGTAAACCACGAGTTCCTTGTTAACATCTGCTATTTTTTCTGCAGTGTACATTTACGGAGTTTCCCGCGAGTTAGTTTGACTAAATGTATGATAACTCCGCCGTGGAAAAACCACGTGGTGTGGAGGAAATGTATGCTTGTGAGTGAGGGAGGATTTGGAGCAATGTGGTTGAGGCAGGTGACGTGTGTGGCGCGGCGAGTGCCGATTAGTGTCAGCGGATGCGGCCACGCGTCAGTGTCCGACCGCGATATTTCCAAGCATCGTCTATTCGCTGCACTGCACCTGGGAAGGTGCGCTAAAATGTCTTCCGAGCATGGGATATGTTTTGAATGGATTTCCTGTGCTCATAGCAGTGCGGAGTGTTTTGATATTGTTTTGAATAAAGCTCGTATAATGTAAATAGCATATAGAATATGCAGTTATTGCTTGTCATCTGGGGGTCGGCGAAGGATGGGCCAAAAAAACTCATGAAACGTTTTGCTGGCGTCTTTTAGAGGTCATGATAGCAGTGCGATTCTCTAATTCTTTTGAATATCTAGAGCGAGAATCATTGAGATGCCAAGTAGCTCAACCGCTGTGGTGCTATTTCTGTGAAATGTGAGAGGAGAGCCATCAGGGGTTAAACTGGAGGCAATTCTTTCCAACGGAATGTATATAGTTATAGAATGAACGAATTGCAGGTGAGGAAGAGAAATTGTAAGGCCTGGAATTATAGACAATGATTGGTAATGGTATGATTGGCCAATGATCGACGGCCAGTAAAAGTGGATAGCATTGCTGTGACGTGTGCTCGGAGTAGGCATGGCATTCAACAGTACATGAGAAGGGTTCTCTTGCCATCGAAGGGGTTGTTTGCGTGCTCGCTGAGTGATTGTTTGAGACTTCGAAGAGCCCTACGCAGTGCACGCAGGTGATTACTACTTCCACGAGACTTCATGCTCATCTTTTTTCTGTCAAAATGCTACTCACAATGTTGCAACGCAATCTGGTCATGGACCTATCCGTTACTAGTTCCGCCAAGTTATTCGTTTGTAGAGAATGTGGCTCGTGAAAAACTCAGAGTTAAGAATTTCGTTAAATTAATACCATTTCTTATTGGAAAGTTTTACATGGGATTCAATTAGTGAATGCACATTAAAGCATGCGATGGTTTGAAACTGTTCGATTGTTTTCATCTTAAAATAATTGTGTAATCAGTATCAAAAGTTGAGAATTACCTATTGAAGAAAGCATCTGCTGGAGAAACCTTGTTTATTCAATTTCTTGCATCTACTGAATATTTCATAATATTTTAACTGTTGGTAGGAGCACATATCTGATAAGCATATAATAAATATTTCAAACGCTAATTATACCATGTTATACTTTTTAATGATATTGACTTGGTTTGACGCATGCGTAAGGTAGGTACTCATTGCTCTTGGGGTCCTAATTGCAAGGTTGGGGAATTGCGTTGGTCTCGTGGCTAATGTAGGCTTGCGATGACGTGGGCCTGTGTAGTGGAGGTGAGGATTTTTCAAAAGTTTCCCGGTCCCTGCTTGAGTGCCGTGTAGAGGGTATTTCAAGTGGAGCACTCCGTTCGTCTCGACATGTGCTTGCTCTCCTCGACTCCTTTTATTAACCGCTTCGCTCTCACTCACGTAATTTACGTTCTCACTCCCGGAGAGCTGAAACCCGGTTTCAGAACGCTTCAGAATTTTTTAAATTTAGTGATCTAGACAAACAAATTCTCTTAGTTTTATAGAAAACTAAATACTTTAGAAGAAATTCTACTTCATCAGGTTTAGTAAACATTTATTTTCACCCTAGTAAAAAAAGTGAAAGTAACTCAAAATGTATAAAAAACAATTTTACATGTGAATGCGCCGATTCATGGGTACCTTGGGCGTTCTAAGGTGAAAAGCGATGCGTTGGCACTTTGAGTACCTCAGGGTGTCTCAGTGAGCAAACAAATGCCCGCTCCGGTCCTCTCTCTACCCTTTCTTACGCGCCTTTCCCTTATGGCGCAAATGACCCCACCTGTTCATCTCCTCCTATAAATGCCGTACTATCGCAAGGTTGGTTTTGATGAGTGCAAGAGCTCCAAAAGTTCGAGGTCTTTGGCGAGTAATTTATGTTCATTTTCGTTCCTTAAAATTAAATTTTAAACACCTCCCCCCTTATTCATCTCACTGCATAAAGCTTTATGTGGAAACTAATGGGAAAACTACATCCATTTCATATTTTAAGCCACCGTAATTTTCGGTTGTGGGCAATAGTACTCACAGGAAAAATAATAGCTCACTGTCTTTGTAAATATTTTCAAGGAGTTGATCAAGTGATTTCCTGATTTGCCTTTGAGAGACTTTACGAGATGCGTTACGAAGTCAAACAAACAGTGTTTTCGATTATTAATCTCAAATCATAATGACCCATGACATACGATAAGGAATTCCCTCGGAATTCTTTATCGTATATCATGTTAACGGAAATGACCCAGTGGCAGAAATGTATTCACCAACACACTTCTCAATTGTCATGCTCGTCGGAGTGTGTTAAAGCAAAAACATGTTCTGGTGTGCAATACCTTTATCTCCTTGAGGTTTTATCGGTGAATTCATTCTGACAAACTTTAGACTATTTGGATATTGTTTTCACTGCTCACTGAGAACAAAATATGAATTAGATGATGTTCATGATGCCTTATATTTAAGAAATTTATTTTTCACAAATTTCACCTCTTTTAAGTACAGTATTAACAGCTGTGAATGAATTCTATTATTTTAACGAATATTCAGAAATTATTCCCTCCTCCCAAAACTGACTCGTACTCGGACAATTCAACTCGCATGGCTGCAATTCTACACCCCCCAGGTTTCCCGTTCGTTTCTTTACTAAGGCGTCTTATATCCTCAGGAGGCAATGAGCTGCGTCGTCTGCTCCGGGCCAACATCCCTCCGTTGCTCGGGATGCAGGTCCGTCTTCTACTGCAGCCGTGGCCATCAGAAGCAGCACTGGTCCGAGCACAAGCGCGAATGCAAGCAGTCTTATGCGCTGAGCCAGTCGGAGCGGCTAGGCCGCCACCTGGTAGCCGCTAGGGACCTCGAGGCGGGCGAGCTGCTGCTGCGGGAGGTGGCCCTGGTAGTAGGTCCCAAAGCTGCCTCGAGCTGCGTCTGCCTCGGCTGTCACCAGGAGCTGACGCCGCCAGCCCACTCCTGTCCCGGCTGCGGCTGGCCACTCTGCTCGGCCGACTGCCGCGCCTCGCCCCACCACGCCTCCGAGTGCAGCCTGCTCGAGAAGGCCGGCATCGGCGCCTCTGCTCTGCTGCACGCTGCGCTCTCGGCGCAGGTCGCCGCCTACTCTTTCGTCACGCCCCTTCGCTGCTTGCTGGTCAAGCGCGCCTCGACTCGCTCCTGGGACACCTTGAACAGCCTTCAGAGTCACGTGGAAGAGAGGTTGTCCACGCCGGCGTACGTTGCTTATCGACAGAACGTTGCCAAGTTCATTGGGGATGTGCTTGGGTTGTATGGTGATGGATTTGACGAGAATGCAATTCTCAAGATGTGCGGCATCCTGGACACGAATTCTTTTGAGGTGAAGTGGGTGCCAAAGAAATATCCAAGTGCAAGGCTCGCCAAAGTGAGGGCGTTGTTTCCGTTGACTTCAATGATTGCCCATGACTGCAGGCCAAACACCCGGCATACCTTCGAGCAAGTGAGTGTTTTTTAAATAGTTCATATATATATACCACAAATATAACCCAGGTTAGGTAAGACACAGTATAAAAGACAATGAAAGATACAATGCAAAACACTCACACGACTAAATATTCAATAGCACTACCGCCTTCCTTGGAGTTAGGAACAAGAACCATGAAAGTTGATGATGATTCTTATTTTTCTTGGCCTGTTCAATGACAGCCTCCTAAAAGATTGCCCTCTAAAACTTCTTTGGTTTAGATACATAGACGAAATCTTCCTTCCCTGGTCTCTTGATATCAACTCTCTTAACACCTCTGCCTCTTCACTAAACTCAAATGCACCTTTCTAGCAATCACAAATCCAATAACTCGGGTCACATCAAAGCCGTCATCAAACAGAAATCCTCCACTGCAATAGCTGCCATTCACTCGCACCATCCCTTATTCTCTCTCCATTCGTGGACACATGATTTGCAGTAATGCGGACGATCTTCAGAAGTTCCTATCTAAATTACACACCTCTCTTCTTCGCTGCGGGTACCCCAAAAAACTTTTAAACAATAAAATTTAAAAAAAAACGTATGTTCCGAATAAACCCTGCGCGGATGAAAAATGTTCCCCCTCTTTTCTCACATGTTCCTGGCGCTCATGCCCTACAGGATGGACGAGATCACCATTCTGTCAAACCACAAATACTCCTCCTTGATTTTCCTTACTACTCCACGAATCACCTATAAAAGACCGTCAAATTTGAGTCACCGGTCCACTTCAAAAATCTCTGCCAGTAACCACCACTCCACCCTCACCTTGCTACCGTTCCAGATGAAGAACCTGTAAGGTATTTTCTCCAAACTCAGCCTCTTTACTTCCCAAACTTAAATGCCTCCCGATGTGACGTTACGTCGTAAAATCTGGTTGATTTTTCACGTAAGTCCAGACAAGGGAAATACTCCAACCGTCGGTCACATGCTGGATCAGGGAAAGACTCCACAAACAAGAAAAACAGCTCACAAGAAAAAGGTAGCCAAAAACAATTTACGAGTTCTTACCGTACGATATCTATTCAAAGTAGAGTATTCAAAAAATCAGAAGTATTACAGAAAACAATGATAGTAAATTCATGATCCCAAAGGAAACATTACCAGCTAAATACCAGCAGAAAATTGCTCTAAAAATCTCATGCCTCACAAGACATGTGACTCCCAGCAGGTCACGATCAGAAAGAGGGCTCTCCTATTCAGGAAAAGCCAGGATTTGAGGGGAGGGATTCTTCCAGGGAGTGGAGGGGTAGCCAGGCGAATTCAACTACTGCGCCACTCATGCATAGAACGGCCGCTCCACAAAATCAGCATTCCCTGGTTTTGAGACAACAGCACAGCACCCAGAATTTTCCCCTCAACTTCTGGGTTGGAGACATCAGAGGAATCAGAGGGATAGTTCATTGGAACACATGGAGGGGAGGGAGATACTGGGGTGAGGTGTTGGAGGGAGAGAGAGTTGTGATAGGACAATGGTAAAACTTCTCACTCCAAGTACAATACTAAGGCCTTAGCACCGATTTCCCCTTGCTTGCCAAGGAGTAAGTATTCCTCCGCAGTAGTCCTATATAAGTCTTGGATTGCAGGTAGGCTGGGTTCGGTGCTGGGTTCGGTGCTGGCTTCGGTGCTGGCTTCCGGTGCTGGCTTTCGGATGCTGCTTTCCGGAGGCAGCATTTTCCGGAGACAGGATTTTGCGAGACAGGGTTTTGCTACAGGCGTTTTGCGCGAAAAATCCTTTGCGCGAAAAAACCTTAGCGCGAAAAGTTCTTGGCGGGAGAAGTTCTGCGGATAAGTTCGGAGGAAGTTCGAGGAATTTCTGGGGGGGGAGGGGTACCAGAAATTTTGGGGGGGGGGAACACTAAAAAATGCCACATCCTCTGTGGGAAAATGACCACAAAAATTGCTTGAACTTGTGGACAAAGACACGTCCACCAAGAACTGATTAATGCCAGGAAAACTTATCGAGGCATCACAGGTCCACTGGTTTTCACTGGATGAACCCCCACTGTTTAACCCCCCATGAATTTTACTAAAAACCATTATTCAGTGGTTAGAATTGAAATGAATATAAAAAAAGTTTATTGATTGAGACGATAGTTTGCAAGAAATATCACTCAAAAATAGTTTTAACAAGAACATACATTTTATCACTCTGTAAATGATAACTTCAAGAGTGAAGTTTGGAATTCAACAGAATTCTTGAGTAACATGACATAATTACAAGAGTGAGACAAGAAATAATGCTGAATGATATAGAGTAAATTATTTAGTATTACATAGCAAGAAAATAAAATTAATAATCAATATGTCATAATGTGATGCTTGTTTCGGTGTACAGTGAATCAAAATTACAAATAATTATCACCAGCGACTAGAAGGAACTGGGAAGATTATATTTGGTATAACACCAGGATATCTTTACCAAACTCAAATGTTCCTTCTCTCATCAGAGATATTTTGTGGTTTCTAAAACCAAGTAAAGCAATACAATAACCAACCACTTAGTAAATGGGCAAGATTGGGTTGGTAAAGCAGTTGGGTTCATGAGAACCCTGGGTTGTCCCATTAGTTGGGTTCAACCACCTTATCAAAAATCAACGATTGACAAAAATGAGTTTTAACTTCTACCCAAAATTCATATTACAACCCAAGAGAAAGTTAGGGTCGACCAACAAAATATATATCACAATTTATATAAACAATAAATACAAGGTTATTCAAATATACGGTTATTCACTAAATAATTATTAGTTATCAAAATAGCAGCAAAAATATTCAGCATAATATGTGTCTCACTTAATTGATATACTTTGGCATTATTAATTCTCCATTTAAACCCTCCATGTTTGTAAATATTATCAGTCCATAATTAATTATCAATAAAGAATCCTCCAAAATTCAACAAGCTTTACATAAATGACAATAGATTGCACTAATTTCCTCGATTTTCCAATAATTATTAACAATTTACAAGGCATATGGTATTCATGTCAGATATTGATCAAGTACTGACTAAATTTAATCAAGATGTGTATATATATCTCTCAGTATTAATTAAACAAGTCAAAAAAGAAGCATAGGCGATGCTAACAAAATGACAACTGCATATTGCATCAACAAAAGAAATCACTCTAAATTTCACTCTTCAATTAACAATAGAAATGGCTTGAAAAGCTACGTGCTGTTTGCGACAAAATGAAAGTTCATACTTGTCGGGCGATGAAGGTCGCAACTCAACGCCAAAGCCACACTAAAACACAGTAGGCAGTCTTAAGATCAGCTGATCAATTCAATCACTCAGCCATCGATAGAATATCGAACACTGCAAAATCACGACACTTATCACTGTCAAGAATTGTGAGAATGTCCATAAAGTCTTGGTGGAGGAAAGGTGACACAAAACACAATTGAATCTTAATAACTGGGGCCACCTCCACAGCTTATCTGGAAACGAGCCATCTCGGGGATTTCCCCCCAAGTTATTCTCCCGTCCTCTCCCTCCAAGCACCCATAATTCCACCACCTTACCTCATCTCACAATCACAGTAGACCAACACTAAATTACATGAGTGAATTAAGCAGATGAGAATAAGCAAGTACAATACAATATTTCAGAACAATTTCAATTACAAACATAGAAATAGACTTATTATTCATTATTCAAAACAATATTATTAGGAATCAAGAGAAATTCAACACCGAAATCAAGCATCAAATAGTATTTGAGAAAGCAAACATTAGCATTCATTGAGAAAAATAAAAAAAATAAAAAAAATCAATGATATTTCTCTCCTTTTAATTACTGGAATTAGCAATGCCACCATGATATGCCTTTCAATGAGAAACATGACAAATTTTCTCTTTCCCAGGAGAAACTTCCAGAATAACTGTTACAGGAGAGAGATACTTTTTAAGGACGAAAGGTCCGTTCCACAGAGGTTCCAGTTTTGCCATTTTCTGTTCACCTTTAGAACTGACAGGATGGTTTTTGCAGAGAACAAGATCTCCCACACAGAAAGTGATTTGGGAGTGAGATTTATCATAGAATTCTTTATGCCTATTTCTGGCCTTTTTTAAATTAGCAATAACATGATTCAGACATGCTTGTCTGTCATTATCGCTGAGATCATTCTCGAATAAAGATTTTGGAATGTCCCACTGATTAATTAAAGGATGCTTAAGTTCTCTGCCGAAAATTATTTTGGCAGGAGAATATCCACTGCTCTCATGTAAGGCAGTGTTCAGGGCAAAATTTAAGTCAGCCAGCATAGTGTCCCACATATGGTGAGCATTATTGCACAAAATAGCAAGTGCAGATTTTAGATTTCTATGCAATCTCTCTACCTGATTAGAACAGGGATAGTATGGAGAAACAAAAATTTGCTTAACCCCCAGTTGCAAACACATCTCCTTAACGGCATGAGATTTAAAAACTTGTGCATTATCAGACACCAAATATTTAGGAAAACCGAATTTCGGGAATACTCTTTGAGTGAGTATTGAAACAACCGAACCAGCCGTAGCCTTACGAACTGGCTCAAGAAAACAGAATTTAGAAAAACCATCAATAAGAGAAAGTATATATTGGTGTCCACCTTTAGTCAAAGGTAAAGGTCCCACAAAATCAATATAAAGTCTTTCCCAAACTTCAGAAGGATTGTGCGACGATAGCATGCCAGGAGGTGGAGCATTTCTGGGTTTACAAGTTTGACACAGATGGCATTTTCTGACCATGTCATAAACCTCTTTTTTCATGTCCTTCCACCAAAAGTGTCTGCTAATCTTATCATAAGTTTTAGCCATGCCCAAGTGAGCAGACATACTAGAGCAGTGAAAATATTGAAAAATCATAGGCCTCAAGACCGTAGGCAAAACAGCTCTTCCTCGCTTAATTTTAGAATTCCCATAACATAATAGCTGTCCCTTCAGAAAATAGTTTTTGTCGTTCAAGGAATTATTATTAATCTGATTGAAAATATCCTTTAGAACGAGATCAGTTTCTTGGTGTTTTCGAATGTCGACAAATGACAAAGGCAATTTATGTAACACACAAGAATAAGGAACAGCTGACTCCTTATGAGTGTTAGATTCCACATCTAAATGACTATTTGTAGATGAGGATGGCTCAATGCGAGAAAGACAATCTGCGACAGAATTAGATGATCCTCGAACATGATGCACAGTGAATTTATAAGAGGATAATTTAAGCACCATCCTGCCTAATTTGCCCAACTGCTTAGGATGAGAGAAAAGCCATGTCAAGGCACCATTATCAGTGTACAAGTGAAATGGTTTTACTTGTAAGTAAACACTGAATTTTTGAATTCCAAAATGAATTGCGTGACACTCCAATTTATAAGAAGAAAATTTACGTTCATGTTCCAAGAGTGCCTTACTAGCGAAAGCCACAGGGACAAAATCAACATTTACTTTGTGATTCAGAACGGCACCAACCGCCAAATTACTGGCATCGACAAATAAATGAAATTCCTCGTCAAATCGAGGGAAAGATAATACTGGTGGATTGGTGAGAGCTTTCTTCAACTGGCAGAAAGCCTCATTTTCAACGGCTGTCCATTGAAAAGGAACATTTTTACGTTTCAAGCGAGTCAGTGGCATAGAAATTTCAGAATACCTTGGAATAAACTTGCAGTAAAACCCACAAAGTCCAATGAATCTGGCCACTTCCTTCACGTTTCTGGGAACTGGGAATTGTTCAATTGGTCTCACTCTCTCAGGATCAACTTGCAAGGTTCCATTTGTGATGAGATGGCCCAGAAAAGTGAGTGATTCCACACCAAGCTTAACCTTGTCCTCGCACACCGTCAAACCGGCACTGCGTAGTTTGTTGAGGACAGCATTAACATGAGATACATGGTCTTCAGCAGACTTGGAATAGATACACAAGTCATCAATATATGGATAGACACATGAATATTTCAAATCGCCCAATACTTCATTAATGAGACGAGTGAATATTTGAGGAGAATTTACAAAACCAAATGGCAATCTATTATACTGGTACACTCCGAACGGCGTCACAAAAGCAGTTAATTTCTTAGAATTCTCAGATAATGGTATTTGATGAAAGGCAGAATTGAGATCAAGAACAGTGAAATATTTTGCATCAGCAAGATATTGGAATGCATGTTCAACAGAAGGTGTTGGATAACCGTCTGATTTAACAACTTTGTTTAACTTACGGTAATCAACCACTAGTCTTTCAGATCCATCCTTTTTAGGCACTAGAAAAGCTGGCGAACACCAGTTTGAATTGGAAACCTCAATCACTTTCTTATCAAGTAAAGATTGGATGTGTTTCTTCATTAAATTTGCCTTTGGAGGTGACAACGAATAAGGATGGGATCGAATCGGAGTAGAATCTAGCAGTTCAATTTCGTAGGTCATAACAGATGTGACCCCCAATTCTTGAGAAATCACATCAGGAAACTTTGCCAATAAACCCTTCAACTTATCACACAACGTAATTTCAGTGGACGACAGAACATGTGATTTGGAGGAGTTACTAACTGGCGCCGATTTAAACGCTTCGCAATTGTCCGTAAAAGAAAAAAGAGAATTCGGGGCAATTTCAAAACTGACGTTCGCCGGACGAATGATCATCTTTGAATTATAAATGAAATCCACACCCAGTAACACGGGAAACGGGATTTTAGCTAGATAAAACACGTGGTTCCAAGAAAACTTGCCTATTTGAACCTTGAGTGAGACAGAGGAATTAATATGAAAAGGCTGCCCCGACACAGTGATTAAATCGACGTCAACATTCTTACGAATAACCTTTCTCCGGCAACATTTCAGAGAAGCAAAGAAATCTTCATCACACAGTGAAACTGAACACCCAGTGTCAATTAAAGCCTGGCATGGCATAGAATGAAGATTAATAGATAATATTGGCAATCGAGTCGAACACTTGTCACGGACACTCATCAAACTCACGGCAGGCTGAGTAAATCGTCGTCTTTTGCGACACTCGTTCACTTTGTGGCCAGGTTTATGACAGTAAGAACAATTAATAGGAAAAGAAACTTCCCTAGGCGCACTGGAAGAGGCAACAGAAGACGTATTCCTAGAGATACGATGGAAAGTGTTGGAATATTCAGCACAGTCCATTAAATGTTTAGAAGCCTGCGTGATAACAGAGTCCAATTCTACAAATGTGTTAGGCTGATTTGAGAACATAATTGCAGATTTTGTTAAAGGATTTAACCCTTGAATAATGAGTCGTACAATAGAAGACTCGGAATACTGCAAACCCAGCACCTGAGTGGCATTACGCACAGAACACACGAAATCGTGGGGCGTTTCGCGAGGGAACTGAAATCTCTTAACTTTCGTAGTGATCAAGCGATCAAACTCTCTGTCACTAACAATTCTAGCCCAAACTTTTTCTGTGATTTGAGACCATGCGAGATTCAAGTTTAACATAGACAACCAAAAATGACGAGAGCTGGCAGGTAGTTTAGATACTACAAGGTACAATAACGTTGACAGAGGAACCAAAGAAAGAAACGATTTCATTAACTTTTAACATGAAATTAAACCAATTCTCACTGTTTGACACTTCAAATGGCGGAAAATCACTGAGTAATTGTTTGACAATTACTAACCCTTCAGAAACTGGCAATGTCTGAGAAGCAGACATTTCGTGAGAGACGTGAACATCACTGCTTTCCTCGTGCGTTGGGCGAGGTGGAACCACTTCTAAAGAAGATTCCCGTTCATTATTAGAAACTTCACTTCCTACGGACACATTAGCCGTACCCCTGGCCTTACGATCCTCGCCCGTGGTTAAATAAGTTTTTTCGTACGGGTTGTCAGTACCTCCAGGCATTTTGAAAAGTGAAGTGACGACAACGAGAAAAAGAGAGAGAAAGAGCGAGAAATAAAACTATCTCTCATTATTGGAAGAGTCCAATAAGACAAAAGGGGTGCGAGAATAACTAGCTGCTATCCAAACTATCAAGAACATTACGAGCATTACGAACATTAATGTCAAATGGCATATGACCACGAGGAAAAGTCGGCAACACTAGTCACGTAATCCCACACGAACCAAAAAGCACTTAATGGAACATAAAATAACTCACTTTTAAGAGAAGAAACAACCAGAAACTGCAAAAAGTGGAGAAATAGTGGAGAAATGTCACCATTGTCCAGCACTCGGAGACCTCGACGAGAGGACAGGAAATCGAACCACGCTCTGCTACCAAAATGTGACGTTACGTCGTAAAATCTGGTTGATTTTTCACGTAAGTCCAGACAAGGGAAATACTCCAACCGTCGGTCACATGCTGGATCAGGGAAAGACTCCACAAACAAGAAAAACAGCTCACAAGAAAAAGGTAGCCAAAAACAATTTACGAGTTCTTACCGTACGATATCTATTCAAAGTAGAGTATTCAAAAAATCAGAAGTATTACAGAAAACAATGATAGTAAATTCATGATCCCAAAGGAAACATTACCAGCTAAATACCAGCAGAAAATTGCTCTAAAAATCTCATGCCTCACAAGACATGTGACTCCCAGCAGGTCACGATCAGAAAGAGGGCTCTCCTATTCAGGAAAAGCCAGGATTTGAGGGGAGGGATTCTTCCAGGGAGTGGAGGGGTAGCCAGGCGAATTCAACTACTGCGCCACTCATGCATAGAACGGCCGCTCCACAAAATCAGCATTCCCTGGTTTTGAGACTACAGCACAGCACCCAGAATTTCCCCTCAACTTCTGGGTTGGAGACATCAGAGGAATCAGAGGGATAGTTCATTGGAACACATGGAGGGGAGGGAGATACTGGGGTGAGGTGTTGGAGGGAGAGAGAGTTGTGATAGGACAATGGTAAAACTTCTCACTCCAAGTACAATACTAAGGCCTTAGCACCGATTTCCCCTTGCTTGCCAAGGAGTAAGTATTCCTCCGCAGTAGTCCTATATAAGTCTTGGATTGCAGGTAGGCTGGGTTCGGTGCTGGGTTCGGTGCTGGCTTCGGTGCTGGCTTCCGGTGCTGGCTTCGGTGCTGGCTTCCGGTGCTGGCTTTCGGATGCTGCTTTCCGGAGGCAGCATTTTCCGGAGACAGGATTTTGCGAGACAGGGTTTTGCTACAGGCGTTTTGCGCGAAAAATCCTTTGCGCGAAAAAACCTTAGCGCGAAAAGTTCTTGGCGGGAGAAGTTCTGCGGATAAGTTCGGAGGAAGTTCGAGGAATTTCTGGGGGGGGAGGGGTACCAGAAATTTTGGGGGGGGGGAACACTAAAAAATGCCACACCGATATACCCATCCACCCTCTGTACTTCCACCACTATCATCTATTTTCTTCACTATAACTTTTGCCCCGCTTTCTATGTAGGTGTTTCTTCTTTCTAAGCATGAACTACCCCCCTTACCCACTGAATAATCATCGCACCTCCTGCTGTCCGTTATCCCACCACGCATCACTCCTAGCACCCACACATTCCTTGTCTCACGACTCGCTCTTCAATGATTGTTTCAAGGTTTCAGTTATTTCATCCCTCCCCTCCACTGACTCCGCCCTCCACTGACTCCACACCCTCTAATTAGCTTGCATTTGGCGCCTGCAAGCGTGTAACCCGTCCTAGTTTTGAACGCGGCCTGTGAACCCCCTCCCCCTTACCCTTTTTCTCCCTCCCTTTCCCTCGTCCAACGTATTTCTTGCTCCCGCTCCCCGCATGCCCAACCAGTGTTTCCTTTGATGCTGAGAAAGGAGCTATTGGCTTCGAAAGCTCCACCAAACTTTCCCGTGTGAGTGTTTCTTTTTTATGTTTTTTATATGTTTCTTAGTTTAGTGCAAGTGACTCGCTAATATGCAATTATTATGTGCTACACGTATGATTTTTCGACTAAAAGATGGGGCGGGGGTCATTACATACATTAGAGGCTCGGGTCAGTCACCACTTATCTCCTTCCCGAGGTAGGTCGACAAATGGTCGAAACATTGAATCTACCTGTTTGAGAGTTCAGGTTATTTGTGTCTTCGTTTTTGTGGTATCTCCCATTAATTCAAAGTTAAATTCCAGTATACTGTTTAACTTGCTCGCGGCTGAGCTAAAAGCCACCGAGTGCGTCCACCGGGTTGCGGATGGTGGGTCGACCTTAAGATATAGAGGTTAGCTGCGAGATAAGCGAGTTCTCTCGTCGAATAAGTAGTCGTGGACAAAAAGCGGCGGTATTCTGAGGGGGTATTGGGCTACCCTTGGGTAAGGTAGGCCATTTAAAAGATACCAAAACCTGTGAAGATACCGTGACTTGGCGACTGGGGGCCGCCAATAATTATGCCTCCCATCACCCGGGGGAGAGGGCAGCAGCTCTTCTTCACATGTGCGAAGGTGGAGACCATACTGGTCGGTACAGCGACACACATTCCACTACGGGCGTGGTAACATTTACTTTAACGGCTGTAGTACTGCGATGTGGAAGGCAAGAGGAAACCACCACATTATCATCCCGAGGAGTCACAGCTACTCCACTCAATTTATATAATGACATGATGGAATTCTCTCGGGTAAAATATTCCGGAGGTAAACTAGTCCCCCATTCGGATCTCCGGGCGGGGACTACTCGAGAGGGTACATCGGTCAAACGAGATAGAATGTTGCGGATAGGAACATGGAACGTCAGATCACTTCGTACCTATGGTAAGCTAGAGAACTTGAAGGTGGAGATGCGAAGAATGAACCTCGATGTATTAGGCATCAGCGAAATGAAGTGGCCCCAGCGAGGAGACTTTTGGAGTGGAAGCTACAGAATGATACACACGGGATCGCTAAATGGTAATGCTGGAGTAGGCATAATGCTTAGAAAGAGCGCCGGGATGCGTGTTGAAAGCTACCTGCAGTTTAATGAAAGGATAGCAATGGTGAAGATAGATACTAAACCCGTAGCTACTGTAGTGGTACAGGTTTACATGCCTACGTCAGATTATGAAGACGAAGAAGTAGAAGATGTCTACCAAGATATAGCGGAAGTTATCAAGCAGGTAAGAGGGGAAGAAAATCTTATTATTTTAGGGGACTGGAACGCTGTCGTCGGCGAAGGTCAAGACGGAATAATAACTGGGAAATATGGGTTGGGTAACCGAAATGAAAGAGGAGAAAGGCTACTTGAATTCTGCACGGAGCACAGGCTAGTGGTTGCCAACACTTTATTCAAAAATCCCCTGCGAAGAAGATACACGTGGAAGATGCCAGGAGACCGTAGAAGATTCCAAATCGACTACATTCTTGTGAAACAAAGATTCAGGAACCAGGTGAAGGACTGCAAAAGCTATCCAGGGGCAGATATCGATAGTGACCATAACCTAGTTATGATGAAATGCCACCTTAAATTTAAAAAGTTGAAGAAAGCCGTGAAAAACATATGGCAGGTTGAAAAATTGAGGGAGGTTCAGCATCAACTGGCTATTAAAGAGGCTGTAGAAATAAAATAGGGGAGGATCCGACCAACAAACCAATGGAAGAGAGTTGGAAAACCATTAGAAGTGGTCTGCAGGCGGCAGCTGAGGAATTTCTTGGTAAAAGAAGAGTCGTGATGAAAAAACCATGGATCACGCAGGAAGTATTAGATCTCATTGAAGAAAGAAGAAAATACAAGGCTGCGAAAACAGAGGAAGGACAGAATCGTTACAAGAGGATAAGGAACGAAATATGTCGTAAAGCCCGGAAGGCTAGAGAAATGTGGATGAAAAGCATTTGCGAAGACGTGCAAAACAATCTTAAACATGGAAAAGTAGAGACCGCTTATAGGATAGTGAGGAACAACTTTAAGGAAAGGGGCGTAAGATGTAATACCCTTAGGGATAAAAACGGAGAACTATTGATTGAAAACGAAGAAAAAGGGAATAGATGGAAGAAATATCTGGAAGATTTGTACAAAGGAAGTCGCCTCAGAACCAATGCTATCGAAAACAAGAGGGAAGTGGATGCCGATGACATGGGAGCCCCAATTTTAAGATCGGAATTTGATGCGGCTGTAAGAGACCTCAGGATAAATAAAGCGTCTGGCATTGATGACATTCCTGCAGAACTAATCAAAAATTCAGGAGAGAAGAAGTTGAACCAGCTATACAAAATCATTAGTGAAATGTATACGACAGGTGAGATACCAAAGGATTTCGATAGGAACATTATAATCCCTATTCCTAAGAAGAAACGAGCGGAGAAGTGCGAAGATTTTAGGACCATAAGCCTTACTACACATGCATCAAAGATACTGACAAGGATCATCTATAGAAGAATAGAACGAAAAGCAGAAGAGTACTTGGATGAGGACCAATTAGGATTCAGAAAAAACAAAGGCACAAGGGAAGCAATATTGGCCCTAAGACTGCTCATAGAAAAGAGAATGGAAAAGAACAAGCCAACATTCGTTGCGTTTGTGGAGTTAGAGAAAGCATTTGATAACGTGGATTGGAGCACAATGCTTGGAATCCTAAAGGAAATTGGGGTTCTTTATAATGACAGAAGAATCATCCACAGTTTATACAAAAACCAAGTAGCCGTAATAAAATCAGGGCCCAGCTGTGAAGAAGCAAGAATTAAGAAAGGAGTGCGACAAGGCTGTACATTGTCACCCGTAATTTTCAACGTTTACATTGAGAAAGCCATAAAGGAAATCAAAGAAAAGGCATTGGGAGTGAATATCCATGGAGAAAAAATAAGCATGCTAAGATTTGCCGATGACATAGCCGTTATAGCAGAAACAGAGAAGGATTTGAAAAATATTCTGGTTAATATGGGTAGGGTAATGAGTAGATATCAACTGAAAATAAGCACGAAGAAAACCAAGATCTTAGTATGCAGCAGTAGAGAAGAATTCAAGACCAACATTAAAATAGGGAGGCAAAAACTAATAGAGGTGGATGAATTCTGTTATTTGGGAAGCAAGATAACTAGTGACGGGAGAAGCAAGAAAGAAATTATCAGCAGAATAGCCCAGGCGAAGAGAGCATTCCACCAAAAGAGAGACCTGCTTACAGCGGGAAACTTAAATATAGAAGTAAAGAAACAATTTATAAGAACCTACATCTGGAGTATGCT
Organism: Ischnura elegans; assembly: GCF_921293095.1. NCBI lineage: Eukaryota > Metazoa > Arthropoda > Insecta > Odonata > Coenagrionidae > Ischnura > Ischnura elegans. The sequence continues at coordinate 1,373,891 of NC_060259.1, read as the reverse complement.
CCTATACGGAAGTGAGGCATGGACAATGACCGCAGCGGAGAAAGCAAGGATAGAGGCCTTTGAAATGTGGTGCTACAGAAGAGGATGAAAATCAAATGGATCGACCGAGTTAGTAACGAGGAAGTCCTAAGAAGGGTAGGAGAGAAGAGAAGCCTCATGAAAACCTTAATAAGAAGACGGAACAACCTTATAGGCCACATCTTGAGACATGATGGCCTGATGAAGACAATCGTCGAAGGACAGGTGGAAGGCAAGAATGGAAAAGGAAGACCTCGAACAAAATATATGGAACAAGTAAAGAGAGATGTGAAAGAGAAGAAATACGTAGGAGTGAAAAGATTAGCTGATAGGAGAACTGAGTGGAGAGCTGCGTCAAACCAATCCTAGGATTGTTGACCAGTGATGATGTTTAACTTGACTGAGAATGAAATCGAGTGTTAAGTTCTGTTCAGAGATATTGCAAAACCCTGGGATACACAATTCATCGTGCTAACCCAAGAGAACTATTTCAGTTTGATCACATTGTACTGTTAGTGCCTATTAGAAGAAGGTTGAGTTGCCTCTCATTCTTGGCAGGAAGATGACGGGGCCGTGCCTTGGGGTCGACTGGTCATGTCTGTGTACACGAGCGTGCCGGTTCGCAAAGGCGAAGTCCTCACGGCCACGTACACGCAGAGCCTGTGGCCCACCAAGCGTCGCCGCGCCCACCTAAAAATGGCCAAGTGCTTCTCCTGTGAATGCCAACGGTGCTGTGACCCCACTGAACTTGGAACTAACTTTGGCGCCATTAGGTGTTTCGGTGCCACTAAAGGTAGGCAAATTCTCTTGTCTTCATGTAAAGTTATTTTAATTGATTGGAGAAAATATTTTTTCTTTAATCTCTTTTTGACAGATATTGTGCCTTAATGACATTTGCTTTTCTTTCTCCGCTAAATTTCACTCTTGGTGGACATAAGAGGCTGATATTTTTCAGACAAGAAATTATTTTCCTAAATTAGAGTTATAAAATGTGTCTTGCCTAGTTATATTCTCAACAAGGCTTAAAACCGAAAACAGGATATGGCTAACAACTGTATTAGCGGTGGAGATAGCTAAAGAAGTAATTAGTCAATTATTAGGTCGATTCTAACTCTAACATTGTAAAGAGAAATATTTGATGTTTTTGACGTAATCATTAGGATGTTTTGACAAGAAATTATCATTTTTTTAAGCATATTATATTTAAGCCTTGATGACCGCATTTAAGAAAGAATTATCTATGAAAATAATGACTTTTCAAGTCTACAAAGGTTAAAAAATAAATGATTTTTGCATGTGAATTACAGTATCTTTTGGAACTACAGTATCTTATACATTTCTCAATTGAGGTATCTGATCGGGCCTATAATCGGTATCCAGTGAATTAAATTTAATAAATAATGGTTACTACCTTATAAAAGGGATCGTTTAGGAAATTTACTCCTTAATTTGATATTTGTGATGACTTGAAAGAGAATCGGAATTAAATTGATCAGAGCTTCATGGCCATCAACTGCGGAGCTAATTCTTATCAGATATCATTCCATCACGCCATATATGGTGCTCTAGTCTCTCAAAATTAAGTGGACCATGTTTTATTCCGCTCCAAACTTTGGGCCAGTATGAGTGAAAATCATTTCTTCTTGATTAACTGCTAAGTAAAGTTTATGACTCTAGAATATTTATTAAGTATGATTGTAGAATAAATCCCTAGCATTATCCTAAAACTCTATGAAATTTCTGGTGCAGAAGGCTGTGAAGGTCTTCTGGTACCACTGAATCCATTGGAGGAGACCAGTAAATGGAAATGTACTGTCTGCCGTAAGGAAATCCCATCAACATCAATGGATAGCTTGAACAGTAAATTGCATGATGAAATCTTAGAGAGAGCATCTAAAGTTAATCAGAAACTAGCCGAAAATGGAAGGATGAAAAACATTCCAAAGACGGATCCCGAGATTCTGGAGGAGTTTTTGGTGAAGTACAGGAAGGAGCTGCACCCCTTGAACCATCACGCGATTCAAGTTAAATATGCCTTGAATCAAATATATGGAAAAATTCCTGGACACCCACTGAAGAGTGAGTACATGCATATTGTGGATGTTTTTTCATTCTTATTAATATCGTTGATGTGCGCACTCACGAGTTGTTCGTTCTCCGTTGAAACAGTTTGATTTGTTATCAATAATCTGAGAACATATCTTAAAATACGAATTTTTTTCATACGGGACACCGATGTTTTGATGCTTTGAGCTTCCTTTCGATTTAATTATGGCCATTTTTTCTGCCGAAAATTGTTATTTAACCTAATAATGACTTTTTGTTTTGATACCACCAATTTAAGGGCCTAAAAATAAATTCTCGTCTTCACGCTATCAAAAGTATTTCTTGTGGTACAGATATATCGCTTCAGTTTATTTTTAATGTATTAAATTTGATTTAATGTCATGATACATGCTTAAATAAAAATTATCCGAAGAATCATAACATGGGGAGTTTTAACAATTTTGGTAATTTTATGTGGTTGTTACTGTAATGGTCCGCCGAGATTAAACTTTGGGTCGGGAGAAGCATGAACATAAAGAAAATATTTTCGCGGATCCCTCCCGCACAGGACACTCTACGGGACAAACATACGCCACCTGAGACAAAATACTACAAAAATAGGACTCTTGAGGAGAGAAATAAGCGGGTGTGGGGTGTCACAATTTTTCATGGGAACATTTCACAAGCATTCATCTCCGGGAAAGAACGTGCTGAGGGTGGAAAAGGATAAGGCAGGGAAAAGGATAAGGAGCCTTTACCCGGAAATACCCGATGAAACTCACACCAACTGTCCCATTCATTTAACCAGATATTAACACTTCAGGAACTGGCCTATTTTTACACAATATGAGAACCCTTTTAAAACGTGAAAACTGAACCAATGAATGATTTTTGCATCTTAAATCAAAAATAGTGACAAAAAAGACCCAAAAAATTAAACAAGAAATAAAAGTAACACTGTCAAAGGCGGTGAGCAAGCAGCAAAATTTTGAATTGTTTCACCGATTAGAGAGAGGTCATTATTAGTGCTTCCCGTTTTTTTCTTTGTGCACTTAACCGTAGCCAGCGATATCGATGATTTAGTTCGCACGTTCGTAATTAAAGGCTAGTGCTGAAACAGGGGAGGGGTAGTGTTGTAGTGAATGGGCGACAATCTGCTCGTGATCGCACGTCGACAGGCGCGACTACACACAGCGCCTACGCACGAAGGGGCGTCGGGCGCTTCCATTTCATAGCTGAGAAAGAAGAAGGGGCAGTGTAGAGTTGGATTAGAATTTGGAGCCACATTCTCCGAAATTGTCTCATTGATTCAAATAGATCAGCAGTTAGGCATGCAAACCACTACCTCACTGCGTCAAGTTATCGAAATGATCGATGGATTTCACCGTGTAAGCGGCCTATATACTGCTGGTAGTAAAGGAAACTAGAAATAATTTTTTTCGAAGGCAGTTATTTCAAAGGAATCAGTTTTTCACAATACAGTCAAATTAATACAGAGTCGATATCAAGACTCGAGACTTCTTCTGATAACCTAACACTACAGTCAAAATGATATCGCAAAATTCGTGAGAATCACAAAACATTCATCATGTCTAACCAAAAAAAGCCTCAGACTAAGATCGTGGATTCGATACCTGGGCAATGGGCATATATATACCAACATATAGGCATATATACATACATACCGACAAAGCGAATACAAATGCTATGGTATGCTAAGACCATGTTAACCCGAATGGTCTAGCAGGGAAAAAGTACTAAGGGACATCATTTGTAGTCTCTGTTACGTATTTTGACTTTTTTTAATGAACCATGTATTTAAAGGTATTGCATTCCTGATTTATCAAAGAAAGCTGAAAAGACAATATCCTATTTTTCTAAGTTTTATGTCTAATTTTGTAAACCATGCCCAGAGTGTGAGCCAATATCCAAAAATCAATTTAGAGGTTAAAACATGAAAACCAATGAGTATTTAAATAAAGGAGAAGTAAATGGTATCGAAAGCCCCAAAATTTTATCTTGATGTCAGTGCAGATCATATACAAGAGAATAAAACGTTGTAATGGCTGTAAAGACATCTGAAATGTCGAGGATGACCTTTTCCATAAATAAATAAATAAATAAATAAATAAATATATATATATATTAAATCTTGATGAAAGCGCACTAAGCGATAATATAAATATGTGGCCGATCGAGGCGAACGAACAAAAATTGTACTACTAAAACATAGACACACGTAAAAAAAGGGACACTCACAAATAAACGTTCAGACGTTTCAGCGGATTGATCAGCTATCCTCAATGCTGAAGGTGAACTGCTGCAGGCAGGGTAAGTTCCTCCAGTCGCCCTCCTTGGTGAGGTAGTGGGGGTGGAAGAAGGGGAAGGGGAGAGGGGGGGAAAAGGGAGGGTAGGGTTTGTTTTGGCTTTTTAGTGGGCGATGTTTAGCCCGGGCGTTTCAAACGCCTTTTCAACCCAGATGTGGGCCATCTCCCTCGTCCTCACCTCGATGATAGTAGCCCTCTCTGGCAAAACTTCAATGAAGGTTAGGGAAAAACATTGGTCGAAGGTACTGTTGTGTGAGGAAGTGTGAATGGGGATGGGTTCATTAAAGGGGGGAGTTTTGCAGGAGTGCCTGTGGTTATTCATACGGATGGATATGGGTGTGGTACATTCTCCTATGTAGTACGCGGGGCAAAAATTACAAAATAGCCTGTATACAACGTTGAAGGAAGTGCAAGACGGTGTGGAGGAGGATCTATTGATGACAGGTGAAGTGGTGGGGCGTAGCAGGGGGCAGCATTTGCAACGGGGGCGGTTGCATGGAGTCAGGGAGGAAGGTGGGGGCAGAGCGTGCCGTAGGAGGGGGCGGGTGGATTTTAAAATATTACCTAAGTTAGGTGCTCTTCTGTAGGCAATGGAGGGGCAGGATGGAAGAAGAGCAGCCGTGATTTTGTTTTTTCTGATGATAGGGTACAGATCTTTTAATATTTTTTTAATTTTTTGAGAGCCCGGGAAGAATGTGGTGGTGAGATTCAGTTTCCTGGTTTGTTCTTTTTTGGTGCGTGGGGTGTACTGTTCGGAGGGAGAGAGTATTTTCTTTTTAAGCAGGGGTTCTGGATACTTTCGTTTGAGGAGAGCATGATGGAGGTTCTGTGTGGCTCTTTGAAGAGATGGTGAATTGTTGCAGAGGCGATGGGCACGGACTGATAGGGAGTAGGGGATTGCGTGTTTGGTGTGAGGTGGATGGCAACTGGTGTAGTGCAAGTATTGTTCATGGTTGGTGGGTTTTTTGTGGATGGAGGTGCTGAAGGTATTGTTTTCAAGGCGGATGTTTATGTCAAGGAAGGTAAGGGAGGAAGCAGAAATTGATGAAGTGAAAGAAACGGATGAGGTGGAGTTGAGGGATGCAATGAAAGTGTCTAGCGAGTCACGCCCATGGGTCCATAGTAAAAAAATATCTATAGTAATAATTATAATAATTTTGGAATCATCTGGGATCACCAGCCCGTCGGGAAACCTGTTTGGCGCCTTATGACCGAAATGGGCTTCGATCGGCGTGAGATTAGTAGATTCATGGACCACTTCGTTAAACCATCTGTTTATGAAAGGAACAAGTTCAACCCAAGTCCTGTGATTTTCACTACAGTACACCCTAAAAACTCGAGACAACTCTTTCATGACTCTCTCACTTGGATTGGACTGGGGATGGCGTATGGATGAATATATGACTTTTATACCCAGCCCTGTTAATTCATTCCTCCATCTATCGCTAGTTAACATAGTCCCGTGGTCCGATAAAATCGCAATGGGTGTTCCCGCTAATGGGAAAAATTTATTTTTTAAGCAGGTTAAACAATCTTTTGCCTTCGTCCTGTTCAGAGGATACACTTGGACAAATTTTGAGAACACGTCCACGCAAACGAATATAAAACGATTGCCCCCCTTTTCTTTAGGAAGCGGACCATAGATATCCACAGCTATGAGTTCATTTGGTCTGGTGGGAATAATGTTGGCCATAGGGCCTTGAAAATTTTTTGACTTAAATTTTGTTCTTTGGCAGATATCACATTTCGATACAAGTTTTCTGATTTCTCTCTCCATGTTAGGCCAATAATACCTAGTTTTTAAAGCCGCCGTGGTTTTTGTACCACCGAAATGTGCATACATTTGGTGGGCAAAGACTATAACATTCTCCCTGATACCTCGTGGTAACCAAATCCGATATCGTATTTGATCATCGGGCGATTTGAGTTTTTTAAACAGTATTCCCTGACGTAAGGTTGCGGATTCCGCTAGCTTTCTTATACGTCTGCTCCGTGCGTCGTCCGTTAAAGCGCTTCCACGAAGACACTCTATTATGGGACGCAAATTTTGATCCTCAAATTGGAGGCGTGAAATGTCTCTGCATTCACCTTCGGGAAAAGGTGCTATGTGAAGGTCGATTTCGGCAATCAGGTATTGCCCCGGAAGGCATTCAGTCCTCGGCAATAGATTCGACGAGTACCTGCTGAGCCAATCGGCCACTACATTATTCTTACCCGGACAATATTCTACCGTAAAAACAAATTCTTGAATCAGAAGAGCCCACCGGGTCAAACGGCTGTTATTAAAGTGACACTTGTTTAAAAAAGAAAGGGCCTTGTGATCCGTGAGAATAATAAATTCCCTTCCTAACAAGAAGACTCGGAATTTCGTTAAGGTCCAGACAATTGCAAGGGCTTCTTTCTCGGTGGTTGAATAAGCTAATTCCGGACCTTTTAAAGAACGACTTGCAAACGAAACGACCTGATCATCACCGCTATCTCCTTTCTGAAATATGACAGCTCCGATACCTACATCGCTACTGTCCGTTTGAACGTAAATTTTCTTAGAGAAATCCGGAAAGATTAGCATAACTGTTTCCAAGAAACATTCTTTTACCCTATTAAAAGCTTCGTCATGAACCTTCTCCCATTTCCAAGGATTGTTCTTTTTCAATAACCTTAATAAAGGAATGGTCAAAGAGGCATACCTCTGTGCAAATTTGGCATAAAAATTACAGAGACCTAGAAATCCTCTCAGTTGTTTTAAATTAACAGGGGGTGGAGCGGATTTAATGGCCATTATCTTTTCGGGGTCTGGTTTGACACCCTTTTCGGACAGGACATGTCCTAAGAATTTAATTTGCTTTTGAAAAAACTGTGATTTATTCAAATTTAGGGAAATATTGGCTTTTAAGAGCTTATCAAAAAGCATAGCTAATTGCTTTAAATGATCGTCTACATTGGATGTCGTGACTAGTATGTCATCGACATACACGGTCAAACAATGATTATTTTCATGGCATAAAACATCATGCAAACACCGTATTAGAGCAGAACTACTTGTCTTTAGTCCGAATGGGACGCGTTGAAAAACATAACTACACGAATTAAACAAAAAACCGGTATATTTCTGATCCTCTGGGTGTAGCATGATTTGCCAATACGACGCGGTGAAGTCGAGGCTGGAGAAATGCTTAGTTCCATGAAAACTCAGCAAAACTTCGTCCATGCGCGGCGGAATATCGTTTTCTGGAACGGTTACGCTGTTTAGTCGCCTAGCGTCCAAACATAATCGCACCGTACCGTCCTTTTTTTTTACTACCAAAAGTGGGTTGATATAGGCCGTTTTTGCTTTGCTAATTATCCCTTGGGCAAGCATCTCATCAATTTTTTTTTTTGAACGGCTGGTCTGTAAGCTAAAGGAACGGGATATGACCGCTGCACAAATGGCCGATCATCCTTAAGTTTAATCCGATGGATGACTCCCGTGATCGGGTTCGGGATAGAGGAAAATAACGCCTTATATTTCATTAAGAGACCCCGCAAAGCGTCCTTTTCTTCATCATGTAAATGCTTTACATTTTCTATCGCCAATTCTATCTCCGCCTCCCCTACCCTTTCCTCTAAGGCTAAAACAGTAGGAATCTCCCGGGTCCCACGAGCGTTTATCGGGATACTAACAAGTGCCGTTTCCGAACTCCTTAGCAAGATATGCTTTTTCTCTAAATCAATGATGACCTTGTTATACATAAGAAAATCTATTCCCAGTATTAATGGTTTAACTAGATTCTTTACAACCAGGCAAATTACCTCGAACTCAATGCATTCTATAGTGATCGTAAGTAAGACCTGACGAGTGATGGGAGGAGACTTCCGACTATCAGCACATATGATACAAGATCGGTTCAGAGGAAAGCAAGGTATCATAGTTTTGATATCTAATTCTTTGAAATATTCCTCCGAGATTGCGGAAATTTCGCTGCCCGTGTCTAACAGCGCTTTACTCTGAACGCCGTTCGCGGAACAATTCACGATCGGACAGCAACGCCTCTCGGCATAAATACTTCCTTTCCTTTCGTCCCCTGCGCCTTCTACCTCAATTTCGTAAGTCGCGATGATCTGACATAAAACCTCCGCTTTTTCCGCGTCGGCTGGACACCGGAGGGAGTCTAGACCAGCCGGCGCGAGTTTAAACCTTCCTCCTGGTTTAATGGGGACCCACTACGAGGCGGTTGAAAGGAGGATTGTTTTTCTGATGGCAAGTTGCCTCGCCCGCGTCCCCCTTTGAATGTGACTGAGTTCACTCGGTACTCGTGATCAGCTGTCGACGGCCTCGTGTTACTCGACCCGTGCTGCGAACCTTGGGGATTAGCATTACCCACTGGTGGCGCGCTTGACTGATACGTTTGATCATATAACCCAAGCAGCATTATTAACCGATCGACCGTCAGCTGTTCTACAGATTTTAGCATATTTTGCACATTTATGGGAAATTGTCGGATTAATGAATAAATAATTTCCCCTTCAGACATAGGTGGAGAACACAATCTCGCTAACGCTACTTTCTCTGTCGCGAATTGTTTCATCGTGTTCATCTTCGTTCTTACATACTTGCCTGTGATTACTTGCATACGAAAATTGTATTGAGTATCGGCATCCCAGAAATTCGACAAAAACTTTTCTTTACATTCCGCAAGTGTGGCCGGAAGCGGAAATAAGGACTTCCCCCACGTTTTGGCATCTCCTTCTAACATTTGAAAGAAAAATTGCGGTTGTAATGCGTGCGGAATATTTACCACCGAGAAGTAATCATGAACTTCCTTTATGAAGGCAATGGGATGTTCGTGACTGAGGGCAGAGAAGCTTGGCTTTGTGAAAGACTGGGCAGGCACAGAAACTACCTGCGAGGTTATGCCCTTTTCTTTAAGAGTGACAATTTTATTTTCAAGCGATTTAATTTTTTCGTCGCGTGCTTTGAAACTATCCTGCTCGCTTTTCTGTGTCGCTACCACTTCCTCAACGTTCTTTTCCAACACCTCGGTACGAACCTTCACATACCCTACTTCGGAAATTACCACCTCTCGACATTGTTCGCGCACCTTCCTGGCGGCTTCATCTATTTTCATTTCACAAAGAGTTTCTACCTCACCTATATTTCTATTCATTTGAGACACCTCCTGAGAGAGAGTCTCCTTCCAAGTTTGAATCTCGACTTGTATTCTCTCATTATTGAGTTTAAACTCTTCGCGTAACGCAGCATTGTCAGCCTTTAGCTCATCATGCATCGACTTAGTTTTAAGTTCGATGCCGGTAATTTTACTTGTTAAATCATTATGCATCGACTCAGTTTTACTTGTTAAATCATCATGCATCGACTCGTTTTTCAGTTGGCTGGCGTTAATTTTACTTGTTAAATCGTGGATCAAGGACACGAGGGTCTTAAGAGTGCCATCCCTCGAATCTTCCGGTAATAACTCCCCCATATGGTCACTAATACGGGCGGTCGATGATGCTACCTCACGCTCGTTTGGGGTACGCAACACCATGCCTGCTAAACCAGTTGTTATGCAATTGGTTTCCGACCGACCGCTGCCCGCATCAGACTCGTCATCTTCGCTTTCCTTCTCCCGATACTTTGAAAATGCCGATTCTTTATTCCCAAGTTCTGCCATAGTGGCATGCGAAAAATAACCTCGATAAAACAAAATATCCCTTAAAAATACAAAACAATGCCAACCTTGTGAAGGTGTTCCTTGCCAGGGTTAAGACGCTTTTTATTTATTTTGCGTACTATACGCATTACCAATCGTGCCGCGAGTTGGGCGCCATTTATATGTGGCGGAACATGAAAACGCCACCTATTTTACTGGGTGGGGAGGGCATCAATGGTCCCGAGTACGGAATGATCGAACGATTATTAAGTACTTTGAAACATAAAAAAAATATATTTTCCACTTCAGACATAGCATACACACACACTTATTGAAATTAAATACCCTGATGAGAATGAGGTGAACGAATAGTGCACAAGATGATATGGTTGAATTGCCCCCCTCCAAAAGAAATACAAAAAAAGCAACAATTTGTGATTGGTAGAATTCGTGGGCCGAGTTTACAATTTGCCCAAATTAAGTTTTTAGGCTGCTCTAGTGGTAACACTGAATCAGATTTCTGACAAGGAGTCAACAGTTTGATGAATACATACGGCGCACCGGGATAGAGAGAAAAAACCCAAATATTTTGGATACACAGTTTGGGGATTAAATCGGGTCTGGGCGAACGAGCACGGGGACGGGTCGCTGACTGCGACGTTCTTACGGTTTCTCGCAGCCTTGAGCAGTAGGAGCCGTCGATGATGCGACACGTTGGACCCCAAATGTCCGTGGGATCGGGGGCTGTCTTCCTCCCGACCTCTGGGCGTTGGTCCTGCCTGTCGCTCGTCTGCAATCTTGCTCTCCGCTGCTGGCTACCTCCGTAGACAATCTCGTCCCGCTAACTGCACTCTTTGGGTACACCCAGAAAAATGACGACCAATCTGGCACGTCATCCATCCCTTTCTGCGTCGATCAGGATAGCGTTTCTCGCCCGTCGACCAAACTAGCCTTTCTCGCCCGGAGGCTCTCTCCGTCCGCCGCTTTATAGTGATATTGGAGGGGGATGATACACAGGGGATGGGTTTTTTTGGGACAAGAGGGGTTACACTTGGGCCTCACTGTTGGGTGGGGCAACCACCGGTCCGAGCTGACCAAACACTGAACATTTGTGAGTCACTTTTACCTCATGCCCGGGGCATGACACACACACTCACGCACACACTCAGACATACCCACGCTCATCCACACATATGTGATCATCCCCTACTCGAGTCATTACATAACGAGAGAAAATACGTGACATATGGTCGGTATGTCACAATATATATATATATATATATGACGAAGAAGCCGGAAGGGCTTCGATAGCTTCAAGTTTATTTATCCAATGTGAGTGTTTCTTTTTTGTGTCTCTGTGTGTACTGACATTAACTTAAATTATTTATATATATATATATATATATATATATACAAATAAATTCACAGGTAAGGAAAGAAAGGGATAGGAACAGGTAATAGAAAAAGGACGAGGACAACGGTGCTGTGGTAGATGGAAAAAAGCGAGAAATCAGAGGGTAAAAATGCGGCCTGACTGGGACTCGAACCCAGAACCTTTCCTGCTATCGTGTGAGTGTGTACCTTTCCTTTCATCCTTGTGTCCTCGTCCATTCCTTCTGTTGGTGAGTGGTGAGCTGCCCCAGTGCCATCTATTGGTTACTCTTGTGGGCCAAAGCAAAGGGAGTTTACTGTGTATAAACCCCCGCCGAAATCATGGTAAATCTAAGCGTCCTGGTAGCGCAACTGGTAGAGCACCTTGCCGGCAACCAGGAGGTTCTGGGTTCGAGTCCCAGTCAGGTCGCATTTTTACCCTCTGATTTCTGGCTTTTTTCCATCTACCACAGCACCGTTGTCCTCGTCCTTTTTCTATTACCTGTTCCTATCCCTTTCTTTCCTTACCTGTGAATTTATTTGTATGTTTGCCCTTAAGGCGTCATGTGAATGAATGAAGTAGTATGTATATATATATATATATATATATATATATATATATATATAAATGCCATGATAGGCCACAAAAACACAGACACAAATAAAAGAGGACTCACACGTTAGTTTCTTTCAAATTTTCGACCTCTTAGGGTCTTCGTCGGGAGGGAGGCAAGAAGAGACTGAGGAGAAGGACAGAGGATGCCTAAAGGCTGAGGAGATTAGGATAAGATAGGGGAAGGGAGAGGATGGGGAATGGGGGGTGGGAAAGAGGAGAAGGCTATGGAGATCAGTGGGCCCTGTTAAGGCCAGGCGGGTTGAATGCTTGGTGTAGCCAAATGGAAGACAATTCAAGAGTTTTTAATTCTAGCGGTGAGGCGGAGGGTGGGAGAGAGGCAAGTATTCCTATGTGAAAGCAGTCATCAAATTCTAAATTATGGGAAAAGGCGTGGGTAGGGACAGGAAGCGAAGCAGATTGGGAAGTGGGTTTGCAAGAAGCTCGATGGTTGTTAATCCGTAGGTTGAGTGAGGTGGTGGTTAAACCAATGTAGAAGGCGGGGCAGGAATTACATAAAAGGATATAAATTACATTACTGGTTGTACAGGTGGGGGATGGAGTGGAAGGAAGCGGAAAAGTGAGAAATTTGTTAGGAAGTGACTGGGTAATGAGGATAGCACACGTTTTGCACCGGGGTCGTTGGCAAGGGATAGGTAAAGAGCTAGTACGGGTGGTGAACCTTGAGAGTGGTTTAGTCGTTTTGAGAATGGAAGATAGATTTGGCGGCCGACGGAAGGATAAGGATGGACAGCTAGAGAAGATTTTTCCAGTAGTGACATTGTTAGAAAGAATCGGAAAAAGGCTTTTGATGATTCTGTTTAAAGCCTGCACACCCGGGAAGTAAGTGGTGGAGAGGGAGAGATGTGTGGTTTGTTTCTTGGTATGAATTTTGGGTTTGTAAGTATTGTGTAGGATTTTCTTACGCAGAAGGTTCTCAGGATATCCTCTACGAAGAAGGGAGTGGTGAAGATTATTAAGAAAAATGTCCAAGGATTCGGGATTATTGCAAATTCTGTGGCCTCTTACTGAGTCTGCCGCCTGGCCTTAACAGGGCCCACTGATCTCCATGGCCTTCTCCTCTTTCCCACCCCCCATTCCCCATCCTCTCCCTTCCCCTATCTTATCCTAATCTCCTCAGCCTTTAGGCATCCTCTGTCCTTCTCCTCAGTCTCTTCTTGCCTCCCTCCCGACGAAGACCCTAAGAGGTCGAAAATTTGAAAGAAACTAACGTGTGAGTCCTCTTTTATTTGTGTCTGTGTTTTTGTGGCCTATCATGGCATTTATTTATATTCATATCACCTGTGGTGTCTTTCATAAGTAACATATATATATATATATATATATATGTACGTATAGTAATGAGGTAATTTCATTACCCAAGGATTTAAGACGTCATTTAGAGAAATCCTGGATGGGAATAAATTTGTGAGGTTGAATACATTTTATTGTGGACCAATATTGTGTACCAAAAACCCGTAGTATATTTCTAGTCGACAACTGTGGTGGTGGGGTTTGCTTTCGATTGCCAATCTTGGGATTAGAGTTTTGATGCCCTCGTTGGTGAGAATTTCATCGCCCAAGTATATCAAGTTCTCTAGCCCAGGAATGCCTGAAAAACAGAGAATCGTATGAAATGCAACATATTATCTATTTTAAGTACCTCTTGTGAAATTTTCAGTACCGACTTAGACTGCTTATTTCTTCATTTTTAATGCACAGCACGAAAAACGTGGCTTTGCTCGCGCTTGGGTGCAAATTTATATGTTCCAAGGTTGAAGTTCGCCATGAAAAAATGTTTGACTTAAAAGGGTGGTCACAAAAGTGGGTCTCAGATTTCAATCAAACTTTGTAGTGTTCGATTCCATCGGGAGCTATCCACGAATCGCAAACCCAGCTAAATGGCGTTCATTAACCAATTGTTTCAATAAAAAAACCCGAAACGTGAAAAAACATTTACAGGCCTAATATATACCCTTAGAAAAAATCCTTCCTAAAGAATGAAACGTAGTCCGGTGGTTACGGTGTACGACTCGTGACTGGATATCCCAGTATCGATTATCGGTGTCGACAATTTTTTTCATAATTTGTTTTTCCTTTTTATCTTATAGAAGCCTGCTATTCATCATTATTTCCATGATTTTCCCTGAAATTTTTTTTCTGCTTGGAAATCTTTTTCTGCAATGCGGCAGCGTCTGCTGTTTTTCCATTTTTTCCAAACAGAAGCCTACTTTCAATAATTTAATTTTCGTGTCGCAAAACGAAGCGTGTTCGAATATTCTACATTTTAATTATTTGACTATAAAAATATAATACTCAAGGAAGCGCAAATATATTTCACTGGGACCATATGGGCATAAAGTAGGCCTGGTTAGAATCCGGATCTTCCGATTGCCGGTTCCGTTCTAAAAGAAAAATTTTAAGTATAATCATTTCTCTTGCGTGATTGATTAAATCGAATATGAGTGCCGATAGCCTATGATTATTTGTGTATAAATACTGTATGATTGTAAATTTTCCATCCACAGCACTCAGCAATGAAAAGATTAAGAGAAAGGAGGAGCTATGTCACCAATTACTAGAAGCGGCCAATATTTTGGAACCTGGACTCACAAGGCTACGGGCAGATTTGCTCATTGATCTGCACGAAACAGCACAAGAAATATCAAGAAGAAATATTTCTTCCACAAGAAAATCAAAAAAATCCTCAAAGGTTTGTTTTTCATAAATATAAAATTGATATTTGGATCATTATATGTTTATGAAGTTCTGTAAGAAAGGGATTGGGTTGAACTTTCTACATTGATATCTAGGACCAAGGAGTAAGTGCTTATTAATACTTTCAGTTAGCAGCTGGAGCTTCTAGATTTGTGAGGATTTGGGAAGGAATAGAATGAAAGGAATCCAACTAAATTGAACTCCAAAATTTGAAGGAATCATCGTCGCATTGAAAATTCATACCACACATTGCCTTTCCTCCCCACCATTCACATCGTTGTGTCTTCTTCTGATGCTTTTGGTGGTATTTTTCAAATGTGCATTGATCGGAAATTGAAAGGAAGGAAACATTCTGAAGATGAAGCCCAGGAATAGTTTTAGGGAAAGTTCGAAAAAGGAGAAAATGAAGCAATGACCACAGCGAAACAGAGTTTTACGAACTATACTTTGCCTGGACTCATGTGAGGAGAATAAGCTGCCTACTTTACGAGGTGATTCTGGAAGGCATTTCGATTAACTAATAACACCCGAAAATAATATCTGTCAAAGTTTAGAAAAGTAGTTACGCTGTTAGTTTAAGCAATTGACGGACAAAATAGTCTAAAGGCTGTTAGTTTCAGCAATTAACAGACGAAATGACCTAAAGGCGCTAGGGAAAGGGGTTAGCATTGTATGAGTTCTTGAAAAAATCTTGACTAATTTTTGCTCTTCGGATTCAATATTAACCTGAAGAATTCATCAACAAATATTTTTACCACCACTCTGTTGCATCTAGTCTTGGGGTGCAACCCATGTTAACTTTAAACAATGTTTTGTTTTAATTGATCAAAAATTGATCAAAAATTTCATAATCATAAGTCAAAAATCGTAAGATTGGTTTGACGCAGCAGACCATTCATCCCTCCTATCCCCTTTTTCCTTATTCCTACCTTTTCATAGTGACGTATTCCTTCCCTTCCACATCCTTTATAATCTGTCCTATTTGACTTATTCGGGGCCGTCCCTTGCCCTTCTTCATTTCCACCTGCCCTTCTACAATTGTGTTCATCAGGCCGTCATGTCTCAGAATGTGGCCAACTAAGTAGTCCTGCTTCTTCTGCTTAGGGGTTTTAGAAGACTCCTCTTTTCTCCCACTCTACTTAGCACTTCCTCCTTACTTACACGGCTGATCGATTTTATCTTCATGATTCTGCGGTAGCAACACATTTCCGGCTGCTGCTTCCACTCCTGACTTCTCTGCTGCTATCAACGTCCAAGCCTCGCTTCCGTAGGGAAACATACTCCATAAGTAGCATCTGATAAATTGTTTCCTTACTTCTTTGCTTGTATTCTCAGATGTAAGGATATTCTTCTTTTTGTACAAAACACTCTTGGCCTGCGCTATTCTACTGACTATTTCTTCCTTGCTTCGTCCACGGTTGGTAATTCGGCTTCCGAGGTAAGAAAACTGTTTCACCTCTTCGAGCCTATGCTTCCCTGGGTTAATGTTTGTCCTACCCTTCTCGTTTTTTGCTGTACACTAATAGCTTAGCCTTCCTTTTGTTGTTTTTCAGCTGATATCTGGCCATTGTCTATTCTATGTTTGTCAAAATCTTCTTCAAATCATTTTCTATCTCGGCTATGACTGCTATGTCGTCAGAAAATTGCCGCATACAAATTTTTTATCCGTGGATATTGACACTGAAAGCGTTTTTCTTGATTTCATCGATGGCTTTCTCGTAGTAAACATTAAAATTTACGGGGACAGTGTACATTTTTACCTAAATTCTTTTCCTATTTCTTCTTCTGCACAGTTGGGCCCACAGTTTAACACTAACATTAGGTTTTAATACAAACTGTGCGCAATTCTTAGAGCATTGTAGAGCATTACAATTTCTTTCGGTATTCCAAGAGTTGTATTACTCTACTCGTTATCAAGTGCCTTCTCTAAATCGACAAATACTATTAAAGTCGGTTTGTATTGATCCATTCTCTCTATGGGTAGCGTAAGAGCCGAAATTGCTTCTGTTGTGCCCTTGCTTCTCCTAAATCCGAATTGGTCCTCATCCAGGAATTCTTCTGCTCTTCGTTCTATTCTCTTGTAAATGATTCCTCTCAGAATCTTCGACGTATGTGTCGTCACGCTATTGGTTCTAAAATCTTCACACTTCTCTGCTATCTTCTTTTTGGGTATACTAGTGATGATGATTTTGTCGAAGTCACTAGGCATATCTCCTTTTGAGTAAATATCGCCGATAGTTTGATGTAACTTGAATTACATTGCATTGCATTTTTGATGAGCTCTGATTTAGTATCATCTATTCCTGGGGCGTTATTCTTCCGCAGGTCTCTTCCTATAGCGTCAAATTCCGATCTTAAGATGTTCGCTCCCATGTCATCCTTTTCTACTTCGCTGTCCTCTTCGATCATTCGACCATGAGCTGAGTCTCTCCGTTTTATAACTCGTGGTATTCTCTCCATCTCTCGCCTTTATCTTCGTTTTCAATCAAAAAAATTCCATACTTGTCCCTTACGGTTTTGTATCACGTTATCGGGTCCTTGAAATGGTTCCTCACTATTCCATAGGCCGCTTACTCTTTCACTTGTTCGAGGTTATTTTGCACATCCTCGCAATTGTTCATAATCCACGCTTCTGTATCTTTCCTCGTTTTGCGACAAATCTCGTTCCTTATTCTCCTGTAGCAGTCCTGTCCTTCCTCAGTATTCATATGCTTTCTCCGTTCTTCAATGAGGTCTCCGACTTCACTAGTGATCCATGGCTTTTTCTTAACAAATTATCTTCTCCCTAGAACTTCCCAGCGGTCTCCTGAAGCCCTTTTTCGATATTTTTCTAGCTACGCTCCACTGATTTCTCACGATAAAAACACTGTTTAACGACTGCCCTATTTCTTAAGATTGGTTGTTTTAAAGACTTGTTTTTTCTTGTTGTAAAACATTTTCACCTGATATCAATGAAGTTTCTAATATCATATTCTTCAACCTTATTTCTACTCTTCTTTTTATTCCACCAGGTTGAGGAAGAAGATGCTGAAAAATTGCTGAAAGACGCTTTGAAGGTGCTAGCTACGGAGAAGCAAGGGGGAAGTATCCCAGTGTAGGATATTGGAAAGACGAAAAACTCAGTGTATAAATATTCATTGGAAAGTAAATATGAGGCATATTTCATTTAACTAAGTGAATAAGATGGTCAACGTCAAATGGGATGTCAAATGATTAATACCATGCACAACCTGGTGTGAAATCATTTTTACAGTGTGACAGTCAGCCTTTTTAAAGACACATAATGATTCTGTTTTCTACCTGTCGGTTAATGATTACGTGTTTTATTTGTCTGGCAGGCATAAGTAAAACAAAAAATTACCATCAAATATCATAATGGACTTCATTTGTAGGAATTGTTTTAAACGTTTATTATCCTTTCATAATGTTTAAAATAACTTCGCCTTCGTCACTTTGTGCCATGCCTATGTGCACAAGAGACCGCCATTTGAGAATATCCAACTTAGCAAAAAAATATTTTACAGCTGGTCGTAACTCCTTGCTACGGGCAAAGAAGGTATTATATGTACCAACACAATTTCGCCCTCAGTTCACAAACGCATTCTTCTGCTAGCTTCTCCAATTCATACGTACAATTAGGATATTTTCTTTCCTATCTGACACTGATACGAAAAACAGGAAAAGACGAAAAATTTTATTTGTTTGTAATGTCTATAGTACTAGTAGGAGGGAAATTTGAACAGCATTGCCACCTCTCGAAATATTGTAATAGCTACATCATTAACTATGTATCAGCAATGTATGCGGTATATGTGCAATGTTTAATGCCACAGATAGAAAATAAATACACCTCTAGATCTTCAATTTATTTTCTCTCAAAATTGACCGATCCATCGAAGTATATTTCCATGCAATTAACGTAGTCGCCTTAAAATGAGAGTTAACGAGCGTAAATTATGTCAGAAGAACCGCCTCAATGCCACTGTAAATAAAACCACACAAAAGTCTCTACAGCAAAATTCAGTTTGATTTGGTGACACTAGAACACTGGTTCGTTCCCGTGCAAGACTGAAGAAAACACGTAACGAGACACCTTTCAACTCAGTGAGGGAGTTGGCATAGTGGCAAAGCAGCGGATTTTCATTGCAGTTATATGAATGCGATGGTTCGACCCCCATGCATTGCGGCAAAGCCTACCCTTGCGAGCAATTCTTTCACCCACCTCTTCCTTGTTTCGCTACTTACTCCTCTCAATTTATGATGAAACGAGGCCTCTTTTTTACCCTTCCATTTTCTTTTCTGCTTTTCTCCCCTGCCTTGGCCTTCCCATTTATTTGGCTCTTTCCTCATTGCCGTTACTCCATAGTTATGACTAAAGTCCTCCATCCGTCGAATGGGTTTTCCCGTATCTCGTAAGTTGAATGATTCTCAGTCTCTCCACTGTGCGTCTGTTTCCAACCCCTTCCTCAAACCTGTCGAACGGCACTCCATCCCATCCTGACCCCATAGGAATTAGTTGAAGTAGACTTTCTAGACCAAATTTCGCCCAATGATGACGCATTATTATTTATTTTACTATCCTCAAAGATATAAATGCCGTATTCTTAGGTATTACAGCTTATTGTATCATGATGGCTCCGTGACCCAAAATGCGTTGTACGAATTAAATTGTTGCCGAAAAGTGCAAATTCATACATTAAGAAATACATTGGATAAAAATATCTATAGGTAGCCCATGATGTAATCTCACTTATAAAAACTAAACACAACATTTTATGAGGGTTCATGGAATAATACAAGTATTATGTCCCCTCATATTCAGTTGAATTCGCCATTATTTCATTATAAAAAATAGAAATCACTTAATGGGATTTCTCGTAAAAGACCGAAATTTTAGTACCTAATGCAACGTTTCATTTGCAAACTAAACACTAAATATTATGATTACGCAGTAAATGCTACAAGAATTATGTCCCCTCATATCCAATTGAAATTCTAAAATTTACCAGTTAAAAATCACACTTTACTTAACAGAGTGTCTTGTAAGAATGCAAAATAATAACGGATCATGTATTTTTTACTTGCAAACTGGAAAATAAATTTCATGATATGCGCAAATAATGATAGAGGAATTATTTCCCCGCATATACTTCGAAATAGGGAAGTATTTAATTTTGCCCATTAAAAATCCATCCTAACTTTAAAAAGTTCCTTATTAGAATGCGAAATTTTAAGTGAAGATGTTACTTTTCATTTGTTAATTTATTTAGTATTTAGGTTGATATATAAGGTTTCATCTTCAGATTAACTTTTGCATTTGTACGAGGAATATTTTAGTTAAAGAATGATTTGTAATGTGTAAATTTAACATATTGGTAATTTCAACGGGGTATTAGGGGATATAATTCTTGTATTATTTTCACATTATTCATGAAATTTAGCAACCAAAGGATAAATCATTGGTTAGCATCTCGCAACTTTAGGAGTGAGAGAAGTTTACAGTGATTTGTTTTTAGTTTTTAAATGAAAGATTGCATCTTCAGTTAATATCTCGCATTTTTACGAGGTATACCTTTAAGTAAAGGCATATTTTTAAAGTAAAATGAGAAAGAAGAAACTTTGTGCTTTCACGTGAATATTTATTCACACATTGAAACGACCATGGTTTCAACGTTAGACGTCATCATCAGGTATTATGAATCGCTTTCACATAGTTCTTTGAGAAATAAATTAAACGGGCCGGTTTAAAGAACTCATTTTGTTACGCTGATTATAAAGTAAGTGCTCCCTCCTGCATGCAACGTGTCAACGAGCTGCGCGCTTCGGCGTCCATATGATTGGAGGTTACTTACGTATTTCTTCAATAACTCCCGATGGGGCGGGTTGGGGCGGTCAATTTGTTTTGTTTTCATAGCCGAGAGTTTTGGCTACAACAATATATGTATACGAAAGCGGTGCTGGGTACTGATATATAACTTAATGATGTTCGTGTTTTTGTTTTTGAATAAAAAATGTGTAATTTGCTGGTTAAATTAAATGAGTAATGTTAACAATAATTTAAATGCTGTTTCAATGCTACAGTAAAAAATAATTTCAAATCTATTGACACTGCTGCATTGATTCTATTTTAAATTTAAAATTGAGGTAATTGGGTAGCTATAGAGCAGTCTTGAAGATGGGAATATTTCGAATCGAGAGGGAGCCTATGCAACTATGCAGCGCACCGGTCACTTGCAGATGCGACCTTTTTTTCAAAATTAAAAATGCAATTTATCATTGAGAATGTAATAATTAAATAATTTTTCATATATAAGGTTGAAATGGGGATTTTTTAAATGTTATCTAATACAATCCAATCTTTTCTTAAAAGAATTCCAGGTTAGATAGCATTTAAAAATAATATTTAAATATAGTAGATATAAATATAGTTTTAATGTAGTAGTAATTAAGAATAGTCTTTGAAGTGAAAATTTAAACTTTTATTGCCTTCATAAAATTAAATCCACTATTGATAGCATAACGATACAAGACAATGTCTCCACATATTCGGCTGAAAATGAAATTTTTTAATTTCATCTGCTGAATATCTTTTTTACTTAAAATTATTCTTAGTATGAATACGATATTTTAACTGGAGATGGAACCTTATATTTTCAAACATTTAATTAAATTTCATTAGTGACAGTGGAATGATACAGTAATAAGTTCTCCTCATATCTGGTTGAAATCACTATTTCTTAAACTTTATTGATAAACACTACAATTTACATAAAAGTGTTCCTCGTAAGAATAAGTATTGTAACGGAAGAGGCAACTTTTCTTTTGCACACGAATGAATCAATTTAAATTTTGAAGGTGTATTGATACAAGAATAAATTCTTCTCATAATCGTTTGATATCGCGTTTTTATATTTTATCTACAAGAAACCACATATAAATTGTGAGTATTTCTTTTAACAATAAGAAATTTTAACCGAAGAGGTAACTTTTCTTTTGAGAACGGATAAAAAAATTTTATTATTGGGATTGTAATGATAAAAAAATAAATCTTCGCTTACAAGTGGAACTGGCGATTGTTTTATTTTATGTTATAAAAACCGATTTTACTTGAAAGATTCCCTCGTAATGATAGGAAAATTATACGGAAGATAAAACCTTTTTGCAACATTAAAACTAAATTCCTTTATTGAGTGTGTAATGATACAAGATTAGAATATGTTGAATTCGCAAATTTTTATAATTTATCTACTAAAAACCACTCTTTAGTTTAAAGTATTGCTTGTTACAATAGGATATTTCACTTGAAGATGTAGCCTTATATTTGAAAAGATAAAATTATACTTCATTATTGAGGGTTTCATGATAAAAAAATCACGATTTTTGAAATTTAATCTACTAATAACTTTCTTACCTTAAAAGTATTCCTCACAAGAATACGCAATTTCAATGGAAATGTAAATTCTCTGTTGCAAGCGAATTATTATTTTCTTTTGAAAGTGTGATGATACAAAAATTAAATCTCCTCTTATTCGGTTGAATTCACAATTTTTAAATTTTATCTATAAAATCCACTCTTAACATAAAGTATTTTCGTTAGAATACGACATTTTATGTGATAATTTAACGTTATGCTTGCAAACTTAAAACTAAATTTCAATATTGACAGTGCAATGATACAGGAAAAACGTTAACTCAAATCCGGTTGAATTCGCAATTTTTGTAATTTTATCTACCAAAAACGACTCTTTACTGAATAGTGTCCCAAGTAGGAATACGAAATTTTAACTGAATATGCTGCCTTTTATTTTGAAGAGTAAAAACTGCATTTCATTATTGAAAGTGTACGGATTTTGAATAATGACTCCGGCTATTCGATCCGATATCCGGCTGAAATCGCAAATGTTTTAATTGTAACTTCTAGACACTTCTATAAATTTAAAAATCATCCTCGAAAGAATACGAAATTTTCACTGAAAATGTAGCCTTATATTTGCAAACCGTACACTGAATTTCAATCTTTCGTGTTACGATAAAAGAATTATGACTCCTCATTTCCGGTTGATACCGCGAAAGTTTTAATTTTATCTACTGAAAACCACTCGTTACTTTAAGTATTCCTGGTAATAATACGATGTTCTAAATGATAATGTATGGGTCATTCCATGTGAATTCAACACACCACTCAACCCGACCACCTCAGATTTCTTTCAAATTTGGTGTATTCATTGGTACTGGTAAGTGATGGAAAAATACCAATTTGTAGAGGTCAATGATGATTTTGACAAAAGTTACAGGTCCGCAAATGTTGTAAATTTGTCGAAATTTCCGTGTGTCTCTCTAAAGATAAATGACTGTAATTCCGGTTCTATTCAAGGTAGAAATATAAAACTTATGGTTTTGGAAAGGTAATGTATAGGGCTTTACAATGATATACAATATGGCCTATTTATAATAATTTTAATACTCGAGGTCATTGACCTTGACCTTTGACCTTGAATATCTCAAAACACCCCCCCTTCAATTTTTTAAATAAAAATATATGTTAATGCTCCTACGTTTTTCTACACGCATACAAAATATCAAGATGGCACAAACCAGCTCCCATCCAGCCTACGGTATATAAGCGAGGCAGAAACCGACAGCCGACACCTTCGACCTGAAGACGCTGGCAGGATAGCCAGCGAAACTGTTGTCTACGAACAATCTGACGCGGAAGGAAACCCGGAAGAAATGCAGAGATCAAACCATCGCCGCTGAAACCTACGTTCTAACATTATTCGCCTCTACGGGGAGGAGATCCACAGGGAGATAAGGAAGTTTGAGAAGCTTCGGAAGAAGAAGGAAATGCTCCTGTCATCTTTAGCCTTCCTTCAACGCTGCCGAGACACGAGCACCATACCCAACTGTGTCTGCATAAAACACCATCTGAATACGCACGCCGCCAAGAAGATTTTTCGCCGAGCCAGCGAAGCCCTTCTTAGAGAGCGGATCCATCACGCACGGCGGAACCTACATCAATGTTCCGTGGAACTTTACTGCGCTCACTTGAGGTTGGGCGCCACTCTGTCGGCTGATGATTGGAATACCATTGACAGAATTACCTTTGACTCGTCCCGAGCCACGCTCATGGCAACACGAGAAACTCAGATAAAGAAATTTGAGAAGCTGAACAACAACCAACACCCGGAACAGATTACTGATGGCCCTGAAAAGGACCGTTGTGTCGTCAACCTCACGGACCTTAACCTAGATAACGCGACTAGTTCGATACTAGCCAAGGGATTAAATTTCGCTTTAGCACCTAGAGCGATATCTCAAGAAAAATTCATCAGTGAAATTGAATCGGTTGTCCGGAGGCTTCCTAAAACGGACGCAGACGAGATCAGAGAAGACGTTGCTCGCGTCCTTCGCGCCGCCAAGCCACCAAAGCCGAACACCACTGCCGAGGAGAGGAAAGCCTTAAAGAGGCTACGTGAAAATAAGAATATTCTTGTTTTACCGGCGGACAAAGGCAGCGCTACAGTCCTGATTACAAAGGAAGAGTACGAGCAGAAGATATGTGACATCCTCAAGGATACCACCTACAAAAAACTGAAGACCGATCCGACGGCCAAAACGGAACGCAGCACTAAGGCCATCATAAAGAAGTCTTCAATTCCAACTGAAGAACAACGAGGACTTTTGCCGCGTGCCTCCAAGCCACCGAGGTTATACGGACTCCCCAAGATACACAAGCAAGGAGTGCCGCTCAGACCTATAGTCAGCCAAATCGACGCGCCGACATACCATCTTGCGAAATACCTGGCTCAATCCCTGCAGCCACATGTTGGAAAAACTTCATCTTTTGTGAAGAACTCTGCTCACTTCATAGACATCATAAAAAATGTCTCCATCGAAAAAAGCGACATTTTAGTGGGCTTCGACGTGGTGTCGCTTTTCACCAACATTCCGATTCCAGATGCAGATGAAGTTGTAAGATCGCTCACATCTGATGGTATTCCTAAGGACTTCCCGGAACTCGTCGAGCACTGCCTAAGGAACTCGTTTTTTCTATGGAATGGTTGCTACTACGAACAGACGGAGGGCGCGGCGATGGGTTCACCATTATCGCCAGTAGTGGCTAATCTCTTCATGGAGAAATTGGAAGAGGAAGCACTCGAATCCTGCGAAAAGAAGCCGAAGTTGTGGCTGAGATATGTGGACGACACGTTCGTCATCTGGCCCCATGGTGTACAGGAATTACAAGTGTTCCTTCGATACCTGAACTCACAACATCATGGAATCCAATTTACTATGGACATGGAGAAGGAGCAGTCATTAAATTTTCTGGATGTCCTCGTGACCAAAAAAGACAACGGGGGACTCGGCCATGCTGTCTACAGAAAGCTTACGCACACCGACCGATATCTAAATGCAGCATCTCACCATCATCCCAGTCAGAAGGCCTCACTATTGGCTACATTGGTCAACAGAGCATATAATATCTCCGATGATAACTCCCTCTCCACGGAGATAAAGCACCTCACTTCGGCACTCCAGAAAAATGGATATCGGAGAGAACTGGTCCTTAAAAGGACCACGAAGGAAGAGGAAAAGCGACGCAAGGCCACCATAGAAAACCAGAGGGACGACGATGGAGAGGCAGAAGCGTCAAGGAAGCTGTACGTCACCGTCCCTTTCATTGCTAGAACATCAGAAAGGATCGCCAGAATATTAAAAAAGCATGACGTGGTCACTAGATACAACTGTGTGGCCAAGATAAGAGACTTCCTCCCCGGGCCCAAGGACATCATTCCTCAGGAACTGTGCGAGGGGGTATACAAGGTGCCTTGCTCCTGCGGGAAATCCTACATAGGGGAAACTTGCCGCTCCATGCATGTGAGGATCAAAGAACATCAAAGGGCGACCAAAAACAAACAATTTCAGCTCTCAGCCATCGCCGAACATGCATGGTCGGAACCTGGCCACGACATCAAATTTGAAGAAAAGAAACTTTTAGCTAAGGAGTGCCGATACTTCCCAAGGCAAATCAGGGAAGCAATAGAAATTCAAAAAACACCATTTAATTTGAATAGAGAAGATGGATACTTCCTTCACAGCGCGTGGAAAAGAGTAATCCAAGAGAGAGCCAATCAGATAGAAGCGCCCAGTCAAATAGCCAATCACAATGCAGCTCCCATCCAGCCTACGGTATATAAGCGAGGCAGAAACCGACAGCCGACACCTTCGACCTGAAGACGCTGGCAGGATAGCCAGCGAAACTGTTGTCTACGAACAATCTGACGCGGAAGGAAACCCGGAAGAAATGCAGAGATTATACACCAGTATTGTAGATTACGACGCTTTGAAATGCGCTCTTCGAATTTTATCCTTCGTTTTTGATCATAGAGAGTTTATTTAAAAGGTTTAATTTATTTTTTTAAGGACTGTGAGCTACTTTTTTTAAAGATCCTTTCAATTCCTTATTTTTGAAAAGGGGGGAGTTTCAAGGGGCTTAACCCCCGGGACATTTTTACACGACCGGGCGCGTGGCGTACTTTGTCCACGATATGCATACGCATTTATCATGTGTATGCATTTATATGATAGCCTCGATTTGTGTTGAAATTTATCTGTAATTGTAAAAATTAGTTGAAGCTTGTACATAAGAGTCGATACTGATATAAAGGTACACATATGGTACAGGTGGTACACGGCCGGTCGCGCGGCGTACTTCGTACGCTACAGGTGTCGGGTTCCTCTTGGTGATCTAAAAAAATTGCTACAAGACTTTGTGCTTTAAAAAATCACGCGAGAGACAGTCAAAATAACATTTCCAGAATACACGAGGCCATTTAAGAAAAGCAAAGCACAAGGTATAGGGCCGGTCGCGCGGGGTATTTTGTACGCCACGGGTGTCGGTTCCTCTTGCCGGTCTAAAATTAAATTAGCTACAATACTTCAAGCTTCGAAAACTCGCACTACGGACAGTGAAGGTACATTGTAGGAATACATGAGGCCATTCTGGACCAGAATGTACGTACAATGTTGAAATCCTTGGTTTTCGAAGATTGGCGTACTTTGTACTCCAGCGCGCTCGCTCGAAGGTTAAATAAGGTGGTACTCGCTTGTAAATGGACTTAAAACGGCCATATCTCAATAAATATTTATCATACAAAACATTTACACAATGCAAAATATGTGAAATTACAAATGCTACAATTCATGCTAACATAAACATTAATGGTAAATTTAAAGTTTTTTCTATCATGTTTTAGTGCTAACATGTTTTCATATTTCCAGTTGTGTTTAGTTTTTTTGAAAATAAGAGAATTTTTGAGAAATTTTTGAAAATCGGTTTTCACTTTTGGCTCCAATTTTTCAAAATTAAGGGTTTCAAATCAACCAAAATTTTATGATTCATTCGTGGTACCTTAAATAGGGAGAACTGTTAAAGATCAATTTTTGTTAGGGCGGTAATTAAGTTGTTTTCCATGATTTTTTCGTAGAAAAAGGTAGGGACTGAATTTATATTTATCGTTACTCGCTCAATTGTCTTCCTAAAGGCTGATACTGAGTTTTTCTAGAAAGGTTTTAAAAATAGTAAAAAAATTAGACCCAACTTTCCTTCAAAAATTGCATACTTTTTCCGCTATATGACAACAAATCTCTAAAATTTAGCATTCCAAAAACAAAATAAATATATTAGGAAGCCGTGTCTCGGTTCGTATTGGTTGTCAAGGGAACATAAAAAAAATAATTTTACTTGTTTATACATCCGGTTGAAATTGCGGTTTTTTAATTTTATCCACAAAAAGTCAATATATATAATTAGAAGTATTCCTCTTAGGAATGAGAAATTGTAACTAGATCGTAGCCTTTTATTTGGAAAAATAAAAATTACATTTCATTTTTGAGAGTGTAAAGGTCCAAGGATAATGTCTCCTTATATCTGGTTGTAAACGCGACTGTTTTCATTTCATCTACTAAAAACCACTCTTAACCTGAAAATTTCCTCGTAAGAATAAGAATTTTTAAAGAAAGAGGTAACCTTTTATTTGAACAGTTAACACTAATGTTTTTTATTGAGAGTGAAAATATACAAGAATGATGTCTCCTCATATCATACTATTCGTTTGCAACATAATATTAAATTTCATGATTGCGTAGGAAATGATGAAAGAATTATGTCCCCTCATCTATAGTTGAAATCACGATTTTTTACATCACCTACGAAGAATTTATTTTCTCATATATTGAGTAAATATCCTGTAAACATAAGATATTTTGTAATTCAAACTATCAAATAAGATAAAAATTGGATTTTTATGAGTGTTTCATGACATGCATTTCCCTTTGTTAAATTGTTAATTCCTCTCTATTCTATAAAAAGTGTAAATAAAACTGTGGGCTCAGGGTTACCTTATTATCCATTGGGTAGATATCGTGTAGATACAAGATATTTAGTTATTCAAATTCTAAAATTTACATGGGAATTGGGGTTTTAATATTTTTCATGATATTTCATTTTCCCTTGTTAAATTTTTTATTCGTGTTTATTGCGTAAAAAGTGTGAATAATATAAACTGTGGAATAAGGTTTATTTTCTCACCCATTGGGTATATGTCGTGTAGAAACAAGATATTTGGTCATTCAAATTATAAAATTATATTCGAATTGGGCTTGTAAGATTGTTTCATGATATGCATTTTCCCTTGTGAAAATTTTATTCGTCTCTATTTCGTGAAAAGTGTCAACAAATTAAAATGTGGGATTGGGTTTTTTTCTCTTAATTTGTGTGGATAACGTGAAGAAACAAGATATTTTGTCTTTCAAATTCAAAAAATTGCATAGGATATGGGTTTTAAGGGTGTTTCATGATTTGTCATTTTCCCTTGTTAAATGGGTAATTCGTCTTTTTTGCGTAAAAAATGCCAATAAATTAAACTGTGGGATCAGGGTTACTTTATCATCCATTGGGTCGATATCGTGAAGAAAGGAGATAATTAATCATTTGAATTCTAAAATAACATAGCGATTGGGTTTTAAAGAGTGTTTTATTGTATGCATTTTTCCTTGTTAAATACTTAATTCGTCTCTATAGAGTAAGAATATTCAGTCAAAAAACTGTGTAATGAGGTTTATTTTCCCAACCATTTAGTAGATATCGTGAAGAAAGAAGACATTTTGTCAATTAAATTCTAAAATTACACATAAATTGGGATTTTGAGTGTGTTTGATGAAATGCATTTTTCCATGTTAAATTATTACATCGTGTCTAATTCGTAAAAATTGTCAATCATAAAAACAACGGAGTGAGTTTCACTTTCTCATCCATGGGGTAGGTATCGTGTTTGAAAGTCATTGAAATAGCAAAATTGCATGGGAATTGGTTTTCTAAGGGAATAATAATGTTTAATTCGACCATATTGCATTAAATTATGAATCTCTAAATTAGATGACGTTAATTTTTTCATCCATTGGGTATATTATCTAGTGAAACAAGATATTTAGTCATTTTTAATTCTGAAATTACATAGGAATTGGTTTTTAAGAGTGTTTCATAATATGCATTTACCCTTGTTAAATTATTTTTTCGTGTGTAAATCGTAAAAAGTGTGAATATAAAAATGCGGAATGAGGTTTATTTTCTCAATAATTGGGTATATATCGTGTAGAAACAAGATATTTAGTCATTCCAAATCTAAAATTACAAACAAAAAGGGTTATTAACAATGTGTCATGATATACATTTTCCTTCGTTAATTTTGAATTTCGGCTCCACTACGTAAAAAGTGTTAATAAATATAACTGTGGGATTAGGTGTATTTTTTCATGCATTAGATAGATACCCCGAAGAAACAGCATATGTAGTCATTTAAAATCTGAAGTTGCATAGGTATTGAGTTTTTATGCGTGTTTAGTGATATGCATTTCCTCTTGTTAAATTGTTAATTCAAGTCTAATGCGTAAAATTTTTAAATCAATAGAAGAGTGACCTGAGGTTTATTTTCTCATCCATTTGGTAGATATTTTGTAAAAACAAGGTAAATAGTCATTCAAATACTAGAATACATAGGAATTGGGTTTTAAGGAGTGTTTCAGGACATGCATTTTCCATTGCTAAATTGTATATTCTTGTCTAATGCGTAAGAAATGTCAATATTTAAAACTGGGGGATGAGCTTTATTTTATCATCCATGAAGAAACAAGGTATTTAGTCATTCAAAGTCTGTAATTGTGTACTGTAAAGAGTGTTAATACATAAAATTGTGGGATGAGGTTTATTTTCTAACACATTGCGTTGATATCATGACGAAACAAGATATTTAGTCATTCAAATTCTAAATTTGCACAGGAGTGCGTTTTTAAGGGTGTTTAATAATGTCATTGTCCCTTGTTAAATGGTTATTTCCTCTCTATTGCGTAAAAAGTGTAATCAATAAATTTTTTTAAACAAGGTTTATCACACAATCCATTGGGTAGATATCGTGGATAAAGTTGATATTTTGTAACTCAAATTCAATTTTTAAGTGTGTTTCATGATATGTCATTTCCTTTGTTAAATTGTTAATTTGTTTCTAATGCACAAAAAGTTTCAATCAATAAAACTGTGATTTAAGGTTTATTTTCTTCTCAATTGTCTAATTATCGTGAACAAATAAGATATTTTGTCATTCAAATTCTGTATTTACATTGGAATTTGTTTTTTTAGTGTTTGTTTACAGCATTTTCTCTTGTTAAATTGCTTATTCGTGCCTATGACGTAAAAAATTTCTATCAATTATATGTATGGGATGAGGTATATTTTCCTATCGATTGGGTAGATATCGTGAAGATAAGAGATATTTTGTCATTCAAAATCTAAAATTACGTTGGAATTGGTTTTTTTACCAGTGTTTGATTATCTATCCTTTATTATCATTTTTTCCTTGTTTTATTATCTTTTTCCTTTGTTAAATTATAAATCGGGTATAATGCATAAAAAATATCAATTAATAAAACCGTGGGATGAGGTTTATTTTCTCACCCAGAGGGTAGATATCATGTATTATTATTAAAGTATTCTACCGATTAAGGTAGGTCTCCATGGAGTGCTAACGAAGAATTCCGGGCGCATCCCCTTACATCTTGCACTTCCCTCTTCAGTGCACAACAGGTCAGTGCCACTACCCTTCATTCTATCTAAAATTCCTATTCTTTTCCTTCCCCTCCCTCGTTTACCTAATATTCTTCCCTCCAACACTGTTTTCAACATCCCATCCCCGCTAAGTACTCACTCCATCTATACCTTCTGCCTTCTCCGTATCTCATCTAAAAGCTGCCTATCCTCGCCAACCATATCCAGCACTTCGTCGTTCCTCCTCCTCTCCGTCCACTTCACCTTCTCCATTATTCGCCACACCCACATCTCGAATGCCTCGAGTCTTCTCTCGTCCTCCTTCCTAAGTGTCCACGTTCCTGCACCGCAAAGCGCTACACTCCAGATCAAACTCTTCACTAACCTTTTCTTTAAACTCTTACATAAGGAACCTCTCAGAAGCTCCTTTCTGTTCATGAACGCCTCCTTTGCTAGTGCAATTTGCTTCCTAATATCCGTACTACTTTATCCGTTTTCCTCTAACGTACTGCCTAAATAGTTGAACTGCTCAACCTGCTCAAGTTTTCACCACCCACCTTTATCTTAAGTCTAGCATTCCTCGCTCTTGAGGCTTTACAAAACCGCATGACCTTGGTCTTCTTGTGATTAATCCTCATCTTATATTCCTCGCAACGCTCGTGTAACGCATCCACTAGAGCCTGAAGCCCCCTCGCTGACTAGCTAATCAACGCCTGGTCATCCGCAAATGTCACTGATTTGAACATCTATCCTCCCACTTTTACTCCAGCTTCTAACTCATCCCACGCTTCCCTTGCCATCTCTTCAGCGTACACGTTAAAGAGCAGCGGCGATAGAGGACAGCCTTGCCTCACTCCGCGGCCCATTCTTGCCCACACAGATTCTCCGTCGCCTACCCTCACTTGCGCAGACTGTGCCATATACAGATTACGAATCAATCGCCTATCCCTCCGATCTACACCTATTTTCTTGAGAATATCCATTAACTTTACCCAATTCACTCTATCAAATGCTTTTTCAAAATCCACAAAGCAGGCATACACGCCCTGGTCATATTCTATGTTCCTCTCCACCAGGGACCTCATTACTGCTATTGCGTCACGAGTTGACTTCCCTTTTCTAAAACCAAACTGATCAACCAAATGCTCGTTTGTCCTCGCCTCCATTCGTCTGTTCAATATCCTCAGTACCACTTTCGCCGCGTGAGATATTAGGCTAATAGTCCTATATTCCCCGCATTTAACAGCTTTCTTCTTTTTTGGTAGCGGAATTAGAACCGTCTTCACAAAATCTTCCGGCCAACACCCCTCCTCATAGATGCTGTGAATTAGTTCGAGAAACCATTTCTTACTATCCCTCCCTAGAATCTACAGATTGGATCGATGGATTTTTCTTCCTCATAGGAAAATCCACTCTTTAGGATTGGTAGCATATTAATTGCGTTTCGCTTGGTTTCGCTGTTAGTAGGGCCCGCCCGCCTTTGTGACGGTGCGGGATTCCTCGTGCCTTCCCTTCCTTCCCTATCCCCTCCCCAGAGGCGTCGTCGTGCTCTCATCGCGGCGGCGCCTCCTTCCTTGTTCCTTCCCGTCCTTCCCCTTCTGGGTGCAGAGGATAAAAGCTAGCGCTTACAGTCCCTGCCCTAGGAGTGTATCCCCGCGAGCCCGCCCTAGGGTATCGTTTCCTTTATCCCTCCCTAGACTCTTCAGCAGCTCACACGGGATATTGTCCACGCCTACTGCTTTCCTGGCCTTCATATCACGAAGTGCATTCTCTATATCTGAATCTAACATCCCCGGCCCAAAATTATCCTCCTGCACTTCACCTTCTTCGTCTAAAGTCAATCTCTCTGGTCTGTTCCTCCCTTCATAGAGATCCTCCACGTATTCCTTCCATCTACTCTGTACCTCTTCTCGCTCGGTTAGCATCCTTCCATCGTTAGCCTTAATTTTAGGCATGGTTTGCCCTCTTTTGCCGCCCGACAGCGACTTAACTTTGGCATATAACGCGCGTACCTCTCCTTCTTTCTGAAACTTTTCCATTTCCTCACACTGTCTTTTCCACCAAGCCTCCCTTGCTCTCTTTGTCTCACGCCGTAATTGATTATTAATTAATCTATATATTCTTTTGTCCTGTTCTGTGTCCACGTTCTTCCACTTCCTCCTCACCTCCATCTCCCTTATCATGTTCTCCGTTATCCACGGTTTCTTTATCCTTCTACTGTCAACGTACCCAATTAACTTCTCAGCTGCTTTGACTATTCCAGTTTTTATATTATCCCATCTTTCCTCAACAGTTTTTGGACTTTCAATACCCCGGGTGCTATTGTCAACAAGTTCCTGATATTCTCTCCTTATACTCCCCTTTAGAGCTTCTAGATTCCATTTCTTCGCCTTCCTACCTTTCGTAAGTCTTTTGAATCTGACGTTGCATTTCATAAGTACTAAATTGTGGTCTGAATCTGCATCCGCTGCAGGGAAGCTGCGCGAGTTTTTCACACTATTCCTAAACCTCTGCCTTACCATGATGTAGTCTATCTGATACCTTCCAATAGTCCCAGGACTTTTCCATGTTTACCTTCGCCCTTTGTGATGATTAAACCAAGTGTTTGTAATGAATAACTTGTTTCTCCTGCAAAATTCTGCTGCTTTCTCTCTCCTGTTGTTCCGAATTCCTAATCCAAATTCTCCTATTTCGTTTCCATCCCTCCCTTCCCCGACTGAAGCGTTCCTGTCCCCCATCACTACCAGATTTTTCTTACCCGGTGTGTCTCTAATTATTTCCTCAAGCTGTTCATACACCTCATCTACTTCTTCCTCCCTATGATTGCTGGTGGGCATGTAAATCTGGACCACCATAAGGTTGGTGGGCCGCGCCTCAATTTCTACCACCAGAATCCTATCGCTTACCTGCTCTATGCCTAACACACGCTTACCCATCTTCCCGTTTAATACTAAAGCTACCCCTCGCTTGAAAGGATGTGTGCTGGCCAGGCAGTCCTCATTGCCTGGTCCTACTGGGCTGTCCAACGTTATAGTTTCTCAGCCGATGTGTTTTCGGAGAGTTTCTCCCGTCGGTGAAATTAGTGAGGGTCCTTCACCTCTGTCTCTTCTTCTGCGGTAGGTCTTCCTCCTCTCCAGTAGAAGAGCACGGTCTCTTGTGCCGACCGTATGTGGTTGGTTTGGTGTCCGCTATCGTCTTGATGGCTTCGATGCTGGAGCTCTTCGCCTTCTGGAAGAAGGTCTTGGAAGTCTGCTTGAGGTAGTCTTCAATCGGCTCCATGTCCGTCAGGGCGTAGAGCAGCACTCGGTGGTAATTCCATCCAAGAGCGAGGATGGTCCTGAGCGTGGTATTCTCTGCCACTCTGATGGGTTGGCTCCATGTTGTGGGTATGCGGCCGCTCCACGCAGGGGCAGCATACGACAGTATTGGCCGGATGGCCATTTTGTAAATCCTCAACTTCTGCTCCAAGGAGAGGAATTTCGACCGCAGCAACGGCGAAAGCAGGAATCTCCGCGTTCGTGCTCTTCGCGAGATATTCAGGGCGTGTTGGCGGAAGGAGAGGCCTCGGTCCAGCGTCACTCCAAGATACAGCGCCTCCGTCTTCCAAGGTGCTTCCTCCGTGTCGACTAGAATCTCCCCCGGAATCGGCGTCTTAGGCGTGGCGGAGAAGAAGACGGCGTTTGTCTTCTTGGCGTTGATGGTTATACGCCATGTTGCGTACCACGGTAGGAGTTGGTCCACAGTCCGTTGGAGATAGGAGGACGCCATATGGGATTTCCAGGAACGCGCCACCACTGCTGCGTCATCTGCGAACAGTGTCACGATCACGTTCCATCCGAAGTCCCGCGGAATATCTGCCGTAAAGATGTTGAACAGCAATGGTCCGAGTACCGATCCTTGGGGGACCCCGGCTCGGATGGTCTTCTTCATGGAGGTGGCTCTACCCCAGATGACGGAGAACGTCCGCTTCCTCAGGTACGCAGCGATCAGTCTCCGCTGCCAGAAGGGAAATCCAAAGTGCTTCAGCTTCAATAGGAGGCCGTCGTTCCAAACTCGGTCAAATGCTTTCTGGACGTCGAAAAAGGCAGCCGCCGCGCAGCATCTCCTATTGAAGCCTGAAGTTATGAAGTCCACCATCCGTACCAGCTGGTGAGTGGTGGAGTGGTGATCCCGGAATCCGTACTGCTCCAGTGGAAGGATGTCACGGCTCTCTGTATGCTTGAGGATGAAGGGCAGCAGCGTCCTCTCCATGAGTTTCCCCAGGGTACCCCTCGCTGACTTTCCTCTCCACCACTATATATAACCCTGTCCCCGTCACTCCAATAGTCCCCACTGTCCTTCCACCTAACTTCGGATAGACCCAAGATATCTATATTCCCTTTCTGCATTTCCCTTTTTATATTTTCTAGTTTACCCGCCCTCATCATTGTCCTCACATTCCACGTCCCTACATTCATCGATGCCTTTTTCTTCTCCATCCTCTTGGTCTTCTTGTCCTGCTCCTTGGATGCTGCCGCTGATGCTGAAAAAGATGATGATGATACGTCACTGCAAGGATTTCGCATGATAAGGACTCCGAGGACCTTGCCACCTACGACACCCGCCCTTAAGGGCCGGGTGCCGCGATTCCATCCGAGGCTAGTTTGATCAAACTCCATGTTTTCAGGGAAGAGATAGTTGGTAGGGTTTCCCACTTCCATTCCAACAGTGTTTTTTTACGTGACACCATCACGTGGACTACCTTTCGTCTGGCTCCTACCCTTCGACATGGGTGGCCCTACCGGGAATACGCCAGCGCAGCTCTAGGGGTCATAGGAACCTCAAGCTCAAGCCGACCTCGCTGACGTGCCCGACACCCGCCCTTTGCGGACGGGTCCCGGGCGATGAGATTCCGAGGCTCATTTGGTTGTACTCCATGTTTTCAGGGAAGGGATAGTTGGTAGGGTTTCCCACTTCCATTCTAACAGTGTTTTTCACGTGACACCATCACGTGGACTACCTTTCGTCTGGCTCCTACCCTTCGACCGATCTGGCATGGGTGGCCCTATCGGGAATAATTTAGAAATTAATCCCGCCAGTGCAGCTCTAGGGGTCATAGGAACGCTCAAGCCTCTCCACCGCGACAAGGTTGTAGCCCAAGGGAAAGGATATATAAACAAGGAGATAGAAGGAGTATAAACAGAATATTAATTCATTAAAATTCTAAAATTGCATACTTATTTGGTTTTTAAGGGTGTTTCATGATATGTCATTTTGCCTTGTTAAATGGTTAATTCGTCGCTATTGTGTAAACAGTGTCAATCTATTAAATTGTGGGATGATGTTTTATTTACCATACATTCGGTAGATATCGTGAAGAAACAAGATTTTTAGTCATTAAAATTCGAAAATTGCATAGGAATTCGAATTTTAAGGGTATTTCGTAAAATGTCATTTTCCCTTTTTAAATCGTTAATTCGTCTCTAATGCGTAAAAAGTGTCAATAAATTTAACTGTAGTGTTAGGTTTTTTTCTCATTCTTTGGGTATATATCGTGTAGAATCAAGATATTTAGTCAGCCAAACTCTAAAAAAGATGGGAATTAGTTCTTTACCCATTATTTCCCAGACTGTATGTAGAACTTTAAACCTTGATTTTTTCGTATATATTCAGGTTTTTTTTGGTATATTTATAATGAATTTGCATTAAGCCTTATTATACTCATTATAATGTATTATTTACATGATTTTGCGTTTAGGCAACGCTGGGAAAACTCCCGTAAATATAAATGAAAAATGAAATTTTGTAACTTAGGTTGCATCTTTTATTTTTCATCTTCACTTATGATTACATTTGTGAAAAAATTCTGCGTGAAGTTAAATATTGCACTTTACACACTCAAAAGTTGTCTATGATTTGCACAATCGACGTCTTTGCCGAGAGTTATCAGTATTCCTTAGGATGAAATTCCTTATTCTCAATTGACGGACATGCTGGGGAATGTCATTTTTCCAAGGGCGTCCCGCATATGCCCAGCGATTTTTATGCCAAATGCCATCAGCCTTTGTATTGGAAAGCACTTCTTGCGTCAGTAAAATATTTATGATCTCCGACCGGAAATCTAACTGAGGAATTGCTCCGCCCGTGACCATGAAGTACAATCGCCACGCAGTCACCATTGCACTGTAGAGCCCATTTATGAATAGAAGCCACCACCATTTTTTCCCTAGCCTGAATACGGTGACATGCAGCATAGTTATCGTGTAAATCTACCCCTTCCATTTCCTGAATGTAATCGTTGATGACATTTGTTTGCGGAATCGTTTCACTTTTCTTCTGCTTTTGGTTATACCTTTTCGTCCTTACTATAATATATACGTGCAATATTCCAGTAGTTTGAAGTAGCGGTGACGACACAATTATCATGCCATCGGACTAGGAGAATATATTTTGACTTGTCAAACGACAACCGTCTAATCCCTTTTTTGTTTTTTGCCTAATCCCACGAAGACATAACTGTGCCATTTCCCATTCTATTTTCTCCTTCAGTTCCTACTGCAAAATAACCATTATCACTATGAGTTGCCAACAGACTGTAATTTGTGAATTAACTATGAAAATACATGGTAAGATGTTTTGCAGACTTACAAAAATTCAGCAAATATAGAAGAGTCATATAAAAAAAGTGATAGAAATGGCCTGTAGATGAGGCTAGACTGAGTGCCGCCCGCATTTGCTCATCAATTGACAATTTGTTAGAAAAATTCCACACTGAGTGGAATTTTGGTTTAGTCTACTCAGAAAAGGCCTGAAATTTTCACTTTTGCGTAGTTGAGAATCATCGGAGAGGTGTAGATAATTTTAATTTTATGAAATCTTTTCCGCATCATATATTACCTTACTAATAGGACAGACATGGTTTGTCCAGTACAAGTTAGTGGGCGTTATTGTATTGTACCTCGACAGTATTAGTATCTCAAAGAATTTCTTTTAAATCTGCCATACTCAGAGTAAAAATATGGTCATTTTCCTCTCTAGCATACTCATTTGAATTTTTCAAATTTAATTGAAGTAATTCTTCAGTGATAAATGAGTGAAAGATCTCAATTGGTGAATGGCGTGCATACTGAGTAATGAGGGTTTCTGTTGCTATTTTCTCTAAGAAATTTGGGGTTCGAAAGGAAGTAACTCTTATTTTTCCCATTTAGCTATCTGTATCTTTTATCTGGGTGTGCGCGTTAACTTGACGATTGATTTTTAGATTCTACTGGAGTAAACTGTGGCTTGCATTGTAGCGTATTTGAATGTATTTCAAAAGCCTCGGTAATATCCTAAGGCAGGGGAATGCCGCCGTTATTTATGACTATATCCTTGATATCCTCCTTGATATCCTTGGTGAATTCACAAACTTCAGGAGGGAGTACCTCCGCATCACTTTCCTCGCTAAGTTCTATCAGTGCAGCCACTATTTCATCAGCCGTGATGTACCCCTGAAATCATCCTTATCTGAAATGCTGTAATCTTTCTTGGAGTTCCTAAGTTTACAAAAGATTATACACTACATCTCTCGTTAATTAATATTCTTCAGTTACCTTCTTGACGCTTCTTCCAAAGTATACTTCTGAGGCGTGGAAATGAGGCGTAAAATTTTCCTCACTTTTTCATCTGGATGAATTTTGTTACAACAAGCCGACCAAAAAATATTGCAATATTATTAATATAATTACTGAAAGAGAGATGAAGAGGCATTTCAGAGGACAATTTAACTGGTATCTACCCCATGGAACGCTGATTTTTATCATCCCTCACCATCGCATCCCACACCTAAGCGCTAGAAGATGGAATGGTAAGTACAGAGAAAAATCCTAGGAGTGACTAGAGGAACACTTCACCTTCTGCCATACTCCTGCTTCAACTAATTCGTTTCTCAACCTGTCATCCTATCCTATAATTGAATACATCGAAATCTGAATTCAATGTCTGCTAAATAACATTTCCTGAGAATGACCTTGCCCTGTACCGGTTCCATGTAGGCGCGCAACAATTTTGCTCAACTAAGTAACAGAGTTGAATCTAAAATTCGTAGAGATGACCATATGGAATTCCAAAAGCCATTCACCCATTGCTTTGTTTACTCCGTGAATACCACAAATACAGCTAAACTGTCACCTGAGTACTACGTTGTCCTTTTAAAAAGCCATTTTTACGAGCTGCTTTATGCTTAGAGAAAAGCCCCTTGATCAACCAGAGAATTCCCATCGTTGCGTAAACGCAATATTGTTTTCAAAGAAAACCTTTATGCTAGTAATGATGAACGATCAAGACAGAACTGAAAATGATTAATAAGGAAGCTTAGAACTAAGAGGAAAAACTACCTGCTGTAAGACTCCTCAATTAATCTTAATGAAATATCATTTACAAATTGTAGTACATAAGCGCTTTGAAAAAGGAAAATTTAAAATTAAAAAAATGTTAAAATTTTAATGAAAATTTTGACGAAAACATCAAAATTGAACAAGAGATATTTCCAAATGTCAGTAAAACGAAAAAAATTATCCTGAAGATAAGGCTTTTTCTAATAATTAAAATTCCATAATGTTGCGTACACGCAACGCTGGGGGGATTAATGGGTTGAAGGGTGTTTCATGATATGTCATTTTCCCTGGATAAATTATTATTCGTCCTCATAGCGTAAAAAGTGTCAATAAATAAATCTTTGTGATGAGGTTTATTTCTCATCCATTGCGCAGATATCGTGTAGAAAGAGGATGTTGAGCCATTCAAATTCTAAAATTACATAGGGATTAGGTTTTCAAGAGTGTTTCATGATATGCATTTCCCCTTGTTAAATGCTTGATTCGTATCGAATGCGTAAAAACTAACATTAAATATAATTGTCGCATTAGGTTTATTTTCTCATTCACTGGGTAGATATCGCAAAGAAACGAGATATTTAGTCATTCAAATTCTGAAATATCATAGATACACGGTTTTTAAGGGTGTTTCATGATAAGCCATTTTCCCTTGAAGCGGTGAATTCCTCTCTAATTCGTAAATAGTTTCAACCTTTAAAACTGTTGTATGAGGTTTATTTTATCATCCATTGAGAATATATCGATATTTAGTCATTCAAATTACAATCGAATTGATTTTTTAGGTTTTTTTCATGATATGCATTTTTCCTCGCTAATTTTGAAATTCATCTCTTCTACGTATAAAGTGTTCATGAATAAAACCATGGGATGAGGATTCATTTTTTCATGCATTGAGTAGAGATCGTGTAGTGAAGAGATATATATAGTCATTCAAATTCTAGAATGACAAGGGAATTTATTTCTACATTTTAACAACATTTTTAACAACATTTTAACAAGGGATAATGTATATCATGACACACTCTTTAAACCCAATTTTTGTATTTGTAATTTTTAATAATTATTATTATGATATTTTATTTGTAATATAATCTATTATCAATTGATAATACGCCGTTATAGTATAAACTGGCATACAATAAATCTTTGGGATGAGGTTTATTTTATCATCCATTGTGTAGATATCGTTAAGAAACGAGAAATATAGTCTTTCAAATTCTTCAACTTCAAAGGAATTAGTTTTTTAAGGGTGTTGAATGATATGCCATTTTCCCATGATAAATTGGCAATTGGTCAATATTGCGTAAAAAGGGTCAATCAATAAAACTGTGGAATGAGGCTTATATTCTCATCTATTGCTGTGTTTGGTGTTCATGATATGTAATCTTCATATGTTGAGTGGTAATTTCCTCTGTATTATGTAAAAGGTTTCCATTTATAAAACTATGGGATGATGTTTATTTTCTCATCGATTTGGGTATATCGTTAAGAAACTTGGTTTCAGGGTTGTTTTATGAAGCATCATTTTTGTTTAGTAAATGGTTTTTATGTCTCTAATGTGTTGAAATTTTGAAACTTTTAAACTCTGGGATGAGTTTTTTTCTTTTTGTTCAGTTAAATATCGCGTAGATTCAAGATATTTAGTCATTCACATTCTAAAAATGGATAGGAATATGGTTTCAAAGGGTGTTTAATGATATGTCATTTTCCCATTTTCAATTTTTATTCGTGACTATGGTGTAAAAAGTGGAAATCAATAAGTGTATTGGATGATGTTTAAATTCCCAACCATTGGGCAGATATCGTTAAGAAACGTGTTATTAGGTCATTCACATTCTAAAATTGCAGAGGATTACGGTTTTGAGATTGTTTCTTGATATGCTATTTTCTAGTGTTTAATGCTCTTTTAGGGGAGAGAGAAGAATATCAGTGTGGAAGTCCATCGGAAACTTCAGTTGAAGGACCATCTGACCAATCCATCATCATCTGCGTGTGATGGAAGCGACGATTCCAACTCCGAAGTCCAAAATAGTGAATCCGATGGCAACTTCGGTGTAATAGAAAATGCACAGCTCTATCCAATAAAACGCAGCTTCCCTTTTATGCAGTATGTTTCAAATAAACCTGACAAATTTGGAATAAAGTATTGGGTTTAGACAGATTTGAAATGTAAAAACGGCCTAAATGAATTTCCATATTGTGGGAAAGATGAAGATTGGCCATCAAGCCAAGCGTTGGGGAAAGAAATAGTTGCTTGAGTGACCGTAACGTACAAGAATTCAGGAATAAATGTAACTTGTAACAATTATTTTCCATTCATCCATCATCCCGCTAACAGAAAATTAGAAAAAATAGATTCTCTAGACGATAGACGCATACTAGATAGACGTACGAATATTGTAACCCAATACACGCGACTGTTCAAAAATACCTTAGCCCATACTCTTTCGTAGTACCAGGTAAAACAGAACAAGATTACACTTTTACCCAGCTACATGATCTCAGCCGACACTATTTCCGAAAGGAATCAAAGAAAACCAGAGACCATCCTATTTCATAA
This sequence comes from Ischnura elegans, assembly GCF_921293095.1. NCBI lineage: Eukaryota > Metazoa > Arthropoda > Insecta > Odonata > Coenagrionidae > Ischnura > Ischnura elegans. The sequence goes on along the minus strand of NC_060259.1, from coordinate 1,332,155 downwards.
TAAAAAAGCGCGGGTACATATGATTAGTAGCATATATCGATCTATTTACACTTCTCTAAATCCCACAGTCACATCTTCACGGGCACCAAAAAGAAAAATGTGCCAAGTATTACCAAATTGCACCAATTTCCTTTCTATTTTCTAAATTCCTTTTTATATGCAATTGGCTGGTCTCCTAACACCCTCTGGCACACGCCGTTTAGTCGAATTGAGGGATAGTATGTAGATGTAGATGAATAAATCGTCGAACGTCTTATTCAATGCGATAAAATATTTTGTGGAAAGAGCGCTGAAAAAATTACTGTCTGTCTGAGATTTACAACAAAGAATTATTATTTTTTATTTTAATCCAAATTTTGTAAACCAAGAGTGCCTATTGTTTAAATATTGACGACAAATTTTGTACTGAGTGAATGTATTTTCATGGTTAGGTTTGTAAATCAAATACTAAATATGGTTTCATTCATGATTTTTAAAAATAATTGTTATTAGCTTTTGGAACTAATATTTAATGATGTTTAGAAGTGCTTTCAATGGAATGATTTAAAAATTTATATGATAAAAATGGGTATTGGATGAAAATTATGCGTTTTATAAAAAAAAATTTTAGAGGTCAAATACCTAGTCGACCCTTACCCGTCCATCTAGGTAGCGCGGAACTTCTGTCCTCCTAGTGTTAAGTGTGGAGTATCTGCTGAGCTAATGGCGTTCCGGTATATTCTCGAGTTTCTCTATTATGCCCAACGGATGTAACTTCAACTTTTCTTTTGTTTAATTTCGTCGACAAAATAGCTTTTCCTTTAGCGTCATTATTATTGATTTCCTTTCGACTGATAGCATACTCTAATAGTAAATGAAAATTTCCTTCATTGTCTTATTTGATTTGCTTCATTGTCATACTTATTTATAGCGATCCCTAATTTTGACTCATGTCGATTGCACGTAAGTATTTTGTGATGATCAACATTATTTTTAATTTCGTCATCTGACTGATTATGTAATATTATAGCCGTAGTTATAGCCATGGTTATAGCCGTATTTTTAGCTTTCATATAACCTTCACATACTTCTCGAATTTGTTTTTATTGACAATTCGTTTGTCATATTTTTCTGGTTTCCAAGTCAATTGTTGCAAAACACTTGCGAAGGTCCAATTCATCTCTCACAATCAGTATGGATCTTTCCAGTTTGTCGGCGGGCCAAAAATAATAACCTGCTGATGTTGTGCGGTGTCGTTAATCCTTCCGTGACTGTGCGGGGCAACTCAGTTACCCCAAATTATGTTTATGTTTTATAGTTGTTTTATTTTTTATTTTGTCCCTTTGACATTTATTGTGTTTGAGCTCAACCCTGTTTGTCGATATATAGGCGACGAATGATATTTTTACATTTAAATTGTTTTTGAAATATTCAATTATTACAGTTGGGATAACAGAGTTAACCCACACACCTGTTGGCGGGAAGACAAACTTCTTTGTTATGTGAGTGAAGGGATTAAAGTTAAATGCAATGCATATTATTATATTATAACTTCAATAACGTCAATACTCTACATGACTTTGTAGAGTGACTTCTACGTGACTCACCTTTTGTACTCATTGTTTCTTAGTATATTAGTCAATGTACACTCAGGGAAAAAATTTTGCTGTGTAAGCCATTTGGAACTGTCGTCTGTCTGCTATGTAACCACAGATTTGTCTGTGCTTTTGAACTGCTTTGGAATTGAAACAAGATACACAGCAGTTCATGACATCATAGCGTCCTACCATGTCATCAACTCATTTGTACACCTTTCTAACTCACATGTAACACATTTTGAGCTGCTTTGGATTCCCATTGGAAACTGGCACGGAAGATATTTTCAACCTTTGGAACTCATTTGGTGTAAATCTTTTTTATTTATTTTTATTTTAGTAAAGTGGTACACATACAGCAAGATTACCAATTTATAGTTCACTTATAACAACAAATTTTAAATAATTAATTAATTATTTAAAAAATTGAATGAAACAACAAACGAAAACAACAAAATTATCCAGCTATCTAGTCATTCGTGCGATAAATATGTTAATGCCAGGTGAGTTAAATTTTTAATTGTCAGACCAAACGGACCAATATCACCCGGGAGAGAATTTATTAGGGAAGAAAGTCTACGTATCTTAGATACAGATAGCTTGGGTGTAGGAATATGGAATAAAGAGGTAGATCGGGTGTGACAGGAAGGTAGGTACTCTGATGCTGAGGAAGGAAACAACGTCAGGACTGTAATGGGTGTACCCAGCGAGGGGCAGGGGGGCAGCTGCCCCTCAAGAAGCAAAAATCGCAAAAGTCTTTGAGCAAAATCAATAGTGAATTGAAATGAAGCAACTTTTCTTTAAAACAACGACAAATTATATGTATTAGCATAAGACGTATAACTAAAATAAAGGTATTTTTTCAAAAGTCACAACTTGGCTTGCCCCTCCCTAGACCATGGCTTGCCCTCCCCCTAGTTATGATCCTGGGTACGCCCTTGAGGACTGTCATAGTGGGAGTTAAGGGCAATGTAAATGAATTTGATGTCTGATTGAAGTCGGAGATGCGAGAGGCTAGGGAGGGATGAGGAGAATAAAACTGCGCTAGTAGAGGCCTCGCGGAGATTTGGGATTCTAAATTTTACAATTTTTGCAAAAAAGTTGTAATACTGTCTAGTCTAGAGAGACTAGTTTAATTCCAGCCCTGTCAATGACTCCCGTCAATGACTAGTTTAATTCCAGCCCTGTCAGAGTGCAGTTAGTGCCATAGTACAGTTCCAGTCATGTTACCCAGCCCAGTCCACTTTTAGCCACAGTACACTTCCAGTCATGTTTTCTAGCCCTGTCACAGTCCAGTTTGAGCTATAGTACAGTTCCAGATCAGTTATCCAGCCTAGTCACAGTCCAGTTTGAGCCATAGTGCAGCTCCAGTCATGTTACCCAGCCCAGTCACAGTGCAGTCTGAGCTTTAGCACAGTTCAAGCACAGTGATGTTACAGTAGTGTTCCTCTCAAATTCTAGCTGCCATAGTACAGTCTGCCATACTACAGTCATCATAAATGAAATTAAAGGTTTGAAATAAATATGTTTGAAGTTGTATAATTTAGAAGTGACCAACGATTGTTATCTAATTCACCCTAAACTCTAGTGTTACTACTTCATGAATTTTGGGCGTTCAGCCACCAATAAGAGAGAAGCTGTCCTCAAAATTTTGCCCAAGGTTTTCACCAATGCTTTTGCTGTTAGCATGAACTTCTCTGGTTCTGGTGTGAAAATTGGACTGGGAAAATCCAAAAATTTCGAAGTTCTAATGTGTGAGTACAAATATTCAGATCTCAATATCCATCTATAAGTTCCCTATATTTCTGATAAAACTTTTCATTTCTTATTCATTTGCGTTGCTTAGGTGCTGTACTCAAGCATATTTCCTGATAGCAGAATGGACCGTGCGGAACAGGCTGTAAAGCGCTGGATTTACACTTCCTCTCAAAGAAAAATTGATTGACTGCCTGCTACAATGTTATTGCTAACATAATAAGCTCTCATTAAAAACAGCTTTTATCTTCGTACCCAAGCGGAAACCAAAGTCAAAATGACGTTCAGGTGACGTCAAGTTGACGAGGTTTTGTCAAGATTTACTTCGCCTCTTCTCATGACGTGAAAATGACTTCATCGTGACCATGCGCATCCTCTGCTACTGCAAATTATATTTAACAAAATTCATGATACTCACGTTAACCATCTTGAAAATGGTACCCCGGACCACATATTTACGCATATGTTGAGATAGAAAAATGAAAACATAACATACAGGACTGTATTTATATGTACTACAAAGATGACTACACTGAGTTTCTTGTTATAACTGAGTTTGTTGTCATATATGATTGTTCTTCAATTTGTTTTCGTGTGCCTGTGTTTAAAAAAAACTATTTATTTTGTGTTTAGATAGATATATTTATTTTTTTATTCGGAATTTTCTCTCATGAAGACGTTGAGAATTTACGAACAACTTCAACAGCATTTAATTTTTGCTTGTCTAGCCTCAGAGTTGTTCCATGTATAGTTCGTATGCGCTACCGAGTGATGTCACTTATTGTCAAGCGTGGTTATAGCGTGTTAGCGTCGTCGCGTGGTTGAGCCGGCGTTTGGAGCCAACGTAGTAGTTGTCCCCGCATTTTTTCTGATTTGACGGTATTTGGCGAAAAAGGTACCTCATCGACTGGTTTGGTGAATTTCGCCGTTGTGAAAAAGTGATATATATATATATATTGTGTCTCAGTTAACCTGGTTTCATACTGGACGTTAAATGTCTGCGTGATGGATGAAGCAACGCCGAAAACTGCCGAAGTACGTGTAAGTACTGTTTCAAAATTTTTCTCCAGGGAAAATAGAGTCCATTGAATTTATTTAAGTGTTGTTGAAAGTTTATATGTGTTGTTCAAGTTTATATATTTTAATGAAAGGTGTTTCATAACTAGGTATGATTCCATAATTTAGTATCTATGAAACACTGTGTAGTGTTCAAACCGTGCATAAGTTATAGAATTCGTCATGGATTCCTCGGGCTACGTGTGTTTGCTCTATAGGTGAAATAAACTGATGAAATCCTTAATAATAATCCCGTATTTAAGTACCATAACACGATAAACGTTGGTAGGTGTAGTTCTGTGATAAAACGTCCATTATTTTGCTCTTTGCTGCCGTTATTTATTTACCTAACTACTTACTTCATCATAAATGTTTCATCATAAATGAAATTAAAGGTTTGAAATTAATATGTTTGAAGTTGTATAATTTAGAAGTGACCAATGATTGTTATCTAATTCACCCTAAACTCTAGTGTTACTACTTCATGAATTTTGGGCGTTCAGCCACCAATGAGAGAGAAGCTGTCCTCAAAATTTTGCCCAAGGTTTTCACCAATGCTTTTGCTGTTAGCATGAACTTCTCTGGTTCTGGTGTGAAAATTGGACTGGGAAAATCCAAAATTTTCGAAGCTCTAATGTGTGAGTACAAATCTCATTCAGATCTCAATATCCATCTATAAGTTCCCTATATTTCTGATAAAACTTTTCATTTCTTATTTATTTGCGTTGCTTAGGTGCTGTACTCAAGCTATTTCCTGATAGCAGAATGGACCGTGCGCAAAGAAAAATTGATTGACCGCCTGCTACTATGTTATTGCTAGCATTGTTAAGCTCTCAATAAAAACAACTTTTTTCTTCGTATTATTTCTATTTTATTCCTAATATTTCCATTTCCTTAGCATTTCATTCGTGTACAACATGGTCAGGGCCGGCGCTAGCACTTTAGTCACCCTAGGCAAAGGTAACATCTTCCGCCCCCAAACCTCTCCTTCCCTCCTTTCCCCCTCCCACCCTTTTTTGCCGCCCCCGGGAAAGTGCCACCCTAGGCAGTCGCCTGGTGTGCCGAATGGGTGTGCCGGCCCTGAACACGGTACTGCTGTTGAAGTATATCCTGGAAGGTGGAAAGGCCACCATTTGTCAAACACAGTATGCTAGATCATTTTGAAGTCACAATGAAGTCAAGGTGATGTCACAAAATAGTCACAATTGGCACCCCATATGACGTCATTCTGACTTTTGAGAAATGACCATATTTGGACGTCATTTTGAGGTATTTTTGACTTTTCTGTTCCGCTTGGGTATTATTTTCATTTTATTCCTAATATTTCCATTTCTTTAGCGTTTCATTCGTGTACAACATGGTCAGGGCCGGCGCTAGAACTTTTGTCATCCTAGGCAAAGGTTACATTCGCCGCCCCCGGGAAAGTGCCGCCCTAGGAAGTCACCTGGTGCGCCTAATGGGTGTGCCGCCCCTGAACATGGTACTGCAGCTGTTGAAGTATATCCTGGAAGTTGGAAAGGCCACCATTTGACACACTGTATACTAGATCATTTTGAAGTCACAATGAATTCAAGGTGATGTCACAAAATAGTCACAATTGGCACCCCATATGACGTCATTTTGACTTTTGATAAATGACCCTATTTTGACGTCATTTTGAGGTATTTTTGACTTCTCTGTTCCGCTTGGGTTGTTCCTGCCGCTTCACGGCAGGCAATTGTTTCCAGTAATAAAACGTGGTGTTGCCGCCATCTTGGGCAGTCTCACGCTGGCACTTGAATGGTCATGTTAATTTGCCCCGATACACCACAGTGTCGTACCCCTTATTCAGGCTTGTTTTTTCAAGCTTGCAATAACCTTGACCGGTGGAGACTAGTTAGCTTGAATCAAGCTAACAGGCAATTGTTTTTTCCAGGTTGCTGCAAGCTTGCAGCCTTGATCACCCATACAAAAAATCTGTGCTGTGACTGCACTAAATCTGCACTGTAACTGGACTAAACTCTGTGTTTAGCACAGTCACAGTACACTTTTCTGTACTAGACTGTACTATGGCAGCTAGAATTTGAGAAGAACACTACTGTAACAGTGGTGGATCACTGTGCTTGAACTGTGCTAAAGCTCAGACTGCACTGTGACTGGGCTGGGTAACATGACTGGAGCTGCACTATGGCTCAAACTGGACTGTGACTGGGCTGGATAACTGATCTGGAACTGTACTATAGCTCAAACTGGACTGTGACAGGGCTAGAAAACATGACTGGAAGTGTACTGTGGCTAAAAGTGGACTGGGCTGGGTAACATGACTGGAACTGTACTATGGCACTAACTGCACTCTGACAGGGCTGGAATTAAACTAGTCATTGACGGGAGTCATTGACAGGGCTGGAATTAAACTAGTCATTGGCGGGAGTCGAACAAAATATATGAAACAAGTAAAGAGAGATGTGAAAGAGAAGAAATACGTAGGAGTGAAAAGATTACCTGATAGGAGAACTGAGTGGAGAGCTGCGTCAAACCAATCCTAGGATTGTTGACCGGTGATGATGATGATGATGATTGATGGGAGAAAGTATTTCCTATATTATTTCATATTACAATCAACTATTATTTCCATGAGAATATGAATGCGTAAATTATATAAAAAATTCATGTTGGCATTGCCGCGGCAATGCATAGCTCCAGCTTGCTTATTGTTTTGGTAAAGTATGGTCAAAAGAACAACTTCCGCCGATACTCAGCCATCTTTGTTGGACAGCATTGGTGTTCAACCGGTTGTTTCATTACTTGTTTACGTGCTCTCATCCTCTGAATTCTACGCTGTAGGATGGATGCGTCGATGTAAGATCGACGCTAAGAACGTGAAGAAGTGAACCAAAGTGAACTTTACTTCAATTACATCAAAATTAGCTTCTTAGCCGAGAAGTTTTCTTGCGGGTGAAGTGATGTCGTCGATTTGGCTGAAATCCACGTGTGGCTCGCGATGAATCAACTTTCCACGATTGATTCTGACGACTCGCAATCTACTCCGTGCGAAGCACGAGAGAGTTGAAAAAAGACATATCTTTATTTATACTCTGCTGCTGGGGGTAAGTACTCAACTCCCTAAAATTAAATTCAGACAAACTTAAACAGTCAAATTTTGACGTAACACTTTATTAGATATCAGTGTTTTCCTTTTAATTTCTGGAAGGAAGCCAATGAGGCAAATGAATTGAGCGGCCATGCCTTACCAAGATTTTAATTTTTATGTTTATAATCATGACCCCAACAACACACATTTGGATATACATATGTATTTATATTGTATTTTCATGGGTCACATACATATGTTTTTTGTTATTTATTACATATGTGATACATGTGTATTATTGAATGTATTTCCTTTGTATTCCCAGACAGCACACATGCTACAGTATACATTAAATATACGTATACGTAGTGTATAACATGCGTATACAGTAGAAGATACACGTATACTGTATACGTATAAAAACCTTCTACCCACCATCTACCAAATGTATATAACGCAGCAAATGTCCTCCTACCACGCATATACAGTATACGTATACAGTATACAAGACATATATATATACAGTATACAAGACGTATATATGTATGAAAGCAGAAAAATTCCTGCAGAATTCCAGGTTTTCCAGGGAAATTTTACTAAATTCCAGGTCAATCTTACGAGATAAAAGCTATGTATACGAATTTTACAACACTACATTTACTTAATACTTTTAATTAATTCTATAATTATATATTATCCTAGTTAAAATTCCTACATTTAAAAATAAATTATTCACTTATTTTATGAATGCAACACTTGGAATATCAACAAATTTGCCAAAATTGAAAAAGTTATCTAATCAGTGTTTGCACTCATAAAGTGCAATTTAAAATTCAATCAATGCATTTTGAAGCATGCATGTAAGTATATATAATAGGCCTGAAAATTGGCCTTGCACTGACAAATTTCATGTGAAACGAGTTTGAAATAAAAGATTTTAAATTCCAAGCAGGAGCAAAAATTCATTGATATTTTGAGTGACCAAAAATCATGCATATTTCCAGATTCCCAATCACTGAACACCCTGAGTATATTTTTCTTGATTGAGCAAAATCCTGAATGCAGTTGTTGACATGCACTGCTGTATTAAAACTGAAATTAAAGTAGCAAAACAAAAACTAAATCTCTGTTCTGGTGCCAGTGTGTATTTAGTGCAAGCGTGGAAGTACTAGTACATCCATTTTGTCATTTAGTGTGAGAGACATCTCCAGCATTTCAGAGTGTTTACGTACATTTGAGAACATCCTGTCTAAGCAGCAGAGAGCGTTCATAAACATAATGTAACATGCTAGTGTGTTTTGCATTGTTCTGTGGGAACACTTACCAGTTTGTTTGAGACTTCTTGCTGACAATAAATTCAATAGAGAAAAAAATCTGTGAGATTCAGGTCTTACAGGGTCTACAGAGGAAATGGAAAACACATGTGTGCTGTTTAAACAAAATAATTATATTTAACTAAATATTACACATATTTTTACTAATATACCACACAATCTCAGAAATACATAAGAGATTGAATTCATTAGACACAATAAAGGGGCAAAGCCCAGACGGTAAACCACATTTTGTGCTTAATTATCATCAAGAGGTTTTAGTGGATCCTCTCACAGTATTATTTAATCAGTCTATTCATCCAATGTAAAAAAAACATCTCATCGTATGAGTAAATTCACTAAGCATAGTAAGTTAAAAGTCAATTTAAGAATTAGTAAGAATTTAGATGTCAAATATAAGTAGACAAATATTTTCTGAATATTTTGATGAGTGTTGATAAATAACAAATACCGTTAGAAATGCCTTTATTCAATGTAAACGAAAATACAGACCAATAGGATCAATATCCATGTTTTTGTCTGATTATCCTTCCTTAAGGTCACAAGAATCCATGAAGAACAAGCTCACTTTTCCTCGTATTTCTTCATCATTGGCAATTTGGAAAATTCTTCCTTACTACACCTGTAAATAATATCACATAAACTTTATTAGAATCTATTAGTGATACATCTAATTTGTCTAGTTAAAGTAAGTCACTTTGTTAAAAAGTAATCTCTATTCATGGGATTTTCCCTTAAGCTATATAAATACCAACATTCAACAAAGGATATTTTGAAAAAATTCCCCATCAGTTCTATATGTAAAAAACGTTAAGTTATTCACCTTGAATAATCGAAGTACTAAACTGATTTGAGAATTTAATTCTTAATAATTTAAAACCAATTTGTCTAAACCTAAAGAGTGAAATGCCCTCTGATCTCCAACAAATATGATTACATTTTAAAGGAAGCAACACTAATGGCACAACAGCCAATTAAAAAAATGTAAATAACTTTAAATGACTTAATAAATAGTAAAGTCGAGAAATGTTTGTTCACATTCCTCCCACACTACGGTGATTAAATGCGTCAAGCACATAAATAAATTAAAGTTTACGCAAATGCAAAGTTTTTCAATCAATAGAAGATGGATCCCTCAGTCTCAGAAAGTGTGAGAAGGTTGAAAATATTAAGAATTTGCGTCATTTAAAATAAAAAATGTGGCAATGGCAACACTTCTACTTACCCAGATTCTGATGAAGGAAGCGAAAGAAGCACTTGAGCGGTTGATAAACTTTCATTGGACAAGTTTCGCAAACAGCAAACACAACACTACAAAGTTAAGTTATAACGGTAATTGATTGCCTAGGTGCAGGTGAAACAAGTAAATGAAGAACTTAGGAGGCTGATAAACTTCGGCAGGATCAATTTCGCAAACGACGAACACAACACAATGAACGCAACATTATTCGCGGGGTCTTTGATTGTGAAAGCGGTTATGGACGCATTTATGTTTGCATATGTTTGTATCTGTGGAAATCGACTGCTGGTGGAATCGACTATCGACGGAATCCACTATCGATAGGTCTAAATCACGGGCGGGAGTCCAAATCTTGGCATTCAAAAAAATTAAGTTTCGCGTTATGACTTGAGGAATAAATTCACTGAAAAATATCTTTTTTGTTTCATCGCCTCAGTAGATAAAAAAGCACGATTGAAATCACATTTCGAAGAGCATTTTTCTTTATGAAAAGAGGGACTTTTCATGGCAGGATCATGGAAGAAATGGCAGGATTTTTTACATCTTAAGGCAGTTCATTGATTTTTTAAATTAATCTGCATTTCTTAATAACCCAGGCGGACGGCGTTCTTGGGCGTTCCGAACAGAAATGATAAAACACTCTCCAGCACCGTTATCAGCCTCCTTCATTTTTGCCAGGGCTGCCTGAAGCCAACCGGGAAAAATAAGTTCACTGATGAATCAGTTTAAAGATATTAAATGAGACGACGTCTTTATCCAATGAAACCAGAAGGAGAATAAGAAGAGAGTAGCGGCTCGAGCCGATACCTTTACAAAGAATGAAGATACATGTACAAACGTAATTATTTGCTTTGCCAACCTCGCTGCCGTGAATGACACCTGCCCTTTGCGAACAGGTCCCACTCCATGTTTTCAGGGAAGAGTTAGCTGGCAAGGTTTTCCAACTAAATTCCAACAGTGTTTTTCACGTGACACCATCACGTGGACTACCATTCGTCTGGCTCCTACCCTTCCACATATTTGGTGTGAGTGGCCCTTCCTGAGGTAATTTAGATTTATTCCTGTCAGTGTAGCTCTTGGGGTCATAGGAGCACGCAAGTAACGGAAAGGTTTTAGCCCATTGGAAAGGACGCTGTGTATACTGAAGGCTACATATGGAAATAGTATACGGACAGAGTAACCTTTAAAGGGCACTAATTGTTTACTAATGGCTACACAGTAGCGGATACAGAAAAAAAAATCTAGAGGGGGGCGCAAAAGATATCTTGACCAACCTTTACTTTTATCCTAAAAAATAATCAAGTCACATGCAAAGTTTAAGAAAGTGTTATTTGAACTAATTATACGCACATGAAATACAAAGCCATTTTATGACATAAAAAAGTTAAAATTGTAGTCCTGCAATGTTTGGTTATGCGGGCGGCCAGGAAAGGGTTGGGGGGCGCGCCTCCCATATGCATCCGCCACTGAGATTACATATGGAAACAGTATATGAAAGGTATACATATACCTCTCAGATACTGTTTCCATATGTAGCACATACGTATACAGTATATGAAAGGTATACAGATACCTTTCGTATACTGTATACGTATACGCTTCAGGATACTTAGAATCTAAAACATGTATACAGATTCTCAAGGAAACAGTATACACCTGGTATACTTACGGTATATGTATACCGTTACCAGTGTGCTGTCTGGGTTCATACATATGTACAAAGTGGTACGTGTTACACGATAAATACATTTGTATTTTTGTGTATTTTTGAAATTTGAGTACTCATGTAAATGTGGTCAAAAATACACAAAAAATATAGATGCATTTATCGTGTAACACGTACCACTTTTACATATGTATGAATACAGAGGAAATACATATGTAAATGTGGTCAAAAATACACAAAATATACATTATGTATATTTCCCGTAATGTTTGAGAGGTGGATTTTCGTGGCGTCTTGTGAAATGTTCATAAACATTTTTTCCAGAAATAATATGCTCACAACAAACGCCAGATTTCCTTATTTTAATGATCATTCATCCATTCGAATTTATACCCAGAAAGCTTAAAAATAAATCATATACTGGTCGATGTGACCAAGGGTAGTAAAGATAGTTTAATGGTTTATTGACGGGAAAATTACCCAATTACAAAAATGTACAATTATCATAAGATTGAAATATTTTTAAGCTCTTAAAAATACAGTAATAATCGTATAAACTTGCTGTAAAAACCAACAATAGAAAAAATAAACACAGTAGTTAAGAATAATATATTGAACAGTCACATATCTCTTAAACAGTGGAAATAGACATTATCATTGTACACAAGAACAAATTATTTAAGTCAATGCACAAACAAAGGTAGTTTTCTCTTCAAATTCTTTGGATTTAAATTACAAAGGTCAATGTTACTACATTTGTAGTTAATGCTCCGCATAGTTCTGGTTAAGGGTGAGTGGAAGGTGTAATTTCTATTAGAATGAGGGAGTGAAAACATGAATGTTTGCCTAGTGTTTAAAGTGGGGACATGGAAAGGGATCATTTCTACCAGATGAATAGAGTCAATGTCTCCATGCAGTAGACGGTGAATGAATGTTATGTCCAGGTGTAATCGACGGGTTGCCAAAGGTAACAGATTAAGAAGGGATAGTGTTAGGTCATAAATAATAGGGAGGATATTAAATCTGTAGGATACTAATCTTATGAATCTGCGTTGCACACTCTCAATAGCTTTGATGTGAATGTTATAGAACGGGGACCATACAATAGAGGCATACTCAAGAATAGGGCGGATTAAAGTGCAATAGAGGATCTTATAAGTATGAATATTATCAAAATCTCTTGAAATTCTGAATATGAAACCCATTGATTTCGTAGCTTGTATGACTATGGATTGGATATGATACTGAAATGTCAGGGATGAATCAAATGTAACACCTAAGTCACATATTCTGCTAACTCTAGAGATAGTTGCATTATTTAAGCTATAGTCGTACATAATTGGAGACTTAATTTTATGAAAGGTTATTACATTACATTTTAATGCGTTTAGTACCATGAGGTTATCATTACACCCTTTTTCAAATTTGTAGAGACAATTTTGCAATTTGTTACAATCCTCAAGTGATCGGATGCAGCCATAAATTTTTAAATCATCAGCATATAGTAAGTACTTGAATGGATGCAGGGGGAAGTTGATATCATTAATATACATTAGGAACAGAAGTGGCCCCAAATGTGACCCTTGTGGTACACCAGAATTGGCAGTGAAGACAGAGGACAGAACTCCGCTCACTTTAACATACAAGTTCCTATCATGTAGGTAACTTTCAACCCAGGCTAGAAGTTGACTACTTATACCATATGCTTTTAGTTTAGCAATTAGAATTTTATGATTAATTTTATCAAATGCCTTTGAAAAATCTGTATAGATTGAATCAACCTGAGAGTGCTGGGACATGGAATTTATTATGTATTCTTGATATGTTAGGAGGTTAGTTACAGTGGAACGACCTGGCCGAAATCCATGTTGCTCTTCCACTATCAACGAGTTTAAGTCAGGAGCTATTTTGTCTACAATTATGCTCTCAAGAACTTTGGTTATTACAGACTGAATTATAATTGGTCTGTAGTTCGACACATCAGTTTTATCTCCGCTTTTGAAGATGGGTACAACATGACTGGTCTTTAGTGCACTTGGGACTGTGCCACTTTCCAGGGATTTATTAAACAATATGAACAAAGGATAGGCTAATGAATGACGACAACTTTTTAGGACGATAGGGAAGTGCACTAGTGTTTCAAATGCACCAAACACATTTTTTAAATTAGAGTTCAGAATAACATAATGTCGTAAAACCACAGTTTAAATCCTAATAGTGAATACTTGATTCGAGATGACCGTCTGAAATATGGAAAAATTCAAAGGCCGCGAAAACGGGTGTCCATGTTGAATATTGGCCGTGACGTCACAAGGCAGTAGCAGAAGGCAGCTTCTACACCGCTTAGTTCTACCACTATTATTGCATAGAAAAATTACAGAATTTGAGGGTATCCGTTTTTTGCTGTCATAAAATATCTTCAGAATATATATTTGGCTGCTTCTCTTTTGAGTAAACGACTTCATCATTGCGTAATATATTAATATTCATTTACGTGTCAACTTCAAGTTTGGAAAGAGTAGTACGAATAGCACATTGAATCTTTAATAAATGCATGATGGCATTAATTTTTTGCTGGATATATTTTGGCACAATGCCGTTTATCGTGCCAAAACTTTTTTTGTAAGAACCGAGTCAAACTAATAAACCTTTTTCAGACGTTTGCTGCAAGACTCATTCGTTGCGTATGTATTCACGCCGGCCGGAACGTTCGCCCTTCGCTACTAGAATCATGGGATGTTAGCCTTATTTCCGAGCTGGCTGGTTGTTGCAATGGTTCGCTGTCCAGGATGGGTTCAAGAAAAGATAATCTTGGTTGGGAGAAGGAAAATTCCAACGATTTATAAATGGTATACCAAACTTTGATGTATTTATGGTTACTGAATTTTTGAATAAGGAGGACAGGTTCAACGCTCCATAGAAATGCGAGACGTTAAGGCTACCAAGGGGAGACCGCGTACCTTGCTGCATCATTTTCAATTAGGGCGTTAGTTAGGCTGTAATCAATTAATTTTCATGCATTACTTTTTACAAGTTATATATATAAATCCAAAATATCCATAATGCGCCAATGGGTCGGTTGGGGTAGTGGTAGCGTGCACAAGTCAATGGAAAGGTGATACCCGAAGGACCGTGGTTCAAGTCTACGTCATGGTATTATTTTTTGTTGCCTTCATTGTGATCATACGGCGTCTAGTTTATCATTAATTATAATTGCAGCAATCATTGACATGAGACAATTTTTTTATCGTCATTATGGCGTTTAGGTATTTTAGCAGTGTCATTACAAACGCCGAGATACGATGACTACAAGGGTTGGTGTGCGCTAAAATGTTAATTTTTTCTTTGCTTATACTGACCAACTTCCACATTAAAAATGAAAACCACTCTTGCAAGAGCACATACCATTAAAGGCTCGCGGCAAGCAACAATATGCGTACTGGCATAATTAATAAGAACACAAAGCGAATATAAAATGCCATATATATATCTCGAACACTTGTAATTCACATTACTCCAAAGGGAGTTTACTTACTCCGTACATACCTCAGTACCTTGTACTCAGTACCTACCAGTTTACCTCAGTACCAGTGCTAAAAGAACCATTCTGAAATATAATTTCAACTAACAAATAGGATGAAATAAAAGTTGATAACCCTGGACCGGGCGCGCTGGCGTATAAAATACGTCAATCTTTGAAAACCAAGGATTTCGACATTGTACGTACATTCTGGGCTATAATGGTCTCGTGTATTCTTACAATATACTTTGACTGCCTATATTGCGAGTTTTCAAAGTTCGAGGTATTGTAGCTAATTTTTTAGATCAGCAAGATGAACCCGTCACCAGTGGAGTACAAATTACGCTGCGCGACCTGCCGTGTACCTTTATATCTGTATCACCTGTAAATGTATTAATTTCAACAAATAAAGATTAACTTTAACAAAAATCGTTTGTTATCATATATGCACATATCATGGGCAAAGTACGCATTTTGCCCGGTCGTGTAAAAAAACAGTCGCGCCATAATTCTTTAACCAAACTACTTTCAGTTTATAAATTACGTAGGTCTACGCGGAAGATGCTATATTTTGACTCAACACACTTTCTGATGTGACTAAGGTACCTATTAAGTAAATTATTATAATATAAATATCAATTTGATCTTACAATACCTTCAAATGATCTTCAAAACAGAATATCATCGATAGGTAAGAGTCAGGAGCAGCCTTGAACCATTTATTCCGTATAGCTTGCCCAGATAGCACAAAGTAAGTGAGTTAACCGTTTCTTATGGTTTTCTTACGGAAAAAATTGATAAGCAGCTTATCGTAAGCTAAGGGACTTATATAAGGCAAGGGTAAGACGTTAGGGGCGTTTAGGTAAGGAATGCCGTCAAATATCCTCAGGCAATGTAATTCACTTCTGTTGGAGCGCCAAAGGCGGCTGAACAGCGTACTACACATGCTACGCGGCTCATCTTGACATGAATTTAAAGGCTATTGGGGAAATTTAGCGAGTTTTTAGAAGGGCTGAACAACTGATAACAGATTTTCCCGTAAATAGAAAAAAATTAATAACTGCAAGCAACCGGCTAGTGAAGATATAAAGCATAGTTCAAGTACTTTATCCACGCGGCGGAAAGAAAAAAAATAACGTCAGGATGGATCCGAACGTGCGACCCTCGGAACCGACCAATAGCTCGCTAACCACTACACCACGGCAGTTGTTGAGAGTAAGTGGCGTAGTTACTAATTAAATATCCAATTATGTAAAAAAACTTGTTTGGCATGTGCATGAAAAACTGAATTTATTCAAGGTCCATACATTTTAACATTTATGAATTTTAAATTATGGTTTGATAACCCGACAACTACAATACGTATTTTAGATGTTCCTTCCGGCATTTTTATATTATTCTACGTTGGTATTCTTGTGAAATTGTGTTTTTCTTACGACCTTCGTTAAGCTATCAGTTCATAAATGTGAATGATTTTCAAATTATGGCGGTATGATGTTATTTCTCCTCATAATATAGAAGCGCCAATAATAAAAACATTGTTTTAATGCATAAAGGCCTTAATTAACACTCTGTAACGATGGGATAATAACAGCATCTACGGAAGTGCTGAAAGTTTGGCATCCATTTTGCCATTACTCTGGATGTTTGTCGCCCTGGCCGTAAGAAACCCATAACAAGCTTACTTGAGAAGCGACTTCCTTATTTCTTCCTTTCACCTTATCTCAATGACTTATAATGTGCTAGCTGGGTGTGCTTAAGGCACGGGAATGAATATCTTCTCCAGGCTTTTGTTTCGACGTCGAGATGAAATTTGGAACAAAAAATCATTTATAATTCTATTTTGAATTCATGTTTTCGGTACTAGACGACATTTTTAGGAAGCAAACTCCACCGATTCCCGGAAACTCTCGCCGCGCTAAAGAAGGCGACGGAATACAGCGATACTCCACTGGTGACTACTGCCTTGTGACGTCACATCTCAATCAAGATGGAGGCACTGTGTTTCAGCGCAACATGAAAATTTCCGACTTTCAAAACGTTTTAAAGTGCATACCCCAGATGCAGAAAATAAAAGTGACTATAGTAATGTTTCTTTTTTAGGCTAAACTTTCAAATTCAGCAATAAAAAAAAAATTAGTGCACTTCCCTATTGCAGGAATGTTATCAGGGCCAGTACCCTTTGTTAGATCTAGATGAGACAGTTTGCTAATAATGTTTTCACAAGAAATGTGAAGCTTGCTCAGATTGAGTGTTGTGTCATAGTTAGGTATTGTTGTGTATGTATATTTATGTCATGTGCTTCGCGCCGCCTCCATCTTGGGTTGGATCATGATTCAGTCGTTCAGGGATTGTGGCAGAGAGAGCATCATGGTGCGGTCGTGGCGTGGTGTAGTGAGATGCTTGTGCTATAGATAATAAATGGTTGTGTTGATCGGAAGCCTGCTATTATTTAACCCACGGACATGATAGGTATAACTAAGTTGTCAGGCTGTTGATTGCTGTAAACTTTGACAAAACAGGAGGCAAATAGGTCAGCTATTTCTTTATAATTTTCAGCAATCATATTGTCGTAGGTCATGTGGTGAGGAAATTTGTCCATCTGTTTGGTATTCTTGGCATAAGTCCAGAAATATTTAGTATTATGTGAAATGGATGATTGAACCTCGTCCATATACTTAGAGTAGCACTCTTTAGATAGGATTTTGCACTTCCTTCTGATTTCAGAAAATTTTGCATGGTCTAAATGACTCCCAGTTCTTTTAAATGTTTGATGATGCAGCTTCTTAAGACATATTAAATTTCTGAGCTCAGCAGAGAACCATTTTGGTAAGCCATTACTTTTGATGTTAATGATAGGAGTGTAGAGTTGGATAGCATTTTGGAGGACACTGTAAAATGAGTGAGTCGCGTTATCAATATTTTGATTAGAGAGTATTTGGGGCCAATTAATATTGATCAAGTAGTTATCAAGGCTTTCAAAATCACAGGCTTTGAAGTCATACAATTGCATTGAATTCTCAATCAGCTCTATGGGGTTGGACAAGCACACATCAAAGTGAAGGGCGGGGTGATATTTATCACAGACAGTAAATGGATCACATACAATATCACAGTGTAATTTGTCAGAGGATGTAAACACCAGGTCAAGGAGTGTACCATGCTTATTGTGAACAGAGTTCCTTTGAGAAAGCCCTAAGAATGACATACCGTTAATAAGGGCCCAGGCTTGGTGATAGGATGGATTATTGTCCGTAATATTTAGCCAGTTCACATTTGGCACGTTGTAATCACCGGCAATTACAACTTCCGAATATTGAGAAGAATTTAACAGGTTTTCAAGTGAATAAACGTGAGCCTCATAACAGTCAGGATGAGATTTGGGGGGACAGCACTAATCAGGATTTTGGAGGAAGCACCAATGATGGCCACAAATAATTGCTCGACATTGTTTACCGGCGATTTAACAACCTGAGCCTTAAGGGAACGATGCACTCCAATCAACACACCACCACCGGATAATTTATCTGATGTTTCACGCGAACGATCACATCTGAATATAGCATAGTTATGAATTAGCAGTTCACAAGAGGAGATATCGTCGTTCAACCAGGTTTCTGTCAGAATAAATACATCATAGTGAGAAATGGAGATTGCACTTCGTAGGTGACTAAGTTTAGTTCTAATACCTCGGGTGTTTTGATAATACACAGAAATATTAGCTGTATTCAATCGTTTTTTGATGCTTGCTGATTCACAATTTTGGGAAAACCATTCACGTACTTTATCGTAAGATTCGGCTCACCGGAGGACTTACGACGCTCGAGCTCCTGTTGCAGCTGTTTCATATAATTTCGCTCTAGTATTGTTTGATCACTGCGAATCCTTATGTCCTTGTCGCAAATCAATTTCTTGTTCCGCAGAACAGCATGAGCATCACTTGCATTCTTAAGAGTGACCTTAAGCGGGCGTTGCTTGCCAGACAAAGGGCGGCCGAGACGGGACACGCGAATATTGTTTAGTGACACAACAGGAACCACTTTTAATATATCACGCACTTTTGCAGTTTCCTCAGCATTAGGGTCTTCTGCGACATTGAATAAGATAACGTTTGATGCCCTTATCTGGCGATCTTTAAATTCGGCAAACATGGATTCAGCAGTTTCCGAGGAAGTTAGAGTGAGCTGGGTATCACGTGTGGGAGTTTTCGCAGTTTGTACTTGTTCCTTCAGTAGTTCAATTTCTTTTTTCATATCCAGCACCAAAGTTTTGAGCTCTTCGATCACATTTCTCTGTGCAGCTGGTACAGTGTCGTCAGTTGGTTTCGTTCTAGGATTGCAGCAGTTACAAAACCAATCGATGTCCGGCTGACTAACGATTACCGAGAATATAGAGTCCTTTAGTTTAGAACATCTCTTATGAACAGGCAATTCGCAGAGACTGCATATTATGTGCGCACCTTGAAAATCAACTTTACGAGCACAGAGAGCACAAGCTTTACCGCCCGCCATATTGGAACTTGAGATGGCGGTCATATTTATGTTAATTTGTAAATGCACGCGAAATACAGACGTATTACATATGTAAAATTCAGTTTCCATCCGTGAAATATACACATGGAAAAATGGTTCACAATACATGAAAAATACAAAAAATAGTTCTTGCACAGAGCAAAAGTAAAAGCGAAGTTTAATTTTTTAAGCAATATTTTAATATAACTGTTTAAACAAAAAAATTAAATTCTCAATTCTGCGCCTCCACTGCCGCAATAAGCAAGGGAAGTGAGTGGGAGTGATACAGTTATAATCTCGTTAACAGTTAAGCTCGGCATTTCGATCGAGACTACCAGAGAGACCAGAGACTACAAGAACGTGCTGTATGAGGAACTCCGGCATCTATGCTAATAACCAAAAGGAAATCCGTACTTAACTAGCTACTGATGTAGGTTAATTTTATATTTGTTTGTATTATTATACGTATTGGAAGAATTGACATAGTGTTTTAATCATCGATAACCGGTGCGTGTGGATTGTGTGTTCAACCCGAAGCTATGTTTTGCTGGAAATCTGCTTCAATCCCGCACGTTATTGCGATTCGTGCAAGCCAACTCCAACAGTTTCCTGTCACTGGATAATTAAGGTAAGGTATGATTTATCTTTTATTGTGGGTGAAATGATTGATATCACTGTAAACCACCCTGTAAACACAAATAGCTGCAGCAGCGCTGTACAGGGGTTTCACAGCTGCAAGTTCGTTTCCGTTTCAATGAAGCGAGGTAACAGCGCTTGTGCAGCGCTCTTTCGCAGCACGCTGGCGAAACATGCAATTGCAGCGCATCAGCAGCGCATGCGCAAAGCATGCCTGCAGCACCATCTTTTAAAATGTATAATTTTAGTTACTTTAAATTCAATTCTCCTTGAAATTAGGTAGAATTGGCATTCTTTCATGGTGAATATAAACACATTTTAAGAGTGAGTGTTTTTGTTTACATACGTGGTCGTAGTTATGTTTGGAACCATTGGAAATAAGCTTTAAAATAATGATCATATAGGTTTCCATTAGTAGTGAAATAGGAAATTTGTAACGCATGTCACAGGAAAAGTTCACAGCTCAAAAGTTTTTGTTAGCCAACCTTTTTAGTAAAATACCAAAAAGATTGTCTAACGAGACGGGCTGACGCGGGAGTGAAAAAATCATTAAAGCGACAGAGAGAATGCCCTGCTGAAATGGAAGATGTCAATACTGATTTATCCAGTAATTATCTCGTGTTACTAATTAAAAAATATAAGTTATTTAAAGCTTAAGTACGCCTTCAGGAATGCATTGATGAATTTTAAAATGAAAACACTGGTAGAGGAGTAACGGGATAACTCAAAAGCATTTTGGTCTGGTGTTAGGGAAGTACGAGCAATGTAAAATATCTTCCGTTTGATCGCTAAAATACGATGATGAATAAGTATTAGCAAACAGTTTCGTGAAAGGCAATATATTGAATTCCTACTTCAAGAGTGTGTTCATTGAACCTTCTGAGAACAAATTAGAAAATATTGCAAATGTTTTTGCAAGTTCCAGCTTCAGGGTAGATTGCCTTCATGAGTGTTTGGCAATTTTAGCCTTTATATAAATGAGAGAGTGTAATTTTCTGGCGTATGTAACATTGTTGTCACCGTGTGGTGTGCATGTGGGAATCCTCTTGCGTGCTTATGATTCATCATGATAAATATTATAATTATTACAAAGCTATTCTTGGTATAGTTTTTACTCTTGTCAGTTATTCCTTCCCTCCTTTTACAATTGATCTCCCATTGATTGCGTCTTTTGTATCAGTAGATGCTTTAAGTGTGTTCTTTGGTATTTCCTCAGATGCTGATAAGAAGCCTGCGCTGGTTCATGTTGGTTTTGGTTAAATAAATAAAAAGATAGGAGAGTGGTACCAGCAATTGCACCAGGATAAGGATATCCGTTTTTGACAGCGATTGTGTATACTGTTGCATTATTATGAATATATGCTTTTATTTTTCATTGAATTGCTCTTGCTTCATCTGATGTGTCTAGCATAATTATTTTAAACGACCACTGTTTATTCTCTAATTTTCAGTTTTGTATTTCGAAGAAAGAGCATAAAAACTTCCACTGCTATTATATGCCATGCAATTCTGCCCTTGGGTACTGTCATTTTGTTCTGTAACTAGGAATTATGGTGCATTCTCATTCTATATTGAGTACTATGTTTGTTGCCTTTGCTTTTGATGATTTTTCGTTGCATTGCTTCTGCTGACATATCATGCATTAATTACTTAACATGAATTTTGTTTATTCTCTAATTTTCAAATTTATATTCTGAGGAAAGGTCAGAGAAACTTCCACAGCCATTAATTGCTATTTAAATCTGGCCTTGCATTCTGTCTCTTTGTTCTGTAACTTTTTGGGATGCAAATTAAAAGATGCACTGAAAATAAATTTTTTTAAGCATATTTTGAATTTTTGCGATTTTATTCTTCTACCATAAACTCATTCTGCTGTATGGATAATGCTGTATAGCGAATGGTGAGTAAGTATCTGTGTTTAAGGTATGCTTAGTTATTCTGAGGATTGTTGTACGCTTTGTATGGAGTGGTTACCAGTTCTTAATTTTGCATTCTTTTTTTGATTCGAGATTTGAGAACTAATCCTGTTTTGGCTGAGCGAAGTACTGATGGTAAGCCTAGAGTGAAAGTCTATGGAAATTTTACTTTCTAGGTTGTGACCGTCATAGAATTCTACCCTGTGTGCCAAACTTCTTGTCAAGGTAATTTCGTTTTGGTTTACTACCCTGTGGCCATAGTTATGCAGGCTATTCCGGACCTTTTCATTGATGGTATGCTTTCAGTGTAAATCCCCAAAAGCAATTCCATCATTCATGTGCAGGTCTGAATTATCATCGCTGCTATGCTCGTAGATATGTCTACTTGTCCGGGCACTAGTCAGCCTGGCAGGTGAATGATGAAATAGCTATTGGGCATAAGCTACGAAGGAGTACTGAAATAAATTATTAGGTCTTGATTGAACTGCGTAATTCAATCAAGACCTAATAATTTATTTCAGTACTCTTTCATAGCGTATGCCCAATAGCTATTTCTTCATTCACCATCCAGGCTGACTAGTGCCCGGACAAGTAGACATATCTACGAGTATAGCAGCGATGATAATTCAGACCTGCACAAAAATGATGGAATTGCTTTTGGGGATAGGCCACCGGGTAGTAATTGGCAAGGATAAGGGTCGCGGTCCGTTTCACGCTTCAAGCCACTTCAAGCGCCTCAGGTCGGTCCGTTTCACGCTTTGGAGGGCTCTGAAGCACAGAAGGTGGGGCCCGGGAGCGAGCATAAATTATCAAGTTTGATAGCTCCAAACGCCCCAGCATTTACGTGAAGTGTTTGGAGCGAATGCGATATATCGTTTGCGATATTATCACGGTTACTATGCACTGGTGAGATAAATAAATAAAGCTGTGGAATAGAAGACATTACCCGCGTAGCTGAGAAAGGTTTTGGTTAATAATTGAAAGTAATGGAGAGAAAAATATTATTCAATTTGGATGCCCGATCGGTTAAAGGAAGCCGCCATGCCGTGAAGGGCCGTCAAAATCTGCAGAAAGTAAGTGAATAGAAACGATGAACTATTTGAAGAGATATTAATGACTTTAGCGTTATAGTGATTGATGATGTTTCTATTTAATAGTGTGTTTACTGTGACGATACTTTAGGTTATTGAATTAATTAGCTTAGAAGTCCCTAAAGTAACATTATTTCCTGTGGTAATCTCTATTAATTCATTTTTCCCAAGCAATGCCAAAGAAGAGGCGAGTCGATGTAATAATTGAGGAGTTCATTAAAGATATCAACCAGGAAAAGGAAAATAACAAGCGGGAGCGCGAAATAGAGAGGGAAGAAAGATAAAAGGCGACGGAGGAAAGGGAAAAAATTAGATGAAGAGAAGCGGCAAAGGCTCGAGGAGAAAATGGAATTGCAAAGAACAGTGATAGATTAGATGAAGAAACTAATTTTTCAAAATCAGTGACATTTTTTAATTGGGTGTTCATAATTAAATTAAGAAAGAAGAACTTTGTACTTTCACATTAATATTTATTCACGACCATGGTTTCAACGTTAGACGTCATCGATGACGTCTAACGTTGAAACCATGGTCGTGAATAAATATTAATGTGAAAGTACAAAGTTCTTCTTTCTTAATTTAATTATGAATCGCTTTCACCAAGTTACGCCTCAAACAATTAATTGGGTGTTCATAATATTTTTAACGTAATTGATATGAAATAAGTAAGAAGAGTTTCAATGCATTTTTATGACAAGTTCTTGTAATTTGTTATTGTATTATAATTATAATGTACCTATTTAATTGCTTAGATATATATAAATGTAATTAATCCTGAGGTAATTCATTATCATGATTCTCTGCCTTTTACCTATTCACCCCTCTCATCCTAATTATGTTTTCATTAAATTTAATCGGTACTCTTTCCACGTCAGTTGGAGCTACATCGGGCGCTTCGCCTCCTCTTTCTTCACAATTATTATGGAGCGCACAAAAAGCCAAGATGAATACCGTTATCTTTTCCACATATAATTAATTTGAATTTGTCTCTTAATATTTTATCATTTATTACTTTTCGAGCCCTCGAAAACTTAGTATTGAAGAGTTTCTGACGCAAAGTCATCCCGCAGTGTAGTTCATCTTTTCGTTTCGCATCAAGACCCGTAAAATCTCTGAATAGTACCATCAAATTTCATCGATTCTATAATCAGAGTCTGCAATGATGTGGGTATCATTGGGAAAGAATTCCTCTTGATGGCTCAAATGTATGAGAGCCGTGAATTTTTTAACACCCGCACGTCATGGACGGTAGCTGCATTGCCCGCCACACAATTGATTTATTATTTTAAATAAGATCAGGCTTATCAATGACAATATTTGAAATTACTTGAGAACGTTAGTGCACTGTAATTCCCCACCAAATTTTCTACGTAAGATAGAATCCGTGGCTTCAATGCCAGATTTCCCCTCGCCTCCATCATTTGATGGCATAAATTACTAATAAATCCACCTCATCGACGTTTCCCAATTCCTCCTCACTCTCACTTGTACTAGCGTCATCACTCGTATCCGATTCGCCATCAAAAAATACTTGTTAGCAAATGGAAAAAAATTCCATTTCCGTGCGATTGAAGGTAAGATCGAGATGTCTGATTGATAACATGTTTATAAACAAACTCTTTCATTCAACAACTCCCTAGCAACCCAAGTCGAAATGCCCGCCGTTCTGAAATGCCGGTCCGTTTCACCGTCTTGCTTGAAGCGCTTCAAAGCGAAGGAATGAAACGGACCGGCCTTTAGAGCGGTGACGCTTCAAATCGCTTGAAGCATGAAACGGACCGCGACCAAGCTTGATTCAGTACGCAATTAAGCGAAATTCGGGCGCCGCAGCACCGCTGGTGTAGCGTTGCTAATGCATTTCTACAGCGCTGCAAGACGGTTGTTGCAGCGCTGCGATGCTCCTCCGTTACGCTGCCGCAGCTGTTCTGCAGCGCTACAGTGGCGCCCTAGCAGCGCGTGTGGCATTCAAAAAACGGAAATTTGAAGGTTGCTGTCGCGCGTCAGCAGCGCGTGGGCACCGTCTGCAGCGCTACGGTCATGGCTACGGTGTAGCGCTGCTGCAGCGCTTCAGCAGCTATTTGTGTTTACAGGGCATGCAAGTAGGTCTCCAGTGTTTCACGAGAGTATTTTCGTACGCGTATTCTTCAATATTTTGACTAAAGATGTGCTACTATACACGATTAAAACCCTCTACTTATTAGTAGTTTGGCAAAATTACGTCGCTATTATATTGTACGCCTACATAGACTACATTAATTATGTTATTTGAGTATATTTGGATACAACTATTGGCGCAATGTGTTGACCATGGGCGCAATGGGTTACAATTTTTTCTGCTCTTAATTAAGAGCAGAAAAAATTGTTTAAAGGAATGTTTTCGATCACGTGTGAGTTTTTTTATCGCTGTTTATTACCACAACCTACGGTATTGTAGTTCTTGCATTCCTAGTTATCCTATGCTTTAGTCATAACATCTTTGACCGTAGACTTACCAGCGTAGCCTTGTCACTAATAGATTCCCCGAAGTTCCGAACCGTTTTTCCCACTACTTCTAATTATTTAACGAACAAGAAGTATTGGTCGTGTAATATCGGTTACCCGAAAGCAAAATGTAATATTTCTTTCATCTTGAAATGCAGTCAATCAAGGTGCATGTCGTCATTATTATTTGCACAAGATAAATACGTAACTTTCATGCGAAAGTTTGTCATTATATGTAAGAAAAAGGTGCGTACGGGCCAAATTAACAAATTATAATTTTCTTTTCGTGCTCTTTCGCGCATACCCAGCAGGCGACGATGTAAATAGCTTGGCCTGGACAAGATGATTCACATTCTGCGATTCCGTCTTTCCATTTTTCAATGCCCCTTTTCCGACCGAATTCTCTCCTTCATGAACTCCCTCGCTTCAAAATGCTCTTCCCTTGACCTCTTTTCCTACACCAATATTTTCATATCCTCCTTAAAATGCCATCTGAACTCACCACTGCCTATAGCCAATAATCCCCCTTTTTATGTTTGAACATTTTGATTTGTTTCTTTTGTTAAACATTCTGTTTTATTAAGCTGTTATTTATATATTGAAAACAGCCTATGTGAGAGCCGTTTTGGTCGTGAAGTAAATAATATTTTCGGAAAAGATATTGAGGCGGATATAGAACAGCGATTGATTAACATTAGCAATGCGATTCTTACATTACTTAATGGACCTTGAGGAGAAATCTGTGATGCTGTCTATCAATGTGGAGCAGAGTGTCTACCTCCTCGTCAGTAAAGGTAGTTCTTCCCCTTTTCCATCTTGCAGGAACTTCATTCCATACATAAACAGTTTTTTTTTTGCTTCGTTCAGTCGATTTTACCGCCGAATTGAATATCGGCTGTCACTTTTTCCGGTTTGGAATGCGGGAACTACGAGTTTACGCTGCGAGATTATGCGTTCACACGAATATCGACAGCACGTAGCGATAAATTTTGCATTAAAGGAGCATAATCTTGTTTTGGCAAATGAAATCTCAAGTGCTTCTCTCAACGGAGACGAGATGGGTTTCTGTAACAACCTTTTATGAACTATTTACCAGCAAGGTCGGTAAAAGCCAGGTCGTGTCACGCACTTGACCAATGTAATCCGCCATCTTGAGCCTCTAGCGCGGCGGGAATTCAAATTTTACGTGCATTTAAACGGGAGACATAGGTAAAAGGAAACACGGTTTTCTCACAACGTAATCAATGCAGGGAAGTGAAAGTTTTGTTATAGATAGTTAATAAAATGAAAATTTATGATACGTCTGTATTTTGAGTCTATGGTCCACGGTTCGACTCTGGAAAAATTGTCAACTCACGGGAAAAATAAATTTCGCACTGCAGCGCTCTGGATGCATGGGTTGTAAGGCACCATGTCTTACTTCCTTATTTAGGAAGTCTGGTACATGAAATTGTCTATGGTTATAGAAAATTATAATATACTTGCGAACACGGGCAGTTTTTGACACTGAAGACCTCGGTTCGACTCTGGAAAAATTGTCAACCCACGCGACAAAAATGTCTTACTTAAGCGCTCCGGGTGCATAGGTACAAGGAACAATGTTTTATTCCTTTATTTATGAAGTTAGATTCATGAAATCATTCAAGATTATAGAAAATTATAGTTTACTTAATAATACGGCCGGTTTTTTAGTCTGACGACCTCGATTTGACTCTGGAAAAATTTACAAGCCAAGCGAAATAAAATACGCTCTACAGCGCTCCGTGTGTATAGGTACAAGGAACCATGTCTCACTTCCTTAATTAGGAAGTCAGGTGCATGATATTTTCCATGGTCATAGGAAATTATAGTATACTTGATAATACGGGCGGATTTTGACCCTGAAGACCTCGGTACGACTCTGGAAAAATTCCCAACCCACGCGACAAAATTTTTCTTACTTCAGCGTTCCGAGTGCATAGGTACAAGGAACCATGTTTTATTCCCTTATTTATCAAGTTAAATTCATGAAATCTTCCAAAAAGATAGGGAATTATAGTCTACTTGATAATGCGGGTGGCATTTTACCCTAAAGACCTCGGTTCGACTCTGAAAAAATTTCCAACCCACGCGACAAACATTTTCTTACTTCAGCGCTCCGGGTGAATAGGTACAAGGAACCATGTTTTATTCCCTTATTTATGAAGTTAGATTCATGAAATATTCCAAAGTGATAGTAAATTATAGTATACTTGATAATACGGGCAGATATTTAGTCTGAGGACCTTGATTTTATTTTTTAAAAATGCCCAAATCAAGCGAAAAAAAAATTCGTTCTACAGCGCTCCGTGTGTATAGGTACAAGGAACCATGTCTCACTTCCTTAATTAGGAAGTCAGGTGCATGACATTTTACACGGTCGTAGGGAATTATAGTATACTTCATAATACGGGCGGTTTTTGACCCTGAAGATCTCGGTTCGACTCTGAAAAAATCCCCAACCCACGCGAAAAAAAATTTCGCCCTACAGCGCACCGGGTGCATAGGTAAAAGGAACCATGTCTCATTTCCATATTTAGGAACTCAGGTGCATGAAATTTTTACATGGTCGTATGGAATTATAGTATACTTCATAATACGGGCGGTTTTTGACCCTGAGGATCTCGGTTCGACTCTGAAAAAATCCCCAACCCACGCGAAAAAAAAATTTCGCCCTACAGCGCACCGGGTGCATAGGTATAAGGAACCATGTCTCATTTCCATATTTAGGAACTCAGGTTCATGACATTTTACACGGCCATAGGGAATTATAGTATACTTCCTAATCTGGGCGGTTGTTTAGTCTCAGGGCCTTGTTTCAACCCTGAAAAAATGTCCAACTCACGCGACAAAACATTCCCATCATAGTGCTCTGTGTGAATAGTTTCTAAAGCCGATGTCCCACGGTCAAATTTGCGTCAAAATATTTTGATCAAAATTTGATGCAACTGACGCGCACCCTGTCCCACGGTCAAAATTTTGTCCAACTGGCTTTTGGTCCTATCGTTTGTACAAATCACCGATTTGTACAAATGGATAGGACAGGTTCTAAATTTTCATCCAATTGGATGAAACCAACCAATCACAGGGCCTTTGACAAAAAAGCATCGCCAAGCGCTGACACACAGGCCAAATACGTTAAACTTATTTATCGTCTGCATGAGTATTTTAATTAATAATTATGTATATTATGGACACAAAAATAAACTTTGTTGTATTGCACACAGTATGCATTAAAAACCCAACCGGTTTCCACCTTTTCAGGTCGTTATCTTAATCGTAAACCTCTAGATAAGGACCTGAAAAGATCGAAACCGGTTGAGTTTTTTCATTAGTATTGTATGGAATACTAAAAGGTTTAGTTTTAAATTTATAATATCACCATACCACGAAGTGAATTCACAAAACATTATTTCAAATATATATATACGTTCGTGATCGTCTATTTCATCGCCTGGTGTGGCCCTAAGGGTAAATATGAGCAAAAATTTGTCTTAGTGATAGGCGATGGAAGCTCTCAACTAGGAAATCCGTAATAATCAGTTGATCTTAAATAGAAAGGAAGCGATCTTTAGAATCGCAATACCAGGAGGGATGTTTTGGAAATAATAAAAGATTTACTTAAGGTATCGAGGCTGAATTTTACGCTTTATGGAAGGCATACAATGCGAGCGAGCAGCTGGAGAAATGACTAATATGAACTGACGATTGTACCTGTGAAACACTACAGCTGCCCGTTTCTATTACTATGATTATAGAATAAGGACCTTATTTTAGAAACTGCTAGATTAGGAGAGAAAAATGTGATTTAAATGCACGCTTACAGCACTATTCATAACATCTCCTCAACCACAATGTCCATCATTTATTAATAACATTTTCCTCGCGGGAATAAACTGCCTCACGTTTGTATCCTGGCGTTTTATTCTGCCCTCAACCTTGCTGATAAGGGACATGAAAATATCCTGACTTGTCGTCAATTATTATCGATAATAAACAGGAACATCGGCGACCAACTCCTTCTCCAACATGTTTAGCATGCTTATTCCAACGCTTTCATACCCCTTTTCCAGCCAAGGCCAAGTTCAGCATTCCTTCTGTTTTCTTTTTTTCGCATCTTTAATGTTCAAGAGGCCTGTTCAAACAATTTCGCCTGCTTAAAAAGAAAGAATCCTCCACCTCCACAAGTTTCCTAGTTGTTTACATAAATATCGTCTTTCGTTTGTTTTTGATCAAAATGAGATGCATCGTGGGACACCCCCAGTCCAGTTGTATCAAAATATTTGCATTAAATTTTTGGACAAAAATTTTGATCAAAATATTTTGACGCAAATTTGACCGTGGGACATCGGCTTAATGTATCTAGATTTTTCTACTTTATTTTGAAAGTAAGGTGCATGGAATTTTCCATGGCCATAGGCAATTATACACTTTGCTCTACCGCATAGGTTCTAGGATTCACTAATTACTTTCTTTTTCCGGATTGATTACTAATATATTAGGGTTTCAGCATAGATATAATAATAATAGGGTAGTTTCCTTCATCAAAGAAAACGAAAGGCATTGATTGCGATTTGTTACCCACCATTAGTGTATTCATAATACACTAATTATTTGGTTTTTGAAATACCGGTTTAGACGAATGGCAAGGGTCAAATTTTATCCTCATTTGAAAAAGGCCAGATTGGCGCCCATGCGATGCCACTCCACGTGACGTCACAGGGACCTAGTTTCTATACGAGAAGATAGGAGTTATACATCGTCTGAGGTTACCAATGCATGCATGAGGCACAGAGCTCAGGGAAACATGTCTTAATAATCACCTACTAAAACTGGCTAAGGTCGGAAAGTTTTCTTCGTTTGATAAGGTACTAATAAACCTTTTTTAAGCCAAGCGCTACCATTCAGCAAGGCACTCAGCTACCCGCTGGCAGCCTGCGACGTATCAGCGCTAAGCCTCGCCTCAAGGTCACCTCACCGGGCGGGAGGGGGAACCAGAAATACGACGCACGGAGATATTTCCCGGCATTCATACTTGAGCGTCGCGTTTTCGCGCGCTTGAAAATTTTCACTTTTCATTTAATCGCGAAAAATAGATATTGTCATTTAAAAATCTAAAAGCGTGAAATACGTACTCCAGGAGTAATAATCTTTCGATTAAGGCAATAAAAAAATAATAGGAAACCACCCTATTATAGGGAACTTGCATACATTTCAGAAACAGTTGTGAGCTCCAAAATCATGTAGAAATACATGTTTGCGTTTCATAGTGAAAAGGTTTTATTACTTTTTGATGTCGTTAGCGATATTTTATTCATTAAAGTTCAAGAGAATTTTCAAATACGAGTGGGACTCGAAAACGCCCGATGATTGGCTAGCGGCAAATTGACGTCATAGTTCAGTACGAGGAAGCGAAGGAAGCAGCATAGGCATTTGGACACAAGCGACGGCTTGGTTGTGAGGCATTTCTTAGTTCCAGTACAGTGAGTCCTCGTTTAACGTTCCTGAAAAATGTGACGATAAACGAAATGACGTTAATCGAAACATATATCCCATAAGAAACATTGTTAAAAGTGAATATCGGCTTCTATACGCGAAAAAAGTTTAGCGTATCATATCTGGGGCATTTTTTACGATGGGAATTCGATATGGTGGTCGCCCGGGAAACATCGTCGCAATTAAAGGAACCAACCGATGTGCATCTGAAATGTTTTATAGTTCATAACAAAGTGAGACTTGCGTATAACATTGGCGAAAGCGTATACTCATGTGAAATGTGTATTCTTTTGGCAGTCCGGTAGAGAGCCTTACGGTGAACTTATTTCCACCTCGAAGCTGTCGATGATACTTTCAACTTAAAAATACCTTGCCTGGAGGGCGACAGGAAGCTCTGAGGAAGCCAGACTATTAATGTTTCAATTTAGTAGCGATAATATAGACGAACTTCCAACACAATCTACCATCTTGTAACTCAAAACCCCGAAACCACTTCCTATTCTGCAGAAAGAATCGGTCAATCGCATTTTGATTAATATAATAAATACAACGTCTTCAGGTGTTAATAAGTTACTTTTGTAATTAGAAGGCCTTCCTAAAGTTACATTAAAATTTGAATATTTTCCAAACAGAGTCTTTAATACATTTTGGGAGCTTTTCTCACGATATATCTGAAACCTACTCTAAAGGCGAGCTCATCGTCATTGCGATCGGTTGTCACTTAAAAATTCCGTATCGGAAATCCTAGAGGGATGACCTTCGACGATGACCATGATCACCTGCACTCTCACTATCACTGGAACCCGTGGTGAAAATATCATCCCAATCCAATTTCTATTTGGTTTTAACTGGGAAAGAGCAACATAGAACTGCACATTCTTTGGACAACTTGGGTTTGACTTTCCCTCAAACATCCCATTTCCCCTGTGGTGCACATCAGTCCTATCTTTATACGATAGCCTAACAACCTTTAAATGGATCCTTGGTTTATCCTGACAACCAACTAAATGGAAATTGCTGATCCACACGTCTCCCTCTATCTCCACAGTTTCCAAATCAAGGGCCGCGGAACAT
The DNA here is from genome assembly GCF_921293095.1 of Ischnura elegans. Classification (NCBI taxonomy): domain Eukaryota; kingdom Metazoa; phylum Arthropoda; class Insecta; order Odonata; family Coenagrionidae; genus Ischnura; species Ischnura elegans. Next base: position 1,299,717 of record NC_060259.1, on the reverse strand, counting down.
TCCTCATTGTGACTCAACTTTTTCTGAAAAGCAAGCCGGCATAGAATAAAATCAAAGAATGCTGCGATTCATTTTTTGTGACCACCTCTAGATTCCATTCTTTTTCCATCTACAACTTCCTTTATCTTTGGGACAAGACGATGTTTAAATATTTTCATTAATTTATAACAAAATATAAGTTCTAAAAATACCCAAAAGCCATTTTATTAATCGGCACTGACGAGTGTAAATTAATGTGGAAGATGAATGCTGTAGACGTAGTAGTTTTCCTTAGGTTGAGTTGCAAAGTTCATGAAGTTGACAAAACGGCTAATTTTTCGGTGCGCGGAGTCATTTATATTGCACTGGCCGTGTCGAAAATTTTTTCTGGGGTGTTATTGCACAGAGGAACAATGCACCACTTGTAATTTTTCCTTGTTTCAGCCATGTTCTCCTTTAAACGCAACGTGGCTCTTCCAAACCTGCAGTTACTGGGCTTGGATCTTGGACTCGTACTGAACTATGACGTCACGGCCAAAGATTAGTGGGGGCGGTATTTTTTAGCCCGCGAAACTCGGGAGACTTTTGGGAGTCATTTTCTAGGGTAAAAACTGAATTTTAAGCGGAAAAAAGTATATTGCGGTACTAAGTGTTTACTGTAGTATATCAGCATACTGTTTATAAAAAGTATGCAATTTCCCTATTCTTATTGGTCCCATGGCTTTACATTGTTAAATATAGTACAAGTCAATACAAAAAATACATACACATTTGAAGCTTATTTGTGCTAAAATAGCTTTTGTTAACAAGGAAGAGTTTCAGATTGTAGTTGAAATTTGCCCTCGTAGGAGCATTTTTTAAGCATGAAGGCAGGGCATTACAGACCTTGGTAGGTATATGAATACGTAGAAGGCAACGTTAGGCTATGTATGTGCTTCAATACCTCATTTTCTGTTACCGGAAAGAGGGCCATTGAGGACCTTATATGCTGACAGGGGTCAGTATTAAAGCTGTCCCAACATATTATTGAATTCTGCATGCATAGGGGCACATTGGCGAGGTACTGATTGGCAAACACTGCCATTTGCATGGGATCGGTTTTTATTACTTACCATGATATTTTGGTCAGGTTTTTCGCCAGACTGATAACTCTACTGTAATATAATAATAATAATAATAATAATAATAATAGTTTATTGACGGGAAAACCACCCAATTACAAAAATGCATAATTAACACAAGATTGAAACATTTCCAAGCTCCCAAAAATACAGGAACAATCGCACAAACTTGCTGCAAAAACCAACAATAGAAAAAACAAACACAGCAGTCAAGAATAACAGATTGAACAGTCACACATCTCTCAAACACTGGAAACAGACACTATCACCATACACAAGAACAAATCATCCAAGTCATTGCACAAACAAAGGCAGCTCCCTCCTTAAATTCTTTGGATTTAAATTAAAAAGGTCAATGTTACTACATTTGTAGTTAATGCTCCGCATAGTTCTGGTTAAGGGTGAGTGGAAGGCGTAATTTCTATTAGAATGAGGGAGTGAAAACATGAATGTTTGCCTAGTGTTTAAAATGGGGACATGGAAAGGGATCATTTCTACCAGATGAACAGAGTCAATGTCTCCATGCAGTAGACGGTGAAGGAATGTTATGTCCAGGTGTAATCGACGGGTTGCCAAAGGTAGCAGATTAAGAAGGGATAGTGTTAAGTCATAAATAATAGGGAGGATGTTAAATCTGTAGGATACTAATCTAATGAATCTGCGTTGCACACTCTCAATAGCTTTGATGTGAATGTTATAGAACGGGGACCATACAATAGAGGCATACTCAAGAATAGGGCGGATTAAAGTGCAATAGAGGATCTTATAAGTATGAATATTATCAAAATCTCTTGAAATTCTGAATATGAAACCCATTGTTTTAGTAGCTTTTATGACTATGGATTGGATATGATACTGAAATGTCAGGGATGAATCAAATGTAACACCTAAGTCACATATTCTACTAACTCTAGAGATAGTAGCATTATTTAAGCTATAGTCGTACATAATTGGAGACTTAATTTTATGAAAGGTTATTACATTACATTTTAATGCGTTTAGTGCCATGAGGTTATCATTACACCATTTTTCAAATTTGTAGAGACAATTTTGCAATTTGTTACAATCCTCAAGTGATCGGATGCAGCCATAAATTTTTAAATCATCAGCATATAGTAAGTACTTGCATAGGCGGATCCAGGGGGGGGGGCACGGGGGCACGTGCCCCCCCCAGACCCTCAAAAATATGCAAGATTTTTAATACGGTCCCATTATCATTGCGTTCGTTTTGTATTACGAGGTATCCTTGTGCCCCACCCAGAACAAAATCCTGGATACGGCCTTGCTTGTGCCCCTCCCAGAAAAAAATCCTGGATCCGCCCCTGAGTACTTGAATGGATGCAGGGGGAAGTTGATATCATTAATATACATTAGGAACAGAAGTGGCCCCAAATGCGACCCTTGTGGTACACCAGAATTGGCAGTGAAGACAGAGGACAGAACTCCGCTCACTTTAACATACAAGTTCCTATCATGTAGGTAACTTTCAACCCAGGCTAGAAGTTGACTACTTATACCATATGCTTTTAGTTTAGCAATTAGAATTTTATGATTAATTTTATCAGATGCCTTTGAAAAATCTGTATAGATTGAATCAACCTGAGAGTGCTGGGACATGGAATTTATTATGTATTCTTGATATATTAGGAGGTTAGTTACAGTGGAACGACCTGGCCGAAATCCATGTTGCTCTTCCACTATCAGCGAGTTTAAGTCAGGAGCTATTTTGTCTACAATTATGCTCTCAAGAACTTTGGTTATTACAGACTGAATTATAATTGGTCTGTAGTTCGACACATCAGTTTTATCTCCACTTTTGAAGATGGGTTCAACATAACTGGTCTTTAGTGCACTTGGGACTGTGCCACTTTCCAGGGATTTATTAAACAATATGAACAAAGGATAGGCTAATGAATGACGACAACTTTTTAGGTCGATTGCAGGAATGTTATCAGGGCCAGTACCCTTTGTTAGATCTAGATGAGACAGTTTGCTGATAATGTTTTCACAAGAAATGTGAAGCTTGCTCAGATTGAGTGTTGTGTCATAGTTAGGTATAACTAAGTTGTCAGGCTGTTGATTGCTGTAGACTTTGACAAAACAGGAGGCAAATAGGTCAGCTATTTCTTTATAATTTTCAGCAATCATATTGTCGTAGGTCATGTGGTGAGGAAATTTGTCCATCTGTTTGGTATTCTTGACATAAGTCCAGAAATATTTAGTATTATGTGAAATGGATGATTGAACCTCGTCCATATACTTAGAGTAGCACTCTTTAGATAGGATTTTGCACTTCCTTCTGATTTCAGAAAATTTTGCATAGTCTAAATGACTCCCAGTTCTTTTAAACGTTTGATGATGCAGCTTCTTAAGACATATTAAATTTCTGAGCTCAGCAGAGAACCATTTTGGAAAGCCATTACTTTTGATGTTAATGATAGGAGTGTAGAGTTGGATAGCATTTTGGAGGACACTGTAAAATGAGTGAGTCGCGTTATCAATATTTTGATTAGAGAGTATTTGGGGCCAATTAATATTGATCAAGTAGTTATCAAGGCTTTCAAAATCACAGGCTTTGAAGTCATACAATTGCATTGAATACTCAATCAGCTCAATGGGGTTGGACAAGCACACATCAAAGTAAAGGGCGGGATGATATTTATCACAGACAGTAAATGGATCACATACAATATCACAGTGTAATTTGTCAGAGGATGTAAACACCAGGTCAAGGAGTGTACCATGCTTATTGTGAACAGAGTTCCTTTGAGAAAGCCCTAAGAATGACATACCGTTAATAAGGGCCCAGGCTTGGTGATAGGATGGATTATTGTCCGTAATATTTAGCCAGTTCACATTTGGCACGTTGTAATCACCGGCAATTACAACTTCCGAATATTGAGAAGAATTTAACAGGTTTTCAAGTGAATAAACGTGAGCCTCATAATATGATTTCTTAGTTCGTAATACAAGGTCCCTGTACATTTTTTAAACTCAAAATGATATGATTTCTCCATATGATAATAATATACTCTCATTGAAGGCTTATTAATTGTCTTAAGTTGAGGCCTATGTTGATTAGTTAGAAATTGTAAATATTGCCAATCCCAATAATAAATGTAATACTAGAATAATCCGCATGCAAATATTCCAAGAATAATGGCAAATAATGTGACACAGTAATGTCAGTGTGCACTCAGGTGAGCCTTTAGGTACATTTAAGATTTTACAAATAACTGCAATAAATGAATACACATCAGAGCATTAATTAGAATAGGATGGATTCCAAACTCAATCACTGATTTTGAGGCAGCAAATGCTGCACGAAGGAAATGCATTCCAAATTGAGCAATTAGACTCAGACAATTAACAATGACAAGACAATCATGGATGTAAATAACTGTAGCAAAAAGCGCGATGTTATTGTACATTTCCATTTGTTTCTTCTGCAATCTATCGACCACAGAGCCATTCTTTTAGGACCAGAAGGAAAACGAAATATCTTTACTCCGTTTTTCGTGGAATTGGAGCAATGCGGAGCACTGCAACACACATTTTTTTTAAATTAATTCACATGGCCTATGCTAACACCCTAACACCATGTAAACAACAGACAGGCGGGAACCAAGATGGGAGCGTGTCACGACCTGGCTTTTACCGACCTTGTTTACCAGGTATGCATATTTCGTTACTCTTTTGTATTAGTACACTTTTGTTCCTATTGGCGCTAGTTTCGCTGCATTCCATGCCGTTAAAATTTTGAAAATTTTGTGTGACTCACCGGGCCCTCGTAAGTTCGTGTAGTTTCTTCCTTCCCGTAATTGTAATGTATTTGAAGCTATGTATCGAAAGTATGGAAGTGACTTGTGCCGCCTATGTCTTCAGAAGGAGGATGAATTGGTTGATATATTTCAAAGGACTGGAAGAAATTGCCCTTCGATAGCACAAGTTATAGCGGATCTGTTTCTGGTTGTTGTAAGTATTAGCGGGACGGTTGTTGAATAGTAGCATAATCATTTTACATTACGTGTAAAAATTTCCTACATCCATGAAGTGTTACGCTGTTTTGTGCTGCGAATTTCGAGAAATAATTTTTGTTTAATGACCTCTCGATGTTTAAGGCCCTGCTGATCTATTTAGGCTAAATTTAATCCTCACACTTCAAAACTATTCTTCTTCCAGGTGTCCAGTAAAGACCAATATCCTAAATGCATATGCAGGGAGTGTTATTCCAAGGTGATGGGTTTCTATCGTATGAAGGCCAATTATCCAGTTCACACACTCCCTACGTTCGTCCTCTTCAGAAACCAGTGCAAAATCGTTAACTCTGCTGTTGACTACGCGAAGAGTTATAATGTCGAAACGCCAGACCTGCAGCATTCACCAATGTCGGTGAGCCTTATTAAAAATAAGACAACTCCACCAACTTCTGAGTTTGCTCTCAGTTAAAGCATTTCATTTCTAGCGGCGTGTAGGGAAAATTTTATTCGACTAGGTAACGTTCCGAGTTTTTAACAGTGGAATAAGAGGTAAGTAAGTATGTATTATCTGCGCGGACCGGTCTTCTCTTGGAACTTGGCAATTATCATGAAAACGGTTTTTCTTGGGAATCCAACCTTTTCGACATTTTTTTCATCTATGGATTTTAATGGACATTAAGTAATGAAGAATGGAAAAAATATACGATAATAATTGTGTGAAGCTATTAATATTTAAGCCTTATTATGCGAGAGATTCGAGTGAGTATCAAAAAAACAGTTGCGCAATTTTGAGATTGTTTTAGACAATTATAATAATGTATTTTTGTCCAGCCAACTGCTAAGTACACCCGAAAAAATTTGCTCTCCTGTAGATGAGAAACTAAGGAGTTGCGACCCAAAAAAATAATTGAAGTTGTCGCTCTGATCAACTCCTGAAATATTGCTGATTCTTTTTAAATATGTTTGAATGAATGGTAAGTGATAGCTGAATGGAAAATCTTTTTTTGTAGTATTCGTGCCTCTTTCATTAGAATTTGCAGAAGCTTTCCTCTTTGCAATAAATGGGCCAAGGTTCCTTGTAGAGGGCGGAGAAAAATTGTGTCACAAAATTTTAACGCTAGATAGGTGATGTCAGTCATCATCATTAGTTAACAATCCTAAGATTGGTTTGATGCAGCTTATCTCCATTTCTCTCTCCTATCCACAAGCATTTTCATTGCGACGTATTTCTCCTGTTTTACATCCTTAATAACCCTTTGTCCTATGTAACTCATTTGGGGCCATCCCTTGCCCTTTTTCCCTTCCACCGGTCCTTATACAATGGTTTTCATCAGGTCATCATGCCTCATTATTTGGCTAACTTAGTTGTCCCGTCTTATGCATAAGGTTTTTGGGAGGCTTCTCTTTTATCCCACACTTCTTAGCACTGCCTCGTTACTTACATGGTAAATCCATTTTATCTTCATCATTCTTATGCATAGCATCATATTTTGAATGCTTCCACTCTCGACTTCTCTGCTGCTGTCAACGTCCAAGCCTTGTTTCCACACAGAAACATGCTCCACATTAGGCGCCTGATGAATTGTTTCCTTACTCTTTATTTCCTTACTTCTGATGTCAGTGAGAACAAAAAATACCCATGATTCTTAGGTCAAAGACGCAACATTTTAAAACTATAGAAACTTTGAGCAAAGTGCTCCCGTTGGCTGTGAGTTTGCCCTGTTGTGAGATACTCTTTTGGCAACTCATGACTATGAATGCTTTGCATGACGGAGATTGCAATATCCAAACAATCCTTCAGCAACTGGACAAACTCTTGGCCAATGGAACGGCTTTTAATTCATAGTTTCTGATGTTTAAAAGTGTTGCCTTTCCAACCTAAACATCATTAACAATATTGATTCCTATTGCGCTTGGCTGTCATCAGATGGAAAATAGTAGAAATTTCCTTCCTCATAGCGATTTTTTGCCCCCACTGGTTTGGGCTGCTTAAAAATTGACACGGCGACTAGGCCCAAAAGGTTTTACTCAACACGACGACCACCCGTGAAAGTTTTAGCAAAGAATTACAGAGAGAAGCCTTGCAAAAACCCTGAGGCTCGTTTCAGATGAACACGGAGGGTTCAGATAAGGTTCCACTGACGTAAATGGAAGCTATTACACACGATTGTCCACATGCAGAGTTAGAATTAGTTCCTATTCATTTCTGTGACCCAAATACCTTCATATTTCTACTTCATATTTTCCCTTTTCTGTAGAAACGGCAACTATTGGTTTCGCTTGTGGTGGGCCGCCTGCCTTAATGACTCATTCAGGATTCCTCATCCTTTCCCTTCCGTTCCCATCCAATCCATGGAGGCATCGTCTGGCTCCTATTGCGGCGGCACCTTCATCCTTTTGTCCCTCCTTTGGGGTCATTCCATTTCAAATCAACCAGGCCATGACACCTACCGACTCGGATTTTCATGGAACTTGCCATGGTCATACATTCAGGTATGATTAGAAATTGTGTGCAATTTTAGCCTCCAATTGTCAATTGTTAATGCAATATGAGCAATTGAAATTTGGGCGTGACCCCTAAAGTGCCGCAACGTGCAACGCACGGTGATTTTTATTTTCATCCATAACTCCATTCCTGTGTGATGAAAAGGTATGATTTTTTTTCTAATGCTAAGTGGTCCATAATGGTCCCACGATTATCATTAAATATTCACTGCATGAAGTAATTCAGCTGAAAAAAAATAAAGTTTACAAAAAAATCTCGCTTGCACTACTTTTCATTGCCAGCATCCACAGGGAAAGGCCATGTGAGTACAAACTCATGGCTTAGTTTAAAGTAATCATTAATGCATGAGCAAAGATCCTGATGAAAAAAATCGTGAGTCCGATGTTCCTTTTAGTAAAAAAAAAAATACTCATTCATGTTCACGGGAAAAAATAGCTCTCTTTCAAGGCACCTAGAAATAACACAATTTAGAAGAGATTTAAGCTTATACTCATGATTAAACAATATTGGATCATGCATTATCTCACTAAAGCATATGCTACTGGCTCTTAGAGTAAGAAATACGTAGCAATCATGTGAATTTACTCCCCCACGTACTGGTAATTTCGTGCTATCTGAACTATTCGAGCGGAGGGAGTTTTAATTTAAAAAAAAATGCATGATCCATAGTACACTTTTACATTCTACATTCCTTTTAATCTGTGTCCAAAGACCAGATACATTTCATATCCAGATGTATTGACATCACAGGAATGTACAGTCACTTTCAAAAGTTTTAGGACTAAGTTTGTGGCGCCACTTCTGCTTCTCAAGAAAATTTAGTTTCCCTTACTCCATTTGTTTTCCTTGCTCACACACTGCAAATATTTCGCTTCCATGTGAAGATATATGAACAAAGAGGGAGAAGTTACTTGCTAAATTTATCGTTTTGTTTCGATCTTTGATGGATTTAATGATTACTTTCGTGTGCATACTCTGTGTCCTTGCTCCGGTTTTCACTTGTGGTCTGATATTATGTATTATAAAGACCTCAATGTCAGAAGTTGCAGTGGAGTAAATGCGACGTCGTCATGGTAGAGGTTGTTGGATCGATTCCCCTGCTCGGAATTAATATCTCAAGTTCACAAAAATTTTTTGCTTGGTAACTCCTTTTGTATTTAATAATGGGTTTCAAATAATTTAAATTCGCTGTAACCGTTATATACTTTTTTAATGGTAAATGGTAATATACAAGTTAAGAATTGGGCAAGGGTTGACGTATCCTTTTTATGGATTGCTAGTACACATTTTGAACGTTAGGGATTTGCAAAAGGGGTAACCGTAACCCGACGGTAAGGGGCGCATTCAAACCCAGCGTTGGTATTAACTTAATGATTTTAGATTGGCGATGAAGGGTCACACATAGCAGTTGATTATTGCAAATTTATTGATAGGCTTAGAAAGCTGTTGATTGTTATGATTCTGTGTAATGAGCTCAATACTTTTTCACCCGTCCCTTGAGACGGGTGATATGTGTGTCATTATATGACGTCCAACTTGACTTACATACAGCAAATAGCCTTCATAATCATCACATACTACTTCATTTGGGTTTTGCGTTGAATGTGTTTTCTAGTTTTCAATCAATGCAAAGATCCAACTAATTTGTAAGAACGGATTCATCCAAGTAATCGGCGAGCTGAAAATGGAAACCTGCTGATGTTATACCCTATTGCGAATGCACCATCTAGAATTTTATCCAATGAATTAGAAGAAGGCCTAAAGAGCCCTAAGAAATAAAAAATATCTTAAGAGACCTCTACCCCATCATCAGCGCAAACCACAGTACTTTCAATCTCCTCCCTTCCCGCCCTTCTATCACCTTCAGAAAGGCACCCAACGTGCGCAAATATTCTGATCCACCCGCCCCTCTCTCCCCCGCACTGCCCCCCTATCTTCTTCCTCCTCAACATGCAACCGCCCGAGATGCAAGTGCTGCTTCTTGTTTCGCTCCACCTCCCCACCATTCATCAATTAATCTTCCTCTTCTCCTTTTTCCTTTAAATACTTCCTTTAATTCCATCTACCGACTATCCTACAATTTCTTCCCTGCCTACTACATTGGAGAATGCACCACGGCAGTATCCATTCGAATGAACAACCATCGCCTCTCCACCAAGTCCCCCCCATTCGTTGAACCAGTACTCCAACACAAAATAGTTCCTTCGAGCAGTGCTTTTCCCTTTCCTTAATCGAATTACCACCAGAAAATTCACCCAGCACACCTGGGTGGAAACAGCGTTCAAACCGCCAGGGCTGAACGTCGCTCAGTAGCCACCAGCCAATCCCTCCCCATTCCCCCCTCACCTCCACCTACCCCTTCAACCTCCCCCCCCCTAAACTCCACAGAAGACATCAGCAGTTCTGTCTCACTCATTGAGAATGGTGGGTAACCCCATAGAAACGTCTGAAAAACATTTTGTGAGTGTCCCTTTCTCAGTGTTTCTGTGTTATTTATTTATTTAATCTAAATTTATTTATATTCATAAAAAAAGTCGTAAATCGTGTTAGTTACACTTTCTATAACTCGAGAACGGCTACATAGATTTGAACGGTTTTCTAGATGAATAGATTTTTTTGGATTCGTATCAACCCCGAACAGCAAAATTAACATTTAAAAATAATATCGGTTCTTGGAAGAATTTAATATTGATGCTAGGGGACATTTTTAGGAGTTGGCAACACTTCAACAGCTCAAGTTCAAGTCGGTCATTCTACTTACTAAATGATCTGATTTGTTTTTACCAATTTAATTACTGAGCCTCATAAAAATTTTTGACTATCAGTAAAGGCCATGTTCTTGTCGACGAATCGAGCGGATTTATTTCATATCCTCGGCATTTTTGCAATTTCGTTTCATTGAAAGATGAACTCCTCAACAAGTGCTCTCAAACATGACTGATAAGCACAATAATCACAAATTTTAGAGCGAGCGAGCAATTTTGGCGTCTCAGGACAAAGTTGTGGATTACTTCTTCGAAACTTTGAAATTTGCAAATAATTGGTAATCTGTATTACTCAAATCTATTGACTGTGTAACAAAAATAGATGAAGTCACCAACTATCCATCTGCATTTTAAAACTTTTTAGATGTGACTACTGGGTTACCACCGCACAATTTACAGCTGAAGGTTGACTCGGTGGTCATGAACCTTTGAAACCTAAAATATGCAATGGAACATGTTAGGTGATAAAAAACCGATAATCAATGTGATTCACGTGGTGATATTCAAAAGAAAATTCAAATATGAGGATATTCTCATTCCAAGTATTCCCATGATCCCATATGATATGCCATATGAGTTCAAATAAATTCAAATTTCGGCTTCGTGTTTCATTCGCGATGTTGATTAGCTAATTACTATGTCAACCGTTGAGTGTTTGTGGTCTGAATTTAGGAAATCCATGTTTTTCTCATGAACAATTATATGTGTCATGTTCAGTGTTGGTAAACTATCCGCTTCATTTGTTCGTGCGTCTAATAACAAAACAAAAACTGTTGTATATCAGAAGGTGCTAGTGCAGAATAACCCAAATGTGTAGTGTACACTGGGGTTCGTTTACATACGGGGCATGTTTACGGAGTGCACTTTTACCAAGCCGAGTTGTAAATGGCTTGCCACAATTTGGAATTTATTAACTGCTTTATAAAACCACAATGTCTAAATTTTGACAAGTTAAAACATAAAAATTAGAAAATTCACAGAAAGAAATACTGCGTAACATGCCCTGGTCAACCCTATGTAGATAGAGAAAATGCCTTTCTGACAAGCAATTGTAATACTAATTGTTGTAGTTTTATTGAATTTTTTTCCCTACGGTATTATTATTATTATTTTATTATTATAGTATTCTACCGATTAAGGTAGGTTTCCATGGAGTATTCAAGAAGTGATCTGGGAGCCTCCCTTTCCTCCCAGCACTGCCTTCTTTAATTCACTATAAGGCCTACTCCCCTTCAATCTATCCAAAAATCCTACTCTTTTCCTTCCCCTCCCTCGTTTCCCTAACATTCTACCCTCTAGCACCTTTTTCAACATCCCCTCCCCGCTGAGTACTCCCTCCATCCATACCTTCTGTCTCCTCCGTATCTCATCCAAAAGCTGCCTCTCCTCACCCACCATATCCAGCACTTCGTCGTTCCTTTTCCTCTCCGTCCATTTCACCCTCTCCATTCTTCTCCATACCCACATCTCGAATGCCTCCAATCTTCTCTCGTCTTCTTTCCTCAGTATCCACGTTTCCACACAGTAGAGAGCTACACTCCAGATCAAACTCGTCTCTAACCTTTTCTTTAAACTCTTACACAACGATCCTCTCAGAAGCTCCTTCCTGTTCATGAATGCCTCCTTCGATAATGCTATTCTCTTTCTTATGTCCTTACTACTGTGTCCGTTTTCCTCTAATGTGCTGCCCAAATAGTTAAACTGCTCTACCTGTTCAAGTTTTTCCCCACCTACTTTGATGTTGAGTCTCACATTCCTCGCTCGTGATGCTTTACAAAACCGCATAACCTTAGTTTTCTTATGATTAATCCTTATCCCAAACTACTCCCAACGCTCGTATAACGCATCCACTAAAGCCTGAAGCCCCCTTGCTGACTGGCTAATCAACGCCTGATCATCCGCGAATCTCACTGATTTGAACGTAATTCCTCCCACTTTTATCCCAGCCTCTAACTCATCCCATGCTTCCCTTACCATCTCTTCAGCATACACGTTAAAGAGCAGCGGCGATATAGGACAGCCTTGCCTCACACCTCGGCCAATGCTTGCCCACCCAGATTCTCCGTCCGCTACCCTCACTTGCGCAGTCTGGGCCATATACAGATTACGAATCAGTCATCTATCCCTCCAATCTACACCTATTCTCTTCAGAATATCCATTAACTTTACCCAATTCACCCTATCAAATGCTTTTTCAAAATCCACGAAACACGCATATACGTCCTGGTCATATTCTAGGTTCCTCTCCACGAGGGACCTCATTATTGCTATTGCATCACGAGTTGACTTCCCTCTTCTGAAACCAAACTGATCTTCGCCCAAATACTCGTTTGCCCTCACCTCCATTTGTCTGTTCAATATCCTCAGCACCACTTTCGCCGCATGCGATATTAGGCTGGTAGTCCTATAATCTCCGCATTCCACAGCTTTCTTCTTTTTCGGAAGCGGAATTATAACTGTCTTCACGAAATCCTGTGGCCAACATCCCTCCTCATACATCCTGCGCACTAGTTTGAAAAACCTTTTCTTACCTTCCTTCCCTAGAATCTTCAGAAGCTCACACGGTATATTGTCCACGCCTACTGCTTTCCTAGCCTTCATATCACGAAGTGCTCTCTCTATTTCCGAATCTAATATCCCCGGCCCAAGATTATCCTCCTCCACTTCACTTTCCTCCTCTAGAGTCAATCTCTCTGGTCTGTTCCTCCCTTCATAGAGATCCTCCACGTATTCCTTCCATCTACTCTGTACCTCTTCTCGCTCGGTTAGCATCCTCCCATCTTTAGCCTTAATTTTAGACATGGCTTGTCCTCTTTTGCCGTCCGATAGCGACTTAACTTTGGCATATAACGCGTCTTCTTCTCCTTCTTTCTGAAACTTTTCCATTTCCTCACACTGTCTTTTCCACCAAGCCTCCCTTGCTCTCTTTGTTTCACGCCGTAATCGATTATTAATTTGTCTATACATTATTTTGCCCTGTTCTGTGCCCAGGTTCTTCCACTTCCTCCTCTCCTCCATTTCCCTTATCATGTTCTCCGTTATCCACGGCTTCTTTATCCTTCTACTGTCAACGTAACCAATCGACTTGTCCGCCGCTTTGACTATTCCCGTTTTAATATTATCCCATCTTTCCTCAACAGTCTTGGTGCTGTCAATGTCCCGCATACTAATGTCCACTAGTTCCAGATATTCTCTCCTCATACTCCCCTTCAGGGCTTCTACGTTCCATTTCTTCGCTTTCCTAACTTTCATAAGTCTTTTGAATCTTACGTTACATTTCATGAGCACTAGATTGTGGTCCGAATCCGCATCCGCTGCAGGGAAGCTGCGCGAGTTTTTCACACTATTCCTAAACCTCTGCCTTACCATGATGTAGTCTATCTGATACCTTCCAATAGTCCCAGGACTTTTCCATGTTTACCTTCGCCCTTTGTGATGATTAAACCAAGTGTTTGTAATGAATAACTTGTTTCTCCTGCAAAATTCTGCTGCTTTCTCTCTCCTGTTGTTCCGAATTCCTAATCCAAATTCTCCTATTTCGTTTCCATCCCTCCCTTCCCCAACTGAAGCGTTCCTGTCCCCCATCACTACCAGATTTTTCTTACCCGGTGTGTCTCTAATTATTTCCTCAAGCTGTTCATACACCTCATCTACTTCTTCCTCCCTATGATTGCTGGTGGGCATGTAAATCTGGACCACCATAAGGTTGGTGGGCCGCGCCTCAATTTCTACCACCAGAATCCTATCGCTTACCTGGTCTATACCTACCATATGCTTACCCATCTTCCCGTTTTATACTAAAGCTACCCCTCGCTGGCTCTCTTCCCCGCCACTATATATAATAGGGTGGTGCGAAAAAACTCGAGTTCCAAATTTCGTGTCGTAATAGTGCGGAAAAGTTGCGATACGTTGGTACAAGAAAAACAAAAAAAGAATTAATAAAATCGGACGTCATCTTCCGATCCCGCAAACCACCTGAAAAAATGACAAAAATGAAAAAAATTGTTTTTTTTTTCGTCGTAAAAAAATTAAATTACATGAATATCTTTTAACGCTGTAGCAAAAAATGATTACAACTAGCATAGGTTATTATTTATATATGCATATTTATGGCTTTTAACTGTTATTACCGATCGCACAAGATCATTAAAAATGTATAAATTTTGCAATTTAGCCGATTTTTCAGAGTTGTGTCATAATAACTTAAGGTCATATTTTAGTATAAAATACATGTTTGATTACGCAGCTCTTCCTTTTTTTATATATGATTTAATACTATTAGAACAACCCAGAACTCACCGCGGAGAGGTGGCTGAACTTTGAGTTCTACCCACACCCTCCATCCATCCAACCAATGAGGGTTACTGCTTCTACAATATTTAAATTTTTTGTACTTTTAAATTTTAACTTTTGAAAACTATTTTGTACTGCGATTTAGTGGTAAGGTTGATAATGGACCTTGATTTGAATTAGCCCTAATAAATCCATCTCTGGATCGATAGCTACAAATCTTAAGGGATGCCTCCGTTACCAATTTCACACACGGCTCCATTGCTTGCGTGTGATATGGGAAGTAATAATATCCCAATCTTGTTTATTGCCAGATTCAATGAAGGAAGCTATTTCTTCTTTAGTAATTATTCTCATAAGAAGAGGTGGAGTAGATAGTTTGACTACCGTCCACTCAATCAATTCTATATGGTCAGTTATTTCGAAGTTCATGGTAGGAGTAATGAAGTTTACGATATGTTTGCCTTTTGGTTAAGTCTGTCTGGCTTTAAATACTCTTTTTAGCCCCAGCTCTCTAATGTGCCTTCTGTAATCAAAAACCATTGCCATCAATACATTCTCTTCGTAATCAAAGTTAGAGTTCCGTTCAATAACAGGGAAAACTACTTTCTTTTAATATCCAGGTATGTATCGAGAGGTTTCCTTTGCTCTGTTCACACGAGCCATCTAGCATGTGAAAATGGTCCAGTATCCCGGTTTGCTAAGTCATTTGGAAAGTCGCCACTTGTGATTGCTTGACTAATGTCAATAAGGTATCTTTGGTCCTTGCTCAAAATTTATCTATCAACTTGCAGAATTTCACATTCAATTGTTTGGAAATGCAGTTTGGAAGCTTTCCATAACCATTCATATTAGTCCAATTGGCCCACTAAATGATTTTTGGCCACTTGTTTCACCACCTAAATACTGAAAAATATGACAAAGTAATTCAATGAAATGAAGTAACCCAACTGCCCACTGCAGCGGGTGTCATTGGTGTTTTACGAGCTTTCTAATAGTGCAACCTTTCCATCTAATGTTGATGTTCGTGCCATCACACCAAACTAACTCTAAGAACTCTAATGATACTCCTTGATCAGAGAGAAAAGATAGTATGGAGACCACTATATCTTTATCAGACCCGGAGCTTGGAGAAACATAACTCAAATACACAAAAGCCGGTTCTTTTATTAGAGAATGGTGTTCCGCTATAACTGTCCGACAGTACTCCTTCGATTCAATCATTTCTGTTACTATGGTATTGTCTACCCTTCCGTCAAAGTATAACCGTGTAGCTCACCTAAATCAAGATGGATTTGCTGTAAATCGCTTGTAATATTTTTCTTTTCCCTTTTAATTCTACATCGGTCAATGAACTTAGAAGTATATTCTTCAGTTATAACACCAATGTCTACAAGTACACTTGATGCTATAGCAGCAGCTGTACGGTATTGATCACAATGAAAAGCTGTACTATGGAATTTTACCCTCATTTGCCATGGTGATTTATATTTTTTTGGATGTACTAGGCATGTAATCTTCCTAGTCAACAAATTTCTCCTTGATTGTTGAACTTAGCGTTGCGTCATTTAAAACCTCAACATCTTCACTTTTGGTTTCAATAGGGTTAACATGCTGCCTTTTTAAAGTGCAATTTTGCCTTTCAATTCTAGTGGTCACTTTTATTGTCTTTTTTGATCTAAAGAGCTAATTAAAACTTCTCAAAAATTATCCTCAAGTAATTATTACAAAACTCTGAAAAATAGGCGAAATTGCAAAATTTATACATTTTTAATGATCTTGTGTGATCGGTAATAACAGTTAAAAGCCATAAATATGCATATATAAATAATAAACTATGCTATTTTTAATCATTTTTTGCTACAGCGTTAAAAGTTATTAATTTAATTTAATTTTTTTACAACAAAAAAAAAACAATTTTTTTCATTTTTGTCATTTTTTCAGGTGCTTTGCGGGATCGGAAGATGACGTCCGATTTTAATAATTCTTTTTTTGTTTTTCTTGTACTAGCGTATCGCAACTTTTCCGCACTATTACAACACGAAATTTGGAACTCGAGTTTTTTCGCACCACCCTAATATATAACCCATTACCCATCACTCCAATAGTCCCCGCCATCCCTCCACCTCACCTCACATAATCCTAAGATATCTATCCTCCCTTTATCCATTTCCCTTTTGATAATTTCTAACTTCCCCGCCCTCATCATAGTCGGGTCATTCCACGTCAAATCACCCAGAAATTTTGAAAATGACACCCACCGACTCGGATTTTAATGAAATTTTTGTCACTAGCTGCTATCACCTATCTAATGACCAATGTAAAATATTTCCTCTCTCACTCTCATAGTTTGCAAGATATGAGGAGTCGAAGTTTGAGATGTTGGCTCAGAAGTGGTGCTCGTGGGAGTCAAATTCCAGAGTGCAGGGCACAGGGTAAAAATTCATAACTCAGAAACCAAATAATACATTTGAATGAAATTTTGACCCCTTGTCTATAGAAGTACATAGCTTCCATAGTAATGTCTTTTATTCCCCTTGCATTGTTATGTTAGCCAAAATGATGTCAACAGTTGTTAATTAGCCGATTTTTTTAGCTCAAAAACATTACTTCATATTTTCAGAATTACCAACAAAAGGCAGAGCAGTAAACTCATCCAATTTTTTTTTAAATTGAAGGTTAATATGTGCTCCAATATACTTTGAAATAAAAATGGTGGTGTTTTGACTGCCACTATGAGTATTTCAGGTTTTACTTTTTTTTCTGCCTCCGTGAGAGGGATTTTCGGCACGTACTGTAAGGTATTGAGTATAAGTGTATCCATACCTTCATGAGGATATGTTTGAAATAATGGTGAGTAAATCTAAGACCAAACATGTAGTGAAATGTATGTGGCTCTTGTTCATACAATTTTTAAGAACAATACTTGGCTTGTGGCAGCTGAGGGGAAAAGAGTCCGAATGGCTCAGAAATGTAAAATGATGCTCTTATCCTGGAATTTATCCATTTTTCAAGTGTTTAGTTTGTGGAAAAAATGGTATCAGCATACATTAGACTCTCACTGTGCATTAGAGGATAAAAGGAAATACTAATTTAAATAAAATTATTTAAAAAATACACTTCAATCATGAAACTTACTTTCAAAGAGAGGTGAAATGAGCCCGGTTGAACTGCTGTTGTACAAAGTCAGCCTCACTTTCACTGAAGAAGTACATTCTTCCAGTACCTTTGGTGATGGGAGGGCTGACCGAACAAATGATGTTGCTTATGGGTACATAACAGACATCTTCTCTCTCCTGTGAAGGCCAGTGAAATGATCTGGCTGGGCCATAAGGGTGCATAAATTTCACTTTCACATCATGTTCTTCCTCATGTTTAGACATCACTAATCCAAAAAACCAGTGGTCATCGTAAGTACATGCAATGTATGAGTTTGTTAAGATCTGTGAAAACTTAATTGCAGGCGTTGGTTGGTTATTAGTAAAACAAAATGTGATGCTGAAATTTTCATCAGAACTTATCCTCTTTGCTCCAATGGTAGTTTTAGATAGAGGGGTGAAGTGGTGAAATCCACGTGTGCCTGGAATGGATTTTGCTTTGTAGAATCTGGATTTAAGTTGTTGTCGGGCTTCTGAAATTGTCTCTTTTTTAACCAACCAGAACTTTATATTTTCTACTCTAGACTTGCAGAAGTTAGTTATTTTTTCCACAGAGTTTAAGGCATCTCCTGAACATCTCTGGAGGCTCTCTCGGGTAACTAAACGCTTTACAGTACCACCAATTCCATCACATGGGGATTTTCCATGGCTTGTAGCAAAGAATGTCCATGATGCCAGTAAGGAGAAGTCCTGGTAATGCTTGCAAAGATTGAGAAAATTTTTGCAGTTCTTGTACTGTCCTGCACAACCATCACTAAAGTAATTCAATCTTTTGACTAAAGTAAAATTTTCTTTAACAAAGCAAGATATTATTCTTTGGGTTTCATAAACAAAGGCTACATCATGCTCCAAATCATCTGACAAGATACATAAACTAGAAATAATAAGCTGTTTCGTCAGGTGATCTCGAGTATAAATCACAACAGGGTGTACCGTACAACTATCACTTGTCCAGTGATACCCTTGTGCCTCATCTTGGATAACATAAGAGTAGTTCTCACTGAAGTCAAGGAGAACAACTGCTTCATGGGGTCCAAGATTTTCTTTCATTTGCTTAAGGTAGTTTGCCTGTGCCTTCGTAATAAATGAATGGGGCACCAGTTTTTCCACTCTTTCAATTAAAGTTGATAGGTACTCATCAAATGTCGCAGTGAAGTTTACCAGTTGAGATCTGTCACTGGATACCCACTGACTGTATGAAACTTCATCTCCGGGGTCACATTCTTCAAACTTTTTCAGCAGCAAGCTTTTCAATTTTTCAGGTGAAGGACACTGAGAGCAATGTCGCAGCATACAGTCCCTATTGTTTCTAGAGCACACTAAATAACCAATTAGGTCATGGCTTGTTTCCTCTATATTACAGGCACTAAGCAGTAGGTTGACATTTGGATGAATTGTGCAAACGCACACTGAATGCGTTCCCGGAGATCCTGCTAATACACACCATTTTGGACGTAGGTTGCAGAATTTAGAAAAGCCAATTTTAATATTGGGGAAGTCAAATTTAAAAGCGGAATACAATTCCTTCAAGTTAGCAAGTAATAATCTCTTCTGAACATGTACATTTTTGGAGATACTAACAGAATCTTTCTTTCCAGGCATCATTCTAGAGTAATCATCACTTTCATAGAAAGTCCTAACTAATTCTAATGTTTCATTGCTGATTGCCTTCCCTTTCCTCAATTCAGGTGCAGCTAATATTCCTTTTTCTCTGAAAAGTTCTCTCGCTTGGCGGGCAGTGTACTCACTCACATGAAACTCTTCCATTACCTTCTTCCTGCTCCATGAAGTTGGTACCAATGTCAACAGTTGTACCTTTCCTTGATGAGTGCTTGATGTGTCAACTTTTTGTTTGATTAAGTCTATGAGCACATCCATATCATGAACTTTCTGAAGTAGTTCTTTTGGCAGTTTTGGGTCATCCTTTTCTGGGGATAACTCTTTATCAAGAACTCTTTTAACTTTCCTTTTAAAATTACTGCATGCTGACTCTACTTTCCTTTTAGCGTAGGCTGATCTTCTGTGAGATGATATGCCATGATATTTTAAAGGTGACTCCCCTATATCTTGCAGCGTTCTGTTAAGTAGCTCAGTTGATTTTTCTTGGGATACTGTTGTTTCAAAATTCAAAATACTCTCGTTGCTGTCACTATCTACTGCTTCAACACCAGAAAGCTCATTTCCAAACCTGGAGTGTTTTTGTACTTTCTCCCTACATGGCTGGCATATTTTCATTCCTGGTACTAATTTCCGAAGAGTTGGGATTTTACAGGCCTTTTCTGCAAATTCAAGACTTACATTTCTCAGTGATTTTGATATTTTCTTCTTGTGGCTGTTAAAAGGATCAAGACAATATATTTGGTAGGTTTCATATTTTTTCAAATAGTATATTCTGTGATGTTCGCAGACATTGGATAGGACTTCACCAGGTACCCCACTTCTGAGAGATAACAGCTGTTTTTCAAGCTTACTCATGATCTCAATTTTGTTCAGTCGCACCGCTGGTGTGTAGCTTTTCTTGTGGCAATCAGATCCAGTTTTTTTTCCAATGCTGCACAGTTCAACAATTTGCTCATTTTGAAACATAGCGGAGACAATAACCTTTTTTAATGTCGAAGTTCACAATGAGCAGCTTCGCCTAACTCATAGCACACACGATTAATGTTCAGATAAAAATACACTGATCTTACACTCAGAATAAACTTGGACACCCATGGAGCACCTTCACACAAGAAGACTTGGCAGGAGACTGAAAGTGGTACCCTAGATTCCCCCCACCAGGAGAAACTCAGTGCCGTGGGATAGCAACCTTAGGGCATTTCCCACGATCCTGAAGTGCTGAATGGAGGGGGATAGCGGATCGTGGGAAATGCCCTAAGGTTGCTATCCCACGGCACTGAGTTTCTCCTGGTGGGGGGAATCTAGGGTACCACTTTCAGTCTCCTGCCAAGTCTTCTTGTGTGAAGGTGCTCCATGGGTGTCCAAGTTTATTCTGAGTGTAAGATCAGTGTATTTTTATCTGAACATTAATCGTGTGTGCTATGAGTTAGGCGAAGCTGCTCATTGTGAACTTCGACATTAAAAAAGGTTATTGTCTCCGCTATGTTTCAAAATGAGCAAATTGTTGAACTGTGCAGCATTGGAAAAAAAACTGGATCTGATTGCCACAAGAAAA
Organism: Ischnura elegans; assembly: GCF_921293095.1. Taxonomy (NCBI): domain Eukaryota; kingdom Metazoa; phylum Arthropoda; class Insecta; order Odonata; family Coenagrionidae; genus Ischnura; species Ischnura elegans. Next base: position 1,278,743 of record NC_060259.1, on the reverse strand, counting down.
GCTACACACCAGCGGTGCGACTGAACAAAATTGAGATCATGAGTAAGCTTGAAAAACAGCTGTTATCTCTCAGAAGTGGGGTACCTGGTGAAGTCCTATCCAATGTCTGCGAACATCACAGAATATACTATTTGAAAAAATATGAAACCTACCAAATATATTGTCTTGATCCTTTTAACAGCCACAAGAAGAAAATATCAAAATCACTGAGAAATGTAAGTCTTGAATTTGCAGAAAAGGCCTGTAAAATCCCAACTCTTCGGAAATTAGTACCAGGAATGAAAATATGCCAGCCATGTAGGGAGAAAGTACAAAAACACTCCAGGTTTGGAAATGAGCTTTCTGGTGTTGAAGCAGTAGATAGTGACAGCAACGAGAGTATTTTGAATTTTGAAACAACAGTATCCCAAGAAAAATCAACTGAGCTACTTAACAGAACGCTGCAAGATATAGGGGAGTCACCTTTAAAATATCATGGCATATCATCTCACAGAAGATCAGCCTACGCTAAAAGGAAAGTAGAGTCAGCATGCAGTAATTTTAAAAGGAAAGTTAAAAGAGTTCTTGATAAAGAGTTATCCCCAGAAAAGGATGACCCAAAACTGCCAAAAGAACTACTTCAGAAAGTTCATGATATGGATGTGCTCATAGACTTAATCAAACAAAAAGTTGACACATCAAGCACTCATCAAGGAAAGGTACAACTGTTGACATTGGTACCAACTTCATGGAGCAGGAAGAAGGTAATGGAAGAGTTTCATGTGAGTGAGTACACTGCCCGCCAAGCGAGAGAACTTTTCAGAGAAAAAGGAATATTAGCTGCACCTGAATTGAGGAAAGGGAAGGCAATCAGCAATGAAACATTAGAATTAGTTAGGACTTTCTATGAAAGTGATGATTACTCTAGAATGATGCCTGGAAAGAAAGATTCTGTTAGTATCTCCAAAAATGTACATGTTCAGAAGAGATTATTACTTGCTAACTTGAAGGAATTGTATTCCGCTTTTAAATTTGACTTCCCCAATATTAAAATTGGCTTTTCTAAATTCTGCAACCTACGTCCAAAATGGTGTGTATTAGCAGGATCTCCGGGAACGCATTCAGTGTGCGTTTGCACAATTCATCCAAATGTCAACCTACTGCTTAGTGCCTGTAATATAGAGGAAACAAGCCATGACCTAATTGGTTATTTAGTGTGCTCTAGAAACAATAGGGACTGTATGCTGCGACATTGCTCTCAGTGTCCTTCACCTGAAAAATTGAAAAGCTTGCTGCTGAAAAAGTTTGAAGAATGTGACCCCGGAGATGAAGTTTCATACAGTCAGTGGGTATCCAGTGACAGATCTCAACTGGTAAACTTCACTGCGACATTTGATGAGTACCTATCAACTTTAATTGAAAGAGTGGAAAAACTGGTGCCCCATTCATTTATTACGAAGGCACAGGCAAACTACCTTAAGCAAATGAAAGAAAATCTTGGACCCCATGAAGCAGTTGTTCTCCTTGACTTCAGTGAGAACTACTCTTATGTTATCCAAGATGAGGCACAAGGGTATCACTGGACAAGTGATAGTTGTACGGTACACCCTGTTGTGATTTATACTCGAGATCACCTGACGAAACAGCTTATTATTTCTAGTTTATGTATCTTGTCAGATGATTTGGAGCATGATGTAGCCTTTGTTTATGAAACCCAAAGAATAATATCTTGCTTTGTTAAAGAAAATTTTACTTTAGTCAAAAGATTGAATTACTTTAGTGATGGTTGTGCAGGACAGTACAAGAACTGCAAAAATTTTCTCAATCTTTGCAAGCATTACCAGGACTTCTCCTTACTGGCATCATGGACATTCTTTGCTACAAGCCATGGAAAATCCCCATGTGATGGAATTGGTGGTACTGTAAAGCGTTTAGTTACCCGAGAGAGCCTCCAGAGATGTTCAGGAGATGCCTTAAACTCTGTGGAAAAAATAACTAACTTCTGCAAGTCTAGAGTAGAAAATATAAAGTTCTGGTTGGTTAAAAAAGAGACAATTTCAGAAGCCCGACAACAACTTAAATCCAGATTCTACAAAGCAAAATCCATTCCAGGCACACGTGGATTTCACCACTTCACCCCTCTATCTAAAACTACCATTGGAGCAAAGAGGATAAGTTCTGATGAAAATTTCAGCATCACATTTTGTTTTACTAATAACCAACCAACGCCTGCAATTAAGTTTTCACAGATCTTAACAAACTCATACATTGCATGTACTTACGATGACCACTGGTTTTTTGGATTAGTGATGTCTAAACATGAGGAAGAACATGATGTGAAAGTGAAATTTATGCACCCTTATGGCCCAGCCAGATCATTTCACTGGCCTTCACAGGAGAGAGAAGATGTCTGTTATGTACCCATAAGCAACATCATTTGTTCGGTCAGCCCTCCCATCACCAAAGGTACTGGAAGAATGTACTTCTTCAGTGAAAGTGAGGCTGACTTTGTACAACAGCAGTTCAACCGGGCTCATTTCACCTCTCTTTGAAAGTAAGTTTCATGATTGAAGTGTATTTTTTAAATAATTTTATTTAAATTAGTATTTCCTTTTATCCTCTAATGCACAGTGAGAGTCTAATGTATGCTGATACCATTTTTTCCACAAACTAAACACTTGAAAAATGGATAAATTCCAGGATAAGAGCATCATTTTACATTTCTGAGCCATTCGGACTCTTTTCCCCTCAGCTGCCACAAGCCAAGTATTGTTCTTAAAAATTGTATGAACAAGAGCCACATACATTTCACTACATGTTTGGTCTTAGATTTACTCACCATTATTTCAAACATATCCTCATGAAGGTATGGATACACTTATACTCAATACCTTACAGTACGTGCCGAAAATCCCTCTCACGGAGGCAGAAAAAAAAGTAAAACCTGAAATACTCATAGTGGCAGTCAAAACACCACCATTTTTATTTCAAAGTATATTGGAGCACATATTAACCTTCAATTTAAAAAAAAATTGGATGAGTTTACTGCTCTGCCTTTTGTTGGTAATTCTGAAAATATGAAGTAATGTTTTTGAGCTAAAAAAATCGGCTAATTAACAACTGTTGACATCATTTTGGCTAACATAACAATGCAAGGGGAATAAAAGACATTACTATGGAAGCTATGTACTTCTATAGACAAGGGGTCAAAATTTCATTCAAATGTATTATTTGGTTTCTGAGTTATGAATTTTTACCCTGTGCCCTGCACTCTGGAATTTGACTCCCACGAGCACCACTTCTGAGCCAACATCTCAAACTTCGACTCCTCATATCTTGCAAACTATGAGAGTGAGAGAGGAAATATTTTACATTGGTCATTAGATAGGTGATAGCAGCTAGTGACAAAAATTTCATTAAAATCCGAGTCGGTGGGTGCCATGCCTGGGTGAACTGACATGGAATGACCCAGTCCTCACATTCCACGTCCCTACATTTATAGCCAACTTCTTCTACTCCATATTCTTGGTCTTCTTTTCTTCTTTCTTCATTGCTGCTGCTGATGATAATGATGGTGATGATGATAAGTTTCTGCAAGGATTTCGCATGTTGGCGACCCCGAGGACCATGCCGACCTCGCTGTCGTGCCCAACACCCGCCCTTTGCCGACGGGTCCCGGGTGATGAGATTCCGAGGCTCATTTGGTTGTGCTCCATGTTTTCAGGGAAGAGATAGTTGGTAGGGTTTCCCACTTCCTTTCCAACAGCGTTTTTCACGTAACACCATCACGTGGACTACCTTTCGTCTGATTCCTACCCTTCGACCTATCTGGCATGGGTGGCCCTACCGGGAATAATTTAGAAGTAATCCCACCAGTGCAGCTCTAGGGGTCATAGGAACGCGCAAGCCTTTCCACCGTGACAAGGTTGTAGCCCAAGGGAAAGGCTACGGTATTACAATAAGTCAAAAATGATTCAAATCGGTTCCGCCGCTCATTATTTATAAATGCTGTAACCAATGTTCATTGTGAAATATGATTTTATGCTTTCCCAGCAAATAATGTGGGTAAACCCTTCTCGGGATTCCCACCGGGTTAATATTTTTATAACGGCCAACGTTTCAAGTACCGTCTCAGCACTCATCATCAGGGCTGAATGTTATTTATTTCAAATAAATGTTCAATGATTGCTAGGCGGTGCGAAGTTCGCCGGGTCAGCTAGCATAAAAACAAACTAAGCCCTTTATAAACTATGAGTATCTAATTATGACAGTAAATACGCTGAAAAAATTTTCAAAAGAAAAATATTAGCTTCGGTGGGGATGCGAACCTAAGACTCCAGATCAGCAAACGAACGCTCTAACCACTCATTCATGCCACGAATTACTAATAAGTGGGAATGAAAGATATCCTTGGTTTTGAAGTGGTAATCATGGGAACAGGACCTGAGAACCGTGAACCATGGAACAGCGAACTAAAGAAAAGCACGTGGTTCAGAAACAACTTCATCGATAACTCAGAACCAGTCTTGAACTTCTGAGCTATGGAAGAGCAGAGGAGCACGCGGATGAGTCCAGCCTTACGCGGACAGATAATTGGCATGGTGGAGGGCGGTAAAACAGTTGCCCAAGTAGCTGGCCAGCTCAATTTGTCCCGGAGTACCGTGTATTACTGGGCACGGCATTTTAGGGAAGGCGACGAATCCCTGAAGGACGGGCGAAGAAGCGGCAGACCTTGGTCCACCAACGATTTGGAGGACAACAGGATTCGCCATATGATTGAGGGTAAACCTCTGTGTTGTTGGAGTAGCTGCGATTTCCAGGGAGGCGCTATTTGGTTGTAGCTACGCAACAATTAGAAGGCGGGTGATTGCGCATGGCATACAACACCACAAATCTGCCCTAAAGCCTTTCTTAACTGAGCAGCAGAAGCATTCGAGGTTGTTTTCAGCAGAAATAATTTAGTAAACGACCAGGTTTTTGGGACTTAACTATTTTCACGGACGAAAAAACTTTTTGCAGCAATCAGGAAGGAAGAATAGAACTGTGGAGGGCAAAAAATACATGGTATGAAAACATTTCTTTCATTTCTTAAAATGCTAATATTTATTTCTATTGTTTTGTCAATCATGATAGAACTGATTAATGCAACATGAACATATTATGTTCATAGATACGATCAGCGGCACATCCTTACAAGGAATAACTCAGGACGCCTCAGCAAAAGTAATTGGGGTGCAATGACGGCTGCAGGGCCTGGGCCTATAGTTTCCGAGACTGAATGCAGAGGAGTACGTGGGTATCCTGACGAACCATCTTCTGCCGTATATTGAAACGGTCATTCTGCCTGGCGAGGAAGTGACTTTCATCCAGGACAATTGCCCAATCCATAGGGCAAATATCGTTTCTAATTTTTTTGAGGAGCATCCACGGATTCATATTTTGCCATGGCTATCTAAATCCCCAGACTTGAATCCCATAGAAATCCTTTGGAGTGTAGTGGTGAGAGAATGGGACATTGGGAATGAGCGCAATATGGGTGCGCTAGATGGTCATGTGCGCCAAATATGGCATTCGATTGGACGCTGTCCTCAGATGTGCGAGAATTTAGTTCGTTCTATAAGCTCCAAACTTGAGGCGGTCATAGAAAATAATGGCGGTATTACTCGATATTAATTAGATAAAACCAACGCTTACGCTTTCCGAAGAATATTTTGCAAGCTTTGCCATTTTTGTGTTATGTTTTGATTTTCTTTTTACTTTTATTGGTCGATAAAATATTTTACAAAAATTTGCAATTATTTTTTATCTGTATTGTACTGAAAAAAAAACACTGCAATCGAATTAAAAATATTAAAGTTTTCCATAAGTTTTGGGTTCGCAAGTAATTATTTTTGATTATTTATTTTATTATTATTTTCACTTTGAGTCATTTTTATTTGATCATTCGGGGAGAAATGATTGATATCCACAAATTTAACTTACCTGGGATTCATTTTATAATTTGTCATGGTAATAGAATTTACTTCATTCCTTTAGTTTTTGTTTTTCAATATTTAAAGGTTTATCTGTTAAACAATTCCCAGTTAAGTTAGAAAAACTTGAAATTATTTAAGAGTTGTAGTGGGTTATTGAGCTATACGACCCTCTAGCACTTTATGCCTGCTACGGTAAGTGTATAGCATGAGTGGGTAGTTTCACGGAGACAGATTTTCGTCTTGACCAGTGCATAGGTAATTCTCTCAGAGGGCTTTTTTCAAAAATCTGGTGGTGGTGGACATTTTTCTATTGAATATCGTTCCCGTCCTGTGTGGTGTGTGGGTAACACTGCAAGTACAAAATATCTGTCCGTCGCATGTGATGTTCAGACCCTTGGCGCCTTTCGTTAAGAACAAGAGAAAGCCGATGCCAGCTTTCTCTACTCCCTATCTTTTTTTAACGTGCTCTGAACGCGCAATTGAAGTTATTTGTCGTTCGCCTTAACACAGTACTTGAAAGTGGATTCAAATATTGGCAAATTCCTTATTTCCGCAATCTTTAATAATGATATATATGCAGGGGTGCCGACTCATAAAAAAAAATATTGGGGAAGCCCATACTCTATATACTCATACTAGGGGGGTCTTGCCCAGGGAATTTTTATAAATAGTGAGTTTAAAAGTTTAATTTCGAAACTCTATTTCGAATCCCTAGACTGAGGTTTGTGGAGATGAACACTGTGCTTTATCACCCGTCTCAAGAGACGTGTGATGAAGCATGGATGAAGTTTTGGGAAAAAAAAAGGGTTGAATACAGTAACTTTTACTATGGGCATTTTTGGAAAAAAGGGGAAATATATTCAAGCAAATACGGTACTCATTCTTACCCTCACTGACTTTATCTTTGGCTCCATGAATCTGTCCAGGATTCTTGTCAAGCTGGTAAAAATTTTTCACCAGCTCTACTGTGGAGTTTGGAAGTGGTTTCCCAGCACATGGTGATGGCATAGTAGGTATTCCCTTCTCATCAAGTAACTTTTTTGCTTGTCTCACAGTGTAGTCTGAAACATGAAATTCACTCATAATCCTTTTCCTAGACCAAGATAAAGGGGCCAGGGTCAGCGCTTGAATTTTACCCTACCAGCTAACTGTTGGTAATTTATTCTTAATTTTAGTCAGCAGGTCATCCAAGTTGCCTGCCTTTCGCTTGATGAGTTGACTGTCACTCTTCATCACTGCTTAGATTTTCCAGGGATGGATTCACTAATTCCAATGCACCAGACACTTTAGAAACAAGGTGATGCTTAGCCTGTGTTATCTTTCTTTTTCCATATGAATGCCTACTGTGAGAAGACAAAGAATGTAATTTCAAAGGAGAGCAGTCTAAAGCCTCCAAGCTGCAGTTTGCTTCATCTTATTTTCTATCACTCTCCACCAAAGACGTAATTGATGTAAGTTCTTTATCACTTTCGTCAATGCCATTGGAAACAACTTCACTTTTACAAATTTTGGAAATCCTCTTGTCACACCTACAGCAAATTATTTCTCCAGGGTTCACCAGGATGCCCGCTGCTCTCACAGACTTACACTTTTTTTTAGAGGTATGGTCCTCAGAAATTTCCTCACAGGACCTTTATGTATGGCAAATGGGTACAGCATTTAAGCTGATAACACTCGTATTTCTTTAAGTAGCAATGAAGATGAAGAGAGCAAACAGTCAACATTGATGAAATAGGAATATTGCACCGCAGGGCAATTGATTCTCTGTCAGCTAGTTCCTTGAAATAAAAAGTTTTGGCTCTTTTTGTGACATTCAGAACTGTGTTCTTTGCTAACACTGCATAATGCTATCTCTGACATGGCAAGATAGACCTCAATACGAAAAAGGAGATGTTACAATGTAAGCCTAGCTATCAGTCACATTAACATGAGTTACTTAGTCTGAAATTCAACCAGTATATCACTAAGGCAGCACCATATGAACGAGAAATTAATTACAGTAAAATCTTGATTTTACGAAGTCAGTGGGACCAGAAAATTGGCACTTCGTAAAATCGAGTTTCGTAATTTTAAACCTTTTTCATAAGTCACGAAAAAATGTTCGCTTTTGTTTCTTCCGCCCTTTTTTTCGTTACTGTTCTTATTTAAATGTTTTTGGTGGTTATTCTCGGTATTATTCATAGAAAAGGCTTTTTGTTATCGATTTATGCTGTGAAAGATCGTTAAATAATTATACCACCATAAAATTCCCATTTCTCGTTCATACTTCAACATCAACGATCGCTTAAGAAATTCCCGACCAGTTTGGAAAACGTAATCTAATAATGTATTGCAAAGTTTATTATAAGAATTTAATGTTATAAATTTGTGGTTAGGAGCGAATAGCAAATATTAAGTACGCGTAAGATAGATATTTGTTTCCAGCACCCACGGAATTTTAGAGGCAGCCGGCCTAACCGCCATTTATGTCACCCTCTATCGCTCAGTGACGAGAAAAAAAAAGAAAAACGAGGGCCTTAACCCATTTCCATAATAACCTTCGTAAGTTAATATTTCGAGTTACTCCGTATTTTCAGCTGAATGTGCTATCTTTTCAATTAGTCGTTTTCATTGAGATTCAGTCACGATCATAAATTACGTAGGATATCTTCTGGCAAATATTTGAAGTAAATTCTGTTTGAGTTCTCCGTCCGGATACTGTGCTCCATCATCTTTGCAGGCGTTGCTACGAAAGACTTTTTTCTTCATCAGGACCATATTCTTCATACCGGGTGTGAAGTGCTATGTTCATATAGTATTTTTCTCTTCTTTTATGAAGGTTCCAACCGGAAAATGACAGGAGAAACATCTTCCATTATCGGAGAAATAAAGAGAGAATCGTTATTATCCGCATTGATTGTTTTCGTACAAGATATGTTTCCTCATTTCTCAACGTGTGTGAAGTATTGGTTCACTTGCATGAATTCCCAAAAATGACACGCAAAAACCTGTACGTTCACCTCATTTAGTTTTCGTGTTCCTTTCTCCGCCGTATTGAAAGTTATGCAAAGGATCATTGACATAGAGAAAAGATTTTCTTAGCTTTAGCACTAACAAATAGTCGCGCTATAATCGTAAATAAATATAGTGTGGAAAGAGCAAAGAAAATAATTTCAATTGAAACGTCAGCAGAGAAGAAGAGAGACAATTATAAGCACGGCACCATTTCCCCGATAGTGGAAGATACTTCTTGAGCCTCTCTCCGGTTAATAACGTACCCCCGTTGCAGGTAAAGATGAACCATGCCCTTATTCACAGTCGGAGAACGTACCCTGTGGGTGGGGTGAATAAGAGTGGGATGGGGATTGCCTGAGGAAAGAGGAGTGGTCAGCATAACGAGTGGTGAAGGGGGCAGGAGAAAGAAGGGTGGGGAAAGGGCCTTCAGCTCTGCCTCAGTTTACGTTTGGGGGGTGTATTTTTCTACGACGCACTCAAGCTCTGTAACCTAAGGGAGGGAGTGAATGGGAAATGCTGGGGAAGGAGGGGCTTGGGATGCGTAGGGTGGGTGTCAGCAATATCAGCAGAAGGCCGACTATTTACGAGTAGCCTGAAAAATAAGTTGGTGGTCGATGAAGCCCAATACTTAAGATATTTAAGTTGTTTATTCAGAAAGGCTTTTATATACACGAAAAGATATTACTAAAAAAAGCTGTTATTTTTTTTCTTTTTGCCCTTCTCCATCGCTGCTTCCAAAATAGTTTCTCACTTGCATAAATGGGAATGAAATTGGGGACCTAACTCATTAGCCAGATCAATGTATCTTAATGTTTGGAGGGCAGCGTGTACTTCTTTTTTATTTGGTGAAATTACTTCCTCACTTTCATCTTCGTCGTCACTGCTATTCTGACTAGTCCTGGCCGCTGCTTCTTCCGACGATTGCACCGGCGTCCCATTGTTGCAAGCCCAGAGATGATCGTCAAGGGCAATATAATCGTTTGATGTTGCGCGCTGTGCTCTTCCTGCTTTTTCCAAGAATTTTCAAAATCGTCTTTTAAGCCTCTAATCTCCCCCGCGATTTTATCCGCTGCAGCTTCCTGAAGGTATAACGTAACGAATCAACCATAGCCGTGATATTATAGCAGTAGAATTACTAGTAGGGTAGTTGTTTCAATTACCAACCTCGAGAACATCCTCATGATGCGCTATCAAAGGGAATCCGGACGATTTCTAGCAATTTGCTATTGTAGTGGAGGAAATAAAGTACGTCTTTGAACCGTGTTTCTGCGGTGAAAAATGACAATTTTATTAACTTGGCCATTTTAGCAAAGTTAACAAAATCGTTATTTCTCATCGCAGAAACACGGTTCAGAGACGTACTCGAATGCCTGATTGGCAGGAGTACGATGCAAACAATTATTTTTTGATGATGGCATTGATTGATAGATTTTCAAAATGCAGTCTTTTGGGGAGGGAGGCCCCCCGCTCGGAGTTTCATAGAGAGGGGCCAGCGAGGGTGAGCTCGGCGAGGAAAGGGTCCCGGATTAGGGACCCTTCGAAGTGCTTCAGCGAAAAGTAGTCAAGTAGTCTTCGAAGTACGTTCACAGCAGCCTGCCTTGCGAACGTACCACGTACGTTCACAGAAGTGCAAAAGGTTTATTAGGGGTGTACGAAATACCCCGCGCGACATTCCTTACATGTTAAACTACGAAGTATTGTCGATGCGATGTTTACGAATAGGCACGTAAATAGGGGCATTATGTCAGTCGCGATATTTTACTGCACTCCTACTTCCCTAAATTCCCACCGTGAGGTTTTAGGCGAACCCTTTCTCTCCAAAGTTGCACTATCATTTACGATTTCACACTTTTAATGAACCACAGTTGGAAGCGCTGATTTTTTTAGCTACTTACGCCGGCGTTACTAGTTTTGTTGACAAATATTTCGCCATAGTTCGTATAAACGACTGCCTTTCGCTCCTGGGGACCGATCCGAGGTTCGTAAATTCAAAACATTTCGTATATTCGAAGCTTCGTATAGTCGAATAGCGCCATGTATTTACCATAGTCCTTTCGCCGGGACCGCAATATCACTTCGTAAGATCGAAAACTTCGTAAAATCCTGCTTCGTATAATCGAGAGTGTACTGTAACTTCACTTAGACTGAAATTGAAGAAAACTTTCTGATGGCTCTTTTCTGCCTTTACATTTTATACCATACTATTCAGTTACCCATTACCCATGGAAGAGATAGCTTAATAGGAATAGTGGTGGAAGCACGAAATTAGCATTACATAGGGGAGTACATTCACAAGATTGCCTTCGTGTTTCTTGCTCTAAGAGTCAGTAGCATATGCTATAGTGAGAAAATGCATGATCCAATATTGTTTAATCATGAGTATAAGCTTAAATCTCCTCTAAATTGTGTAATATCTATGTGCCTTGAAAAAGAGCCATTGTTTCCCGTGAACATGAATGAGTATTTTTTTTTTAATGAAAGGAACGTTGGACTCACGATTTTTTCATCAGGATCTTTGCTCATGCATTAATGATCACTTTAAACTAAGCTATGAGTCTGTACTTGCATGGCCTTTCCCTGGGGATGCTGACAATGAAAAATAGTGCAAGCGAGATTTTTTTGTAAACTTTATTTTTTTTTCAGCTGAATTACTTCATGCAGTGAATATTTAATGATAATGGTGGGACCATTATGGACCACTTAGCTTAAGAATAAAAATCATGCCTTTTCATCTCACAGGAATGGAGTTATGGATGAAAATAAAAATCACCATTACTTACTCGCTCAATCCATTTCATCTTCATCATTCTTCGGTAGCACAACATTTTGAATGCTTCCACTCCCGACTTCTCTGCTGCTGTCAACGTCCAAGCCTCGTTTCCACAGAGAAACATGATCCATATATAGCTTCTGATGAATTGTTTCCTTACTATGCTTGTATTCTCAGCTGTAAGAAGATTCTTCTTTTTATAGAAAGCCCTCTTTGCCTGTACTATTCTACTGACTATAGAGTGGTTTCCTATTATTTTTTTATTGCCTAAATCAAATTATTACTCCTGGAGTACGTATTTTATGCTTTAAGATTTTTAAATGACGATATCTATTTTTAGCGATTAAATGTGAACTATGGGTGAAGCTGGTGGCGGTAAGCAGGCAGTAATACCTTTTTAAAAAATGCAATTTATTGCCACAAAATGAACTTAAGGCAAACCAAAAACCCTGCCAAAAAGACGACCACGGCACACGGAACAAAGGAGAAGGGGTGAAGGGAATAATTTGGAAAGTGGAAAAGAAAGGGCTCCCAAGCTTACGTAGTTTGGCGAATCTGGCGGCGAGGCAGCCCCAGAGCGGCGTTGAGTTGAGAGGGCACAACATGCCACAACGGGCGAATCCCAAGAAAAGGCCCCGGATCTTCTTGCTCTCCCAAATATATAGGGAGCCCGCAATTTGATTCCTTCCTTCACACGACGGACTGGGACAGTCGACCGGCTAGGGCTACGAAAACTTGGGCTGCGCTCCGCAGTGAGGTTGTACTTCCACTGCTTACAATGGGCCGTTCTCGATGTAATAGAAGCTTCCCACGGATCGGAGCCCCAGTAGACGGCTCAAATGAAAAGTGAAAATTTTCAAGCGCGGGAAAACACAACGGCTAAAAATGAATGCTGGGAAAAGCCTGTGTGACGTCATTCTGGTTCCTGCTGTTGGCGTGTGAGGTGACCTTGGGGCGAGGCTTTGAGCACTAATACGATGCAGGCTGCTAACAGGTAGCAGAGTACCCTGCTAGCAGGCAGCGCTTGGCTTAAATTAAGATTGTTAATACCCTATCAAATGAAGGAAACTCTCTGACATTAGGCAGTTTTAATAGGTGATTATTAAGAGATGTTTCCCTGAGCTCTGTGCCTCATGCATGCATTGATATTATTAAGAGATGTTTCCCTGAGCTCTGTGCCTCATGCATGCATTGATAATGTCAGACGATGTAAAACTCCTATTTGCTCGTATAGAAACTAGGTGCCTGTGACGTCACGTGGAATGGCATGGCATGGGCGCCAATCTGGCCTTTTTCATATGAGGTTAAAATTGACCATTGCAATTCGTCTAAACTGAAAATTCTCAAACCAAATATATTGTATTTCCACTGCTAATGGTGGGTAACGAATCGCAATCAATGCCTTTCGCTTTCTTTGATGAAGGAAACTATCCTATTTCTTGCTTCGTCCATCGTTGGTAATTCGGCTTCCCAAGTAGGAAAACTCTTATGGGTGACTATATGCTTCAGCTGATGGCAAAATATGGTGATTGGTATTGTATTGTGTGGATTTATGAGTCCTGATCTCACACGACACTTCGAAGTAAGGGGTATTAACTTTGACAGTGGACTCTGCTGTGGTTTTGAGGATTTATTGGAGGCCTGACCTCTCTCTCTCCACTGATCATCATTTCCTCTCTTCTTTTGTTTTCTTTCAGCTGGAGCACAGTCCATTCAGCTTGGATCTAGAGGGCATTGCCGCAGAAGATGAACTACGAGTGAAGGTGCGCAACTCTTTCCAATGGCATGATGGAGCGATTTCCAGTGTTCTTTATTGTTATGTACGTTGTACCGAAAGTAAGGTTCCCATATTTTTTACAAACAGAAAAATTTGTTAATTGCTATCAATTTTTACATCGTCGAAAAGCTTACACTTCTGCCTATTTTTCAACGTAGTCTCCATTTTTTTCAACACACTTTTGAAGATGGTACTCCAGCTTCTGTGTCTCTAAGTGGAAGAAGTCTCCCAGCAACCTGTTGAGGAAGCATGTGTCCTCTGATAGGACTTCATCGTCGCTCTTGAAGCATTTGCCACCTAAGTGTTTTGTTTTGGGGGTGTAATGGAACACCCACGTCTCATATCCCATAACGAGAGACTCCAGCAACTTCTCCTTGTTGCCTCCCCCCTCACATTGTTGAAGAAATTTGCGAACACGGTCTAGGTGTGTTCCGTCTGTTAGCATCCGGGTGAGCACACATCTTGAGATAACCCAACATTTCTTTTGAAGTTCTTTCAATTTTGCTGTTGGAAGTTTCAGGAATGCGTTCAACAAGTTCATGGACAGAGACCCTCTGATTGTTGAGCAGCTCACCTTTAATCTTCTGGACATTTGCATCCAAAACCGGCGGTCTTCCACTCCGTTCTTCATGGCAAAGTTCCATGCGACCCTCAGCAAAAGCCGTGCACCATTGGAGGACCTGCTGAACAGACATGCACTCTTCACCATAAACTTCAGTCAGTTGCCGATGAATCTCCACTGGCGTTACCTTCCTTGCATGGAGAAATCGAATTACTGCTCGATCCACACTTGGTGGGAACAGGGATCAACGCTTTCATTGTTGATGGTTGCTTAGCCAATAATGAGCAGCACAGTGAATCGCAGATGGGTGGACTTGAGATTAGGGGAACCACTGCACACGGCACTGTTGTGGGATTTAGCCTAGCACCTTCCCTCAGCGTTGAAGCTCATTGGGGACCTTACTTTTGGTACAACCCTCATATTATTATTATTGTTATTTTTCTTTTTTCCCTCTGGCTATCTTGCAAGGTTTGTTCACAGTAAACGGACCAGGTCAAGTTCAACTATGTTTTGTTATTAGTTCAGTTATTATTCTATTGAAAGGAACCGTCAGACAATATGACGGGTGTCCAGGGTGACTGATTTTTGTGTTTTTGGTAGTGTTTTCTCCAAGTTTAGCTTCTTTAGCTGGTGTAAAACTTTGCATGGTGTGATTCCTGTTGTTGTTATTTCTATTGGGCATGTATCTACTGACTGCATCTTCTGCAAGGCTTTGATCTCTGCTGCAAGTTCTGCATATGTATTAATTTTGGTGGAGTGTGCTTGCTGTACATAATGGCTTAAGGGAATTGTCACATATATGAGGGCAGTGTGCTATTTTATTTTGTCTATTATAACTGTCTGGTCTATTGTTTTTAATGGCTCGGTCAGTTCTGATTTCTGCATTCCAGTATAACTTGCACTCATCGTTTTCCATAACATCAGGTGGATGGTATGTTTTTGTAGTATGGTGCATCAGTGTCCTGGATTCTATTTTTTCTTGCCAGTTCTTGGTGCATGATTTTGGCTACATTGTCATGTCTACTGGTATTCATTTGCAGCTAGGGCCGTGCAACTTCCCATAATATGCTCTATTGTCTCGGATTGTTTCTTACATCTTCTGCATTGATCGCTCGTAACATTTTCTTTAAATGTGAACTTTCTCTAGTTCTTCGTCAATATTTTACGATCTTGAATAGCCCTCATAAATCCGACTGTTTCCCCATATATTCCCTTGTTTCAACCATATATTTGAAGCCTCTTTATCTACGTGTGGCATGTTTAATTGAGGAGGATGGTGCCCATGAAGTTATTTACTTTTCCATTCATCGATTAGTTGTTTTTTAGTTTGAATCGGGATGTCTAATTCATGGTTGCTTAGATGTAGTGGTGTGTTGTGATATTATTATTATTATTATTGAAGTATTTTACCGAGTAATGTAGGTTTTCCATGGGGTATTTTGCCTATCACCACAGTCTATCTCCAGTCCCTTCACGAACTTACCTCTTCATTTCAAAATGAGACCTACTCCCTTTCATTCTATCTAAAAATCCTGTTCTTTTCCTTCCCCTCCCTCGTTTACCTAACATTATTACTACTTACCTACTTTCCCTCTATAACACTATTATCAATATCCCCTCCCCACTTCGTACGCTCTGTATATTCTGTCTCCTGCATATCTCATCTCAAAGCTACCTCTCCTCACCCAGCCCTGCACTAGCTCATAGCTATCTGGTTCCTTTCCCACGAATGTTTGCTGAATCACTGTGAAGGGTTACGTCTCGGAAGTCAGGGGAAAAGGATAAATAAGGAAACTGACCGGGTAAAACAAAGGAAACTCGCCACCCTATGGCGAGTATTTATTACGGTAAATACAAATGAAACAGGAAAGTGGCAGTGGCGGTGGTGGAGTTAGTGGTAGGAGGACGGGGATAGAGAGTTAGGTTACCGCCAGGCACCAGGGATGACTGGAAGACAGCAGCCCGAGCTGCAGCAAACGATGGCTCAAGGTATGAAGCAGAAACAGTGCCGCCTCGTCCCCGGGAAGGCCTATTACAGGGTTCACACTCAACCGTGAAAAGCCGTGAATTTCATCTACCATGAAAAAACCTGGAAATAGCCATGAAATTCGTCATGAAATCTTAAAAACCTCTCAAACTTGATTTTAGATCTATGATTGATGGATCAAAAGAAAAATAAGTCAGTCACTTGCAGATACTGTCCACGCATTGATCTGCACACATACCGTATAAGCTTGTGCAAGAGGCGCACACGTGTAAGAGGCGCACCCTTATTTTGAGGATCGAAGCTATAAAGAAAAAAAATTTGCGACATTTTTTTTATCCTATCGTGCGGTGTTGCAGATGTATGCCTGGAATTTCGGCAGTTATCAAAATGTCCTCTTTCAGTACTATTTGAAAGAGGAAATTTTGATAACTGCGGCGGCATAAGAGGGAGTAGAAAGAGTTCCGATTCTCTCTTTGCATACGCCATCGCTCTACGTTGCTTGTCCTACTCACGAACAATTTTGTTTAAAAGCTCTCGCAGGAGTATTGCAATAGAATTGCAGCCGTGGAAAATTTTAAGGCAAAACACGACAGGCAAATGGCATGAGCTTTCCCAAGAGATTGAACAACAATCGGGGCAATCTCAGCGCCGTAGGATAATAACCACGTCATAGATTTAAGGCCCCTTGCACACGCACCGATTTTGGACGGCCGGTAAAATATCGGCCGTCCACATTCCAATAGTGAACAATGGGAGAGCATTGGAGCTTGCACACGTACCGACAACACGCCGGCACCGGCAAAATACCGGTTAGCTGCCGGCTATTGTCACTGTGGATCGCCGACGCCGGCTCAAAAACTTAGCAACGTATCGTTTGACCGGTAAAAATCCGGCGTGTGTGCAAGCATCGCTTCGCCGGTAAAATATCGGCCAATATTTTACCGGCCATCCAAAATCGGTGTGTGTGCAAGGGGCCTAACGGAACTACACTCGGCTCTCCATCAGCTAATGCCTCTGCCGTTTTTTTTCCTTTCTGAGACTCCACAGGAAAATATCAAGTTACAGGGGAACAATGGAAACGTGTTTCATCCCTACCCCATTCCACCAACTGACCTTTTTCGGTCTACCAGGTTCAATTCCCCGAGTTTCTGGAGGTCAAATGCTACATGAGTCACCTTCTGAGCTCGAAGATATCTCGATATCTTTCAGCAATTGTATGACACGCACGAGGTTCTAAAAAGAATTAGACCTAACGCGACGTATATCTTACAGCATTTAAGTTTTTTGAGCTCTAATTGATTGACACAAAGATTTATAGCTAAAATAAGGCTACTAATATTCAACATAGTCCAAACAGCACAATTTCGGAAGAAACAAGCGTAGCATAAGCGCATTCAAACAAGACGAGACGGACTGGAAACTCAGGCAACGCAAACTGCGTATATCACATTGCTGCGCCTTCGCCCCTTCGCTTTAAAGGCAACGACGTCACATGCAAGATCGGATGTGTTCTTCCCTGGCTCCTTCGCTCGTAGCTTTAAATACGGAGGGGAGGGAGCCCTCTTCCCCTCGACCTCTCCTTCAGCGCTCTTCACTTATAAGCATTTCCGATTTCTTCTATCCACCATTATGTCCAACAATGAGCACACTCGATCGAATTTTTTCAACCGCAGGTTTTGACACCAATATTACTATATGCAGTATAAATTCCGCGGGATGCCCACTCGTGGCAATAAATTTAGCGCGCGCTCCGGAGCGAATCACCTCGCGCGATCTTTTCAATGTTCACCTCTGGGGTACCGACGTGACGGCGCGATGCTTGCAAGAAATTCAAACAGGAGCATTTTAAAAATACGTCACTAAGGGAGAAACTCCCCTGCCTGCCGCTTGATTTTGACCCAGGGTTTCAGATGACTGACTCACGCTGAAAACCAAGGCCACTCAGTTCCCCTTGAACTTGCAACCGGTGAAGGGGAGGGGGGGAAGATAAGAAGTTTGTGTAAGAGGCGCACCCCCATTTTCGGCTGCAATATCTGGGAAAAAAGGTGCGCCTCTTACACGCGCTTATACGGTATATTCGAAGCACAAATATTGGTCCGTGTGTCATGATGAGACACAGACCCTAAGGCTGTGATTGGATGACCTTTAATCAAAGTGATCATTAACCCTGGCGAGATATCAGACACCTCTTCCCTTCCCTGTCACCCTTCATTTTCTCACTCACAACCTTTAGCCGACCCTAAATTTTGCTAACGATAGGCGATGTCATTAGAGCACTTTCATTGCTGCGTTTTGCATTCCCAGCGTTTATCACGTTTGCTATATTTTTAGTTAACGTGCTGCCAGTGATTTTTATGAGATCAATATTTCTTCCTAAAATGGCTTATCAAACAGACCGTGAATTTGATGCAATTTAGACCATGAAAACCTGAAAAAAACCGTGAATTTTATAATTCAGTTAGAGTGGGAACCCTGTTATATAGGCCCCTATTGCTGGGGGGTGTTTACTGGAAAATGGTACAGTGTAACCGAAACTAGTCGGCAATAAAGTGTGTGTTTTTGTAGAAAAGCTAAGAAATTTCCTTCCAAACATTAAATATGGAATTCTACAAAGTAAAGGCCTCAACAATTCAGTGCATATTAATATCTGAGTTGAATAAGAGTATTCTACCGATTAAGGTAGGTTTGCATGGAGTACTAATGAAGTGATCTGGGAGCCTTCCTTTCCTTCTATTACCGCCTTCTTCAATTCACTATAAGGCCTACTCCCCTTCAATCTATCCAAAAATCCTACTCTTTTCCTTCCCCTCCCTCGTTTCCCTAACATTCTACCCTCTAGCACCTTTTTCAACATCCCCTCCCCGCTGAGTACTCCCTCCATCCATACCTTCTGTCTCCTCCGTATCTCATCCAAAAGCTGCCTCTCCTCACCCACCATATCCAGCACTTCGTCGTTCCTTTTCCTCTCCGTCCATTTCACCCTCTCCATTCTTCTCCATACCCACATCTCGAATGCCTCCAATCTTCTCTCGTCTTCTTTCCTCAGTGTCCATGTTTCGGCACCATAGAGAGCTACACTCCAAATCAAACTCTTCACTAACCTTTTCTTTAACTCCTACACAACGATCCTCTCAGAAGCTCCTTCCTGTTCATGAATGCCTCCTTCGATAATGCTATTCTCTTTCTTATGTCCTTACTACTGTGTCCGTTTTCCTCTAATGTGCTGCCCAAATAGTTAAACTGCTCTACCTGTTCAAGTTTTTCCCCACCTACTTTGATGTTGAGTCTCACATTCCTCGCTCGCGATACTTTACAAAACCACATTACCTTAGTCTTCTTGTGATTAATACTCATCCCATACTCCTCGCACCGCTCGTGTAACGCATCCACAAGAGCCTGTAATCCCCTCGCTGACTGACTAATCAGCGCCTGATCATCCGCGAACCTTACCGATTTCAACATCATTTCTCCCACTTTCACTCCAGCTTCCAACTCGTCCCATGCTTCTCTTACCATCTCCTCAGGATATACGTTCAAAAGCAGCGGCGATAGAGGACAGCCTTGCCTTACACCTCGGCCAATGCTTGCCCACCCAGATTCCTCGCCCGCTACCCTCACTTGCGCAGTCTGGGCCATATAAAGATTACGAATCAGTCGTCTATCCCTCCAATCTACACCTATTCTCTTGAGAATATACATCTGCTTAACCCAGTTCACCTTATCAAATGCTTTCCCTAAGTCCACGAAACAGGCATATACGTCTTGGTCATATTCTAGGTTCCTCTCGACGAGGGACTTCATTACTGCTATTGCATCACGAGTTGATTTCCCTTTTCTGAAACCAAATTGATCTTCGCCCAAATACTCTTTTGCCCTTGCCTCCATTCGTCTGTTCAATATCCTCAGTACCACCTTCGCCGCATGCGATATTAGGCTGATAGTTCTATAATCTCCGCATTCCACAGCTTTCTTCTTTTTCGGAAGCGGAATTAGAACCGTCTTCACGAAATCTTCCAGCCAACACCCCTCCTCATAGATGCTGCGAACTAGTTCGAAAAACCTTTTCTTACTATCCTTCCCTAGATTCTTCGGAAGCTCACACGGGATATTGTCAACTCCTGCTGCTTTCGGAGCCTTCATATCACGAAGTGCTCTCTCTATTTCCGAATCTAATATCCCCGGCCCAAGATTGTCCTCCTCCACTGTACTTTCATCCTCTAAACTCAATCTCTCCGGCCTGTTTCTTCCGTCATACAGATCCTCCACGCATTCCCTCCAACTACTCTGTACCTCTTCTCTCTCGGTTAGCACTCGCCCATCTTTAGCCTTAATTTTAAACATGGCTTGTCCTCTTTTGCCGCATGATAGCGACTTAACTTTGGCATACAACGCGCCTACTTCTCCATCCTACTGGAACTTTTCCATTTCCTAACGCTGTATTTTCCACCAAGCCTCCCTTGCCCCCTTAGTTTCAGGACGTAATCGATTATTTAGTTCTCTATACATTCTTTTTCCCTCCTCTGTTACCACGCTCTTCCACTTCCTTCTCTCCTCCATTTCTTTTACCATCGCCTCCGTAACCCAAGGTTTCTTTATCCTTCTGCTGTCAACGTAGCCAATTGACTTCTCCGCTGCATTAGCTATTCCAGTTATAATATTATCCCATCTTTCCTCAACAGACTTCGTATCTTCGATCTCCCGTACACTGATGTCCACTAGTTCCTGATATTCTCTCCTCATACTCCCCTTCAGGGCTTCTACGTTCCATTTCTTCGCCTTCCTAACTTTCATAAGTCTTTTGAATCTTACGTTACATTTCATGAGCACTAGATTGTGGTCCGAATCCGCATCCGCTGCAGGGAAGCTGCGCGAGTTTTTCACACCATTCCTAAACCTCTGTCATACCATAATGTAGTCTATTTGATATCTCCCCACATCCCCTGGACTTTTCCATGTTTACCTTCGCCCTTTATGATGATTGAACCACGTGTTTGTGATGAATAATTAGTTTCTCTTGCAAAAAATTCTGCTTTCTCTCCCCTGTCGTTTCGAATTCCTAATCCAAATTCTCCTATTTCGTTTCCATCCCTACCTTCCCCGACTGAAGCGTTCCAGTCCCCCATCACTACCAGATTTTTCTTACCCGGTGTGTCTCTAATTATTTCCTCAAGCTGTTCATACACCTCATCTACTTCTTCCTCCCTATGATTGCTAGTGGGCATGTAAACTTGGACCAACACAAGGTTGGCGGGCCGCGCCTTAATTTCTACCACCAGAATCCTATCGTTTACCTGGTCTATACCTACCACACGCTTACCCATCTTCCCGTTTAATACTAATGCTACCCCTCGCTGGCTTTCTTCCCCTCCACTATATCACTCCAATAGTCCCCCCCATCCCTCCACCTCACCTCGCATAATCCTAAGATATCTATCCTCCCTTTATCCATTACCCTTTTGATATTTTCTAACTTTCCCGCCCTCATCATAGTCCTCACATTCCACGTCCCCACATTTATAGCTGACTTCTTCTTCTCCATCTTCTTGGTCTTCTTTTCTTCTTTCTTCATTGCTGCTGCCGCTGATGGTGATGATGATAAGTCTCTGCATGGATTTCGCATGTTGGCGACCCCGAGGACCTTGCCGACCTCGCTGCCGTGCCCGACACCCGCCCTTTGCGGACGGGTCCCGGGCGATGAGATTCCGAGGCTCATTTGGTTGTACTCCATGTGTTCAGGGAAGAGATAGTTGGTATGGTTTCCCACTTCCATTCCAACAGTGTTTTTTACGTGACACCATCACGTGGACTACCTTTCGTCTGGCTCCTACCCTTCGACCTATCTGGCATGTGTGGCCCTACCGGGAATAATTTAGAATTAATCCCGCCAGTGCAGCTCTAGGGGTCATAGGAACGCGCAAGCCTTTCCACCGCGACAAGGTTGTAGCCCAAGGGAAAGGAATATCTGAGTAAGGGCATAAAATATAAAACTGGAGCAGTTTAACCAAAAATTTAATAATACCTAAATAACATAGTTGTAAGAGTCTGAGTCACGGCCATTGGAAGGGGAATACGATAATTGTAAGTTGATGTTATCGACGGCATATCATTCATTTAAGTATGTTATTAGAACAATTTTGATTTTTACTAATGTCTGCTATGCTTTTGTATACAATAACTTCATCCACTTATTCGTATGTACTGGAGGACTGCCTGTGCTTGTATTAGGAGGTGAATTCCTGTCAATGCAACTTTTGCTCGATGATTGGAGTCATTCTAGGAACATTTTTTGTTCCAAAATAGTGTATTTCCAACGTGACATATCCCGTTAAGCTACTGCTGATAATCAGAGTACCAGTGGTTGTAATGCACCAAGTTTGACATGGTTAGAAAATACCGGCCGAGAGTTATCAGTGTTCCATCGTGATTGAATTGTTAAAAGTGCTATTACGCTATCGATAAATGTCAAACAGTAGTGTAAAAACTGTCAGTGACATGTTCACCTCTGTTGTTCGCCGTAGATATGACATTTCTCGAGCAAGCTATCAAGATCAAAACTGTGTGTGAAGTTTGTTTCTGTATTATAACAACGAAAAGTAGGGGAAAAAGTCACCTGTGTCACTTGCTTGGGCTAATTTAAGGCTTTAAATCAGTGAATAAATAGTGGTTTTCATCATCTATCTGTTATTGTAAGTTGTACGTGATGAATATAAGAATGGTAGTGACATCCAGTTTTTGATAATTGTATTTGCCTATTTCCCACTATATTTTTATGGTATATGCTAGTATATTGTCTATGGATTTACCTATATAATTGAAATAGGTTGTAGTTTGTGTGTGAGTGTTGGCAGCGGAACCGATTCGCGATGGCTTAAGTGGATTGTGTGCAGACTGTTTTGCTGTGAATTCATGCCATAGGACGGATTGGACCAAGGTGATAGAAAGTACCTTTCCTAGTAGGTCCTTTATCAGCTTGGGATAGGACTACCATCTCCGCTAATACAGTGTTGCCAAATTCAACAGCTTATCTCGTAAGCAAAGGATCGTTATCCTCCAGGATTACAAGTTTCTTTTACATCTAGATTTGCCGCCGATGTTTAGCAGTAATTTGTCGTAACAAATTCCATGAGGGTCGTGGCATCAATTTTTGGTGTCCTAACACCCCCTGCCACACACCTTTTAGCCGACTTACGGGGTGTTATCCAGATGTAAATGAATTTCAGGTGTACTATTCGAATGAGTGGCAACGTTATCATCCATTTTTCTGATAACTAAAACATACGAAGTGGAATGCTAGTTCATCATCCCGATGTCGCATTATTAATATCCCAAGTAATAATCGTGGCACAATAGCACTAGGAAAACTAGCCCAAGGATAACAGAACAAAATAAGGTGAGGATGAGCGGCTAAATACTCCCTGAAAGCAAATTTTACAGCATGCGCTCAGCGTTTTTCCCAACTCCCTACAGTTGTTTAGGCACCTATGACGTCACGCCTGGCCTCGGCAACGCTCGGGTGTCTTCGCAGTGGTCGGCTCAGAGAAATTTTTCTGTATTTTAAAGTCTTATTTTTTATTTCTTTTAATTGTGAATGGAGAAACTTTAGGTATTTTTGCGGGATAATGTATCCATTTTACTAATTCAAAATAGTTTTTATGGCAATCTACGACCCATGCAAATTCCCCATTCTTGTTATTATGGAATTAATTTATATTGTCTGTTGGACTAATATCCAATTTTTCTCTTTTCCGCTGAAGAGGGAGGTGGTTGACCAGTTGTTGCACACTGTCGCCCAAGCGCTGAAAAACATCCGAAGCGGAGACAACCTCTTGGATAACAATTCCTCATCCCTTAGGGAAACAGAGCAGTTGGCGTTGGTAAGTTGGGATGTATTCTTTTGTCAGTCAGAGAGAAGTTTTTGTATAGTTGTGATTTTTCTGTCCCACATGTATTTTGAGCTGCTCTATCCGAATGTGAAGTTTATTAACAAAATTTAGTGATGCAACATTACGAAAAATGGTAAAAAAAGGCCAAAAATTGTGCCTTTTTATAGCTTTTTTGTGAATAACTGTGAATCTATCAACTTTTAAGAAATGGATTTTCGAATCAAAGTTAAAGTATGCGTTGAAGCTGTTAAAAAAAAATTGTTTTCTATGTGCAAGATATTTGGGAGTTACCTTATGATATCGGTATTCGGTTATTACCTTTTACTGCCAAATGTTAAAATACTCAAAGACTGTGGTGGAATGGTAGCTTATCGAAACCTTAGTTATAGATGTTTTTCCACAGTAATAAGGAACAGTTGATTTTTTGTACACTTTTCAATTATTAAATTTATATTCGTAGGACAAATTGTAACAGTGGTAATCTTCTCAATTGTAACCCTGTTTTTATGAATAATAATAATAATATTTATTAAATTCATTGGGATAATACATCCATGAGTTTCGTGAAGTTAATATAGCATAAAATGCTAACATATAATGAAATACGATACAGACGAGCTATACAAACACATAGCTGTCAGTGGGATTGAGGTAAAAGGTTATTACACAACACCAGTTAAAAACTCATTTAGATTGTAGTAGCTCTTTTCAATTAACATATTTTTCAGTTTGGCTTTGAATTGGATTGATGAGGAAATGGAATGGATGGTGATAGGAATCTTATTGTACACAGTGGTAATGGAGTGGTATGGACCTTTTAACCCTGCAGAACTCGCGCCCCTTTTTGGAACGCGAGTGCTCGCGCTGAGCCTGTCAGGCTCAATTTTCTTTTTCAAGCCCTCATCAATTAAAGTCGATTATTTTTTCTCTTCTTTTGTTTAAATCTAACTAATAATGTTTAAATGGTCCATTTCATGAAAATCAAGTCCATTTACGTCTGATAAAATATGTATTTATTTCTTCATATCGAGTGTGATATAAAATAGATTACCATTACTTGTTATTGATTTATTGACTCGTAAAACCACTACACAGTGTTAATATTAGGACAGAAAGAATATTATAAGGCAAAATTAGCTATGATCATTATTCTGCAAGCATGCACCATACAATAAATGTGTATGCTAGAGACGAATACACTTTCCACTATTTTCGCAGACATACCCGGTAAATATATTTTTCGTGCATCCACAGTCTGCACACATTTTTCAAATTTCAGTGAACTTTGGGTTCTCTGTTTTTTTAGTTGCCTTTGGTTAATCTATTCTGTTAGTCTTGATAGGCTCGTCTTATAATTAGCCCTAAATCTTTGGGGAGCGATTTTATGGTTCCCCTTCTTTACGCGTGTTCATCTACGAGCCCAGCTGACAATTGCCTAAATAACGCTCTCCGAGATTTCACTTCTAAGTTTTTGTTTCCGAGGTGAAAAATGTTGGAATTTACCACAGCAATATTTGGCATAGGATAACTTGATTACTACTACAACTAGTATTACTTGATACATTGCATGCCGTGCATAACTGATCTAGTGTATCTACTCCCGATTTTGTCATGCCATAAAAAGGTATCATTTCTGGCTTTTTTTCATCTCCATTACATTCATCATTTTTTTGTTATAGTTCATGGTTGATATCATAAACACAAATTTATTCTTTCTTGGAGTGTATAACGCAAAAAACCGTTCTTACAGAAATCAAATGAACTGGATTCCTTATTTGTTTAAGTAGGCAATTCCCGCTTATTTTTCCGAATTGTTCCAATCATGGCAAGTCGGAATTTCAAGAGTTCTTTTACTAAAAAAAACTGGCAAATAAATTGTCAATCGAAATATTTCTACCAGTGCTGATGGGGAGCATAAAGTCTTCACGATATCAGAAGGGCTGTGTTGACCGAAAACAATCCATCAGGTGGTTTACCAGCATACACTTCAAAGTTCTAAGTGTAAAATATTCTAGCATCTACCTAGTAAAGCAAAATTTTTTATCCCGTATTTGTTGGGCATGCTTGGGATTTATTGCTGGAATGCGAAAAGACCTCGAAAATTCAAAATTTTCTCATAAATGGTTTTGTATTCACCAATAATGTAAGAACTTTTACGATTGTCAAATTTTTCAAATATCTCATGAAAACAGCTATCCTATCATTTTTTGTCTTCTTTGCTGTTATTATTTGTATTTTCTATAATTTTCGCGAGCAAAAAGTCACTGCCAGCATGCTGAAACAGAATACTCACGGTTTTGTGGCGGAACTGGCGCAGTTGAAACTTCAGTGAGAAGAGCACCTCCAATATCTGTGCACTCTCTCGTCAGAATGACCGTGTCCTCCGAATTTCATGGCCGCCGAGTGGCGAAGTGAATACACTTTTCGAAAAGAGGTGTAATTATAACGAGCCGTAACTTATAACATTGTGTGAAATCAATACAAGCAGCTTACTTTGTGTCAACTATAACGCGCTTGTAATTACAGTAGGAAGAGCAACAATGGCTTCTCAACCATACTCCCATGTAAATAGTTTTGACTTTCAAAATATCAAGCCGATTTGGCATAAAAAGAACCTTTACTAGGAGTATAGTGTTAGAGGTTATCCATAACAGCCTACATAGAGTGTATATAGGTAATCAGAGAAAAAGAATAGTCTAAGGGCGAGAATCAAAAATGTAACGTGAGCACTCGCGTTGAGCCTGAGAGGCTCACACCGCGTGCATACGAAGCAAAAGTATCATATTCCAACCTTATGATAGGTTGATCGGGATATTCTGCGCGTGGAAAATATAGCCAAAAGAGTAAGGAAAAGGTAGAGAAAATCTAAGCGCATTATTGAAAATTTGTCAAGAGCTATTAAGAAAATATCAACAATGTGAGCCTGTCAGGCTCAGCGCGAGTTCCGGAGGGTTAAACAGACTCTGTAGGAGTATTGGAGGGTGTGTATGTTGTTTTTGGAGTGTGTGTTGTGATTGTGTAGGTTGGCGTTAACAGGGAAAAGATGAAGATTATTTCGAACAAATATGGCACAGGTAAGGATATAGATTGAGGGGAGAGTTAAGATACTGGAACTTACAAAAAGTGGTCTGCCTGGTGTGCGAATGGGGACTCTATAGATAGCTTTAATAGCTTTCTTCTGGAGAGAAAAGGTTCTTGACAACAGAGAGGAATTTCCCCAAAACAAAATGCCGTAGGATAAATGAGAGTGTACTTTGGCATAGTACAGAGCTTTGAGTGTGTTTTTGGACCCTACGGGTGCAAGCTTTCTTATCATAAAAAGACCCACAGAAAGTTTTTTATTCAGTTCAGAAACATGTGATGACCAGTCAAGTGTATCTGAGAGGTGAATGCCAAGGCATTTTATTGTTGTTGAAAAGGTAAGCAGACGATTGAAGGGTAAATCTTCAGCTTGGTGAGGGTTCTTAATATGGAAGCAGATGTAACAAGTTTTGGCTTCATTTAGTGCAATATTGTTCAGGTGACACCATTCCAACATCTCCTGAGTTGTAGTTTTAGCATATTCTGTTAGATCTGAAGTATTGCTAGCAGTCAACAGATAAGTTGTATCATCTGCATACATAACTGTGTGACTCCGGGTAAACTGCTGAGGAAGATCATTAATAAAAATAAGAAACAAAAGTGGGCCAAGTATTGATCCTTGTGGGACACCTGCTTTTACTTCCAGTAAGCTTGAGATGGTTTGCACTATTCCAGCTGTGGAGTGATGTGAATAACACACTACTTGAGTTCTATTTTCAAGATCGGAGGTAATCCTGTGTAGAGAGACACCAGTCACGCCCAGACTTTCTAGCTTGCATTTTAAAATCATGTTATGATCAACACTATTAAAAGCATTTTTGAGATCATACGAGACTCCTAGGACATGCTGTTTTTGGTTCAAGGCCTGTAGTAATAAGTTCAGATACTGGAACATTGCAGTATTAGTTGATCTACTAACTCGGAATCCATGTTGGGAGTCAGTAATTAGGTTGAAGGAGTCTAGGTAGCAACTAAGTCGCCGATGATATAACTTCTCAAAAACTTAAGAAAATACTGACAGAACAGCGATGGGCCTGTAGTTACATGCTTCTGAGGAAGGACCCTTTTTTGGGATTGGTGTAACTTTGGCTTGCTTCAGTGCAGAGGGAAAGACTCCAGTAGTGAAGGATAGATTTATAATATTAGCTAGGGGCAATGCTATCACTTGTGAGGAGGCATTAATGACAGATAAGGGAATACCATCTGGACCTTTTGAAGAAGAGTTGCGAAGAGATTTAATAATGTTCACTATTTCAGAGGGAATGGTGGGTGTTAAAAAGAAAGAATTGGGAGAGGTCCTGCGTTGAGGACGGACAGGGGACATGTTTGTGGGAGGTGGAGTATAGCAAAACTGTGAATTGAAGAAATCACCAATTTTTTGTGGATTATCCACAGTGTTACCACTGAAGTTAATGCTGGAGTTTGAGGTACCAACAGAAGATTTAGTTAGCTGGTGAATAACTTTCCACGTATCCCTGACAATGTTGTTTGAGTTCCCTAAGTATTTGTCAATTGCTGCCTTTTTCTCCAAGACAACACAATTCTTGAAATCCTTGACAGCATTATTGTATTGGCTACGGAGGGATGTATCAGAGAATCTGCTTTGGTAATGATGATGACGAAGGTTCTCTGACATCATTCGTAGTTTTGGTGAGTCAAGTTTCAAACTCTCATGGCAATTCCTAGTTTTAACCCATTTGAGGGGAAAACGAGCGTTAAAATATGTTATTAAGGTGTTCATAAATGCTTAAAATTTAGTATCAACGTTTTCACTAAGGTAAACGTCATCCCAAGCTTCAAGAGAGAGGCAGTGGGTGAACTCATTGATGTTATCAGTAGAGAATATACGCCTGGATACATACACTGGCATGGGTTTAAAACTTAGTATAGATTCATAAAATAGACTCACTAGAAGACCAAAGTGGTCAGAAAACCCTGCACATATAGTTTTGCAAGAGACAGATGAAGGAGAAACATCAGAAATGAAATAATCAATAAGTGTACTTGAGTTAGAAGAAACTCTGGTAGGTAGGTTATTAATAACATGTAAACCAAAAGAAGCCAACAAGGTGATGAGCTGATGTTTAGCAGAGGAGTCATTCATGAAATTAATATTTAGGTCACCAAATAGCAGTATACCTTTGACATTTCTGTTGCAGACATATTGGAGTGTATCACTGAGAGCATGAAAAAAGTCGGAGGTATCACCATGAGGAGAAATATACACTACTAGAATTGCATACACTGATGAGTTCAGCTTAATCAGAGAAACGGCACATTCAAAAGTTTTATCGATGCAATTATTTAGATGCATGCTCTTAACATCACAGCCTATTTTGGCATACCGTATATCTCCGAATATAGTCCCCCCCCCCCGAATATAGTCCCCCCCCAATTTTGAGACCTCAGTTTTGGGAAAAATTTTAAAATGTAAAGGAAGGCAATTTTTCTGTGGTTAGCAAGTTAAGATTCTAGATTCGATAAAAACTATTATTTTCTGTGAAGATTAAGAACAAATCTGTTCACATATTTTCCATCACAACAAAATAACTATACCTAAAACATGTTGTGATCCATTGCATGTATCAGTAATTTATAGTTCCTTAACCAGATGTAATGAAGAAATGAGAAATTTTTTTAAGTATCCAAGGCTATTGTATTTTTTAAACCTTCACAAATTATTAATATTTTTGATTTCCAAATGACTACAGACAATGTCAATATATAAGCTTTAACTTAAAGCCCATAAACAGTATTGCATTTGGCCCTGAAACTTCCTTAGATCCAGTGTAACACACCCATCAAGTCATCACAAATCCAAGTGACCTGAAGAATTTAGGAAATCTAAATAAAATTGTGTTAAATAAATTATAAATATTATAAAAATATTGCTATCAAATGCCTGCTAAGCAAAACAATTAAACTACAGGATTTACAAATATCAAAGTAATAAAATTAAGAAATAAACTTTTTCCAACAAACATTAAAACTGAAAAAAAATTATATCAATTTTCAATGCCTCGTCGCGAATCATTGCATAAGTTACACAAAGAGCTTCTGCTCTGCATTTGCGCACAAAAGCGACGATATTTTCCTCTAATTCTTTGAATCTGCCGCATCGAGACCCCCGAAATGACTTCCGCGATGTATTAGCGCTTTGCAAGCGCTGTAAATACTATGATTTACGGCGTATTCTGCAACGGCTATTTTTAAATTGGCATCGAAACTCCATCTTTGAAGGCCTCTAATCTGCGGCAGGATTGATCCACATCTTTCTACTTGATCCATCACCTCACTGTTGAACGTAAAATTATTTTTAATAAAGAAAATATCGCGGAAATAATTGCGAAACGTTATGCGACGTAATTTATCGATCCTATTTACCCTGACGAATTGAAGATATTCCTCAATAAATTGATTACACTTTCGATGCTGAGTCGCTGTATTTCGATCAAATGCAGTAATGCCGGCGCTTCTGGTTTAAAGTCGTCGATTATTGCGCCTTTTCAGAAACAAATGCATCACCTATTGCGCATTCTTGTCCTGCGAAGGCGGTAAAGGCAGTGGTTGTAAACACGAACCGCACGGGCACATGGACGTATAGTAGCTACGGACGCAATGAAATGCTAAATCGTCACGAAAGGTTAACTTTATCTGTTTATTTTTCGCAATTATTTAAATCGTGTAGTTATTAAATGAGCGACGGGTACATATACCATTGATTCAATTCTAGTGTTCGATTAATGTAATGATAGTGTGTGTTTAGTTTTCATTTTAATTATTTACTGTTTTGCGTCATTAAGTGATCAGTGTCGATTGAATTATTCTAACAATACTTGTCCAAGAAAAATTAGCGGCTACCCGATGGATTCCGTGAAAACGCATATTCGATATGCTATTTGAATCGGAATAATCGTATCTGTACAACATTTGTGGTAAAAATTGTCTTAATTTCCGGTAAAACGTGGCAGTATTTACTAATATCTCCGATTATAATCCTCATAAATATACTCAAATAGAAAGACTACGAGAACATTAGCCATTATGCCGTTATTTATTACTTTATGGTCACCTTTAGTATGCTAAACTGGATTACACTCGATTATAGCCCTTACTTTTCCGCGGCCATTTTTGGAAAAAAGGGGGGGACTATATTCGGAGATATACGGTAAATGGAAACACATTTAAAAGTATCACGACAGTAATAGGAGATTAGATTGTATCCGTTAACGTTATAAGCATTGATTTCATCTCTAGATAGCCAATGCTCACATAGAACAAGGATATCAACACCTTGGCTATGAGCAAATTGCTCAAGTAGTAATCCATTTGTCGAAAGGGATCGTATATTCATATAGAAAAACGTTATAACCGAGGGAGCTTCGTTGGTAGCATCTTTAATAGGTTGTAAATCATGATCACTTAAGTCATTAAGACGACTGCCCTGAAGCATGCGGTGATGCTTTCCCAAATGCGGGTTATTCGATCAGCTGTGTAATTGTTATGTTGATCTTGAATGCACCAGTACTTGTGTTACTATAAAGTACGGTTCTTGAGGTTCCATAATTTTCAACTAGATGTAATGGTTGAATTTTGTACTTTTTTTGTGCTCGTGGATGATAATTTGAAATGTTGTTTCAAAATTAAAAAGGGAAATAGCGTCTTTTAGTTTCCCTGTTTCTTAAACACAGCAGACTCCCGATTATCCGGCTGCGGTTTATCCGTGGTGCGGATTATCCGTGCATGAGTTTCACTCTCGCTCAGTTTTTCTGCGATCTTTATAAAACAAAAATAAAATCGGGCACAAAATCATCAGAATTACTGCATTATTGCTAGGATACACCGGACTTATTATTTCCGTTAGAATCCCCTTCGTAAAATGGAAGCGATTGTGCACTACCTGCATTCATGGGAGCACTGTGTTCCTGTTTTCCAAGCCTCACAGTGTGTGACCGCAATCTGTGATCACAGATACATGTCCCGCAGCAGTTGCAACCCAGGAAACCTGTGCATGATGCGGCTACGTCGCGTGGTGTCTGACAGTGTAGTTTCCAACATCAAGCAGTAGTTTTGAAGCATTTGTGCAAACCTTTTTTCAATAACCGTGAGCACACAGCCACAGATGTGTGGTTTTTGAAACTAGGCCTTACATAGAGCATTAACAATACGAGTACAACCATGTTATCACCGCTAAAAAGATTGCGAACTGACGAAGAAGGTTCTCAATGAGTCCGAGAAGCATTCTAAAATATCAGAATAACGCATAAATAATAAATATATTGTTTGTTTTACGTAAATTATAGATATTACAAGACATTGAAGTGAAAGTTTGGGTTATGTGTGTTTTCCGATTATTAGTGCCGTCTCTCCCCATCATTAGCCCAGTGGGATGATTGCGAGTGTGCTGTATACATATATGGTCCAGAGGAAATTTGACACCCAACACCTACGCTACCAGGATCACATCCCCAATCTTCCCCATGTTAAAATGCCCTCATATAACATAATTCGTGTAGTGCAAAGACCCCATGGAACGCATTTCTTGCACTATAGGCTACGAGGCATGGGTGCACCTCGAATTCTCAAATTGTACAAAGCAGAATAAATGTAATTCTTCTATTTCACTTGATGAATGTATAAATAAAAAGGTATATATCAAATACATTTTTAAAATAAACTTTTTTATTTTGAATATATTCCCCACATTGATTGTTGTTGTTTTACATCAGCTATTTTCGGTTGCACTTTTCCTAAGGTATACATTTTCGTGGGGTGACCTTATTTAGACAGACTTGTCATCTCCAAAAGCCAATTTATTTTTTATCATCTCGACTTTATTTGAATCTTGAAAATAACTGATTTTGGATCGTGCATCAAGAATTGCAGCAAAAGTGAATAATTGTTCTTTTTCCAGAAATTCATACCAACTTTTAATGGAAAATAGCAAATCATTGACGAAACATTATAGATGACTATGCGAAAACTTCTTAGTTTTTTGGAAACTAATAATGCTACTCACAAGGGGGAAAACTTATCAACAGTGACTGACTGCACTTCCACTTGCAAGAAATGTTGCTCCTTCAAAACA
Source organism: Ischnura elegans (assembly GCF_921293095.1). Taxonomy (NCBI): domain Eukaryota; kingdom Metazoa; phylum Arthropoda; class Insecta; order Odonata; family Coenagrionidae; genus Ischnura; species Ischnura elegans. The sequence goes on along the minus strand of NC_060259.1, from coordinate 1,245,647 downwards.
TCCAGAACATTAATCGATTGCTTGATAGCATCCCACTGCAGTGGAGTTATGTCTACATTAAAACTCACGTTAAGGCAACTAATATCATTTCTTGCTTCTGATTCCAGAAGATGCCTCATCATTTTCAAAAGCAAGTTCCATTCTGTAGGTTCATCCTGGATGAGCTTAGATTCAGAAGAGGTGAAAATAATTTTTTGAATGTTGCTGTATTGATGGTATGCGTTCAGCCAGAAGCCCACATATGTGATCGTTGGATTGCAGACAAGACCCACCCGTGTTTTTTAATATTATTTAAACGAAAATCTTGATCCTTTTTCGACTGTGACGCGTCATTGCAAAGACGTCATTCAGCATAGAGAAGCAAAACTGATTTCAGGGGAAGCCCGCAACGTTGTAGTCTTCAAATCTGTGATGAACTTTCAGAAGAGTAAATGAATATCGAAGTTACGTATGCTATATGAAAAAAATATTTATAAATTTTTCATGTGAGGATATGTTTACTTTGATTCCTCTTACTTAAAATATACCACAAAAAAGAAAATCACCCCGTGGAAATGGCGATATCCAAATGGCGACTTTCATCTTTGTGGGTTATTTTTTATTATTATTTTAAGGAATAGGACTAATACCAACATTCCCTTACATAAAAAGTTTTTTTAAATTTATCAGTCAATACTTTTCTCTCCCTTACGCAAATAATTCATAAAAAGGTGATTTCATCCCCATTTTGGAATGGTTGCTAATGTGACCTCCAAAATTGGCAATGCCAAATGAGCACACTCTGTGTACTTTTGGAATATGCCCATGAAATACAAGTTTAGATAGATACATTTCAATAACTAAAGCTTATGGATAAAAGTGCACATAATCACATGGCTCGATTAATGTCATTGCACTTATTTAACCCGTTCGAAGAATTCAAGCGCTAAATACCTGTCAATATACGAAGTGAAATTACTTGACCATTCCATTATTTTCCTTTAATTCACAAAACCATGCTTTAGCAAAACCATAGTTTAGTAATCAAAATTGCATGGTGGTAATTCCTTGCATTTACTACTTCCTTTTATTGCTATTGTTCATGATAGATACAATCACATCCCACAGATGCCATTTTGAATAATGTATCACATTTTTCAGCACACATCACATCACGTGTTTTCTATCATTCGATTTATTATCTGCATTGAAAAATAATCTGGTAGGCACGCAAAGAACATCACTGAAAAAAATGTTGTTTCCTAAGGTTCTTTTCTAGATTTACTTTGGCACTGAGTCACCACAGATAATCCATCAGGGTCGGAGTTCCAGTATTCTACACTTCGGGTTTTACATCGCAGGCTTCACCAAAAATTTTATAAAACAAAATGCCCTTAGGAGATTCAAATCAGCTCAGCCAGCCTTCGGAGTACTTGATGTATTCAATACATATCCTATCACTAAAATATTCTGCCTTAGCCTTTAGCTTCAGAGGTCTTTGCTGAGAAGTACTTTCCTACAACCATATGATCATTTTTAAAAGTTAAGTTCTAAAGAGAACGTATTCAAAAAGCTCTCCATTACTCATGCTAGTCTTGTGCTTGCTTTGCTGACACTCAAATCAGCGGCAAGTATGTTGCAGTTTCTGTTTTGGCAATAAAGTGTTATAAGAGTAACTATATGACCAATTCTTGGTTAAAAGTTTCGCGGGTACTTGTCTTGTTGAATAAAAACTTTTGGGCTATGTCGCTGCATCAACTTTTGGGTGGCCCCAACATTTTACGTCTTATGCTGGTTGTTTTCTAAAGGGAATTTTCAGATTCAACATATCTACATCTACATAATACCCCGCAAGCCACCTAAAAGGCATGTGGCAGGAAGTGTTAGGACACCAGCCGTATAAAGCTTAAAAAAAAAAATGAGGTGCTCTAACGAAGTTGGGACTAGCGTTTATTAAAGTCCTTTATGGTTCGGGGGAAAAACAAATTCCCATATCTATCCCTTCGGCAAAACATCTTTCTTGATTTATCACTTCTATTGGACCTGGAAATATGGTGTGGCTCCAATATTATGTTCTCTGTGTCGCTCTTAAAGGTATCCATTCTCAATTGTTCAAGCAATCTAAGCCTAGCGCGCAGCCTCCGAGTCTCCAGCGGCTCCCAGCCTAATTCGCTTAACATCTGGGTAACACTGACTGTATGCCTGTAGCAGTTTTTGACGAAACCCGCAGCCTTCCTTTGTATTTTATTCAGTTCGCGGATTAAGTCTTTCTGCACCGGATCCCATACGCTTGCTGCATATTCAAGGTGCAGTCGGACAAGAGCAAAATAGCACCTTTCTTTTACTTTCTCATCCGAAAATCTTCCCACAGTACGCTTGACAAATCCTAATTTCTTCAGGGCTATGCCGCAAATATTCTTTAAATGCGTTCCCCACGTGAGGTTCGAGGTTATCGTAACTCCCAGGTACTTCACTTTGTCTGTTGCCTTTATGTTAATACCATCCACTGCATAAACATGGTTAGAGTTGGACGAATTCTGCAAGAAATGTACCGCCATGCATTTGCTCAATTTAAGTTCGAGTCCCCACTCTTGGCTCCACAAATGAACGTTGTTTAAGTCAGATGGTAGAATTTCATATTCAGAGTGATTACTTATTTCATAATAGATGACAGCGTCGTCAGCAAATAAACGTATTTTACTGCTAATGCGGGAGCAGAGATCATTAATGTATATAATGAACAACAGGGGGCCGATTACGCTTCCTTGAGGAACACCTGATGTAACGTTTACAACATCGGAGCTAATTCCGTCAAGAACAACTTTTTGTTTACGATCTCTGAGAAAGTCGCGTATTCAGTTTACAACTGTCTCGTTTAATCCGCATGACTGTAATTTGTATAAAAGTTTGTTGTGAGGTACAGTGTCGAAAGCTTTCTTAAAATCTAGAAATAGTGCGTCAACTTGTCTTTTCGATTCACCAGATTTTAAAGCGTCGTGAAGAAAGAGCGCGAGCTGAGTTTTGCATGATCTACCTTTTCGGAATCCGTGCTGACAGTCATGGAGGAAGTTACGTCTGTCCAAGAAAGTCATGATATTGCTAACGATGATATGCTCAAGTATCTTGCCTATAATCGATGTTAATGAAATCGGTCGGTAGTTGCCTGGGTCATGTCTGTTTCCCTTTTTGAATATGGGTGAAACGCTTGCAATTTTCCAGTCGAGCAGAAACCTCCCTTCGGAGAGTGACTTCTTGAATATGATCTCTAAGTAAGGTGCGATCTTAGGAGCTAACACCTTGAGGACACGTGCGGGTATTCCCTCCGGACCCAGAGATTTACTATTCTTAATCGATTGTAGTTGTTTAGTTATCCCATCACGTTGTATAGATATTTCTTCCATCGATTCCTCAGCATATGAGATGTATAAATTAAATAGAGTATCGTCAGTAGTGTATACACTTTCGAAGTGGGAATTTAAAGTGTTAGCTTAGTCAATATTTTCGGTGACAAGTTTACCATCTTTATCAAATTACGAATCTACGGTTGAATCTTTTCCCTGAAGCTCTCTCGCGTATGACCAGAAGGATTTCGGATTTTCTTCAAGTAATTCGCAAAGTACTTTTTTCTTAAACTTTTGCATTGCAGTTTGCATTGATTTCTTGGTTGTTGAGCGTTGTGCAGCATAACTTTCTTTCGCTTCAAGCTCCTTCGATTTATTACATGACGTAATGGACTTTCTGTTCAAGTTGTATAGTTTTCTCTGTTTCCTAATTTCCCTTCTGACATCGTTGTTGTACCAGCGAGGTTCCTTATTATCACATTTCAGTTTTTGCGGAATACGTTCGTTGATTCCTTGGCGCAGAAATTCTAACAAGTGTTCCCTTGTTACATCTGTGCTTTGGTCCTTGAATTTTTTGTAGGAGTCATTAAGCATCTCGCCAAATTTAGTGAAGTTGCATTTATCAAATAAGTAAATACGGCGTTTTGGTTTTACGGCTGACACCAGGCCCGGACTGGCCCGCCGGCCCATCGGCCCGTGGGCCGGTGCGCCCTTAGAAAAATGCGTTCCTGCGCCCGCAAGGTGCAGATACGTATTTTCTAAAAGGTGCTCCAGTCAATTCAAACCCAACACTGGTATACAAAAACAACTTATACAAATTATACTGTAGCTAACAAGACGACAGCGACATGCTATTAATGCAATGACGAGCAAAGGTCGCGCTTGTGCTTTGGTTAAAGGTTTGCCTTGCGCTTGGGCTTTGCGAGACAACGTTGACAGCTGTGGCGGCGCTGAATGCAGACCTATGATGCAGACGACATGGCGCCAAACGATAAAGAGATATATTTTTAGATACAATCCTTCTTCTCTGCAATTATGACAGAAACTTAGAAAATCATGTGAAAAAAACATTCAAATGAGTAAAGCTGCGTTAAAATCAGCAGACGATGATGGTTTTAAAGCCAGAGGAAGGGAAAGCCAGGTGACATTTCTGAGTAAAACCGCCGTTAATAAAATAATGAACATTATAAAATGTTTGATCAAATCAATTATCGTTGATGAAGTAAAGCAAGCTATGTTGTACTCTGTTTTAATGGACTCAACTACAGATGTCTCTGGTTTCGACCAATGTGTCATTGTTTTACGATACGTGTTGGGGACAGAAGTAGATGAAAGAATAATTGGCTTACAGAGCGTGCCGTCGTCGTCAGTAGGAGAAAGTTTATTCAAGACATTTACCGAAGTGATAAGGGAAGCAGGACTTGATATAAACAACTGTATTGCCAACTCATTTGATGGAGCTGCAAACATGAGTAGTCAATATAAGGGCGTTTCAGCCAGGCTGCAAGAGCAGATCCCACACCACAGTCATACATGGTGTTATTCCCATTCCCTAAACTTGGTTATGGTAGACACATCACAAGTTTTGACGGCTTCGGTTTCGTTTTTTGGTTTACTGCAGCAAACTCAAGTGTTTGTAAGGGAATCACACAAGAGACTAGATATTTATTTGGAGCAACAGCCAAGTTATAGGTTGGGTGCTATTGGCGCAACTAATTGGAGATCAAAGAGTGACGCCACTTCCAAGATCTTTGGCTATTTCCATAACTGGATGAAATTGGCGGAAGATGAAGGAAAACTGCATAAAACTGTGTACATAGAGTTGATCATTTCTCTTTCTATCGTGGCAAATGCCCAATAATTAAGTTCCAAAATAAGAAATAGAGCAAACAGTCTTCTTCAAAAGTTTTTGTCGTTGGAAACAATCCTAACTGCTATGATGTTCTTGATTATTTTCAAATCAACAACGCATTTGTCAGACTATCTTCAAATAAAAAAATTAGATTATGCACAGGCTTGGAATTTGATTTCATCAGATCAAGGCAGTCTTAAGAGAGTAAGAGAATAGTGTTCAGGCATTTTCCATGCTGCAAAAAACTTTGTCGAGTTCATGTCAAAAAGTCTGATTAATAAAATCGAAGAAAATCCAATTCTGGATCAATATTCCAACAACATCAGCATAGAGAGTGAATTGCCAGCCAGAAGACAGAAGAAACGGAAATAAATGCCAGATGAAACAAGTGATGATGTCGTAGAAACTCTATTCAGCAGTGAAGAGAGTTTTAAAGTTAATGTGTTTTATGTAGTTGGTGACCAAATTAACGCCAGTATGGAAGCAAGGTTTTCAGATCAAAATCGAGTTTATCAAGATCTTTCATGCTTTGATCCTGTAAGATTCTCTGAGTTAAGAACAAGTGGAGAACCAGAACATGCATTGGAAAAAATGTGCTCTGTGATCCCCAACATTGACAAAGGCAAGTTCCAGGAAGAACTGGAATCATTTATTGAGCAATGACCATAGCTTTAACACTAGAAGGACGGCAGGGGTCATTTGACCCATTTTCAGAATTCAAATATATTTTTCTCTTATTAAAATATTTTTTTTAATTTTGAAACTCTTTGACTTTGTACATTTTGGTCTATATTTTGATAAATTAGTGAAAATTCAACAATAATGTTTTGTTTTAAATTTTTATGACGTGTTATACCTAGAAGGACGGCTAGGGGTCATTTGACCCACAACTGGTTTTCGCGCTATTTTCTTGCCCGTGGGCACTTTAGTGTCATGTATATCATATAATCAGCAAGAGGCTAGTGTGGTAGATGATTTGCTTTATTTTGAACCTGGAAGTACCGGTTCAATGCCAGTTTGGTCCCAAGGGCTCATATCTATATTCGAAAACCTAGGCATAGCGACTTGTAGTGCTCAATCTTTCGATATTTTTCGGGCAGCAAAGGGAAATAAAACCTTTTCAATCCTTGATTTGCGTAAATTCATGTCATTATTATATTTTAATGTTGTTTTATTTATTGTTCAATGATTATTGTATTACCCACACCAGAAAATCGTCACGTATCCCAAGAATTGTTTTCCGTCGTCCAAGATTCAGAGCTCTTAGAGACATTATTATCAATATCGACTCATCAGGTTTATGAATAACTTTCATTTTTCTGGCCTGACGGCACTGTCACTTGACCTAACCCCTTTGCCGTGTGTCCAGCATTAGTGCCGCCTGACCCCATCGGGGTTTCGGGCGGGTTGGCTGCACGCTGCGTCCTGGGGAAAAATCCTGTCTCTTTTTGAGAGAGCGGAGGAATTGGGTGGACTGTAAAATTCTACTATAAATCCTACCCTTGGAATCCGCACGTAGGTCGGAGAAGAAGCAGTACTGCAAGTTCCTGGAAGATACCAATCAGGATATGGTTGGCAGTTGAGTCCCTGCCTTTCGAGCGGCCATTAGCGTTACTTCTGAAAATGTTGTCCTTTTGTATGAATTTCTAAAGCTCTCCAGCTCTCTATACCTCCAATGCAACTAGAGAAGATTCTACCATAATGCGCTTTCGTTTGTAGATTTTTTTGCATGCATATCAGTAGCGAGTTGGGGAAGAAAGAAAGAACTCGAGAAATATATCAAGAGAAGAGAATCGTCGCGATTCAAATAGCTGAAGGGAATATTGAAGATCAGTCAGGAATTAAGTCGTAAACATCAGTTGAAGGACATTTTGACCAATCCATCAACATCTGCGTGTGATGGAAGCGACGAAGTCCAAGACAGGGAATCCGATGGCGACTTTGGCATGATAGCAAATGCACAGCTCTATCCAACAAAATGCAGCTGTCCTTTTATGAGGTAAATTCCATATAAACCAGACAAATTTGGAGTACTGGGTTTTGACAGATGTGAAATGAAAATACAGCCTAAATGAATTTCCATATTGTGGCAAAGATGATGATTGGCCATCAAATCAAGCGTTGGGGAAGTAAATAGTTACTAAAGTGAGCGTAAAATACAAGAATTCAGGAATTAATGTAACTTGTAACAATTATTTTCCATCCATCCAGCTAGCAGGAAGTCATAAAAAATGGAAAACCTCTTGCATGGACGATCTGAAAAAACAGGCGTGACGCACAAATATCCAAGACCCCTAAAATAGCAATGTAATCCATTCAATGCAAGTGTTCAAAAATACCTTAGGCCATACTCTTATGTAGAATCAGGCAAACTAGAACAATAATGTACTTTCACTCAGCAGCATGATCTCAGACGACACTATTTCCGAATCGAATAAAAGAATACCAGAGACCATCCTATTTCATAATAAAAACAAAGCGAGAGTAGATATGATGGAGAGCATGTATCAAGTTATTTACACGTCTCCAAATCCAACAATCATATCTCCACGGGCACAAAAAAGAAAAAGGTGCCAAATGCCATCAAATTGAATCATTGCACCAATTTCCTTTCCATTTTCCAAACTCTTTTTCATGTGCAAATGGCTGGTGCCCTAACACCCCCTGCCACACGCTTTTAAGCGGCTTGCTGGTTAGTGTGTAGATTTAGATGTAGATGAATGAATCGTCCAATGAACGCATTCAGCGCAAAAATATTTTGTGAAAACGGCGCTGAATAAATAGTCTGTCAGAGATTTACAACAAAGTAATAAGTTTTAAAAATTTTAATGCAAATTTTGTAAACCCAGTACCCCTATTGTTTAAGCATGTAACACAACTTTTGTATTGAGTGTATGTATTTTCATTATTATATTTGCTATCGACTACTATACACAGTTTAATTCATGATTCTTTAAAATAATTGTTATTAACTTTTGACGATGGAAATAATATTTAATAATGTAAAATAGTGTTTTTAATGAACTGATTCAACAATTAATATGATTAAACTGAATATTGGTTGAAAATTAGGCGTTTAATTCCAAAATACATTTTAGGGGTCAAATGACCCCTAGGTAGCGCGAAACTCCCGTCCTCCTAGTGTTAAAATGAATTTACAAGATCACTTTCAGAAGGACTCCAGTGACATTGACGCGAGTTTAAGTTCTAAATCAGAAGATGAAGAAACGATTTGGTGTAAAAGCAACAACAAATGCCTGTGTTAGATGAGCATACAAGATACTTTATCATTACAACATGTACTCGTTAATGTATCCGCTACTCCATAAGGCTTACAAGTCCCTTTAAACAATACTGATGACCCAAGTGAGCTGCGAATGTGCATTTTCAAAGCCGAAGCTCATAAAATCGAGAATTCGTTCATTCATGAGCAATGAGAATTTGGAAGCTCTCCTCTTGATGCAGTGGGAACGAGAATTAGTCACAAAGATAAGCAATGAAAAAATTATAGATGAACTCTGTTTCCAAAGCAAGGAAATGAAGCACCTACTTTCCTTATGATAATAAAAGTGGACTCCAAATAATTGGCCTTCATTAAAATTAGTTATAACCTCAGTTTTCAGAGGCTGTTTTGTATTTCTACAAAGATAAATCGTATTTTGTATTAATTTTATTTCATAAAACAGTTGAATACATCTCTTGTTTCATGTATGATTTGGATTGCACAAATGTATACATAAAAAAACCCATTTTTGACCTTAATCTTGCTTACAAGTTTTATCTTTCCATTATTCAGACATCGTTAATAGTGGCAGTAGTGTAATTTGTAACATTAATAATAAATATCTTTGAAAATATTAAATATACAATATTTAGAAAATATCTATCTTAAGTGGAAGCCAATTACACATGGTCATTTGGAGTATTTGCTTGTTAAATTAGTGTACCTTCTATCACATACACGTTGTAATAGTAAAATAGCTTTTTTGAAACCATTGTTGTGAAAAAATACCACATTTTTTTCAAATTTTACTTTTTGAATTTCAAAACAATATCCCATAACCCTACCCTCGGATTGCGCCCTTTCTGAAGCTGAAGGCAGCGCCCTTTTAGAGGTCCCAGTCCGGCCCTGGCTGACACTACATCAGTTTTTAACGTTGCAAAGATTACTCTGTGATCGCTTTTACCATCAATAATATCGACTTGTTTTATCAACTTAGGATGGCTTACTGCTAAAAGGTCTAATATCTTATTTCCTCTCGTAGGCTTGTCAACTACTTGGGCGAGAGAGTGATTTGCAAGTACGTTGAGTATAACCTCGCTGATTCCTCTATTCCTTGAATTCGGTTTTACAGTGTAAGTAGGGGAGAGTTGGATAAAACGGGGTATCGTGGTTTTTTTGTTTGGTATGTGCTGACACCTACCATTCAACTCTCTACCTTCTTCGTTAGCTCCTCACAACCATTTTGACTGTACGAGCTATCCGCTGTGAGCACGTGTGAAATTTCTGCACTAAAAAATACTTTTTCGTGTGGTGCGATGTAATTTTTGTCTCTGAAGTGAGTGATTATAACTGGAATACCTTCATTTGAACATTTCAAAGTAAGTTTGTTGCAAATTAAGCATTTTTTTCTCCATTTAACGATGTATATTTCAATGTGAATATTCCACTCCTTTTCTGTTGAAGTCGTCTGCTTCATAAAATGGCATGGTTGGATAAAACAGGGTACTACTAAGTTGGACAAAACGGGGTAGTACCCCGTTTTATGCAACCGACTTTGAGTTTCAGTCTGAACAATTGACTTGAATCACAACTAGTTTAATACTACACTAAATTATAATAGTTATCATCATTGCTATCATTATTGTTTTAATTAGTAATACATTATATTATTAATAATAAGCTTGAACAAGGCTTGGTTGTGCCATAAATGCGAATATGGCTCCTTATAAAAGGAAGACAGAAAGACATTCATGGTCACAAGAGAGCATGAAAAATGCCGTAGCTGCAGTTCTGGCCGGCGAAATGGGTTATTTGAAAGCTTCAAAATCGTTCGCCATCCCGCAGACTACTCTCGAGGCCAGGGTTAAAAAAGCCCGAACTGGGCTCTCTGTGGAGGATGCTACAAAGAAAGGTAATAAACCTAAAATAAATTAGTCACATTATCAATATTATCATCATTGTTATCATTAGACCTATTATTATCAGTATTATTAATATTTTTACTTTAGGTCTCGGTCGCTATAAGCCTGTTTTTAACCAGAAGCAGGAAGAAGAATTAGTGCAGTTCATTCACTTAATGGAGAGCCGACTGTTTGGATTAACCATTGAGGAGCTGCGTAGTATAGTCTTTGAGCTAGCAGAGATAAACAAATTGCCACATAATTTCAATACAAAAAAGAAGCTTGCAGGTAAATGTTGGTTTTATTCATTTTTAAGGAGGAATCCAAGTGTAAGCCTCCGATCTGCAGAGCCGACGTCTCTTGCCAGAGCTGTAGGCTTCAATCGACCGGTAGTGAAACAATTTTTTGATCTGCTCTCAGAACTTTATCAGAAGCATAACTTCAGTGCAGATAGAGTATTTAACGTTGATGAGACAGGAATAAGGACTGTACCCAATAAGCAATCAAAGGTTCTTGCATTGAGGGGTAAACGACAGGTTGGAGGTTTGGTTTCTGCAGAGAGAGGTGTCTTAGTGACTGCAGAGACCTGTATGAGTGCTTCAGGGATTTATATGCCCACAATGTTTGTGTTCCCCCGTCAGAGAGCTAAACCGGAACTGCTTGATAATGCTCCACCAGGGTCAACGGCAGAATATCACCCGAGTGGATGGATGCAGAAGGATATATTCCTGAAATGGTTTGCACGTTTCATTGAATTTTCCAAACCAACAAAAGAAAAGCCAGTGCTTCTGCTTTTGGATGGACATGCAACACACACCAAAAGCATTAGGTTAATTGACATGGCTAGAGAAAATTACGTCCATCTATTATGCTTTCCACCTCATTGTACACATCGAATGCAACCCTTAGATGTCGCATTCATGGCACCATTAAGTAATTATTACTCTCAAGAGGCAAGGAAGTGGCTTCAGTCTCATCCTGGGCGCGTGATCACAATCAGTCAAGTTGCAGGGCTGTATGGAACAGCATTCATGAAAGCCGCTTCCATTGAAACTGCAGTAAATGGTTTCCGTAAGACTGGAATATTTCCCTTGGATCCGGATGTGTTTTCGGATTGGATGTTTCAGCCTGCTGAAACAACAGACACACCAACGGAAACCACCGACAAGCTAGTTGAAACAACAGAGACACCACTTGAGAGTAACGCTGTCTATTCCCTGAAATCTGTTTCAGAGTCACCATCGAGAGTGTCTTCTGATCCATCTCCATCACGAACTGCACAGTCAGAACAAACTGCACCTTCAACGTCAGCGTTTCAGGTCTCTCCTCAAGATATAAAAGCAGTTCCAAGAGCAGAGAAAAGAGAAGGAACCATCCGAAGAAGGAAAAGAAAGACAGCTATTCTGACAAGTTCTCCTTATAAGAAAGAACTTATTTCATTTTCGAATCAAGGAAGGACCAGGGCTAGCAAAAGGAAACTTCAGACGGAATCCATGCCTGAAACTGATTCTGCCGATAAGTCTGCAAAGCCTAATTTAGAGGGCAGGAAGAAGAAGACAAAGTAAACTGCTGAAGAACATTAGCCATCGGTATAATAGCAAGAGGAAGAAAATAGAAACACCTCTTGCATTCACAGCAATGACCTTAATTCGAAGTCCAAATTGGAAGAAGGGTGGATAAAATGCTTTAATCGCAATGAATGGGCTCCTGAAGAGTGCACTGGTATTGACGATGTATAGGATAAACTAAATAAATGTGCATTTTGTGACTAGGGTATATATTGATTGCTTGAAAAAAATTATTTAGACATACTATGCCTACAAATCTAACGTAAAACTTAGTACCCCGTTTTATCAGACCGGTCTGATAAAATGGGGTACTTGACATATAGCAAGAAAATATTAACTATCTTTGTTTTAGCTGCTTAAAATTTTATTTCATTGTCGTCAACTTCTAGCAGAAATATGAAGCTTTTTTTCAATAAATAATTACCAGAGAATCATTGCTTAGTTTATGAGATATGGCAATTCATTTGTTAAGTACCCCGTTTTTTCCAACTTTCCCCTATCCCAGTTTATGGATGGAAGATTTAAATCTCCCCCGATTACTATTACACTTTTACTGTCTCTCTGAGTAAATGCGGATACATATTTGATTTTCTAGAAGGTACATAATATCGACTTCGGAGTTCGGCGGTCTATAAAAAGAGCAAACATGAATACTCCAATTGTTTTGTTGTTTAATTGTACACCATACATTTTCTAATTCTAGCGATACACTTAATTTCAATTGTCAATTATTTCATGGGCAGCGTTGTGTAAATGTGATTTAACTGCTATAAAAACTCCACCACCTGTTCTATTGTGTCGATCGCATCTGTAAATTTTATATTCTGGAGGAAAAACTTTACTGTCGCTTATATCTTCCATAAACCAGCTCTCTGTCCCGATGACCACGTCTGTGTCGTGAAAAATGTGCTCGATTTTGATGCGCTTGTTTTTTACGTTACGGCAATGAACTACAACAAGGTTAATGACATATTTTGTAGTTAGAGTTTCGGTTGGTTCTTTTCCAAGCTTTCGTATACTCAGCAGGTGAATTTTATTAGCAGTACTAATATATTTGACATGTTTTCTTTCTATGGAGCACACGTTTTGGGAATAACGACACTATTGTCTGGCGTTACCGCTCCTAAGGTTACTTTCTTGTGAAATCTTTTGCAATCCGGATTTCCTCGGAGGCTACGCTTAATTAAATCCTACGCTTAATAAAATTAACCTTGAAGGCTTTAGCTCAGACCCTCTACCTGGAAGTCAATTGCCCGATAACCTATGACGGTAAAAATTACGTCTCAACCAGTATTGCTTTAAAAAAAACTCATTTCCACTAGCCCCACGCTTAATTAATGATCTAACTTAACTCATTCTGTTAAGGAGACGAGATAAATTACTTCGGTAGGCCGGCTATCTGGACCCAATGACGAGGAATACTTTTGGCCATTGCACAGCTATGGATTTCGATTAATATATAAACAAAAAAGAAGAATTGAGGCAAGCATTAGTATTAATATGTGTAAAATGATAGAAATTTCGTGTTTACTGAGCGCAAGTTCAAGTTTTATCACGAGAGCGATTAAGATTTTTGATTAGGCTACACTGCGTTGCAATGTTTAGGAAGGAATTTGCGCTATATCGAAATTGCGCTAATTGAAAATGCGCTATACGAGACATGGGTGTACTCTTATCCGTCCATAGATGCAATCATTCTCTAAGCAGTGCTTAAATAACATAGATAGATGCATGCACATGTTATGCATATCCTTCACCACAACCTGGAGATAAGCTATTACAGTAAAACTTTGATTTTACGCAGTTGGAGGGACCGAAATATGGGCACTGTGTAAAATCAAAGTGTGTAAAATCGAGAGTTGGTATTGAGGAGGAGTATAGTTTTCAGGATAACACTAGCTCATTATTGCTCGGAAAATGAAGCCTAATAATCTTATTTACTCAAAAGCAACACCAAAGATGACGTGTTACCTTAAGAGAAACAACTTTGCATTCCTGAACAGTGTTTCCCATGGTTGAACAAAATGGTTGAAATGCCAGCATTTCTGGCACTAAGATTACTTCTGTTACCTAGGAGAAATTTCGGAATGGTGATACTAAATGGTCGCAGAGAAGCTAATTTTCGAAAATATTCTCATTAAAAGCAGTTTTCAGGATATCCGTGTAACCACCAGCAGACAAAAAAAGATTGGAGATTGAAGAAATGAGATACCTGAGGATAGTCATCCAAATTAACCCCATTAACAGGGAGCAAAATTTTGCTAATACATCACAAAGGCTTTACACCCTGTGGGCCTGGGTTCAAGTCCTGGCAGTAGCAGAGACTTATCAGAGATGGCCCTATCCCTACTTGAGTCTAATATGGAGGGCACTTCGAGTGCACCACTCTGTCCATCAGATGGGAAGTTAAGTCCTGGTCCCTTTTGAGCTTATCATTACAACCTGGCTAATGCCAACATAGGGTTCCTATCCCCCCAGCCCTTACTTCATGGCGCTAATGACCCCAGTTGTTGGTTACCTCCAAATAGCATACCATAGATAATACGGAGCACACAGGACCCGGGATATTCGGAAATTCAGATTTTTGCGGTGCTTAGATCACTTTTTTTAAGTGAGCTATTAAAATGACCGCGCAACTGCCGTCATGCCGCCCGTGATGAATAAAAAATGACTAATAGTCCTGAAAAATTTTCCTTCTTTATAATTTATACGCATTAAAAAAGCATTTCCCCATGAAATTTTAGCATTAGTAGATTGACTCTTCCGGGAATAGCTTCTCTGTCGGCATTCTTCCGCGAATTCAGCGCCGGTACCTTCGACTCTCAAGCCGTGTGACTCAGCTTCACGTAATATTTTGCTTCCCCTTATCTGATAACAACACCGGACACTTTTTGTATTTCGATTTAATGGTGCTAAGCCATTCCTGAGTTTAAAGGGACTGCCTTATCACTCACGTCTTGAATTTGACTTCAACGATTACATGACGATTGACGACGCGAGTTATTCTCCGAGGGCATTAACTCCCGTTCAGTTAAAACGCTTTCCACCTAGCGGAGTTAAGCTAATAGCTATTCAAGTTCCAACCATGTTTAACTTAAACCGTCTGACAATGAGATACAAGTTGAGTCGGTTCTGATAAGCGCGCAGCGCAAGCAATTTTTCCTCGCCTCCATTTGTCCCGCAGATGTGGGGTTAGCCTGGGAATGAGACAATGCATGCTGCTTTTACCATCGTGTTGAATCACCATCGACTTACGTCCATACTAGAAGTACTGAGAAGAAGTACATCTTTTTTGGATCACCTTGGAAGCCAAAATTTTGGCACGGGAGTATTTTCAACGACTCATTTCGCCGTTATATTTCGCTGGGGCGACGGAAAACATAGCGTTGGCAAAATTCTAGAAAGCCTTGCGTTGGGGATAGATATTCCGTAGCTCATAATTCTGGATATAAACAGCATCGATCAATAAGTCGAATAATAAACGAAAGGTGATAATGTTAATATCTCCAGCGATCATGTCTTAATCAAAAGTAGTTACGCATACATGGCGATTGCCGTGTGTTTTAGGTTTCGATATCCTTCTACGGCGAATTTGAACTAAGAGCGACATTCGCGTTCGTAATGGAGCCTGAAATATTACTGAGAGGGCTCACGGGGAAGCAATAATTAGATTCGCGATGTATTTAGTTTCACGCTCAACAGCGCGATGTCATTTCAACCGTTCCTGTAATCATTTCTGCAACTCATTGAGACGAAATAATAACCTAACTGCATATTGCTCTAGTCGGATTTTCAAAACAAGCCGAAAGACAACTGCGTAAAATCAAGATTAGCGACCTCTTAGGGACTGGGGTTATGCTGCGCAAAATCGAAAAACTGCGTAAAATCAAGAAAAGATGTAAAATCGAAGTTTCACCATTGCAATTCCCTATGCTTTCCGGCCGGACTTGAGTGCCGCTGCGTAAAAACGAGACTTGATGTAAAATCGAAGTGCGTAAAATCGAAGTTTTACTGTAGTTTTTATTTTTAGTTTGTGGATGGCCACATTGTGTGCAAGTGTTTCAGTCATACTTAGGCTGGTATGTTCCGGTTTGCTAGTGAGCCCCAAGTTTTACTTGAGTCAGTACAGTAAAACCTCTGTGTAGTGAACCTCTTCACATCATAAACCTCCATACTTTATACCACCTCTACGGTCCCATCAGATTTACATGTAAATTTATTGGCAAACCTCTTTGTAGTGAACCTCTTTACCTCATAAAACCTCCACTTATCATACCAAGGAGATACCCCTGAGACGGCCTAACTACCTCCGCAAATCATACAACTAGAGACCATTAATGCAGATGCAATTACGTACATGAAATGAAATTGTCAACGATAAATTTTTTACCCTTATTTTTTTCTTATAAACCTTTTATATGCTGTAATTTTCACGCTAACAATTAGTTATGGCCATTTTGTTCCATATGAGAGCATAACTTACTGTAAATAGAAATAAGTTAATGGTTTAAATGACAGTAATATAATAATAATAATAATATATTTATTTATATTCTGTGGCAAAGCCACCTTAGAAAAACAATACATTTACATTATAATATATCAGTCGGCACTAGTGAATACAAATAATAATATTATAGATGTGCACATTTACATTACATATGATATTATTTAATAGTGTTCAAGAATATACAATATACAAAGGTGGGAAAGACTTTTACAAGGAAAAAGCTTTATAAAGATATTTCCAGTATTTATATTTAAAAGATTCTATTGATTTCACTTGGGTTAAGTTAGTTGGCAGAGAATGCCATAATTTTATTGCACTTACAACAAAAGATTTTCCATATACATGACTTTTGTGTGGTGGAAAGTAAAAATAAACTTGTCGTCTAATTTTTAATGAGGATTCAGTAGTCTGTCTTATGGGAAACATATCATACAGATAAGCTGGCTTATGATTACGTATTAATTTAAAAATGAACAATCCCAGGAGATATTTTCTCCTAAGAGAAACTGGTAGCCATCCAAGTTCCCGAAGGTGGGGACTGATGTGTTCAAACTTCCGTTTACCATAAATAAATCTGGCACATGAATGCATTAGCCGTTGGAGCTTAAGGTTTAGTTCCTCAGTAAGGTCATAATAAACTAAGCAGCAATAATCTAGATGAGGAAATATCAACGTGGAAATAAGTTTCTTTCTGGTGTCCATAGGAAGTAAATGTTTATATATTTTCAACTGATATAGTGTGGAATTTATTCTGTTTGAAATTTGGGATACGTTATCTTTCCAGGAAATATTATTACTAATAGTGACACCAAGATTACGAGCATTCTGGGAATAAATAATTTCATGATTATCAACCTTTATTTTTGGTATTTGGTCCAAATCAATACGCTGAAGCATACGTGTGCCTCCCATAATTAGGGCTTTGGTTTTGGCACCATTTAAAATGAAATTATTTGATGCAGCCCAAGAATGCAGTTTTAGCACGTCAGAATTCACTTTGCTTACGGCCTCTGCAATTTCTTGGGGTTTACAGTGGTAGTAAATCTGTAAGTCGTCTGCATAAAGCATATATCTACAATATTTCAGTTGCTGAGGCAAATCTAGAATGTAAATTGAGAAAAGAAGTGGCCCAAGTACCGAACCCTGGGGAACTCCAAGCATTTCTAAGAACTTTATACCTAGCATACACTTCAATGTTTCTAGACCTAACATAGGCTCGATGAATCCTGTCTCTTTCTTTCATTTGCTGTTTCAGCTCTTTAGTTAACCATGGAGCAGCATGGCGACGTGGGTTGATTGTGCGTAATGTAGTGTGATTGGATATACAGTTGAGAATATTTTCATTAAATAATTTAACTTTCTCATCAATATTGTTCGAGGTGAATACAGTACACCAATCTTTTTCAGCTAGATCATTTATAAAATCATCAAGATTAGCATTTTTTAAATCTCGATAACTAAATGGGGAAAGGCTAACTCTAGAGAATTTTAACTTATAGGTGATATGAATTAAGTCATGGGACGAGAGAAATGGAACAGGACATTGTGATGCGCAGATAACTTTATCCTCGTCATCTACGATGAAGTGATCAAGCCAGGTATCACCATGAAACGTATGGTGGGTTGGTTGAAAAGGAACCATATACATTATTGCTATGAATAAAACCTTTTAGATAATTACTGCTAGTGGACTCTCTAGTTAAATCAGTAGTGCCTTTCATTTCCGAGTGATAAGAAAAAATGGTGTCATCACTGAAACCTCTCTATAGTAAACCTCCATGCATCAAATTGTCCCAATTTTGCTCTCCTCCATGACAATGTAAAGAGGCTTTACTCTATATACGGTATATTATTAGGAGGTATATGTGGATTGAAATTTGGCCTTTTTGTCAGGGAAATAAGATTTGTTTACTCATTTATTTCAGCTGGATCGTGAGTACTGTGTGGAGGAAGATGACTATTCTCCTGATGGTGGACGTGTGCCCACGTCATTGGAGGCTGGCTGTTCAGCAGAAGGAGCACGTGACGTCGCAAGTGGCGATGAGGACGTTGATGGTAACAGCAGTCCGCCCGTTTGTAGGCCACCGAGACATTACTGCAAAGGCACAATCAAGGATGAAGGGGAACGCGATCCATTGAAGATCAGAGACCAATCAGGAAACGAGGTGAGTGTTTAAGATTGGCTGGTTGACTTGGATCAGAGGGAAAGACTCCCTAGTACATTTATAGATACTGTAGGCACACTGCGTGATATCATAGAGTGGAGATGAGACCCACAATTATTATTGGTCATCATAATCATCACTATAAGCAGCTATACAGTGAGTCCTCGACATACAAGCAAGATGTGTTCTGAGACCCATTTTGTAAGTTGAATTTGTTTGTACATGGAAAACCTAAGCAAGGCATTAAAAAAATGTAGTTATCCTGTATAATGCAACTCTGCATTACAGTTTTATTAAGCGTTAATTCATGACAGTCTCCAACTGATATATCATGATTCTCTATTGGCCAGCAGTTTCCTGATACTCTATCAGTCAAACTAAAAATTGCTGTATATCAATCCGCATTTTGGAAGGCGTGTTTTCTAGTGATGAAAACACAGTACTTGGCAATGTACTGAGGTCCCTGTGACGATGCCTTCATATAAGCTGGTTTTTGATTGGTATTCTGTTGGCACACAAGTTCTTCTGTGCGAAAACGCAGTACCATCTGTGAGTACTCCAGGTGATGTATTTAAATCCGCGTCTTTTCGCCGTTCATCCAGTAATGGAGAGTGGAGGAATAGATGGAGCCATGCAGAGAGGATCTTTGGCTTCCCTAGCAGGTTTCTTATCATGGTGGAAACCATCAGATTATGGCGTTCACCAAACCAAAGCATCAAGTTTCCTCCACACCATCCGATCTGTAGGTTTTGGATTTGAACCCTTCGAAGCTCAAAGTGGATCGCTTAATACCTGGGTCATTCCATGTCAGTTCATCCAGGCATGACACCCACCGACTCGGATTTTGATAATACTTGGCAATTTTCATCCTTCCATGTAGGAATGAAACAGTGTAAAATATTTCTGGGCTATCTCTAATAGTTTTTTTTTCACGACCATTTGAAGTTTGGGTGAAACTGCAGTTTTTCAATGAATGCGGTCTCCAGAGGCACTTGTACCTCCAGAGGGAAATAATTTGTCTCAGCCATAGTTTCCATCCGATTCTCATGAAATTTTGCAGGGTTACTAGAGAAGTCATGAGGATTCCAAAAACTAATTGAAAAATATCCTAAGGGATACTGGAAATTCTCTAAACTCATGTGTTTCATAAGATTTTAGAAAATTTTGCTCCAAAAACATGGTTCTATAAAACATCAAATTTTGACCAGAGGCAATATCTGAATCAAGCTAAATTATTTTTTCTAATATTCCTTAAGGTATGACCCACCACCTGTAAAAATAAAATTCATGGCTTTTTGCTTGCTTTGTTGTTAAAAAAATTTTTATGTAAAAAAAATCCCTTTTCACGACTCTGGTAGTCGGTGTTGGGTCATCCTTCAAGTGTGATGAAATGCTTGTGTTAACTGTATTGTATATCTAAGCAAATATTTACAACATGAATCTAGTACATAGTAACTTCAAAAATTAAAACATTTTTTATGTGCAGGTTGTTTTTCTCCCGATAAGAAAAATATATTTTTGAAATAGAATATTTTAGGGAATTCATGGCACTTACCCATCATTGCTGGGGATAACTTGATTGTTGCTTTATAAAACACATCAAAATACAGGAAACATGTCAATACAAGTTAACTTTATCCATTTTGTATTGACAAAAACTTCACAAATGTGTTTAACTTCATTAATGTTGCACAACTTATAGAAAAAAATGTTAGAAGATACATTGTCTAACCTTGACCAGCCTTTTCTCAAATGAGGGCTAGACATTAACTTGTACAGTATCTTCTTTGAAGAAATGATACTTTTTAACTTCATAGTGGAGCTGAGAAAAATATCAGATTACATTGAAATATGGTAACAATGTAACCACATCTTTTAGACCTGAACTGGGTTCATTGAACAGAAAGTGGAAATGACCTGAGGAAGTCCTGCCACTTTTACCATTTATACAAAGTAGTTTTTCTCTCAGGAGGTGGGTATTGTTTGCCCTTTTACTACCCCAGTTGCCCTCCAACTTTGGAAGAGTGAACATCAAGTTTTTTTTCAATAAGTTTTGTGGTTAATATTTGTGTCCATCTCTAGAAAGCAGGTATGTAAACCTTAAGGAAAATATTTTGACAAAATTTGTTCTTTCTATCTCAGTTAACAATCATTTGTCACTTTCATATTTTGATTTATTATTTAGGCAAAAACATAGAACAAACTGCAGTGGACTTAGTTCAGTCATTTTACCAAAATGACGAGTATTCACGCCTTATGCCAGGAATGAAAGACAAGGTGAGTGTGCCCAAAAATGTCCACCAGCAAAAGAGGTTACTTCTAAGTAACCTAAATGAGCTGTATGCAGCTTTTAAATTTGAATTCCCACATGTAAAAATAGGGTTTTCAAAATTCTGTCTGTTGAGACCTAAATGGTGCGTGTTGGCAGGCTCCTCTGGAACCCATTCTGTATGTGTCTGTGCTATCCATCAGAATGCATCACTTCTTCTCCACGCATGCTCAATAGAGGAGACCTACAATGACCTATTTGATTACCTGGTATGTTCCAAAGATAGCAGGGATTGCATGTTACGGCACTGTTCAGAATGTATGTCTGACAAACGACTAAGGAACATCTGAAAAGTAAATTTGAGGAATGGGACCCTGAAGATGAAGTGACATACAGTGCATGGGTGACAACAGATCGGGCCCAACAAATTAGGTTAACAGTGACTCTGGATGAATACATCAACAGTCTGGTGAACAATCTGGAAAAACTTCTCCCACATTCCTTCATAACCAAATCCCAGGCGAGATACCTAAAAGAACTAAAAAATAACCTACAGCCAGATGAAGCCATTGTTTTGCTGGATTTCAGTGAAAACTACCATTATGTGGTACAAGATGAGGTTCAGGGTCATCACTGGAATCAGGATGGTTGTTCCCTACATCCAGTAGTAATTTATACTCGTGGACAGCTGCAGAAAGATCTGTGTGTGTCAAGTTTGTGTGTATTTTCTGACGATCTTGAACATGATGTGGCTTTTGTATTTGAAACGCAAAAAATAGTCACTCAGTTTTAAAGGAAAAGTTCCCTGAAGTAAAGAAAGTGCAATATTTCAGTGATGGTTGTGCTGGTCAATATAAGAACTGTAAAAACTTTATAAACCTGTGCCATCATCACCTGGACTTTGACTTGCATGCTTCTTGGTCATTTTTTGCTACTAGTCATGGGAAATCTCCATGTGATGGGATAGGTGGAACAGTTAAGCGCATTCTTACAAGAGAAAGCCTTCAGCGGGATCTAGGTAACACAATGACTTCCATTGAAAAGGTGTTTGAGTTCTGCAAGTACAAAGCGGATAAAATTTCATTTTATGTTTTAAAAAAAGAACAATTGTCAATGATTCGGCAACAATTAGAAACTCGCTGGAGCCATGCAAAAACAATCCCAGGTACTCGTAGCTACCATTCTTTTATACCAATTTCAAATAACATTATTGCGACAAAAAAAATTAGTTTTGATACCACGTACAGTTCTGTCCACAATTTCTTGATAAAACCAAGTTGGGAAGAAATTATGACAAAAATTTGTACTAATTCTTTTGTGGCCTGCTTGTATGACAATCACTGGTTTTTTGGGCTAGTTATGTCAAAGGATGTTGATCAATGTGATATAAAAGTGAAATTCTTGCATCCTTATGGGCCTGCAAGATCATTTTACTGGCCAAATGAGAAAGAAGATATTTGCCATGTTCCTGTAAATAATGTCATTTGTAATGTGGAAACTCCTACTACAAGAGGCTCAGGACGAATGTATTACTTCTCGGAGAAAGTCATTGAACGTGTGAACCAACGGCTGTTGGATTTAAAAGGAAAACTTGGAATTACCACTACTGGGAAAAATATGTAACTATAGTGTCAACTGAAATATTAGCTTTCTCAGAGATAGGCCTCAGTGAAGACCTTGGATACTACACTATTTAACCACAAACTGATGCACAGACAAAAGTGACTACATTTGTGATTGTTGATTTATAAGTTGTGCAACATTAATGAAGTTAAACACATTTGTGAAGTTTTTTGTCAATACAAAATGGATAAAGTTAACTTGTATTGACATGTTTCCTGTATTTTGATGTGTTTTATAAAGCAACAATCAAGTTATCCCCAGCAATGATGGGTAAGTGCCATGAATTCCCTAAAATATTCTATTTCAAAAATATATTTTTCTTATCGGGAGAAAAACAACCTGCACATAAAAAATGTTTTAATTTTTGAAGTTACTATGTACTAGATTCATGTTGTAAATATTTGCTTAGATATACAATACAGTTAACACAAGCATTTCATCACACTTGAAGGATGACCCAACACCGACTACCAGAGTCGTGAAAAGGGATTTTTTTTACATAAAAATTTTTTTAACAACAAAGCAAGCAAAAAGCCATGAATTTTATTTTTACAGGTGGTGGGTCATACCTTAAGGAATATTAGAAAAAATAATTTAGCTTGATTCAGATATTGCCTCTGGTCAAAATTTGATGTTTTATAGAACCATGTTTTTGGAGCAAAATTTTCTAAAATCTTATGAAACACATGAGTTTAGAGAATTTCCAGTATCCCTTAGGATATTTTTCAATTAGTTTTTGGAATCCTCATGACTTCTCTAGTAACCCTGCAAAATTTCATGAGAATCGGATGGAAACTATGGCTGAGACAAATTATTTCCCTCTGGAGGTACAAGTGCCTCTGGAGACCGCATTCATTGAAAAACTGCAGTTTCACCCAAACTTCAAATGGTCGTGAAAAAAAAACTATTAGAGATAGCCAAGAAATATTTTACACTGTTTCATTCCTACATGGAAGGATGAAAATTGCCAAGTATTATCAAAATCCGAGTCGGTGGGTGTCATGCCTGGATGAACTGACATGGAATGACCCACCTATTACCCTCTGCCGCAGTTCCATTCCCTGATTATTACGGAAAAGATTACCTGTAACTGCAAAATATATCTCTTTCCTCAATGATTCATCCTAGAGGGGCACTTTCTATGTTTCTATGATGAGACCCACAGTTATTTTTGGTCATCATCATCATCTGCAGCTGTACAGCCCAGTGTGGTCCGTGACATCCTCTATTTTATTTGTACTGTAAGCCCTTGTATACGAGGTACCTTCCAAGACGTTTTTTGCAAGTTATTGGTTGTAAGTTGAAAACCTAATCAAGGCATTGAAATATTTAGTTACCCTGCAACATGCAACGCTTCATGCTACAAGTAGCATGGGAATACTTTAAACCTCTCTTTACGGAGCTCTTTTATGGGGTGGAGTTACTGTGGTAATTTCATGCCTCAGATTTGGGGCCCAGCTCAATTAAGGGGTGCTTTTAAGGGGTCAATATAGGGGTGCAATGTCCCTTACCCCGGCCACTGGAATACACCCTGTAACCTTATCTTTGCATGAATCCACAGTCAACTTATTGCGTTATGGTGTTTTTTTCAACCAAACATTGTATTTGATTCAATAATGTAGGTACTCTTCTAAAAGAATTACAAACATTTTTTTTAAGAATTGTGGCATTGTAAACGTTTTTAGCATTAATGACAACAAGGTTAGTGAACACAAAGTAATAAGGCTATAAGTCCGGAAGTTCATTATTTTTAGCTCTAAAATTTTTGCTTAAAAATTGTTTACACACAGAACAAAATGAAAAATTCATTTCAACATTTAAAAAAATTGCAGTATGCAATAAGAATATGTTATTGCAAAAACCATTGACAATATAACCACTTAGCAATGGATTCCTGCAGTGAGAATGGTCATTTATGAGTGGGAGGGTCGGGCTTTATTGCCTTGGAGTGGCTCTAAAGGACTCACTAAGCTGGGTCTCAGGCCGGGCCTGAATGTATCCGACAATTGCTACCTCAGAGGTCACTTCCCTTCCCTCTCATCGGCCAGAGACGACGTCTAGTCGTTGCTCGTTGAAACATCCGTGACAGCTTTACCCTACGTCAGGTGTTCTGTGTATGTAAATGCACATCAGCTCCACCTGAAGTCCGGCGCAAAAGGAGTTAACTCACGACAGTCACGAACTGCTCTAGCACGATTCTCTATTGGCCATCTGTGTCCTGATACTCCATCAGTCATACTTAAGTGACACTGTTTATCAAGCAACATTTTCGAAGGTGTGTCCCCGAAGGATAATATCCATGAAATATTATGACATACCATATAAGCGCGTGTAAGGCCTGCCATACACGTTCCGGCCTGGCCTCAAGGCCGGGACTGCGCAGTTTGGCTGGAGCCGCAGGCCTTGAGGCCAAACTGAACGTGTATGGGGGGCCTGAGAGGTGCACCTTTTTTCCCAGAAATTGCAGCCGAAAATGAGGGTGTGCCTCTTATACAAACTTTTTATCTTCCCCCCCCTCCCCTTTACCGGTCGCAAGTCCAAGGGGAACTGAGTGGCCTTGGTTTTCAGCGTGAGTTAGTCATCTGAAACCCTGGGTAAAAACAAGCAGCAGGGAGGGGAGTTTCTCCCTTAGTGACGGATTTTTAAAATGCTCTTGTTTGATTTTCTTGTCAGCATCACGCCGTCATGTCGGTACCCCAAAGGTGAACATGGAAAACATCGCGCGGGGTTTTTCACTCCGGAGGGCGCGCTAAATTTACTGCCACGAGTGGGTATCCCGCGGCATTTATACTGCATATAGTAATCGCTTATCAAACGTAGAGAAACACGTAGTTTTGAAGGACATACCTGGTTAATAGTCAATATCTGCCTTGCCGAGTAACTTTCATTTCGCTGAGGACCTGATTTTTCAAAAATCATCTTCAGACGCTAATATGAGGATTATTACAACTGAAAATTATATTGGTGTCAAAACCTGCGCTTTAAAAAAATTCGAACGAGTGTGTTCATTGTTGGACTTAATTGTGGATAGAAGAAATCAGAATTGCTTATAAGTGAAGAGCGCGGAAGGAGAGGTCCAGGGGAAGGAGCGTGATCCCTCCGTCTTCGAAGCAACGAGGCTACGAGCGAAGGAGCAAGGGACTAACATGTCTGATCTTGCATGTGACGTCATTGCCTTCAAAGCGAAGGGGCGAAGGCGCAGCAATGTCATATACGCAGTTGGCGTTGCCTGAAGTTTCCAGTCGGTCTCGTCTTGTTTGAATGCGCTTATGCTACGCTTGTTTCTTCTGAAATTGTACTGTTTGGACTATTTTGAATATTAGTAGCCTTGTTGTAACTATAAATCTTTGTGTCAAACAATTAGAGCTTAAAAAACTTAAATTCTGTCAGATATGCATCGCGTTAGATCTCTTTTTTTTTAACCTCGTGCGTGTCATACAATTATTGAAAGCTATCGAGATATATCTTCGGGCTCAGTAGATGACTCACCTAGCATTTGGCCTCCAGAAACTGGGAAATCGATCAAGGTCAGTAGGTGAGACGGGGTAGGGATGAAACACGTTTCCATTGTTCCCCTGTAACTTGATATTTTTCCTGGGGGGTCTCGGAAAGGAAAAAAAACGGCAGAGGCATTGGCTGATGGAGGGCCGAGTGTGGCTCCGTTAAATCTACGACGTGGTTATTATCCTACGGCGTTGAGATTGCCCCGATTGTTGTCCAAGCTCTTGGGAAGGTTCATGCTATGTGCCTGTCGTATTTTGCATTAAAATTTTCCACAGCTGCAATTCTATTGCAATACTCCTGCGAGAGCATTTAAACAAAATTGTTCGTGAATAGGACAAGCATCGTAGAGCAACGGCGTATTCAAAGAGAGGATCAGAACTCTTTCTACTCCCTCTCATGCCGCTATTACCGCCGCAGTTATCAAAATTTTCTCTTTCAATTAGTATTGAAAGAGAAAATTTCGATAACTGTCGAAATTCCAGGCATACGTCTGCAACACAGCGCGATAGTATAAAAAAATGCCGCAAAATTGTTTCCTTCATAGCTTCGATGCTCAGAATAGGGGTGCACCTCTTACACACGCTTATACGGTAGTTAGCATTCGTCTCTGCAAAGAATTTGAAGAATTTGTCACGTGCATGTTAGGCCCAATGTCCCAAAGTTCAAGTTCCTCTCTGCCCCACCATCGCCCGACTTCAATGGTGATGACATACTTTGATTTTCGGGCAGTAAAATTTCGTGTCTCCGAAAGTTCGTAGTCAAAGGACTTACCGTGCTGTACTTCAAAATTTAAGTACTTTTAGATACCTCTAATGTACTACAAAATTTAACTTGGGAAAGGCTCTTTTAACATTTCCGTTTTTTAAAACATTAATAATTTATGTAATGTGATGTGGTGCATCAAAATTAAAGCTCCTGCGTGACATATTTCATCAACCACACCATCGCTGAATCAATTTCTCCTATCCTCCCATATACATGATGACTCACTAAGCAACGCTTAAATAAACTACGATGATTAGAGATGTACAGTAAAACATCACTGCAACAAATTTGTTGGAACTGGAAAAACCATTGCTTTGCTATTGTGTGATTTCGTTTTGTGGATGTGATATGCGGGTTGTATCTTTGCAGGAGAATCCAATTGTTCCATGTGTTTTATGAAACTTGTCTAGTAAATTTTTCATTATTGATGTATATATATTAAAAAACCTTTCCTACAGCAATGATAAACAGTTTTTATTATTCACCATCAAATATTGTGCCTATCACAATTTCATGTGATTTTTAAATCTGCATATGTCTTTGAAATAATTCATTTTCTCATCCATTCTGCTCTAAGCATCGTCGCTTCTTTGAGTTGCAGTCTGAACTTGAGGAACTCCAAAAGTGGTGCCTATGGGAAAGTTCATCTTTTAAAGTACAGCTGACTCCCGATTATCCAGGTGCGGATTATCCGTGCATAATTTTCAATCTCGCTCAATTAATTCCGTGATCTTCATGAAAAGATAAAATCATCGGAATTACTGCATTAATGGATCATTAAGAATCACTTTTCTCTAGAAAAAAAATCATGCCTTTTCTTCTGACAGGAATGGAGTTGAGGATGAAAATAAAAGTTAGGGATGAGTCGATTCCAAATGTCGATTCTCGATTCCACCGATTCTCGGGCACGGAATCGGAATCGAGAATCGATCGCCTAAAGTCGATTCCGATTCCATCAATTCCAGGAAGATATATGTTTTGAGCATAGACAATAAGTTTGGGGCATAAAGGCTGCCACACACCAAAGCGGCCGCGGTGTCAGCCTTGCCCACGCGGAGAATACGCAACGAACATGCCTAAGAGGCCTCGGAAATATGAAAATGTCGGCAAGAGCGACAAACCCTGAAATACCTTGTGTTCATGAGCAACCCTCAGAGAAAAAAAATTGGAAACCACGGGATCGGGAAGCAATGCATGGGTTTTCCGTTCTTTTATTAACCGCTGGTCACAACAAATCAAATTATTGCGATTATGAATCACATTCGGAGAATTCATCTGGACCACCAATTTTAAAGTATAATAGATCGAAATATATTTTTTTTATTTTCCAATGTTATCTGAAGTCTGATGATAATAAAAACGTGCAGAGAGCGAGTTTTCCTGTGAAAAAAAGTTTCTTATAAATATGCACTGAGAGCGGTTTTTTTTATGCATGTAACTTTTGTAGACTAACACGCGTCTGCGTCAATAATAAAAAATTTAGACACATTCGCGTTTGTATAGCCCAGTTTTATCAATGCAACCCTTGAGAAAGTTGATACTTGCTTGGCATAAGCCGCCGCGGCCTCCGGGCGGACTCGACAGGATACGTTCGGCCGCCACCGTGCGCCGGCCAGGCTGCTCTGGTATGTATGGACGCAATGAATGCTACATTATTGTTTAGCCACCATGGCTAAACGAGAATGTAGAATGTAAACGAGAATGTATTGTTATTTTTAGGGATGGTCAGATCGGATACCTCGGATCCAAATATCTGCAGATATTGCCCTTTATCAGAAACATCGGATCCAAAGTCGCGGAAGACATCGGATCTGGATCCGAAATTTTAAATAATAGCTTCAGTGAATGCAACACCCCATAAGGGTGGAAAGAGTTCCGATTCTCTCTTCGAATGCACCGTCGCATGCGATTCTTGTCCTACTCATGAACCGTTTTGTTTGAAAGCTCTCGCAGAGGCTTCGAGTAGAATTTCAGCCGTGGCCAGGATTTTCAGCCAGAAAATAAAAAAGGCAAAATACGGCAGGCACATAGTGTGACTCTTCCCAAGAGATTGAACAAGCATCAGGGGAATCTCAGCGCCGTAGGATAATAACCACGTCAAAAGTAACTATATACAACAATTGCCATGAGAAAAAATTCCCCTGGACTGGGAATCGAACCACGGACCTTTGGATTTCCGGGCCACTGCGCAGACCACTACGCTATCCAGGTTCTTTAATTCCCATGGCAACTATACCGAGGCTCATGGCACTAGGTGTTAGGCCCTCGCGGTCCATCAAGGATGGCAACGCGAGGGAGAAAGGACTTCCAAGAAGCCACATCCGGTTGAGAGCCTCATACCTGCGCTAAAGCCGCGCAAAATGCCATGAGCCTCGGTATAATTGCCATGGGAATTAAAGAACCTGGATAGCTTAGTGGTCTGCGCAGTGGCCTGGAAAGCCAAAGGTCCGTGGTTCGATTCCCGGTCCAGGGGAATTTTTTCTCATGGCAATTGTTGTATATTTCACCACCGTTCACGCGGCAGGTTTTGAAATATTACACAAAAGTAACTATGTCGCGGATTTCAGAAAACAACCCTTGGCCGTCCATCAGCTCGTGCCTCTGTTGTTCTTTTTTTCGTTTCCAAAATCACACGGACCATAAATCATTGTCTTCTAAGGAAAATATCAAATCACACGAAAACAACTGAAGCGTGTTTCATCTCTACCTCGTCTCACCAACTAACCTTTTTTGGCATACCTGCTTCAATTCTCTGTTTCTAGACGACAAATGCTAGGAGAGTGACTTTCTGGGCCCAAAGATATCTTGATAGCTTCGACAATTAGATGAAATGCACGAGATTTAAAAAAGAATTAGACCAAACGAGACGCATTCTTAACGATATTTCTGTTTATTTTTCAGCTCTAATTGAGTGCCACTCAGTTTTCTATCTACAATTCTACAATTAGACTTTACTGATATGCAACATTGTCCAAACAGCACAATTTTCAAAGAAACAAGTGCAGCATTAACCCCTTAAAAAATTACAGACGGATTGGAAACGCCAACTACATATATCACATAGCGCGCCCGGCTTCGCTTTGAAGGCAACGACGTCACTGAAGCAAGATCTGACTTCTTCGTCCTTGACTCCCTCATTTGTAGCCTCGTTGTTTGAAATACGGAGGGAGCGTGCTCCTTCCTCTCCACCTCTCCTTTACTAACTCCTTCCCAGTGGTGTATCCAGGGGGAGGGTCAGGACCCCCATCTCCCCGAAATTCTAAAACACAATTATTGTCCTCCTCAAAAGAAAACAAAATATTGAAAAATAAGGAATTTACAAAATTTTTCTTTAACAAAATTTTTTTTTCGGCTATAAAAAGTGTTAAAATTAGTTTAAAACCCATTATTAAGGACCCAGTTTTTTCTAAAATTTTCCCCCCTGGTTTTGGACCTTCCCCCCCCCCCCCTATACCTCCCCCTGCCTGGCTACCTGATAAAATTCCTGGCTATGCCAGTGCTCCTTCCCCTCCACCTCTCCTCAATGCACTTCTTCTGCCCTACCCTTCCTCATGCTGAACGGTTGAGCACCTCGTCGTACGTGACGTTAATGCCGTTTTAAATACTGTTAATTG
Source organism: Ischnura elegans (assembly GCF_921293095.1). Lineage (NCBI taxonomy): Eukaryota > Metazoa > Arthropoda > Insecta > Odonata > Coenagrionidae > Ischnura > Ischnura elegans. The sequence continues at coordinate 1,215,333 of NC_060259.1, read as the reverse complement.
TGTTGCTGATTGCGCAGTTGCAATTTAATTTAATGATACACCGATAAAAATGTCTTTCATTGTGTATAAACATTTCCATGGAGATAAGGAGAACCAATAAATGCCGTGTGCGTGCACTGTGCCGTAAATTATCGCGAGGATGTGCTTAATCCACCTCACCATACTGAAGCATTTTCGGGTGAAACACAAGTCGGTATGCAATGAGAAAGTAAAATTCGGGGGAAACGTGTGTGAGGAAAATTTGAATTCAATCGATGGCAGGGAGGCAGCCAGGAATTTTGTTAAGGGGGGGTCCAAAACCAGGGGGTGAAAATATTTAAACAACAGGGTACAAAGGAGAGGGTTTCAACCTAATTTTAACACCCTTCATAATAGAAAAAACTTCATTTTTCAAAGATTCATTTTTTTCTATTTTTCATTTTTGTAAATTCATGATTTTTAAATATTTTGTTTCCTTTTATGAAGGAAAGTAATCGTGTTTTTATATTTTGGGGGGTCCTCTTGCTATGCCACTTGTCAGTGGTTCATCCTAAGATTTTTCCTATTTTCATTTCCAAACCCAAGCGTAGGTCCTGAGCATGTAAAGATGTTTTTAAAAAACATCTTGAAAGCCTGTAAAAATGACTTTTAATTTATAAAAATATTAAAATGTGTATGAAAATCTAAAAAGCATTCCATTAATTGTATGTACCCAGAATAAACTTGAATAATGATTTTGTTTAATGGCAGGAATTTGAAAATGCATTTGGATTCGAAAATATCCGATTCGAAAGATCAGGCTCCAAAAATCCTGGATCCGTCCATCCCTAGTTATTTAATTCCATTCAATTCTTAAATTGTAATGATAGCAATGCTACAGATAAATCAAAATCCCTTCTGTTAGAAGGAATAAAGGCCGTTTTACACGGTACACGGAATTGCACAGGTTAGAGCTGCATTAATTTCTAAAATGGTGTGGAATTGCGTGAATGCATGAATGAAATTAGAACGGGCTATTTTGCCGTCTTGCATCCACGCATTCTCGCATGTGTTCTAGCAATTCGCCGCTTTACACGATGCAATTTTGATTGCGCCTTTGCACGTACGTCAGATTGCGCAATTCCGTGTACCGTGTAAAGCGACCTTAAGAATCGATGGAATTGGAATCGGGAATCGATTTGAAGGAATCGGAATCGAAAAAAAGTGGATTCGACTCATCCCTAATAGAAATCACCATGTGTTGCACGTTGCGGCACTTTAGGGGTCACGCCCAAATTTCAATTGCTCATATTTTATCAACAATTGAAAATTGGGGGCTAAATTTGTACACAATTACTAATTATACCAGAATGTATGACCTTGGCAAGTTTCATGAAAATCCGAGTCGGTGGGTGTCATTTGGTCAAAATATTGGTTGATTTGACATGGAATGACCCTGTTCCTGTTTTCCAAGCCTCGCAGTGTACAACTGCGCTCCGCTAAAAAGAAAGCGAACTGGCGATGAAAGCTCTCATTGAGTCCGGGAAGCACTCTAAAATAGCAGAATAACTGCATAATTAATTATATATTTTGTTTGTTTACGTAAATTATGAACATTGCAAGACATTAAAGTGAAAGTTTGGGTTATCCGTGTTCTCAGATTATTCCTGCTGTCCAGAATTAGCCCAGATAATTGGGAGTGTACTGTACTCTAAAAATTTTCCTGAGTGTCTGGTCAAAATTATTCTTGGAGTGCAATAATATAAGTCAATGTTGTTTGGCAGTTTCATGCAGTAATTTTGTATGAAAGAGCTCATATTGCCTGTTTGGCTTATGAAATAAAATGCATTGCTGGAATCCCATTGAAATACCTGTAAATACCTGTTTTTGACCGGTATATACTACGTATCGATAAACGTCGATGGTTAGTTCAAAGTTATCTGGGGCAAATAAGTTACGTGTAAAAACATGGCAGTTTGAAATGCATTGACATCACAGTGGCATGTGCAGATGATGATGCCTTCATTGAGCCTGAGTATGATCAGTATTCTGTTTGAAAAACATGCTTTTTTTGTGCCAAAAGGCATATCTATCTGTGAGTACACCAGGTGATATTGAAATCTGTGCCTTCCTGCCAGTAATGCAGAGCAGCGGAATAGATGGAGCCACGCAGAGAGGATCTTTGGCATCCCTAGCAGTTTTCTTATCATGACTGCAGGTTCTCCATTAACTTAGCACAACCGTTTTTTAATATTTCCCTCAGTTTCTTTCTCTGCAGTGAGAAATTGAATGGAGGCAAGCTGCTTGCTACATACCTCAATTATGCACGCCATTTTGAAACGGTGCTGCAGCTACGCTAAGTCGGAAGAGCCAGAAATTTTGCATCGTAAATCTTCAAATAACTCATATGTAATGTTTCAAATTCGCAACATTGTTGTCAGACGAGAAAAAAATTGTGGTGCATTACGTCCTGGGCAACCCTCATAATTCAGTGGAACTTGGTTAGTATGTTCCTCCTTAGCAGGTTTTCCTCCTTAACACAGCACGGATTTCTCTTGGTCCCAGCACCTTCGGAGTAAAATGCATGTTGTACTATTTGGTTAGTATGCTTGGAATAGTGGTGCTTTCCTGGTTAGTACGCTCAATAGGGTAGTTTCCTTCATCAAAGAAAACGAAAGGCATTGATTGCGATTTGTTGCCCACTGTTTGTGTATTCATAATATACAAATTATTTGGTTTTATAATTCCCAGTTTAGACGAATGGCAATGGTCAATTTTAACCTCATTTGAAAAAGGCCAGATTGGTGCCCAAAGATTATATACTCTAGAAAGATGTGTATGTGCGTGTTAAAAATGACACAGCAAGTTTTGGCCGCCTACTGTGGCGCCATCCTACTTTTGCAGCGGCCAAAAAAGTAACTTCGGCTATGCTAGAGCGCAAAATTCCAATTGGATAGTCTTTTTCCCCGCCCCCCCTTCCTAGCGATTACCAATATTACTACTTATTAACAACTCGGACCAATGACCCGTTATCATAGTAGATATCCATTAAGGTTCGCTAGGGTGAAAACACTAAAAACAATAATTGAGTAATACAAAGCACATTTATTAAGATTTCTCGCATATTACATTAGGATCACACTGCAGTAGCCTTTGACACAGAACAATAAAATGATGCAAAACAATTATACAAAAAGATGGGATTATATCCACAAATGTGAAGTAACAATCAAATGTGCAACAGAAAATTTTGTGAACTGCACCTCAACATTAATATTGAAATGAATCCCTAAGGGTGCTATTCGTAGACGGCACTTTAAGCTAAAGTATACATTAGCTGGGCTAAAGTCTACTTTAACCAGGCTAAAGTCTGCTTTCTCTGTTTCATAAACACCACTTCAGAAGAAAAATGGCAGAATTGTCACTTTACCGTAAAGTGCCCAACCGGAGCTCACTTTAGGGTAAAGTGTCCTTTACGGATGAATAAATATGGCTGCTTTTGAAGTTGAAATATGAAGATATTTGGGTTATGGAAATTAATAGGAATTAATTCTTTGGTGAGAACACAGCAGAAGACAGGCATATTTCAAAAAATAACCAGACAGTTAATGCGTCTCTCTTTCCGGAAAATATATCGAGTCAGTACTGCTGGAGATGACCCATTACTTCTGCAGTTGAATTCTATTGGTCGTTATACTACCTAGGACATTTTAACGATTATGTGATAATTACAGCACAGAAAGTGGTTGAATAGGTTGGCATAATTTGTGTTGATTTTGAAAACAAGCTAATTATGTTCTTAGGTTATGCATGTGTTTATATTCTAGAATTTATCCTTGAAATGATAGCAAATTTCTGTTTACCTATATTGGAGCCAATGGCCCTCGTAAGCAGACTTGATTTTCATGTCGCTTGGCCAACCAAATGCTAGTTTCTAAACGTTTCATTGTTTTTAAGCGTTTTCATTCCATAATTGCTTTATGTACTCTTTCCACATGCCTCCATATCATGTTTAACATTTTCATGTTTCTGTCATTTTGAAACTAGAGATTTGTTTTGTTTTGAAACTAGAGATGTGTTTCGTTTTTCGATTAGGCATTTGAATGTTTACAATGATGAAATAGTATCTTGTCATGAAAGGCAGCAATATAAAAGTAAAACATACTTTCCTTCATAGTCATATTATCTGCAGCTAAGCAATATTTTATCGAGGATGTATATACAGCCACATACATCAACATCCCAAGAATTAAAATACTGGTAAGAGCAAAAAAATTCAATAAACACCTATACCTACTTCAAAATATGCATCCACCTGAGGCAACCACTGGTTGGAAAATCTTTAAATGAATTGCTACAGTTTCAAGTTAACGTGAGAGAATTTCACCATATCACCCACCTTCAATGAACTTATACCATCAAACGTGGACTAACATGTAGTCCAAACAATCGTGTGCAGTTAAACATGCAAGATTATCATAAAATGATGTGAAAATGTTAGCATTTGTATCTTTACTTTGCTGGAAACATCGAAGTGCATTTCCAATGCAGGAAGCTAATTAAAAGTGAGCATTTATTCACCTAACTCAGTCATTAGCATACAAAAAAGTTAGTGGGGAAAAGCTTCCGACAATGCAGTATTAATTTACATCTGCACACAAAATGAGAGAACAAAAAAATGCAACTTAATAAAATCTTTGCACAATACAACATGGAAACCTAGTCGCAAAAAACCTGTAAACAACTTAGCAATTCATATCCTGAGTCAACTTTTTGTTAACCTTTACGAAGAGTTCATTGCCAACACTCAAAATTTCAATGCCTGAACGAGACTTAAGCAGCTACAGTTCCACTTTATTAAGTGAGATCCTGGGGATGCCTTTGAAATGAACTTTAGCTAAACTCTCACTTTACCGTAAAGAGACTTCGTAAAGTGAGCAATTTTAGTGTCTCTATGAATCGCACCCTTAAATGCTTTTTTACCTTAAAAACACTTTATAATATAATGCATAACATAATAAATAAAATGTTAATGAAATACAAAGATTTCTAAAAAATCTAATGACACAATTAAGTGGTCATAATCCCAATTGGTTCAAATGATAAAAAATGTCAACTGAATTAAAAAATCAGCTTGAGTTGACATAAATAAAATAGACAAGTGCCTATTCAGAAACACCTAACGTGGGGGAACTTGAAAATTTGGAGAGTGAGATGTTTCAAATTTGATGACTCTCAACATTTAAACAATATTCTTTTGACAGGTGGAACATCTAAATTAAGTCATAATTTAGGAGTTTGAGACATAATGCAATAGAACCTCTGATGATAAAATAGATGCACATGACTATGGGCCTATCTGAGGCTTTCTGAGTCCGAACTTCACAAGACTTAATCTACAACCAGATAATGAACGACTATCTTGTTTCTCTGTTGGTGAGACTTTTTGGTTACATTTTTATTGAAGAAGCTATTACATTATGTCATGATGATGATCAAATCTGTTGAGTGATTCATTTATTAGCTTAATTATTAGCTGGACTGAGTGGCCACACCCCTTTTGTGAATATTCAACTCAACAAATCATAAAATGAATGAGTGATAATGCCAAGCAAAATGTGGCATAGAAAATAACTTAAGTAATAACAAGCAATGCAGTGCAAAATAGAATTTCAACTGATCACCAATTGATTGAAATATACGTACATAATTCTGAATATTGCCCTTGAGAAACTGTTACACCTAAAACTTTGCAAGACTCCCTTGAAGTAAATTTAAATTTAACATGTTCCACTCTGACTGTAAAATTTAGTTCATTACTGTAACCTTAGTCAGATTAGATCATATAATGTGATCTGTAAAACTGGAATTAGCATAAAAAACCTGCAACATGGCCGAATTACTAGCTCTCTAGCTCCATTAGGACTGCCACGAGTATAACTGTAACAACACCATCACATTTATGAGACAGTTTTTCCAAACATAAGAATCCTTATTCCATAAAGAAACTGATATAAATTTTAAAATTTGGTAGATATTTAGTATCAGAACCAGCTATGAGTTTACCACTTTTGAACAAAATTAAAATTACGATTTTTCAACAGTAAAGGGCACCCAACAGTTCAGAACCTCCATCATACAAATCCAATGTCTCACGATAGAAGAGGATAGTAAATGACACCATTGACGACACTGAGAAGAAAAAAAATTCTACTAGAGAAAGACTCCAGTTCCAGATCAAAGGGGATGTAGTCGTAAAATTAAATTTCAAAGATCATTACCTATTCCATTGCGTTGAAATTTATCCAAAATTCACACCCTAACATGATAGAAATCCAAGAGCATTTTACAACAGATCTTGCCAATATTCACTTAACACTAGAAGGACGGCAGGGGTCATTTGACCCATTTTCAGAATTCAAATTTATTTTTCTCTTATTAAAATATTTTTTTTAATTTTGAAACTTTTTTATGTTGTTCATTTTGGTCTATATTTTGATAAATTAGTGAAAATTCAACAATAATGTTTTGTTTTAAATTTTTGTGACGTGTTATACCTAGAAGGACGGCTAGGGGTCATTTGACCCACAACTGGTTTTCGCGCTATTTTCTTGCCCGTGGGCACTTTAGTGCCACATATATCATATAATCAGCAAGAGGCTAGTGTGGTAGATGATTTGCTTCATTTTGAATCTGGAAGTACCCAGTTCAATGCCAGTTTCGTCCCAAGGCTCCTATCTGTATACGAAAACCTAGGCATAGCGACTTGTTGTGCACAATCTTTCGATTTTTTTGGGCAGCAAAGGGAAATAAAACCTTATCAATTCTTGATTTGCGTAAATTCATGTAATTATGATATTTTAATTTTGTTTTATTTGTTGTTCAATGATTATTGTATTACCCACACCAGAAAATCGTCACGTATCCCAAGAATTGTTTTCCGTCGTCCAAGATTCAGAGCTCTTAGAGACATTATTTTCAATATCGACTCATCAGGCTTACGAATAACTTTCATTTGTCTGGCCTGACGGCACCGTCACTTGACCTAGCCCCTTTGCCGTGTATACAGCATTAGTGCCGCCTGACCCCGTCGGGGTTTGGGGCGGGTTGACTGCACGCGGCCTCCTGGGGAAAAATCCTGTCTTTTTGAGAGAGCGAAGGAATTGGTTGGACTGCAAAATTCTACTGTAAATCCTACCCTTGGAATCTGCCCGTAGGTTGGAGAAGAAGCATTACTGCAAGTTCCTGGAAGATACAAATCAGGATACGGTTGGCGGTTGAGTCCCTGCCTTTCGAACGGCAATTAGCGTTGCTTTGTCCTTTTGTATGAATTTCTAATGCTCTCCAGCTCTCTATACCTCCAATGCAACTAGAGAAGATTCTACCATAATGCGCTTTCGTTTGTAGATTTCTTTTGCATGCATATCAGAAGCGAGTTGAGGAAGAAAGTAATAAGTCGAGAAATATATCAAGAGAAGTGAATCGTAAACATCAGTTCAAGTTCATTCTGACCAATCCATCAACATCTGCATGTGATGGAAGCGAAGAAGTCCAAGATAGTGAATCCGATGGCAACTTTGGCGTGATAGCACATGCACAGCTCTATCCAACAAAATGCAGCTGCCCTTTTATGAGGTAAATTCCAAATAGACCAGACAAATTTGGAATAGAGTACTGGGTTTTGACAGATGTGAAATGAAAATACAGCCTAAATGAATTTCCATATTGTGGCAAAGATGATGTTTGGCCATCAAATCAAGCGTTGGGGAAATAAATAGTTACTAAAGTGACCGTAACATACAAGAATTCAGGAATAAATGTAATTTGTAATAATTATTTTCCATCCATCCAACTGGCAGGAAGTAATAAAAAAATGGAAAACTTCTCTTGCATGAACGATCTGAAAAAAAACAGGTGTGACGCACAAATATCCATGACCCCTAAAATAGCCATGTAATCCATTCAACGCGAGGGTTCAAAAATACCTTAGGCCATACTCTTGCGTAGAATCAGGCAAACTAGAACAATAATGTACTTTCACTCAGCAGCATGATCTCAGACGACACTATTTCCGAAACGAGTAAAAGAATACCAGAGACCATCCTATTTCATTATAAAAACTAGAGATGTGCGAATAGTGTCTGCGAATACTCGAATACCTCGAATACTAGAAAGTATTCGATATTCGAGATCTCGAATAGTTATGCCAAAGGTACGGTCTCGAATACCTCGAATACTTTGAATTTCGCGTCATACACTGTCGCTCGCACGTCGTTGGTAGTTGACTCGAATAAATGAAGAGAACTCTAGTTATTTATTGCATGCAGCGCTGTTTTAGGCAAGCTGACGAACTACATCAAATTCGAGGGTTAAAGCAGTGAAAAGAGTTCGGCATGGGGAACTGAAATTGATCGGGTGAAAAAAATCCAAAAATCCCAGGTGTCCCCCATCAGGAGAACCTCAGTGCCGTGGGATAGCAACATTGGCGCATTTCCCACGATCCGCTATCCCCCTCCATTCAGCATTCACCCCACCCAATCTGACGATTTCCTCTTCTCCGAAATCAAACAAAAGGTCCCAGCTCGCACAGGGATCGTATTATGAAGACCTTAGCTTCGAAAAAAATATCAAGTTACCGGAAAATTATAGAATAGCGATTCACCCTTCCTTCTTTCTTCCCACTGACCATTTTCCCCCATCCATCTTTTGATAAAAAATGAGACGAGGTGTTTGCCACGTGTCTTTTGTGGCTAATAAGGACAGGCACTTATTTTGAATCTTCCCCAGGAGATGAAACTACCATAGGGAGAAACTCAGTGCCGTGGGATAGTAACATTGGCTCATTTCCCACGATCTGCAATACCCCTCTATTCAGCGTTCGCCCCACCCCCTCCGACGATATCCTCTTCTCCGAAATCAAACAAAAGGTCCCCGCTCGCGCAGAGATCGTATTACGAAGACCTTAGCTTCGAAAACAATATCAAGTTACTCGAGAGAAATAAAAATGTGTCTCATGCCCCCCTACTCTACTCACCCACTGGCCTTTTCTGCTTACCTGCTTCGAAGTTCCCCATTTCTGAAGGTAAACTGCTGCATGAGTCATCTACTAGCCCAAAAGTTGTCTTACAATGATTTTCGGCAATTGATGTTACACTTTTATTGGATTGAAATATTAGTAATGTGCGCGTAATTTAAAAAAGAATGAGACCAAACACGACATATTTCTGACTTTATTTAAGCATTTTACGCAGGAAAATAAATGCCGGAAAGACAAAGAAATGCGACGGAGGCTTAGCATTTAGGCGTAATGCTCAAATAGGGTGGTTTCCTATTATTTTTTTATTGCCTAAATCGAAAGATTATTACTCATGGAGTACGTATGTAAAGCTGTTAGATTTTTATTTGACGATATCTATTTTTGGCGATTGCATGAAAAGTGAAAAATTTCAAGCGCGCGGAAACGCGACGGGTAAGTATGAATGCCGAGAAAAACTCCGCGTGACGTTGTTCTGCTTCCTGCTGCCGCGAGTGCGGTGACCTTCGGGCGAGGCTCTGAGCGCCTATACGACGCAGGATGCTAGCTGGTAGCTGAGTACCATGCCAGATGGTAGCGGTTGGCTTAAATAAGGATTATTAATACCTCATCAACCGAAGAAAACTTTCCGACCGTAGCCAGTTTTAATAGGTGATTATTAAGACATGTTTCCCTGAGCTCTGTGCCTCATGCATGCATTGTTAACCTCAGACGATGTAAAACTCCTATCCTCACTAGGTCCCTGTGACGTCACGTGGAGTGGCATCGCATGGGCGCCAATCTGGCCTTTTTCAAATGAGGTTAAAATTGACCATTGCCATTCGTCTAAACTGGTATTTCTAAAACAAATAATTTGTATATAATTTATACACTAATGGTAGGTAACGAATCACAATTAATGCCTTTCGTTTTCTTTAATTAAGGAAACTAACCTATTGTTTACATAAAATTAAAATATTCCATCAATCAGCTAAATTCCTTTTTGAATCCTTTAAAGGAAATCACAATTACTCGCCAAAATCTTGGGTTTCCTGCTGCATAGGCGACCTAGTCTAACATTCCCGCATTCATCGTTTAGTATTCGAGGTATTCGAATATTCGAGCAATGATTTGATATTCGAATTCGAGAAATCTACTATTCGACCCATCCCTAATAAAAACAAAGCGGGAGTAGGTATGATGGATAGTATTTATCAATTTATTTACACGTCTCCAAATCCAACAGCCATATATCCATGGGCACAAAAAAGAAAAAGGTGCCAAATACCATCAAATTGAATCATTGCACCAATTTCCTTTCCATTTTCCAAATTCCTCTTCATGTGTAAATGGCTGGTGTCCTAACACCCCCTGCCACACGTTTTTAAGCGGCTTGTGGGTTAGTGTGTAGATTTAGATGTCGATGAATAAATCGTCCAATGAACGCATTCAGCACAAAAAATATTTTGAGGAAACAGCGCAGAAAAAATACTGTCTGTTTGAGATTTACAACAAAGTAATATGTTTTAAAAATTTTAATGCAAATTTTGTAAACCCAGTACCCCTATTGTTTAAACATGTAACACAACTTTTGTATTGAGTGTATGTATTTTCATTATTTGATTTGCAATCGACTACTACATACGGTTTAATTCATTATTCTTTTAAGTAATTGTTATTAACTTTTGACGATGGAAATAATATTCAATAATGTTAAGTAGTGTTTTTAATGGTGGGTGGTGAGGTCCGCGGCGCAGCTACTGCTTCTGCGGGGCTTGGGCTGGATCGGTCCGGTATGGCCTCTCAAAGGAAGAAAGATCGACGATGGTGTCAATCAGCTTCTTTCCCTAAGGTTCCCTCCAAAAAGGAAGAAAGACAGACGAGGGTGTCAGTCAGCTTCCTTCCTCCTCCACACCACAGTCGTGACACACAATGTTAAAAAGTGTAGACAGCGTAGCGTAGCGGACGACGCGGCTGGGGCCACTACAGCGCATTCTGCGGGCGTTTTCCGTAAACTAGCACCCTCCCCTACCGTACCCATTCCCCTCCAGTCCCCATTCCACTTTTATTCTTGCTTTGCGTGTTGCTTGCGGTAGGGATACTATGCGGGATATCATTTAAATAAAATCACAACATGTGCAAAGCAAATGCCCATTTATTTCATAAAAGTTCACATAAAAAGTCACTCACCTGCCAAATACAATGAATTGAATTAGTAAATAAATAAACACTATACACAGGATGGCGAAAGCCTGACAAGAATCTCTCTATGCCTCACTTGCGTACGCATAAGTCCTCGTACCCACACACACAGCGAACTATAATTCCTCAGTGTCATCACGGGATAAGAACACCACAAAGAAAATTCCTTTACCAGTGGCCACTTCACTGCACTGAATATGAGATTGTTGAAAAACAAAAATTCGTAAGCAAAATCAAGATCACTATACAAGCGTTAATGGGCTGAATATACGTGACTTTTTCGAAAATATAACGTTGTCAACCACTTCACACACCACACGCAGGCTTGAAAACTTGATGTAGAGAGAATTAAGTTAAAATAGAATCAACAACTATATACAAACAACGCCTGAAACCGTACATCGCGAGAACACAAGATCTAACCGGTCCACAGTAAGTAGATGTTTTCCTAACGATCTAAACTTTCGAAATGAGGAGACGAAATTTCATTGGCCGATTCATGATTGGTCAATGGGTGAGACAGAGGAAGCACACATATTTCATATTTCCTATTTATTATTCAAGATACCAACTGAGTGACATTACACAAGTAATGAAATAATTTTTTACGCAATAATATTTATTAATCAAAACTATCTTACGAAACGATAGCGTTAGTTCAGGAAAATGCCCGTCAGACTGTTGTGTCGCACGCTGTCAACAGTTCGCCCGCCCTGTGCCAAAGCCCTGCTCCACACTGCTTTCCCTGGTATCGGGCACCTCTTTATATACCCCTCCTGGCCGCCATCCGTCCAATAAGGGCGCTCTGCTGGGACATGTGGTGACGCCTGTGATGGGAAGGAGCCAAGGTGGGGAAGGTTCGTGGTGTGAGGGTAGCGTTCTGGCGCGGGAGTGGGGAAATCACGCGGTGGGGCGTGTGAGGGGAAGGAGGTTGGGTGGAGAAGGTCTAGTGGTGTGAGTGTAATGTCCAGGCGCGGGAGTGGGGAAATCACGTGGTGGCGCGTGTTTTGAAGTGGGTTTTGCCCATGCTACGTTGAAGCACAACAAACTTCATTCACGTGGTACTGTTCTTGCAATGCAGGGCTCATTTACTTGATTGTCAATGCAAAACGAGTTCAGGATGGCGATCCTACGAGAACTACCAAAAGTAATTGTAATGATGTTGACTTTTCCACAGTAATAAACAAGTTCTACTGTATTACAGTGATAGTTATGGTGCAGATGTTTACAGCACTAAGCACGGAGTAGACTTATTTTACAGATTTTCTTTGCACATTCATGTTGCAAAACAATTTTATGCACATTTTCTATTATAATTTCAATATCATCATTTTCAAACAACCATTTATTAACTTGTTTTGAAAATAGCATACTTTTTTTCCTTTTTACATTCATCTGGTAGTAGGTTAAATATTTTTTGAATTAAATACAGAAGGCATCTCTGGAATATAGTAATTTGATACCTTGGAGGAGACTTGGCGTGTTCTCGTGTGCTAGTTCACCTTAACCCTTAAACAGCGGAGTTTTTTTTCGGAGTTTTATTTTGTTTTTCCGTTAAAAACTGCTTAATTACCTCCCAAGGATTCAGATAAACACTTAGTTTTAAAATTCTGTCGATTCGTTCTTGCTAGAGGGGGTGTGCCCATATGGGCACGCTAGCCGTTCCAGCCACCGGTCTGCATTCTGCAGAAGAATTGCTCGAACCATCATAATTCTTATTTTTACTGCGTGGTATGCCATATATTTTCGCATTTACCTATAATACTTCTTTTATTTGGCAATTTGAAGTAATTTCAAATAATTATACTACATGTTTCCGGTTTAAACATTTTTTGGCTGTCCAACGATCTTATAATAATAATAATAATAATAATAATATATAATTTATTCCATTTACAATCAAATATTACATTTTAGAACATACTTAAATATTTTGGAATATATAGGTACCCCTTTTAGTAGTTTTGGGGCTACCATCATAAACTTTTTACATAGGTCTGGTGCTAGCACACATGAGAAGTAAAATTTCTTTGTATTCAGTTATTTGTTCTATTGCCGATTGCATTCATTATTACAAAACGTATTTCAAATATTTGGACAAGGATAACTATTTTTCTTATTTTTCTTATATAAACGCATAATTACATACATAGAATATACAATACACCTTTTATTGTAAACTTTTTAACCCACCTTTCTTAGTAGAAACTCTACTTCCTCACACATCATAAGCCATTTTTTAACTGCGGATTTAAATCCCCATCTTTTTTCCGAGTTTGCTACATTACTCGGCAACATACTAAACAATTTAGGCCCTAAGTAATTGTATGACTGTCGATAAATTTCGGTCGTTGGCCTAGGTATATGGAAGTTTCTCCAAGCTCTAATGTCATAGTTTTGTGGTCGGGCCTTTTCACCACTACGGTTATAGAATATTCTAAGGACTTTATAAATGAATAAATGCCTTAGTGGGAGGACATCTAATTTTTTGAATAGAGGAAATGAGTGGCTTTTCCTATACGATCGTGTTATAACCCTGATAACCCTTTTTTGCGCCACTATCAATGGTTTAATGTTGATAAAATATGCTCCACCCCAGCAGGCTATTCCGTATTGCAATCTTGAATTAACGAGAGCATAATATACCATTTTTAACACTGATTCAGGGCATATGTATCTGAGGAAGTAGAATTTTCTTACAATAGTAATCATTTCTGATTTTAATTTATTTATGTGAGACTTCCATTTACAATTTTGGTCAAAATATATACCTAAATATTTTATGTGACTAACCTGTTCGATCAAAATACATTTATCACAGGAAGTAACATTATCTTTTATACAATTTGCACATTGATAGTATAGTTTACTTTTGTTTGAGGTAGATTTACTCATGCTAAACATAATATATTTCGTTTTTTCACTTAACAACATATAATTAGCCGAAAACCACATATTGAGTGTTAATAGATCACTTTGTATGTGTTCATATAGATCATCAACACTATTAACAGAGTAACTTAGTGCAGTGTCATCTGCGAATGACGTTAATTGACCTTTAAACCTGCCAGCACATAAATTGTTTACATATATTAAAAACAGTATGGGTCCCAACACAGACCCCTGTGGGACACCACAGGTGAGTCGAATCTTTTCACTGTAGCAATTTTTGAGACGCACACATTGATCTCGATCACAAAGATAACTTTGAAACCAATCATATGCGGTTCCACGTATACCCGCTTCCCATAATCGATTCATTAGTATGTTATGATTAATGGAGTCGAAGGCTTTGGTAATGTCTACAAATAAGCCAGCAACTCTACAGTTCTTATTCAGTCCGTCGTTCAGCTCTGAACAGAATTTTAATAATGCATCCTCTGTACTCTTCATGTTATCTTAACAGTATAAAACTCAGATTTGAAAACAGTAATTGAATAAAAAACACGTTATCGATGAGTTTATTTACAAAATTAGTCCTATAATGCTGGTAGAGTCTTTGAATACTATATACAGTGCAACCTCGATGTAACGACACCCCACGGTGCTCTAATAAACACTCGCTATAGCGAATTGTCGCTTTACCGGAGGTGGAGCAAATAATAGCCAATATACCTGTTGCGAACAGATATACAGGAACAGGAGTGGTGCGGCGACAGATAAACATCTATCCGATAAACGTAAGCATAAATCCAGACGAAAGGCGATGTTTTTTTGCATCACTAAATTTCCTTACTCAAATAACGACTAACTATTCAAACAATTTATAAGCGCCGCACTGAATAAAAAGCATGCAAAGCATTGTTTCGTCAATCATTATATTTATCGAACGACAGTTTACCACATAAATTTGAGACTGAGCACTCCATTAACTTCATTTCTAACAGATCGCTAGCAATTACAGAGGTTAAGGAGTCTTGATGAAAGTCTTCCGGCGGTGAAACCCTCGCTATGGCGAGAGCCAACACCGAAAGGGTCTCGTAAAAACGAATTTTTTAACATGCTTATTATAGGGTCAATTGACCGTGCATCGGCTATCTCTCGTAATAGCGGGGGTGTCGCTTTAGCCCGTACTCGCTTTAACAAGGTTCCACTGTATTGGGTTTTCAATTGCCGAGTATGATAGTTAGAATTTCATTGAAGGCAAAGACCTGGGCACTTAGCCTGAGTCTGAGCGCGCGGGGGAAGAATATTCTTCATAAGAAAATCGGCGTCTAATGAAACGGGACAAATTGGTTATCCCTGCCATCATACCTTATGTCATCAGACTTTCTATGATTAGTTGCACTTGATAGGGAATATTAAATACGACCACCAGGTCTGGGAAAGGTACATCTTCGTTACAAAAACACTTGTGCAATCTCTCGCCTAAAGGTTTACTGCGGTATATTTGAACCAGAATTTTCCATATAGATCCAGGCATTTACAATGACGGCATCAAGGAAATAGCTTCATGTGGACCATCACCATTTTTTCCTCTGATAACATTCCTGTACCTGTTGATATTTTGATCCGTGAGATCAGTTCCGCCTATCTAAACATTGTAGCTAGAGACCACTGCTGGCTGCCTAACTTGTACCATTTTTGAGGCAACACGTGGGAATCTCGTGATCTTTGTGAGTGGGTGTACACATTGGCAAGGTGACTTGACAGTCACTACCGAAAAGTCATTCTTTCTAACAACAACAATATTCCCTTTTTTCTCCCGTGCGAAAGCATGGGAGCAGCGGGGCTAGCTTAGCTAGCTGATTTTTCGACCTTTGAGTATCCTTTTTCTCAGAACTGTTCCAGTACCCTCACATCCTTGAGATTTTAATTGACTTATAGGAGGAAAGCTAGTAAACCAATTGTCAAAATAAATGAAAAAGATTTATCGCTTGCTCTAGTAAATTTTCCAACATGATAAGCAAATACGAAGAGCATTTACCTACGAATTTATGGTAGTTATTTCGTTCTTCCGCACTCAGTCCCTGCTATATGCTGAATTCCACCAAGTAATCTTGAGGAGCATTCAAGCACTATATTTTAAAGCCGAAACTTATAGGTTCACCCCGTATGAACTGTTTGCAGCCATGATTGCCAAAATATTTTATCATGGATTCATCAAGTTTTAGCTTTCTCATCCACCCTTCCACCATGCCCTTGATTGTTGGGTATGTATACCAGTGGTAGAAAATAGCCGTATCATTCTTCATACTAGATAGTTGAGCAAAGTATAATGCAAGCACCATGAATAAAAGTGTTGAATAGTATAAAATGTATTTTTTGTACTAAAAATTAATGGAAATATTACAAAAAAAATATTGAAGTCGTTAAAATCGAGTGACATAAGAAAAAAATTAAAGATGATAATAGACCCAATAATGACGTTTGTAGCGAAGGATACCAGCCAAAAAAGACACCCCCGGCTAGCGTGCCCATATGGGATCACCCAAAAATAAATTCAAATTCCTTGTTTCATACGAAAGATATCACAATGCTGGCAAAAGAAACCGAAGTTGACAGCATTCATTATGAGGATAAGATTAAATACTTAGCCGAGTATAAAAAATAAAAAGGGAAAAAATCGCATTTACTGAAGACACTTCGCCATTTTTCCTCTTTTGCCACCTCGAACAGAGTGAGTAAGAATACTTAACATGCCACAGTCAACTGCTGGTATAAATGCTGGCCGTAAGCACAAGAACCGAATAAAGTGATACATTGTAATCATTTTTGGTGAAAACAGCATGCTCAATAATGTTTGGGTCGGAATTTATATGAAATTATTTAGACCACTGCAGCTGTGCCCATATGGTCACGCTAGCCATTCAAGGGTTAAGTTGTGCTTTAGTTAGTGCATGGTATACAAGGTGTGATCAAAAAAAGACTGGACTGATTCTGTAACTTGTTTATTTCGATGGATAAAGCTTAATCAAACTTGTCACCCTAAAAGTACATGCCTTGGCTCATGACACACCTTTGCGAATGCCTTTTCCAGCTCTCAAACCCTGCCTTGTAAGCTGCCTTAGATATCTTCAGGTCTGCCATGCAATAAGTATTAATTGTGCGAAAATTCCACGGAGAAAAAATCATTCGCCTTGACCGGGATCATCACCTCTATGTGTTCAAAGTTCGGGCTTTACTCCCCAGCTGTGGCGCCATGCGCACGATTTGGACTGCTCGTCGCATAATATGCTCGGCAGTCCATACCACCTTGTCCGGTATAGTCCACAAATTTCCACAGGGAAGAATGACGCCTTGGTAGCTTAACTGGCTAAAGCACTCGGCCGGAAATCGAGGGATCTGGGTTCGGATCCCGGTCAAGGCGAATGATTTTTTTCTCTGTGGAATTTTCGCACAATTGTGCATTGCGGGTGACTCCCGTAAAGTTATCACCGTGGCTAGTCCCGGTATACTTAAATAAGTATTAATGTCCGCAATAGAAATGAATCAGTGCCCTTTCAAGGTTGATTTTAACTATGAATACAAATAGAAGTTTAATGGAGCCACATCTAGAGAGTAGGGTGGATCAGGGAAGTTCTGGTTTTGGTGAAAAACTCTGTCATGATCAGCTTGTGAGCCGGAATGTTATCGTGGTGGAAATGCCATCTAGAGGGATGGATTTTGATGCATCGAAAACCAAACCGAAAATGTCTATCAAAGCTGTCTGACAGGATCCAAAACTAATGTTCAATTCTCAGGCTACCTCCCTGACATTTAAACAATTTTCCTGCACCAAATCGTTCACCAGTTTGACACAGCTGTGGTCTGTTGATGTGGAAGGCCGCCCTGTTCACGGATCTTCATCTGTTGAGGTTCTGTCCGATTTATAACTTTGTTTTAGAGAAATAATGCTTGTTTACTCCATTCCATTCTTTTTTCAGCTGGATCGTGAGTATTGTGTGGAGGAAGATGACTATTCTCCAGATGATGGACATGTGCCCACGTCATTGGAGGCTGGCTGTTCAGCAGAAGGAGCACGTGACGTCGCAAGTGGCAATGAGGACGTCGATGGGAACAGCAGTCCGCCAGTTCGCAGGCCACCGAGATTTTATTGCAAAGGTGCACTCAAGGATGAAGGGGAACGCGATCCATTGGAGGTCAGAGACCAATCAGGAGATGAGGTGAGTGTTTAACCCTAAACCGTGACGTGCGGTCTGAGAGACCGCTGCATTTCTAAAGGCTGTTTTACACGGGGCACGGAATTGTGCAGATTAGAGCTGCATTAATTTCTAAACTGGCGTGGAATTGGGCGAATGCATGAACGAAATAAGAACAGGGGCTATTTTGCCGTCTTTCATCCACGCATT
Source organism: Ischnura elegans (assembly GCF_921293095.1). Classification (NCBI taxonomy): domain Eukaryota; kingdom Metazoa; phylum Arthropoda; class Insecta; order Odonata; family Coenagrionidae; genus Ischnura; species Ischnura elegans. The sequence continues at coordinate 1,196,868 of NC_060259.1, read as the reverse complement.
CTGGCATGTGTTCTAGCTATTCACCGTTTTACACGGTGCAATTTTGATTGCGCCTTCGCACCTACGTCAGATTGCACAATGCCGTGTACGGTGTAAAACAGCCTCAAAATTATGAATATTTTCAAAATTGCTATTACCTAACATCCTTAATCCTCGGGTGAGTCATAATTTTGTATCATAAGGACACTATTAAAATTTAACATTCTAATCATTTATTTATGAAAATTTGCAATTGAATGTTAGTAGCGGTCTGTGAGACCTCATGTCAGTAAATTGGAAAAAATCAATAAATGTAATGCTGGTGGAAATGATTCAAAAAGTTGTTAAAAAAAACTCCTAGTGAATTTTCAAGAATAATAATAATTAATAATTTGTAAGGAAGCATTTTTAGTTGCATAATGTGGATAATTTGGTACATACTTAATGAAAAAGTACGATGATAACAACTCAAGTGTATTTGATGTGAGTTTTTTGATCCTCTTTCAAATAACAATTTTTACTGAAAACCTTGGTTGTATTGGGAATTCATAATATTAAATATAAGTTTTATAATACAGTGGAACCTCGTTAAAGCGGGTACGGGCTATAGCGACACACCCGCTATTACGAGAGATAGCCGATGCACCGTCAATGCACCCTATAATAAGCGTGTTAAAGAATTCGTTTTTACGAGACCCTTTCGGTGTTGGCTCTCGCCATAGCGAGGGTTTTACCGCCGGAAGACTTTCATGAAGACTCCTTAACCTCTGTAATTGCTAGCGATCTGTTAGAAATGAAGTTAATGGAGTGCTCAGTCTCAAATTTATGTGGTAAACTGTCGTTTGATAAATATAATGATGACGAAACAATGCTTTGCATGATTTTTATTCAGTGCGGCGCTTATAAATTGTTTGAATAGTTAGTCGTTATTTGAGTAAGGAAATTTAGTGATGCAAAAAAAAATCGCCTTTCGTCTGGATTTATGCTTACGTTTATCGGATAGATGTTTATCCGTCGCCGCACCACTCCTGTTCCTGTATATCTGTTCGCAACAGGTATATTGGCTATTATTTGCTCCACCTCCGGTAAAGCGACAATTCGCTATAGCGAGTGTTTATTAGTGCACCGTGGGGTGTCGTTATATCGAGGTTTCACTGTAGTTGAGAAGTCAAAGAAACATTAAACTAAGCAATAAAAATGACTGCAACGTTTAATGAATTTTTGTTTTATTGTGGTATATGTCAGACCGCACATCACTGGTAGTGTAACAAGAATTACACATCATTGGTTAAGGGTTATGATTCATCATCATCAGTCAAATATCCTAGTGTTTGCAAGTCATGTTAATTTGTAGGGATGTGCGAGTACTTGAAAATTTGATTTGGGTCGAATAGTTGGTGCACGACTCGAGTATTTTGAGTAGCATTAATAATAGTAATAATTTTATTTGCCAGCAGACACAATACACTGATATGAACAGGGCATGTATATAAGGCACATCAAAAAAACTAAAAGTACAAACCCAATCACTTAAACTCACAGAGGTTCATCTCAATTTGTTACAAAACGCAGATATTCGTCTATACTATAGAAACATTGATCAATGAGAAATGATAATACTGCTTTTTTAAATTGAGGCAGTCTCCTTTCATTCTTAATAATCAAGGGTAAGTTATAATAGATTTTTGTACTCATTGCCCTAGGTCCACTTAGTGTCAAAGATAAGTTAGATGGTTGGAGGTGCACATCATTGCATCTCCTAGTTTTGTGCGAGTGATATTTATCATATAATAAAAAGTCAACCATTTGCTTTTTAACATAGACTACACAATAATATCAATACACACATGGCAGTGGAAGTATCTTTAAGTCTTTAAAAAGTGGTCGGCAATGAGGCAAAAGTGGTCGGTCGGTAGTGTTGATTAAACATGGTCCTTAATATTTTCTTTTGTATTGGAAAAACACTTGTTAGTGAAGGTGAAGATCCCCATATTATTATTCCATAAGTTATTCTAGAGCAAAAGAGACCAAAATATAAGATTTTTAAGACAGTTAAGCTAGGTGTATGTTTTAGAACAGATAAAAGATAAAATAGATAATTCAGTTTTTTGCATCAGAGAGAAATATGCACATCCCACTTGAGGTGGGAGTCGAAGTAGATGCCTAGGAATTTATGTTGATCTACTAACATGAAATCATTATTTATAAACTGAATGGAACTAATGTCAGAAGAGTGGGTCTTCGTTGAGTAAATTGCTATTTGCGTTTTCTCACTATTTAATTACGAATGTCAAGTCGAGTAGATTCTGTTGCAGAGCTTTCGAGGCAAGCAGGCCAGGGATTAACTAACGTATATATAATCTTTATTACTATTGTGCAAATGCCTTTACTCAGGGATCTTTCAAAGCATTTGGATACACACATTAATTAAATTTTCGACATATTAATGCAGGTTAATTCATCAAAACCTTGCTTCAACTGTTTAAGACACATTCATTTCCATGCATCTCCTAATGCTGACACAATTATCTTCAACGTTCCTCGTTATTATAATTCCTTTATACAGTAAAACCTCCGTACAACGAATTTGAGGGGACCGGGAAAATCATGACTTCGCTGTAGAGGGTTTCGTTGTATAGGGGTAACGAGCGGGATGTGTCTTCACAGGGGCACAAAGTGTTCCGTGTGCTTTACGATGCAAGTCGAGTAAATTTATCAATCTTGCTTCATTCGCCATTAAAACCTTCCCTAGAGTGATGATAAACAATTTTTATTTTTTACCTTCTATATAATACCGTGGCTATCACCGCGTGATTTTCAATCTGCGTATTTCTTATTGAAATTACTATTTTCATCATCCATTCTGCTCTACGTCTCATCGCTTACTTTAACTATGGCCTGAAATTTAAGGAGCGCCAAAATTAATGTCAAAGGATCAGGTCTTAAAGAGTGATCCATAATTTTCCTGAGTATCTAGTCGGCATTATTCTTTGAGCGCAATAATTGAAGTCGATATCAAATGGCAGTTTTGTGCAGCAAATTTGCCTGAAAGAGCAATATTGCCCAAAGACTTACGAAATAAAGTGCATTGTTGGCATCCTATTGAAATTCCGGTAAATATCTATGTTCTTGACCGGTATGTACTAATATCTATAAACGACGATGGAAGTTAGGTGGGGCGTGTTAGTTACCACGAGTAAAATCGTGGAAGTCGGCAATCGAAGTAACAATGGCAATCTCAGATGATAATGCATTCGGTATGACCGATACTCCTCTCAGGTATGACTTAATAGAAGCTGGACACGATCGGTATTCTGCTGGTACACCCATTCCTCGGTGCCAAAACGCAGTACTATCCTCGAGTAAGCCAGGTAATATTTGAATCCACGCTTTGTCGCCTTTCATCCAGTGTTTAGGAGAGACTAAAAATCTCCATACGGTTTCAACTTTAGCCCGAGAACCAAGTCCGAGACTTATACGCCCGAGTTACCCTAGGAAAGGGGGTGGTAAAAAAGTAGGGAAAAGGAGGGGGTCGTCGCGACAAAGGAGCCCGCCGACGCCCTCGGGAGAGGATAGAATTGGAAGGTAAGGAAGGAAATCCCGGAACCGTCATCAGTAGGCTGCCCCGGGCTACGCTCAGCAAAACCAAGCTTACGCAATTACTTTACCCACTGATAGACAAAAAACAACAACAAAGTATTCCCCGAGTATAAGGACAGTTGGAATCGCTGGGAATTCATCCAGTTCACCTCTTCATACTTAGATATTGTTAGTCAATTTTAAGCGAGGTTTGTGGTTTTTCAGTCCTTTACCGAACGCATCTCTCGTATGTGCCATATGCAGGCCAAAACTATTAAACTGGAATAATTAGTCAGTAAAGCACTATCTAACCAATTCAATACGACTTACGTTAGCAATCAGTTACGTTACGTTAGCAGAGAATAAAAACACGTGAAAGAACCTGATCCCACTCCTTTTCGCGTCTTTTATGACACTTGAAGGACTTCTGCCCAAACCAGGCGAAGATAACCAGGCGAAGATCGATAATCTGAAAACTCTAGTTGCACTGGTAATATTTCATGCTAACAATTTGGAGTGGAGATGTTTCCAGTTGGACACAGCAAGAAGTCTAACCCCACGCACGCACTGAAATGAGGAGGAAAGGAGTGGATTTACAACTAACCACTCCCAAACATTTCATACCAAAATGTCTATTATTCAATAACATTTCCCCTCTGAAAGGAAGAAGAACTACGCACTTAGTCGACTCTTTCTCTACAATGCTGCTGTTATCTCCCCTCCCCTTCCACGTTTCTTCGGGGAGCCCTCCCTCGCCCATTCCTCTCCTCAGTGATTCCCCTTCCCATAACCGAAATCTCATGCGTCTCCGACAGTGCGTGACCCTGTGGTCTGCCGCTCTTCAAGTAACCCAACTTATTTGACACACACCAAGGAGGACAAAATTCATGTATTAGTAATCTGCCTTTCGATTTATCTCTCCTTCACTTACCTCCTCACAAATATAAATACAGCATCGTCTACTGTCCTCGCTGTATATACAGTCAGCTCTCTTGAGACTTACCTCAGCCGAAACATTCCATATTCTTTGCAAATGATTACATTTCAGGAAGTTTATGCAAATTTCGAAAAAAAATGGGTTTAAATAATATTTTTAATAAATAAGAGACAGTATCTGTTTTTAAGTTTTTTAATCCAAAATTATTCTATTTAAAATAGTTTTGCAAAGTTGTCTGTCTCATCCTTTTTCTCATTTCTTTACTGGCTGCTTGCTCAACCTGCCGCAGAATTTTCAAATTTTCTATTCCATCTTCCGAAGTAATAAAAACTCGCTCCAAAACATCTACTGCGTCCACCACTTCCTTCCAACTGGGGCGCACTACGCAATTGCTGGACTCTTCTCTCTCTTCATCGCTCACATCCTGCGTCTCTGTGATTATTTCAGGATCGTCATTCTTGCCAAAAACAGCGAGATCATCATCAATGTTTGCAAAGTCTTCGAAAGATACCCCTTCAATGTTTAACAATTGTGCGACTTCGCCCCATTCCTCCCTCTCCTCCGGCTGTGGGTCGTCTTGGACGTCCATCTCTCTGGGAAAGCCTGCCCTCCTGAAGCAATTCGTGATTGCGCTCTTCTCTACTCCATCCCATGCAACACAGAGACGCTGAATGGCTTGCAGGATGTTCCACTTCAGTGACTTGATGTCTTCCGTGTTTCCTATTCTAGGAAGAAGATATTCAACCAGCTGCCTTCTATATGCCCTCATCACGAGGGAAATAATCCCCTGATCGAGTGGTTGCACTTTGCTCGTGCAATTAGGGGGCAAATGTACGACTTTCACGTTTCTCAGCTTCATATCTGATGTTTTGTGAGCGGTGCAGCCGTCAAGGAAAAGAAGAATTTTTCAATTTTTACCCCCCATGACTGAGTCAAGTGATGCGAACCACTCTCTAAATGAAATTGCCGTCATCCTCGCACTTTTGTTATTCCCATAATGGCATGGCAATTTTTTAACATGCTTGAAGCACCTCGGACTCGCAAACTTACCAATCACGAAAGGCTTCAACTTTTCTGACCCGTCACTGTTAGTGCAGAAAAGAACGGTCAATCTTTCTTTACTTCGTTTGCCCCCATGGCAAATTTCTCCCTTGGTAGCAAACGTGGAGTCCGGTAGGAGATTATAGAAGAAGCCAGACTATTGTTTTCGCCCGGTCCTGTAGGATGGACCCAGATATTGGGATATTGGCACTTCTCACTTCCGTAAACCACTCAAATACTTTCCTGTCTAATTCGTCATTTTTTCATGACCGAGACCTCTTCCTTTCCGGACCAAATTTCTCAATACCATTTCCCATCTTGTACCTGTTGGCAATAATTGTGGAAAGTGTGGATGCCGGAATGTTAAATCTCTCCGCAATTGCCGTTTTTTTCTCTCCAGTGTCGACCGATTCCAAAATTTGCAACTTCGTTTCAATGGAGAGTTGTCGGCGTTTTTGGTGGTATTGGCCATTTTACTGTAAAGGAATAATTATAATAATAAGGAAGGAATAAAAATAACCGAAATATACTCAATTTATAGAAAAATTAAGAAAGAATAATCTCAAAATATTTTCCAGTTCGTACCGTAGAAGCAAGTCCTGTTGTCACAATCAACTCGTGCAGCCGTTTCCAGAGGTAATGACTAAAGCAGACTAGGACAGACTATTCCTATATTTTCTCAGCTCCTAATAATAAGTAAAGCGAACAGGGAATGAGTTCCAGACTTCAATTGTTCTCGCACACAGGAAAGATATTCGAGTCTAAAGAGTCGCATCTTTGTTACTACTGAATCCATTGCGATGAAGATAAAATAAGTTGAAGACTAGCCACATTTTTTATATCATCAGTGATTCCTCGATAAATAAAAAAATATTTGGTTTTGAGCAAAACGTAAATAATGTCAAGTAACGTAAAAGATAAATTCTTTGATGCCATCAGGTATGTACCATGCATGAAAATTTGGTTGGTGGGAGTTAGTGACTGGTCAAGTGGGGAACGGGTGCGCTGGAGGGACGTGGCGGGTTGGAAGGGGGGACGGGAAGAGGAAAGGTATGATGGGATAGGCAAGGCACCTCAGGCCATTCGTCATACCATGCCACTAAGAGAAAGGGTAGGGTGAAGGTACGGAAGAGGTTTATTGCCACAGGTGATGGGAATAGGATAAAGCGGTAGAACGTAATAATTAGCCGTGAAAGTGGAGCTGCAGTTTTTGAGTACCAATATTTTGTTATCAAAAACGTAGTTAAAATGCTATATCTTGAAGGATCACTGATAATTTTATTCATAATTGTGAAATAAATTGCCTTTGATTATTATACAATTGCAACAGATGAATTACTTCACGAGATGCAATACTTCAAAACATCAGTGATTTTAAACGGCAAAATAATTTCATGGCGTAATAGAAAAATTGGTAGAGAATCATCAAATAAAATGCTTTCAGTCTTACCTGTCTTCCGCAACGTATTCGCCCAATCCGTGTCACAAGTATTAAATTTCTTGGCGATCGGGGTGGAATCCAAAACAGCTTCGAAATTCTTCCAGTTGGACCAGATCCCCGTCGAATTATGGGCGTTCCATAAACACAATGAAGATGGTATCCTCAAGCAATCGAGCTAATATATGTACGATCTCGAGCAAACGCACCACTTGCAGGTTAACGGACTACATCCATCAAGGAAAAGACGGTTACATATATATATATTTGGTGGAGGGGATTCTCCAGATTTTCCTCTGGGATGGGGACGGAGTAGACAAAAATTTGCGCTCATTGGTTGAACACCAACCAATGAAGTTTTGAATACTTCGCCATAGTAAACATACATTGTCAACTCCGACGGTTCCCACCATAAGAAAAAGTAGGTACAAATAAAGCCAATGCTTCGCTCCCCGTTAGCTGAGAAGGGTGATAGAGGAGTGGATGAGTAATCAGTAGTTATCTTAGTTGACTATGGCCTTCACCGAGCAAGATCACATTATGTAGAAATCTTCTCAGGTTACCTTTCTGTACTGGGTTACAGCTGGCCGGCTGCCACTGTTACGCCCCCGCCCCTCTCGGTCCATTAGTCATCCGACCCGCTCTCATCCTCCAGCTAACTGGTGGGGAGGGGGAGAAAAAGGCAACTCCCCTCCCAACTTCGCTCGCAACAACTCCGAAGAGACATTTGATACGTACTTTCGGAACAGGGGTCGCAGAGTGAGTTGATACGAGACAAGCAGATGGTGGCGAGCCAGTTCTACATAGTATGACTTATGGGGGCCGTGTTACACTCTCACGCGTTTAGAAAATATGCATGTGAATCCGAGAGCCCGTTTGAGCTTGCGCCTTTTCCGATGTTGCCGTCGATACTATCTTCATTGCCTTAGCAGACACGTCAACGGCACCCTCCGCTGCAGTTCTACTTCCTGCTTATTTCGTAATTATCTAAGGAAAAATTATAGAGTGTAAAATACTGAGTTTATTCTCAATAATTCGTTCTAGAGGGGCACTTTTCCTGTTTTGGGCCCAAGTGTGGACTTCGTTGTACGGAGTTTTCGTAGTTAGAGAGGTTCGTTACGCGAGGTTTTTTTGCGTGCATTATCCATTGAAAGGAACCGGGACCGGGCCATTGACTTCGAAATAGAGGGGTTTTCTTAAAATTTCGTTGTATAGGGGTTCGTTGTATAGAGGTTTCACTGTACATCAGGATAAGCATTCAGAATAGAAATTGTACTAGAGGATTGGAAAAAAGAGAATTTGTTGGAGCATGCGTTGTATTTTATTGACCTGTCCAGAAATAGGGTGCTTTCCTATTATTTTTTTATTGCCTAAATCAATACATTATTACCACTGGAGTGCACATTTCACGCTCTTAGATTTTTAAATGACGATATCTATTTTTCGCGATTAAATCAAAAGTGAATATTTTTCAAGCGCATGAAAACAAGATGGCTAAGTATGAATGCTGGGAAAAGCCCGCGTGATGTCATTCTGGTTTTGGCTGCTGCCGCCGTGTGAGGTGAACTTGGGGCGAGGCTTTGAGTGCTGCCACGATGCAGGTTGCTAGCTGGTTGCGAAGTTCCCAGTTAGCAGGTAGCGCTTGGCTTAAATATGGATTATTAATACCCTATCAAACGAAGGAAACTTTCTGACCTTAAGCAATTTCAATAGGTAGAGGTCCGTGAAAATGGTTTTATTTTTTGCTAAAATTCGTTTTAAAACCATGTGATTTCGGTGTAATAGAAAATCTTGGCGGTGTTATTATAATGCTACAATTTTCCCACGTTTATAGGCGTTTTATTATTTTGTGTTACACGGTTCATGAATACTTAAACTTTTATTAAGCATTTTATGTAACATTGAGCACAATTTTGATTGTACAAAATTTCTGATAAAACTAAATTAAAGAAATGGTTCAAGGTATATGAGTGGTTCAAGTATGTAGTCTCGGTGAATACGATCGACAAACAGCAAATTCCCACTACCTTATACGTGTATATTTCGAGAGCCATTCCAGAATTTTTGGATTGTCAAGTTAAGCTCTACACTATAAAAATGCTTCTGTAGTAGCAACAACAAGCTCCTATTTTGCTTTCTTTGACTGAGTGACTGTGTGTTCAAATGATAGCTGCGGTTTTGCGGGTCCCCTTCTTTCGCATGTTTATGTGTATCGCTACTGATGTGCTTTAACAAAGTGTCACTTCTTTCAAATTAAAATCTTTTATCGCAAACTTTGCACAGTAACACGACTTTTCACTGGCCGCCGGTCACGTCATGACGCCGTAAAATTCAGGCCGATTTCAGACGAGACGACTCTGCCACGCTGTGGGCCGCGCCGTGAACGGCGGACCGGTCCCAGCCAACAGCCGTGTTTAAGTCAACGAAATTGTTACATTAGACCCACACTCAAGGTTTTCCTGCAACAAGTCATCCAATAACGCTGTCTAATGCATCGTGGTGAGTCACCGGAGTTACTGCACGGTATTGACGCGTACCGGGCACGTGAGCTTGTATTTCCGCACTTCCGCGGCCGTGTTAAATTTGTCCCCGCACACTTTTAATTCATAATATCTAATTCTTCAGGTGAGAAAGCACCTCATTCTAAATATTTCAGGATTGATACATGGGAATCGAAAAAAAAGGCTGTGATAAATTTAACAGGCAAATTCTGACGGAGAAATCACCACAGTGCGAGATAATACGCGAATGTGTTATGCGCGAGACTAAATGAGCCAATTGACCTTGGAATCGTAATGAGATAGAGGAAATGAACTTCGGCGGTGTTAAACAATGAAAGCTTAGGCTTTAATAGATTATGACTCATTAGTAGGGACATGCAAAAGTTGCAAATGCGATAACGTGAATTCCGGGGTTTTCCTGTGAATTCACAATTTCCGGGGTTTTCCCTCGAATACACGAATTTCGTGTTAATTGCGATTTTCTCCAACCCATGGGCGATGTTCACCAACTCAGACGTGATTTGCACCATTTTTTTCTTCTGCTCATGCTTCTCACACGAAATTGTTTTTCGAGGCGTACATTTAAGCCGTAATTTTTTCACCGCATTGGCCGCTTTCCGACGCGACGAATTTCCATGGGCTGCCGTTCATGGCAGAGCGCCATGACATGTCTCGTTTTTAAGTGAGAGAGATGTCGCATTTGAAAGTGGCCTGAATTTCACAGCACCGTGCGTGAACGGCAGCCTGCGAAAAGTCGTCACGTTTTAAAGTAGCCTCAAGGTAGCACGGTGTGTATTTCACGCCATAAACGGCACACCGCCGGGCCAGATTGAGCCTTGCCTTGCTGACCGTCAATTGCGCGATTCGACTCGCTTGAAGACATGCATTGGGACCAATGGTTATTTGAAAGCACATTGCCGTGCCGTTCACGACGGCCGGAGCAAAGCAAAAGTCTGAAAGTGGCAAAAAGCGGCTGTGCACCGTCTATTCCGTGAAATACACATGGAGCTACATTGTGGCAGCTTTTAGCCGAAACGATTTTTTGCCGGCTGCCATTCTCGGCACAGCGCCGTAAAATTCAGGCCACTTTCCGACAAGACGACTCCCTGGATTTCACGGCGCTCTGCCATCGTGTCGGTGAGCGGCCAATGCAGTGAAAAAATTACGGCTTAAATATTCGCCTCGAAAAACAATTTCGTGGGAGAGGTATGAGCAGAAGGAAAAAATGATGAAAATCGCGTCTGAGTTGGTGAAAATTGCCCATGAATTGGAGAAAATTAATGATTTCCACGAAGAAACACATTCGAGGAAATAAGGCGACTTGTTTGTCAGGAGGTTGACTAAACTGCCTTCACACGATGTCTACAAAGTAGCCAATATGCCATGGGAATCTGATGATTGACTTAATAAAGTTACTGGAGGGTTCAAACTATCCAAATGCTCACATTCTATAAAGAGTTAACCCTTTTGCTGCTAATGACAAAAATATGCAGCAGGGTGTTTCTTGACCTGGGAGATGAAAGGCAAAAATTTTTGCCTGAGATTTTCCTACGCAGGCAAACGAATGCCGAAAATACACGCTTCCTTGCTCTCCTCCTTTTATGACATTCGTGGGTTCACTTAGTCTTATTTTCGGGACCCAACAGCCGTAACTGCCGAAATCCGGGAGCATTAACCTAGACCCTTGTCTCATATTTACCCCTCTTTGAGGCAAGGGACTGCAGTCATACAATTGTTCATTCAGTTAGTTTGCAAAATAAATATATGCTTCTTTCTCAAAAAATATAAACTAAGAATTGAATTCTTTGTCTTTTGAACAACATTTACAATTTTTAAACGAAATTCTACCATAAATATTAACTTATATCTCGATTTCAGTATAAAATCAACATGGAAATTGTGAATGCATAAAATTCATTAATGCTGATGGTAGAGCTTCATTCAAAATTTCAACATTCTCAGTTTAAAATGAGGAATTCAATTGGAAGTCTGCAATTTACATGCAAGCAACAATCATCCATATATGTACATAGCTAATTCATATAGACAAAGCATGATTTATAACCCTACCAGCGAACCAATGCCGCTGGTAGGGTTATAAACCGCGAAAGGAGGGAGACTAACTACCCTCAGAGACGAAGATAATGTGAAATGCCCGCTAGGAAGGATCAGAAAAAGTTGGTGTTGAGAGTGTTTGATTATCTGCAAGACCTTACTTAACAGATGTCCAACATAAATGCTCCATACAGAGGGGACTGAAGAGTCTCATGGAACGCAGTCCTGCATTCATGCTAAGAAGAGAACTCTATCTTTTGAAAGGGTTAAGAAAGTTAAAAATAAGCCTCGAGAATATTCATGAGAGTACTTTTTTTTGATGAAACCACTTATTTCATCTGCGAAACATGACAACCTCTAAAGCAGCTGCTGTAAAGTCAATAACTATGCAGATGGCTGAAAAGGCATCAACCAAATTTAGTTCTCTTATGGTAAAAGACCTAAGCATAAAAATAGGTTTTTGAAAATATCTCAGTTTTTGATCCCCAAGAAGTTCCATCGACAGACATGAACCCTGAATTAACCCTTTCGCGCCGGGCTCCTTCACGGGAAGTTGCTTTTGGTTGTACGAAGGCTGTGAGCATTTCTTTTTCGCCCTGTACAGAGTTGTTTCTCGGCAAGGAATTGCCCAGGTAGTCGCTTCCTCCACTTAATGACCTTTCTTAGAGGGGTGCCGGACCCTTTCCTCGGCAACTGTGCAAACATAATCCTCCACCCTTTTCCCGAAGGCAGCCCATCACGGCATACTGTTGCGGTCAGTTTATTGTTACTAGTGCGATTTTAATTTTTTTAAATAGTTACTGTTGCAGCAAATGTCAGTTCATCAATGCATACCTTTCATTTTGCAATGCCTATAGAACTTTTAAATGAAGTTATACTGTTATTTTTAGAGTTTTCAGCAACAGGGCATTATATCATAGACCAACAAATACTTTAAAGGGAATGAAATCTTTCAATGTTCCTAGATTACTTCTAGGTATTTACGATTTATGATATTAACATATTTTAGATCCATGATGCCCAAATCAACACTCTCCTCATTCGCGTCTGCTCTCCGCGTGTTCTCTGAAAACATGAAAATGAAACATTTCAAATATTTTTTAGAAGAATATTTTCCCAAAAAATTCTCATAAAAGTACTTGAATCTTACCAATATGTAGTTTGAAATGGCTAAATTATATTTATAAAGCAATTTCATTTAGATAAATATTAATTCATATTACGCACGAAATAAGAAAAAGTAAAAAACACTTTCTAGAATAAATTTCCCATCCTTCTATTGCATCCAGACTTTGGACTTGCAATGGCGAAGTTAAAAGTTTTTACGTTTGTAAAAATTTTTTAATTCGTCATTTTGTACGGGTGTGCCAGTTGGAGGGTAATAAGTTTTTCTAAGAAAACGTTAATGCTCTAATGCATCCCGAAGTAAGCCCCTGACCAGGGAACCAAGATATGAAAGTAATTACCTGGGTAGAGCAGTTCTCATTCCTGCAATGGTATGGAATGCTTCTCACAACATGTGTCTACGTAAATCATTCCTTATTTGTGCATTAAATTTATGAATTTTTAGGATATGCATTAATTAGTGTTTATAGCAAAATTCATTTATAATACGTTTGTATTCAAAGGTTGATAAGACGTCATAAAAAATAGTCGCTGTAATTATGGCTCACGGCAAAGAACTGAGAGAATCATATTTTATTACATTACGAGGGCTTTTTTTCATAGGAGTTAAATCTGATATTTTATCGAATTTCACCGCAAATGTACACTTAGAATGTGGCTAACATAGTAACGTATATCTTTAGATGTAAATCATTACAATATCGCTCCTATAAATTTGCTAGTAAGTTTTAAAAATAGCAATTAAACATCTAACCTTAGCGTCTCCAAAATTTGTTCAAGGTGATGATGAACTCTCTTAATATGAACGCAAGAGTTCCGTTTAGAATTTGGAACTTATCAGCAGAACATCCAGAATGTAATTCTTGGCATTGATTTTCAATAAATGCAACTTGTACATTTTTAGTTATTCTAACTTATAAACAAATAAGTGACCGTGAGCACCTTCCTTGAGTGGGACACAAAGAGCCGGAATGGGCCGAGATAATCCCCACGCGGACAATGGGAAAGGGTCGGACCTCTCGTGCCTAGGGACCCTAATGGCGCTTGGGACCCACTTGGCATGCTTGACCGCGAAACTGTGAAAACACCGCCTTTGGCCTTTTGCTTCGAAAAATTCAAGCCGTGAAAACACGGCCTTCATCCCTTAGCATCGGAAAATTAAAGCTGTGAAAAAACGCCCTCCGAAGGGAAAAGGTTAAAAACAAAAACTTCATGGCCTGGAATCAATGGAGTCAGAGAAGTTCGGGTTGGGAGAATTACGTAAGTTACTACAAAAGCAAAATTCCCGGGGTTCAGTGGATACAATCAAAGCAATCCAGGAGCTCAAATGTCTGAGACATCATTTGCATCTAAGCACCTTTAACCCTTTGAGTGCGGATGGCATAGAATTGATGCCCAGCGTAGGTCCTGCCAACGGGCGGGTGGCATCACATTGATGCCACGCCGGCCTATGTCCTTCAATCGCTCCCTACGCTCCTCCGCTCTGTTCTATCTATTCTCATGATGGTTTCCCGCACACAAAATGGATTAGGCTACCTGCATATGCCTTCCTTTTTTGAAAAATAGTTTATATTTTTTGAGTAAATTTTTTTACATTTATGGAGTACTTTTTTATTTGTAAGATTTTTCGCCATTACAAAAAAATTTAAGTGTGATATTTTCTGTACTTTAAGTGTTGCCACATTTAAGGTTATTATTTTCGTTTTAGTCCTATTAAAATTTTTCAAACAATATTTCCTTTTATCTCATTGACGAAAAATATTTTCGTATTTCAAATTACGGTCATTATACCTACACACGCTAAACACAGTTGAATAATCTGTTGCTGTTTTTATTAATGTTTAAACTTAATATTTACATAATGCCGTTATAACTCCTAACATTCTTCCTTAATATATTTGCCACTCATTTTCTGAACGATCCTTTCAATAGGGGTCTGATTATATTGGCTACGGAAGAAGAAATAGAGTTTTCGACTTTTTCTCATTTATTTCGTATGAGTTTGTTAAAGTTACTAGGTGGGAATAATTACGATCACCAATTCGTTATTCATGGGAAATAATGAAGGTTCTAGGGAAACTTTTATATTTTTTCCATTTTGAAGGAGAAATTAGAATTGGGGAAATCCTTGGGGAAAGAATGATCGAATTTCGGGGCTCAAACAAAAAAGTCGTTTACCGTCACCGCGGAATAGACTACAAGTCGCTCTGTGTCGCCTGTTATCTCTATTTTTAGAAGTATTTTTGCCATTCTTATTAGAAATCCATGCAACTATTCTGTTGTGTGCATGTCGTAGAAAAGGTCAGCTCTTCCTTCTCAGTTTTTGCGACTCTCGTTATTAGTACAGTCTCTCCTTCGGACATCTTTCCATTGCGTGCATTTTCACTCCTCTATATATATTTTTTTCTAATATTACCGTATGGCCTTTTTCCATTGGACATTTTGGTATTTTACATATATTTAGCCACTTACGTGGAATATGGGAGACATCTTCATTTTTAACTTTATTCCTATTTTAAAACCCCAAAGACCGTTTATGTATCAGCCTTTGGTCAACTAGGCTTAGAATATCTCCTCGCAATAAAACTACCTCTGGCACAATTTACTCAAGTGTATGCATGGATCACTGCATTGGGTCTTCTCCGCGAAGGTTTTTTTTTTTTAGCTTTGAAGCAATTTACATATTTTACTTCGACGAAATAGAGCTATTATAATCAGAAAAGAAAGTCAGCAAAATTTCTATGCGCAAAGAAACAATTATTTTTGGATTATTATACATTGCCGTTTTATCTGGAGCATTCACGTTTAGATATTTCTTGTGCGTAGGTTCTAAACTTTAACGCTTACATCTCTTTCTGACTGCAAAAGAGCAACCTCATCAGTCTTGTGCATTTTGTAAGTGTAATGTATTTTATTATAGTATATTTTATAGGTGTTAACTCAGGTTTACGTTGCGGATGCAAGTATGTGGAGCTGGAGGAAATATTGTCGTCAGAAAGGCTTTGGTCCATATTGCCAATGCCTCTCAACATGCAGTTCTTCAAGGATAACCAAGCATAGGAATCTTACTCGTAGGGTATGGGAGACATTTTTGGTCCGATATACCTAATGTATGATTGTATGAAGTATTGTAAGATGGCCATCCATTCCAGATTATTGGAAAAGGTAGGAAAATATCTTCGATTTTTCCCTCCTTCACAGCACTTTTTCCCGAGACCAATTTCAGCTAATTTTCCATTGCATGCAGTTTGGCAGGAACCCTGGAGTAGATGATCCGATACCAAGAGACCCCTTGCATAAAATTCGACCCCTTTTGAAATTATTCACTCAAAGAATGAAAGAAATTTATTGCACGTTTAAAGAACTCTGCTTCATTAGTCCATGTTGCTTTGGCGTCACAAACGCGGCATAACATTAAACATGCTTTCTGAGCCTAATGGCCTCGTGCAAGATGCTATAATTTACACTGGGGCGAAGGATCCTGATGTTGGAGGCAGGGGACATGCAAACAAAGTCGTGCGAAAGTTAATCGATAGATTTCTCCTCAGTGGGCACAGTTTATACAGTCGCGTAGCCACGATTTTGAAATGGGGGGTTTTTGCCGGAGGTTTGAGGGCCCTTCTGGAGGGTGCGAGGGCCATTTTACCAGTTTTTGGCACCTCAACGGTTGTTGCATATAACCCCCCCTCCCGTGGCTACTCTACTGAGTTTATACATGGAAAATTATAATCATCATAAAAATTATAATAATCTGTTCAAATATCTATTGAGTTACTCAAAAAGACACACCACTGAAACTCTAAGGACAAACAGAAGAAATAATCCTCCTCACGTCCTTAGAACGACTAAAGTGGCGAATCAGTATAACTCTGATGGTGTATGATGTGCAGATGTTCCAGGGCTGTGTTTGAACCCTTTTTTCAAAGAATTTCACAATTATTAGTTAATATTTGCAGCATTAACGCAAAAGAAAATGGCAAAAAGATAAAATAACTTTCATATGTTTGCATCCAAATCTAAGTTACTAGTAAATTTAAAAATTTAGATGTGAAAATTAAAATTCAAAAACTTTTATTTACCCAAAATTTGATGCATGGATAGTGGATGACATCTGAAAAATTACTTATCTTATTATATAATTCAATACCGCCATCATTTCAGAAATTAATTCAAGCTTCTTAGTTGCTATGTAAAAATATGTTGTCCGTCGTTTCTAATGTTTGTGTAACGGGTTGCATAAATATCTGGAGCATTTATCACATGGGTGCGGATGACACTGTGATGCCATTAACAAATTGTTTAATAAATTGTCAAATCAATATAAAAATCCCTTTTTTATTGAAATTGTTTTCATATTTTCGAAAAACAAAGTGAATGCAGTGAAAAAAAATTCTCTGCCAATGTGAAACAACTCTGAGAAAATGTTACACAATGAAAGGGTTAAGCAATTTGGATCCCCTCTGCAAACATGGTCTGAGAAAGATTTCTGTCCTGCTATAGCACTGTGTTAACAGATAAGAGAACAAATGTAAAAGATGACAACTTGATCACAATAGCAATATTTCATTTGAAATTACAGACATTTAAAAGTAATTTCTCTCTATGCAAGCTAGATATATGTGTATGGGAAGGATAAAATATGTAAAATAGGTGAATTCAGCGATACTCCTTGTATATTATTGCTTATATTATTCCAGGTCAATAATATCCTTAATTTCGGGCAATGGTTGGGCCACTGGAAGGATGGCTCTCAATCAACATCAATTATTTTGCCGTTAAAATAACACCGATATCAGGGCAAAGTAACATCACTTTTGTAGAAAAATAACACCACTTTTGACTATAAAATAACCCCACCTTTTGCATGTCTCTACTCATTTGATGTGATTTTTTTCGCTAATCCACCTAAAATAGCAGAAAACGCGAAATTGCAATTTTATTTACCGATTTCGTGTTATTTCGTGTTATTTTGCGATATCGCATCTCGCAAGATTCACGGAACTCTATCAATAGGTGATCATTAAGATATGTTTCCCTGAGCTCAGTGCCTCATGTATGCATTGGTAATCTCAGACGATGTAAAACTCCTGTCTACTCATATACCATATACATAGGTCCCTGTGACGTCACATGGAGTGGCATCGCATGAGTGCCAATCTGGCCTTTTTCAGAAGAGGAATTGACCTATAAAATTGGTCTAAACTGGGATTTCTAAAACCAAATAATTTATAAATCATGAATACGCTAATGGTGGGTAACGAATCGCAATCAATGCCTTTCATTTTCTTTGATGAAGGAAACTACCTACCCTATTGTCATACTCGACTCAACTCGATACTCGCGAGTAGTATTCCTCTCGACTCATAGAGTTCTACTCACACATCCCTATTAATTTGATTTGTGAAGTAATCGTAGATGCCATTGTTCCCAATTTTTCTTCGTCTTTGCTCTGAGCAATTTGTAGCATGTGTTAATATAATTTGTGTAATGATAGTTGATGCTTTGGTGAATGCGTAGTGATCTCTCTCATTTCTCATTACATATTTTGTTCATCAGACTCCTTTGAGGGAAGCAACCCCTGATCTGGGTCGTAGGCTGAGGAGGGGAAGGATGAAGAGGGTGAGATATTGCAGCGAGGGGGAGGAGGGGAAAGGGTCGCACCAATGCGCCCTCTGCCAAGCACGCTTCTCCGACAATCAGGGCCTGCGGAAGCACTTGCTGGAGAAACACGTCCACAAGGACAAATGGGTGAGTGTGTGAATGAGTAGTGATGAGGGAATATGTAAACTGTATTTTACCCATCGATGATTTGAAATGTCAAATAATAAACATTTTTTCACATTTTTGTCCATTCTTATACAGGGTGTTGCGAAATTTTTAATCCTATATAGCTGATGTCAAAGAAGAAAGAGAGAAATGGAATGTTATCAGATGTCTGAAGTGCTGTCTGTTCTATCTCCTTTAACTGCTCCTTTTCACTTGAGGATGGGCAGAGTGTAATCTTTAATCATAGTAATATATATTTGGGGGGTTCATATTGTTTTAAATTAGTCCCCCTTTCTTGTAAAACTAAACGTTTCTTATTTAAATTAATTAATTTAGTTATCGAATTTTCAAAAACAAAATAGTATAATAAATTTTTTCTGCAAGACATGCGGACATCGTGGCCTGTGGACTCTTCTTTTCTTCCTTTCTCTTTGGGTTTCCAGTCACTTTTACATCAGCTAGCTGCAAGGAAAATTACAAGATTCTTTTTCTTTTCTCTCTTCTTTCTTTCTTTGAAGTACCTTCTATCTTCTCACTTCAGGATTTTCTAAATAATATTGATTCAGGAGTCTGTGTGGAGATGGCTGATCTCATTAGGGACCAAAATTACTGAAGACATTTTCATCTAAAGCGCACTATTTTTCAACTATAAAAACTTTGCCTCAAGCACTTTGATTGGCCAAGAGTTTACGACGATCCCTGATGCTGTAGACAAAGGCAAATGCAAGCAAAGCATTCAAATTCATCAGCTGTGCGTAGCATCCGAAAACTCACGGCCAACCAGAGTGGTAGGCTCACAGTTTCTGAAGTTTATAAATGGTGCATTTTCAAACTAAACATTAATAGTAATTTTGGCTCCTAGTAGCATCAGCTATCTAGGATTAAAATAAGGGATTAGTCAGTACATGCATTTTTTCGTTTCTTTTACTAAAGATGTAAATTAGCTGGAAAGCTCTGCAAAACAAACTTAAGACCGTCTCCATAATTTTATTTGCCAAATAATAAAGTTTAAATAACACTTTGTTAAAGAATGCATGATCGCTCAATGTGTCACATTACAGCCACTGTTTCTCCAGGTTTTGATTTTTAAAATTCAATATTTTTGCCCGATCTGGATCTAATCTATTCTTTTTTTTGGCAGAATTACTGCCGTGAACAGGTGTTCAATGAAAGCATTAGTGGTCGATGTTGATTTTGCAGTGCTGTGCGAAATATGCTTGGAGCACAGTGTACACTGCATATCATCAGGATCAATAAGGAAACTCCCTCAGCTTCTGTCGACATCATCAGTTAACCCTTTCGAGACGGCAGAGTTTTTGACTTAGCATGACTGCTGTACTGAGCCCTAAGAGACTCCTCTTTCTCGTGGTACGGAGCATTTTTGGAGGACATTCGTTAAGAAGGGTCTCGCTGAACCTTTTTCGACTCCTCCTCGCTGGAACACCGCATTATCTCGGACTCCGAGAGTAGTAGTGCTCCCTCACTTCCAGGTTTACGACCATACCTGCAGCATTGGTTTGCAGTCAACTTATGTATTGCTCATATGTATTTAGCAAATGGATAATTGTTGCTTGCACGTAAATTGCAGACTTTGAATTGAATTCCTCATTTTTTTCTGAGCATTGTCAAATTTTAAACTAAGTTCTAAGGTCAATATTAACGCATTTAATGCAGCAAAAATTTCCATGTTGATGTTTATACACAACTCGAGATGTAAGTTAATATTTACTGTAGAATTTCGTTTAAAAATTGTAAACGCTGCTCAAAAGACAAATAATTCAATTCTTAGTTTGTTTTTTATGAGAAATGAACAAATATTTATTTCGAAAACTGACTGGATAAACAATTGTACGACCACTGTCCCTTACCGCTAAGAGGAGTTATACCTGCTCCCGGATTCCGAGGGTAAATCCTAAACCCCACAGGGTTGGGTCCCGAGACAAAGACGACGTAAACCCGCGACCGCCCTAAAAGGGGGAGAGCTGGAAAACATATATATACGGCTTTCGTTATCCTGGCCAGGAAAATCTCACACGTAAGTATATGGCCGTCGTCTCTCGGGTCAGGAAATGTCCACATGTATATATACGTGTATAGTAGGGAAAAGGTTAATTTGTTGTAACTTGTGAGTCAGTTCAAAATATAATCTGTATTCTGTGATGTAGCTCAAATTGTTACCTTTATTGACAACTTATTTGCCTGCTTCACTGACACAATAAACTGAGTGGCTTCATCCAAGGCCACTTTCAGACGAAATGACTTTATGCCAGCCGCTATTCAAATGAAATTCAGGCGGCTTTCAGACGAGATGACTCTCTGCAACGCCGTGTGCTGTCCAGTGAACGCAGCCGGCCGAAAATCGTTTCTTATCTGAAAGTGGTCTCATGATTGAATCATATACATATACAGTAATTGTTTGACATGTGAGCAAGATGCATTCCGAGAGCTTGTTCGTCAGTTGATAAACCTAAGCAGGGCATGGGAAGGTGTGGTTATCCTGCAGAATGCAACACTGCATTACAATCATGCTTCCTTAGAAAAGCGGCTGTGGCTACAGAAATGTTGATGTCGGCAAGAGCAGCAAACTGACAAACCCTTAAATGAGTGTGTTAGCGAGTAACTCTCAAAAGAGAAAAAAACGTGGGCGCTATGCAATCACAAGGTAATATATGCATTTTAAAATCTTTTTTCACTTTTTGGCCTTGAATACGCTGCAGACCATATCGGCTTCAAATCCTCGCCACCCTACTGAGCGGGTTCCAAAGTAGCGACTTGATGCAATCGGTTCTCGATACCAGTTCCACAGGCCAAGAACCAGCAGTACCGAGAACCGGGTACCGGAACCAACCGACCCATCTCTAGATTCAAATTTTGGAACACAATTTTTCTCCACCCTATGTAAAATCTCTAATTGGAAAGGTTCATCCTGTGAGCATTTAGTTAATATTTTTGCTGAGAAATATGCACTGATATATTATATTGGTTTATTGGTAAAATACTGTACACAATTATTTATTCCAGAGTATGAATGGAATGCATTGGAAAAGCTAAAGGAATGGAATGCATTGAAAAAGCTAAAGAAATGGAGTACAATTATTTTTAAAAAATTCACTAATGGTACAGACAAAAAAATGCAAGACCAATATAATTTTTGCCCAAAAGAAAGAAACAAAGATTTCACAGATTGTGATATCAAATGTTTTACAATTTATTGCATTGCTTATAATTGTAATTAATTAATTATTTTCCAGTTTTTCATGAGACTTATGTGGTATAGCAACACCACTGATGGGTCCTTGGTTGTCCGTTGAATGAACTTTGCATTTGTCGTTACAGCTAAGCGATTGCGAAGACTCGGATGACAGCTGGGCACCGGACGCTCTGTCAGATAAAGGGCAATCGGCATCTGAGAGCGAGATGAGCTGTCTGAGCGATGAGTTGGTGATCGAGCAGCCAGGAACATCAACAGAAACCAATAGCAAGTGCAACTACTACCGCTGTGGCGTGTGCCAGAAGACATTCGACAGGCAAGCACAACTGGTGACTTTAATTTTGAGGGAAGTTGAATCTTTTCATGTCAAATGCTGCACATTTGCAGCTAGGATTTTCTTTGCAAAGGATGGACAGCCGCTCATATGAAAGCTATACACATAAGCTGAGAGCACCATCTTAAAAAAGTGTGTAAAATAATGGAGACTAGATTGAAAAATAGGCAAAAGTGTGAGCTTCTCAATGATATGAAAATAGGGTAGTTTCCTTTATGAAAGAAAACAAAAGGCATTGATTGCGATCCCACCATTACTGTATTCATAATATACAAATTATTTGGTTTTAGAAATCCCAGTTTCGACGAATGGCAATGGTCAATTTTAACCTCATTTGAAAAAGGCCAGATTGGCGCCCATGCAATGCCACTCCACGTGACGTCACAGGAACCTAGTTTTTATACGATTAGATAGGAGTTTTACATCATCTGAGATAACCAATGCATGCATGAGGCACAGAGCTCAGGGAAACTTCTCTTAATAATCACTGATTAAAATTCCCTGCGGTTGGAAAGTGTCCTTCATTTGATAGGGTATTAATAATCCTTATTTAAGCCAAGCACTACCTGCTATCAGGGTACTCTGCTACCTGCTAGCAGCCAGCATTGTATCAGCGCTCAAAGATATTCTCTAAGGTCACTTTACACGGCGACAGTGGGAGCCAGAATGACGTCACACGGGGTTTTCCCAGCATTCATACTTAGCCGTCGCGTTTTCGCGCGCTTGAAAATATTCACTTTTCCTTTAATTGCGAAAAATAGATATCGTCATTAATAAATCTAAAAGCCTGAAATACGTACTCCAGGAGTAGTAATCTTTTGATTTAGGCAATAAAAAAAATAATAGGAAACCACCCTATTCATAACTGTTAACAAAGTTTTCTATTTGTACAAAAAATATTGGAACCTTACTTTTGGTTAAACTCTTGTAGTTTATTTCAATGTTTTGTTGTAGAAAGTGTTGAATTTCACTCAGTCATTCTTTCGGTTGATATCTATTTTCCTGTGTTGTCTTCATAAAATAATACTTTCCATCTTTCTTTCGCATCCTTTACTGTCGAATTTATATTTTTTGTCCCCACTCTGCTGCAAGAAGATGTTTTCTTTTATAATTCTCATGTGAGTTGCTTCCTAATGGATATGCACACTTTGTTGCGCAGGACGGAAGAGTTGCGTCGCCACGTGTCACAGACACACCTGGGCCGTGGACGTCGGACGGCCAGCCTCACTCCAGCCTCTGCGCAGCAAGGGACGCCTCGTGTTCCATGCAGAAAGAGGAGGAAGAAGTTGTGTTACGAGGCGCTGATGGTGGATGTGGAAGGGGAGGAGGGTTGGAAGCGTTGCGTGGCGTGTGGACAGCGCAGCACCGGCATCGAAGACTTCCTCGAGCACATCACCCTGCGTAGCGTAAGTGTTTTCAAATGGGCATTTTTTATTTAGACTGGAACTTGTTTGGTACGTTTCTGGAGGGACGACAAAAATGAACGTGTTATCCAGGAAGTTCTGGTAGGATCGCCTTCCTGAACTCGTTTTGCATTGAAAAATCAAGAAAATGAGCCCTGCATTTCAAGAACAGTACCATGTGAATGAAAATCACAATGTTTCGTACATTTCCCTAAGACAGTTATATAAAAATGGTGTCATTATTCCGTGATTTATCATGTATATGTTTTTGAGGACGGGTTAAGTTAATTTCTTGTTTCTCACAGCTAACTCTGAGAAAATGTCGATAACTCTGAGTATATCATTTGGTTGTTTTAAAACAAAACTTTATTTACCATGAATCACTGCTACCTCAGCGGTAACTTCCCTTCCCTCACGTCAGCCAGAGCCGACGTCCATTCGTTTGGGTTGAAAAATCCACAATAGCTGTACCTGTCGTCAGGTCTTCTGCGTATGGAAATGGCCATCGAGTCCACCCGACATTCAGTGCGAAAGGATTAATAAAAGTGGTGTCTACGCTGTGAATTGTGATGAGTACAATGCAAATGAGAGTGACATACAATACAAATTCGTACAATATAGATTGCTCGGGGAATTCAACCTATGGTCTAATTTTGAGTCAAGTCCTACTGGCTGCACAGATTATGGAAAACTTTGCCTCTAACTATACCGGGTTAAACATTTTATCTCTAATGGAATTCGAACGTAAAGCCAGAAGTTTGCATAAAAGTGTTGGATCGTTTAATTTTTAAGAAGCTTGTGGTCATATTCATCTTGTGATATGTATTCAAATGTGATAATATTTGAGAATGATGTAGTATTCTGGAGTGAATAAAACCGAATTCTTCTGAATATAGTTCCCCTTTTTTTTCAAAGATTGCCTGTGGGGACTATATTCAAGCATATTTTAAAAATATTTTCCCAAAACTGAGGCCTTAAAATTAGGGGGGGACTATATTAAGAGGGGGCTATATTTGGAGAAATACGGTATCCATTTCAAATCAGGCAGATAGTGCAAAATCATGTCAGGTGACCATCACCCATTTCTCTGAAAGTTATACATATTCATGAAAGCAGTATCCTTATGATGAATAATGATCACTTTATCTCAGCTATGAACTGAAAGTAGAAGACAAATGTGAAGTGTTATTGAAAAATACTTAGTGCAAATTGCAACTCATTCACCGTTTCCAGTCAGTAGCAGTGGATGTTTGCACACATTGGATACCATGGAAGTAAACAAGATTGAACTTGTTTTCTGTCAATATATGCAACCAATCATTCAGATATGAAATTTTTCTCTGAAATGCATGTTAAGTAGAATGAACCTTCATTTTTTCCCTTGAAGGTATGCAATCTTGGTGAAAAAGAGTCGAAAACATGCCTAACTTTGGCGTGCCTTAAGGGGGCGCCCTAGCATTTGAATTTCCCTATTTAACGGTTCCCTCTGGCCGCAGCACCGGGATATGAAGACCGAAGCCGAAGCGCCTTGAGGGACAGAAAGAGGCGTGGTAGAAAAAGGCAACTCCCCTCCCAACTTCGCCCGCGATGATTCCGAGGAGAAATTTGATACTCATGATAAATTTGATACTGGTTGCTGGAGCAGGGGTCGCAGTCGGAGTTGATATGTGACACCTAAATTGTGCCAAGCCAATTAAAAATATTAGAAGCCAACTTATGAGTGCCGTGTTCCTCTCTCATGCACTGAAAAAATAGGCCTGTGAATGCGAAGGTCCTTATGAGTTTACACCTTTTCCGAAATTGCTGACAATATTATTTACATTATGTAAGCAGGCGTTACGACAGAATCATGTCACCGACCTCAGTGGTGGCTGGGTAAAGTCCTTGCCTGCCAAATGAGAAATTGCAGGTTCGAGTCCCGTCTGGGTCCGTATTCAGTATCTCTAAACCGATTGGTGTGGCACCGATTCGTCGGGTGGGACGTCACACCGACTCCCGGCAAGCAGTGGTGCGATTCTGTACGAACCGGATCGGTGCGGACGGAAGGACGGGAGATCGTCGGTAGCCGTACCGACTGCAAAAAAGTGTCGGTTCGGCCACCGACTAGTGGGTTTCATGAACTCCCCGGTGCGCATTGTACATTTTATTTTGTTTTTACCTCATCACCGAGTAAATAATGAGGTTTGCTGCAATTTTATCTTTTTCTGCCCCTTCGAATAGGCCACTATAATTCACTGTGTCATCATCTATATTGATTACCTTGACAGAAATAAAAGATATTGGTTAATAAACATGAGGTTTGCCTCCATATACAGTAAACTCTCGATTATACGAAGTCAGTGGGACCGGAAAATTGGCACTTCGTAAAATCGAGTTTCGTAATTTCAAACCCTTTTCAAACCCAAGTCACGAAAAATGTTCGCTTTCATTTCCTCCACCCTTTTTTGTCTTTATTGGCGGTATTTAAATGTTTTCGATGGTTATTCACGGTAGAATTCTTAGAAAAGGCTTTTTGTTATCGATTTATTCTGTGAAAGATCGTTAAATAATTATACCACCATAAAATTCCCATTTCTTGTACATACTTCAATATCAACGATCGCTCAAGAAATTCCCGACCAGCTTAGAAAACGTAATCAAATAGTGAATTGCAAAGTTTATTATAAGAATCTAATGTTATAAATTTGTGGTTAGGAGCGAATAGCAGCTATGAAGTACGCGTAAAATAGATATTTGTTTCCATCACCCACGGAAATATTAGCTGCAGGCGGTCTAACCATACTCTAAGAGCCTAACCACCATTTATGTCGCCCTGTATCGCTAGGTGACGAGAAAAAAATAAAATAAAAACGAGGGCCTTAACCAGTTTCCAAAATAACCTTCGTTAGTTAATATTTCGAGTTACTCCGTATTTTCAGCTGAATGTGCCATCTTTTCAACTACTTATTTTCATTGAGATTCAGTTACGATCATAAATTACGTAGGATATGATTATCCTCTGGCGAATGTTTGAATTAAATTCTGTTTGAGTTCTCCGTCCAGCTACTGTGCTCCATCATTTGCAGGCGTTGCTACGAAAGACTTTTTTCTTCATCAGGACCATATTCTTCACACCGGGTGTGAGGCTCTATGTTCATATAGTATGTCTCTCTTCTTTTATGACGACAGGAGCAAGGTTCCAACCGGAAAACGGCAGGAGAAACATCTTCCATTATCGGAGAAATAAAGAGAGAAACGTTATTATCCGCATTGATTGTTTTCGTACAAGAGAAGTTTCATCATTTCTCAACGTGTGTGAAGTATTGGTTCACTTGCGTTATTCCCAAAAATGACACGCAAAATTTCACCTCATAGTTTTCGTGTTCCTTTCTATGCTGTATTGAAATTTATGCAAAGGATCATTGACATAGAGAAAAGATTTTCTTAGTGTTAGCACTAAAAATTAGTCGCTCCATATTCGTAAATAAATAAAGTGTGGAAAGAGCTAAGTAAATAATTTCAATTGAAAAGTCAGCAGAGAAGAAGAGAGACAATTATAAGCACAGCACCATTTCCCCGATAGTGGAAGATACTTCTTCAGCCTCTCTCCCGTTAAAAACTTACCCCCCTTGCCGGTAAAGATGAACCATGCCCTTCTCCACAGTCGGAGAACGTTCTCAGTGGGTGGGGTGAATAAGAGTGGGATGGGGATTGCCTGAGGAAAGAAGTGTGGCCAGCATAACAAGTGGTGGAGGGGGCAGGAGAAAGTAGTGTGGGGAAAGGGCCTTCAGCTCTGCCTCAATCTACGTTTGGGGGGCATATTTTTTTACGACGCACTCAAGCTCTGTCACCTTAGGGAGGGAGTGAATGGGAAATGCTGGGGAAGGAGGGGTTTGGGATGCTTACGGTGGGTGTCAGCAAGATCTGCAGAAGGCCGCTGGAGGGAGTAAACAAAGACTTTGGAGAGAAAGATCTCTCGGCCTGGGAGAACAGGGAGGCGCGCAAGAAGAAAGTTCATGGTTAGAGTTAGAAGTGCGTCTTCATTACGAGTAGCCTGAAAAATAAGTTGATGGTAAATAGAGCCCAATACTTAAGATATTTAAGTTGTTTATTCAGGAAGGCTAAGATATACACGAAAAGGTATTACCCAATGAAATCCATTATTTTTTTTGCTTTTTGCCCTTCTCTATCGCCGCTTCCACCATGGTTTCTCACTTGCATAAATGGGAATTAAATTGGGGATCTAAATAGTTAGCCAGATCAAATATCTTAATGTTTGGAGGGCAGTGTATGCTTCTTTTTTACTTAGTGAAATTATTCCTCACTTTCATCTTCGTTGTCACTGCCATTATGACTAATCCTGGCCGCTGCTTCCTCCGACGTAGGTACCGGCGTGCATTGTCGCAACCCTGGATATCATCGTCTAGGGCAATATAATCGTTTGATGTTGTGCGCTGTGCTCTTCCTGCTTTGTCCAAGTATTTTTCAAAATCATCTTTTAAGCCTCTAATCTCCTCTGCGATTTCATCCGCTGCAGCTTCCTGAAGGTATAACGTAACGAATCAACCATAGCCGTGATATTATAGCGGTAGAATAACTAGTAGGCTCGTTGTATCAATTTCCAACCTTGAGAACATCCTCATGATGCGCTGTCAAAGGGAATCTGGCCGATTTCCAGCAATTTGCGATTGTAGTGGAGGAAATCAAGTATATCTTCGAACTGTGTTTCTGCGATGAAAAATGACAATTTTACTAACTTGGCCATTTTAGCAAAGTTAGCAAAATTGTTATTTCTCATTGCAGAAATACGGTTCGGAGACGTACTTGATTGCCTGATTGGTAGGAGTGCGATGCAAACAATTATTTTTTGATGATGGCATTGATTGATAGTTTCAAAATGCAGTCAGAGCGGTCACTTTTGGGGAGGGAGGCCCCCGCTCGGAGGGTCGAGGAGATGGGCCAGCGAGGGTGAGCTCGTCGAGGAAAGGGTCCCGGATTAGGGACCCTTCGAAGTGCTTCGACGAAAAGTAGTCAAGTAGTCTTCGAAGTACGTTCACAGCAGCCTGCCTTGCGAATGTACCAGGTACGTTTACAGCAGTGCAAAGGGTTAAGTAGGAGTGTACGAAATACCCCGCGCGACCTTCCTGACATGTTAAACTATGAAGTATTGTCGATGCGATGTTTACAAATAGGCACGTAAATAGGGGCATTATGTCAGTCGCGATATTTTTACTGATCTCCTACTTCCCCTAAATTCCCACCGTGAGGTTTTAGGCGAACCCTTTATCTCCAAAGTTGCACTATCATTTACGATTTCACACTTTTGATGGACCACAGTCGGAAGCGCTGATTTTTTTAGCTAAGTATGCCGGTGTAACTAGTTCTGTTGAAAAATTTTTCGCCATAGTTCGTATAAACGAATGCCATTAGTTCCTGGGGATCGAGCCGAGGTTTGTAATTATAAAATATTTCGTATAATCGAAAATTCGTATGATCGGATAGCGCCATGTATTTACCGTAGGTTTTTCGCCGGGACCGCAAGATCACTTCGTATAATCGAAAACTTCGTAAAATCCTGTTTCGTATAATCGAGAGTTTACTGTAATGACTTTCTCTCATTTAAAGTGGTAAAATAATAATGTTACCACTAGAGATGGGTCGAATAGCAGATTTCTCGAATTCGAATATCGAATTCGAATATTAAATCATAGCTCGAATATTCGAATACCTCGAATTTCGAATACCTCGAATACTAAATGATGAATGCTGGAATGTTTGACTCGGTTGCCTATGCAGCAGGCAACACAAGATTTTGGGGAGTAATTTTGATTTCCTTAAAATGATTCGAACAGGAATTTAGCTGATTAATGAATAATTTAATTTTATGGAAACAATTGGGCATATAATTAATTCAACTAACATCGCTTTACCCCCACTCCTGCTGCCAAGTGCTAGCTGACAATCTGAGGCATTTTGCAAAATACAAGCTCTTTTCCACCGGATTTTCTTCAGTTATTTTCAGTCCATCTTTGGGAGTTCTCACGAGATAAGAAGATGAATTGGAATTGCTATCAGGGAGAAACCAAATATTCTGAGAAAATATCCTTTTGTCTGTGACTGTAACAATAAAGATTTATAGCACCACTCATAAATTGTAACTTGATATATGTTTTCGGAAAAAAATACCGCATCAACTTCCGAGAAGCTCTGCTGCTCATATCGAGTTTCGCCAGAATGCTAAGTCTCCGTCGTGTTTTGACATTTATTTCTTTGCGTAAAATGCTTAAATAAACTCAGAAATACGTCGTGTTTGGTCTTATTCTTTTTGAAATTACGCGCACATTACTAATCTTTCAATTCAATAAAGGTGTAACATCAATTGACGAAAGTCATTCTTAGACACCCTTTGTGCTAATAGATGACTCATGCAGCGGTTGACCTCCACAGAAATGGGGAACTTCGAAGCTGGTAGGAAAAAAAAGGTCAGTGGGGGAGGAAAGGGAGGGCCCGAAACACGTTTCTATTGTTCTCGCGTATTTTTTCGAAGCTAAGGTCTTCGTAATATGATCCCTGCGCGAGCTGTGACCTTTTTTTATTTTAAAGAAGAGGAAAGCCTCAGAGGGGGGGCTAGTGCTGAATGGAGAGGGATACCGGACCTTGGGAAATGCGCTAATGTAAGTATCCCAAGGTACTCACACAGCAGTTGACCTCCAGAAATGGGGAACTTCGAAGCAGGTAGCCAGAAAAAGGTCAGTGGGTGAGAAAAGGGGGGAGGGCGTGAAACACGTTTATATTGCTCTCGTAACTCGATATTTTTTTCGAAGCAGGGATCTTCGTAATGCGATCCCTGCGCGAGCTGGGACCTTTTGTTTGATTTCGGAGAAGAGGAAAGCGTCAGAGTGGTTGAGACGAGTGCTAAATGGAGGGGGATAGAGGATCGTGGGAAATGCCCTATGGTTGCTATCCCACGGCACTGAGTTTCTCCTGGTGGGGGGAATCGGGTATTTTCGGATTTTTTCACCCGACTATTTTCGGTTCCCCTCGTCGAACACTTTTCACCGCTAAAATCCACGAATTTAATGCAATTCGTCAACTTGCGTAAAACGGCGCTGCGAGCACTAAATGACTACAGTTCTCTACATTTTTCCGAGTGACTACCAACGACGTACGTGCGACAGTGTATGACGCGAAATTCAAAGTATTCGAGGTATTCGAGGCGGTACTTTTCGCATAACTATTCGAAATCTCGAATATCGAATACTTTCTAGTATTCGAGGTATTCGAGTATTCGCGGATACTATTCGCACATCTCTAGTTACCACTTTCACTTGAGTCGCTTGTAATAGGATTTATTTCACTCTCTCATCATTTATTTGTTCTACAGATGTGCGAATAGTATCCGCGAATACCTCGAATACTAGAAAGTATTCGATATTCGAGACCTCGAATAGTTATGCCAAAGGTACGGTCTCGAATACCTCGAATACTTTGAATTTCGCGTCATACACTGTCGCTCGCACGTCGTTGGTAGTTGACTCGGAAAAATGAAGAGAACTCTAGTTGTTTAGTGCATGCAGCGCCGTTACAGGCAATCTGACGAACTACATCAAATTTGAGGGTTATAGCAGTGAAAAGAGTTCGGCGTGGGGAACTGAAATTGATAGGGTGAAAAAAATCCTAAAATCCCAGGTGTCCCCCATCAGGAGAACCTCAGTGCCGTGGGATAGCAACATTGGCGCATTTCCCACGATCCGCTATCCCCCTCCATTCAGCATTCGCCTCAACCACTCTGATGATTTCCTCTTCACCGAAATCAAACAATAGATCCCAGCTCGCGCAGGGATCGTATTAGGAAGACCTTAGCTTCGAAAAAATATCAAGTTACCGGAAAATAATAGAATAGCGATTCACCCTTCCTTCTTTCTTCCCACTGACCATTTTCCCCATCCATCTTTTGATAAAAAATGAGACGAGGTGTTTGCCACGTGTCTTTTGTGGCTAATAAGGACAGGCACTTATTTTGAATCTTCCCCAGGAGATGAAACTACCTTAGGGAGAAACTCAGTGCCGTGGGATAGTAACATTGGCGCATTTCCCACGATCTGCAATTCCCCTCCATTCAGCGTTCGCCCCTCCCCCTCCGACGATATCCTCTTCTCCGAAATCAAACAAAAGGTCCCAGCTCGCGCAGAGATCGTATTACGAAGACCTTAGCTTCGAAAACAATATCAAGTTACTCGAGAGAAATAAAAATGTGTCTCATGCCCCCCTACTCTACTCACCCACTGGCCTTTTCTGCTTACCTGCTTCGAAGTTCCCCATTTCTGAAGGTCAACTGCTGCATAAGTCATCTACTAGCCCAAAAGTTGTCTTACAATGATTTTCGGAAATTGATATTACACTTTTATTGGATTGAAATATAAGTAATGTGCGCGTAATTTAAAAAAGAATGAGACCAAACACGATATATTTCTGGCTTCATTTAAGCATTTTACGCAGGAAAATAAATGCCGGAAAGACAAAGAAATGCGAGGGTGGCTTAGCATTTAGGCGTAATGCTCAAATAGGTGGTTTCCTATTATTTTTTATTGCCTAAATTCGAAAGATTATTACTCACGGAGTATGTATGTAAAGCTTTTAGATTTTTATTTGATGATATCTATTTTTGGCGATTACATGAAAAGTGAAAATTTCAAGCGCGCGGAAACGCGACGGGTAAGTATGAATGCCGGGAAAAACTCCGCGTGACGTTGTTCTGCTTCCTGCTGCCGCGAGTGCGGTGACCTTGGGGCGAGGCTCTGAGCGCTGATACGACACAGGATGCTAGCTGGTAGCTGAGTACCATGCTAGATGGTAGCGGGTGGCTTAAATAAGGATTATTAACACCTCATCAAACGAAGAAAACTTTCCGACCTTAGCCAGTTTTAATAGGTGATTATTAAGACATGTTTCCCTGAGCTCTGTGCCTCATGCATGCATTGGTAACCTCAGACGATGTAAAACTCCTATCCTCACGTGAAGAAACTAGGTCCCTGTGACGTCACGTGGAGTGGCATCGCATGGGCGCCAATCTGACCTTTTTCAAATGAGGATAAAATTGACCACTGCCATTCGTCTAAACCGGTATTTCTTAAACAAATAATTTGTATATTATTAATACACTAATGGTGGGTAACGAATCACAAATAATGCCTTTCGTTTTCTTTAAATAAGGAAACTAACCTATTGTTTACATAAAATTTAAATATTCCATCAATCAGCTAAATTCCTTTTTGAATCCATTAAAGGAAATCACAATTACTCGCCAAAATCTTGGGTTTCCTGCTGCATAGGCGACCTAGTCTAACATTCCCGCATTCATCGTTTAGTATTCGAGGTATTCGAAATTCGAGGTATTCGAATATTCGAGCAATGATTTGATATTCGAATTCGAGAAATCTACCATTCGACCCATCCCTAATTTGTTCCTTTGACATTAAAAAGATATTTTTGATTAAATATGAGTCTTGCCGCAATGTTATCACTTCATCTCACTCTGAATAGGCAACTATTATTTCACTCAATCATCATTTGGTGTTTCTCTTGACATAATAATAAGATCTTTTTATTTAAATATGAAGTTTGCCGCAACGGTATCATTTTCTTTCGTTTGTAATAGGCAACTATATTTCATTTTATTGTCAGCCATTGATTCCCCATGACAATGAAAGAAGATATTTGTTAATAAGTATGTGGTTTGCCGCTATATTATCATTTTCTCTCACTTGGAATGTGCAACTTATACATATATATTTCACCCAATCACAATTTTTTTACTTCCTCGTCATCACACTTCTTTTAATTACACCCAGCTTCATATTTTTATAACAATTTCCTTACTTTTTCCCATAATATAACATTTACATTTGCTTTTGAATCCTACGTTCACGTTCCATGGTATGTGATTTTCGTCTGCTACGGTGCCAATGGCATAACCTTCCGTTGATAACAGTTAGACGGAACTTACTTAATGACAACTATATTACCAAATCATGAATAAATAGCAATATACGGAACCAATATATAGAAAAAGAAACTACGATCTCAAGGATAGTTTCAATAATTCATTCCAGCAACAACAATCTCCATCACATACAAACTATGCTATGATGTTGTAATATTGTTTCCTTCGATTCTGTAAGTAAAGCATTACTACCACACATTATATAAGCATTGTTAACAACTTAACCAATATCAATTATCTTAATCTAACAATAAGTCGTAATTTCCACAAATAAAAAGATTTAAAACGACGACAACAAACTGCCAATGAGTCTTCACTTGTCTTTACCCTTCTTTCATTGGTGGAGACACATTAGATGACTTCTAACATAGGATATATTCGGATTTTCCCTGTTTGGGAAGGAGGGGGAACCGTACCGACTGGTATGAAACCGACGACCTTACAGAATCGCTGAAAGTGCCGTCATCGGTACGGAAACCGTTGTCGGTACGGAAGGTACGGAATGATGTCCATTCGGTGGGCTTGAAAGGGAAACCGATTGGTGCGGTACCGACGAAATACAGAGTACGGCCCCTGGGCAGGTTTCCACTATCCAGAGGTTGGTTGTTCGTGTAATTAATTGTTAAATTTTTTGAACACACTATATAAAATGGCTCATTATGAGCTGTATTCGATGTTTGGGAATAGAACAAAATTAAAAAATAAAATTTCAGTATTGAGTTGTGATTTATGATTTTATTTTGGCGGATGTAGAGTCTTTTTACATAATGAAGATATCATCGCTTGCTGTTTTCGAAACGGAAGGGAAAAACTTGTGGCAAACGGAAAATGGAGAGGTTTCTCATATGATATATACTAACACGAAGTTAATTCAACTAAAATAATATATTATTAATAAAATGTAACAATATATGTCAGCAAGCTTGCTTGAAAGTCACACTTGGATGCGAAAAACAATGGTTACTAAGTTACAGCTAGAAATATTTTTTATAAACATCGATGAAAAGAAGCAATGTAACAAAACATGATGAAAAAATTCTGTGGGAGAGCTGAAACCTGCGTTTCAAGACATAAGTAGTAGTTAATCAATAGTTGAACTTTGTGTAATCATTTTTTCTTATATAACACTCATCAGAAATCACCTCGCAAGCATTTTATATTTTGAAGAAAATGCGATTGAAAACTTGAAATTATATATTGTAACCCCTCGTGCTGGGGCCACTCGGGGAAAGGGAAATTGGAGGGCAAAAGGGGAGGGTAGAGGTGTAGCGGGGATATCCCATGCACCTCGGGTGAGGGAATGAGGTTGGGGAAAGGGAAGGAGAGGAAAATTTAGGGGTGACAAGACCTGAGACAGTAGCATTCGGATAAAGAAAGCCGTTCGACTGCGTAGTTCACTCAACATAAATTTAATAAGTTTAAAATATGATCATTTACAAATACAATCAAGCCAACAACAAAAGGAACAATTAACTTCTTTTCCTTGGATTTCAATGAATTATAACGCATAATTCACTAGCCTACAGCCTCTCAAATATGCACAACAGAAAAATTTAAGTCCTTAACCTAGACCAAAAAAAAATCACGTTACACATTTTCACATTCATAACCCATACGAAAACCACTAGAAAAGGGAACAAATAAAAAAAAGAAAAGGGGGGGAATGGAAATAGGTATCTAGAGACACAACTGGTGCTAACATCCTGATCATGAAGGTGCCTACAGATACTTTGCTGATTGTGGCTTGAATATGATGTGACCAATCTAGGGTCTCGGAAATGATAAGTCCAAGGTACTCATGCTGTTACCGTGTGGATTTTTATTATTACTTGGGAAGAGATCTACCTTATTGGATCTCTTATGTTGAAATTGAAGGAAGACTGTTTTTTCTTCATTGAGCATGAGGTTATCATTGCTGCACCATTGTTGCATTTCATTGACAGTAATATTTCTGAGATGGATTAGGTTTTGGGGACTGTCGGCTGTGATGATAGCAGATGTATCGTGTGCATAGAGAATTAATTTGCCATGGGATAGGTGGTTTGGAAGGTCATTGATGAACAATAGGAATAGGAGTGGTCCCAGGAAAGACCCTTGGGGTACCCCACAGGAGAGTTTCATTGCACTGGATTTAACAGTAGAGTGACTGATGGAATAGCAGACAACTTGCATCCTTTCACTCAGATAGGACATAATCCATTTAAGGGGCAAACCAACGATGCCGAAAGCACAGAGCTTATTTTTTTAGAATGTTGTGGTCAATGAGATCAAAAGCCTTACTTCTAAAAGGTCAAAGAAAATTCCAAGGGTTAGTAGTTTGTCGTTTAGGCCTAGGAGTATTTCGTTTATGAGCTCAAAGGAGGCTGTTGTAGTGGATTTACCAGTCCGAAAGCCATGTTGGTTGTCATGGAGTAGCTTCTTTGAAGACAAATATTCATACATACGTGTGAAGAACAATTTTTCCATTAGTTTCAAAAAAACAGAAAGGATGGATATAGGTCTGTAGTTATCTGCATTTTCGCGAGAACCTTTTTTGTAAACAGGTATCACTCGGGAAGATTTGAGATTTGTAGGGAAGCACCCAGAGGAGAAAGATGAGTTTATGATATCAGCCAAGGGTAGTGCAATGATGTGTGCAACAGCTTTCAACTCTGGCATAGGGATGTCATCCAGGCCAGTAGAAAATTTATTACCAAAAGAGTTAATAGTATTTACAATTTCTGCCTGAGTTGTGGGAAAAAGGAACATAGCTTGATGGAAGTGCCTTCGTGGGGGATTCGGTGTGTTTGCCTTTTTGAGGAGTTTTGTGGCAACATTACAGATGTGAGTGTTAAACAAGTCAGCAATCGCTTCAGGCTCCGAGACTCTGATGCCTCCAAAGTTCATAGAGGGAGGATTTTTGATTTCAACATTTGAGGCAGTGGTAAGATGTTTAATGACATTCCATGTCGATTTAATAATATTGTTTGAATTATTAATAGTTTGTTCAATTTTATATTTCCTGGTGTCGTTTATGAGAGTTCGGAATTCCTAATGGGCTGATTGGTATGTTTTTCGGAGATTAGGATCAGTGAATTTAATTTTAATATGAAGTTCCCGGATATTTTTAGATAGAGCAACAATTTCAGGTGAGATAATCTTAAAGTTTCTATTTGCCATACCCAGTTTAACTTTTTTGTGGGATAAGGAGGCATTGAAATACATGATAAAAACATTGAAAGAAGCACTAAATTTGTCATCACAGTTTGCAGCCGAGATAACATCCTCCCAAGATTCCTGCTCCAGTGAGGTAGCAAAATCCACCATGGAGTTCTTACAGAAAATTCTCTTAGCAACAAGACGATTGGGAGGCTTGGGGATAAGAGTGTCAAAATCAACATGCACACAGAGGCCAAATAAACGTCGAAAACAACCTATCTCCAGGAAATCCCGCGATCATAAATACTCTAATAGTAATATAAACTCTGTGCCCGCGATAGTGGTCAGAAACAGATGAAGAAGGAATTATTGTAGTATTTCAAAGAGGCCGTATTAATAATAGTGGCACTGGTGACAGGTATGCCAAAAAGGCAAAGAGGTTGTAAATACAACTTCCTTTCCTATATTTACAACCCTCTTGGAAAAAGGTTATCCTCATGGCCAAGGACCATGGTTATCCCTGGCTCCGATCTCTACTCTTTCTTCTTGATTACGGTGCGCTATCCGCCATGTTCCCTTTGGCGGCCTGGCGTAAATAGCGGGTCATTTGAAATTTCGTCAGCGTAAATGCGGGGAAGACTTAACATTGTAGAGATACTTAAATCATCGGGACTTGACGAAAATGTCGCAAATTGCAGGAAAACGTATATTGCGGGGGCGTAAAAGCGAGGTTCTACTGTATATGTTTCAATCATGAGACCACTTTCAGATAAGAAACGATTTTCTGCCGGCCACCGTTCACAGCACGGCACACGGCATTGCAGAGACTCGTCTCTGGTTGTCTCATGTGAAAGCCACCTGAATTTCACGTGAAAGGCTGCCGACAAAAATTCGTTTCATCTGTAAGCAGAATCAATGTAGTATTGTGAGTATTTCACACTGTAGACTGCGCATCACCGTGCCAAATGGGCACCGTGCCGTCAACGGTGCAATTCGACTCATTTGAAGACGTCCAAAGAGGCCGATAACAAGTTGAAAGAATGGCATTTAGGAAAGATGGTAGCAGGCAAAAAATCATCTCGTTTGAAAGTGGACGTGGCTACGGGAAGGTTACAATGTTGGTTAGAGCAAGAAACTGATGAGCCCTTAAATTCGTGAGTTAGCGTGCGACTCTCAATAGAGAAAAAAACCTGGAAGCCATGCAATCAGAAAGTTATATATACGTTTTTTAATCTCTTTTTACTTTCTGGCCTCAAATACCTGCAGACCATGTTTGGCTTTGGGCGCCAAATTCAAATCCTCGCCACCGTACCGAGCCGGTTCATAAGTACTGAATGTATGCAATCGGTTCTCGATACCGGTTCTAAAGCCAAGAACCAGCGGTACTGGAACTCACCCATCTCAACTTTTCATTAGAGATGGGTCGAATAGCAGATTTCTCGAGCTCGAATAATGATTTCGAATATTATATCATTGCTCAAATATTCGAATACCTTGAATTTCGAATACTAAACGATGAATGCGGGAATGTGTTGACTCGGTTGCCTATGCAGCAGGAAACAAGATCTTGGGGAGTAATTTTGATTTCCTTTAAAGGATTCCAACAGGAATTTTGCTGATTAATGGAATATTTTAATTTTATGGAAACAATTGGGCATATAGTTGACTCAACTAACATCTCTTTCATATATTCTAAGGGGACACACCACCTCGCGAAAAATGATTGCATGCCGCCTCGGCATTTACATTGCTGTGATGGTTTTCTGTCTGGATGTTTGGTCTTATTCTTTCTGATGGATGTTTGGTCTTATTCTTTTTTAAATAACGTGCACATTACTAATATTTCAATCCAATAAAGGTGTAATATCAATTACCAAAAGTCATTGTTAGACACCTTTTGGGCTAATAGGTGATTCATGCAGCAGTTGACCTCCAGAAACTGGGAACTTAGAGGCAGGTAGGCTGAAAAAGGTCAGTGGGTGGGAAAAGGGGGGCGCGAAAGTCATTTCTATTGTTCTTGTGTAACTAGATATTTTTTCGAAGCTAAGGTCTTCGTAATATGATCCCTTCACGAGCTGGGACCTTTTTGTTATTTCGGAGAAGAGGAAGCTAGTGCTGAATGGAGGGGGATAGCGGATCTTGGGAAATGCGCTAATGTAACTATCCCACGGTACTCATGCAGCAGTTGACCTCCAGAAATGGGGAACTTCGAAGCAGGTAGCCAGAAAAAGGTCAGTGGGCGTCAGCGTGAAACACGTTTTTATTGTTCTTGAGTAACTTGATATTTTTTTCGAAGCTAAGGTCTTCGTAATATGATCCCTGTGCAAACTGGGACCTTTTGTTTGATTTCGGAGAAGGGGAAAGGGTCAAAGTGGGTGAGGCGAGTGCTGAATGGAAGGGGATAGCGGATTGTGGGAAATGCCCTAATGTTGCTATCCCACGGCACTGAGGTTCTCCTGGTGGGGGAAAGCGGGGATTTTCGGATTTTTTCACCCAATCATTTTCTGTTCCCAACATCGAACTCTTTTCACTGCTCTAATCCGCGACTTTGATGTAGTTCGTCAACTTGCCTAAAACTGCACTGCATGCACTAAGCGACTAGAATTCTTTACAATTTTCCGAGTCACCTACCAACGACAGTGTGCGACAGTATACGGCACAAAATTCAAAGTATTCGAAGTATTCGAGAGCGTACCTTTAGCATAATTATTTGAGACCTCGAATATTGAATACTTTCTAGTATTCGAGTATTCGCGGATACTATTCGCACATCTCTACTTTTAATATATTATAATGCTTAATCTCTTATCTGGGGCTGAGACATCCAAAAAACCAAATACAGTGAGTCCTCGTTCTACGTCACCCCATTTAACGTCATTTCGCGATAACGTCACAAAAATTTTGAGACCATCATTCGTTTATCGCACCTTCGCTTCGCGATAACGTCAAAGCTTTTAAATTTCGCCCGAGAAAAAAATGCGAAGCGGCAGGCGTTGCAGGTTGTTCGTTTTGTCGGCGGTAATACAGTCAGTCTAAACGAAGTGTAAAATGGTGTGTTTATTGTTAATTGCTGTTACGGCTTTAGCAAATTTTCTGCAAAAGGAATTCTTAGGTAGGTGCACAAGGTTTTACTTGACATAATGGTTTTCAGGAACCTAAAAAGTGATTTCAAGGAATTTTTCCGAGTAGAACTCTGAGTTTTTGTCGTCACTTTTTTCGCCGTGTTCACAATAATTTTGGTTCCTGTAACTGCGACAATGTTTCAGTGATGATGATGCTCAGGCAACGCTCGCCCGGGCGACCACCATAGCAAAGCCGAAAAGCAAATGCGGGAAGATACAAAAATGGAGAAGGATTTACGTCAGTGCTGCTATTGTTGTCGATGAAGACAGGAACTCGTATTTATGCCATAGCTTGGCATTCCCATCGTAAAAAATGCCCCAGATATGATACGGTAAATTTTTTTCGCGTAGGAATTGTGAGGTTTAGGAGTCGATATTCACTTTTTACATTGTTTCTTATGGGACATATTGTTTCGATTAACGTCATTTCGTTTATCGTCACATTTTTCAGGAATGGTAAGTGATGTTAAATGGAGACTCACTGTACAGTCAAACCTCTTTAGAACGAACTTCTATAGAAGACAAGTTCTCCATAAAACGAAAAAAGTTACGGTCCCAATTTTCTTCCCATAATTTATGTGTATTTTCATCCTCTCTACAACGAACCTCTGTACAGCAAAAATTTCTCTAGAACGAAATAAACTTTTGGCCCCGAGTCAATTATTTTACCTCTTTAGAGCGAAGTAATGAAGTTTATGATTACATATCCTCCATTTCATTGATATCATTTGCGCTCGAAATAGACGCATACATTTTTTTGAAAGGGAGTACATATTTCAATTTTTTCCTCATCGCTGAATCCATGAATTTGTTTCCTTGAAATATGATTAATAATTTGGATGTGATTAAAGGTTGTGTTGATTGATCATGGTCGCTAACACTATTACCTATATCTTTCATGTTAGCATTGTCTGCATTTCGTTTTCACATGACGGCTGTCAAGCAGAGGATCGATTACATAGGTATCGACTGAAACTATTGACCTATCGATTA
This sequence comes from Ischnura elegans, assembly GCF_921293095.1. Classification (NCBI taxonomy): domain Eukaryota; kingdom Metazoa; phylum Arthropoda; class Insecta; order Odonata; family Coenagrionidae; genus Ischnura; species Ischnura elegans. The sequence goes on along the minus strand of NC_060259.1, from coordinate 1,156,264 downwards.
CTAACGATATTGGCTATTTCTGCGAAGTTTCCCACGCCGAGTTAGCTGATAAAAGTCCTCGGGAGCAACAACTCTTTTAACCCTAGAAGTGCACACTTATTTTTTCAATCATAAAGTGCACACTGGGGTCCAGCGGACCCCATAACTTTAAATTTTTTTAATTTCAACCCCCTGATATTTTTTTACTATTAATATAGTAAATATCAATAATAGAAGTGTTTCTTACACAAATATGTAAATATAAGTTATTTAAACATATTAAAATGAAAGTAAAACAATATTTTTCATTCTAAAGACATAAAAATTCTTTAAGAAAGTCACCAATCCTACTTTTATTTACTCTTACGAATGTTTTACATGTACAGACAAATAGTTTTAACAGCTTAAGTATTACATTGTGTAGTTCATGTAAAAAAATGTTTCATATTTTTTAGTGATGGGTCGATTCCAAAATTTTATCGATTCCGATCCCGATTCCGATTCTGACATTTCGATTCCGATTCTACCGATACCGATTCCATCGATTCTGACACCATAGGCTCCAAGAAAAATATCACTTAATTCCAGGCAACAAGAAAACCACTTTTTAAAATATTACTCTGTGAAAGAGTCAGTCAAACAAAAGCATCTTTCATATCATCACTATGTAATTAAAATATAATAGCTAAATTTCAAAACAGAATATAGGTACCTGAAAAGTGATGTTACATGATAGGTATTACTTTAGAGTATTAGCACTCATGTTTAAATTTAAAATAAAAGTATCTCCTTTAATATCTATCTTTTATTGATAATATCTTATCATTATCAATAATGTCTCACAAATTTTGTCTCCTTTTACAGACTTTAAATTTTTGCTCAGAAAGCAAAGCATCTTCACTCTGTCAGCTGACAGAGTTAAGATGCTTTGCTTTCTAGGATATCCTAGGATATCCAAGGATAAAGCCTGTTGCATTTTACATCACATACTTTTCCTGCAGAACTAAATGTCTTTCGCTGAACACAGTGGATGGTGGTATGGCAAGAAACCTCTTCGCTAATACTTTCAGCCTAGGGTAGGAGACACAAGTCTTCCAGTATTTCCCAGGGAAGGAATTTGGTGGTGCATTCATCTATGATAAATAAGCTTCCACTTCAGCTTCAACAGTGTTTGCTATGGTGACTTTGGGTACTTTCCAAATGCATCACTGTATCTTGCAAGATACTATATACCTGTCACAGGCTCCCTAGTCTGCATTTGCTCCTTTGGAATATAAAAGGGATTTCCAAGTAGCACTTTTTGATCTCGAGTCGAGTTGAAAATTACTCGCAAGTATCAAGTCGAGTATGATAATTTCTGAACCAGGCAATACAGCAATGCATACTACAATATATTCTACTCCAATTTTCTATGATGAATGTCTAGCCTAATGTAAGAAGGAAAATATAATGAGGATCGTTGATGGTTATTGCCAGAAGTAGGAGATGAATGAAAATTAATTTGTCTTCAACTGTTCTATCTGTCTTCAACTGTTAAAATTGAAATTAATTAACCCCAAGTAATATGTCGACAATATATATGTATCCAAACTACAAGGGAGAGCCCTGAGTATAGTAATTTTCGCAGCTATAATAAAGATTACATACTAAGTACGTATATGAATAGTGTAATATTTGGCCCTTTCAAATTCTCAAGCAGAAAATCCAATTATTCTACATGCTCAGCCAGCAGGTTTTGACATCTCCATGTTACAGTATTACTGTCTGCAGAAAATTGGCTTTCGCTGTGTGACTGGGCAAGTACTTTCCTACCAAAATTGCAAGATTTTGGAGACTTTGGAATTTTTATTAAAAATTATATCAACGATTTATTTGGACCTTGAATCTTCATGGAATTCAAGTGGACAAAGCGAACGAACTATAGAACTAAACTTTAGTTTTGTAGAGCCAAAAAAATTCTATACTTCTCACATCATTTTATCAGCGTTAAAACCTCTTGCTTTTTTTAAGTTCAAGAAAGAAACTAAACGCTACAAATGAATATCACATCGGACGGACGCAGTAATAAAAAAGGCTAAAAGATGCCTTGTGATATGAAAACTCCCCCTTCCGCGCGACTCACCTCAGCGAAGGTGGAAAGGGAAAAAGGGTATCAGTTGTTGCCTTTCGTGGAAACTGTTCATTTTTCTCTCTCTTAAGCATGGTGACTTAATTTGTTCACTTTACTTCAATACCCGAGCCATATTTCTTATGCGTGGGATGGTTCCGAAAAATATCCAATCCTTAGTATTTTCTTTCGAGTAATGCGCTAAATGGCCAAGTCGATCTATACATAATCCTTTTTAACATCCTCATTTTAGTGTTTTAAGTCAATTAAGACGATTATCCATGCTTTACATGACGATTTTCAAGACTAATGTTTTAAAAAACTTGAAAAATCGGCCTCAGTTACCGAGCCTCAGAGGTCCGCGGCGTGTAGGTCAGCCTTGACGCGCGATTGAAAAATCGCTCTTATTTCCTTCGTCGCAAACTTTCTTTTCAAGATTTCTACTTAGTAATCTTTAGAAATCTCTACTTTATATTGTGGTTCAAATTTTCCGAGTTATATTTTTCGTAAACGAAAGATAATGTCTACTTTATGTCAAATTTCACGTGAAAAACGGGTCGGCCATTTTGCGTTGTAAAACCAGACAGATGAGAGCCAAAATCTTCAAAAGTCATTGAAAATACAAGAAAAGCACCATGTCAAAGGAATATTGTGTTTTTTTGTCCCATTAAACTCATCCAACGCAAAACCACCTGGATAAATTCAAAGATTTTTTGAGGAAAAACGATATGTCGCGTGGCATTGAAAAATTGGTCATGTTTGGGCCACTGTATCTCACTAAATATTCGTATTAATGTAAAATGGCATATAAATCTATATCTGGTAATACTTTATTAGTATTTACGCTAAGTTTCAAGTCTCTATCCCCAAAAAGGTCATTTTGGACTTCATTCCAGCTTTTTCCGATTTCGGACCAGTGCACGCCAGGTAGGAAGACGATCGGCCGCCGCAGCTGCCGTAAAGGTATTCGGCGCCCATGTCGACAACTAGTGTATTAGGCAAGCTGAAACCATCAGGCCAAGGCATTAGGATGACTTATCGGCTTTAAAAACTGCATTATAACACGAGTTTCATGATAGCACTTCCTGACGGCAGATCGCTAGGCCTACTATACTCGAAAGCTCATAACCTTAACTACTCGACTCGACATTCGTAATGCTACTCGAAACGCTCGAGTCGAGTACCAACTACTCGACTCGACTTGAATTTTCGAGTACTCGCACATCCCAGGAAGATATGTGTTTTATTATCACGATTACGAGGCGCGAAAATTCAAATGAATTTTGGAAACGTGGTCGTATATTTTGTGGTTTGAAGTACTACTGGAATCGGAATCGATTTTTCACCTTGGCAAGTACTCGTTTTCGATTCCGGTTCTCGGCCGAGAATCGAAGAATCGAACCGACCCATCACTAATATTTTTTCTTTCCATAAAACGTATTAATTTTAACAATTGAAAATAACAAAATTTTCCAGTGTATTTTTTTAAATTTTTTTTCACAAATTTCATTAGGACTTCCTATTGCTCCAAAATGCACATTACTATTATTTATTTTACAGGTAAAATATAAATTTTTAGGAAAAAATGCCTTGTTAATTTCTCACTCCAGTACAGGTAGTACACAGATAACTTCGGTGCTCGTCACACATCGGAGCGCGGCACGATGAGCATATAATTCTTGTTTTTCTGCCTCTATTCCTTGGGCATGAGCTGCATCGTATTTTGCTGTGAAGGATTTCAGGTTTATCAATTGCTGATATTTCAATTTTTAAAATTTCCGCAATAGTAGTCCTGATTGAAGAACGCAGGTTTTTTTTTTCAAAATCCGTTGATGCAAATGAGGTTCGAATAGTGTCAAAGCCAAGTTTTTCAAAAATGTTCTCCGATTTATTTTTTCATTACTATCAATATGAGAGTAAAGAACCATTGCGTTTATACCAGCTTGGTCTAGCATGCCATAGAAAATCCGCATTGGCCATCGAAGGGTTTTTCTGGCTGTTGTATATTCATGACACAGTTGATCAAATGTGACTGTTCCTCCTTCAGGGGCATTATATATGCAAATAATCTCGGGCTTTCCATTGTCTTCATTTATAGCTCCATCCAAATGAAAAGATGACAACAAAAGCACTATTTTATTTCTTTTCGGTGTGAAAGACACCAGGGTCATGTCAGGGTCAAAGGCAAATCGTGAAGATTGAACAACAGTTTATTGTAAAATCCACTGGAATTTGACGCTTGTTTTTACGAATGGTGCCCACCATCGTTATAGAATAATCTTTTAGCATCTTCTTTACAAGCTCAACAGAAGTGAACCAATTGTCGCACGTAATATTTCTATTCGTGCCATGAATTGGTGTTGACAATGTCCGTACATAATATGTCGGAACAGTTTCATCTGGATTGGTAACTACTTTTCCTATGTAAGGATAGGCATTTACCATGTAAAACGTTTTTGCATCATTCATCATTACAATTTTTATGCCATACTTATCTGGCTTTCCTTTCATATATATCCGAAAGGGGCAATGGCCTCAAAAACCGAGAAGTTGTTCATCTACTGTACAATACTCATGAGGAGTGTAACATTTCTTGCAATTATCTACAAACCCTTCCCAAATTTCACGAAGTGGCGCAAATTTATCGATCGTTCTGCGCTGCATTCTCGTGTTTTTATCATCAAAACGCAAGGTTGACAGCAAAAACAGGAATCGGTGAAGAGATACGGTGCATTGATACAACGTAGATCCAAACTCAGTTGACCACAGTTCATACAAATTTGTGTGGCACGTCTTCTGCACCCCAGAAAAATATGGAAGTCCAAAAAAAGCCTCAATCTCCTCAGCATCTACATCACCGTGGTACGATTGAGGAATTGTGACATTTTGACGCTGCCGTTGTATTTCCTCATTTGTGTGCGTCATTATTTTATTTCGTAATGCGCTATCCAACAGTAATTCCCAATCTTGCCGGGGAGTTTTGACGTCGCGCGCTGCTCCTTTTGATCCAGGCAGATCCGAAACCAAATTTCGCTCTCTCTTTCGATCTCCAAATGCTTTCAAACGTCAATGTTTGATGAATAGTTTACTATTATGAGTAATATATGTTCAAAACTATTGCTCTACAATCCATTCCATTGAAGTTTGTTCGTACGTCTTTCTCTCTGAAGTTCCTAAATTATTTGCAAAAGAGGAAACCAAGATATTTCACTAAAAAAGTTGATGTCCTCAAATATCCCAAAGTGATAAAAAATGATAAATGACATTTTAATTACTATAAACGTATAAATACGATTATAACAAATGTATTTGCAGCAAAAAAGGCAATAAACAAATGTGTTAATTTTTTTTCGCAATTTCAAAAAAATTTCATGAAGTGCAAACTGGGGTTCAATGGCCCCAGACCATTTCCAACATTAAATTATAAAGCAATAAGCGCGTTGAAAAAGTCACCACACACATGAAACTTTTACTAAGATATAAAAGGAAATTGTAACGCCAGGGGCGGCGACCAACGGATTCGGCTGAGGGAAGGAAGGGAACCAAGGGCAATGACAGTCAGACAAACGGTGGATAGCGTTTATTGCCTTCACTCTTGATTACATCTCGCGCGCGACTGCCGCGTGCCTCGCCAGTACCTCGCCACTCGGCGTCCCCCTCGTGACGTGGTCCGAAGCCCTCATTGGCTCCCGATGTCGTCAGTGCCTCGCGCGTCTAGGTACAAAGTACGCTGCTGACTCTAGGTAAGAAGGAGGTGCAAGAGGAAAGGGGGAAAGTGGGTGGGAGTGGGTGGGAGAAGGAATGCCTACGCAGGCAGAGGTAATGTCTCGTAGACGGGAAGGGAAAAGTACAGAAGGAAAGAGAGGAACTCAAGTCATAGGCTGGTCAGCAGTATTACAAAATTTACATTGGTATTAGCTTTCAATATTTTGTGCATTACAAAAGTTACAGCAAAGAAAAAAACACCTGGGGTCCACTGGACCCCAGTGTGCCCTTCTAGGGTTAAAAGTGACGTTAATTATATTGTCAAGTCTCAGAATCTTTGTAGTAGTGAGCGAAAAGTTAAAAGGTACCATTAGCAGTCCATCAGAATGTGTTTTATGGTTAATTTTGGGGATCTTTATTAAATCTTTCGTGGTCCGAGCCATTTTAAATTTCTGCCCAATCAGTGCCCAGCGGAACTGATTGACTCCCCAAACTACGGCCAAAAGCTCTTTCTCCGTGGTGGCGTGTGAAACTTTTGGAGAACTCAATTGTCGCGACGCATAAGCACAAGGGTGTTCCTCTCCGTCCCACTCCTGCAATAAAACGGCTCCGATCGCAAAATTGCTCGCGTCCGTAGATAAAATGAAGAGTTTTGAAAAATCAGGGTAAAACAAAACAGGACTTTGAGTCAATGCGCACTTCAAATTTTGCATCGCCTCTTGGCAATCCGGGACCACGTGAAGGCCGTCCCTTTCTTTAAGAGCCGTGTCAAGGGTCTCGCAATCTCAGCATAGCCATCCACAAAAAACGTCTGTAATAATTTGAAAGGCCCAGAAACGACTGCAATTCCTTTACATTTGCGGGAGCGGGGAAATTTTGCTCAGCCTCAATTTTCTCCGGGTCAGGATGCACACCTTCTCTCGAAATTATATGACCCAAATATTTCACTTCCGCGAGAGCAAAATTGCATTTTTCAAATTTTAGGGATAACTTGGCCTCTCTCAGTTTTTCAAAAACCCGCCGCAACCTCTCCGCATGTTCCTCGATCCCATTAGAAAAAACAATCACATCATCTAAATACACCATACATTGTGTTGGTTTTAACCCATGCAACACGCCGTCCATCATTTTTTGAAAGGTTGCGGGGGCGTTTCGTAATCCAGAAGGCATGCGCGTATATTCATAATGCCCGCTCTCCACTATGAAACCCGTTTTCGCTTGCGATTCCGGATGCATAGCTATTTGGTAGTACCCACTGGTGAGATCTAGCGTCGTAAAATAAGTGCATCCCCCAAGGTGATCAAGAGTGCCAGAAAAGTTAGGGATGGGGTACACATCAGGAACAGTTACGGCATTTAATTTCCGGAAATCAACACAGAACCTGTATTTTGGCTTTCCATCACTTGATTTTTTGGGACAATAACTATATGGGAGGACCAAGGGCTTTCGCTTGGCTTAATTATACCCGCTCCCTATTGTTCTTTCACAAAATTCTCTATTAGCGGTTTTTGGTGGTAAGGGGTCCGATAAGGCCTTTGATAAATGGGTTTCGCGTCGCCCGTGGGAATGTGATGCTGAGTATTGTCTGTGGCTGGGGGAGTCTCGTTAGGGCAAAACAACCCCACATATTCCTCAAGCACCGGTTTCAGAGCTTTTATTTCCACGTCGCTCAGGTGACGTAACTTTTCCGCGATATTCGTCTTACTAAGAATGCCCTCCGCTCTCATACTCCTCACCGCCTTATTTTCCTTTTTCACTCGCTCATTTTTGAAAAACTCACTTAACGTGGCCAACACTGTCCCCTTTTGAAGTGTCAATTCTTCCCCCCCGAAATTGGCTATCTGCAAGACTACTCCATTGTTTTCGTCTACTCTACATACCCCTCGGGCCACAGCACATCCCTCTACACCGTCACAGCATGGTTCCGTCAATACCTCTAATCCCTCTAAACGATTCTCACTCGAGAGGGGCACCCGCATTACCTTTTCACTGTGTGGGGGGATCTTTTTGTTACGAGTAAGTCTAACCACCACTCCCTCCACCCGAGCGTCGCATTTCTCCTCTACTCGTTTCACTTCCCGCTCGAAACCCCTCGCACCATTAACTAACGGCCATTTTTGTCTTCCCACCTGCAGGACTCCCCTAGAAACATCAATACATATCTCCCCCATATCTTCTCAAAAAATCTAATCCTACAATGGCATCAAATCCCCCTAAACTGTCCACTATTTGCATTTTCACTTCGTAATCTATATTACTAACTCTAAGATTAACAAATTTTTCCCCGTAATTCCACATTCTTTGTCCTGTCACCCCCAAAATTCTGATTGAAGAAGGTCTAACCCCCTTCCCCTCCGACAGGCTGCGTGTGATTAGGGAAATTTGGGAGCCTGTATCCACCAATACACGGCACTTCTTACCGTCTATGTACACTGTTGCCACCAAGTCCTCCTCCCCTCCGACGAAATTCACCTTCGGCAGAGTCATCCTCACCAGGGGTCGGATTCGGCGGCCTCGCCGACCCCCGCACCATTTAAATTCGGGTTTCCTCCCGGTCCTCGGCGGCTCCTGCAATCCCTCTGGAGATGGCCCTCCTGACCGCAGCTGTGGCAATGATGCCCTCGCCTGCACTCCCTCATGAAGTGCCCGGTCTGGCTGCAGTTGAAGCAGGCGCTCCCATTCGGCGTCCGGAACACCCTCCGCGCCGCAGGAGCTTCCCCTGGTCTCCTCTCAGCCTCTCTCACCCGGATGGCTGCTCGGATGGCCTCTTCGAAGGACCCGGGCGCCGCCAACCGACATTGACGCCCCAATTTGCCCGGAAGCTCGTTGAGGAAGGCGTCGAGGGCGCGCTGATCGGCTTCAAACCGAATAGCCTCCACATACTCCGCGCTTCCGGATGCGTCGTAGGTGCGGTCGTTAACCTTCCGCACCCTGTCCGCGAAAGTCTCAACGTCCTCCCGCGAGTCCATCCGAATAAGCGACAACTGTTCTCGGAAAAAACGCGCGCTCCTTTTGCAGGTGTAACGCTCCAGCAGAACCCTTTTGAGCTCCGCGTACGTTCGTGCGCCGCGACACTCTTCTCTGCTCCTGAAATATTCGGCGGCGCACAGTGGTCCCAAATCGAAAAAAGTTGGCCAAAATTAATAACGTCGTAATTTTAGCTAAAACAGCAACAAAAGTGGATGTCTCTTACTGATTTTGATCGTCTGAATCTGATTTTGGCATTATTTTTACGATGTCTCTTCATTTAATCATTATTTGAGCTGTTATTATTTAAACAATTTTTAGAAAATCTCGATATAGATGTCATTGCGATTGGCGATAACTTGGTGTTCATGGAGAGTTTAAATTAGTATAATTTTAAGGTAAAAGATGTATAAATTGTTGTCGAAACCCATTATAGAATTTACGACATGAAATTGGTGAGATTCGAACCCGCGACCATCAGCGTAGTTGGTGAGATACCAAAATCGGAAAAAAATACACTCACTCATTTTTGGCTCCCATATATTTGATAAGTCACATAAGTTGAAATAAAATGACTGATATAAAAAACATTGAGGAAAATAATGTTCGAATTGCAATAAAATCGCTTTCATGTATCACAAAGAAAATTTTTTTAAGTTAATCGTCGTCCGATGTCACCCCATCGGACTCATTGTCGCTCTGCGAATCACTTAAAGTTAGCTAATTTTCACCTCACCTGATAGACTGACCTCGTTTTTTTTTGACTCCTGATGTAATTAAAATGTATGATTCAGATATTTAAAGGAGTCTTCGAAAGACATCTTCATAATTTAACATTATTGGGTATTTTCTTGTACAATGCTCTCGGAATTTCCTCATGTCTATGTTCCTGGCCTCCAATGCTTCCTCCATTTAAACTTCAATTGTAAGAAAGGATTCTTTGGAAATTGCTGTTCCATGTATCAGCACTTTATGTACCATGAGCAGGATATAATACCAACCATAATCGATGCACAGCTCAGCTATTTCAATGCAATACTGGCTGAAGGCTTCATTATTTATCTCATAGCCGCAGGACAGAGATTTTAATATCACTGAAAGCCTATGAATAAGTCTTTCATCGATACCTGCCAGGAAAATTACAAATCACATTAATAATTACATTTCATACACATAAAGCATTTATTCGTAGATTCTTCAAAATTATGGAAACGGGTCCAATATTTCTTACTTATTGATTACAATTTAATATTTACACTTAATTTCATCTTGTCTGAAACTTCACTTTTAAAAATATGATGATTGAGATTAATGAGTGATTATTTTTATACACTGCATATATTCACCGACTGTGCATACACTGTAATCATTTGCACTCAATAGATGCGAGAGGGAGATATTGATATGCTTCTGGAGGGAATTTCATTTTCTTCTGCAACCAGCTTTTGAACATCTCTTTGAAATGCTCATCTGTCCTCGAGCTTTGATTCCACTTTCTCAGGTATTTCGAGAAAACATTCTTCGCACAAATCGCGTCAGAATATTTTTTGCATGCTTGATTTCATTCAGTCGAAATCTTGTTTTCAAATATTCCACGACATATTCCTTCTTCTTCGCTTATTAATATTCTTTTCTCTCTGTATTTTTATTGTACACCGCAAGGTACGAAAGCATTTGCGGCACCCATAACTCAAATTTAACAGGAGTATTTACGGCTGAAACGATGAATGTGATTTCTAAAAGTTGTCTTTTTTTATCCAATAATAAACCGGAAATTATGAGTTGACATTGAATAAAAGATATACAAGCTTATATAGACTTGCCTCTGAATTTCCGACGTATCCTGAAATTTGAATGCAAAACATCGCCAAAGCAAGTGCTTTAATTATCTGGAAAGGAGAGGTTTCTCGAGTTAGCCGTGTTAACATAGTTCGGAGCACAGCACTTTTTCACTAAGAAAATCATTGAGTAAAACTGAGTGGGAAATATTCACCACATCCATGCAATGGCTATGGTGAGGGAGGCCGTCATCCTCATTCCATTATTATTAAAAAAATTCACTTGCAAGATTCACGCTCCATTGGTGGGTTTAGACGAATTTTTCCCCCCGAATTCAATCCTATCTACGTCTATGGGCTGTTGAAATGATTCTGTGAACAAATCTTGGCATTAGGGAGCATTTATTTCTCTTAGCTCCAATACCTTATTTCGGAATAACGTGCTGACAACGCTGTACAGCATGTAAGGGATCTCTTCTCTATAAAAATATGAGGAAAGTTTTGCAGAGAAAAGCATCTTGTGGTTACTATAAGGTTCTCGCATAAGGACTTAAGTAGTCGGTTTTGATCACTAATAATGTTTCTCATTAAGAGCATGAAAACCGGCCCTCATTGGTTTCATGAATATTTGAAGGTGAGTGTACAAACGAGGAGTGTGTATACGATAGGCGTGAAGCACTTGATTAATGTAATCGTACAGGATGTAGAATTATGCTAAGTATACACCATGCAAGTTTGACCACCGATACAGGAATATTTGAGCGACAATGCCACTGTCTCCCGCCGGCCAGCCGCCCTCAGCGGAGCGGTGCACCGCTCAACTTAAAACCCTCTATATGTCGGATAGGCAAGTATAGGCAAGATTTTCTTTCTCCATCTTGTTGTACATACTCTTCCTAAGGATTCAGCATAGGAATCTTCGAGGGGCACGGAGGGGCACAAAACTATATCGACACATTTGACTAAAAATAGGCCCCAAAATAGCTAACATTATAAATAATGAAATATTGTTATAATAAATTCTGAAACGAACAAAAAATACTATAATATTGTGAACAAATATGCAAAATTACCGTATTAAAATTGACAGATGAATCCTATGAAATTAAAATAGTCATTTATTAAGTTGAATTACCCTAAAGTCGAGTATTTCTATGCCTCGGGCGTTTTAGGCTGAACATGCCCATGTTTGACGGGTTACACAGATCAACATAATAATCACATAGGCCTATCAGGTACGAAATATAATAGGCTATAGCCTGTAGAATCCGAATACATAATTCAAAGCTTCCTCGTAAAAAGTCGAAAAAATGACTTTTGGCCAGCTTTTTTCGATTTGGGACCACTGTGCGGCGTCGCCATCGAGGCGAAGCGCCAATATGTTGAGCCGCTCCGCGTCCGACCATTTGCTCAATTCAGCGGCCCTCTCAATTTTATCCAGGAACGCATTAATATCCTCTCCCGCCCGTCCCGTAAACGATCCAATATTCGAAAGCAGGGAAAAACTTGGCCGCGCGGACTCACTAGTGCCTGCCTCGAATTTTTCAACTAAAAATTCCACCGCTTCGGCCACGTCTACTTCGCGCCCACCCAAACTCACGCGACCGGCCATTATGCCCGACTGTCAATCACCCGAAGATATTCGACTTCCTTCGCCAAAATCCCACTTCATGACACCAGTTGTAACGCCAGGGGCGGCGACCAACGGATTCGGCTGAAGGAAGGAGGGAACCAAGGGCAATGACAGTCAGACAAACGGTGGATAGCGTTTATTGCCTTCACTCTTGATTACATCTCGCGCGCGACTGCCGCGTGCCAACAGTACCTCGCCACTCGGCGTCCCCCTCGTGACGTGGTCCGAAGCCCTCATTGGCTCCCGATGTCGTCAGTGCCTCGCGCGTCTAGGTACAAAGTACGCTGCTGACTCTAGGTAAGAAGGAGGTGCAAGAGGAAAGGGGGAAAGTGGGTGGGAGTGGGTGGGAGAAGGAATGCCTACGCAGGCAGAGGTAATATCTCGTAGACGGGAAGGGAAAAGTACAGGAGGAAAGAGAGGAACTCAAGTCATAGGCTGGTCAGCAGTATTACAAAATTTACATTGGTATGAGCTTTCAATATTTTGTGCATTACAAAAGTTACAGCAAAGAAAAAAACACCTGCGGTCCACTGGACCCCAGTGTGCCCTTCTAGGGTTAAAAGTAGAGATGTGCGAATAGTATCCGCGAATACTCGAACACCTCGAATACTAGAAAGTATTCGATATTCGAGATTTCGAATAGTTATGCGAAAAGTACCGCCTCGAATACCTCGAATACTTTGAATTTCGCGTCATACACTGTCGCACGCACGTCGTTGGTAGTGACTCGGAAAAATGTAGAGAACTGTAGTCATTTAGTGCTCGCAGCGCCGTTTTACGCAAGTTGACGAATTGCAACAAATTCGTGGATTTTAGCGGTGAAAAGTGTTCGACTAGGGGAACCGAAAATAGTCGGGTGAAAAAATCCGAAAATACCCGATTCCCCCCACCAGGAGAAACTCAGTGCCGTGGGATAGCAACCATAGGGCATTTCCCACGATCCTCTATCCCCCTCCATTTAGCACTCGCCTCAACCACTCTGACGCTTTCCTCTTCTCCGAAATCAAACAAAAGGTCCCAGCTCGCGCAGGGATCGCATTACGAAGACCCCTGCTTCGAAAAAAATATCGAGTTACGAGAGCAATATAAACGTGTTTCACGCCCTCCCCCCTTTTTTCACCCACTGACCTTTTTCTGGCTACCTGCTTCGAAGTTCCCCATTTCTGGAGGTCAACTGCTGTGTGAGTACCTTGGGATACTTACATTAGCGCATTTCCCAAGGTCCGGTATCCCTCTCCATTCAGCACTAGCCCCCCCTCTGAGGCTTTCCTCTTCTTTAAAATAAAAAAAGGTCACAGCTCGCGCAGGGATCATATTACGAAGACCTTAGCTTCGAAAAAATACGCGAGAACAATAGAAACGTGTTTCGGGCCCTCCCTTTCCTCCCCCACTGACCTTTTTTTTCCTACCAGCTTCGAAGTTCCCCATTTCTGTGGAGGTCAACCGCTGCATGAGTCATCTATTAGCACAAAGGGTGTCTAAGAATGACTTTCGTCAATTGATGTTACACCTTTATTGAATTGAAAGATTAGTAATGTGCGCGTAATTTCAAAAAGAATAAGACCAAACACGACGTATTTCTGAGTTTATTTAAGCATTTTACGCAAAGAAATAAATGTCAAAACACGACGGAGACTTAGCATTCTGGCGAAACTCGATATGAGCAGCAGAGCTTCTCGGAAGTTGATGCGGTATTTTTTTCCGAAAACATATATCAAGTTACAATTTATGAGTGGTGCTATAAATCTTTATTGTTACAGTCACAGACAAAAGGATATTTTCTCAGAATATTTGGTTTCTCCCTGATAGCAATTCCAATTCATCTTCTTATCTCGTGAGAACTCCCAAAGATGGACTGAAAATAACTGAAGAAAATCCGGTGGAAAAGAGCTTGTATTTTGCAAAATGCCTCAGATTGTCAGCTAGCACTTGGCAGCAGGAGTGGGGGTAAAGCGATGTTAGTTGAATTAATTATATGCCCAATTGTTTCCATAAAATTAAATTATTCATTAATCAGCTAAATTCCTGTTCGAATCATTTTAAGGAAATCAAAATTACTCCCCAAAATCTTGTGTTGCCTGCTGCATAGGCAACCGAGTCAAACATTCCAGCATTCATCATTTAGTATTCGAGGTATTCGAAATTCGAGGTATTCGAATATTCGAGCTATGATTTAATATTCGAATTCGATATTCGAATTCGAGAAATCTGCTATTCGACCCATCTCTAGTGGTAACATTATTATTTTACCACTTTAAATGAGAGAAAGTCATTACAGTAAACTCTCGATTATACGAAACAGGATTTTACGAAGTTTTCGATTATACGAAGTGATCTTGCGGTCCCGGCGAAAAACCTACGGTAAATACATGGCGCTATCCGATCATACGAATTTTCGATTATACGAAATATTTTATAATTACAAACCTCGGCTCGATCCCCAGGAACTAATGGCATTCGTTTATACGAACTATGGCGAAAAATTTTTCAACAGAACTAGTTACACCGGCATACTTAGCTAAAAAAATCAGCGCTTCCGACTGTGGTCCATCAAAAGTGTGAAATCGTAAATGATAGTGCAACTTTGGAGATAAAGGGTTCGCCTAAAACCTCACGGTGGGAATTTAGGGGAAGTAGGAGATCAGTAAAAATATCGCGACTGACATAATGCCCCTATTTACGTGCCTATTTGTAAACATCGCATCGACAATACTTCATAGTTTAACATGTCAGGAAGGTCGCGCGGGGTATTTCGTACACTCCTACTTAACCCTTTGCACTGCTGTAAACGTACCTGGTACATTCGCAAGGCAGGCTGCTGTGAACGTACTTCGAAGACTACTTGACTACTTTTCGTCGAAGCACTTCGAAGGGTCCCTAATCCGGGACCCTTTCCTCGACGAGCTCACCCTCGCTGGCCCATCTCCTCGACCCTCCGAGCGGGGGCCTCCCTCCCCAAAAGTGACCGCTCTGACTGCATTTTGAAACTATCAATCAATGCCATCATCAAAAAATAATTGTTTGCATCGCACTCCTACCAATCAGGCAATCAAGTACGTCTCCGAACCGTATTTCTGCAATGAGAAATAACAATTTTGCTAACTTTGCTAAAATGGCCAAGTTAGTAAAATTGTCATTTTTCATCGCAGAAACACAGTTCGAAGATATACTTGATTTCCTCCACTACAATCGCAAATTGCTGGAAATCGGCCAGATTCCCTTTGACAGCGCATCATGAGGATGTTCTCAAGGTTGGAAATTGATACAACGAGCCTACTAGTTATTCTACCGCTATAATATCACGGCTATGGTTGATTCGTTACGTTATACCTTCAGGAAGCTGCAGCGGATGAAATCGCAGAGGAGATTAGAGGCTTAAAAGATGATTTTGAAAAATACTTGGACAAAGCAGGAAGAGCACAGCGCACAACATCAAACGATTATATTGCCCTAGACGATGATATCCAGGGTTGCGACAATGCACGCCGGTACCTACGTCGGAGGAAGCAGCGGCCAGGATTAGTCATAATGGCAGTGACAACGAAGATGAAAGTGAGGAATAATTTCACTAAGTAAAAAAGAAGCATACACTGCCCTCCAAACATTAAGATATTTGATCTGGCTAACTATTTAGATCCCCAATTTAATTCCCATTTATGCAAGTGAGAAACCATGGTGGAAGCGGCGATAGAGAAGGGCAAAAAGCAAAAAAAATAATGGATTTCATTGGGTAATACCTTTTCGTGTATATCTTAGCCTTCCTGAATAAACAACTTAAATATCTTAAGTATTGGGCTCTATTTACCATCAACTTATTTTTCAGGCTACTCGTAATGAAGACGCACTTCTAACTCTAACCATGAACTTTCTTCTTGCGCGCCTCCCTGTTCTCCCAGGCCGAGAGATCTTTCTCTCCAAAGTCTTTGTTTACTCCCTCCAGCGGCCTTCTGCAGATCTTGCTGACACCCACCGTAAGCATCCCAAACCCCTCCTTCCCCAGCATTTCCCATTCACTCCCTCCCTAAGGTGACAGAGCTTGAGTGCGTCGTAAAAAAATATGCCCCCCAAACGTAGATTGAGGCAGAGCTGAAGGCCCTTTCCCCACACTACTTTCTCCTGCCCCCTCCACCACTTGTTATGCTGGCCACACTTCTTTCCTCAGGCAATCCCCATCCCACTCTTATTCACCCCACCCACTGAGAACGTTCTCCGACTGTGGAGAAGGGCATGGTTCATCTTTACCGGCAAGGGGGGTAAGTTTTTAACGGGAGAGAGGCTGAAGAAGTATCTTCCACTATCGGGGAAATGGTGCTGTGCTTATAATTGTCTCTCTTCTTCTCTGCTGACTTTTCAATTGAAATTATTTACTTAGCTCTTTCCACACTTTATTTATTTACGAATATGGAGCGACTAATTTTTAGTGCTAACACTAAGAAAATCTTTTCTCTATGTCAATGATCCTTTGCATAAATTTCAATACAGCATAGAAAGGAACACGAAAACTATGAGGTGAAATTTTGCGTGTCATTTTTGGGAATAACGCAAGTGAACCAATACTTCACACACGTTGAGAAATGATGAAACTTCTCTTGTACGAAAACAATCAATGCGGATAATAACGTTTCTCTCTTTATTTCTCCGATAATGGAAGATGTTTCTCCTGCCGTTTTCCGGTTGGAACCTTGCTCCTGTCGGCATAAAAGAAGAGAGACATACTATATGAACATAGAGCCTCACACCCGGTGTGAAGAATATGGTCCTGATGAAGAAAAAAGTCTTTCGTAGCAACGCCTGCAAATGATGGAGCAATTCACTCTCGAGCAGAAAATTGCCATTTTAAAAGATGTCGACACAGGAATGAAGGAATTGGACGTGGCCAAGAAGTACGACATATCGCCGTCTTCTTTGACAACAATTTTAATAAAGAAAAACAAAATGGAAATAAGCACCAAGTACAAAGCTGTGAATCCCACGAGGAAGCGTTTACGGGCCGCAACTTACGACAAGGTTGATGAAGCAACATTTAAATGGTTTTTACAAATACGAAGTTTGAATATCCCTGTCACTGGACCTCTAATTTGCCAGAAAGCCAAGCAATTGGCCATGACTTTAGGTGAAGACGGATTTTGCGCATCACAAGGCTGACTTGAAAAGTTTCGCACTCGCTGCAATATTTTGTGCAAGGGAATATCAGGAGAAGAGATGTCTGCACCGGCAGATGCCATTGCTCAGTGGCAGAGTGGAAAATTAAAGGAGATTATGGCGAGTTTTCTCCCGAAAAATATATTCAACGCCGACGAGACTGCTTTAATGTATCGGCTGCTACCTGAGGGGACAATGGCTGTAAAAACAGATAAATGTAAAGGTGGGAAAAAGGCAAAAGATCGCATCACTGTCCTTCTCTGCTGTAATGCAGATGGGACTGAGATGCTACAACCCTTAGTGATAGGAAAGGTGAGAAACCCACGTTGCTCTAAAAACATAAGAAGTTTAACAGCAGATTACAGGGCGAATAAAAGAGCATGGATGACTTCTGAATTATTTCAGCAGTGGGTTTTAGAAATTGACATGAAAATGAGAGCACAAAAGAGAAAGATTTCCCTTTTATTAGACAACTTTTCGGCTCACAACTCTTGTGATATAAATAGGCTTAGAAATGTGAAGCTGTATTTCTTCCCTCCGAACAGCTTCCTGCCAGCAACATTTAGATATGGGTATTATTCGATCTTTTAAATCAAATTACAGATCAAGGATGCTGCATCAAATCGTAATTAATATTGAGAGGAAAATGAACAACCCTTATTTTATTAACTTAAAACAAGGGATTGAAATGGCTACTGGTGGCTGGTGGAGTGTGACTCCATAAGGAACTGTTGGAGAAAGGCTGGCTTTGACTTCAATAAAGAAGAAGAAACTGAAGCAGGTCCCAGTCATCATCATTAGTCAACAATCCTAAGATTGGTTTGACGCAGCTCTCCATTTCTCTCCCCTATCCACTAATCTCTTCATAGCTACATATTTATTCTCTTTTACATCCTTTATAACCTGTCCGATATAACTCATTCGGGGCCGTCCCTTGCCCTTTTTCCCTTCCACTTGTCCTTCAACGATTGTCTTCATCAGACCATCGTGCCTCAAAATGTGGCCAACTGAGTTGTCCCTTCTTCTGCTTAATGTTTTTAGGAGGCTTCTCTTTTCTCCTACTCTCCGTAGCACTTCCTGGTTACTCACACGGTCAATCCATTTTATCTTCATCATTCTTCGGTAGCACCACATTTCGAATGCTTCCACTCTTGACTTCTCTGCTGCTGTCAACGTCCAAGCCTCGCTTCCATAGAGAAACATACTCCATATGTAGCATCTGATGAATTGTTTCCTTACTTCTATGCTGGTATTTTCAGCCGTAAGAAGATTCTTCTTTTTGTAGAAAGCCCTCTTCGCCTGCGCTATTCTACTGTGTATTTCTTTCTTGCTCCGTCCATCGCTGGTAATTCGGCTTCCCAGGTAAGAGAACTCGTTCACCTCTTCAAGCTTATGCTTTCCTAGGTTGATGTTTGTTTTAGCCTCCTCTCTTTTACTGCAAACTAATATCTTAGTCTTCTTTTTGTTGATTTTCAGCTGATATCTGGCCATTGTCCTTTCCATGTTTGTCAACGTCTTCTTCAAATCCTTCTCTGTCTCGGCTATGACTGCTATGTCGTCAGCATATCGCAGCATACTAATTTTTTCTCCGTGGATATTGACACCCGAAGCTTTCTGCTTGATTTCATTGATGGCTTTCTCTACGTAAACATTAAAAATTAAGGGGGAAAGCGCACAACCTTGTCTCACCCCTTTTCTTACTTAGAACTTTTGAGCTAAGTTTGCTCCCGTTGTATAATTTCTCCAGGTATTCCTTCCATCTCTCGGCTTTGTCTTCGTTTTCAATTAGAATGTTTCCATTCCTGTCCCTTATGCTATTACATTTTGTGTTTCGTTCCTTGAAATGGTTCCTCACTATTCTATAGGCCGCTTCCACTTTCCCTTTTACGAGGTTATTTTGTACGTCCTCACACATGTTCCTCATCCACGCTTCTCTGGCTTTCCGTGCTTGGCGGCAAATCTCGTTCCTTATTCTCTTGTAGCAAGCCTGTCCTTCCTCAGTATTCGTATTCTTATACTTTCTCCGTTCTTCAATGAGGTCTAGGATTTCATCCGTGATCCATGGCTTTTTCTTAATACATTTTCTTATCCCTAGAACTTCTGTAGCGGCCTCCTGAAATCCACTTCTTAAGGTAGTCCAGTTATTCTCAACTGAGTTTTCAGACTGATCTAGTCCTATCTTGCGCTCCACTACTTCTTGAAAGGCCTGTTGATTTTTTGGCTCCTTAGGTTTCTCTAATTGCCAGGTGTTCTTTGCTGATTTCTTCAATTTCTTGAATTTCAGATGGCATTTCATCATCACTAGATTATGATCACTGTCGATATCTGCCCCCGGGTAGCTTTTACAGTCCTTTATCTGGTTTCTAAACCTCTGCTTCACTAAAATATAGTCTAGTTGAAATCTTCTTTTGTCTCCTGGCATTTTCCATGTGTATCTTCTTCGCATGTGATTCTTAAATAGAGTGTTGGCAACCACTAATTTGTGTTCTGTGCAGAAGTCTAACAGCCTTTCTCCTCTTTCATTTCTATTTCCTAATCCATATTTTGCGGTTATTCTTCCATCCTGGCCTTCGCCGACGACAGCGTTCCAATCACCTAAAACAATTAGGTTTTCTTCACTCCTTACTTTTTTATTACTTCCTTTATATCATCGTAGACGTCTTCAACTTCTTCATCCGCGTAGTCTGTCGTGGGCATGTAGACCTGTACCACTACGGTATCTACTGGCTTAGTCTCTATCTTCACCATAACTATCCTTTCATTGTACTGTAGGAAGCTTTTCACACGCATTCCGGCGCTCTTTCTGAGCGTTATCCCAACCCCAGCATTACCGTTCAGGGATCCTGTGTGTATAATCCTATAGCTTCCGCTCCAAAAGTCTCCCTCCTCAGGCCATTTCATTTCGCTGATTCCTAGCACATCGATATTCAATCTTTCCATTTCCACTTTAAGGTTTTCTAGCTTGCCGCAAGTCCTGAGTGATCTCACGTTCCATGTACCTATCCTCATAACTTCATCACAATTGACCGATGTACCCCCTCGGGTAGTCCCCGCCCGGAGATCCGAATGAGGTACTAGTATGTGGTCTGCAAGTTATGTGTCTGCAAAAGAGCATTTGAGTTACTTGTTTTAAACCTTTCTTTAGTTTTACAAATTCCATAATTTCCATGGAATGCCCACATATTGTGATATTATCTTTAATATTTTATAATGTTCATCACTGGCTGTTACCAGGAAGACTGGGATATATCTTCTTGAATTTCAGAGTTACCTGGAGTTGTAATATATATTATTATTTATAAAGAATTCTTCAATTTTGTGAGTGAAATGAAGAAAGTTATTTGTTAATGCCATAAATAATTAAAAATATCAATTAAACATGTCCCTAAATGTGTTCCTATGAAATCATTGTGTGATTGAGTTCAATTAGCGATTGGCTTTATGTTCTTGCTATTCCAATGAGGCCATATCAAAGTTTTACATTTTTAAAGTATATTTGACAAAATTTACCAAATTTATGTGGGTAACATATCTTATTCAAGTGAATTTATAAATAGATATCAGTCCTTTATTTGCTAAAAGGCTTTTCAGTACATTAAAATGGTTCATAACTTCTTTAAAAGGGATACCTCTGTATAACAAAAACCTTTATGCAACAAAATTTTTTCTTGGTCCCTAGAATTTCGTTATAAAGAGGTTTGACTGTATTATTAAAATTGATACAGCCGATCTCAAGTAACAGGATTTTCGACTTCATTTCATGTATTTAGATTATTGCTTTTTGATTGGAGTGTGTTTTATTTTTATTTATTTTCATCGCCCCGAAAACAGCTCATTTAAGGCCTTTTACATCAGAGGAAATAACATGAAACAACGAATATCACACACAACCATTCCCTGGGTAGGGACAACCTACCCAGGCAGGACTTGAACTGGCGATCTTCAGTTTGGCAGGCGAGGACCTATCCCCGCCACCACCGGCAATCTGGCAATTTTATTATCTTGTAATGGGGAACTTGCATGGGTCGTCGATTGCTCTAAAAACTGTTTTAAATAAGTAAAATGGATACATTGGCTCGCAAAAATACCTAAAGTTTCTCCATTCATCATCAAAAGAAATAAAAAAATTGACTTTAAAAGCAAGAAAAATTTCTCTGAGCCGACCACTGCGCGAAGACACCCGAGCGTTGCTGAGGCCAGGCGCGACGTCATTGGTGCCTAAACAACTGTAGGGAGTTGGGAAATACGCTGAGCGCATGCTGTAAAATTTGTTTTGAGGGAGTATTTAGCCGCTCATCGTCATTTTATTTTGTTCTGTTATCCTTGGGCTAGTTTTCCTAGTGCTATTGTGCCTCGATTATTACTTGAGATATTAATAATGCGACATCGGGATGATGAATTACAAGCGTTTCACTTCGTATGTTTTAGTTACCAGAAAAATGGATGATAACATTGCCGCTCATTCGAATAGTACTCCTGAAATTCATCTACATCTACATAAAACCCTGCAAGGCACGTAAAGGCATATGGCATGGGGTGATAGGACACCAAAAATTGATGTCACGACCCTCATAGAATTTGTTATGAAAAATTATTGCTTTACGTTGGCGGCAAATTGAGATGTAAAAGAAACTTGTAATACTGAAGGATCAAGATCGTAAGCGTATGAGCGTTGCTGTTGAATATGGCAATGCCGTATTAGCAGAGAAGGTAGTCCTATCCGTCCTACGGTACGAATTCACCTCAAAACAGTCTGCACACAATCCACATGTGAAATTGCAAATTGGCTCCGCTGCCAACACACACACACAAACTTCAACCTATTTCAACAATATAGGTAAATCCATAGACAATATACTAGCATATACCATGAAAATATAGTGGGAAATAGGCAAATACATCTATCATAAACTGGAAGTCACCACTTAAATTCATCGCGTAGAACTTACAACAACAGAGCTCGTTATGATGAAAACAACTATTTATTCACTGATTAAAATCATTAAATTTGCCCAAGCAAGTGACACAGGTGACTTTTCTCGTTACTATTCGTTGAAATAGTAATAGAGTAACAAACTTCCCACACAGTTTTGATTTTAATAGCTTGATTGTGAAATGTCATATCTATTGTGAACAACGGAGAATAACACGCCACTGACAATTTTTACACTACTGTTAGACATTTATCGATAGCGTAATAGCACTTTTTGCAATTCAATCACAATGGAACACTGATAACTCTCGGCCGATATTTTTTAACCTTTTCAAACTTTGTGCATTACAACCATTGGCACCCTGACTATTAGCAGTAGCTTAACGGGAGATGTCACGTTGGAAATAACACTATTTTGGCACAAAAAATGTTCCTAGAATGACTCCAGTCATCGAGCAAGAGTTGCATTGACAGGAATTCACCTCATAATACAAGCACAGGCAGTCCTCCGGTACATACGAATAAGTGGATGAAGTTATTTTATATAAAAGCATAGCAGACATGAGTAAAAATCAAAATTGTTCTAATTACATACTTAAATGAATGATATGCCGTCGATAACATCAACTTACAATTAACGTATTCCCCTTCAAAAGGCCATGACTCAGACTCTTACAATGATGATATTTAGGTATTATAAAATTTTTGGTTTAACAGCTCCAGTTTTATATTTTATGCCCTTACTTAGATAATAATATTATAAATTAGGGATGAGTCGATTTCCCTTTTTTTCGATTCCGATTCCAATTCCTTCAAATCGATTCTCGATTCCATCATATCTTATTCCTTCTAACAAGGGGGATATTGATTTATCTGTAGCATGGCTGTCATTCAAATTTAAGGATTGAATGGAATAAAATAACGATAGCCGCGGTGGCTACACTGTCGTTTGGCCACGGTGGCTAAGCAGTAATCTAGCGTTCATTGCGTCCATACATATCAGAGCAGCCTGGCGGGTGCGTGGTCAGGGTTCCCACTCAACCGTGAAAACCTTAAAACCGTGAATTAGCCGTGAATTTCGTCTACGTGAAAAAACCTGGAAAAAGCCGTGAATTTCGTCCTTAAACCTTAAAAATCTCTCAATCTTCATAATAATACCTTCCCAGAAATTTTCAACTTCGTTCGTAGCCAGCGCACTTCTATCCATTGTGGCGAGCATCGTCGCATTGGTCAGAAAAGCGTGGGAACGAATGTTGCCTGAAGAAAAAAAAACATCTTTCCCCAGGGCAGGCCTTTTCTCTCCCCCCCACCTGAAATAATACACCACTTCTCATCAGCTTGTTTACTATCCTCGACTGGCTTGGTTTCCCCTCCCTCGGTCACTGGTTAGTCCCCCTTCCATCCAATTAGGCTTCCCACTGGCTGCAGCGACCACTTTCGAAACTAAATCTAGATGGCATTTCTGTCGAAAAATTTGAACGTTTATTCAACACCCTCAATCCTGTGATTGGAAGACCGCTAACCTTGACAACCTGCTATGCGCTGTGGACACTACGCTCCCTGAGTGTGAACCGGACGACAGCGAGCTTTCGGCGCGACGTTACTAATTCTCGCGCGTTGCGGCCTGAAAACGAGAGAAGATTTCCGCTTATGGCAACAGAGCATTACACGATTTTCGCATGCGTCGACCTGGGACTTGCCAGTTTTACGTCGCAACCGGAAAGTTTGTGTCGAAATATTTGACGAGTGATGAAATAAAGTGAAAGTGAAAATAACATGTTTCAGCAGGTATTTATTATGTATTTATATATTTCAAACCAAGTGAATTATAATTTACCTATTTGCACCTATCTAAGACAAGGTTTTTTTCCTCCTAACTCCTGCAGAAAAGAGAACTTACAATCGAATGCAAAATTCTCGACGTCAATCGGGTTGCATAATTTTCGTCAGAAAATATTATGGATACCAGAGTTTGTCACCTAATATATATAGCTATACAACGAAAAATCAACGTCAAAAATACCTGAACAGTAATTTAGCTTATTTAATTTTGTGTTTAAGTGAAAAACTATTGCTATTTTAGGCAGCAGGTAAAGCGTGCGTGCCAATCAATCGCCGGGTGCACTTCTGCCGTGTCCGCGAGATCGCCTGCTTTACCCTGGGTTCGGCTCCATTCAAGTTAGAGCTTGATCAACTTACAAAATTTTTGTGTGATTGATTACAATTTACCTAAATTTTAACCAGAGGCGGATCCAGGATTTCTTTCTGGGGAGTGGGGGAGCACAAGCAAAGCCGTATCCAGGATTTTGTTTAGGGGGGGGGGGCACGAGGATACCTCATGATACAAAACGAGCGCAATGATAATGTGACCGTATTCAAAATAATGCATATTTTTTAAGTGTGTGGGGGGTATGTGCCCCCGTGCCCCTCCCTAGATCCGCCTAGGATTGTAACGTTAAAGCCTCAATGCCGTCGCGATATAAACTGCAACAAAAGTCGTTCCATTTTTTCCAGAGCAAAAGTATGAAGGGAACATGATTTGCCTCTGATTAGAGAAATCGATTCAGTTTTGGTTTCAGAGTATTACGATAGCAGAGAAAAGAAGTCATTACACTGCCGCTTTCAAAAGAAAAGTTATATGGTGGAACCTCGATCTATCGTTCCCGCATTGATCGTTCGCCGTTTCTGTTCCCAAATAAAGTTCCTCATAGACAATGTAATTTTTTCCCGCATCTATCGTTCCCCCGAAGTATCGTTTCTCGCATTGATCGTTTGAAGATTGCGGTTCCGACGCATAATTTTCCCGCATCCATCGTTTGACGAAAATGAGACGAAATAAATACAATGTTGTTAGCGCGTGGTTTCTATTGGGTTGGCACTCCAGAGGAATTATTGAAATCAACTCATTTAGTGAAGGTATTTATTATCAATCACACACCGTGCGTCGCACACATGGCCTGCGGCCTTTACACATGAGTACTTTCCGCCGACTGCCTCTGGCGTCATCCCCGTCCTCTTCCACACGTGGCCACACCTTCCCAGAAGGTGCTGATGGCAGCATCACTCCCACGCACTCTCATGAGTGCATGGGAGATGCCTATGCATGGGGATCAGAATAGCATTACCATCCGGTTTCACGTCTCTGCGAACTCAAGATGTTCCGCTTACAATGTGTCATTTATGGCTAATGACGACAAGCACATAGTTGGAATCTTCCCAAGGGATGGAACTACCATTGGGAGAAGCTCAATGCCGTAGGAATAGTGTGAATCAACAATATGACCTATGTGTCTTGATAAAGTACGACTATTCCTGTTATTATCTAAAATATTGTTTGAAACCTTTAATGAATATCTTATTTACTCGCCAAAATCCTGCGTTTCCTGGGACATAGGCAACCTAGCAAAAAGGAAAGCATTGATCGTTTTTCCGCATTCATTTCATTATCGTATTGTTATTAGGAAAAAAAATTTTGCTCCTAGTGGAGTTCCAAAAAAGGAGGGTAGTCTTAGAATCGTGTTCGTCTTAGATTTGAGCTAATACGGTGTATGAAATTGTTTTTCGATTTATTATGTTCTCTAAACAATTTTCATAAAATATTTTCCGTTAAATAAGAAAGAATCAATTTATTATATTCTATAAACAATTTAAATAAAATATTTTCCGTTAAATAAGAAAGATTGGGGTGGGGGAAATTCGTTTACTGTGCAGTAATAAAAACGTGCGCAAAAAACAATCTCTCGGCGAGGAATTAAAAAAGGACCTCTGGTGTCCGGGCGGAAGAAGGTCCGAAGGGTATTCGGCGTCCAGGCAAGAGCGCGGTTGGGCTGGTCCTTTAGTCGGCCCTGAATTTTGCAAACGATAGATCACGTCATAACAGATATCACTTTTCATTGCGGCGTTAACATTCACGGCGTTTGTCGCGTACGTTAATTTTCTGTTGATATACGGCCAGTTATTTTCTTATTGTTGGCTTATTACCGGACCGAGAATTTAGCGAAATTGAGACCGTGAAAACCAGAAAAAACCATGAAAACCTGAAAAATAACCGTGAAAACCTGGAAAAAGCCGTGAATTTCATTATTCAGGTAGAGGGGGAACCCTGGTGGTGGTGGCCAAACGCAACCTGTCGAGTCCACCCGGAGGCCGCGGCGGCTTATGCCAAGCCTGTATCAACTTTCTCAAGGGTTGCATTGATGAAACTGGGCTATACAAACGTGAATGTTTCCAAATTTTTATTGCTGACTCATACACGTGTTAGTCTATGAAAAATATTTATACAGTGGAACCTCGATCTAACGTTTTTCAAGGGGATGGATGAAAAAAACAACGAATGCGGAAATGTTTGACCAGGTTGCATATGTCCCAGGAAACGCTCGATATTTGCTAATTATGATATTCATTAATGGATTCAAATAAGAATTTAGCTGATTACAGGAATATTATTACTTTATCGAAACACTTAGGTCATATTGTTGATTTGACTTATATCTCTTTCAAATATCCTAAAGGAACACGCCACCTTGCTAAAAAATGTTTGCACTCCACTCGGCATTTTCACTGCTATTATGGATTTGTGTCTGATGTAAAAATTCTTATCCATCAAATGCCATTTCAATTACACGTATTTACGAGAGTAATGTGCATGCTATGCCTAAAACAACCGCTTTCGCCGACGCAGTGATTGGTTGTGAGATGGATCAAAAAGGCCAAAAATAGTTTATTATTTGAAATGTTCCTTTCTTACAATTAAATTTTTAATATGAGTGAGGCAATGTGTAAAGCGTTAACAATGTTGCGTTGATTGTCAGTGGCATGCCCACCTGACCCTCGGCTTCATCCCACTTCTTGTTTTCACCAGGTATCTCGCTCTGCCCCCACCCCTGTCGTTATGTGCTAGCGGATAACCCGAGGCGTTGCAATACTCACGCGCTACTAGACAGGATTCTTTTCTTCCTTTTCAATTATTTTCAGTCCATCTTTCAAAGTTCTCACTTGTTTCTTCGGAAGGGCCATGGTCCGAAGACGAATAAAAATGAAACCGGACTTAATTGAACCCACACGGAAAACACTCGCTGGTTTTAAATCAACTCACCCTGGAAAGTACGGAACTTCTCGTACGAGGTGAAGTTCGGCACTAGTGCTATCGCGTACGCCGTAAGCAGAGCGTACTGCAGAGGGTGAAGCATGACCATAAGACTGCGCAATGAAATTTTTTGTCCCGTAGAGAAGGCTAATTACCCACTCTTTTCTGACAATAAGTAGCGTAGCTCTAGCAGATGAGCAGATGAATTCAGATTGCTAGTAGGGAGAAACAAAATATCATGAGAAGACATCGCTTCCTTAGCAACTGTGACAAGTGAGACTTGTAGCATAACTCGTAAATTGTAACCCGATGCCCTGTTTTTGAAAAAAATGCCCCATCAATTGCCGAGAAGCTCAAATCATCTGCGAGGATATCGAGATTGGCCAGAAATCACCGTCGTATTATTCCAACTATTTCCTTGCTAAAATGCTTAAATAACGTTAGAAATACGTCGTGTTTAGTATCATTCTTTTTTGAATTACGTGCACATTACTAATATTTCAATCCAATAAAAGTATAATACCAATTGCCGAAATTCATTGTTAGACACCTTTTGGGCTAATAGGTGAGTCATAGGCTGAAAAAATACAGTGGGCGAGAATCGGAGAGGTATGAAACGCGTATCAATTGTTCTCGTGTAACTTGATATTTTCTTTCGAAGCTAAGGTCTTCGTAATACGACCCCG
This sequence comes from Ischnura elegans, assembly GCF_921293095.1. Classification (NCBI taxonomy): domain Eukaryota; kingdom Metazoa; phylum Arthropoda; class Insecta; order Odonata; family Coenagrionidae; genus Ischnura; species Ischnura elegans. The sequence goes on along the minus strand of NC_060259.1, from coordinate 1,128,248 downwards.
TGCGAGCTGGGACCTTTTTTCTTTTCGGAGAAGAGGAAAGCTTCAGAGGGGGGACGCGAGTGCTGAATGGAGGGGGATAGCGAATCGAGGGAAATGCGCTAATGTCACTATCCCACGGCACTCAGCTTCTCCCAATAGTATTTCAATCTCCTGGCGAATATTCAAACGATTCAAACTATGTGTCTGTCATCATTAGCCACATATAACACATTGTAAACACTTCGTCTCATTTTTGTCAAACGATGGATATGGGAAAACGATACTTCGGAAAACAATGTATGCGGGAAAAAATCCATTGTCTTAATGGAACTTTATTTGGAACCAGGAACGGCGAACTATGAATGCGGGAACGATAGATAGGGGTTCAACTGTATAAAAAACCCGCTCTCTGCACGTATTTATAAGAAACTTTTTTTCACAGGAAAACTCGCTCTCTGCACGTTTTTATTATCAACAGACTTCCAATATCATTCGACAATAAAATATGTATATATAATTCGATCTATTGTAAGTTTAAAGTGGTGGTCCAGATGAATACTCCGATGATGATTCATAATTGCAATAATTTGATTTGCCGTGACTAGCGGTTAATAAAAGAACGAAAAATGTCTACGTTGCTTCCCGATCCCGTGGTATCCAATATTTTTCTCTGAGAGTTGCTCTTGAACACGCGCCATTTCAGGGTTAGTCGGTTTGTCGCTCTTTCCGACATTTTCTTGTTTCCGAGGCCGCTTAGGTATGTTCGTCGTAGCACCCGCGTGCCGGGCGTATCCTCCGCGCGGCAAAGGCAGACACTGCGGCTGCTCAGGTGTGTAGCGGCCTTTATGCCCCAAGCTTATCGCCTATGCTCAAAACATTTATCTTCCTGGAATCGATGGAATCGGAATCGACTTTAGGCGATCGATTCTCGATTCCAATTCCGTGCCCGAGAATCGGTGGAATCGAGAATCGACATTTGAAATCAACTCATCCCTATTATATATAATACAAAATATGAGGGCTTCCGAGCCTCTATCGTCGGATATTTATCCTTAAATAGAAAATAATGAACACTTCTCACAAATGAAGCTCTCACAATTGCTGGCAACTACTACAAACAATGACAACGATTGCTTCGCGTGATGTTTAGTCACCTTTGACGTCATCAAGGGTTCGTCGGCTGTGGCTAGGGGTGTGAGGGAGTTTTTGATGCGAGCGCATCAAAAACTCCCTCTGTTCTCCCCCAGTTCTGAGCTGAGATAAAGTCATCATTATTCATCATAAGGATACTGCTTTCACATATATAACTTTCAGAGAAATCGGTGATGGTCACCTGACACCCCTCTGCCTGATTTGAGATGAAATCAGGCAGAAGGGTGTCAGTCAGCACTTCAAAATTCTCTATATTTATCATTGAATATCTGGCGAATGAAAACTCTGATTTACAAGCGGTTTTCTTTGTTGAATTCAGAAAGTGATTTTCTGTCTGCCTGTGAGATTAAAAAAAAATTCATGCAAGTTCCCCATTATTAATTGGAAAGAAATTCCACACATGTAATCTACTCCAAAGAGTATGTTAACCATAGGATGCAATTTCTTCTGCAGTCAGAGGGTGAGTTGGCTGCTGGCAATGAGTTGGATGGCACAAAGAGGAGCCTAGACACTTCAATGGGAGGACAATTGTCAATGCATGTGACCCCTGGAGACAACGGCCAAGTAATGGTTCGCTCTTGGCCGCCAAATTCCTCGCTCACTCTATCATTTAAGATTTTTGTGGTTATCAATCATGATTGGGAACACTTTGTTGATGAGACCATCTTTCCATGAAACAAAACACATCATCCAGTTTTTACTGACTTGACAGCTTTTGCAGTGTTACCAACTCCTAAATATTCACTCCTAAGATTATGATTAATTTTTCTCGTGAACTATGAATATATTTTAATGTTTACTCTGTTATCCGGGGCTGAGACGAATCCAAAAATCCATATATGTATCATTAAAATCGTTGCTTCTGTTCTCGAGTTATAAATGGTGTAACTAACAGGATTTTTGACTTTGTTTTATGTATATGGATTACTGCTTTTTGATTAGAGTGGGTTTTATTTTATATACTTTTAATAGATATTACGAACACACAATGTAATCTACTCCAAAGAATATGTTAACCATAGGATGCAATTTCTTCTGCAGTCAGAGGGTGAGTTGGCTGCCGGCAATGTGTTAGATGACACAAAGAGGAGCCTAGACGCTTCAATGGGAGGACGACTGTCGATGAATGTGACCCCTGGACCCAACGGCCAAGGACGCTACGGGTTGAAGCGGGAGCCTGAGAGCGCAAACGAAGTGGATGACGAGGAAACGGGGCAGAGTGCGGCGCAGGGGATGAAGTACCGGTGCCCTTATGGTCCTTGCGAGAAAGCTTTCGGAACTGCAAGAGGACTTCAGGTGCATCAGACGAGGGCCAATCACCTTACAAGTGAGAGTGTGAGTACATATTTGGGTTCTGTTGGCGTGTCGTAACTTACAAGGAGACATTGCCAAAGTGATGTTCGGGATCTGGATGCGGATGTTATTCTCTAAAACCATTTAGGTAAGGTAGAAAAAGTGTAATGGCTTTCTTCCACATAGGTCCGGGTTCGAGAGATATTCGCACGTCAAGATTTCGTGCAACATGAGGTCCCTTGAGTAAGCGCTACTTCTAAACTACGGCCGTGGTGGTGCGGTTTAGGGCATTAGTCCCCTAACCTATAGTTGGCATCCCATCTAATGTAATGGAGGGAAGGCCTAGTGGAAATGATATTTTTAATAGAAAACGTGGAACCCGGAAAATATCAGTGTTTCAGAAATGGAAAAAAGAGATTGAAAGTGGAGGCACACGCATCAAAAATCAGGGAACGATTCATATATAGCTGTACAATCGGTTAACTGATGCGAGGTAGAGGTATGCATCGGTGCACATGATGAGCATATTTCATGGAAATTCGTGTAAGTAATTACATGTATACATCCTCTAATTCGCATGGTAAGGCACAATTCGGAGTTTTGTTTAAATTCCATAAATTGATATTAAATTCAAAAAATCGCGAAGTAAAAATAAACCGAATGGGGATAAAATGTTACAGTGATTTCAAAAATTAGAAGAGAGGAAAAATATTGCCGACACTGGGACTGGAACTTGGGATGCCAACTATAGGTTAGGGGACTAATGCCCTAGACCACACCGCCACGGCCATAGTTTAAAAGTAGTGCTTAATCAAGGGACCTCATGCTGCACGAAATCTTAACTGCGAATATCTCTCGAACCCGGACCTATGTGGAAGAAAGCCGTTACACTTTTTCTATCTTACCTATATGGTTTTAGAGAATAAAATCTGCATCCAGATCCCGAACATCACTTTGGCGATGTCTCCTTGTTAGTAATAGTGTCACATCAATGGTCAACTAAGTTTCTGGTGATGTGATGTGACGAAGTAAAATCAGGGTTCCCACTCAATGGTGTAAACCTTAAAACCGTGAATAAGCCGTGAATTTTGTCTAACGTGGTTAAACCTGGAAATAGCCATGAATTTCATCATATAACCTTAGAAATCTCTCAAATTTCATTGTTGAACTACAATTGGCAGATTAAAAGAAAAATGGATATGTCGATTGTATTTTGAGGTCACATGCAGACACTGTCCATGCATTTATCTGTACACGCATATTCAAAGCACAATTATTGATCCTTGTGCCATGACGTCACATTAATCTTGAGCCTGTGATTGGAATACTGGTAATGAAAATGTGTTCATTAACCCTGGCTAAAATTCAGACACTTTTTAATTTCCCTGGCACCCCGGTCCATCCATTTTTCCACTCACAACCTTTAGGGGGAGATGAATGTTGCTAACTATAGGTGACACCAGGAGAGATAGGGCTTTCATTGCTACATTTGCATTCACGGCATCTCTCCCGTTTGTTAAATTTTTAGTTAGCGTGCGGCTGGTGATTGTTACATGTTCAATATTTCTGCCTAAAATGGCTTATCTACAAACCATGAATTTGACAAAATTTAGATTGTGAAAACCAGGAAAAAATCGTGAATTTCGTGAAATTCAATTTCTGTTAACGATTACATCTGTGGTCACTTTTACTTGCAATCCATACATATATAAAGAAGTAATTTTTAGGTTGGTCATAATTGGAAGCGTTTTCAAGTGGATTCACGCTCACGAGGTGTACTTGCACTGCCAGGGGACATGTAAATTCATTACAGATGGACGTGAGTTTCGTTACGCTTGAGATACAACATTATAGGTAAATGTGGGATTGCACCTGTTCGACAGTACTTACCTCATAAGATGTCGGATTCTAGCTGGTAAGAAAATAACTTGTTGGGTGAACCCAATTTATTAGTAGAGGAGGACAATAGGTGAGTACGACCATTTGCATGTGGATTCGGAAAATGAACCGCCTAAGTTTTTTGATGACTATCTGGTGGCACGGGGCACTTTCCGTTATACAGCAGACTCTGGATTATCCGGCTGTGGTTTATCCAGGTTGCAGATTATCTGTGCATGAGTTTCACTCTAGCTCAATTTTTTTCGTGATCTTTATAAAGAAATCAGATGCAAAATCATTGGAATTATGGCATTAATGCTAGGATACACCGGACTTATTATTTCCGTTAGAATCCCCTTCGTAAAACGGAAGCGATCGCGCACTAGCTGCATTCACGGGAGCACCGTGTTCCTGTTTTCCAAACCTCACAGTGCACGACCGCACTCCGTGATCACCGATACACGTCCTGCAGCAGTTGCAACCTGGGCAACTTGTGCAAGATGCAACTACGTGGCGTGGTGCCTGACAGTGCAGTTTCTGACATCGAGCAGTTGTTTTGAAGCATTCGTGCAAACCACTATCACTGTATCCGTCATCACACAGCTACAGATGTGTGGTTTTCGAAACCAGGCCTTACATGGAGCATTAATAATACAAGTTCAACCATGTTATCGCCGCTAAAACGATTGCGAATTGGCAAAGACAGCTCTCATTAAGTTGTGGAAGCACTTTAAAGTAACCGAATACCTGCATAAATAATAATATATTGTTCGTTTTAGCTAAATTTTGAACATTGCAAGATATTTAAGTGAAATGTTGGATTATCCGTATTTTCTGATTATTCATGCCATCTCTCCCCATCATTAGCCCGAATAATCAGGAGTGTACTTTATTTTGAATATTGAAGAGAAAATTATATTTAAAAGAGGTCCCAGTTCAAGCGTCTGCGAGTGACAGATCCAACCAAATCAAGAGGTGTAGCGTAAGCGTGAATACATCTGAAGCTACTCGCAATTGGCGCCAGCAGTAGATGCGGATATGTCTGGCTATGGGATTTGCTGTGCAAAGCTGCTTGTTTACACTTGTGTCTCGTGAGTGCAAAGCTGGTGCAAGTATTGTTGTTGAGTAATTGTTGCAGTTTATTGATCAAAAGCAAAAATTTGAACAAGGTTGTTTCCTTCATCAAAGAAAACGAAAGGCATTGATAGCGATTCGTTACCCACCATTAGTGTATTCATAATATACAAATTATTTGGTTTTAGAAATCTCAGTTTAGACAAATGGCTATGGTCAATTTTTACCTCATTTTAAAAAGGCCAGATGCCACTCCACATGACGTCTCAGGGACCTAGTTTCTATAGGAGTAGATAGGAGTTTTACATCGTCTGAGATTACCAATGCTTGCATGAGGCACTGAGCTCATGGGAAACCTCTTAATAATCACCTATTGAAATTGCCTATGGTCTGAAAGTTTCCTTTGTTTGATAGGGCATTAATAATCCTTATTTAAGCCAAGCACTACCTGCTATCAGGTTACTCTACGCTACCACCATGCTCGGCAGCAAGCAGCCTGCATCATAGCGGCATTCATAGCCTCGCACCCAGGTGGCCTCACACAGCAACAGCTGGATGTCACGCGAGATTTTCCCAGCATTCATACTTAGCCGTCACGTTTTCGCGTGCTGGAAAATTTACACTTTTAATTTCAATGCGAAATATAGGTATCGTCATATAAAAATCTAAAAGCATGAAATATGTACTCCAGGAGTAATAATATTTTGATTTAGGCAATAAAAAAATAATAAACCACCCTATTCCATGTTCACTGATTGAAAGGTAGAGAATTGATAACATTCATTTGTAATTAATTATTGCATTGATTGAAACGTAGTTAAGACATAAAGAATTAATTACGTACATTTATCATATATTCTCTGCATTTTATCCTACCTAAGTATGCTGCAAAGGTATACTGTAAATATGCAACCTTGTTAACAGATTCTGTTTGGCATGCTTCAATAGCTTTATACATCTTGGTCATCAAATGTCTTTTTTATTTGAGTTTGAACAAATTAATTGCACCCACAGCTTTGATATGGCTGGAATTGAAGGCCCATTATGTGGATATCAGGAATTGGTTGCTATTAGGCACTGTTTATTTGTGATAAATATTTATCAGATTGTAAGAGAAGTAGTCATTTTTTAAAAGAATAAAAAGAAGTAGTATGAAATAAGATTTTCAACGGGTACATCCAAGCAGTGTGTTAATATTCCCATTGTTTATTTCCATTTTGTTGCTTCCAACCTTAGTCACTTTAGTTCTGAGAAAATTATATTGAATGTTATATTTTGTTCACATAAAATTATTACGAAAAACACTCTTTACACTAATGTTTTCCAAATCATTTTTCACATGAGTACCTAGTGTTAAGATTATGAAAAAATACATAATTATGTAAAATGTAATTTGATGTATTCTTAATTCTTTTCAGACTTTATCAACTCCTGTGGTGAGTTTTTTTTAATCATTTATAATTATATATTTTACTCAGTCATTAGTATTGTGCTTTTTTGAACATGTCCATTCGCTAAAATTTACTTTATGGTGAGTTATAACATGAGCATTGCTGGTGAATAATGAATTCAAAATTATGACTTGTCATTCAGTAAGCAAAGTAAATTATATGACTCAATATGAATAAGGTAACACATTTGCAGAATATCCCATCTGGGGTTTAGACTTCAGTTGTATCCTCTGCCAGGTAAAGCTTACAGTAAGTCCTCTACGTAGAAGCATTCGACTCCCGAACTTTCACAGGTATGGACATTCAAAAAATTGCAGCATGCCCAAAGAATCAAATTTGGCGCCTTTGAGTTGGGCCGGCACCACTAAAGTAACTCTTCTTTTTGAACACAGTCTAGTAGAACTTCAAGTATCAATTAAGCATTTGGTATCAATTAAACCATTGTGAAGTCTGGAACTGTTCTGCATTTTGCACATTATTCCTTCGTGCTGGAAGTAAAGGAGCTAATCCTGTTTTCGTATGAAGATTTTTACATCTTTGTTTATCAATATTTGTGGTTGCTTTCGGGAAATGCTGCGTTGGTAATTTTACCTGTTCGACATTTCACTCCTCCTACTGGGAGCGCATTCAAGAGACTGAGTTTTTTTCCAAACATCTCGAGAGTCACCGATAGAATTGCTAGAATCCTTCAAAAAAGCAACATCAAGACTCGCTTCTGCACGGTGAAGAGAATTAAAAATATCCTTCATTCACCGAAGGATAGCCATCCTCCCCTTTGACCCATGGGAGTGTATGAGGTTCCCTGCTGCTGCGGCTGAAGCTACGTGGGACAGACCAAGCGTTCTATCTTCCAAAGGCTTAAAGAGCATGAAAAAGCATTGAAACTACATCAGTGGGACGCATGAGTGATCGCTGAACATTACGCCTCCAGCCCTGGGCATAACATAATGTTTAATGCTACACGGATATTGGCGAAGATGGAAGAATATCATCCGCATCTTATATCTGTCGAGATAGCGAAAAGGCCCAACAGCTTCAATAGGGAGGATGGATATAACCATATGCATATGGAGAGGGTTCCTGGCCCAATATAATGACCAACAGCTATTGCCTTCGGTGAAAATTCAAATCGGGTCAACAATGGGTTAACGAAACCTATACAAGCTCGGAACGAGAACGGTTTCCCTCCCATTCTCTTGAAAACGCTCCCAGCAGGAGGAGTGAAACGTCATTCAAATAATGTTACCTACAATTACTACCTACAAATGCATTTCCCAAAAGCAATCACCAACATTGAGTAATACTTTTCCTTGGGGAAATCATTACCCCATGCCTGCACCATCCACAGCCGGACTCATGAACTACCTCAGACTATTGTGATTTGGATGACTCAATGTACCCACGCTAATCCTCTCTTTCTCCTCCAACGCCGCTTCCTTCCTCAGCCCTCGTCTCCTCACCCACCGTAGCTCCGCCCTCCCCAGGAGGTTGTAAATATACTGTTAACTGGTTCCGAGCGTTGAGCGCTGTGTGGCAGGAATGGGGGTTCTTGGGTAGGACAGATACTTTGACCAAAACGCTGATAATCCCATAAGGGTCAATGCTAACTACAGTAAAACCTCCGTACAACGAATTTGAGGGGACCGGGAAAATCATGACTTCGCTGTAGAGGGTTTCGTTGTATAGGGGTAACGAGCGGGTTGCGTCTTCGCAGGGGCACAAAGTGTTCCGTGTGCTTTACGATGCAAGTCGAGTAAAGGGCATAGCCGAGTAAGAGATTGAAAAGTCCCCCCTCACGGATTTTTCCCAGACTTGGGGCATAGGATTTGGGATCAAATAGGACTAACCTCCCCACACTTCCAGCCCGCTAGAGGCCCACTAGGGCGGCTAGCTCGGAATTTCGATTTCCACTCTTTTTTAAATATCTCGAGATAAAAAGCATATTTTTCAATGCAGTTTGCGCCATTTGTAGGCTCTCTTAATGGAGGAGATGCACAATTTTTTTCACAACTTTTCAGGGGCATATGGAGAAATGTCGTCGATTTGAAAATTGCAAACGCTAGTTTTCATAAAATATTTTTGAGAGGGCCACAATTAAAAAGTGTATTTCAAAGGAGTATTTAAATACCTTTCGGCTAATGCAATGAAAAAAGAACATTTAGGGGGTGGAACACCCCGAAAAAAAATAAAATATGTCATTTTGGCCATTTATTGCTGTTTTTCCCATGACCTTTATCCCCATAACACCCGTTTCATACCATCTTGCACATATTTAGTCCTCTCACTAACGCTCAAACTCATACCGATTGTAATTCCAACCTCAAGAGACAGAGCTTTGTGGATGCTGGTGCCGAAAATGGCTTCAGGACTCCGAAAACCTCCGAGTAAGCTATTTCAAATCAAAAGATTCCACACACCCAAACCCCCTCCCCACTCCTTCAAAGCTGAGAATAGATTTAATTTGTAAGTGTACGAGATTTATCCTGCGTCCTCGAGGACCTACTAGTCAGATATTCCAAAATGAAAAAACTTGAGACTACCCCAACTACGCTAAACCCTTGGGATTTTATCATAGGTTAATGTTAGGCACGTGCTAAAATGAATAGTACAAAATGTTCAATTTTTCAACTTTTTTACTGTTTGGCATACAAATAACAAAAAAAAAACTTATGAAAAATAAACAATACCTGGTCAAACATCGATTTCTGGTGAATTTTCTCTAAAGAATTTTATTCGTCATCCTCTGAATCTTCATTGATTATGCAAGCATGTTATAATATTTTCATTCAAAAATGATCTAGATAAAAAAAAGTTGAAAAATTGACATTTTGTACTCTTCATTTTAGCACGTGCCTAACATTAACCTATGATAAAATCCCAAGGGTTTAGCGTAGTTGGGGTAGTCTCAAGTTTTTTCATTTTGGAATATCTGACTAGTAGGTCCTCGAGGACGCAGGATAAATCTCGTACACTTACAAATTAAATCTATTCTCAGCTTTGAAGGAGTGGGGAGGGGGTTTGGGTGTGTGGAATCTTTTGATTTGAAATAGCTTACTCGGAGGTTTTCGGAGTCCTGAAGCCATTTTCGGCACCAGCATCCACAAAGCTCTGTCTCTTGAGGTTGGAATTACAATCGGTATGAGTTTGAGCGTTAGTGAGAGGACTAAATATGTGCAAGATGGTATGAAACGGGTGTTATGGGGATAAAGGTCATGGGAAAAACAGCAATAAATGGCCAAAATGACATATTTTATTTTTTTTCGGGGTGTTCCACCCCCTAAATGTTCTTTTTTCATTGCATTAGCCGAAAGGTATTTAAATACTCCTTTGAAATACACTTTTTAATTGTGGCCCTCTCAAAAATATTTTATGAAAACTAGCGTTTGCAATTTTCAAATCGACGACATTTCTCCATATGCCCCTGAAAAGTTGTGAAAAAAATTGTGCATCTCCTCCATTAAGAGAGCCTACAAATGGCGCAAACTGCATTGAAAAATATGCTTTTTATCTCGAGATATTTAAAAAAGAGTGGAAATCGAAATTCCGAGCTAGCCGCCCTAGTGGGCCTCTAGCGGGCTGGAAGTGTGGGGAGGTTAGTCCTATTTGATCCCAAATCCTATGCCCCAAGTCTGGGAAAAATCCGTGAGGGGGGACTTTTCAATCTCTTACTCGGCTATGCCCTTTATCAATCTTGCTTCATTCGCCATTAAAACCTTCCCTAGAGTGATGATAAACAATTTTTATTTTTTACCTTCTATATAATACCGTGGCTATCACCGCGTGATTTTCAATCTGCGTATTTCTTATTGAAATTACTATTTTCATCATCCATTCTGCTCTACGTCTCATCGCTTACTTTAACTATGGCCTGAAATTTAAGGAGCGCCAAAATTAATGTCAAAGGATCAGGTCTTAAAGAGTGATCCATAATTTTCCTGAGTATCTAGTCGGCATTATTCTTTGAGCGCAATAATTGAAGTCGATATCAAATGGCAGTTTTGTGCAGCAAATTTGCCTGAAAGAGCAATATTGCCCAAAGACTTACGAAATAAAGTGCATTGTTGGCATCCTATTGAAATTCCGGTAAATATCTATGTTCGTGACCGGTATGTACTAATATCTATAAACGACGATGGAAGTTAGGTGGGGCGTGTTAGTTACCACGAGTAAAATCTTGGAAGTCGGCAATCGAAGTAACAATGGCAATCTCAGATGATAATGCATTCGGTATGACCGATACTCCTCTCAGGTATGACTTAATAGAAGCTGGACACGATCGGTATTCTGCTGGTACACCCATTCCTCGGTGCCAAAACGCAGTACTATCCTCGAGTAAGCCAGGTAATATTTGAATCCACGCTTTGTCGCCTTTCATCCAGTGTTTAGGAGAGACTAAAAATCTCCATACGGTTTCAACTTTAGCCCGAGAACCAAGTCCGAGACTTATACGCCCGAGTTACCCTAGGAAAGGGGGGTGGTAAAAAAGTAGGGAAAAGGAGGGGGTCGTCGCGACAAAGGAGCCCGCCGACGCCCTCGGGAGAGGATAGAATTGGAAGGTAAGGAAGGAAATCCCGGAACCGTCATCAGTAGGCTGCCCCGGGCTACGCTCAGCAAAACCAAGCTTACGCAATTACTTTACCCACTGATAGACAAAAAACAACAACAAAGTATTCCCCGAGTATAAGGACAGTTGGAATCGCTGGGAATTCATCCAGTTCACCTCTTCATACTTAGATATTGTTAGTCAATTTTAAGCGAGGTTTGTGGTTTTTCAGTCCTTTACCGAACGCATCTCTCGTATGTGCCATATGCAGGCCAAAACTATTAAACTGGAATAATTAGTCAGTAAAGCACTATCTAACCAATTCAATACGACTTACGTTAGCAATCAGTTACGTTACGTTAGCAGAGAATAAAAACACGTGAAAGAACCTGATCCCACTCCTTTTCGCGTCTTTTATGACACTTGAAGGACTTCTGCCCAAACCAGGCGAAGATAACCAGGCGAAGATCGATAATCTGAAAACTCTAGTTGCACTGGTAATATTTCATGCTAACAATTTGGAGTGGAGATGTTTCCAGTTGGACACAGCAAGAAGTCTAACCCCACGCACGCACTGAAATGAGGAGGAAAGGAGTGGATTTACAACTAACCACTCCCAAACATTTCATACCAAAATGTCTATTATTCAATAACATTTCCCCTCTGAAAGGAAGAAGAACTACGCACTTAGTCGACTCTTTCTCTACAATGCTGCTGTTTTCTCCCCTCCCCTTCCACGTTTCTTCGGGGAGCCCTCCCTCGCCCATTCCTCTCCTCAGTGATTCCCCTTCCCATAACCGAAATCTCATGCGTCTCCGACAGTGCGTGACCCTGTGGTCTGCCGCTCTTCAAGTAACCCAACTTATTTGACACACACCAAGGAGGACAAAATTCATGTATTAGTAATCTGCCTTTCGATTTATCTCTCCTTCACTTACCTCCTCACAAATATAAATACAGCATCGTCTACTGTCCTCGCTGTATATACAGTCAGCTCTCTTGAGACTTACCTCAGCCGAAACATTCCATATTCTTTGCAAATGATTACATTTCAGGAAGTTTATGCAAATTTCGAAAAAAAATGGGTTTAAATAATATTTTTAATAAATAAGAGACAGTATCTGTTTTTAAGTTTTTTAATCCAAAATTATTCTATTTAAAATAGTTTTGCAAAGTTGTCTGTCTCATCCTTTTTCTCATTTCTTTACTGGCTGCTTGCTCAACCTGCCGCAGAATTTTCAAATTTTCTATTCCATCTTCCGAAGTAATAAAAACTCGCTCCAAAACATCTACTGCGTCCACCACTTCCTTCCAACTGGGGCGCACTACGCAATTGCTGGACTCTTCTCTCTCTTCATCGCTCACATCCTGCGTCTCTGTGATTATTTCAGGATCGTCATTCTTGCCAAAAACAGCGAGATCATCATCAATGTTTGCAAAGTCTTCGAAAGATACCCCTTCAATGTTTAACAATTGTGCGACTTCGCCCCATTCCTCCCTCTCCTCCGGCTGTGGGTCGTCTTGGACGTCCATCTCTCTGGGAAAGCCTGCCCTCCTGAAGCAATTCGTGATTGCGCTCTTCTCTACTCCATCCCATGCAACACAGAGACGCTGAATGGCTTGCAGGATGTTCCACTTCAGTGACTTGATGTCTTCCGTGTTTCCTATTCTAGGTAGAAGATATTCAACCAGCTGCCTTCTATATGCCCTCATCACGAGGGAAATAATCCCCTGATCGAGTGGTTGCACTTTGCTCGTGCAATTAGGGGGCAAATGTACGACTTTCACGTTTCTCAGCTTCATATCTGATGTTTTGTGAGCGGTGCAGCCGTCAAGGAAAAGAAGAATTTTTCAATTTTTACCCCCCATGACTGAGTCAAGTGATGCGAACCACTCTCTAAATGAAATTGCCGTCATCCTCGCACTTTTGTTATTCCCATAATGGCATGGCAATTTTTTAACATGCTTGAAGCACCTCGGACTCGCAAACTTACCAATCACGAAAGGCTTCAACTTTTCTGACCCGTCACTGTTAGTGCAGAAAAGAACGGTCAATCTTTCTTTACTTCGTTTGCCCCCATGGCAAATTTCTCCCTTGGTAGCAAACGTGGAGTCCGGTAGGAGATTATAGAAGAAGCCAGACTATTGTTTTCGCCCGGTCCTGTAGGATGGACCCAGATATTGGGATATTGGCACTTCTCACTTCCGTAAACCACTCAAATACTTTCCTGTCTAATTCGTCATTTTTTCATGACCGAGACCTCTTCCTTTCCGGACCAAATTTCTCAATACCATTTCCCATCTTGTACCTGTTGGCAATAATTGTGGAAAGTGTGGATGCCGGAATGTTAAATCTCTCCGCAATTGCCGTTTTTTTCTCTCCAGTGTCGACCGATTCCAAAATTTGCAACTTCGTTTCAATGGAGAGTTGTCGGCGTTTTTGGTGGTATTGGCCATTTTACTGTAAAGGAATAATTATAATAATAAGGAAGGAATAAAAATAACCGAAATATACTCAATTTATAGAAAAATTAAGAAAGAATAATCTCAAAATATTTTCCAGTTCGTACCGTAGAAGCAAGTCCTGTTGTCACAATCAACTCGTGCAGCCGTTTCCAGAGGTAATGACTAAAGCAGACTAGGACAGACTATTCCTATATTTTCTCAGCTCCTAATAATAAGTAAAGCGAACAGGGAATGAGTTCCAGACTTCAATTGTTCTCGCACACAGGAAAGATATTCGAGTCTAAAGAGTCGCATCTTTGTTACTACTGAATCCATTGCGATGAAGATAAAATAAGTTGAAGACTAGCCACATTTTTTATATCATCAGTGATTCCTCGATAAATAAAAAAATATTTGGTTTTGAGCAAAACGTAAATAATGTCAAGTAACGTAAAAGATAAATTCTTTGATGCCATCAGGTATGTACCATGCATGAAAATTTGGTTGGTGGGAGTTAGTGACTGGTCAAGTGGGGAACGGGTGCGCTGGAGGGACGTGGCGGGTTGGAAGGGGGGACGGGAAGAGGAAAGGTATGATGGGATAGGCAAGGCACCTCAGGCCATTCGTCATACCATGCCACTAAGAGAAAGGGTAGGGTGAAGGTACGGAAGAGGTTTATTGCCACAGGTGATGGGAATAGGATAAAGCGGTAGAACGTAATAATTAGCCGTGAAAGTGGAGCTGCAGTTTTTGAGTACCAATATTTTGTTATCAAAAACGTAGTTAAAATGCTATATCTTGAAGGATCACTGATAATTTTATTCATAATTGTGAAATAAATTGCCTTTGATTATTATACAATTGCAACAGATGAATTACTTCACGAGATGCAATACTTCAAAACATCAGTGATTTTAAACGGCAAAATAATTTCATGGCGTAATAGAAAAATTGGTAGAGAATCATCAAATAAAATGCTTTCAGTCTTACCTGTCTTCCGCAACGTATTCGCCCAATCCGTGTCACAAGTATTAAATTTCTTGGCGATCGGGGTGGAATCCAAAACAGCTTCGAAATTCTTCCAGTTGGACCAGATCCCCGTCGAATTATGGGCGTTCCATAAACACAATGAAGATGGTATCCTCAAGCAATCGAGCTAATATATGTACGATCTCGAGCAAACGCACCACTTGCAGGTTAACGGACTACATCCATCAAGGAAAAGACGGTTACATATATATATATTTGGTGGAGGGGATTCTCCAGATTTTCCTCTGGGATGGGGACGGAGTAGACAAAAATTTGCGCTCATTGGTTGAACACCAACCAATGAAGTTTTGAATACTTCGCCATAGTAAACATACATTGTCAACTCCGACGGTTCCCACCATAAGAAAAAGTAGGTACAAATAAAGCCAATGCTTCGCTCCCCGTTAGCTGAGAAGGGTGATAGAGGAGTGGATGAGTAATCAGTAGTTATCTTAGTTGACTATGGCCTTCACCGAGCAAGATCACATTATGTAGAAATCTTCTCAGGTTACCTTTCTGTACTGGGTTACAGCTGGCCGGCTGCCACTGTTACGCCCCCGCCCCTCTCGGTCCATTAGTCATCCGACCCGCTCTCATCCTCCAGCTAACTGGTGGGGAGGGGGAGAAAAAGGCAACTCCCCTCCCAACTTCGCTCGCAACAACTCCGAAGAGACATTTGATACGTACTTTCGGAACAGGGGTCGCAGAGTGAGTTGATACGAGACAAGCAGATGGTGGCGAGCCAGTTCTACATAGTATGACTTATGGGGGCCGTGTTACACTCTCACGCGTTTAGAAAATATGCATGTGAATCCGAGAGCCCGTTTGAGCTTGCGCCTTTTCCGATGTTGCCGTCGATACTATCTTCATTGCCTTAGCAGACACGTCAACGGCACCCTCCGCTGCAGTTCTACTTCCTGCTTATTTCGTAATTATCTAAGGAAAAATTATAGAGTGTAAAATACTGAGTTTATTCTCAATAATTCGTTCTAGAGGGGCACTTTTCCTGTTTTGGGCCCAAGTGTGGACTTCGTTGTACGGAGTTTTCGTAGTTAGAGAGGTTCGTTACGCGAGGTTTTTTTGCGTGCATTATCCATTGAAAGGAACCGGGACCGGGCCATTGACTTCGAAATAGAGGGGTTTTCTTAAAATTTCGTTGTATAGGGGTTCGTTGTATAGAGGTTTCACTGTATGTGGTGAAATATTTTATCATGATCGCTGTCACGTTAAAATCGCAAACGAACACAGTAAACTTTTTTTCTATCATTATGGGTAGGCTTCATGAAAATATGCCTCGGATATCATTTCCCAAGGTAAAATTATTGCCAACACCACGGTTCCGCTATGCAACTAGCTTAGCTGAAAATAACATTTTACAAGAGTAAAATATCCATTCCCCTGCACTTCTACTGGTAATTAATAGGATTACGACCAATAGGAATCTTACGATAGCGGACTGGTTGCAATAATAGTACGAAAGTATGTTCACGAAGATTAGGGGGGGTTTTAGGCACAACTAATACTGGGGTTTCTGGGGGTATGGACTACCCTCTAGGGTAAGTGGGAGGTGCGGAGGCCATACCCTTGAAACATTTTCATATAAACTGTTCAAAATGGTGAGTTTTACGGCCTTCTAAGGGATATTTTATTAATATTTACACTATTTAATAAGTAATATTAATCCAATTACGTGAAATGGATTAAACTTCAAAATTTCTCTGAGCTCTGGGGGGTGTTTTATCCCTCAAAAACCCCCCTCACTGCGCCACTGCAACTTATGATCTAGGTCTTGGAACATATCTAGTTCACATGTTGAAGACTTACTGTGTACAGGAGGAACTCACTTGGGAAACATTTAGTGGACCGCCTATAAAGGTTTCATTAATGGTAAGGGAAGGTGAAATGCTTTTCAATCACTGGGCTCCCATTCAACTGTGAATGAGTTGTGGATTTCGCCTACCGTGAAAAAACCTGGAAATAGCAGTGAATTTTGTCATAAAACCTGAAAAATTTCTCAAAGTTGATTGTAGATCACTACAATTGACAGATCAAAAGAGAAATGGATATGTCGAACATGTTTCAAATTCAGTCGCTAGCAGACAGTGTCCACTGATTTATCTGCACATTAGTGGGTTAGATATGGGGGGGGATATGAGGGGATAGCCTCCTTCCCCCCCCCCCCAAAAAAGCCTCAGGGAAATAAAAGTAATATTTAAAACTTTAGTCTAGTCTTGACATATAAGAACTGCATCTGCTTAAAGTTACATTTTAAGTGCCAAAATTATGTCAAATTTATTTCCACTCATGTCAATTTTCAAAATATTTTCCGGGAACCCCGTTGCCTGTGGGGGGGGGGGGTTGTCTTCATGCCAGGTCCCTTCATCCCCCCACTGCATATTCCTAGTCACGCCACTGATGCACACGCGTATTTGAAGTTCCCTTTGGCTGCATAAACATCATGGAAAGCTGTGGATAGTGGCACATTTGCGATTTGTGTGGGGGTGGTTTAAAGATCATGGGTAGAATGTCCATAATTTACAATTGGTTATTCATTGGATAATTCTTCTAATCGTGGGAGGTAACTCTGGAACTTCTGGAGTCGTTCATTGTCATCAGGGCATTTCAAAACTTGAAAGTTGTCCTCCTTTCCTACAGATGACCGCGGTATCAACTGGTGCAGGAGTTACGCGATTGGTTGAGAAATTCCCGCCTTTTTTTTCTCGTTCCTCACGAATGCTCCTCAGCACTGGTTTCCATGAGGTGCACATTGTGTGGCCAGTGTCACGGTTCATGGTGGCCATTCTTCCAGTGGCCTACCCATTGCCCTAAATTTAGGATATTATTGACCGGGAATAATTTCAGCAATAATATACATGGAGTATTGATTGAATTCACCTATGTATTTTACATATTTTATCCTTTGCGTATCCATACATGGCTAATTGAAAGCATGGTGCCAGTCATCGTCAACGGCATGGCACCGTGCTTTCAAATAGCTATTGGTCTCAATGCATATCTTCAAACGAGTCAAATTGCGCAGTTGACGCCACTGTGTTATGGACGCAAGGCAAGGTTCAATCCGGCCCGGCGGTGCGCCGCTTATGGCGTGAAATACACACCGTGCTACGTTGAGGCTACTTTCAGATGCGACAACTTTTCACCGGCCGCCGTTCACAGCATGGTGCCGTGAAATTCAGGCCACTTTCAAATGAGACATCTCTCTCACTTTAAAATGAGATATGTCACGGCGCTGTGCCGTGAACGGCAGCCAATGGAAATTCGTCGCATCGGAAAGTGGCCAATGCAGTGAAAAAACTATGCCTTATGTATAAGCCTCGAAAAACAATTTTGTGGGAGAAGCATGAGCAAAAGAAAAAAATGGTAAAAATCGCGTCCGAGTTGGTGAAAATCGCCCATGAATTGGAGAAAATTGCAATTAACACGAAATTCGTGTATTCGCGGGAAAACCCTGTAATTCACGTTATCGTATGTGCGACTTTTGCATGTACCTAGTCATGACAAACACCAGAAATCGGTATGCTCGAGGTATCAAGAATGGAGGACTTAATCTACATCCTTTGATCTTCAAGAATATTTAAAACAAAACTTTAGGTGTGCACTTTCGTGTGACTTATGTGTGCAATTAACAACCAAATAAAAATGTTCTGATTCATACAATGCGTTTTATTAAGTTTAAAAAAAAAGGAAGTTATGATGCCCCACTCTATAGTTCGAGATCCAGACCGGGTGGAATTCCTGAATAACATTCCTCAATTCTATGCGCCACGAAAGCCTGTGATCATTCTTCCATTTTTCTAACATTGATCAAGAGCTTTTTCCTGCCGTTCAGGGGCCGTATTCTGTATTTCGTCGGTACCGCACCGGTCGGTTTCCCTTACCAGCCCACCGACGACGGTTTCCATACCGACGACGGCTAATTCAGCGATTCAGTATGGTCGTCGGTATCAAACCAGTCGGTACGGTTCCCCCTCCTTCTCAAACAGGGAAAATCTGAATATATCCGAAGTTAGAAGTCATCTAACGTGTCTCCACCAATGAAAGAAGGGTAAAAACAAGTGAAGACTCATTGGCACAGTTTGTTGTCGTCATTCTCAATCTTTTTATTTGCGGAAATTACGACTTATTGCTAGATTAAGATAAACGATATTGGATAAGTTGTTAACAATGCTGATATGATGTGTGGTAGTAATGCTGTACCTACAGAATCGAAGTAAACAATATTACAACATCACAATAAAGTTTGTAAGTGATGGAGATTGTTGTTGCTGGAATGAATTATTGAAACTATCCTTGAGATCGTAGTTTCTTTTTTTAAATATTGGTTCCGTTTATTGCTATTTATTCATGATTTGGTAATATAGTTGTTATTAAGTAAGTTCCGTCTAAATGTTATCAACGGAAGGTTATGCCATTGGCACCGTAGCAGACGAAAATAACATACCATGGAACGTGAACGTAGGATTCAAAAGCAAATGTAAATGTCATATTAGAGGAACAAGTTAGGAAATTGTTATAAAAATATGGAACTGGGTGTAATTAAAAGAAGTGTAATGACGAGGAAGTAAAGAAATTGTGATTGGGTGAAATATATATGTTTAAGTTGCGCATTCCAAGTGAGAGAAAATGATAATATTGCGGTAAACCTCATACTTATTAACAAATATCTTCTTTTATCGTCAAGGGAATCAATGGCTGACGATAAAATGAAATATAGTTGCCTGTTACAAATGAAAGAAACTGATACCGTTGTGGCAAACTTCATACTTAAATAAAAAGATCTTATTTCTATGCCGAGGGAAACGCCAAATGATGATTGAGTGAAACAATAGTTGCCTATTCAGAGTGATAAAAAGTGATAACATTGCGGCAAAACTCATATTTAATCAAAAATTTCTTTTTTATGTCAAATGAGCAAATAAATGATGATAGAATGAAAGAAATCCTATTACAAGCGAGTGAAAGTGGTAACATAAACGAGAGAAAGTCATTATATAGTGGCAAACCTCATGTTTATTAACCAATATCTTATATTTATGTCAAGGTAATCAATATAGATGTTGACACAGTGAATTATAGTGGCCTATTCGAAGGGGCAGAAAAAGATAACATTGCAGCAAACCTCATTATTTACTCGGTGATGAGATAAAAACAAAATATAACGTACAATGCGCACCGAGGAGTTGATGAAACCCACTAGTCGGTGGCCGTACCGACACCTTTTTGCTGTCGGTACGGGTACCGACGATCTCTCGCCCTCACGTCGGTGCCGCACCGATCGGGTTCGTACAGAATCGCACGACTTCTTACCGGGAGTCGGTGTGACGTCGCACCCGACGAATCGGTGCCGCACCGATCGGTTTGGAGTTACAGAATACGGCCCCAGCATCACCCGCAATGCTGGAGCAGATGTCCAAGTAAACTTGAAACATTCCTTGTCAACAAGTAAGTAAATCAATTCCGTTTTACAAAGAGAATAGGGGAGTTTCCTTCATCAAAGAAAACGTAAGGCATTGGTAGCGATTCGTTAGTCACCATTAGTGTATTCATGATATACAAATTATTTGGTTTTTAGGAACCCCAGTTTAGACAAATGTTAGTGGTCAATTTTAACCTCATTTGAAAAAGGCCGGATTGGCACCCATGCGATGCCACTCCACGTGACGTCACAGGGACCTAGTTTCTTCACGTGAGGATAGGAGTTTTACATCGTCTGAGGTTACCAATGCATGCATGAGCTCAGGGAAACATCTCTTAATAATCACCTTTAAAACTGCCTATGGTCAGAAAGTTTCCTTCGTTTGATAGGGTATTAATAATCCTCATTCAAGCCAAGCGCTACCTGCTAGCAGGGTACTCTGCTATCTGCTAGAAGCGTGCATTGTACGGTGCTCATAGCCTCGCACCAAGATGGCCTCACACAGCGGCAGCCGGAACCATCATTACGTCTCACAGGCTTTTCCCAGCATTCATTCTTAGCCGTCACGTTTTCGCACTCTTGAAAATCTTCACTTTTCATTTAATCGCCAAAAATAGATATCATCATTTAAAAATCTAGAAGCGTGAAATGCGTACTCCTAGAGTAATAATCTTTCGATTTAGGAAATAAAATGATAATGGGAAACCACCCTTTTGGCGATGGAATTAATAAATCAGGTGTAGCTTTGCATTGAAATGCAATAACCCTGGTGATTCTGCATCCCATTTTCTAGTTTATAAAGATAGTGGAAAATAGGAAAGAAGTTCAAAACTCAGGCACATATAATCCGTAACACAGGTAGTCCAGATAGTTGGGAGTCTGTTGTTTTTCATGTGATTGTGTTTGAATGTGTAAAGGATAAGTGGCGCAATGAGGGAGGGTTTTGGAGGGTAAACCCCCCCAGATCTCATAGATATTATCAAGCTTATCAAAATTTTACTTAATTGGATTGATAATACTAATATAATAGAGTAAGGATGAATGAAATATCCCTCAGAAAGCCGTAAAACTCACCATTTTGTACCATTTATCTCAAAATTCAGCAATTTATTAATCTCGCACCTACAGCTTATCCTGGTGGGTATTCCATGCCCCCCCACACCCCGGTATTAGTTGCACCTAAACCCACCCCCCCCAGCCATAATTCCTAGCTGCACCCCTGTAAAGGATATGTTTATTTAACTTACCACTCAAAATGAACAGTATGAGAAGAACAATATTAATGATAATGAATGAATTTATTTCGGTAATTTATAAGAAATAATTACAATTTTTCTTCTCTTTCAGCCGAATGCAGTGGACATGGTGAGTATTTTATGCTCTGAGTTATTTTTTGGTGATTAACATTCAAGCAATTAGAGAAGAACCTTGCTTATACGACCCTCAATAACATGAAAACCTCAATTAGTGCAAGTCCAATTTTCAAATCCTCTTGATCTTGAGGTTGCCATAAAGCTTGTTACAAAATTAACCTCTGTAACAAGTTATTTTAAGAAGTCAACCTCGATAATGTGACACTATTCAAGAGAATATGTTAGGAAGCGATTTTTTGTTTCCATTAACTCTGATAACATGCCCTGGCGAAAAAGAATGGTAACATTTGTGTAACCTAATGGTAACTTTTGAGTGTACCATTAGTGTAGGAAAATGGTAAACTCTGTGAAGGCTGTGTGTAACCATAGTGTACATAGTTATAACTCCAGTGTGCAATCTGTGTAACTTTGTGGTAAAGTGGCCCAATCTGTGTAGGTTTTGTGTGTAACTTGTGTAACAATTGGCGCTGAATTGTGTACAGTGAGTACAGAGTCTGCAGTGGTACATGATGTGTACATGATGTACACTATAGTACCATTTAGTACACAGGTGTACAATAATGGTAACAAGGGTACCATGCAATTAGGATTAAAATTAAAAACATAAATGCAGGAATGTTTAAAAATCAATCTTTATTGCTGTTTGAAGAAGAACTATAAATCATCAATTGTTGCCTCCTCTACTCCCTCTTGATGATCTTGATAGTTCCTGTTAAATGAAAAAGTAAAATTAAGAACATTTGTCAAGCAAAATTTTATAACTTGATAAAATGGACAAAAATTTGGTTTAATGCATAACATTACACTTTCTGTCAAAACAATCTTTCTTTTTTTTAATGAAATGAAACAGTGGTTGAGAGACCCTTATTTTTCACAACATTTTCATAAATAACAACCCCTTAAGTTACTGCTCTTATTTGTTTTACCACATACCATGTTGATTCCAGCCAACTTATATTAAGCCAATAGGTAAAATAAAATTTGAAGTAACTTACGAATCCAGGCTCCTGAGATTTTCTTCTTCCCCAAGCTAGTGTTATGTCTTCCATTTAAATCGCTGGCCAGCTTTGACAACATGGTCATCACCTCTGCGGACTTTTGTGCAACCATTAATCAAACTCATTTGGTTATTAACAAAAAAATAAATTCTAGTAATTTTATGCATTTATGTTATCACAACTCTATTTATTTTCTAACAGAATTTTAAAAGAAGCCACACTAATAAACAGCTTCAGAATACTTCCACAAAGATATCAAATTTAGGAAATTTAATATTGTTATTCAATATAACTTAAAAGTTAAAACACCAATTGACATAATATGGGAAAATTAATTATACACTGATGCTACAAAGAAGTGAGAACTGCACTGGGGCTTTCTCTAACTCGTTAACGTTTTGTTGTTAACGGGTTGTTAACGAAAGTCCTCTCTTGCAACGACACCCTCTTATCGAAAGTGTGTTTCTGTATCTCACCTTAACGACAGCTCGTCGTTGCAAAACAAGACCACGGCTCGTCGATAGCAAACAATACACCGTCGGCGCCTGCGAGTGAGGCTAGAATTTTCAACCAATCACATGCCTAGATTTATTCGTTCGGTAGCATTAAGAAGCAGTGCCTAACTACGGTAACTAATAAACGATAAATAGTCACCATAAATAAACAAGAAGCTGCTAAAGAACGCACCGGTCGATTTGGAAAAGAATAATAAATGATGGAGAAAACTGATGAGTATCATTTTAGTAGTGGATTCATTTACTGTTTTTATAATGTGTCGTAATATATTTCCATGAAGAACAAAATAAAATAAGGGGGAAATTAGTGTAAGTAAGCGTGTATATTCAAGGATTCAACAGTCGTCGATGGAAGAATATCGGCAAATTTGGTGCATTATGTATCGTAATTTTCTAGTATAATTATCTTGAAGAGAACTTTGTCTGCAACTTACTCGTTCACCTACGCCTATAATAATTTTACTCTCGTGGTTATAGTAGTGACAAAATTAATTTTATTAGTATTATAACGATGTAAATTTCGGAGTGCATCTTCGGCCACGGCTTGTTTACATCGTTTGCCTTATTTCCGCTATAAGTCCACAACTTCCACAGTGGTAGTTATTCAATTAGAAAAACTTATTGACGCTTTCATCATATTTTGGGATGTTTGAAATCGATTCGTTGATAAAAAATACCGAGATTACGCGGATGTCATGGAAGGAATCATCGCGAGTGTTGTGATTGTGAACTCGTGTCACAAACTTAACGTTTTTTAGTGTCAATTTCTTGAGTAAAGATTACGGAAGTGTTAATGCTGTTGGTGTTGTTGTCACTTATAATTATATTCTACGCAAAGCGAAGATAAACACAATAAAGTAAACATAGAAAAAAATGCGCATTTAAGGAAGTCATATAATATTTTCATAGTCACCCACCATGTTGAGAAATCGAATTACTGATTAAACTCACACAAAAGCAAAACGTAGCATAGGTTAATCGTTGGTAGCCACAATTAGGCATAGAAAATCACTGCAATCAGCAACTGCAAATGATATTAAAATAAGTGTATGCATGTACCCATCAAAACACAGGCATATTATTCGTTGGGACTTAGTTTAACAGCATTGCAAAAGTTAAAAGTGACGACTAATGAGTTCTGAGGAAAAGAGGGAAACCGTTATTTTTTTCGCGAACGGTGGCTTTAGCCAGCCAAAAAAGGTATCAAAGATCGGTCAGTGTTAGGGCCATATCGGGGGTTATTCAAACGGTTGTTCCGAATTAAAAGTCCTTCGAAAATTAGGATTCTGAGTATTCCTAAGTCGTTCTCTCTGCACTAGATGCTTGATTATATTTGCTCTATCCTCAAGAGTGATTAGCTCCCTACCTAATAAGTGAAGTCCCATCAATCGAGCCGAAAGAAACTACCGACTAAAAATAATCTAAGCACCAAAATTGGGATGTGTAAATATTATTTTCACACCAATTTTTACAAGGTTAATAACTTTCTCAAATCTACTTCAAACAGCACGTTTACTCCCCCGCAAAAACTAATGTCTCTGTTGCCACTATTTATACTAATTGATTACAGCAAAACGTTTTAAAGCTTTCCATCTCCTTCGCAAAAGTGTTCCTACAATTTTTCAAGTGAATATACCTTTATCGCTTTGTTGTAGCAGAATTAAAACTTTATAACCGATACCTAAAAACATTATAGCGGGCGTCGATAAGCTTAAGACGGGCTCCCGAGTCCCCGGATAAGCTATCGGCATTTTTCGTTAGTGCTATCGAGAAAATATCGTTAAGCGAGCGTAGAGAAAACCAATTGTCGTTAGTGAAGATTTTCGATAAGCTAACGACGCAGCAACGTCGATAAGACTTGCTATCGAGTTAGAGAAAGCCCCTATGATTAGGGTAATCAATATGATGGCCTTTCTTCTAGGCATCCCTAAATTTGTCATGTCTAAGCCAATGCTTTGTGTAATTTTCTAATTCCTTAGATGAAGCACTTAGGTGATAAAGTCGAACTGCATCTGTAAAAGAAGGGGTATTCTCTATGACAATGATATGAACAACATGTAGTCCAATTAATCATCATAGGTAATTTATAAAATTTTTGAAGGATCAATTTATATGGAAAATAAGGAAGATATGTGTTAGACAATAACTTATGTAGTGGGGATGAAGAGCTTAATAAGAAATAAGTCTTACTGAAGAAAGGGATAGATGTTTTTTGGGGTGTTTTCACAAAGAAATATGTATCCTTTTGATTTAGAATTGCCTCAGATAGTATCCCTCCTCTGATGATGAAAAAGTGTAATGTAAAACTTACCAAAAATTATTGTTTTCAGGCCAAGCTCAGAAAATACTCTTTTATTTTTGTAGCCTATCCAACTATAGTTGGCTTCCAAGATGTCTTTTATGACATACCGGATAGTTCGTTAAAATCATTTATTTAGAAGTGTTGCCTCCAATTAGGGCCAACTCGGAAATCTGCAATGAAATTAACAAAGTATATAGTACATTGTTATCTTCATTTTCAAAGGTAGATGCGTCAAGTCTTTCACAGAATTGTAAATATTCATGTTGATAATATTTTATAGGAATCTGTCGCATGAGACATTTTGTATAACAATAGTTTCACCAGCATTATTGCCAGCATCTTCAGGTCTTATTGACAATTCAGTTATGTCCTGTTATGTACACTGCATTCACAAACTGACATCCAATATATATTAAAACCAGTTGAAATATTATTTTCCGAAGATATTATTTCTGCCCCAATTCCAACTTCTACTGAAATTGCCAGCAAATTGTGAAAATTGATAACATTATAATTCTTTAATTATGACTTTCATTGCAATTTAGGCATTCGTAAAAAATGTACTAAAGCACAAATCAATACCTAAATGATAATGATCGGAGAGAGTTAAATTGATGGCTATGTTTTGAACAGTTTATTAATTACTATAATTCTATGACGTATTTCCAATGGTTATACATTTTCAAGAAAAAACTCTTCGTATACGATTTAATTGAGATTGGGACTGATACTTTAATGCCATAACTAACTGCTAACAAAGTGGATTCTTCTGCGAGAACCCTGATATTTCCACTTAATCGGTCTGAATGGATTGTATTTTTACTATGGCCGCGAAAGCAAAGATCATGCTAAATTGTAATTAAACTGTGAACATAGTAATTAATAATCTTAAATACTTATTGGACAGAAATTAGCGGTTCATTAATCGTATTAGTACATACGAAAGATTACATGCACAACCTCGGTGATTTACTAAGGAATAGAAAAAATGTTCCATTTACTTACATTTACATGGTCAGCTCAGCAGATATGTGTTGATGCTGACAAGGATATATTCTTATATCTCTCTTCGTGCCGCTAGGATCCACTTTACCCGGTAATTCAGTACACAGAAACAGACAGGAACTTAATCCGGCGTCGATTTAAAAAGTCCCTGAAATAGTATTCTACCAATTCCTTTTTACCAGTCTTCATTGCGAAACACGGATTATTTACTTCTTCCATTGCGTACTTCAACGTAAATTTGCTTGTAAAATAAGATTCTACAGCATAGCTTAATTCGCAAAGTCACAAAATACAGTAGCTGCGAATGTTTCAGCGCGACGGCTGTTGGGACATGGTATGCAAGATGGCCGCCGGTCGCTTTGGCCTTTGGCGCAAGTTTCAAAATACGATATTTAATCCTTTATATTAAAAAATAGTAATTACATAATATAATGGTATCGCAACACAGTGGTAAAATTGTGATGACATTTGTGTCCCCAAAAATAGTGATTGATGTGTATATATTGAGTACACTTCTGGTGCATGAATAGACTGGTAACTTAGTGGTACAATCTGTGTAACATCTGATGCATCACATTGAGTACGGCTGTGGTATCAATGATGTACAGGATGTACAGACTGTACGATTTGTGTTACTTTGTGAGTGGAAAAGTGTAGTAAATGTGTAATTTTACATAATGTACCATATTTTTACACATATTTGTTACACAGATTTTTCGCCAGGGTGGCTGATAGTCAAAATATAGTTTTTTTAATTCCCAGCAATGTCTTCCCAGAGCAAAACTAGGTACATAATTTTAGTTGACAAATCTGATAATGTGATTTTTATATATTTTTTTCCTCTTGCAGCCAAAAGATACAGCCCCCAAGGTAAGTGTTGTTTTTTAATTAATTTATTTTAAGAAGACCTCATACTAGGCAATTCTAATGCATAAATATCTGGTAACTATAGTCTGACGATTAGTTTAGATCACATGGGCATGAAAAGTCAGCCAAACAGTGAAGACCTTAGATATCAGTTAGATAAGTTAATATCCGTTACATCCCCTTGCCTTAGAAATAAAAATGGCAGCTTCTCTTTACGTTTGGGGATTGTATCGATATTCTTAACTTTTCACTCAGTGGCGTGGGCAGGAATTTTGTTTGGGGGGATTTTTGTGAGAATTTTTGAAAAACTGGGTGCTTAGTTGAGGGTTTTAAACTAATTTTAAAACTTCATGATGGAAAAAAACTTCATTTGTCAAAGAAATCTCTTGTAAATTCATGATTTTTCCATGGTTGCTTTTCTTTCGTGATGCAAAGTGAGCGTGCTTTATATTTTGGTTGGGGGGCGGATGTCCGGACCCCCCTCGCTACGCCTCTGTTTTCACTGATTTAGTGAGGATATGGGGAGATTTTTTCCTACATTTTGTTGTTACATAGGTACATTATTGAATTTTATGGGAAAGCAGCTTGTAACACTTCTCCTGCCTTTTCATAGCTGCATTTAGAATGCAGTCAACATGTACTTCAAACAGAGGTGTTTGGAATGGTGTTTCTGTTCCCTATTAGCACGACTCAAAACTTGAACTCTGATGAGAACAAATGGTTAGGGTATCTCAGTCTATCTTTCATTTCTTTTCTTTTTGCCACTAATTTTGCAAGGTACTCATTTCAACACGATTTTATTACAAGTATTTTCTCCTTAATATCAGAAAATGTAAATAGTTTCTTTAGGCCTGATTACACGGTACATTAACCCTTTTACTGCCAGCCTATTTCAGGTGGGATGTACGAAGACTGCCTAGGCTATTTTCTGGAATTAGCAACATATCAGATTTAAAAATTTTTATCTACTTAATTTTATTTAATATGTCTAGATTTTTTCCCAATTCTAAAGATATATTTATGTCTTATAACCATAGGTAGATTATGGGGGTTGACATGAATTACAGCCGTTGAAAAGGCCATAATCGGGAAAAGTGAAATAATTCGGGCTAATAAGTAAGATTCGTAGCCGTAGTATAGTGAAAGAAGTGAAAATAATTCACCAAAACATACATAGTATGAGAAGGAACTTTGATGTTTTATTAATCAATTTATCTCATTTAATGTTTAAACCTACTGTAATTGTACTTCCTGAATTATGGATTAGCGAAAGTGAGTTAAGTCTACAAAATAAGTAGGGATGAGTCGATTCCACTTTTTTTCGATTCCGATTCCTTCAAATCGATTCCCGATTCTCGATTCCGATTCCATCGATTCTTATTCCTTCCAACAGGTGGGATTTTGATTTATCTGTAGCATTGCTATCATTACAATTTAAGAATTGAATGGAATAAAATAACTAGGGATGGACGGATCCAGGATTTTTGGAGCCAGATCTTTCGAATGGGATATATTTGAATCCAAAGGCATTTTCAAATTCCTGTCATTAAACAAAGTCATTATTCAAGTTTATTCTGGGTACATACAATCAATGGAATGATTTTTAGATTTTCATGCACATTTTAATATTTTTATAAATTAAAAATAATTTTATGGGCTTTCAAGTTGTTTTTTGAAATCATCTTTACATACTCATGGCCTAAACTGTTCCACTTGGGTTTGGAAATGAAAATAGGAAAAATCTTAGGATGAACCACTGACCAGTGGTGTAGCGAGAGGACCCCCCAAAATATAAAAACACAATTACTTTCCTTCATAAAAGGAAAAAAGTATTTAAAAATCATGAATTTACAAAAATGAAAAATGTATCTTTGCAAAATGAATGTTTTTCTTTTATGAAGGGTGTTAAAATTAGTTTGAAACCCTTAGTACCCTGTTGTTTAAAAATTTTCCCCCCTGGTTTTGGACCCCCTTAACAAAATTCCTGGCTACCCCCCTGCCATCGACTGAATTCAAATTTTCCTCACTCACGTTTCCCCCGAATTTTACTTTCTCATCGCATACGGACTTGTGTTTCACCTGAAAATGCTTCAGTATGGTGAGGTGGATTTAGCACATCTTCGCGATAATTTACGCCACAGTGCACACACACACACACGGTTCGGTTCGGAGTCAGATTTTGCTTCAGTGATGTCGTTGCCTTCAAAGCGAAGCCGGGCGCACAACGCGATATATGTAGTTGGCATTTCCAATCCGTTTCTAATTGGTTGAGGGGTTAATGCTGCGCTTGTTTCTTTGAAAATTGTGCTGTTTGGACAATGTTGTATATCAGTAAAGTCTAATAGGGAAGTGCACTAGTGTTTCAAATGCACCAAACACAATTTTTAAATTAGAGTTCAGAATAACATAATGTCGTAAAACCACAGTTTAAATCCTAATAGTGAATACTTGATTCGAGATGACCGTCTGAAATATGGAAAAATTCAAAGGCCGCGAAAACGGGTGTCCATGTTGAATATTGGCCGTGACGTCACAAGGCAGTAGCAGAAGGCAGCTTCTACACCGTTTAGTTCTACCACTATTATTGCATAGAAAAATTACAGAATTTGAGGGTATCCTTTTTTTGCTGTCATAAAATATCTTCAGATTATATGTGTGGCTGCTTCTCTTTTGAGTAAACGACTTCATCATTGCGTAATATATTAATATTCATTTACGTGTCAACTTCAAGTTTGGAAAGAGTAGTACGAATAGCACATTGAATCTTTAATAAATGCATGATGGCATTTATTTTTCGCTGGGTATATTTTGGCACAATGCCGTTTATCATGCCAAAACTTTTTTTTTAAGAACAGAGTCAAACTAATAAACCTATTTCAGACGTTTGCTGCAAGACTTATTCATTGCGTATGTATTCACGCCGGCCGGGACGTTCGCCCTTCGCTACTAGAATCATGGGATGTTAGCCTTATTTCCGAGCTGGCTGGTTGTTGCAATGGTTCGCTGTCCAGGATGGGTTCAAGAAAAGATAATCTTGGTTGGGAGAAGGAAAATTCCAACGATTTATAAATGGTATACCAAACTTTGATGTATTTATGGTTACTGAATTTTTGAATAAGGAGGACAGGTTCAACGCTCCATAGAAATGCGAGACGTTAAGGCTAACAAGGGGAGACCGCGTACCTTGCTGCATCTTTTTCAATTAGGGCGTTAGTTAGGCTGTAATTAATTAATTTTCATGCGTTACTTTTTACAAGTTATATATATAAATCCAAAATGTCCACTACATCCCGTTGGGTCGGTTGGGGTAGTGGTAGCGTGCACGATTCTACGGATAGATCTCACCCGAAGGACGGTAGTTCAAGACTGCGTCTTGGCATTTTTTTTTTGTCTTCATTGTGATTATACGGCATCAAGTTTATCATTAATTATAATTGCAGCAATCATTGACATGACACAATTTTTTATCATCATTATGGCGTTTAGGTATTTTGGCAGTCATTACAAACGCAGAGATACGATGACTACAAGGGTTGGTGTGCGCTAAACTGTTAATTTTTTCTTTGCTTATACTGACCAACTTCCACATAAAAAATGAAAACCACTCTTGCAAGAGCACATACCATAAAGGCTCGCGGCAAGCAACAATATGCGTACAGGCATAATTAATAAGAACACAAAGCGAATATAAAATGCCATGTATCTCGAACACTTGTAATTCACATTACTCCAAAGGGAGTTTACTTACTCAGTACATACCTCAGTACCTTGTACTCAGTACCTACCAGTTTACCTCAGTAGCAGTGCTAAAAGAACCATTCTGAAATATAATTTCAACTAACAAATAGGATGAAATAAAAGTTGATAACCCTGGACCGGGCGCGCTGGCGTATAAAATACGTCAATCTTTGAAAACCAAGGATTTCGACATTGTACGTACATTCTGGGCTATAATGGTCTCGTGTATTCTTACAATGTACTTTGACTGCCTATATTGCGAGTTTTCAAAGTTCGAGGTATTGTAGCTAATTTTTTAGATCAGCAAGATGAACCCGTCACCAGTGGAGTACAAATTACGCCGCGCGACCTGCCGTGTACCTTTATATCTGTATCACCTATAAATGTACTAATTTCAACAAATAAAGATTAACTTTAACAAAAATCGTTTGTTATCATATATGCACATATCATGGGCAAAGTACGCATTTTGCCCGGTCGTGTAAAAAAACAGTCGCGCCATAATTCTTTAACCAAACTACTTTCAGTTTATGAATTACGTAGGTCTACGCGGAAGATGCTATATTTTGACTCAACACACTTTCTGATATGACTGAGGTACCTATGAAGTAAATTATTATAATATAAATATCAATTTGATCTTACAATACCTTCAAATGATCTTCAAAACAGAATATCATCGATAGGTAAGAGTCAGGAGCAGCCTTGAACCATTTATTCCGTATAGCTTGTGCTTAAGGCACGGGAATGAATATCTTCTCCAGGCTTTTGTTTCGACGTCGAGATGAAATTTGGAACAAAAAATCATTTATAATTCTATTTTGAATTCATGTTTTCGGTACTAGACGACATTTTTAGGAAGCAAACTCCACCGATTCCCGGAAACTCTCGCCGCGCTAAAGAAGGCGACGGAATACAGCGATACTCCACTGGTGACTACTGCCTTGTGACGTCACATCTCAATCAAGATGGAGGCACTGTGTTTCAGCGCAACATGAAATTTTCCGACTTTCAAAACGTTTTAAAGTGCATACCCCAGATGCAGAAAATAAAAGTAACTATACTAATGTTTCTTTTTTAGGCTAAACTTTCAAATTCAGCAATAAAAAAAAATTAGTGCACTTCCCTATTGTAGATTGTAGATAGAAAACTGAGTGGCATTCAATTAGAGCTGAAGAATAAACAGAAATATCGTCAGGAATGCGTCTCGTTTGGTGTAATTCTTTTTTAAATCTCGTGCATGTCATCTTATTGTCGAAGCTGTCAAAATATCTTCGGGCCCAGAAGTCACTCTCCTAGCATTTTTCGTCTAGAAACGGAGAATTGAAGTAGGGGGGCCAAAAAAGGTCAGTTGGTGAGATGAGGTAGGGATGAAACACGCTTCAATTGTTTTCGTGTGATTTGATACATATTTTCCTTAAAAGACAATGATTTATAATCCGTTTGATTTCGGATACGAAAAAACAACAATAGAGGCACGGGCTGATGGACGGCCAAAGGTGGTTTTCTGAAATCCGCGACGTAGTTACTTTTGACGTGGTTATTATCCTATGGCGCTGAGATTCCCCCGATGATTGTTCAATCTCTTGGGAAGAGTCGCACTATGTGCCAGTGGTATTTTGCCTTTTTTATTTTCTGGCTGAAAATCCTGGCCACGGCTGAAATTCTACTCGTAACCTCTGCGAGAGCTTTCAAACAAAGCGGTTCATTAGTAGGACAAGAATCGCATGCGACGGCGCATTTGAAGAGGGAATCGGAACTCTTTCCACCCTGATTTGCATTGCATTCACTGCATTGTGCATGTTGCATTCACTGAAGCTAGTATTGAAAATTTGGGATCCAGATCCAATGTCTTCCGCGACTTTGGATCCGATGTATCCGATGAAGGGCAATATCCGCAGATATTTGGGTCCGAGGTATCCGATCCGACCATCCCTAAAAATAACAGTAGCTGCGGTGGCTAAACAATAATGTAGCGTTCATTGCGTTCATACATACCAGAGCAGCCTGGCGGGTGCGCGGTGGCGGCCGAAGGCAACCTGTCGAGTCCGCCCGGAGACTGCGAGACCCTGGCTTATGCCAAGCAAGTATCAACTTTCTCAAGGGTTGCATTGATGAAACTGGGCTATACAAACGCAAATGAGTCTAAATTTTTTATTATTGACACAGACGCGTGTTAGTCTAAAAAAAGTTACATATATAAAAAACCCGCTCTCAGCTCATATTTATAAGAAACTTTTTTTCACAGGAAAACTCGCTCTCTGCACGTTTTTATTATCATCAGACTTCCAATACCATTCGAAATTTAAAAAAAACATATTTCGATCTATTATACTTTATAATTGGTGGTCCAGATGAATTCTCCGAATGTGATTCATAATGCCACTCTTGCCGACATTTTCATGTTTCCGAGGCCTCTTAGGCATGTTCGTCGCAGCACCCGCGTGCCGGGCGTATCCTCCGCGCGGGTAAGGCTGACACCGCGGCCGCTTAGGTGTGTGGCAGCCTTTATGCCCCAAACTTATAGTCTATGTTCAAAACATTTATCTTCCTGGAATCGATGGAATCGGAATCGACTTTAGGCGATCAATTCTGGATTCCGATTCCGTTCCCAAGAATCGATGGAATCGAGAATCGACATTTGGAATCGACTCATCCCTAAAAATAAGCGGCTTTAAAATGTTTGCTAAATGCACTGATGACAGTAGAGCCAAAGGTCTCCTTGTGTATGTACTTGAAGAAATTCCTTGTAATGCCATTTTGGTCACACTATCTTCTGCTGATTGTGTATTGTTGACTTTACACTTTGGCTTTATTAATTTTTACTTTTTATGTCCATACAGGCATCACGGTATTCAGCCTAATCATTACTTAAATGAAATACAAAACACTGAGTGTCACAAAACACGGTCTTTCACAAAATTAGTGGTAACCTGGTTATTGTTGGTGATATTAACATAAATATTTTAGATAATAATCAGGTATCTAATGATTATAATAATTAAATGTGCTCCCAAGGTTTTCATTGTCTGCTGAAACTTCCAACCAGAATAACAAGATCATCTTCGACTTGTTTAGATCATGTGTTAGCCAGAATTGCGAATATGTATAAATTTCAATTACTCACTGAAGTACTCCACCTAGATATAAGTGATCATTCTATGACTGTTTTTTCTATTGCTCCTATTCATGATCATGGTCAAAACAGAAGTGGTTGTGAGAGTGAGCCCCTTAAGTATGGTATAAATTACAATTATGTAAAACATTGTGTAGCAGCAGTTGATTGGACAGTGGTCTTTAATGAAAATAACGCTTCCAAAGCTTTCAAATTGATTATTGAGAAGCTTACTTCATGTTTAGAATTTTCAAGATTTTCTTACAGCACTACTAAAGACTCCAAAAAATTAAAGCCCTGGATGACTAATAGCCTGTTAGCACAGATTGCCAGAATAATTTATTTATTTATTTAACGAAAGTAGGCGTCATCCAAATAACACTAGTTTAAGAAATGAATACATTAAAAGTAAAAATAATTTGCGAAAGAACTTGAGAAAAACTTCAGAGAATTATTACATGAATCAGTTCCAAAAATTTCGTAATAATTCTAGAGAACAATGGAAATTATTCAAAGAGTTATCTGGTGAAGAGGCATCTGGCAAAAAATTATTGTCCCTTCTCATAGATAACTAAGTAATAACGGACGACATGACATTAGCCAAGGAATTTAATAATTATTTTATTGGTGTTTATGAATCAGCTAAAATCAGGCAACAAGCATGAAAAGGTATTCCAATGAAAAATCCATGTTTTTCCAAAAGTCGGTGTGACTCGTTCTATTTCAATCCTATTGTCCCGAGGGAAATAATTAATTTGGTTCATTCTCTTCGCTCTAGTTCATCTTGCGGAATTGATGGAATAAATAGCAATGTTTTAAAATTGATTATTCATGATATAGCTCCTGTACTTACTCATGCATATAACTTAAGGGTGTTCTATCCAAATTCAAAAATCCAAATTCAACCGTCGCCGGATTTTAGTTGCGAAGTCGGCCGCAACGGCCAGTGGAATGGGAAACCTCCTTGGGCGGAGGGGAGTACCTAGTCGCTGACCGAAGGAAAAAAAAAGGAAAAGACGAGGGGTCGAGCTTCGCTCCGACCGAAAAAAACACCCAGCGCTGTATCAAGTTTCACTGCGGAGGGGCGATATTGAGAGTGGTCAGGATTCTGAGGTTGATTTTTGCTCTCTGGCGGCATTAGTCCCACCTCAGCCACTCGGTTGCCGTTTCTTGGAAGAATCCAAATACGCACGCTCTCGACGAGGCTGGGAAGTGCGGCCGGCTTCTATGAAGAAAGGTGATTACTTGCATTGTTCTCTCCTTATTCGACTCTCCTCGAAGGGGAGAGCTGGTCAACGTTCATATCACAAAATTGTTAAGTGCTATTCAAAAAATCGTAAAAGTCAATTACGCTAACCGAAATGCGCGTACTTCGTGAAACTTTTTTTTTAAGTACAACTTTACATTTTTACGTTATTCCTCAGTATGAATGAAATAGTAATCACCCACGTCCATTTGAAAACGTGTATTCAATACAGTTACTTTCCGAAACATGTTTATTCAGGGAGAACACTAATGAGACAAATGACAATTAATGAATGAACGAAAATTGATTTTCTATCATCTTTAATATTTATTGATTTATATGGTAGGAACATCATAAATTGCATATTGCATCAGACATCACATACAGCTTTAATAAGGCCAATAACCCTGAATAGATCGCATCGGGTCATATTGACTTTTTCTTCGATGTTTTTTTAATAAAATGATGCCGTTCGAACTAGAGTTTTTCTGGTCTCTAATTTCTTGTAATTCTAACTCTAAGTAACGTTTAATATTCAAAGTGTTCCTTAGTTTTGCTGCAACCGACGTTTTGACCCGATGCGACCGAAAGTGTTACAATTTATTCTCGCTTCCGATCCATCGTGAAGACGATTAAAATTCATTCGCTCGCATTTGGCTTGATGAAATCGCCGATGACTCATCTTCCTGGAATACACCCATGTGCAAAAAGTGTGTGTGATGAATCATCAGCATTTCGCCTCTTTTTGCGCAGAATTACTAGTTATAATTGTGAAAATCACAAATCTCTACTTTAATTCTGTTTCTGGAAATTATGCAAGAGATCGTGATACTAGGCAGTTGAGTGAAGATGATTAACTAGCTCTTATTAGTCCCCTTTTTCTCTCAGGTACGTATAAAATTTCCCGTGTTGATATTAGGGAGATTTGGAGCAAAGAAGTCTATCAAATTTTTTCCCGTACACTGGGCTATCGGATTTTTTTTCTACGGTGCATTAGTTTTTATGACCTTAGCACTAGACTACAAAGTAAGAAAATTTACTAGCAAGCCGCAGTTACTGAGTTCATTAATAAAATATCCAAAAAAATTTGAATTTACAAATACACCATCAGAGTACATCACGATCCTTGACCAACTTATACCATTTCGAGGCCGATGTCCTGTAACGCAGTATCTATCCAAAAGCAAAAGAAATATGGTATTGAAGTCATTGCTGTGGTGGATGCTGGGAAAATTTACCTAAAAATTGAAATTTATATGGGCACGTAGCCAGATGCCCTTTCAAAAAATCCAATTCACCTCATGAAATTGCCAAACGCTTAGCAGAGCACATTGAATGCAGAGGAAGAAATATTACCAGTAACAATTGGTGTACCAGCATGCCTTTAACAGTAGAACATTATCAAAAAAAGATTGGCTACAGTAAGGACGATGAGTAAGAACAAAGCAGACGTTCCTCCTGAATTTCCCCCAAGAAAAAATAGAACCTTACATCATAGGCGAGGGGCAGGGGGGGCAGCTGCCCCCCCTCCAGAGGCAAAAATCGCACAAGTCTTTCATCAAAATCAGTACTGAATTGAAACGAAAGTATTCAACAAATTTTCTTTTAAACCACGAAAAATGATATGCATTAGTAGGTATAAGATATGTAAGTAAAATAAAAATATTTTTTCTAGGAAATGATATCATAATCTAATAATGTGCTGTTATAATTTTCTTAAAATATTTGTTTCATTCACCTTTTCCATGCTAAAATGTCACAACTTGGCTTGCGCCCCCTTCTAGACTATGGCTTGCCCCCCCCCCCCAGTTATGACCCTGGGTATGCCCTTGTCTTACATCCTTCCCTTTTTGGCTTTACTCCCGACATTTCCGCATTGTAATACCTACGTTTCAATAAAATCCGTATAGTACTTACTTCTGCCATTATCCATGACGCAAGTATTACTGCCTCAAGTGGTAACAAAATGCTTCCTGACATTATATCATTTTACAAAACTATGAAGGGGGTGTGGATTCAAATGATCAGCTTTGCTCAAATTATAATTCCTTCGAATTCACATGTAAAATTACCTCCTAAATCCGAATATGAACTCTGTTTTTCTCCATCACCCACCATTTTTGGGGGAACTCCCCCCCCCCCCTCCAATTTTTACCACTTTTCGGTCATTTGGAGAAATTAAAAGGATTATTTTAGCATTTAAATTTTTCCTAGGGGTTTTGAGGGGTGCAAAATTCTGAAAAAATAATATTAATGGTAAAGATGTAGATTTGAGGGAAATTAGTCTCCGTAAATTGTGTAATAACGCATTAAAATGACCAATTTTGCCATTTTTCGCAAATTTTCACGTATTTTAAAACATTTCCAGCTTCTATTTCACATCATCCTCCCCGAAAGATAATAATACAAAGCAGCAAGAAACAGCAGTATTAATAAAAATATTTTGCTGTATAGCATAGCAACAATAATTAAAATATGTAGCAATAGCTCGGAAGATTCACTTTACTACTCTGGCCCTCGCAGTGCCTCTCCCGCTAAGGATTGGACGGCAATTATCTTGATTTCGCAGCTAAAAAAAAGAAATGTAATACTTTCTAGTTCCATGCAGAATATAAAACTGAGATTTTATATTTTCATTGGGTTAAAAAAGATGATTTTTAAAGTGTTTTTTTTAGTCATTAACGGAAACAAATCCCCCTAAATGTACATCCTTACCATTAATTATCATGTTTTAGAACTTTTATACTCTCAAAAGCCAAATAAGAAATATAAATTCTAAAATAATCCTTTTCATTCCTCCAAATTATTGCAAAATTGATGAAAATTATAGGGGGCCTTCCCCCAAAAAATGGTGGGTGATGGAGGAAAACGGATGTCATATTCGGATTCAGGTGGTCATTTTATATAAGAATCAGCAGGAATGGTACCAGGGCTCGAGAAAAATTATTTTTTCCGTCCAGTGTTACAGTATCGGCCGAAGAACGAAAATGTGTCCCTTTCCATGGGATATTGTCTCCCTTTTCCGACGCAAAGCGACTGATACCCTTCCCGTATTATGTTTAATTTCTTTGCGATTTCCCTCCACCTGTTGCAGTAGTTGCACAATAAATGATTTGTGCACTCTATTACGGTATCAACTGCCCAGTACTGGGCAGTTGATACCGTAGGGTGGTACTTCAATCAATTTCTTCGTAACGCTGCTGTCGCCATCACCTACGAATGAAATGACAGTATTATAGTATCTTCCAGAACAATAACAATGAATTATTCCGTGCCTTATATTATCGTACCAATTATCCAATGATATTTTAATTCGCGCAACTTTATACCTGTTTCGAACCCTTCGACTAATATGTCAGCTTCCATTGCTGTCGAGGATTTGCTCCAATTTTTGTAGCATTGCTCTTTCACCTCCGATTTTGTATCGCTACTTCTCGCACAAATACAGCAGTATCTGTTCCTCACTTCAATAAACAAGACCTTCTGAGTTCGAAAGCCGACAATACGGGCCTGTGAAATGAGAGAGAATTTTAATTTTAATGCTATCAAAATGTAGTTTAAAATAAAAAAAATTACATCCAATATTGTCCTACAGAAGAATCTCTCTCTTATTCCAATAGTAGATATTAATGCCAATGTGTTGACAAAATTCATACTGCTACATTTGGGCAATAGTAAAAATTGTTGGACTAGTGTGCTTCTAAATATTTCTGCTCTTCTAGGTGCCGAGGGATTATAGGTATGAGATCATAATTATTAGTCAACAATCCTAAGATTGATTTGACGCAGCTCTCCATTCGTCTCTCCTACCCGCTAGCCTCTTTATAGCGACATATGTCTTCCCTTCTGCATCCTTTATAACCTGTCCAATGTAACTCATTCGGAAGCGTCCCTTGCCATTCTTCCCTCCCACTTGTCCTTCTATGAATGTTTTCATCAGGCTATCAGGTCTCATAATGTGGACAAGTAAGTCTTCTGCTTAAGGTTTTTAGAAGTCTTATTTTTTATCCCACTTTTTTTGCACTCATTCATTATTTACACGTTCGATCAATTTTATATTCATCATTCTTCGGTAGCAACACATTTCGAATGCTTCCACTCTTTGACTTCTCTGCTGCTATCAACGTCTAAGCCTCACTTCCTTAGAGAATCATACTCCATATGTAGCATATGATGAATTGTTTCCTTACTTCTATGCTTGTATTCTCAGATGTAAGAAGATTCATCTTTTTGTAGTAAGCCCTCTTCGCCAGCGCTATTCTACTATTTCTTTCTTGCTTCGTCCATCGTTGGTAATTCGGCTTCCCTGGTAAGAAAACGCTTTCACTTCTTCTAACTTTTGATTTCTTAGCTTAATGTTTGTCCTAGCCTCCTCTCTTTTGCTCCATACTAATATCTTAGTCTTCTTTTTGTTGATTTTCAACTGATATCTGGCCATATTCCTTTATATATTTGTCAAAGTCTTTAAAAATTCTTCTCTGTCTCGGCTATGACTGCTATGTCGTCAGCGAATCGTAGCATACTATTTTCTCTCCGTTAATATTGACACCCAAAGCCTTCTCCTTACAATCACCTAAAATTATAAGGTTTTCTTCACCTCTTACCCGTTTGATTACTGCTGTGATATCTTCATAGACGTCTTTAACTTCTTCATCCAAGTAGTCCGTCGTAGGTATGTTAACATGCACCACTACGGTATCTACCGGCTTAGTCTCAAGCTTTACCATAATTATCCTTTTATTTAGCGCGGAACCTTTTTCCATGAATATCGATCGTATGATCCTTATCTTTTACATAATTAACGGAAGGAGGAATATTTCTCGCAGTTTTTCAAAGTAAATTAGTAAAGGCATTAGAAATAATTTATCCCCTACGAAATTAAAGCGGGCCAAATGTTGGCAAAGTCGAATCCATTAGTTCGTAATCAGACATAGCTTAGTCCCAAGAAGATACATTGAATGAATTACACACAATTTGTACGTTGAAGATGTTGTTATAACATTGAAATCTAGGTCACATTAACTTTTCTTATAATCGTGGAAAATTGCAAGTGTTTCTTTCAATATGGAAAAATTCCGCTCCATCACGTTTGAATCTTCGGATTTTATTTGTAAGTTGAATTAAGTATATGTTTTGATGTAGAGCGTTTTGAAAATCAATAATCATTCTACCAAATAAAGTTGTTAAGCATGGAACGGCAACTAAAAATTATCTACCGTGTAGTGGTTAGAGTTATTCGTAAAAGAGGATATTCCAGCGTCACATGCAAAAGGATTTGTGCTCTCACTCATACAAAGTACTACATTGAACAAGCAAATTTGTGCGCAGTCACGCGCACGAGTGCATAGTTAAATACACTAGTGCATAGTTAAATAAGTATGATAATCGACATGAAAAAATCATTTGACTAACCTGGGATTCGAACCCGGATATCCCCGATGGCCGGTTAAATATGCTACCACTTATACCACGAAGCAACCTTTTTCCTTGAATATGAAATTCTCTGACTCTTCAATGACTCTTTTTACTTGTGTCTTAGATTCGTCTAGAAAAATTTACTTGGTAATGTAACGGACCGGCAATCGGGAGGATCTGGGTTTGAATCGCGGCTAACATAAGCGAAATGTTGTTGAAGTTTATTCGGGATTGCCACCGGTTAAGGTTCTCCATCTCTGCCGACGTTTCGATGGCCGAGTCGTCCATCGTCATCAGGGCATCGTCATCAAGCCCTGATGACGATGGACGACTCGACCATCGAAACGTCGGCAGAGATGGAGAACCTTATCCGGTGGCAATCCCGAATAAACTTCAACAACAGCATACGCCGGGAAAACCTCAGATCTTTCTTCATAAGCGAAATGTTTTTTTCGTGGCAAATAACAGTCTTGGTATTTATGTATTCTCATTCATATTAAATAATAGTGGAGTATAAGATCTAAAATTCCCTTCGAAATAAAAAAAATGGGAGACATATTAAGTACAAGACCTAACTTCAATGCAGGGTTCCATCCCGGAAGGGTCATACAGTGTACTCAAGGGGTAGAGAAAAATTGATCGGGTAACGCTCCTGAGAAATTTTAGTTTCTTCCCAATGACTACAACCGCTCTGCGGTGATGTTAGAATCATTCTAAACTGAAGAACTTTTAATGATATTACATTTAGTTGTCATAAATTTCTAGACGTCTTATTATGCCGAATAATTTCAACAGTTAAATATAATGAGTCTACCTGATCCTGCGCACTAGTATTTTACATGAAGTCTCGCATATTTATATCGCAATGTGGTCGTTTACTCTGGCACGAAATCTTAATTTTAGTTAATAACTCGGTCGATGGGTGGGTAAAAATAACTAACTACCTCGTTCAGTCATTCTCACAAAAATTAGCATTGAAAAATCGCGGAAGTTGCCGCCCACTTCTGAGAAAAGTTGCATTCATCATCAGAGTTTCGGTTCATTACGACCTGTAGTGAGAAAAATTCATTCAGAGAATCAATAGGTCAGAAGAGTGTAAGCAGCACGTGAAACAGGTTGTTGGTGAGAGATATAACGCGAAGTTAGTTTGCATAACTTCACTCGAGCGAAATAAATATCCCACATTCGAGTTTTATCCGTGTGTATTGTTTGTTTTCTCGTCACTCCTGCTACACAAGTAAAATTCTTGTCTTATACTTGTAAAACTGGTTTGCAGGTTCATTGGATCTCGTGTATCTAATTTTTGCATACAACAAGCATATTTACGCAAATAGTTAGATAGATAGTTAAAGATTAAATTCGGTCATCTAGACGTCGCGTCGTCGCTGTATTACAACGACCAAACATCAACCCCTGCTTAGTGATACGGTGGTTCAAGTTCAAATTCTTTCTTTTGGGTGACTCATGTAATGATTAATAATAGTAATTTTAATAAATAAGAATATTTTTATAAGAAAATAACTTTTCGAAGTTTTCTCCCTCGGTTGCAAGTTATCGAGAAACATATATGTCGGAAATACGAGACAAATAAACCAACGTGATACTTTTCATATCGTGTTTTGATGACATAACGGTTACTTTTGAAAATATTTAGACACGAAATGAAGATATGCACGTTATATTACCTACTCGGTGAAATATTTATTCTTGGTTAGCGTCAGCAAGAACTTAAAAGGCAATGGTGCAACCTAGAATCTAATTGATAATGTGCAGTATATTCTCTGTATTCATCTAATTTTCAATGCTTGGTTACAAAAAATTAATATATTATAGTCACAGCCAATAAATTATCGAGAGGTAGGTACTTACTTTAAAGCAGTTTCTCCTTCTGTAGTGTAAATAACATCTATTATTGCAGGTTTGTAATGACTAAAATGGTTAAAATAATTTGATAGTCTATTTCTTAGCTGCATCACGTTTTTACAGATTTTACGTGGATGAAAATACGTGTCTAAAGATATACTAACTGTTAATAATGTAGCACACTTAAAAAGGATTTATACAT
Source organism: Ischnura elegans (assembly GCF_921293095.1). Taxonomy (NCBI): domain Eukaryota; kingdom Metazoa; phylum Arthropoda; class Insecta; order Odonata; family Coenagrionidae; genus Ischnura; species Ischnura elegans. The sequence continues at coordinate 1,085,328 of NC_060259.1, read as the reverse complement.
TCACCATTATTCCCAGTACTTCTTTTCCACCTTCCCACAAAAGATATGCTTCCTCTTTGATTTCCTTTCACTTTCCATGCATAAGAACAGAAAACTTGAAAACTCGCGCTAGCCCCGTTTCAAACATGCCGCTCGCAACACAAGAACACAGGGCTTCGGATAATAAGGAAAAAAACTGTTGGCCTGCTGGGGCCCGACCACGGGTCAGACGGGCAAGCTTAGGTCGAGGAAAGCATAGAGGGGGAAAAAAACAGATGTAGGGGACACAAGAGACGATGGAGGGGAGGTAGTGAGAGAGACTGCTGTGGGGTGAGAAGCTCTTTCACCGAGAGTGGGGGTTCATACAGCAGCGCCATGGAAGAAAAGATCGTAAGCGCTTGACGTTGAGAAAACACGCTCGGGAAATTGAGCTATAGTGTGGTTATTACAAATATTACATTGATGAAACGTATCTTATTTCCAAGAAGAAGGATGAATGTTCTCATTTCCCGAAAAAAAAATTCAAATCGCGTTTTCTACGTGGTAAAATTACATCGAGAAAACAGGCGTTTTATTGTGTTTTTCAGCGCAAATAACTAATTAAGAAATGCTTTTCAAATATTTTTTTTTCACTTGCCAATAACAATAATCTTAGCTTAAACCATATCCAAAACAAGTTCTCTCCAGAGTGTATAATAAGCGAGCAAATGGCGAGCAACCTGAAGTCTGCAGAGCCGTTTTTCGCGGAGGTATAGAACACCCTTAAGTTTCACCTGAGGTGAATTTCCAAACATATTTAAAAAAGCAGTTACGATACCTCTTTTTAAAAAAGGTGATCGAACAAAAATCCAAAACTCTATCGGCCTATTTCAATGCTTTCAACCTTGTCAAAAGTTTTGGAAAAGCTAGTTAAGCACCGGCTGCTTACCTTTCTTAATTGGGGCAACTATTTCAGTATTAATCAGTACGGTTTAGACGCAATATGGGAACTGAAGATGCCTTGACAAAATTTATGACTGATATATATAACGAAATAAATGCAAATAGACGCACTGGAGGATTATTTATTCATGTAAGGAAAGCCTTTGATACGCTGGGCCATGGCATTTTATTACAAAAGATGCATGATGCTGGTATCCGTGGTGTAACATCAAATTGGTTTAAATCCTATTTGTCTGAACGTGCTCTGTGTGTTAGAGTGGGCCTTAAGTATGGTGAATTTAAAACACTGGACACTGGTGCGCCTCAGGGTTCTATACTACGACCAATATTATTCCTAATGCATATAAATGATTTGTGTAATTCTAAATTTAATGGCCTTTTAACAGCTTTTGCTGATGATCTCGCCTTATGTTATAGTGGTTACGACCAAATATGCATTGCAAATCACGTTCAAAATGACTTGTATTTCATATGTAAATGGTTTGATTATAATGGGCTTGAACTAAGTGAAAAAACCAAATTTATGTGTTTTGGTCCTAGCAACTGCTATTCAATCAATCTTAAATTATATTACCATAATGTAGACTGCCTAAAGCAGAACTGTAGTTGTCTAATAATTGAGCAGGTCAGCAGCATAAAATATTTAGGAGTAACATTTGATAAATACTTGAAATAGTATCACCTTATAAATGATTTAGTAAGAGTTACGATATTATGTTTCGAAGCTTTATTTTATTCGACATAAGTGTCCTCACTATTTTCAAATAATATTGTACAATGCTTTGGTTGGCACTAAGTTAAGTTACGGTTTGATATGTTGGGGTGGGGACCACAAAACGACATTGAACCCTGCAGTGGTACTTCAAAAAAAGTTAATTAGAATAATTGCCAATAAAAATCGTTGTGAGCGTTCTTACCCCCTATTTGTTTGTTTTAAGTTATTGCCATTAAGGTACATGTTTGTTTATAAAACTTTAAAATTATTTTTTTTGCGATGTGGTAGTTTACCAACAATTGCTGGAACCGAGCATGGTTATAACTTACGAAGGAATGTTAATTTCCTAGTTCCTAAGCCTAATCTTTCTTTATTTGAAAGATTGTTTCTTTATTTGGGGCCAAAGATTTTTAATAAATTACCTTGTTCGATCAAGGAGTTTAAGAGTATAAATAAATTTTGTAAAAAGACTAAAGATTTGTTATTATCCCATAATAATATAAATGTTCTTTTTTTATGTGTTTGTGAATAATATACATATTATTATTTATTTTTTTTAATTTTTGTGAAAGGAGGAAAAAGAAATTTATTTTGTGCTGTCTATATATTATGCTTTGTTCTTGTTTATTGTAAGTTATTGTCACATATATGTTTCATAATGATAATGTTTCCAAAAATTATATATACTTTCTTTTTGTTTTCTGGCCTGCCTTGAATTTAATTTTTAAGATGGTAGCTTCCATGCTGGTTTTGTATTTTAACCATTGAAGCTACCTTAAGCTCCTCTTTATTATTTTTTGTTGTTAAAAAAGTGTACATTTCAGTTGGAGTAATAAATTCATTTATTCATTCATAAATCGGCCCCTGGCAGTTTTCACTCAACCAGCGAGGGCCGATATTTCGGCCTGGTGGCAGTATAAGGGTTAACACTTGCCATGAATGATTTTGGCGGATCAGAAAAGAACATGTATGAATGCATGAACCAAATGAGAACAGGCTCTATTTTCTGTACATGTGTTTGCAATTGCAGTTGGATGGTTACACCGTGTATTTTTGTATTCATTCACACGTTCATACATTTGGTCATTAACTTGCATGTGTTGGTGTATCATGTAACCAGGTCTAAATGATACCACCAAAATTTTTAACAGACGATATACCTAATTTTCTGTCGGTGTGAAAATGATGTGTGCCGCTGTACTTTGCAAATTTATATCTGGACTTTTGTGCATGCCATAATAATGAATAATACGTCATTTTAATGAAAATTTTATTCCCAATTCTGGTTTATTTTTAGTTTTATAGAAAAGATTTGTTTATAGAAAATTTTCAAATAAATTAAGAAGTGTTTCTATCAATTTTATTTTTTCTTTTGGTGTAAACTGTAGGACTATTTAGTGTTTACACATTTATGCTATTTTAGGACAAAATATGAATTTTAAAAATATTCAAAAGCCATTTTATTAATCTACATTAATGTTTGCAACTTATTGTGGAAGATGAATGTGATAGATGTAGTAGTTTTTCCTACGTTGAGTTACAAAGTTCATGAAGTTGACAAAATGGCAAATTTTATGGTGCGTGGAGTCATTTATTGCACTGGCATGTCTGCTTTTTTTGAATTTTTCATAAAACAAGTAATAAACCAGAATTGGGAATAAAATTTCCTTTAAAATGACGTATTATTCATTATTATGGCATGAACTGAAGTCCAGATATACATTTGCAAAGTACAGCGGCACATCATTTTGACGCCGACAGTAATTACTTGGAATATTTTGAATTAAATTATCAAGTGTAATATTTTTAATTAATAATTAAAATGATTTACAAGGTAGCAGCCTTTGTCTGCCTTGACAGCCTAAGGCTGTGCCCCATCTATTGCGCTGCCTGGTTGCTCATCTGTCCTCCTCTTGTTTGCTTGCGCAGAAGTACAAGTGCTGCCGCTGCCCCAAGACGTGCTCGGTCTTCTGCGACCTGGAGCGCCACGTGAGGGTCGCGCACAGCGAAGATCGACCCTTTGCGTGCCACCTGTGTGGGACGCCCTTCAAGCTGCGCAAGTACCTGCTGAAGCACATGCGGCGCCACTCGAATGAGAGGGCTTTCAAGTGTGACGAGTGCGGCCGTGCGTTCCACGAATTGTGGAGCCTGCGCTTGCACGTGTCGACCCACACCACGGAGTTGACGCATGCTTGCGCAGAGTGCGGGAAGCGGTTCGGCAACAAAATGCGTCTCAACGTATGTTGGTGGAGCAAAGCAGAATGTCATGTGGGGTTGGCCTCTCTTCTGGAAAATCTGGGGGTTGTATCGAGTCTCAATAGTCGTGGAATTCTTTGAAGTCGAGATTAATTGGCATTGATTTTAGATTTAGATTTTTTATTTGCCCAGAAGATACATTGCAATAGATATACCATTGCAAGAACATAAGGCACGCCATGAAAGAAATACAGCAAACTCCTGATTATAATAATAAATATGTAATAATAATTATAATTTATTTGCTCCTACATTTAGTCTTTGCATCTGAATAACAAAAATAACAAGGAGAAGGAGCTTTCGTTGGTCTCCAAGGTCATAGGACCAGAATTGAGCCACCATCAAATTACAAAATGTATGCCAATAAAAAATAATAATGCAGTAAATGATACATGAGTGTTTTAAATAAATAACATCAAAATAAATTTTCAATTATTTCTTGCGAGGAAAGCCAGTCTTTGACAAGTCCTAACATTTCATTTGAGGATTAATTTTTTTATTCTAGCGGGCAGTACATGAATTAAATTTGGCCCCATGTAAAGAAAGCAATGTTTAAATAATGTTAACCTTGGTCTGTTTGTTACTATAAATGACTCACTCCTTAAATTATATTTGTATTTATCACATCCACTAGGTATATTGCCACTTCTGGCATAAAACAATTTAAGCACTTTGAATAAATACAAATGCCTTTATGGCAATAAATTTAGGGCCACAAACAACGGAAATGAGTGTTCATAATATTTTTTAGACAATATTACCCCAATTACTTTTTTTTTTGCAAAACAATTGCACACTGGAATGTGTTCATGTATGCACTTCCCCAACAGATTATACCATAAGAGAGTTTAGAATGAACAAGAGCATGATAATTTTTAATTTTTTTATATACAGTAAAATTCGGTTACAACGTGGGTCTAGGGGGACATAGTTTACACCCGCGTTATCGGACAACCGCGTTATAACGGGAAATACGTGGGAAGCAATAAAAAAACCCTTAAAGGTAATTTTTATAGCCAATTTATTTGCGTAATACATTATTAAAATATTTATTTTATGATTTAGACGCTCTACTTTAACGGGAGTTACTAAAATACTCGGATATTTTCTTTTGCCGCGATAGTTGATGGCTTTTCTTTGTCACGTAATTTTTTATGCTTTGCAAGTGCAACAGATGAATACTATCGCAATCACTTTGTCCCACCAACCAATTCATCAATTCACTAATATTATGTAATAAATGGCCAATTTTTGGCATCTCGACCTCACATTCGTCTTCTTCATTCTCGCTCTCATCTTCCGATGATGCAGCTGTTTTTGCGCGGCTCTGGACTGCAGCCACAATTTCTTCGTCACTCTTATAAGCAGATACAGGAGTTTCCTCGTCTTCGCGAACCCAGGCCTCGAGATCACTCACAAATAGTTTATTAGAAAGAACATTGAAGCTTCACGTGCGTCCTCTTCCGTGAAACCCAAAAACTCGTCTTCGTCTTCCATGCTATCGCCCACTGTATACTCGCACTTTGACCAGCAATTTAGGATTGTAGCTGAAGTTATTTTCTTCCATGCCAATCCAATATTATAAGCCATATTCTTCAGGGTGACTGTTTTCAGATATTCTTGTACCTGCAGTTCTGAATTTATGAAACTAGTGAGCAATTCCCGCCGATAATGGGCTTTAAATGCTCTAATTATCCCTTGATCCATGGGCTGAATAAGAGCTGTCGTATTTTTTGGTAAAAACGAAGCCACTATTTTGCCATCCCTCGATATCAAGAGCTCAGAAGACGGATGGGCCGGACAGTTATCTAACAGAAGTAGAGCCTTCTCTTCTAACTTTTTTGATCTTAAGTGGCTCTTAACCGATGGAACAAAATCTTCATTGAACCAAGATAAAAAAATGTCTCGAGTCATCCAGGCATTCTGACTGTTTTTGTAATTTATGGGTAGTGCTGTCATATTAACGTGCTTGAAGCACCGAGGACTTCGATTTTTACCAATACACAGTGGTTTTAACTTGTGACTTCCTGATTTGTTCGCGCACAGTAATAAAGTCACTCTTTCTTTGCTCATTTTTATTCCGGATTTATTTGCCGACTTCTTAATATCAAGTGATTTTGTTGGAAGCAATCTGTAGTAGAGAGCGGTTTCATCGCAGTTATACAATTGCTCTTCAGTGTACTCGTACCCTCATCAATCATCTTGCGTAAAGTCCCACAGAATTCTCTAGCTGCTTCACTGTCACTGGAACGAGATTCCCCTTGCATGTTAACTTGCGCTACCCCGTGGCGAATTTTCCACCTCGATAGCCAGCCAGCAGAAGCAACAAAATCATGAGCACCACCTATTTGTTTATTTAATTTAATTGCCTGTGCTTGTAAAAGTGGACCAGATAATGGAACACCTTCACTGCGCTTCTGAACAAACCACGTGAACAAACATTCATCCACATCACCAGCAGCACTCAATCTGGCCTTTTTTCTATCAAGTCCTATTTAGTCATCCACTTGATCAACGAATGATCGTAATTTAGCTTCTTCTTTCATCCAACCACGAATAGTTCCTTCAGGAACACCAAACTCCCTGAATAAACTTGATTTTGAATCACCGCGTTTCACTCTGTCGATTATGCCCAACTTTTCTTTTATTGTATAAGTTTTCCTTTTGGCAGACATCGTTTTAACCCTAAAATCAATGAAAATTTTCGTAAAAAAGTAATTTTCATATTCATATTAAGACAAAGTAAAACAGCCCATTCATTATTAAATGCTCGAAGCCTGTGAGAATTGAGTACCTACCTTGGTTTGAGCGCCGCGGTGCGAACGTACGAATGAGAATTATCTCAATCTCCCAGAATCTCGAAAATTATTATAGCCGTGCAACACACTTTTCAGCTCGAGTTCGCAAGACACAATGACCGATCAGGCATTACAGAGTTTTTTTTATGGCTACGAAACAATGTATGGAATACGTTGCCAACCGCGTTAATACAGTCGCTTGAAGTTGCGACGCGTCGGTAGTCACGCCGAGATAAAATTCGCCACAAAGTTACCTACCTCAAAAAAAAGGTCAATGTAATCATCTCGGGGGACATGGTGAGACCCGCGGTATATCCGAAACCGTGGTAAAGTGAGGCGCGTAATAACCGGAATTTACTGTATTTTTTTTTTTTAACTGGAAGTGGACATTAGTTTCGTAGGTGGTAACATTTGGATGAGGCGCTTTTAAGGCGTTTGTTCTCGGTAAGTAAATGTCTATCCCAGTGTAGTTGGCGATTTGTCTATTTATCCGGGGTAATGATGGGAAGGGGTGGCCACTTCACTTTTCAATTTCCACAATATTGCACGCAAGTTTAAGCTCACGACGTCAACAGTCTGCACTATTATTCTGAATAAATACGAGGTTAAAACGTCAGTAAAACATCAGGCGCACCAACTTCAGCCAACCAGTCAACACATATGCGAAGTTCATTGCTGAAAAAAATGGAAAGACTTCTAATTATTTGTATTTATAATAAACGGTTACTTACTTACTTCCTCTGCACTACAGCCCGGTATGGGCTTTGGCCTCCCTCAAGACGCCTGTCCATTCTCTCCTGTTCTGCACTTTCTCCCACCATCTGACAATCCTCATAGCCTTTATGTCTTCTTCCACATCCTGCATCCATCTTTTCCTCGGTCTTCCTCTCTTTCTCTTTCCATCCATATTTCCATTTCTTAGGCATCCTTTCTTCACTCATTCTTTTTACATGACTTAGCCAAGCTAACTGTTGGGTCTTCACAAATCTCTCTATGTCTTTGCCTCGGATAATATTTTCTATTTCCTTGTTTGTTCTTATCCTCCAAATTACCCCATCTGTCACGGGACCATATATCTTTCGCAAAATCTTCCATTCAAATATCCGCAGAGCTTGCTTGTTTCCAGCGTAGATGCTCCACGTTTCTGCTCCATATGTCATGACCGGTCTGATAAGTGTCTTATAGATCTTGAATTTCATCTCCTTAGATAGAAGAGTTGACTTCAGGAGCTTAATATTAGCAAAGTAAGCCCTATTTCCAGCCATTATCCTCTTGTTGATCTCTTCAGTCATTGAGTTCTTACAGTTTAAATTAGTACCGAGGTTGCTGAAATATTTTACATTTTCAAAGTTGTACTGCCCAAATGTAACGTTTTGAGTCCATTTTCTGTCTTCCGTGGTCGACATTTTCATGTATTTCGTTTTTCTCTCATTGATTCTGAGCCCTATATTCTTACTCTTCTTTTCTAAGATTTTGAATATTTCTTTCAAAGAATCCATATTTCGTGCCATTAGAACTATATCGTCGGCATAGGCACATGCCTGAGTAGATTTATGCACAATTGTCCCCTCTAACCCCAGATCTTTCATGGCTTCATGTTGACACAGATTAAATAGTACTGCTGATAGAGAATCTCCTTGTCTTACTCTAGTTGTTATCTTAAAGGCTTCACTAGTCTTGCCCCCGATATAGGCCTTAGCTTGAGATCCTTCAACATTTTTCTTCTATTGACACTATCAAAAGCTTGCTGGAAATCAATGAAAAGCATGTGTTGGTCAATGTTGTACTCATAACGTTTCTCCATGCATTGTCTCATTACAAAGATTTGGTCGGTTGTTCCTCTTCCCGGCCTGAAGCCACATTGGTATTCACCAAGGATTACTTCAGCATTCGTGTTAAGTCTCCTCTGCAGTATACAAGAAAGTATCTTATAAGTGACATTTAGTAATGTGATTCCCCTATAGTTGCTGCATTGCAATTTATCTCCCTTCTTGAATATAGGGCAAATTAAGCCAATCTTCCATTTCTCAGGCATCTCTTCTTTCTCCCCTATTTCACATATCAGTCTATGTAGGTTCTTTGTTTAATTTTTTCCTCCATATTTGATTAACTCCGGTACAATTTCATCTTCCCCTGGAGCTCTCCCATTCCGCTGCCGTTTTAACGACTCCTCCACCTCCTCAATTGATGGCCTAATAATATTGGTGTCCACCCTCATGTCCAACATTTCTCCATCCTCCTCATCTATCTCATTGACATTGAGCAATTCCTTAAAGTACTCAGCCCATCTTCCCATTACTTCTTCCTCTGTTCCAACCAACCTCCCATTCTTATCCTTACATACGTTTGTTCTTGGTTGAAATTTATTTGTCATCCGTTTGATTGCCTGGTATAACTTTCTACTTTCATTTTGTGTGTTCAGTTCCTCAATCTTTTCCACCTACCCTTTTAAGTACTGTTTTTTCTTTTTTCGTAGTATTGTATTTGCTTGTCTTCTGCTTTCTTTATATCCTTCCACATTTTGTCTTGTCTCTTTCTGGATGGTGTTCCTTCGATCTATATTCTTCCTTTCTGCAGCTTTTCTGCACTCATTATCAAACCATTATTCATTCCTTGTTCTCTTTCTTCCTCCTATGGTCTCCTTTGCAGCCTCTTCCATAGCCTTCTTTATATTAAGCCATTTTCTCTCTTCCGAGTCGTTTACACTCAGGTTCTCTGCTCCTTCTTCTAGTTTCTTACCCAGGATTTCCTGGTATTGGGCTACAGCTGCTCGTTGTCTGAACTTTCCCACTCTCCACAGTATCCTCTTGGGTCCTTTAATACGTCCCACATTCGCAATTCTTTCCCTGAGCTTGGCCTTTACCAAATAATGGTCTGAATCACAGTTTAGGCCTCTTGCAGACCTTATGTCAATGACTGAAGATGCATGTCTTCTGGAAACCAGAACGTGATCAATTTGGTTGACCACTCCTGTACCTGCCATTTTCCATGTTCCCTTATGAATATCTTTGTGAGCAAAACAGGTACTTTTGATTATTAGCCCTTTAGCTTCTGCCAGCTGGCTTAGCATCATTCCGTTTCCATTTGTTTCAGTATGTAAAGAGTGTTTTCCAGCTACATGCTGCAAGAAGTCCTCTCTTCCTATTTTTGCATTGAAATCTCCTAGGAGAATCAACTTATCATATTTAGGTATCTTGCTGCATTCTCTATCCAGTTGATCATAGAAGGCATTCTTCTCATCGTCATTAGCATCTTCTGTGGGTGCATAAGCTGAGATGATAGATAAGTTTCTAAAACGTCCTTTGAGCCTTATCTTACACATTCTATCCCCCAGAGGTTCATACCCTCAGCAGCTTTGCTTCATTTTGTAATTAAGGATAAACCCTGTTCCACATTGTCCAGTTCTCAGTTTAGGCCCACTATAGAACATTGAGTAGTCCTTTTTATCCACTCTTCCATTTCCGTTCCATCTTATTTCTTGTAACGACACTACATCTATCCCATGTTTCAATACTTCTTCAGCAATCTCTGCCATTTTTCCTGCCTTCAACATGGTCCTTACATTCCATGTAGCTAAGGTCAATGTTGTATTCCATTTTAGAGTTCCTGATCGTTTGCCAGTGTCAATATCCTTAAATCCGTCCGTATTCCAAGGCTTCTTTATGGGTTTCGTAACAGAACATTTTTTTACGGTGTGGGATTGTTAGCCCCATGCCCAACCCCCAACATGGAGGACCGGGGTATCTCTTTTTGTCGGGCCTATCCCCTTTGACCTGTCCGGCTTGGGTGGCCCTACGAGGAGCTTTCGCTCCTCTGGCATAGCTCTCAGGTTCACTTAGGCACGCAAGCCCCCTCATCACGACAAGATAGAGATACCAGCGAGGGATTTAATAAACGGTTGAATGATTATTATTTTGCACAAGTACAGCAGACTCCCAATTATCTGGCTGCGGTTTATCTGTGTGGTGGGTTATCCGTGCATGATTTTTACTTTTGTGCAATATTTTCCAAGATCTTTATTAAAAAATTAAATCGGACGCAAAATCACCATAATTTCTGCATTAATGCTAGGATACACCAGACTTATTATTTCCATTAGTATTCCCTTCATAAAACAGAAGCAATCTAGCGGCATTCTGGAGCACCATGTTCCTGTTTTCCAAGCCTCGCAGTGCGCTATGCGGCATGATGCCTGACAGTGTTGTTTCTGCTGTGGTTTTGAAGCATTTGTGCAAACCACTTTTCTGTATCCGTGATCACAAATCCATTGATGCTTGGTTTTCGAAACAAGGCCTTACATTTGGCTTTAATAATACAAGTACAACCATGTTATCGCCTCTAAAAAATTGCGAACTGGCAAAGAAAGCACTCAATGAATTTGGGAAGCACTTTAAAATTGAATCTGAAGAGCACTCTAAGAATAATCGGAAAACACGAATATTCCAAACTTTCACTTTAATTTCATGTAATGTTCATCATATACGTAAATCAAAAAAACCTTTATCATTTGTGCATACAATCTATTATTTTAGATTGCTTTCCAGAATCATTCACGGCTATCTTATCCCGTTCACAATCATTTTAGCGGGGATAACGTGATTGTAATCATATTCCTACTGCTCCATATAGTATTTGGTTTCTGAAAACCACACACAGGTCTTTGAGATCACGGATTCTGATAATTGGTTCGCACGAATGCTAAAAGCAGCTGCATTACTTCGTAAACTTCACCGTTAGGCGTACTTGTGCCTCGCGCAAGTTGCCAGGCATGCAACTGTTGTGTCACGCGGCTCTGTGATCCCTGAATGCAATCGCGCCCCGTGATGTTTCTATGACATGAACACAAAGCGTGCAATCATCTCATTGTGCCGCAGCGGTTATAGGAAACCAGGACTTTTGGCAAATTGTCCATGCTGGTGACTGCCTGGCTATGACTCATGCTACCTCTGCTTCCACACCCCACCGCTGTCTTCACTTCTACTTTTCTACTCTACTTCTACTACACTTCTACTTCTTCTTTCCCTTCCTCTCCTGCAGTTTGACCTCGACTAGTCATGGCATAAATACTGTATATGTCTGAATATTTTCCCCCCTTTTTTTCCATAAATGCCCATGGTAAAAGTAAAGGGAGACTATATTCAAATGCATTCTTTAAGTTTTCCCGAAACTGATGCCTCAAAATTCTGAGAAATACGGTATATGTCCGAGTGCGACGAAAACTCATTTGGCTCGTATTCAACTGCATGCAAGTCCATGGCAAATATTTGAACATTTGTGATTTGAAATATGTATAGTAAAACCTCTATGTAGTGAACCTCTTTACATTGTAAATCTCCATACTTCATACCACCCCTACGGTCCCGTCAGATTTACGTGTAAATTTATACGCAAGCCTCTTTGTAGTGAACCTCGAAAATCTCGAAAAAACTTCCACTTATTATACCAAGGGGACACCCCTGAGATGGCCAAACTACCTCCCCAAATCGTATCGAGACAACTAGAGACCATTAATGCAGCCACAATTGCGTACATGGAATGACATTTTCAGCAATAAATGATTCACCCTTATTTTTTTTTCTTATACACCTTTAATATGCTGTAATTTTCACGTTAATCATTAGTTGTGGCCATTTTGTTCCAGATGAGAGGTTACCTAACAGTAAATAAGAAAAAATGTATCCAACTATCCTAATCATTTTATGAGAGATCACATCATTTTCTCTCAAATCATGGTATAAATCACGCAGTAGCGCTCGCTTTCTGTTATTATTAAATAATCATTGTATGTTCACTAATGCATTCATGTTTGTTTTAACACATAAATATAATGGTTTAAATGATATTAGTGCCTTTCATCTCCAAAGGATATGAAAAAATGTTGCCTATCACTGAAACCACTCTATAGTGAACCTCCATGCATCAAATTGCCCAAATTTTGGTCCCCTCCATTACGATGTAAAGAGGTTTTACTGTACAAATATAGATCGTAGACAACATTTCTCTTAATTTGCGATTGGTTAACCATTGAAGAATCTTCTAAATTTAATCAGTAGTTTTTTCCCATCACTGACAGTTGTCTGCATGCTGGAGTAGATATCCCAGTAAACTTAACCCTTTGCTGGTGACGTGCGGTCTGAGAGACCGCTGCGTTTCTAAGAATCTGAATATTTTCAAAATTAATATTCCAAAATATCTATAACTCTCATTAGCTTTATATTGTTTAGGGATGGACGGATCCAGGATTTTTTTCGGATTGGGATCGGATCCTTGATTTTTGGAGCCGGATCTTTCGGATCGGATATTCTTGGATCCAAATGCATTTTCAAATTCCTGCTATTAAACGAAATGATTATTCGAGTTTATTCTGGGTGCTTACAATCAAAGGAATGCTTTTTAGATTTTTGTACGCATTTTAATATTTCTATGAATTGAAAATCATTTTTATGGTCTTTCAAAGTTGTTTTTTAAAAACATCTTTACATGCTCAGGACCTAAACTGTTACGCTTGGGTTTGGAAATGGAAATGAAAAAATCTTCGGATAAACCACTGACCAGTGGCATAGTGAGAGGGGGAAGCCCGGGGGGTCCGGAGACCCCGAAACATAAAAACACAATTACTTCCCTTCATAAAAGGAAACAAATATTGAAAATTCATGAATTTACAAAAGATTTTATTGAAAAATGAAGTTTCTTTTCGATTATGAAGGGGTGAAAGGTGTTAAAATTAGTTTGAATGCCTCAGTATGGTGAGGTTGATTTAGCACTACCTCGCGATAATTTCACGCCAAAGTGCACGCACACGGCATACATTAGTTCTCCTTATCTCAGTACAAGTGTTTCTACGCAATGAAAAAAAATCATTTTTATGGGCTTGAGCGCGCTCCTTCCCCTCCACCTCTCCTTTACACACTTCTTCTGCCCACCCCTACCTCAAGCTAAGCGGTCGAGCACCTCGTCGCACATGACATTAATGCTGTTTTAAATACTGTTAATTGTGTTGCTGAATGCGCAGTTTGCAATTTAATTTGATGATATACTGATAGAAATGTCTTTCATTGTGTAGAAACATTTCTATTGTGATAAGGAGAACCAATGTATGGCATGTGCGTGCACTGTGGCGTGAAATTATCGTGAGGAAGTGCTAAATCCACCTCACCATACTGAAGCGTTTTCAGGTGAAACACGAGTCAGTATGCGATGAGAAGATGACAAAATTCGGGGGAAACGTGCGTGACGTTGTTGCCTTCAAAGCAAAGCCAGGCGTGCTACGTGATGTATGCAGTTGGTGTTTCCAGTCCATCTCTACTTGTTTTAGGGGTTAATGCTGTGCTTGTTTCTTTGAAAATTGTGCTGTTTGGACAATGTTGCATATTAGTATAGTCTAATTATAAATAGAAAAACTCGGTGGCAATCAATTAGAGCTAAAAAATAAACACGTATCGTCAGGAATGTGTCGTGTTTGGTCTAATTCTTTTTTTAAATTTCGTGCATGTCATCTAATTGTCGAAGCTATCGAGACATCTTCGGGCCCAGAAAGTCACCCTCCTAACATTTATCATCTAGAAACGGAGAATTGAAGCAGGTTGGCCAAAACAGGTCAGTTGGTGAGACGGGGTAAGGATGAAACATGCTTCAATTGTTCTCATGTAATTTGATATTTTCCTTAGAAGACAATGATTTACGGTCTGCGTGATTTTGAAAAAAAAAAAAACAACAGAAGCACCAAATGATGGACGGCCAAGGGTGGTTTTCTGAAATCTGCGACGTAGTTATTATCCTATGATGCTGAGATTCCCCCGATGATTTTTCAATCTCTTGGGAAGAGTCACACTATGTGCCAGTCGTATTTTGCCTTTCTTGTTCTCCACGGCTAAAATTCTGCGTAAGGGTGGAAAGAGTTCCGATTCTCTGTTCGAATCTGCCGTTGCATGCGATTCTTGTCCTACTTGTGAACCGTTTTGTTTGAAAGCTCACGCAGAGGTTACGTAGGAGAATTTCAGCCGAGAAAAATAAAAAAGGAGAAATACAACTGGCACGTAGTGTGACTCTTCCCAAGAGATTGAACAATCATCGGGGAATCTCAGCAACAGGAAATTGAAAATGCATTTGGATCCGAAAATATCCGGTCCGAAAGATCTGGCTCTGAAAATCAAGGATCCAATCCGAATCGGAATCCGAAAAAATCCTGGATTTGTCCATCCCTAATGATGAATTGACACTTTTATTTTCATTCATCTCCTAATGCTGACACAAAATACCATCAACATTCCTTATTTTCATTTCCTTTTTACATCATGCTAAGCATTTAGAATAGAAAACTTAAATGGGGATTGGAAAAGTTAGAATCTGTTGGAGTGTGCATTGTTGCATTAACTGGTCCAGGAATTACCATACTCGACTTGACTCAATACTTGCAAGTAGTTTTCAAGTTGACTCGATAAAATTGATGGTTTGAGGCGTGACTTGGTGAAATTTCTTCATTTTAAATAAAAAAAAACTTTATAAATTTCACCTAAGACTTTACTAATGAGCAGTTTCGTTGCTGTACGACATCATCAGGTTCATGTACAGGGAGAGTATGGCCTTGTATACTACATTTGAATCAGAAGGAGTAGAATGGAATAGAAAATAGAAAATGAAATGTATTATTCCGGGACAAGTGTGTTCCTTAGGAACATACATGATAATAAATATAATAGAGTCAGAAATATTACAAAAAATATGTAGATTTACATTAAACATCGATGTCACAGAATGCGACTTAATATATTACAAGATAGAACAAAAAATATATATGTATATATACATAATTATCAGCAAGACAAAGGTATGGACTTATAAATACATCTGATTTAATTAACTTTAGCATAATATTCTGTTAACTTACAATATTCAATTCACATGTAGCAATATTTCATAGGATTTCTTTTTTAATTGATTTGCATTTTTAGATTTTTTAAATGGTATGACAATTGATTCCATACTTTGCAAGAGGTGACATGGAAAGAACTAGCGTAAATAGATGTTCGATAGTGTGGTATGTAAAGTTCTTCCATGTGGCGTGTCTGATGTTTATTTGTTCTAGCATTATATTGTACATTTTGGTGTGAATATGTGGGAAGTTCTGTCGTTATTAACTTGTATATAAATGTTGCCTTGTAAAGTAAGCGCCTATCTTGTATTTTTAACCATCTTAGTTTTTCAAAAAATGTGGTCACATGTTCATGCCAAGGTAGGGAAGATAGGAAGGAGGATATTATTGATACTTAAAGTTACCAAATGGGAGGCACACAATGATACAAAAAGGGAAGAAAACAATGTAGTAGAATGGATAAACTTCAGATGACCGATCTGGAAAATTTAAAGTTCTACTGAGGAATTAAGATTGACATGGATAGAGCTGGCATGTACTTATCTCAAAAGAAGTACATTTTGTGTAGATTTAATATGTCTGATTGCAAACCTACCAAATCACCAATTGAAAAAACCTTTTGCTTATGTAGATTGGGCTGGAGATTCAGAAGACAGGAAGTCCACATCTGGTTTTGTAGTGGAAGTCTTTGGTTGCATTGTATCATGGAGTACAAGAAAACAGTCAAATGTATCACCATCCCCAACAGAAGCGGAACTTGTAGCTTTGCATGAGGGTGCATGTGAAGCCCGATGGACAATTGGAGTTACTACTATTATTATTACAATTTATAGAATCAAGATGAACAAGTGCTACTCGCACATCCCTACTGAATACTCTTTTCATGTCATGATGAAAAACACTTGTTCTTGTGCAGGCTCACCTGAGGATTCACTCATCCAGGCGCTTCCAGTGCGCGGAGTGCCCCTCTTCGTTTGCTGTGAAGGGCGACCTGGATAAGCACGTGGTGGTTCACACGAGAGAGAGGCGCTTTGAGTGTCCCACGTGCCACAAGTGGTTCTTGCACAGCCGCAATCGCAATCAGCACATCCGACAAGTGCACCTCCAAGAGACCGCAAAGAGGAGGAGTGTGGGGCCGAAGAAGAGGCCGCACGACGGAGACGACCCTCTCACGTCGTGCTCAGACTGAGCGAGACACGTGAGTAAGTGTGGGAAAATCGGAAAAAAAGACCAACTCTAGACAGGGTTCCCTCTCAGCCGTGAATTTCGTCTACCGTGAAAAAACCTGGAAATAGCCGTGAATTTCGTCATGTAATCTTAAAAAATCTCTCAAACTTTAAAAGATTTTATAACTGCAACTTAAAGAGCAAAAGAAAAATCGTTACATCAATCATTATTTCAAGGTCAGTCATTCGCAGACACTGTCCATGCATTTATCTCCACACGTGTATTCGAAGCGCAAGTATTGGTCCGTGTGTCATGATGACACACAGACCTTAATCCTGTGATTGGAAGAGTGTTCATTAATCCTGGCAAAAAATTGACCTCCCTGCCACCCTCCTGCATTTCCCTCTCACAACCTTTAGCCGGCTCTAAATTTTGGCAAAGATTGGCGACGTCATAAGAGCACTTTCATTGCTGCATTTGCATTCCCGGTGTTTATTGCGTTTGCTAAATTTTTAGTTTAGTTAAAAGTGCGGCCGGTTATTGCCACGTGATCAATATTTCTTCCTAAATTGGCTTATTAAAAGACCGTGAATTTGGCAAAATTTAGACTGTGAAAACCTGGAAAAAAACGTGAATTTTATAATTTAGTTAGAGTGGGAACCCTGATAGAGTGGTTTCCTATTTCTCTTTATTGCCTAAATAAAAAGATTATTTACTCCTGGAGTATGCATTTCACGCTTTCAGATTTTTTTAAGGACAATATCTATTTTTTTCAATTAACCCTTTTGCTGCCACCAGGCCGATATATTGGCCATCGCTGGTTGAGCGAAAACTGCCAGGGGCCGATTTATCGGCCGAAATTATTTCACTTTTTTTGTATTGTAGCCTTTTCAACGGCTGTAATTTAAGTAAACCCCCATAATCTATCTAAGGTTATAATATATAAACATATCTTAATAATTGGGAAAAAAATTTAGACGTTTAAATAAAATTAAGTAGCTGAAAAATTTTAAAATCTGAAATGTTGCAAATTCCGGAAAATAGCCTTGGCAGTCTTCACACATCCCACCTGAAATGGGCCGACAGTAAAAGGGATAAATGAAAAGTGAAAATTTTCAAGCACACGAAAAGGCGACGGCTTGGTACAAATGCCGGGAAAAACTCATGTGTCGTCATTCTGGTTTCGGCTGCAATGTGAGGCCATCTTGGTGCGATGATATGACCGCAGCTACGATGCAGGCTGCTAGCAGGTAGCGCTTGGCTTAAATAAGGATTATTAATACCCTATCAAACGAAGGGAACTTTCCAACCATAGGAAATTTTAAAAGGGTCATTATTGAGAGATGTTTCCCTGAGCTCTGTGCCTCATGCATGCATTGGTAATCTCAGATGATGTAAAACTCCTATCTACTCGTATTGGCAAATGGAAGGAAATCCAGGTGGCAGCACTAAGTTAGGTGTCATGGCCGAATAGGGAGGATCGCCCACATTAGTACGTTTGTTTGTGTGGAACGATAACCTGCGAATACCCGAGTTTTATGTTCTTATTGAAAGCGTCATTGTTCTTATTGACAATTGCATCTGGAAGGGAATCCAGGTGACAGCACTAAATTAGGTGTCATGGCCGAATATTGAGGATCGGATGCATTAGTACGCTTGTTCGTGTGAAACGTTAGCCTGCCAGTACTATACCGTTTAGCCGAAAATCAATGGCATTATGATGAAAAACTTAGAAGGAAAAGTTCATGAGCAACAAAATGTGCGGTGTTTATGATTGCACCGACCAGTGTGAGACAAAAGCTATCTCTCTACATAGATTCCGCTACACCCCTAATTTGGGAAAGAAGTGGGAGCACGTCATGAGAATGGGCAAGAGTGAGCTAGCATGCTAGTTTTATTTAAGAAAAAAACAAGAATGGGTCATAGAGAAACATATGAAGGCATGACACCTTCATTGTATCATTTAATGCCTACTTAAAAATTGTTCGTGTAAGTATGGAGGTGTCAGAGGATGAGATGCAGACGGAAAGAAGGTTGAACAAACTTGCAATAACTATCAATGAATTTTCAGATATCCAATAAGCCAGGAAAGTTAAGGTTGGGGAAATGATTCGAATCGCGACAACTGAGAATTATATGAATATTCCCGGCCAACTACCCACCAATTGCCGGGACTAAGTCTGCTTGAGACAAGTAATTTCTCCCAAAGTCGCACAAACTTTTCCCAGGCGATCCCCCCCACGATCGCCGGGACATCTTCCGCCCGGGGGCCCGTCAAAACCGGGTCGGCCCTTAAAACATCTGTCTCTTTCTCATTCAATAACTAGGCCCTGCTCTTCCGAATACGATGCGGTGCGAAACCCCGACGTTTCTAAGGCCTGCGTGCTTCGTTGTGTTAAAGGATTTCTCGAGTCGCTTTGCCCAAATGGCCAAAATTCTGGGGCCGAGGCACGGAGACCCTCGCGCGACCCGTCTCGCCACTTCCCCATCGATCTTCGCTAGCCGGTGAGAGTCGAGTGACTCCACATAGCAGTCAAAACGCCAATGCAAGGGGAATTCCACTCACGACCACACCGACGTCGAATTCCCTTAAGAAGAATAGATAATTGAGGACGGATGGCTTATGTGAGTAGATGCCTATCATATTGTTTGATGATTTTAATAATGATATATCTCTTGTAATGATGGTGGATAAAATCGTCAAACAATACACACGAAAACGGAAAAAGAAGCACCAATTTTCTTCTGAAAAGCTTGTATCTCGTGTGACATGCCATTAATAACGCTTGTTTGTATGCTAAAGCCCATTGCAAGAACCAAATACTCCAACAGTGCTTCAACCATGACAGGTTACAGCATTCCACCTCATAGCCCTCAACGAGGGACCTCTTGATGTCTCTATTGAACTCCAAAACGTCAGATGTGGAGAAAATTACTTCATCCATTATTCACAACTGAGATTTACCATATACATCAGTATTCGCTTCACAAAATTGCTGAAAACACATCCGTTTCGCACACCGCTAGGCTGTAGCATTAGTAAACAAACCGGCCGATCCTCCATGTCTCATTTCTGAAATTGGCCACCAGATGTCAGCTACTTTGATTCCTGTTGCCAATAGAATCTAGGTCCCTGTGATGTCACGTGGAGTGGCATCACATGGGTGCCAATCTGGCCTTTTTCAAATGAGGTTAAAATTGACCATTGCCATTCGTCTTACCTGAGAATTCTAAAACCAAATAAATTGTATTTTATGAATACAGTATGTAATGGTGGGTAACGAATCGCAGTAATTGCCTTTCGTTTTCTTTGATGAAGGAAACTACCATATTAAGAAAGGGGTGAAAATTCCCCTTAAAAATAATATCATTTGCCTTGACCGTGATACAAATATGGTGTTAAAATTAAATTTTAAGTGTTGGTGCTGGGCTTTGGTAATTAAAGTAACTCTAACCAATTAAATCTAGACTTATTTAACACGTTCAGTACCGCTTTGGTCGTAATGACTGAAACGTGTACTTTGTCTTCACGCCGCTTAGCCTTAGCCCGCATACCCATTGCCCAGTGTACTCCCACTTCTCTCGTCAGCATTTCCGCTCTTAGGTCGGTTGCACTGGAAGATCCCTTTCACAGGCTGCTTGCCTTATGTTGTAAGGGGTTGGATGGACCAGGAGCTCACTTATTGCTAAAGGTGAACTTGCAGTCTCTTTAGTGTTCGGTTGTGTATTTTGTTCAACACCAATTCGAGCCACGCCACCTGTTGGCGATGCCACGAACTTTGAGTTTTCGATTTGCTTTTGTTTTTTATCACTCCACGAACGGGAGTGAATTTGTGTTTTGTGCCAGTCGTCCTGTGAACTTCCTTAGTGCATCATCCAAGAGCAACCGTGGGAGACGGAGCCATTGGCCTGCCCGCGGCACGCGTCGGTTTGGTAACTGGCATGTGCCAGCGTGGCTCGACTTGGATCGAATTAATTGTGATAGTAAGCAGTAACATACAGTCCACAAACCAGTTAATCACGTTCGAAAATGATCACTTAGGCTTTCCAATGATCGCCAGTGTTTATTTCCACGCATGTAAAGAGTACAGATTACACTATGTTAGCAATTCTTCTATAAATTATTGAAAATGAAATACAATATTTGGTTGAAAAAAAAACACTGGTAACGCCACAAGTTGACAGTGGATTCATGCTATGATAGGATTAGAGGGTGTAGTCCAGTGGCCGGGATAAGGGATGGGCTCAGCTGGGACCCAAATATGAGGGATGAAAATACCATGGTAACTCTATTTCCCAAAAAAGAGCCCCGTAGAGAGAGGTTTAATATATTCTCGTGCTACTCATAGCAAGGAAAACGTTTTCCAATTGTAGGCCCCGGCTGGAAAGGGTTAACTACGTACAAAGGAGAGAAATATCAGTGAAGTGAATAACCTGAAAGGAAAAGTACGATGTAAAAATATACAGTAAAACTCGCTAATAATGGTCGTGCACGAAACCCTGCCTATTACAAGGTGAGCTCCTGGTCCCTTCGACTTTCCTGTGATTGCCCTTGTTAATTTCCACGCATGTAAAGAGTACAGATTATACGCTATCCCTGCCATTACAAACTAGTCTTGGCTTGGCTTAAATAAGGAATATTAATACCTTATCAAACGAAGAAAACTTTCCGACCTTAGGCAGTTTTAATAGGTGATTATTAACAGATGTTTCCCTGAGCTCTGTGCCTCATGCATGCATTGGTAATCTCAGACGATGTAAAACTCCTATCCACGCGTATAGAAACTAGGTCCCTGTGACGTCACGCAGAATTCCAATGGATTCCAAATTCCTAATTAGGCACACTTTACTTTCACCAGCTTCCAGAGGTGACGTCATGTTTTTGGACTTCTAAGCTGTGGACTTCGAGTCATACTCTGAAAGATTCCCCTTGTGGAAAAATTCTTTTAATTATCGGTGGAGGGATTTTAAATTTTCTCTCGTGCAATTAGTGAGAGGTTCTCAGATCTTTTTCAATGGTGTCTCCTTACCTGTGAAGCTGTGAAATCCTGGAATCTGGAATGAATTATTGTCTTTTTGGAATATCTTTTCAGTGAATTTGATAAAGGTAGGCCTGAAAAACTATCGGTGCTCAGGATATCTGTATTATGGATATTCCAAGAATGAGTTTTCTGCAGTCTTTTTAAAAAATTAAATGGAATGCAGAAATAGTGGGATTTTTCTATTTTGATGCAAGGATATGCGTTAGGGTGGGCTAAAGAAAGCTAAAGCAGTTTAAAGAGTTTTAAATTGTAGTTTACAAAATCTCATTCCGTTGTAGGACACAATCCCCATGACAAATATTAAAAAATTTTCAGAAAAGTTATCATAACTATACTTGTGACAATAACCAGTTATATTTTAAATAATAATTGGTTCTAGTTACTGATAACCAATTTTTATAAGTAAATACCTACTTAACATATGTCTTATAATCTTCATGGACCATTTGGTGCTCAAAATTTTCCTTTCATTCCAGGTGAATTGCAGTTGCGTGTTCAGTCTAACTGATACCAAAGAAGATGAGAAAATAAGAGATGAAGAGAAGGCACCATTAGTCATTTGGGCATTGGCCCAGGGCTTTTTAGTGAAGAAAGTGAATAATTCTGGTCTGGAAGTTTTTATCTAGTCAATCAATATGTATCGTTGGTTTCCTAAATTACATATTATTATTGCAAATTTGGAATAAGTTGTGTCGTGATTTCTTGGCATAGTTCTCATTACATTGTCAGCTTTCTTCTGTCGTTTTCTTCTGGGTTCATCTCTGGTACATGGTTAGCCATTCTTACGACTTCTGCACGTAGTTCACATGGAATTGGCAAAGAAAGATCGACAGCCATAAGACCAGACTTTAGAATAAATTATAAATAAATTATTCATACAAAGCTTTTAGCATGAGATTCCAGAACCCACACCTCAATGACAGCATTCATGGAAAAAAATTATACTAGAACCTTGTGAGATTAACATGCAAATTAGTGTGGGGTTAACCCCTTCCCATTCAACTTATTTTCTGAATGCTTGTGCTCCTACCCTCTATTTATTTTTTATGTAGTTCTTTTTAAATGGAATGGTGGGTTTTGCAATGATATTTAGTGGTTTTTAATCAATGTAGAAGAGTGAAATAAAAGAGTTATTATTATTCCATATTGTTCATAAACGAACCCCCTTCCTGTAAGATAATCTGGAGCACAACTATCACTGCTCGTATAAAATCATTTTATTCCTTACAAAGCATAATATTCCAGGAAATATGACTTCTCTATATACATTATTGATGTTGTAACACTGTTAACCTTTCAAAATATTTATGTTGGTCCCCCAAATAATGCTAGAATTATGAAAATTTCATTAAGAGCTACTCTCGTCATTGTGTGATTTCCCATCGTGCATTCATGAGGAGCTTTACATGTCATTTCAGTGGGGCAATTAGCATTTAGCTTTGGAACTGTTGTCATCAATTTCCTTTCTTTGATTACCAACCATGTTTTGTTTAGGAAGAAAACTCCTCAATAAATAAACGTAATGTAGTTATAATATGGAATCAGGAATTATCTAAACTCCGTGAATGACATAGATGTGGCCAAGAAACGGCTAAACACAATTTTAATCCGTATTTGCAACAAATTGCTGTCATAGTTTAACCTAATTTCTTCAATCATTTCCTCTCTTGAGGCTGTGAAGCTAATTCTTTTTGTTAATTCTAAGTTTTGAATACTGCTAATTCTTTCTATAATCCAGTCTTTAAACCTTTCGCATATATGTTGTAGACATCTCTCCCTCCTGCAAAAGGATCACTGCTTCTCAGCTATGTTGCCTTTCCTCACATTGGCTTGCGTTGTTGCTTTTCTTGTTTTAAATCTTTAAAATGCATAACATTAGATGGAGAAAAGACGCTATCAGACTTCTGGACGTTGGTCCAGGACTTGGCAGCCTAGAAAATGAATAATTACTGGTCTGGAAGTTATTATATACTAATTTCATATATCATTGGTTTGCTAAATTACAGTAGAACCTCACTTATGAAACTTTCAGCGGAAAACCAAAAAAAGTTTCATAAGTGAGGAAGTTTCATAGGTGAGGTTTTTCAGTTTTTAGCATGAAATCCTTTTTAAAAGGGCAGGTTTGTTTTCAGGATGCAATTACTCATTTGGAGGCAAGAAATTGAAGCCTAATAATTTTATTTTCTCACAAGCAACACCACTGATGTTGTGTTACTTTAAGAGCAACATAATTTTGCATTCCTGAACAACATTACCCACGATTGAACGTCTAGCATTTCTGGTACTAAGCTGCAAGGCTTTCATACTCGAGAGATTTCGGAATGATGACACTAAAATGTTCACAGAGAAGCCAATTTTTGAAAAAAAGTTGTCTCATTAACAGCAGTTTTCAGGAAATTCATTTTACCACCTATAGGCAAACCCAAGATTGGAGATTGAAGAAATGAAATACGTGAGGAAAGTCATCCAAAATAACCCCGTAATTAGGGAACAAAATTTCACTAATACATAACGAAGGCTTCACACCCTATGGACCCGGGTTAATATCCTGGCAGAGGCAGAAAGCTTTCAGAGATGGCTGTATCCCTGCTTGAGAGTAGTGTCGATGGAACTTCCAGTGCAACACACTGTCTGGCAGATGGGACGTTAAGCCCTGGTTAAGCCTATTGTTACAACCTGGCTAATTCCAACACAGGGTTTATGTACTCCCTCCCTTACCTCGTGGCGAAAATGACCCCAGCTGTCGGTTTCCTCCCTCTAAATACCATGCCATAGATAATATGAAGCACACGGTAGAGGCGTAAATATGGTTGGGGGATGAGGGGATAGATCCCTCTCCAAAGCCTCAGAGAAATAAAAAAAAATGAAATAAAAGTCTAGCTTTGATAAACAGCAACTGCATCTACTTAACCCATTAAATCCCAAGCATGTTAATAACTAAAAAATTCCAAATATTTTGATGAATTAGCAATAAAACAGACTCAAATAAGGCAAATTATCGATTTTTATATTTTTATTGTTTTTAGTTTGCGGTTGGTGAAACGTTGCGTATACGCAACGTTGGGAGTTCCCCGGGTCAAATGAGCCGTTTTGCTTTTTTTCGGAACTCTTTTATTTTTGCAAATAATTCGCTTTTATTGTAACCCAAATATATAATTAACCCAAAATATTGATTAAACTTGGCATTGTTCATGAAATTTAGAGGACCATTCAGTATGTAAATGAATATTGCACATTTGGTAATCACTAAATATCTGGCTGCTACAAACTCGGCATCTTCGTCGTGAATTTTTCCGTCACGAACAATATTGTGGCCAACTTTGTCTTTCCTTACTGTGTTTCGCAAACTATTTATTTCGTTATGCCCAATATTATGGCAAGTTTAGTGACTAAAAGTGTAGTAGCTCAAATCGAAACTTGAAGCTTGCACGTGGTAGAAGTTCCATATTATCAATAACAGACACTTTGTTACTTCCACAAAGTATTTATAAAAATTTATACTATTTGACCGGTTTCGGCTGCTACACCATTATAAAGTACAGAAAATATAAAGAAACCGGTCAAATAACAGGAATTTTTATATCGCGGAAATAAAGTGTCTGCTATTGATAATGAGTAATTGCTCCTTCACTTTCGCCAAAATATGGCATCATCCTCTCGTCAAAAGATAATTTATGAGAAATTGCGTCAAACCGTAGAAATATTTGGTTGAGCTAGCAAAGTATGGACGTATCTTAGAAAACTTATCCCCCTGGTCCAAACTTCTGTTACCAGTCAGGCGCAAGGACATTTTTGGTTCAACAAAACGCTTCTGAGACATCGTTTGACGCACATTGGGAACGCGTCCTTACTCCAGTACATAATATTTTTTGCTAAGGTGTAATAACCAATAAACATCAGAACGGAAGAAATACCACGCTATTGGAATATTTTCTGAGAATTTCACGCACTATGATCACAGGCAATAGTGAACAACTTAGGCTGCAAATGTGAGTTCAGGTTATTTGGAGGGAACGATTGTTCAACAGACAACCACAGATTTAGTAAAAGCAGATGGAACGGAACATCTCCCCTTCTATATACCGTAATACACAGAAGGCCCTTTACCTGAGTAAATAAACCAATATATATTTTTCTTGGAATCCCTGTGCATTCATAGTCACTCATAGTTCTCAAAAAATTTCTTTCGAAATGACCTGCACCCTCATTTGGAGCCTTACCAGCTCATTATCGTCAGCGGCCAGTGGGCATGAATTTCTCAGAAAATACTGCGATAATGTGATCCCTCTTATCTCTACATTCATTTTGCTCACTCGCCAACCCCCGCTGTGCACGGAGACCCATTGGTGCCGGGATATCCCCGCCCAGCCTACCTATGCTTTTTACCCTCCCACTACCTTCCCTTTGGATCCTAGTCAACAACACCACGTAAATACGAATTTGCGAATTTGCTAACCCCCACATACTCACTTGCTTTTTGCATACTTGTCAACTGTGGTTATATTTTCTGGACAACTCTATAGCAAAGTTTTTATGCATCCTTTGCTTAGGTCACACTAAATTTCCACAATAGCACAAGTGAACGCTGATTTACCGTATAAGCGCGTGTAAGAGGCGCACCTTTTTTCCCAGATACTGCAGCCGAAAATGGGGGTGCGCCTCTTACACAAACTTCTTATCTTCCCCCCCTCCCCTTCACCGGTTGCAAGTTCAAGGGGAACTGAGTGGCCTTGGTTTTCAGCGTCAGTCAACTGAAACCCTGGGTCAAAATCAAGCGGCAGGCAGGGGAGTTTCTCCCTTAGTGACGTATTTTTAAAATGCTCCTGTTTGAATTTCTAGCAAGCATCGCGCCGTCACGTCGGTACCCCAGAGGTGAACATTGAAAAGATCGCGCGGGTTGATTCGCTCCGGAGCGCGCGCTAAATTTATTGCCACGAGTGGGCATCCCGCGGCATTTATACTGCATATAGTAATATTGGTGTCAAAACCTGCGGTTGAAAAAATTCGAACGAGTGTGCTCATTGTTGGACTTAATGGTGGATAGAAGAAATCGGAAATGCTTATAAGTGAAGAGCGCTGAAGGAGAGGTCGAGGGGAAGAGGGCTCCCCCCCCTCCGTATTTAAAGCTACAAGCGAAGGAGCAAGGGAAGAACACGTCCGATCTTGCATGTGACGTCGTTGCCTTTAAAGCGAAGGGGCGAAGGCGCAGCAATGTGATATACGCAGTTTGCGTTGCCTGAGTTTCCAGTCCGTCTCGTCTTGTTTGAATGCGCTTATGCTACGCTTGTTTCTTCCGAAATTGTGCTGTTTGGACTATGTTGAATATTAGTAGCCTTATTTTAGCTATAAATGTTTGTGTCAATCAATTAGAGCTCAAAAAACTTAAATGCTGTAAGATATACGTCGCGTTAGGTCTAATTCTTTTTAGAACCTCGTGCGTGTCATACAATTGCTGAAAGATATCGAGATATCTTCGAGCTCAGAAGGTGACTCACGTAGCATTTGACCTCCAGAAACTCGGGGAAATGAACCTGGTAGACCGAAAAAGGTCAGTTGGTGGAATGGGGTAGGGATGAAATACGTTTCCATTGTTCCCCTGTAACTTGATATTTTCCTGTGGAGTCTCGGAAAGGAAAAAAACGGCAGAGGCATTAGCTGATGGAGAGCCGAGTGTAGTTCCGTTAGGCCCCTTGCACACACACCGATTTTGGACGGCTGGTAAAATATTGGCCGATATTTTACCGGCGAAGCGATGCTTGCACACACGCCGGATTTTTACCGGTCAAACGATACGTTGCTAAGTTTTAGAGCCGGCGTCGGCGATCCACAGTGACAATAGCCGGCAGCTAACCGGCATTTTGCCGGTGCCGGCGTGTGGTCGGTACGTGTGCAAGCTCCAATGCTCTCCCATTGTTCACTATTGGAATGTGGATGGCCGATATTTTACCGGCCGTCCAAAATCGGTGCGTGTGCAAGGGGCCTTAAATCTACGACGTGGTTATTATCCTACGGTGCTGAGATTGCCCCGATTGTTGTTCAATCTCTTGGGAAAGCTTATGCCATTTGCCTGTCGTGTTTTGCCTTAAAATTTTCCAAGGCTGCAATTCTATTGCAATACTCCTGCGAGAGCTTTTAAACAAAATTGTTCGTGAGTAGGACAAGCAACGTAGAGCGATGGCGTATGCAAAGAGAGGATCGGAACTCTTTCTACTCCCTCTTATGCCGCCGCAGTTATCAAAATTTCCTCTTTCAAATAGTACTGAAAGAGGACATTTCGATAACTGTCGAAATGCCAGGCATACGTCTGCAACACCGCACGATAGGATAAAAAAAATGTCGCAAAATTTTTTTTCTTTATAGCTTCGATCCTCAAAATAGGGGTGCGCCTCTTACACGTGTGCGCCTCTTACACGTGTGCGCCTCTTACACAAGCTTATACGGTAATCTTGCTCGATAAGTGAAGTTAAAAATATCAAACAGTCACAGCTCGGTGAAAACTCACCACCTGCCAAACATCCTAGTAAAGACCCTTCAAAACTTATATAGATGTACCTATATTTAGGAATAAAATACTGTACAATTGTCTGAAAATAAAGTTTCACCATAAAAAGGTAACATATTCTTGATAAGCCTTTCATTTTTCAGTCCAAAAAGAAATGCTCTACACGACTACCGCTGCGGCGCGCCGTTTCCCTAGATTACCGGGGTCCTCCCAACGTTGCGTGAACGCAACACTTGCTTTATTGTTAAATAATTTGAAAACCACTTAGTCAAATTCACCCAATCTGTTGCAATGGCCTAGAATACAAATGCATCATTGTATTTGCAGAGAGATATAATCATGGAGTGCCTCAGATTTAACATAATATGTAAACTTGATTGTTTCTGGCTTTACTTTGTGAAAATCCATTCTTAATAATAAAACGTTATTGTACTTTTCCACACGTCGTTATATCGTGTGGAAAAGTACAATAACGTTTTATTATAATATGTAAACTTAGAAGATAACCTAAAATAACGACTTACATATAAATGAAAAGGCCATTGTAAAAACAAAAGTTATAAAATTTCTTCCGTGAAAAAATTCATAACATTTTAAAAAGCATTGAACTACGTATGTTAAAAATATTAACTACTGATCAATAACAAATACGGAGAAAAAAAATCGCAAAGTTTGCGTTGCGTTCACGCAACGTTGGGAAGAAATGGGTTAAAGCTAAATTTTAGGTTCCAAAATGATGCAAAACGTTTGTACAGGCATGCCTTTTTCTTAAATTTCATGGGATACCCCGTTGCCTCTGTGGGGGTGAAGCCGCCCCCCCCCCCAGGTACTACCATCACCCCCAAAGCATATTCCTAGTTACGCCTCCGGTACCCGGGATATTTCGTGACTAAGACTTTTCCGGTGCTTAGATCACTTCTTTTAATTGAGCATTTGAAATAATCGCGCAACTGCTGTCAGTGATGAATGAACAAAAATAGATTATGAGCCCGGAAAAAAAATCTCCTCACAATAATGTTTACGCACTAAAAAAGAATTTTCCCATGAAATTTTAACAATAGTAGATTGAATCTACCGGGTATAGCTTCTCTGTCGGCATTCTTCCGCGAATTCAGCGCCGGGAATTTCGTCTCACAAAGCCGTGTAACTAATCTTCACGAAATATTTTTCTTCCGGACACTTTTTGTATTTCGATATAATGGTTATAAGTCATTCCTGAGTCGAAAGGAACTGCCTTCTTTTTCGCGCGTTGAATTTGACTTAAATGATTCCGTTACTACTGACGACGCACAGTGGGCTGAAATCGAAAAAAGCTGGCCAAAAATCATAATATCGACTTTTTAATTTCGAACCGGCAATGGTATATTATCATTTAAGAAGGTCCTGGGCATCTAAAACTGAATTTAATTTTTTGTCAAAATTTTTTGTTTAATTTTTATAGCCTGCCAAAAATCAATAAAAATCTGTAAAATTGTGAGTGCGCGATTTATACGTAAAAGTTTAACGTTTGTTCCCCATGCAATGGAATGTAATTCATAATTCGGAATTTTTGTGCATATGTATTGATAGAACCATTCTTTTAGTTCATTAAGAGTGAACTTTTGTTTTAGTCAATCGATATTTATTAACTTTATGAATTGCTAAAAATATCACTGTTTTTCGCTAATGTTTTACCTAATTTAATAAAAGTAGTTATCGCCGCTTGCCGCACCTAAGATATTTACACCAAGAGTTAGACTGAAGTCTATATTATTAGACGGAAAAGAAAAATCTTGCTCCAACTTGCTCCCCTGCGATTATTTCCTGGTAAAGCAAAATGATGGACGGCCGCCGGCCTCGGTGGCGGCGGGGTAAAGTCCTCGCCTGCCAAACCGAAGGTCGCGGGTTCGAGTCCCGCCTGGGTAAGTTACCCTTATCCAGGGCATGGATGTTTGTGATTGTTAAATGTTATCAGCCCCGATGTAAAGGCCGAACAGTGCTGTTTTCGGTGGTGTATGAAATAAATAAATAAATGATGTCGGGCGGTTGTCGCGCCCCATGACCCGCAATACACGGCGTAGGCACTCGGGAACTTAGATGACATGCGTCGTAGTCCGTTTGAGAGACTGGATTTTCCCTTAATTGTGAGTGCATCGTACTCAACTATTTGTTACTTGCTGTTATCAATGGTTTGACCCTCTTCTGACGGTTATACCCCTGGGTCTTTCCACGGGAGCCGCGTGCGGTTGATAAATACCTAACGGTTCGCGCGCTCTCCAAGCCCTTGGTCCTCGGCGGCTACCCCATTCACCCAGATTTTTTCTTTTACCATGAACATGTGCAAGTGTTTCCACTCTACAAATTGGGTTTTCCCAAAATATGCTGTCTTTGCGATTGGCACGCTCATTTCTAGCCGAGTTCTCAGTATCAGTCTCCCTTCAGTATTCCTTGCTGAAGTTTGTGCCGAAGGACGTTCACAGTTAATTTGCCCAGTTATGGATACAGCATTAGTGGCTCGCCAAGATTTACATAGTGTTATATTGGCAAATAGAAGGGGGACCATCAAGCAGAAGAAATCGTTAGTACCTACTGGAGTTTTTACACTAATACTTTTTTTGGGAGGAGATGAGAAATTAAAAACTTTGCTTGCGGGCTTCATTCAAAGTGTTTTTTCATCAATTTTCGAAAGTAAGATACGTGCACCAGAGTTAATAGTAGATTTCTGAAGTTGAATCATATATGGTTAAAACAGTCAATGACACTTCCTGACGCTGTGCTAAACTATCTCCTATTTTCGTATCCTTCGGGTGTATGCCAAAGTTTACGGATAAATGATAATATGTACTACACGCATATACAACTGCGCAAGCTTTTCATTCGTCGTTGCCATAGTCCATAAATTGTAATTATTTCGTAGTAATTTGCCATTGTTTTAGGCTTAACTGAGAGCACTCCTCATGGAATACCGTCACTGCATTTCGACAGTGCAAGTGAGAGGTCTAAACGTAGAAAAAAATAAAACTGAAAAGTCCTACTTCACTGGAGGAATTAAGTGTAGTAACTTCCATGGAATTCGCGAAAAACACACCATGAAAATTTCTAGAATTGCCACAAACTATGGCCTATTCCATAAGCTTCTGATTACGTCAGATCCTTCCACTTCTTTTTCCGCGGGGGTTCCCCGTAAAGTAAAAATTTTACCAGAGTAGGTGAAAAATCTTCTGGTGAAGAGCGAGAATATTTGAGAATATGAGGAGTCTTTATCCTCTAACTCAGAATAGAATTTAATGTGGCACACCCTTGTTTTGAGAAATTTGCAATAAAAATATTTGTTAATGGTATTCATTTTTATTATCACTCTTCAATGACCAAAATTTCAGGTTTAAAAGACTCGATAACAATTTTCAATCATCATATACCTTATGAGAACCTACTAGGTAGCTTAAACATAGTTTCATATGGAAGAAATTCTGAATTTCCCTTGATATTCCCAAATCATAATTTCGACTTGCCCCTGGTAACTATGGTTCCCGCGTAACTTTCCCCAATTTTTAAAATTTTATTGCCCTCATAAACACTGTTATGGACTAAATCATCGTAAATAAGATTCATTGTGTCTATACAATACCCAATTCGCAAAAAATTTCATTCATTTAGCAATACTTAAGGCTACAGTGAATTTTGGCCAGCTTTTTTCGATTTCAGCCCACGCGAGTTATTCTCCGAGGGCATTCGTACTAACTCTCGTTCAGTTAAGAAATAAACGCTTGCCACCAGGCAGACTCAAGCTAATAGCCACTCAAGGTCAAACTAGCAAACTTTCATTTTAACCCACAGATACAAGTTGGGTCAGTTTTGATTTGCGCGCCGCGTAAGCAACTTTCCCCGGCTCAATTCGTCCCGCGGATGAGGGATTAGCCCCGCGGAATGAGACCACGCACGCTGTTTTTACCATCGTGTTGAATCGCCATCGACTTACGCCCATTCTGCAAATACGATAATCTTTTTTGGATGACCTTGGAAGCTAAAATTTTGGTACGCGAGGATTTTTAACGGCTCATTCTGGTGTTATTTCGCTGGGGCGACGTAAAACATAACCTTGGAAAATTCTTGACAATCTTCCGTTAGAGATAGATATTCCGGATTAACGATCATCTACTGCAGTTAAAACTAGTATCTAATAAACAGCCTCGCTCATTATTAAAACTTATTATTCTTCGTTGACATATCTATGTAATGAGCACGTTCTACCCCCGCTCCTGTGACTAAAATCGGCGCGCGTACCGCAATTTTCTCGTAGAGCAGTTATCGGAAAATTCGGATAAGTTAGGTATTTTATCTCATTGGCCTGGAAAAATGCTTTTCGTAACCGAGTTCGTCGTATAAGTGAAAAGTTTCATAACTGAGGTTGGAAATACATGGGTTCATATGGGGTTATTCACCGGACCAAAAAAAATGGGCGTATAAGTGAGGGCATCGTATAACTGAGGGTCGTATAACCGAGGTTCTAATGTATTATTTTTACTATTGAAAAATTTTAAGTATGTTGTGTTGTGGTTTTTAGCCCAGTTCTGATTACATTATGTATCAGCTTTCTAGTGCAATTTTCCTCTGGGTCCTTACATTCACGATCATGTTTTTCAATCTGTCGCCTTTTTCTTGAGGTATTTACAATGGAATGTTGATGGCCTTAATCCTTCTTGAGGAAATATTGATGACCTCATTCAGCATTGTTCCTCGGCTACTTCTTGTGGTTGATTGATGTTTACACTAATACGTGAGATCCCTCCCCTCAATGATAGTTTATCAGAGATAGATAGACAGAGAAATATTACCCAGAATTCCAGGACACATACATAGATCTGAGGAGATCCTGAGGGGATATTTGGTCTTGTTCTCGATATTTGAGCAAGAATTCCAAGTTTTCCACTTGTATGGGTCCTCTTCTTCCCTATCAATGTGAGGGTGGCCTGCTAGCATTTTTAATGATATTTGCTTTTTTTTCAAGCCAATAAATTAAACAAATACTGCGTGTTTTCAGCTAGTCATACCATGTATGCAGGCATAGTTAAATAACACAAGAGCAATGTAAATGCAGTATGATAGATTATATGTTCATCTGCTATATTGCATGTGATTTTAATTACAGTAAAACCTCTTTTCATCGTAAACCTCCATACTTCATACCACCCCTACCACCCCCTGTCTGATTTACATGTAAATTTATAGGCAAACCTCTTTGTGTTGAACCTCTTTATCTTGTGAAACTTCCACTTATCATACCAAGGAGATATCCCTGAGATGGCCAAACTACCTCCGCAAATCGCACCGAGACAACTAGAGACCATTAATGCAGCTGCGATTACGTTCACGGAATGACATTTTAAGCGATAAATGTTTCACCCGCATTTTTTTCTTAAGGCCGGGTTACACCATACATTAACACGTACGGGTTAATGTCTAAATGTATAGGTTTCTATTCTGTGGCGCGGCGACGGGAAGGGGGATGGGAAATTTTTTCATAACGGCCGACGTTTCCAGCTCCGACTGGGGGGCTCACCCTCAGGGCGGTAGGTACTGTCGTCCGGCGGACACAGCTGGTTTCCCTAAATTTCTAGAAATGCTCACCTACAGCATACTTGGAATCTATGTGCGTGGGAGTGCTGGGGCGTGTTCGGGAGCATGGCGGGGGGTGACAGGGGGGAGGGGTTTGGAGCCCTGTCACTCAGGATGCGTGCGCCCGCTGAATACGGCTAGCCCCCCAAACAACACCCTTCCACGATGGACAAACAGGTGCAAAAATGGGTGCTGCCTCCGGTGGGGGGATATCTATGAGGGGGGAGGGTGGATATGGAAGGGCTGGAATGGAGATGAGGAATGGAATGAGAGAGAGAGAAAACATTTCTACATAATCCCCCTCTCGTGAGATCACGAGAAACCTTCGCGGCGGCGTCTCCAAAACCCATTCTCATGCCCAACGCGGTGTCCAGAGGAGAGCGAGGGGCGGGGGTTAATCAAAGCGCCCTCCGCTCACCCGTGGTGCCGGGCAGTGTCTTGGTGTTGGTGGTGCGGAGACGAGACTCATTTGGTGCAGAATTTCTGAAATTCGCATCGTAATCATTCGCATTTCTGAAATTAAGTGTTCCGAATCTTGACTGTTTGGAGGGAATGAGGCATTCAAAAGGACGGACTCCACGGAAACCTCCGCCGTCTATTTCAAATCTATCTTTCAAATAAAATGATCAGAAAAAGTTAGGAAATTCATCTCCTGAACTATTCTTCTGGATTTTCGCGTTGCTTCCCGATTCTTTGACGCATGCATGTTCGCTGTGTTGATATTCCAAACCCTAACTCATCTGCCACTTGAAAGGAGTTCTCGGAAAGACTTATGAATTTAAGTTCGGTATCGAGTCAAATATCAGTCATATTTAAAGAATGCCAGTGGCGTAAATAGACCTTAATTGATATTGTTTTATTTCTTACCTTATGTGTGTAGAATTGGTTGTATTACTACAGTTATTATTATTTATATTGTGAGTATTTTTGCGAGTCTCTGAACACTTAGAAAGGAAAGCACAAAAAATAATTAAATTATTCAATGTTTCCAATAATATTTGGCATTTACTGAGAAAATATATATTTTTTAAATACAGCTTCTCTAATATAAAGATCAAAATAAATGAAAATTTCAAAAATGTATCCTAATATTTTTCCTGTTATTTTTTACTCCACCCAAGCTTTTAATTGGCTAGCTGATTTATATGGGCGAAACAAATTGTTACAAATTATTCTTAAAGAAAATAGTTTGAGATAGTTAATTCAGGCTTAATTTTTTTTGTTAAACGGCGCAATTTTGATTGCGCCTTCACACGTACGTCAGACTGCGCAATTCCGTGTACCGTGTAAAACGGCCTTTACATTTCCTTCTTCCGGAGGGACCTCTTTGACTCTCGGAGACATTCTACCTCTGAGCATATTTCAAACACACCCCCCTCCCAACTGGCTATAACATTGCGTCTCGCCTTAAAACAGATGTGTCCTTCCTTATCGAGTCGAGAGGGTGGTGCACTTCACACGCGTCATTCAGACCGTCGACATATGCCGGACGGCGAGTCCATCGCCTGAACGATCGCCGAGTGCTTTGTTCCTGTTATTATTATTATCGTTCGATAACTCGTGTCGGTGGTGAAATAAGTGACTCTTATTTTTAATGATTAGTTCATGTAAACCCTTATCGAATGAGCAACCAGAATTAACGCTCAGGAAGTCTTCTACGCGTCGCGTGTATTCTATCCACTGTAATATGTGTCGACGATCGTCTTCATACTAGTAGTGTTAGTGTCGCCCTTATTCTCAGTTGATCTGCACCCACGCCTTTAGTGTAATTCTTTATGTCGTGGTTGCGTGTTCCTAAGCGTGCTAACGTGTTCGCTGATTACTCTTTGAAGTGTCCCTCACGATGAAACCTTGTGTGACCCCTTCTACCCCTGCCCGAGGATTATCTCCATCGGACATCTCCAGCCACCGGAGGAAGGAATGACCCTGATTTAGGCTTCAAGTTAATTAAGGTAGGACTTCAATATTATTCAGGGTATTTTTGTCATTTTGCTGCTGTGAAGGATAGTTTATACCTACTATTACTAGCATCATGTTCTTACCAACTTCTGCGCCCTGTTGAAACTTGAATGTATTCTTTCGCTTCGCTCGCATTTTAATTGGTTTGTTATAACTTCCGTAGTGCTGCAATGATTCTCAAAAACTTTTAGTGGCGCAGCTCGACTTGGAATCGCGGTTAGTTACAAGAAATGGAATGTCTCTTGGAAGTGTACATTATTTAGGAAAATATAAATATATATAATCATAGACATGCAAGGCTTTAAAATTTATGTAAAATCTATTTCTCGATTGATGCACGGTCAGTAGTAATCAAAAACCAATTCCATTTCATTAAATAAGAATGCTTTCCTTTAGATTAACCAGTTTTATTAGAGAAAGAAATGAATTAATTTGAATGTGAGGAAAAATTTCCTCAATCTCACTGAATAATGTCCAGTGAGCCTGCATTTTTGCCTTATTTCTACACTGAATTTTATTTTTTTCTATGCCTATTTCTGTAAGTCATTCTCAAGATGGCTGGATGCGTAATGCTATTGTAATGCGTGC
Source organism: Ischnura elegans (assembly GCF_921293095.1). Classification (NCBI taxonomy): domain Eukaryota; kingdom Metazoa; phylum Arthropoda; class Insecta; order Odonata; family Coenagrionidae; genus Ischnura; species Ischnura elegans. Next base: position 1,048,913 of record NC_060259.1, on the reverse strand, counting down.
GGGTTCTTGCCCTTTGTGTCGGGAAGCGAATAATCACACACAAGTATTTTAAGTTTTTACCCAAAGTTTATTTCCATTCAAAAACCCAGTTTCCAAATCAATTCAAGCAAAAGGCATGAGGTATTAATGAATTTGTGCGTCCAGAATAACCAACAGTTAAGATTTTACCAATGTCTCGGGAATGAGAAGAGCTGCTGGTGATGACACGTGTGGATAGCGAGGCGCTTCGGTCGCACGGGCCATAAGGCCCGTGCTTCGACTCCAATGGACGGCTACATTACTGACTGCCCTGTGTGTCCCTGAGTCCCGGAGTGCCTGAGTGCGTGAGTGACAATAGCATCTCCACCGTGCCATTATATAGGGAAGTGGAACCAGGATGTTTTCGTCCAAGAGGAAGGGGAAAGGAAGGGTAGGAGGAAGGTTAGGCGTTCTAGAAAGTGAAAAGGTGCAAATCCCGAGGCATAGTTTGTCATAGCTGGCTATTCTGAGACGTCACACAACAACATATGTATGCATATTTTGGAAATGGAAATCTTCCATTTCCGGGTCACTACATTTTTACTTCAATAGGGGGGATCGGGCTGTTTATAAGCATTCTATCGCTCAGAAATAAGTGCGTAAACTTGTGATTATCGTGATAAGGTTTCATTCGACTTGAAAATAATTGAAATGACTTATGATTCCACCGGGGTGTTAGTTGGGTGAAGCGTTCTAAAGATTCCAATTGCGTTATAATTGGCTGAATACCGACGTTTCGGTATCTGGCTCTGCTGTCGTTATCACTCATTCTCTGATTACCGGCGTTCGTAATGTTGCCACCTGGTGACGTTTCATTTGGTTGATAATTCCTCTGTCAATGTAGTCCTAGCCAATTTTTCCCATTCCTCTGAGCATCGTATTTTATTCTGCATGACCAAATGTCTATTTCTAGTCTATTCTTTAGTCTTAAGTGGTATACCCAGACGGCACAGAACCCTCCGTATCTAATTCGTATGTACATAGTACCCATTGACTAAGGGGATACTATGCCGCTCCGTCGCTTTTCATCAATGGATAATTTCCATTCGCGGCCTGTCGACGAAGCGCGTACGCAGCATGTGAATGTCCGCTACTAAGCACGTACGATTGGATACGAAGCGCGCAGGAACACGGCACTCAGGCTAATCTCAATCGATTAGGTCTAAAATAGATATATCGTAACTCGCACGATCGAAAAATGTATCGAACGCAACACAATCGATAGCTACCGACCGTAGCGAGAACCTTGATACGAATCATTATGAATTGTAAGTTCTCAATAGGTAAATAACACCATATCATCAATTCTAATTACCATGAAAGACCCACGACCGACAAAGTTTTTGTCGGTTGTGAGTTTTTCATGGTAATTAGAATTCATGATATAGTATTATTTACCCATTGAGAACTTACAAAACTTATTCGGCCACTTAAATAACTGCGAAAAATGAGAATCTCAAGGCTAATTCACGCATCTCCAGCATCCAGCATTCTTAAGTGGCTCGTACTTACTTGTAAACCTTGAGATGTTAATAAGAGTAAATTCTTATTAATTTTGACACTAAATAAGACATCACATAGCCCACGAGCATTAAAAAGCTTACCCTAAAGCCTGACGAAATAAAATTTTTAAATAAAAATTGCCGATGAAACAGGATTGCTGACACATCTGCTATTAGTATGATCGAATTCATTAAAATGCAAGCAAAAATTAACGTATAGTTCAGTCTCAGCTACTAAAACTTACCCATATCAGGCGCTAAAGTATTTGAAAAATTATTTGGGATGAGTAAAAGTCTCTAGGTCACTGCAGTAAATGTATCAACCTATTAAAAATATGAAAGTCCTGCCAAATCACCAGCATAAACACTTGTAAAATAAAACATGGTATCTCTTAGATCACACCTCCGATTTTATACTTACTTTGCATGAAGTCACCACCACAAGAAATTTTAAAGAGGCAGGAAAGAAAAAACCCACAGAAATACAATACATATATTATGTATTTTCTATTGTCAACCACAATAATATTTCCAATTTTCTCTTCTATCCCACATCTAATTTAGCGAAACAATTACTCTTATTCTCTTTCGAATAGAAAATTATTTAAAAGAGGACTGGCCGATACATAAAAACTATCTTCAATACTTTCTCCGATGAACGTCCACTATCACAGCATCAACTTGCACAAATCAAATCCACATCCACAAATATGTCACTTCTGCCACAATGGCTGTCTTCTTGGCGACAGGTAACAGTGAAGCAATGGTACCTTCCTCCAATCTGGGCACCTTCAATTCAGCAAGACTTTTCTCCTCGTCTTGTCGTCCAAGGCCACAGATTATTTTCTGATATCACAAGGTGCGATGTGAAGCTCACACACCTAAAATTAATAAATAATAAAATACCATGTAACTTATTAGGTCAAATCATTTCCAATTTTTGGTATTTCTGCATGAGAAATCAAATTACTAGGCTCGTAAATACAGTAAATATTTGTATGCCTGATATTTTTATTGTTTTAAACTATAGCATAAGATAATTTGAAATGATGAAATCCGACGTGTAATACAACATAGGGCAAGCTAAGAAGCAATATTTGATCCTATAAACTTGGCAGCTTATTCCTAGTTTCTCCTTTAACCACACGTTCACCGAATGAATTAATACAAAAAAGACAACTAAAATGCAAGAATTTTCAAAAGAATTGCTGCTACAATATTTTGAATCACCATTTTTAGTACTGAATAGTACTATAGTACTTCAGTACTGAATAGTTCGGGATGTTGATGCATCAACATCCCGAAGCCACTTCTAACTTAAAATTACATCCAAATAATTACAGCGATAAAGAGTACATACCTCACAGTTTTTCGTAGGGGTGAAATGTTTTCTTCTGATCGCCCAAATGCACTTCTTCTTCAACTCAGGATCTTTTGGAAAGCTAAAAACTTGAACCATGTCCCGGAATTTCCATTACATCCCGACAATACACACACGAAAGGCATTTTTAACAAAAATATCTCACAAACACGTTTCTGAAGCCCAGTGAATGAAATTAAAGAATAAGGGAAACTTCACCATTACCATACACTCTATTTTTCACAAACTTAACCACAAAAACCCCTGAAATGTGGTGATACGTGACGTAAACGAAGCGATCTCCAACGTCTGGTGCCAGCTTGTGAAGGCATGTGATCTTTCTAGGAGGATATGGCACGATGGCACCACCCGCGAAAGAAAATAGTCCCAGACCGAATACAGTTTTATCGATGAAATACAATTTTATCGATGCATATGAATTTGCCAGTCCTCTTGCATCTTTTTTCGTCATTAAAGGAAATAAAGAAACAAAACCTTTTTAGTAACTTCCTAAGCGCGATTTTTGTATCTTGATGGTCCACCCTCGTATTCAGGTACGAAAACTTCCTGTGCCGTCTGGGTATTTTTGATAAAGAAAATAGTTGTCGGCTGTAAAGGGCCTGAAGAAAATATTGGCGCTAATTTCTCTCTACCGTGTAGGCATTTATTGTATTTTATTTTTATTTTAAAGGAAGAGAACCACATACAGCATACAGATGCCATATTATAGTGGCCATGTAACAAATAAGAGGACGAAGACGCAATATAACAAGTATGAAACAATAATTACATTAAAAAAGAAAAAGGACAACAAGAAACTGCAGTGACAGATAGGATACGGAAAGGCTTGCGAAGGATTTCAATGGAAGTGCTAAGGGGTGGATGTGTGGAGGGAGAGAGTTCAGCACAGAATTAATGCGGTAGAAAAACGAACGTTTAGTGAGTTAAAGTCTAGGAATGGGCATGTGGATTAAGGGATGAGAACGGGTAGGGCGGGGTGGAACTTTAAAATTGATAAAAGAGAGCAATTCAGGGCAGAATTGAGAATGTTATAAATGAGTTTTAAATAAGCTGTGAGCCTATGGATAGGTAGTGAGAATAGGGATGAAGAGGTAGGAGAGAATAGCATTAGTGGACATGTTGCGTGAATGCGGTAATCTGTTTTTTACTATTTTGACAAGGAAATTGCTGACACAGTCCAGGGATGAGAGGTTGGTTTGTGGAGAGATAGACCAGATGGGACAATATTAGGTGAGAGTATGAAGAATGATAGAGGAAATAAAGGTCGAAGTGCTTGGGGGTCCTTAATTTCAGTGAAACGGTACAGGAGTACACTTTATCGTGAGTGATAATGCCAAGGTCCTTATATGTTGGCACACGTTCCACGGAGTGATAAAAAATACTGCAGTTAAATTGATTGAGATTGTGCTCTTCTTAATCGCATAGGGAAATATACATCACCGATTTGATTCACATTTTGAGACACATGAGGCTATGGGGCTTATTACATAAGTCATAACTCCGGAGCTATGGAGGTATAAGAGTTATGATGGCTGCCAAACTCAATTTGCGATTACAGTAGTCAAAATAACTCCGATAGGAGTTGCGAACTGGAGCTCTCTGGGGGCTGGAATAACGCAGGCTTCAGATCCGTCCTTATGATAACTCCAGCCCGATTTCCTTCGCTTCTCAACTGTCATTTGTTGATGTCTGCCGTCGGAAGGTCGGAATCTGAAGGATTTGGCAATGGATGGACCAATAAACATATATTGGGGAAGTATGATGAAGGTGTTTGCGGAGTATATAAGAAGAAGGAGGCATCTGACATTAGAAAGGAGACGAATAAGGGGTTCCCACAATCCGATCGAATTAGATGAGGACATTTTCGAATGTTTTTCAGAGTGTCAAAAAACATTTTTCAATATCTCTGCCGGTCTCTGGGACCCATACTAAGGAAACGCAGAATATCTGGACTAAGCGTGGAAAAACATAAATATTATTAAAGAATTTTCATTATATCACTATGGGCGTGTGTAATGTTGAATCTTCTTATTCTGCGTCTGAGATGTACTGCGTTTCCTTAGTGTGGGTCCCAGAGACCGGCAGAGATATTGAAAAATGTTTTTCGACACTCTGAAAAACATTCGAAAATGGTCTTCATCTAATTCGATCGGATTGTGGGAACCCCTTATTCGTCTCCTTTCTAATGTCAGATGCCTCCTTCTTCTTATATACTCCGCAAACACCTTCATCATACTTCCCCAATATATGTTTATTGGTCCATCCATTGCCAAATCCTTCAGATTCCGACCTTCCGACGGCAGACATCAACAAATGACAGTTGAGAAACGAAGGTAATCGGGCTGGAGTTATCATAAGGCATTTTTATTTTCATTATTGGTGTTAAATATATGTGTCGGTGTGTGTGCAAATATGTTCGTTCTGTGTAGGCATCTGTCAATCTCAGTAGCACATTTTTGTTAATTGTGGATAAAAGATTAAGGTTTGTCACCCCACATTTTATTTATTGTTGCCTCCCCGTTTATCCCTTCCCTTATGAAAAAATTGTTTAAACCTGTTTCAAATTTTTATACATTGCCATGGCAATGTATAAAATTGTATAAAATTTTGAAACAGGTTTATACAATTTTTTCATAGGGGTTGGAATCTCAGAGTACTCTGAGGTTGGAATACGGCAAGGGCAAAGCTTCTGTGGTCACTCATAAAATTAGTGAGTACCACGCATTGCTTCCTGCTCATTTTCTCCGACCTTTGCCGGTATCTAAAATTGTATTCACTGCCATAATAGCAACATGGGCAGAGAATAGGTTTGCATTCGACGATAAATGAATGACTGTATACAATGGATGACATATAACTGTATATGAATAAGCTTTAAAGTATAAACATTTCAACAATGTAGTTTATATTAATTATTTCACGTTAACTTACGAAATATAAGTTTGGGACTCCATTCCGAAATTCACGTTTAACCCGTCTGCTCAGAAACATTTATTATCGGATACCTAGCTCCTATTGGTTGACTCATTTCTGGAGATTTGCTTTCCGAATTTTCCAGAGCCACTGTAGCTCCGCATTCTTTCGGAGACTTCTCGTAACTCCTGCCGTTACGTAATAGGGTTGGAGCTACAAATCAAAACAAATCTGAGCGGAGTTACAGATAGCTCTAGCTCCGAGTCAAAGTTACGTAATAGGCCCCTATGACAAGTAGCACAAAATTGTTACATCAGTAAAAATTTGTCGGGGGAATATTGGTGATAGCAACTCGCGCAGTCATTTCAGTTTGAAAATACGCATGCCCTTACGCATGGAGGAATTGCCAACCCATGATCTGCATGGACAAATGTCTTTGTCGAGCTCAGAGGAATGACCTGCAGAAGTGGATTTCGGAATCTCTCTGCAGTTTGGTTTGGTCGGGGGAAACATTTCGCTCGAACCTTTGAAGGCGGGATATGTTTCGGGGGTTGAAGTGGTCTTGTATGCAGAGGGATGATGTTTTGAATGCTTCTCTCTTTATTTCTTTTCCACCCGGTCCACTGTCTCTTCTCTCATCGGTCGGATTGCGGTGTGAGAAAGGGTCAGAGGTGCGAGAGTCCTTCGTCTCTTTGTTCGCGTGGGCTACATTGGGCCCAGACAAAACTACCCTCTTCCTTTTGAAAGGGAAAAGTTATGATAACGGAAGGAAAAACATTCATGGAGAAGAAAAAAGATGTTTTCATATGGAATTGTTTGTGGTTGCGAAGGGATTTCGCTCTCAATAGTTCCCACGAACCAAACACACCTTTTCAATGGATTGAGGTTTTTGGAGAGGGTGTGGGTGCATGAAAGGGGAGCCAAGTAAAAAAGCCTGTTAAATGATTCGGCCATCATAGTGGCCCAGCGTATTTATAGTGTGTGTCTCGTAATAGTGTGTTTGCAATAAATCTTCATTTTTTGTAATCCTAGGCTGCCGAAGCATTCTGGGGGTACGATGCATTAAAAATTTCATCGATAAAGTGGGTGATTTATATCTTTGATCTAGGATTGATTAATAATATCTCAGTTGTTTATACTACTCATCCAACTAACGTTTTAGCAAATGTGGTGCAAAATGATTGTTTAGGTGCAATTATTTAAAATATTGAGTTTCCGAGGTCATATTTTTCGTCGTAGTCTCTGTAAATGAGATTCACTTGAGGTAAAAAAATATGGTAAATACATGCTTTCGCCTGTTAAAGGCAAGAAGGTCAGTCACCTGACGATGTAACCAAGTTACGGGACCCGGGTCGTGCCCATAATTAATTAATAGTGAACCTGATACGCTGTATCGAAACCGGTCGCAATATATTTTATTTTGTGAAACAGCTAAGTGTTTTCTTAACCTTTGTGCATCATGAAGGAGTTTCACCATGTTACGCCAACCACCATCGCATTTAACCTAACACAGTTTTATTGATTTATTTCCAATATGGAGAGGTTTCAAAAAGTAAAACCTTAAGTTATCAGTTATACAATAAAATTATTTAGGCACCTTAAAGTGCAGATCAAATTAAATAGCATGCAAGTCTAGTAAGTATTTTATTTTTATTTTGACTTAATTTCTATTTTACTGTTGTCGTTATCTTGTACCTATTTGGTGAAGTAGTGTAGTTTGTGATTTTTATAGTCATGTTACCTCAATTTGTCAAAACTGGCAAATAAAATAACGATAAGCATTGATTGTTTCACAATTTGATCACTTTTAGCTGAGGAATTACACATTTTAACCATACTATAACCGGTTAGCTTGTGGTGTGTTTTAAATCTGCAGGATAAATAATTGTAATTATTTGTATGAGGCTAACTCTTTATTAGTGATATATACTTTTTAGTCTTGACAATCGAACCCGACTGAGTCTTTGAAACAGAAACATATCACCTCTTTCAACATACCTCCATTGAAAATTTGAGTTTCCATTCCATGAAAATTTCATTGCCCACCATTGTGTCCAAACTTTGCTATCACCTTATCTAATTCTCTCCTTTTCAATTTATTTCCTGGTAAACGTCAGCACCTTGATGACAGGTAGACTCCTCCTTCGCAATGAAATATCTTCAGAGTGAGATAAGTAATGAAAAATAGTCCATTGTTTCCAACGCTTAATCGCAGTTTATTGTTGACACATGAAAGTTCTAACTAATGCATTGATAACAAATAACTTTCTTAATGGCTCAAAATCATCCTCCGAGTGAAATATTCCGCTGCACCAGGAATCGAACCGTGGGCGTTTGGATCTCCAAAAGATCAATGTGATTTTTTTCCGTGGCAGCTTATGCGTACTTCACTACTGTGTACGCGACAGAGTTGCGCGTTCGTCCCTTGTCGATCAATCGTCTCGACCCAAAGTCGTTCCCATTCCAATACGAGCAATTTGCCGCGCGGAACTGGTGTCTGTGATTCCAACACTGGCGATGTTTTATATTCCAGGAACGGTCCCCGAATTTCACTGATTCCCTCCTGTTTATTTTTCTATCATTTGCCCTCAGGGTTTATTCCGGCCGCCGAACCGGCCGCTATTTTTTCATTCTTATTCAATGCGGAACGAATTCAAAGTGTTTTAGCTGTAGTACGACTGAATCATCGCTGTGGAGAACACGAACTGGAATAACCATCGTGAAAGATTTGGATTCGACGTCGGTCAACATTAGCCTTGACCCCTAAAGAATTGTGGATTCTCCACGATTAGAAATGTGTTTATCACCTCATGTCTTTGAAATATGCAAATGCGGTGCTTATCAGTATATATGCGGTATGCTCGTCCATAATGTTTTTTTCCCAAGGAGCGGTTTGTACTGGTTATTGTTAGTTCAATAAACCAGAGTAATCGATAATATTTTCATGAAAAGTGGTACTCACTTCGTCATTAGGAGTGTGGTTACTACCCTACAACTATTTCCAGAAAGGCCACTGTGAAGTGAGTTCCTTTCCACATCATTTTACTCTCAATTGTTTTCATGGAGGTAATATTACGTGATTCAGTAATTTCTATACTTATGCATTAGGAGTTTATTGGTTTACTCCCATGAGGTAGACTATTGCAAAGAATTTCAGCAATTCTTCTTCAAAAGGCGAGCGTTACTTCGATAAATCTTCCTAAAAATGGTGATAAATGTAGAGCATACGTCTGCTTTTGTATTTTTATTTCCTCCAGTATTGTGAGTTCAGAGCTTTTCTCCAGCAAGGTTGTGGCGCTTTCCCCGATTCAGAGGCTTAAACAAGCGGTGACCTCCCTGTCTAGGCAGCGATGATCTCAGCTGATCGATTCTCTCAGAATCAATGACAGGTTAATCAGCCAAGTCTTGAGTCTGATAGAACGGTTGATCCAGTATCTGTGCCTGAGATACACTTGGGTCGACAGCTGTCTGTTCAGTTTACAAAGAAATAGTCAACCAGTTTAGTGACTGTCGATTTTTTCGAAAGAAAATATATTTCAAGAGTAGCTGCGGAGTGTCGTAGTAATATTACGACGCAGAAGTGATAACATTTTTACCTTTTGGGGAGGTAATGGATCATGGATGGAGAGAAACCCGGCGTTGGAACTTGCCTGGCATTAAGGAAAGGTGCCGAGGGGTAGAGCGGTCCCAAACGGCGGACAGAGTGTTGTAATTAAAAGTGCCCTCCACACAGGTCACAGGCGAGGGCTAAAGGTCAGAAGATTAAAGAATTTAATTAAAATAACCTGTTCCGTATGACTCTAGGTTGCAAAATTCAGTACATAAAATAAAAAAAACTATCTGGGAATTCTCTCCTGACAACATTTCCAGCGAAGGTACCTAATTTTAATTTTTATTGAATGAGCGGAAAATAACATAAAAATAGTCAACACAAATTTGAAATATGCATGACTTAACCGTGCAAACGTAAAAATAAATCCAAATTCTATGTTTATTTCTGTAAAAATATCAAAAGTGAATCAGGTCGGATTTAGTTTAGAAGTTTAGGAATCGTATGATATCTATTTCAATTTCGGGATATGAACCCTTGCCCTCGAAGTATAGCAAGCTAACATATTGTCTATCACACTAACTCTATTAATGCTTGAATTATGTAAAGCAGCTATGGTATCTCATTTATGATTTCATCTTAAAAATACCGCATTGGATAAACTAGGTCTTAAGTACTGTTAGTCCTCTCGGGGTCGATCGGGCAAATTTGGCAGGGATTTGGGAAAGGAAAGTCCAGAGATATTGGAAAAGTACCGTTTATTCCTCGTTACATTGCATTTCCATCGTGACCGCCCACCCGAGTTCCCCTCTGCTCCTTTTTCACCTTGCTTTTATCCCCAGTCAGCCGTTTGTCGTAATTCGGCAAACGGCGCACAGTGGGCTAGAATCGAAAAAAGCTGGCCAAACCTCAAAATCGATTTGTTTGAGCTAGGAAGTTGAAACTTCGCATACACATTCTCAAATAAATTGTGCATAACTACCCAGATTATTTTGGTCCTGTGTTTTCACTTTAACAATATATGTGCGGTCAAAGTTGAGCAAATTTAGCGAAAAACGACCACCCTCGATTTTTTCTGAAAATTACCGACTTTATCCTCGTGCAGTGGTTTTATAAATAGTTTTATCGACAAAACTGTTATACCATCTTAATTGACACTTCTTATTCTTTCATTTGAAGGGTTTTTAAATATTTTGTTTCATCAATAACCATAGATACATAGCAAAATGGCGGAGCCTGTTTTCAACCCATTTTTTACATAAACGTAGAAAAAAAGTAGACATTGTCACCGGCTTACACTATGTAACTTATATCATGTCGTTCTTTGAAGCTTCTATATTGTGAATCTAAAGTCAAACCTTGCACCAATTTGCAACCCCGAATTTTAAATCGTTTTTTCGAACGCACGGACGACTCCGGTTCTGGCCGGCGGCGGCGGAGAGTACGGCGACGCGGCAAGCGGGAGGATGCAATACGGTCTCATTCACTTTTACGTGTGGATAACAGATATATTAGTGACAGAAAATAATCACCAGAAAGTAAAATTAATAAATATTGCAACGAATGACTCTCATTATGCGATCGCTGGGCACTGCAAGAGGTGCACTGAAAGGTTTCTTTCTTTGAGTGCATTCCATGGAGAATGGACTTAAATCGCGTGCTTAAAGTGGAGAAACGGACTCTTTTATTAACAAACAAGCTCAATTTCAAGGCAAGAGCCCTCGATGATCCATGGCCTCCTCTTTCTAACCTGCCATACATATTTTAAGGCCTTCTGACAACAGTCGTTTTATAGTATTGTTGTAGTGTACCGATCCCTTCGAACTTGTTTTTGGTTTGGACGCCTGCTAGCTTTAAAAGTTTCGGAAGGCATATTACTCACATCGAATAATGTATTCGTTCTAAGAAATACAGTTCATTTTGAACTATGCCTTATGCTCAATTTAAAGTATTGATTTAAATCTCTTACCTATATATCAACGTCATTATTCTTAATAAACTGCGCTGCTGACAAAATGGTTATTTTTCAGAAATATTTTACCATACAGACATAACATAAACAAAAGCAACACAATTTACACTTTTCCCAATTAACATTCTGCAATTAGCACTGTCAGCAATAAAAGGTTACTGTTTTTCATTCACTATCTGACGAGTTTTTATCACTTTCACTGTCTGAGCTAAAGCATTGTTTTCCTTTTTCAAAAACAGATCCATTACATTTTTCGGCACGGTATGTGTTTCCTCCAGTTTAATTGGCGTAATTTTTGTCATTATCAGTTATTACATCAGGAGTTGTCTTCGGAATAAATCCCTATTTGTGGTCACTCGTGCCATTTTTCTAGTCAACCGTTCACGGAACTTTCTCACGTCCTTATACCGTGCCTATATTGCTTCCCCTGACAGTTGTCGCAATTAAGAATGGACTCTGTTGCAATGTCAGCTCCTTGAATGAAGACCTTATGTACGTTTGTTGGCATACCATAATTGTATTTAAAGCGTCAGTGAGAGAGAGAGAAAATTAAATTATTTGGAGAGGAAATCTAGAATAATTGTGATGACTTTTGAATACTCGTGCCTGTTTCATGCTTCGCCTAACGAACAGCATTTTTTACCTAAACAAGAAGGCACAAAGGTGCTCACGAGCAATAATTCATGAGACATAGGCCCTCGTTCCCACGTGCAATTATATTTCGCATGTCCTCACTGCTATCAAAGCCGTGTTTGCAAATTAAAGTGCACTTTATATGCGACGCGAAACTAGGATCTGTGGAAATGCACGTTAAGATTCGAGTCGCAGTAAGATGCAGAACCATTTTTGGAAACTTCTTATATAACCTCTGCTACAATAATTTCACTCGGGTAAATGAAATCATATGCTCGCGTCACTCTCTCATCGCTGGTGTTAATATTATATCCCTGGCATTTCAGATTTTCGAACACCCTTGCACCGAAATTTTGTGAGCTGCATGGACACAATTACTTAGTGAGAGGGCCTCTTAATCTGACATAACATAATACTCGGGGTTGCATTTTATCCACTTGGCAAGAGTTCTTCTTGCCTCCGAGGATGGTCACTGTATCTTCCTTTTGCATTCGTTTTCATCCTATTCGTTCTCTCGATACAGCCCTGAAAACATGAATTGACGTCCATCTGCACTGGCTAAACTAGAGCAACATGTAAATTGTGCTGCATAAGGAATAATTATTAATTGATTTTTAATCAAGAATATAAACTAAATATCCTTACTGGATAAAAATAATGAACTCTTCAAGCACCAAGACAGTGCTTGATTTGGGAAAATTCGGCAAAATCAAGTACTGTATTGAGCCATTTTCCATCACGTTTAAGGAATATATTAATTATTATTGTTAAAAAGTTTATTAGTTAGTAAAAGAGTCCGTTTCCCCACTTTAAGCACGCGATTTAAGTCCATTCTCCATGGAATGCACTCAAAGAAAGAAACCTTTCAGTGCACCTCTTGCAGTGCCCAGCGATCGCATAATGAGAGTCATTCGTTGCAATATTTATTAATTTTACTTTCTGGTGATTATTTTCTGTCACTAATATATCTGTTATCCACACGTAAAAGTGAATGAGACCGTATTGCATCCTCCCGCTTGCCGCGTCGCCGTACTCTCCGCCGCCGCCGGCCAGAACCGGAGTCGTCCGTGCGTTCGAAAAAACGATTTAAAATTCGGGGTTGCAAATTGGTGCAAGGTTTGACTTTAGATTCACAATATAGAAGCTTCAAAGAACGACATGATATAAGTTACATAGTGTAAGCCGGTGACAATGTCTACTTTTTTTCTACGTTTATGTAAAAAATGGGTTGAAAACAGGCTCCGCCATTTTGCTATGTATCTATGGTTATTGATGAAACAAAATATTTAAAAACCCTTCAAATGAAAGAATAAGAAGTGTCAATTAAGATGGTATAACAGTTTTGTCGATAAAACTATTTATAAAACCACTGCACGAGGATAAAGTCGGTAATTTTCAGAAAAAATCGAGGGTGGTCGTTTTTCGCTAAATTTGCTCAAATTTGACCTCACATATATTGTTAAAGTGAAAACACAGGACCAAAATAATCTGGGTAGTTATGCACAATTTATTTGAAAATGTGTATGCGAAGTTTCAACTTCCTAGCTCAAAAAAATCGATTTTGAGGTTTTGGCCAGCTTTTTTCGATTCTAGCCCACTGTGCGGCGTTGCATTCGCATTCCTCCGGGAAAGGCGGATGCATAGAGTTTACATTACTAAGGAGGCCCCACTAGGTGGCGGTAGCAGTCATAATTTGAACACGGGTCCCGCGCATTAATTCAAGTTCCAACTTTTGCCACTTGTGGCGCGACCGACACTACTATTCCTTTCATTAGGCTTGTTGTCAGTGGCGGCTTATGAGTGAGCGGCTGTTATCATCCTCTGTGAGCCGAGAATTTCACCGATTTTGGTGTTTTTTTTTAGTATTTCTCCACCAGTAAGATATTTACGAAATATCATGGGTAAATCTCGGTGTTTTGTGCCCGGATGCAGCTCAGGCTACGATTGGGAGCTGAGGGAAAATAAGCGGTTGGGGATACAGGACCATAGCAAGAATTTTTATCATACAGACTGTCCCAAGGGTCGTGTGTCATTTTTGACCTGTAATTTTAGTAACTTTGCATGGAGCAATATTCATGAAAATTGTCACACTTATGGGGAAAGGTCCTAAGTTTTGTTGAGTGTAAGCAAAATTTTACAATTTTGACCTTTTGACCTCACAAAGTGGGTCCAAACCAAAAATTTGAATTTGCCTTATGGGGTTTCAATGTTAAAAAAATCGAAATAGACAAAAGTGTGAATTTCATTGACCAATATGTCAATTCTTAGGTTTTCGGACACGACAAACCCGAAAATAACACTTTTATTTACGGATATTCAACCGTTGACCCAGTAAGGCCACCGTCAAGGTCATAAGGGTGGCAAAAGGAATAGCATACCAACAAAGGTGTCGATCCATGGGTTTTGTAGGGTGCCCAAGTCATTGGTATTGTCCAAATACCCGTATTATTCACTAATTGACCTCCGAGGGTCACCACGGGGGTCAAAGGTCATAGAGTTAAAAGTGGGGCAATCATAAAAACCAAGGGGTCAAACCATAGGTTTTGAAGGGTGCCAAAGTCGGTTAGGCTGTTCGTAGATCCGTATTGTTGATATTTTGACCTCCGAAGGTCACAATTGGGGTCAAAGGTCATAGAGTCAAACGTCGAGCCATCATGACAACCAAGGTGTCAAACCATAGGTTGTGAAGGGTGCCAAAGTCGGTTAGGCTGTTCGTACATCCGTATTGTTGATATTTTGACCTCCGAAGGTCATAATGGGGGTCAAGGGTCATAGAGTTAAATCGGCCCACCATGACAGCAAGAGAGTGTAACAATGTGTTTTAAAGGGTGCCCAAGTCAGTTTTGCTGTTTTTAAATCCATATTGTCGACTTTTTATTACCAGCGAGGGTCACAATGGGGTCAGAGGTCATAGAGGTATGTTTTGAAATAATAGGAAAACTAATATCCCCAACCAAAGGTTGTTTTGTTGTTTGTTTCCTATTATTTCAAAACATGCCTCTATGACCTCTGACCCCATTGTGACCCTCGCTGGTAATAAAAAGTCGACAATATGGATTTAAAAACAGCAAAACTGACTTGGGCACCCTTTAAAACACATTGTTACACTCTTTTGCTGTCATGGTGGGCCGATTTAACTCTATGACCCTTGACCCCCATTATGACCTTCGGAGGTCAAAATATCAACAATACGGATGTACGAACAGCCTAACCGACTTTGGCACCCTTCAAAACCTATGGTTTGACACCTTGGTTGTCATGATGGCTCGACGTTTGACTCTATGACCTTTGACCCCAATTGTGACCTTCGGAGGTCAAAAAATCAACAATACGGATCTACGAACAGCCTAACCGACTTTGGCACCCTTCAAAACCTATGGTTTGACACCTTGGTTGTCATGATTGCTCGACGTTTGACTCTATGACCTTTGACCCCAATTGTGACCTTCGGAGGTCAAAAAATCAACAATACGGATCTACGAACAGCCTAACCGACTTTGGCACCCTTGAAAACCTATGGTTTGACACCTTGGTTGTCATGATGGCTCGACGTTTGACTCTATGACCTTTGACCCCAATTGTGACCTTCGGAGGTCAAAATATCAACAATACGGTTCTACGAACAGCCTAACCGACTTTGGCACCCTTCAAAACCTATGATTTGACCCCTTGGTTTTTATGATTGCCCGACTTTTAACTCTATGACCTTTGACCCCCGTGGTGACCCTCGGAGGTCAATTAGTGAATAATACGGGTATTTGGACAATACCAATGACTTGGGCACCCTACAAAACCCATGGATCGACACCTTTGTTGGTATGCTATTCCTTTTGCCACCCTTATGACCTTGACGGTGACCTTACTGGGTCAACGGTTGAATATTCGTAAATAAAAGTGTTATTTTCGGGTTTCTCGTGTCCAAAAACCTAAGAATTGACATATTGGTCAATGAAATTCACACTTTTGTCTATCTCGATTTTTTTAACATTGAAACCCCATAAGGCAAATTCAAATTTTTGGTTTGGACCCACTTTGTGAGGTCAAAAGGTCAAAATTGTAAAATTTTGCTTACACTCAACAAAACTTAGGACCTTTCCCCATGAGTGTGACAATTTTCATGAATATTGCTCCATGCAAAGTTACTAAAATTACAGGTCAAAAATGACACACGACCCTTGGGACAGTCTGTATGATAAAAATTCTTGCTATGGTCCTAATACCGGATCTGACCCTTCCCCAAGTGTGCCTAGGTGGTCTGGTAATGATGTCAACGAGTGCTCTTCTTTATGAGCTGCGCAGGAATCATTCTTAATTCTCTAAAACATAGGTGTCGGAATTTTAAAGACATGGTTGATATCTATGGGCCCTCAAACTTAATTCAGGCTAGGGAAAGTTAACAGCGTTTCCTTACCCACTTATTCTTCCCTTCTCTCAACGTGAATTAGCGTACCGATTTTGTGATTACGTACATTTTCACCACCAGGAAACTACATAAACTCACGGTGATAGTTATATTTTCGTGGACAGTTGACACGAACTTTATTTCTTAGCAATGAACGATTGAGACATGGATTCAAATTCGCCGCAAAGCGTGCCTCTCGCGGCCATATTAGGGTGCCTTCACAGCTCCGCGTTGCGTCGACGCCACGAGAGCTCCCGCTCCGCCAGCAAATTTTGCCCTTCACAGCTCTGCGTTGCGAAACGTGGATTCAAATTCGCCGCGTAGCGTGCCTCTTGTGGGCGTGACAACCGGGGCTCGCTACATCAGCGCCGCTATTTGATGCGACGGGTGGGAATCACAGAAACTAAGGGAGTGTAGAATCCTGTGTAGAGTATTTATGGGCGGATGGCAGAAAGGGTGGGGAGGGGGCGTCTGTGCGAGGGAGGGGGAGCCGTTGCTACAATTCGGCAATCGGACTTCGTTGCACATTCCTCTAGTGTGAGGAAAGGAAAAAGGTAGATGGGGCAAGAAGGGAGGGAGGTAACGAGGCATGAATGCTGACATGGGGACTTACAGTACAATACCAACCGAATAATAATTTCGTTTTTCATCTGTGTCTAACAATAAGTTATAAATATAAATGTGCTATTCCGAAGTTGAAGTAATTGAATTACCGTTAGCGATTACGACTTTTTAAGATATAATTATTATAGTTAAATTTAAAAGTAGTTTTGACTTGAAATCTCCTCCAAAGCTTGTGGGAGTAATCAATACATTTTAGGAATCAAAAGTGATAATTCGAAATCAACGCGCGCTGATCGAAAAGCATTTCCAGCTATATTCACCTTATCCACAGGTGTAAATACGTGGTTTAACCTATTTATTTAAGCCTAAAGTGTCTAAATCAAACATTTTAATAATAATTTTGATATTAAATAATGATATAATTTGTGGTTTGATCTTCCAGTTTAAAAAATTTGACAGTCGCAAGCATTATGCAATAGGGGAAATTTGATAGGAATTGTAATCCTACGGATTACTTTTCCAATGAGTAATTTGTAATTAAATGTGATTGTGATTGAACCCGATTGCATTTCTTAAATGCTTTTCCCGTCTCTAGTAATTGCTGGATTCACTTGTGTCTCCTCGGGTCATAAAATAGTTCATTCCCGAAAATAGCTGCCGATAATTTATTTTTCGTGTCATTTCCTTCAAACAGTAGCGTATGCAAATTGGGGGATTAATTGGACGGCTTTCGTAAAAAATGACGAGATTTCTCCCGTGTTAAGCTTGACGTTTGCTCGAGACGATGATGTCTTGATTGAGCGGCAAATCAGCCGCGTGCGTTTCGTTCGCGAGTGTTTCGTGTGCCTTTGACGCGAGCGGTCGCCCCGAGAAGCCAATATTCGTGGCGACGGCATGCGCTCCAAGCAACCCTTCCCGCCCTGATCATCCTCAGCCGATCTCAGCAAGGCGTCGCTCGACCTGATTACCGACCCACCCAGTGCCCTACTTGCTTCATCATTTTCGCGGGGAGAATGTTCATGGCATATTTGAAGGAAAAAATCGCCTTTCAGCCCAATTGAGGAAACTTGTTTACACCTCTGCAAAAAAAAGAGCATGGTATAATCTGAAAGTAATTGCGTGAGGCTGGGAAATATTGCGTGGCAGACGTGGGCTTGTTTTGGATTTTTTCGTTCGATTTCTTTTTAGGACACTTAAAGCGTAACTCTCCGTCCGTCGGATGGATCGTGAAGTCTTGGTTCCCTTGGCGCCTTTCGTCCGGAGTAGGGCAATCCTGGCGCCGGGTTTCCATCCACTCTTTCCTCCCTACCCTTTCATTACAGCAGAATTGATCTCAGCTGTCGATATACTTAATACATCTCCCTACAATATCAAGAATCGATGCGTTTTAGTAATCAGAGGTGAAAATCAGGTTTGCACACGGGATGAGAATTACGGAGGGATTACGTAGCAACTGTTCTGATGAATATAAAATAAAATAATACTACCTACGATATGGAAGAAATAACTTTTGACTGTATTTATCTTGAGCTTTTTTATTAAAGTTTTCTTTGAATAGGCACTGGATTGTTTGAGTTTTCAATGGTACCTTTGCCCCCTTAGGATATCGAGCGTGAGTACCCAAGCCACCCTAAGTGCACACACATACTCTCACGGTCATCTTTAAACGGTAAGTGTATTCTGATGGAAAGGCTTCCTCTTCCGCAAAGCATTGCATTCCTCTCGATTGGCTCAACGATATTCTGTTCAATGCGGATTCTTTTTCTTTAATAATGGCACTTGGCTATAGCATTTCTCTGTTTCCAAACTGCAAGCATCAGGTAAACAGATATTTGTTTGTGCCACTTTAAAGCAGATGATCTTACCCTCTGAAACCGCATCGTTAAGGAAAAAAATGAAACTCTCTTCTTGTGAACAAAAAAACACAGCATCTGGACCACAATCTGGCAGTGAATAAGAATTTAAGATGAGAAAAGTTTGCGTGAAAGTAGGTTCTGGACTTATGTGTGACCTGCGTTGAGAATTTCGTCGAGGAATTCATCGAAGAAAATTTTTTGTGCTCATGCAACGGCGTGTAAGCTTCCTAGTTATGAGACATTTTTAAGAAATCGCATGCAATGAGGTCGATTCATTTATCCACGCACCAAACATATCTTGCATCACAACTCCTCAATGCCTCAAGGCTACCGAGTTTCGAATTTTATGAGAAAACATGGTTACCATTTAGAAATGTCTCACTTTGTAATTAACATCATGAGGGTGTCGTTTAAACCCGAACTCGGCAATGATTTAAGCGTGAATCACATGATCATGCTTTGCGTTCCTCAGAGTGACAGCTGCAGCGAAAGAACAAAAATGTAAAATTTTTCTCGTGAGTTTTATGGAATGACTTGATAGCTAATTTAACCTCATCTAATAATTGTAACTTGCAAGAGTAGATAAGCCGCTCCAATCTCATAATATTGCACACATCATTAAAATGACTTGGCCTCTATTGCTGTGTCTAGTAACGACTGCCTCATAAGAAATATTTACATTAAAAAACACTCATGTTTGGGTCTGAAGAACATCCTGGGAAGCGAATCTATTCACCTGAAAACATAGAGATCTTGGGAACATTTTATTAAATTCTCCTTAATGGATAGCGTGTTACGAGTCTAGTTACTCAAACCGTTGGTAATTGCAACCCTTTACAGAGTTTCGAGGACGGAGCCTAAAATATTCTGTGGTAATTTAAATCAAAAGAGTCCATTGATCTTTCCTGGAATATTTTTTAAAAGCGATGCTATCTCATATGATTTATTACGAACCTAAAAATTATCTTTACGCTTCATGAATTAGAAGCGAAAAAGTATTTCCACTAGTTTAGAAGGTTGGGCTGTGGTAACGATATTTAAATGGAACCCAATCACTCAGCGTTGCGGGAATATTATTATATTTATAACAACATTGTTAGCACAAATGATATTCATAGGTCATAAAATGCATCATTAATCTATACAGCAATATCATATTTATCCTCAACATGGATTGGGCACTTTAGCCAATTTAAACTGCAAGGACTTGATGCTGTGGCAGCATGGGTTGAAATACATACATCCAGTAATCACTTCGCAATGGTATTTGAAAAAAATAATTTATAACAATATTTAAAGGTTGATTAAACTGTGGTATAGGTTGCTTGTGTGTGAATCTTAATAGGGTAGTTTCCTTCATCAAAGAAAACAAAAGGCATTGATTGATTGAAAGAAATTGAAACGCATTGATTGCGATTCGTTGCCCACCATTAGTGTATTCATAATATACAGATTATTTGGTTTTATAAATACCAGTTTAGACGAATGGCAACGGTCAATTTTAACTTCATTTGAAAAAGGCCAGATTGGCGCCAATGCAATGCCACTCCACGTGACGTCACAGGGACCTAGTTTCTATACGAGTAGATAGGAGTTTTACATCGTCTGAGATTACCAATGCACGCATGAGGCACAGAGCTCAGGGAAACACCTCTTAATAATCACACATTAAAAATACCTAAGTTGGGAAAGTTTCCTTCCTTCCTAAGTTCGTTTAATTGGGGAATAATAATCCTTATTTAAGCCAAGGGCTACCTGCTAGCAGGGTACTCAGCTACCTGCTAGCAGCATGCATCGTATCAGCGCTCAAGCCTCGCCCCAAGGTCACCTTACACGCCGGCAGCTGGAACTAGAAATACGTCACACGGACTTTTCCCATCATTCCTACTTAGCCGTCGCGCAGTACCCGCCTGTCGCTTGCATGCTGTTTTTGCTGAGTTATCGTAGGTTGACGGCCCTCGTAGTACCCGATGTCTTATAATTATTGTATGTTTTGAATTCGTCAATGATTAATCATGATAAGAATACTTAAAGGGTACATACAGTAGGCTACCCTCCCGCTCTCCGAAATCAATTGATTCACATGCATAGTATTCGAACTGAACTCCCTCGAAACCATATTTGCTACCTAGCAGTGTATAATTTGTAAGAAACTCACTGATGCATAATCACTACCTCCTCAAATCAACTGACTTAGAGCCATAGGAGGAAATACAACCTGAGGAAGTGGTGGAAAGTCGAGGTGAGGAAAAGTCCTGCCAATTGAAACCAAAACCAAAAATTGTTGGTGTTCAGAAAAGAAACCTGTTTCCGCCAATGCTGCTACTTCTCCTATGAATATGATAAGTGACTGACATGGAATAAGACAGGGAGATACGTAGGCAAAGGGTCAAGTTTATTGTGTTTTTCTTGGAAAAAAGGCAGCATTGTATTTAAGAGTAGATTGTGAAAATTATTTTATTGTCGATATGCTATCAGGAAAGACTGGGTTACCTGTTTTTGGTATGTTCAGGAAAATTAGACTCAACAAATCCTTCAATATTTTAGCCTAGAAGATCTCAATATCTCACCCTCGACAGCGGCACGATATTTTTCTGCTTCCATTATTCCGGTGGCTAGGTTTTTGAAAAATCTAGTTTTTTGGGTTGACAAAAGTAAGATGCTGCTTAATATGCCAATTCCCTCTCCTGCTCGCCTTCACATATAGAGTCAACTATTGATTGTTTAGAAATAGAAAAGCCAGGTAAACCCAATTTGGCAAAGTTTAACCTGAGTTGGAGCATAAAAAAATATATCAGTTCTCACTGCAGTGAGTGACATTTTCTATTGTATGGATCAGTTCTTTTTACTGCGATCAATATAACAAATTGCGCTTAGTTTATTACGCTGTGATAGGTATAAAGTAAAAAAGTGAATTGCGAAGGAAACTCTAAATCCGTTTTTTTTACAGTACTAATCAGTGCATTATGCGGCTGATTGTGAAGAAAAATAGAAATAATGTTTTTTCAAACGCAATTATTTCAAAAGGAATCATTTTTAACATTACTATAAAATCAATGAATTGTTATAGCTCAAATATTTCTATCTAAACTCAATCAAAAAAGATAAGTCATATGATTCTTCTGTAGAAAATTTCATTTCGAGGGGTAATGGTGGCCGGGCAATAGATAGTGTCATTCGTATAAACTGAATTTCTTGAGCAAATTCTAAAAGGCTGTGGGGTAAAAGTAGATCGCGCGTTCAAACTAACTGTTCACTTATTCAGTGGTAAAATTTGAGAGTTAATTAGACCACCAAGAGTTTCCAAGAATGTAGAGAGCTCTCAAGATGAAGTTAAGCTAACTAAGCAAATAGAAAGCTTTAGGACCCATGCGGAGAGAGTAATAAGAAAGGTCAAGGAATTCAAGTTGCTTGTCCTTCATTCCTGCATTGACAACCGTTTGGTGCAAAAAAGCAGGAATAGAGGATAGCTTTAAAAGACAATCACTTCCACCATAATGATATTCGGGCTCTGCCTCAATGATGGGGAAATTCTTTAGGAAGCGACGGAAAATACTTTGAATGATTCATTTATAACCTTTTATTAAATGAAGATGTATTTTTCATTTAAAAAACAGCGAGAGATAAGTTGCGCACCTAATACTATTTAACATAAATGATTGAATTTTGTCATACGTTTGCTAAATAGCTTATAATTATTTTGTAGGCTTCTAATAGAAGTTTCATAGCTAACATTAAAAGCTGTATTATCTTATGCTTATGCCTATCGTTAAGCAGCCACTATAAAAGCGGCTACAAAAGTTCATAACCGGCCAAAACCTGTACACACTTCAGACAGTATGCATACAGAACACACCGTAAAACTGTACATAGTATGATGTGCATAATATGTACAGAAAAATTACCTTAAATCTGTGCACAGAAAGCATTTCACACATACTGAATCAAAAAGCTGATATCATACAGAAAGCAAAAAATCATAACTTGTACCATATAAACTATATTTGCACTAATTAGATGCATCAACATTTCATGCAGAAATTTTCAACGGAGGCCGAGTAGCTACTACTGTATTCGTAAAAGCTGGTCCAGTAATGCCATAATGAACTAGAAAAACTTACCGCGAAGCCTTCACTTCTCTAAATTCTGCAGCCAAAAAGTCTGGGTTACTTTTAAAATATAATGCCATCATTATGGAATTCACCTCTGGGAGATTATCGCAACAGCCTTTTCACGAAATCGTCTTCCATTTCGCATATATTCGATATATTCTTGTTCTACGAATACAGAAAATGGATAAAATGTACTTGACGTGACTAAATAACGTCATAAAATGTCTGAGAGAAAACACGGATTAAAAAAATACGGAAATATTCACTTACTCAACGACTGCTTCATTGTAGCTTCTGCGGCCGTACATGCAAAACAAAAACGCCGTAGGGAGAAATGACGTCACCAACAATCAGAGCTAACTTCGCGTTTGTAGACGCATTTCACTGTTTTAAATGAATTTCATGATAAAATCAATGGTTTACGAAAAGTTTGATTGGTGAAAATGGATTCCTGGTGAAAATTGCTATAATAATCATATATTATTTCGATGAAAAAAATTTCATGCAACTTCCCCATTGTCCTCTTCTTATGGTTCGGAGAATTGATGTAGTTGAAGTTAGCTCTTTAAGTTGCATCTTTTGTTGTGATTGCCAATTTTTGATCCTGGAGCAAAATTCTTCGGGGAAGAAGAGACATAAAATATCCTCTGTAGCTCTAACAACGGTTCATCTCATCTAGGCATGTAGACCTGCGACCAATGGCAAACGCTGGTTTATTTCAAGGTTAGTTTTTATAACGAAAAAGAATCTCATTTCTTCGCCGATTTGAAAAACAAAAAATGCGCACGATGTACAATTTATGGATGGGTTTCATGGGAATGATTATATTCATCTGCAAGTAAATGATGCCAAGAACTTTTTATATCTCTCCTGAATTTTACCCTAAAAATTGTATTCTCATTGCAATATTGCACATCCTGCAAGTAATTTTCTCAAGGTCAACTATCACCCGCTTTTATCGTTCTTCGCTGTCATCATGGCATGAATTGAAAGCTCAAATTTCAGTCAGACATCGTTTTTCAGAATTTACGCATACTTATCGCTTAATCAATTACTATGCACTATTTAAATTCATAATTTAAAGCATGAAATTGATTGCCGTTGTTAAAAACATTTTAAGTTGTGATAAGCCCTGGTGATGTTGTTTAGGGTCAAAATGTAATTAACAACTGAAGCACCACCGATACAATAAATTGTGCGCCTTGTTACATAGTTATCACAGCGGAATTCATAACGATGATACGGTATCAAAAACACAATTATTATCCTCAAATATTGGCTACTATCTGAGTCATTACGCTGCCGCTGAAACTTAATTGGATTCTGTGAAGCAATTATTTCCCAAATGAGGCTTTATTGCTCATCCTTAATAAAATGAACTTTATATATTTAGAAGATGATAAATCCAATGGCATTCTAGCATATGTTTTATATATACGAGAATCCCCCCTTTCGTTTCTTTAAATACATTTCCTATGCTTTGCCGCACTTTGTGCGTATGAATATGTTGCAAATTTAATAATAATCCGAAATTATGATGAAATTCATTCATTCGGAAATGCGTGCCTTAGTACCTACTTAGGACAGTGTTAAGAATAAAATCCGTCTCCAAGGGGTATTCACTTAATTTATTAAATATGAATTTTAATATATAAACAAACACTGTTACAAAAGCGAAATATAACGGTCTAATATCGTAAAATCGAATAAAAATTCCATTTTAGAGGATGTCGTCTGTAGTAGATTTTTTCGGAATGTGAAAGTACTTATGTAAAGTTAGCAGAAGTATACAAACTAAATTTCCTTTGCAATTTAGCAAATGTATCTGCAAAATATTGGTTGATTCCTCTCGCTTTCTCAATAAATAAATGAAACTTATCGATGTTGACCCAATCACCTGATGTACACAAACGCCGCCATATTTATTTCGTGAGGAGTCCCTCCGGTACATCCATAGAGGTTACTGGAGGGGGCGCGCCCTATCCTTTCCAATAGCGGGAAGTGAAGCCAGGGGGGAGTGGCCAAATTGCGCATTTAGCCATGATGCCGTGCCCTGCTATAACACAGAGTCTTACGGGGCAACGACAAATTTTTGCTTTTAACTCATTAAATAATACCTTTAGGCATTTTTCGCGAAAGGTAAGATGAAAATAAATAGTAATACATGCCCAAAGAATAAATTTATGCTGGATCAGAGCCCTTGTGACCTACAGGAAGACAATAATCAACGGACAATGAGGTGTTTAGTCAAGCATAATTGACTCAATATTACTAGCTAAACAATGGCTGGCAATTCGAAAATTGCATTAATTTCAACTTAATGAATCTTAATCCGGAAATTAAAGATCGATTGAATATGTTGCTATGCACCGTCGTTACTTCTACGAACATAGTAATCACCATTGAACTCGTCATGAAATGCTCCTGTACGATAGAAATATTGACCAAACCCGAAGTTAAAATAAGTTTTACGACATTACGCAGAAATAACTCACGACTTTGTTTCATATAATTCCATTTTCACTGTCAAAGCCCCCGAAAAAGAACGGTGCTACCTCTCGTAATGCAAGTTAATGCACTACGAGTGCGTGCGTCCGCAGTTGACCATGCTCAAGTAAGATTGACGGACGAAAGATTGCGAAATCACTACGTTTACGATACAAATTATTTTATTTTTACTACCCAAGCCCCTGGAAAATATCCATACTACATCAAGTAATGCCCCTTTGCACGCGAGTGAACTCGTCTGAGTGCGTGCTTCTAAATTTAACTTGACGAAAAGGTCGAAATATTATGGTATTCAAAGAAAAACAAAATCAAGCATAAAAATTCATTTAATGGGCAAATTACAAAAAGATTAATTCTCGACACAAAAAATTTTCACATTGTTCAAGTACAAGATTCAACTTTGGCAGATCAACAGCAAATGTAAACATACACAATGCATGGGTGAGGCCAAAATAGTTAACATGACACCTAAAATACAAATAAAATACTTAATTACTACCGTTGACTAATAACATTATCAACTATTCACATTAAAAGGCACCCCAAACACGAGCACGTTGTAGGTAACAAATTCAATATGTATCAGGTGTAGCGAACATCTCACGCTATAATGCATGTTTTTGACTATTTTATTCAATATTTTACTCACCGGTGGAAAGTAAGCCCTGTTTTCTTCCTTTCCGTGCGATTATTGCATCCGTAAGCCGAGCAGCAAACCATCTGCGAATGCAAAGTTTAAATAGCATATATCTGCCTAACGGAATGTTTCCGGATGTAGATAATAATATCCATGAAAATAAACACACCAATAAATATTTACGTACCTTTATATGACCTCTGTAGCCACTGGTTTCAGAAAAAAAACAATATTTACTTAACATGTAAGCTTACGGCAAATCGACGAAGCGGGGCAGAGCATGATGGCTAAATGCGCAAAAGTACCGTTATGCCTGGTTATGCCTGGCTTCACCTCAGAGCGCTTATGCCCCCTCCAGATACCTCTATGGGTACATCACTCCGCTTTATCCAAACGGCATCTAAGGTCTTCACCGATTGGCTGACTCTTTAACGTCCTAATGATTTAATTCCTTGGTGCATCTGTAGCGAGGCATATCACCTTAAGTTGAAGATGTTATCATGTTATGTTGTTGAAGATGTTATTATGTTATTCCGGCGTCCGTTTGAAATTCATATAGTGACTAGGTAACAATAATAAGATAAACAAGTTTTCTTGGATATTACACATTTCAGAAAGATTCAAGTGCTTACAAAAATAACAAAGATGAAAAAAGTAATTTTGCTAAACATTTAATATACAACTGCCATAGGAGCGATTTTAAAATGAACATTTTAAAATTTTACATCGATCGTAATTTTTTAAATTTTGAATTTGACTCTAGAAAGCAGTTGGAAACTTAAAAAATCATTGAAAGTCAGGGCAGTACTCTTATAAATGAATATCTCTACCCATTCTTTTCCCCTGTTCTGGCGTCCGTTATAAAATTCATCTGGTAACTTGGTAACAATCCTAAGATACAAATCATAATTTGCGCCTAAAGATAATGGTAATTCATTGAAACCCGGGTCGCGCTCTGTAAAAAAAGAAGTGTTATTAATAGTAATTGTGTGATATGAGAACCAATAATACTTTTTATGGCAATTTTGAAAGTGAAGGTTCGCTAAGGCGTAGCAAAGAGTTAACTTTTACGGAGGCTTCCGCAGTGATTAAATTGATGAAGGTTTTTTACGGTTAGTAAAATTAATCATTAAAAAAGTTTTTTGTCCTCCAAAAATGAGCCTACTCGGCAGAATCACGGAAAATCTTCCTCAAAAAGTGTACGATTGAAATGGAGGCCACTGATATTCGCAGGTGAAAATTTATTATTTCGGGATTTCTTTCGCAGAGTTTTACTTTCTTACAATTCCTATTGTTTATTTTAGTATAGCCTGAATGGCACTATCTTTTTTTTCCATCCTATTCGAGGGACAGGCTGAAATGATCGCTCCGATGATCGCATCAATGATTGTGGAAAAATGACCGTTTCACTTATATCACCATTTTCCGCCTATGCTCCATAGGGATGGCGATCCCATCCCTTATCCCTTCATTGGGCACGCCCCTTATCCCATCGCTGGCACGGTCCTTCAACCAATCAGAAGGCACGGCTACTCACCGCGACCGTAACACCTATTTGATTGGCTATAAATTGAATGACAGGGCTAAATTCAGAAACAGAGTGAATAAGCGATTAAAAAAAAAACTGCAGTCGATGTGAATGACCGAATGATGAGTCAGAAAGTGATAGGTCGATGAGCAATCACATTCAATGTCCCTTAAAAAACCTATCACAGGAGATATCAGTCAATACCGCTACATACTACCACGGAATTAGCCGCCGCAAAAAGGCGTGTGGAAGGGGGTGTTAAGACACGAGCCGATCAGATAATAGTGGGTTGGAAGCGAAGGGGTACAAGTGATTTCTTCCTCAACAGAGTTAGGTAAAGTTAATTCTTAGATTAATACACAAAATCCTGGTTGCCAAGGGAAACGAGCGAGTCTCTGTTCTGTGCTGACATCGAGTGGAAAATCAAATGCACTACTAAACATCCTATTGATCTCGTTTGTTTTCTATACCTTATTTCTGTTCCTAACACTCTGTAGAAAAGAGAAATCACTAGTACCCCTTGGCTACCAACCCGTTCATATGAAAATAGAAGCACTCCATCGAAATTACGACTAGGATTATATATGACATTTGATTATAGCATCGTAATTTCATTATACGCTTTGTTTATAGTTTTCTTTTAGTTCGGTTTGGTCAATTGAAACGCAATTGCGCAATGTTTTTATTTATCACTTGATAGCACTTATTGTCAACACACGAATCACCCGTTGCTATGCCTATTGCTAAGAGGAAAAAATGAATTCCCATCCGTTCAGCTAAATATCATTCTTAAATTATCGTTTCTTTCGGACATGGAAATATCATACGGTTCTCTATGCCGCTCTGAAAGAGATTATTATGTAGACATAGATGTAAAATGGAGGTTGATAATAATAATTATGAATAATATTTTCTTAAACCCAGTGAGTTTCATGCCGTGAACGCATGATTTCGCTTTAGTTCTTATAATGAGGAGATCGTCTAAAATCCAAAATCGATTCATAGATACAAGCGTTAATAATATTTCCCTTTTGATTCGAGAAAACGTGCAAGTATAAGTACCCAAAATTGTTTGAAATTTGTTTTCCTAGAGGTTGCTCTATCTAAACGAGTATTAATGCTGAAATGAATTTGCATAAACTTTTCGTATTTACTCGTGATTGAAAACGAAACCGTTTAGA
Organism: Ischnura elegans; assembly: GCF_921293095.1. Taxonomy (NCBI): domain Eukaryota; kingdom Metazoa; phylum Arthropoda; class Insecta; order Odonata; family Coenagrionidae; genus Ischnura; species Ischnura elegans. The sequence goes on along the minus strand of NC_060259.1, from coordinate 1,020,156 downwards.
ACGGATGGATCTCATGATGCATGCTTCTTATTGTGTTCCTCTCTGTTTTTGTGTTCAAAATGAAATAGAATTGGATTTAATTAACAAAATGTGTGCCCACCATTCAAACAGTGATTTAACTCGGTTGGTTGGTTCGTTTGTATATATGATAGAGATCCTTCCAGGCTAAGCAAGGGGGTATGAGTTTTACCATAGAGTAAGTATATTCTAGAGGGCTCACGGCATAGGAGGAAATCGTATCGACTGTTTTAATTCTGAAACAGCCGATAGATTGCCCCTGGAGTGGCGAGCTAGGGGCGAGAGAGTCAGGTTTCAAGGTTCCCAGCTTCTCCCCTTTCCTTCCCGCCCTCCGCTCTTCCTCTCTCCCAAACTCTGCCTCAGTCTCCCTCGCATCGAAGAAAGGGAAGACGATGTTTACATCGGGTTGAGAGAAATGGGCAATAGGCTGGGTCCTATAGGGGATTTTTTTCTCGCCTGGTGAGCCGCGTCTTCCACGAATCTTCCCTCTGCTTGGCTTTCCTCATTCCAACTGAAAACAGTTTTACAACATGCAGCTGTAAATAAGTGTTTAAACTGTCTCATGCACTTCAAAGATTGCTGTCCGAAAGTCAAGCAGGAGAGAGAGGGAATTTTCGGTGGGTCCCGGGCCCTATAAATATATATGCGGAGAAACATTTATGATAATAGGAATTGCTGGTTTGGAGATTCTCATTTCAGGAATGAAGGACATATAAAACGTAAAAGTTATCGAACAACAACATGCGAATAAATATACAAAAGATTTCACATTTATTTAAATACAAGCTGGTAGCAATTTTCCACAACATTTTAATGCGTACGATGCGTTTCGGCTCACAGACCCATCATCTGGTACAATTTATTTATTTATTTATTTCATCCAAGTTTATTTCTATGTCCATAATATATATTTTTATTAATTAAAATGCTCATTTGCAAACTTTGTTGCAATCCACACAGTATGCATTAAAAACCCAACCGGTTTCCTTCTTTTCAGGTCTTTAGCGTTATCGTAAACCTCTAGATAAAGACCTGAAAATATCGAAACTGGTTGAGTTTTTTCATTAATACTGTATAGCATACTAAATGGTTTAGTTTTGAATTTATGATGTCACCATACCGCAAAGTGAATTCGCATAACATTATTTCAAATATATTTATACGTTCGTGATCGTCTATTTCATCGCCTGGTGTGGTCTTAAAAGTAAAAATGAGCAAAAATTGGTCTCGATAAGCGATGGAAACTCTCTACTAGGAAATACGTTATAATGAGTTGATCTTTAATAAGAAGGAAGCGATATTTAGAATCGCAATACAAGGAGGGATGTTTTGGAAATAATAAAAGATTTATTTAAGGTATCGAGACCGAATTCTACAGGTTATCTTTGTGTCGGGCATGCAATCCGAGCGAGCGAGCAGCTGGAGAAATGACAAATATGAAATGACGATTATTCCTGTGAAACACTACAGCTGCCCGTTTCTATCACTATTATTATAGGATAAGGACCTTATTTTAGCAACTGCTAGATTAGGAGAGGAAAAATGTGATTTAAATGCACGTTTACAGCACTATTCATAACATCTTCTCAACCACAATGTCCATCATTTATCAATAAAAATTTCACCGCGGGAATAAACTGCCTCACTTTTGTATCCTTCCGTTTTATTCTGCCCTCATCCTTACTGATAAGGGACATGCAAATATCCTCACTTATCGTCAATTATTATTATACGGGAACATCGGCGACCAACTCCTTCTCTATCATGTTTAGCATGCATATTCCAACGCTTTCATACCCCCTTTCCTTGAGGGAGAAAATTCTGGTTGAAAATGACAAGAATGAAAAGTCTGTACCAAATGTTTGGCGAGAAGTGACGTTTCATCCCAATTTCCTGCACCTTCTATGTTCTTTCATTCTGATAATAAAACTTCTGCCTGTTTGACCAATGAAACTCAAGTTGCATGATTCGCAATTAACTTTGTAAATACCGGATGGATGGATGGGTTCTATTTTGTCTTTGTTACGACACAGAACTTCACCGAGAGTGCAAGGGTTGCAAAAAGAAACATTGAATTTATTTTTGGGGAATTTGTTTGCAAGCCTGTTGGAAAGGTCTCCCACAAAAAATGACCGGCACCAATTCTAAGAATTCTCTGTGATGGGGGAAGGGAGCATAGCTGTGAAATAGCTCGCGTTTTCAACTTTCTCTGAAGGATTTTAGTTTAAGTATTTAAGCTATAGCCATTTGAAATTGCAATTGATTTCATTGTGGAAAGTTCACAATTAAAATTGACTGCATTTAAAGGTAGATTCATCAGTCTATGTAACATAGAATGAAAGGAGGATAACTTTTGGGAGGTTGGATGGCATCAGTAACTCGGAATAATTGTATCACCATAACAAGGGTTTCTCTATATACCAAATTCATGTTTGTCATCAACTATGGATACGGAGAGATCGAGAAAGTTTAGGTGCTTTTTGGATTCTACTTCTACTACGAAGGTAATATTAGGATGTCGAGGATTTAAAAGATTCAGAAAATTATCTAATTGTCTGACAATTCCGGTCCAGCGGCAAATGACGTAGTCAACATAACGGTACCAGAAGATGTTAGATGAGATAGAATGCCCGAATCAAATAATTGGCGTTTTGAATTGTCCGTAAATGTTTCGGCTATTACAGGTGAAAGGGAATACCACATCGCAAGGCCATCTGTTTGGTGATAAATATTCTTATTGTACAAAAAATAATTTTGGCTGGCACACTGTTCCATTAGACAATGAAGTTCACAAGACTCACTGTTCTTAATGTTGTGGTCTCTCAGTAAGTCTTCATAAGTAACAAAGTTGTTTGTACAGGTACAGAAGTAAATAGACTTTTTACGTCAAATGAAACTAGCTTGGAGTTGGATGGTGACGTATGAGGTGTTGAAGTTTCTGTGGCAAAATGATGGGTCTATTAATATTATATTTTGGTGAAAAATCAGGCAATTGCCTAAAGATGATATTTAATTTAGGGGCTAATTCATAAATTACAGCAGGAAGATAAAGCTTTTTTAACACTTTTTTGTTGGATCACGGGGGAGAATCACGAATGAGGTATCCTCCAACACATCATCACATTTGGCGATGCATTCTTATTACGGGTTAGCAAACTATTCCTTTTTTCTGCTTTGGAAATAATCAAATCTTCTTCGTTTACCTTCTAATTGATTGATCAAAATCAACTTGGTTGTGATTAACTTTCATACGGTGAGATGTACTTGAATTAGTAAAGGTAATATATATCGCACAATATTGTTTTCCTACATTCTCGCGCCGGAGGGCTACTTGTACGTCGACTCTGTCGAAATTTTTTTACATCAGATGGAAGTTTTTTAACCTTCTAAAAACACATCACTAGTTTTATAGGGGATATAAGTCCCCAACAATGGAGGAAAATGAGGGTTACACCTCGGGAAAATCATTGATAGATGACATTTCAGCCACTCAGAGGAAGTATCTCCGGAAAGGCTCGTCAACAGGTCGGTTGCAGTTCGAAGTTTGGACTTAAAACTTTATGTTGCATGATCTCTGCCTTCTCTTCGGGTTTCCACCGCGTCCGTTGCCTTTTGGCGAGAACATTTTCGACAAAAGCCAACGGACGCGGTGGAAACCCGAAGAGAATGCAGAGATAATCTGATCAAAGCCGCGAAAATCTTCGAACCTACTTTATGTTGCATGATTATAACATATCCTGTATTAGTGTTGAAAGTCTGTATTTAAATGAATAACTTGTTATCAAAGACAAAAAAATAGGTTTTGGATTGTTAAATTGTGTACGAAAAGCTATCAATATCTAATATACATAGAATCAAATGTTTTATAACAATTAATGAATGATTAACTCAAGATTCTAACGCGATAACATATTTTAGCCTACGAATTAGGATTCCCCATGAGGCCTACAAAGCAAATTTTGCTTGTAGTTTCGATTCACAAAACTGCATAATAGGAGGTTTAATTCCGAAAAAGGGGAGAGCGGATAGTTTTGAATCGCCATATTTTTCTAGTGCCGCAACCACTTACAATCGGAATATGCCAAAAATACTCCATTCGATATTGCTATATAAATGCTCACCGCGTAAAATGTATCTTTGGATATTTAGTTTTTCGGCCCCTGGGAGAAGGGATTCATTCATATAATGAGGCAAGAATTTAAGCAATGAGTGAACCCGGGCTCAATTGCAGCCGCTATTTGTTTTACTTTTAAGAACCTCAACTAAATGCTAACGCTTAAAACAAAACTTTCCTCAAACGACAATGCGTCTTGTTATTGACGAGACGACGATTATCACAACTATGATCAGAATAAGGTCTCAAGGAAAGACAAAAACATGCATTAGATGATCCCCGGCCCCATACGTAAGACCCGAAGTTGATAACTGGTAGAGCCGAAAGAAACCTTCTAATTTTCGACGTGGTAACAGAATGGGCCATTACTCATCCCGCTATCGAGCAAACAAATCAAGGTCACCGACCACCCCCATTCCCAAAAATGCTACTGCGAAAGGCAAACAGTGCATTGTTGTTCAGTGTAGAGATCCAATCTCGCATTCCCTTTTTATTATAATATTCCGGCACTTGGTGTTGTAAATAGCATTTACACTTCACCAAAGTGAGGTAATTCCTAACTGAAGTTCTGAAGCACACTACGCGAAATATATTTCATTCGATATGTTGATCGTTCAACGATGCGATGACCATCAATAAGATTTATATTGTCTCTTGAAGCGAAAATATCTTCCCCCACGGAAAATCTCTTCCTCGTCAAAACGAAACCCTCACCTCGCCAACCTATCTGATGGCAAAACGAACTCCTTAGGAGGCGGGAGCTTTCTGCGTAGACCCAGGCCAGTAAGGAAAGCCTGACGAGGTGCGGCCATTAAAAATGCATAACTCCCCTTGTAATCGAGATAAAGTTACAATTCTTTCACCAAAAACAAATTTATAGTTTTGTCCAAATTTCATACGCAGCATATATGGACCTATATCGTAAGATACGAAAGTAAGCAGGCGATTAATTTTTACCCTGCAAAATTCCATATTTTTCGTCCGAAAGATATATAAACACACATAACAACGTTGAAACTGAGTTATGAACAAATTAAAGTTTACTAGTATGGAAAAAAATGTGCTATGAACATTTCTTGCAAGTTTCAACTTTATACTAAGAACAGTCTGCCGGAAAATGGATTAGGAATATAAACTCGGAAAAGTCAAGTAACTAACCGAAATTCGAGAAAATATTTTTTATAACAATTGTTATAAACAAAATCGAATATTTAATGTCTCCACTAAACATAGCAAACCTTTCTGCTTCAGAATATATTTTTAGACTTGTGGAATGAGCAAATTAAAAAAATTGCCAAAATTCTTCTAGTGACATCTGGTTAACTGCTCTAGAACTACACCAAAAACGTATACGATTTTTGTACGTGTGGTGAGCTCTCTATATATACTTACTCTATGGTTTTACGTATTAGGGCAGGGAAACCACTCTCTTGGCTTCACCGAAATTGGTGAAGTGGTAGCGTAATTTGTTAGTATGCGTGACTTTTATTGGACCGTGTGGTGTGCATGTTGCATCCAATTGCATGCTGCATGCTAGTGATTGATCACCCCCTGCCAAACACCCTAGAGGTGGCCCGCAGGGTATTATGCAGATGTAGATTTAGATATCAGTACTCAATTGTTCAGGCAATCTAAGCCTTTAATTATACAAAAAGGCTATGCACATGCACATGCAAGCAACCAGTGGCGCCGACTCCATGGGGCCTGAGGGGCTCGAGCCCCCTCAAAGTTTCGTTTGGGGGGGCGGAGCCCCCTGAATAATTCAAGATAATAAATAAGTTATATTATGCTTTGTGAAATCACAAAAATATATTGGTATTTTTTTATTTCCCATGTTTGAAGATAGTTACCTTTTAAAATACATTTAACAATATGTGAAAACAAATAATTATAAGGTAGAAAGCAGGTTAACTGAAAACAAGTGGTGTGAATTATGATAGTGTTACGGTGCTGATACACACTTTGAATTTAACCTCTTTCCGGGGCAAGACCCCCGATATGGGCCCCCCAATGTTTTTTATAGGTCGGCGCCCTTGCAAGCAACAATAGGGTAGTTTCCTTCATCAAAGAAAACGAAAGGCATTGATTGCTATTCGTTACCCACCATTAGGGTTTTCATAATATAAAAAAATTATTTGGTATTGGGTATCCAATTTTAGACGAATGTAAATGGTCAATTTTATCCTCATTTGAAAAAGGCCAGATTGGCGCCCATGCGATGCCACTCCACGTGACGTCAAAGGTATCTAGATTCTATATGAGTCGTCAGGTGTTTTACATCATCTGAGATTACCAATGCATGCATGAGGCACAGAGCTCAGGGAAACGTCTCTTAAAAATCACCTATTCAAATTACCTATGGTCGGAGAGTTTGATAAGGTATAAACCATTCTTATTTAAGCCAAGCTCTACCTGCTAGCATCCTGCATCGTATCAGCGCTCATAGCATCGCCCCAAGGTCAACTCACACGGCGACAGCGGGAACCAGAATGACGTCACACGGGGTTTTCCCAGCATTCAAACTTATCCGTCGCGTTTTCGCGCGGGTGAAAATTTTCACTTTTCATTTAATCGCGAAAAATAGATATCGTCATTTAAATATCTAAATGCGTGAAATACGTACTCCAGGAGTAATAATCTTTCAATTCAGGCAATAAAAAAATAATAGGTAACCACCCTATTCCCACATCTATCCTCTACAGCAGAATCTAAAAAAAATCTACTGTCACTGAAGGATACACGGTGATTGAATTGATGAAGGTTTTTATGGTTAGTGAATCAGTCGATTGATAAAAATCAGTCTCCCATGGGGTGCACTAACACATTCAGCCCCTTTAAAAACCTATTTGGCGATGCGATCAAAGGGAAAGATTTCTCTGAATTCCAAATACGAAGACGTCGTGAATAACCTTTGTTGTTCAGCTCGGTGTGTCGTCGCAGAAAATTCTTAGAGTGTTTTTTTTTCTCTTCGTGAAGGCGGCAGTACGCCTGCGATTTCTAATTCGTGTTTGTTTATGGGAAAATTATAGGTGTGCGCATCTAAATACGCGCTAAAATCTGCAGGAGTGGCTCTTATGAAAATGGAGAATACTATTAATTTCGTTATTCACTATTATTTCCAAGTTTTAAGCGTTGATATTTCGAAAATTTATTGAGCGAGAGATAAATGTTAACCCTAGATTAGACTACAATCACTGAGGAGCGTAGATTAGCATTACCCATGCCCAAAGAATAACTGTAGATCCCGTACGGAGTCATCGTGAATGATGGCTAATATCATTCACTCTTGCTATGAACATGGCGAACTACTGCCGTTCGGCTGGCCGCATTTTCTTCAATTTTTGCTTAAAATGCAGTGACCTGTGTCACGTACTAACCGTAGGAAGGAATCGTGTCTATAAGGCATTGGGATGACTCAATTCAGAGTTGAGGGTGGAGAAAAAATATCGCATCGACTATGCGAAGCGACTCTGAATATCGTTCAGTTGCTGGGTAACCGTGTGACGAGAGTGTCGAATTTTATTCCCGAGTGTGCCTTTTCTGTCTAGTGAAGAAATTATTCCCGTGTTCTGACAACATGAAGGAAGTGTTTTACACTTATCTAAGATGTTAATCTTTCGTGGTGCAAAGTGAATAAGTGTATTGGTGAATGTGGATTAATAAAATAATCCGAATTTGGAAATCACTGGATGAGCGCATGGTGCGTATGGTGTCAAGTGTGTTCGATGGTGTACTTGTGGTGATTGTGTTGTATTGTGTAGCTTGTTGTGTTCACAACTAAGTTACGATTTTCGGATCTTACGATTTGGCTTCTTTCTGGTGGAAAGCGTCTAACGGCTCCAATTGCAAGGAAAAATCAAGTAAGGATAATTTTCATGTTTTGAAACTAATTATATTATATTTATTTATTCTTTTGCTTGTGGGAATAAAATTTAATTGGGTATATTAGTCACACTGAGTGTAGGTATTTAGAATTATTTATCGCCAAGGTGTAGCATATTTATACTATAAAACCCACTGCCCACCTCTGATTGACTGATTCATAATAATGTTTGGTGTGAACGAACCGGAATACGAAAAAAAATCATGGTTCCACCCCTTCTGAAATTTGTAGAATCACTATATTCTCTATCTAATTTTAATCAAGTGAAAGTTAGGTATCACCTATACAAATCCTTAGACCAATAGAAATCATCTTCCCACATCGCCTCCGTGGCGAAATCGGCTGGCGCGTTCGGCTGTTAACCCAAAGGTTGGTGGCTCGAGCTAAGCCGGGGGCGCTATTTCTTAACGATATCATTAAGAGTGGCCGGAAAAGGCGAGAGGCTTTTTCGGGGGGAGAGTATTTGGGGGACCCAAACCACCCAACAGCGAGAGAAAGCGATTGCAGATGAACGAACGATTTAAAAAAATGACGTATTTTTCCTGAAAAGGAGACTTTACGTAAGTAAAGTCAAGAAAGAAAAAGAAACCATTTTTATTTGTTAGTAGACACTTAGGTACGAATGATGTCGAAGGGTTTTGTCCGTATACGCCCGGGTTTGAAGGAAAAAGGCATTTGAAAGTTGAAAAGTACGGTCATATTGGATTTTGGCAGCAACCCCGAGTTAAGTTATAAGGCTACACAAGATGTGTACTAACGCTATTTCTAAGTAATTCCTAACGCTGCCTTTATAGTCTCGTCTTATCTATCGTGGAAAAACCGACATTCTGAATCAATGTGTCCTACACAGTCTATTTCTCATATTTTATTTTCATAATCTTATCTACCGTAGTATGTTGGCGTTCGTAATATCCAACTAACTCCCTCTATAGAAACTCTCAGTACTTCTTTACAAGGATGCAAAAATTGTTGGACCAATAATTATAAATTGTTTTAGATAAAATTTGGGGGGTTATGAACCCTGTTTCCCCCCTTACATCCGTGGTTAGTCGTATCTGTTTTCGCAGGATTTGGTCGTCAGTGAGGGTAAGCCGAAGTACAGCCAAGGGGTTGGGGGAGTTGGCACCCCTGTGTAGATTGCAATTTCACTTAAATTCAAATAAAAATTCCATTTTTTTACTCACGTGTTTACAGTTATTTCCCGAGAATTTCACCTCCGATGCCATATTCGTACCAAATGCCGACACCATCCTTGCTTATTTCTCATATATTTGGCAGCAGCCTAGACGAATACCAGGATCAATGCCCAGGAAAACGATTGGTACAGTGTCACTGCAAAATCACACCAAAGAATAAATACAGCATTAGAAAGGATTTTTTAAGTAGATGCATGAAACATATATTGCAAGAATCCGATAGTTTGAATAAATATTATATCATTATCGTTATTTACATCACTTATAGGGAATACACTGATAAGATGATTAAACAAATAAATGGTGCATGTAGGTAAATGTCAATGAGTCACCACATTTTTTACGTTGATTTTCATTCAATTTATGGGAGGTTATCCCATAACTAAAATTCACCGTGTAAAATACTTAAGCGAATGCATCTATAGAAAATAGAATCTGTTATTATTTGGTTCATTCATTCGTACAATGTTCCGTTCATTTCGACCGAATTCGTTCATGCGTTCACCCATTAACTCGTGCGTGTTAATGTACTTTTTAAAAATGCCTTAAGAAAGACATAGCGGTAGAAGGGAAACCGATTTACCCGCTGATAAAACGCAGGGCGGCCAGATTTATAATAAGTTCTCAAGATAAGAAGTGCAGCAAATTGAATCATAAGATACCAACAGTTGACCATATTAATGTGTTTTGATGGAAATCTGCCAAAAAACGACGAATCAAGCAATGAAATGCATATTATACGATGGCAATTATAATAATAATACACATTAATAATAATATTTTACTCACGGACCCAAATACATCCAATTTTGTCGTTAATGTCGTCCCAGCAAGCCGCTGTTTGCACCAGGTTTTCTTCCAACTCTGACCTCTCGCGTACACGCTATTTCACTGTTTTTAAATTTCTCCAGCAAACTCTGCGTGCACGAAAAATAATCACGTATCGGCACGCGTGTATCCATTGGGTCGTCATAAAGACGTCAATGGAGTTAGAAACAGTTGTCCGTTGATGTAGACAATGTTACGCTATAGTAACAGTGTGCAAGCAATTTGAAGTGACACAAAAGATAACGAGTCATATGGTGTGATGACGGTTAAGAAGACCGTTGAGTTGTGGGTGGAGGAGGAAAGTCAGGGAGGTGGGGAGGATACGAAAATGGAAGTTGAATAGAGCATTTAAAAACCGTCGGAGAGTCAAAAGGGCCCAGACACTGAGACAGACGAACTTGTTCCGCGCACAAGGAAAGCAGACGTGACGTCAGGGAAACAAAAGCCAATCGGTGTTCGAAATCGTTAATCAAAAAATAGCGTTATAGTTTAAAACATTATTTTAAACGAATTTATTGAAAAATATAACATTTAAAAATTAATTTAAAATGTATATTACTTATTAGCTGAACACTGATACTCTATTTATATTTTTTTATGAAATAAATGAGACTCAAATTTTCGTGACGTCATAAACGTCCTTCACTCAGGTGACGAATCGCAACCGCGGAGCTCCTATCCTTCTCAGTGTCCTGCTAACCGCCGTGGAGTTAAGACGTAAGTAAGCAAGCCATACATAAGTTTTCGTTTTTATCGTGTCATACATTTGTCATTGCTATATCATTTTAGTGTTTAAGATATGATTGAATCTGATTTTATCAGTGCTTATAATTATTCGCGAGTTTCTCTGCTTAATTGAGATTTATCCCGCCTATAATTATTTTTATTACCCAATGCAAAGAACCTCAAAGGTTTGAAGGTAGCGTAATTGTGATACATTCGCCAGTGATTTCTGTGTTTTCATTATTCCTGCCAAACGATAGGACGTTATTGGGGATATATTTTCTCTTAGATTTCAAATACCTCCCTTATTTTCACCGCTTATTCGCTTTCACGACTTCGAGAGTTATTGTGAGTCTAAATTGTTCATAAATTGAGTTCGATGTCTAGTGATCCAGTTTCAGTAATGTCGTCAGAATGTCTCGCATATCAGATGTTCGTAAATTGTCCGTTGCAGCGATCATATTGCGATCTTATTTTCACTAAGGCGGATTCTGATTGATTAGGCCCGATTACGATAATATGTGAATTGCTTACGTAAGTGTTTTTCCCCAAGGCTATACGTACTTACTACTCCGGTGGTTTCTTTAAGAGGTTTTGAGAATAGCTTACGCGAAGGGATTCGTCCCCCATCGTGTGGTTTAAGCGATTATTATTATCGAGCATTCTCGTCTTCGAAGCTATTGCCGCTAGAATATTCCGAGTTTTATGGGGCTTGTCACCGAGGTGATGGAATACTTGCAAGGCTGCCCCATTTGACCACCGACTGATACACCCAGTTGTTTTCAGTCACGAGAGTTATGTGGATATCTTACTGGACTAACTTCTTAATATAATTCACGTTTATATTTGAAGTAGACGTCTCTCTCCTTTCTGTCGTCGGCAAGCAGTTGTGATCGCTTAAATTTATCGCAGTTATTCCGATATTTCGTCTGAATTCAACCGAAAATGACTTCTCAAGTTTTCTTCGCTAACTTTCTCGTCTTTACCGTTGAATCACTCGACTGTTGCAAATTATAAGAATTGAATTGAATAGTTAAGTGGATTAACTATCATTTTTCACTAATTTTTAATTTCCGACATAAACTTTTCCGTGTTCACAATAGCCGGTCGTTGCTTCGATAATATTTAATCATTCGGATTTTGTACTTTTGGTTTCTGCTTGATGATAGCATTATGTTAATGTGTGTCTATTTCTTATTATTTCCAGTAAATTGTTTCCGTGTGAAAATAGTGCGGTGTCAGTTATGCGAGTGAAATTTCTGGGAATTATATTGCGCCGAAGAGAGATCCTGAGGAAAGAAATGGTAAGTGGATTTCATTAATTAATATTGTACATTTTTTCATTATGTTATATGCCAAAAAGTTGCCATTGATATGGTAACCCTTTCTTCAAATGGAAGCAATTATTTTTTTACATGCACGGGATTCTATGCTTTCGTCTACGAACTGAAGGTTTTATTTTTCTTTGTCTTGTTCCTCCGTTAAAAGAATTATTAGAAATAATTGCAGGGAAAATACAAAATTAGATCGATAGAGCTTTTTATGCATATTTTAATTTTTTTTGGTGTGGATCTCAAAGATGGAGGAGACGGATTATTTTAATTTCCCATTGCAGAGTTTACTTGATTCAAAATTAATCATTTTACCCCTTAGTGGATTCAAAAATTTTACCTACACTTGAGTATTCGTCATGGATATTAGCGTCTTGTGAATAGGCTTAATAAGGGTTTTTTTCCGGCTGTATTTGCATTTGGTGAAGGATTGGCCTTATTCATTTCGCTTCTGTTATTATCTGTGGATAGTATTATGTTTCCTTGGCAACATCAACACGTTTATGCCTCAATGCTACTTATTGGTTCGCTTGCTGTTATTCGATCATATTTTAACGTGATGAAGTAATGTTAATAGTCTTGTCTAGTTGGCATTTACTGCAAACCTACTCATTAGCCTTTAATGAACTCCATTCTTTGAAACGGATATACATTTTGATAAGATCTTGCGTCGATCTCTACTGTATGTTTGAAAGCATGGCAAAGGCTCCTAACTTAATCGTTCACTTCTTCCTAATGCATTTAGATATTAAATAAGTTAAGGATTATTTGCCATGAGGAAATCCTTGCTATAGATATTCAAGTTTAACGACTGAACAACCTATCCAGCTGTTTTCATTTACACTACGAGAAACCTACCGTCACTTTATATTTTTACGAAGTCATTCTTTCGAACGGGCAATCTTTCGTCGCATATTGCCAGATTTGGAGTTAATGTCTCCACAATAAAATAGGCAACATAATGTTCAGCAAAATATATGGTTGAGAGTACGAGGGGATGAAGATAACTTGGCTGCTTACTACTTTAGGAAATAGAGATACATTGACCTTCAGATATACTGACTTTGAATTTTCGTGTATCGAAAAGCTTCGCCGGTTCGAAAGACTGGTTGGTTTGGGTTCTTCTTCTTTTGGAGGTCGACCTTGTTGCTGCAGACAAGACTTCAAACTTAACTGCATTTTCAGCCATTTCTTTCTCTTTCTGATGTCATTGTTGGACGTGAATCTCATTTACATCGCAAAAACTTTTACGCATGGAATCCTCGATCGTCATTTTTTATTTTTCTACGTATCATTTCTTCCTTAGTACTCTGCATTAATATTTGTTTTCGTATTAATTGACTGATGAATTTTCCTCTCTCTTGGACTGTTATTATTTGTGTTGTTATTCTAAAAAGGCGTGTGGCATGGGGTGTTAAAACACCAGCCGCTTATGTATGAAAAGTGAATCTTCAAACAGAATTACGCCTGGCATTTATTTAAGTTCGTAATGATTCGGGGCAAAAGCAAATTTCCATATCCATCCGTTCGGCAAAATATTTCTCTAATTTTATCGTTTATGAGGGATTTCGAAATATAGTGGGGGCTCTAATATTATGTTCTCCGTGTCACTCTTGAAGATATCGATTCTCAATTGTTCAAGCAATCTAAGCCTAGCTAAGAAAACACAATTTCTGCCAAAGGTGGTTGAAAATACGATCAAATTATTCTAATTTGTTTACTTACATATCTTTGATAGAGACACGTTGACCTTCAGGTCTTTCACGAAGCTTTGCTGTTGGTATTTGTTTGTTATTTTAAAGGTCGACCTTATTTATAGGCCATGACAGCCAGCATAACTTCATTTTCAAACATGTCTCCTTTTTCATTTTATATTTCGGAGAGCACTTAATTCATACCGCCAAGACTATTACGAATGAAGTTCACAATCGCCATTGGCCTTTTTCTATTAGTTTTTTTCTTCTATAATATTCTTTGTCGTGATATATTGCCTGTGTGAGTAACAGATGAATTGTGCTTTCAGTTGGGGCATGTGTTTATTCTCCCGCATTTATCGTACATGAATGCTCTTCATTATATTGTTTAGATATTTATTATTTATCTTTTGGCCCATGGATACCTTTGTTTTTTTACTATCGTTGTGAAAACGGTTCCGTCATATTTAGCGTCGTCCACTTTTTTAGGCTGTGATTGCGTAAAACCAAATACGGTCTCATTTTGATGTTTTTCCATCGATTACTTCAATAATAGGACGTCATATGGTATTTTCAGAATCAGTTTTCTGTAGGTCCACCTTGTACTTGTACTTCTCCTCCAAAATTACATTCCTGCAAGTTTAAATTTGGTCACTTATGTTATCCATTTCTATCTTATTGACCGCAATCATATCCATGCATCAGCATCCACACTACATGAAAAACTATTCAGGAAATTCTTCATAGAAAGAGGACAAATCATAGTGATGTGTTTTTTTTGCGAGGAGATAAGTATTATAAGTGCATACATTTTATATATACATATGTGCATATGAAGACTATATTATTATGATGGAGGGTACGTTATTTGGAAATCTGATTAATATTATAGCGTGGGCGTTTTCTGTTGTTTTTTTATAATCCCTATTTTTAGATTGAAATGATTTTTTATTCTCGACTTTTTTCATACGCGGGATTTTTATGTCTACAATGCGGTCATAAAATAATAATGCTAATTTGCGTGTAACTTTATTACATCTACCTTTGTGATGTACATTTTGTGCCGTTTTAAGTTCGATAGTTTCAGTTGCGAACCAACATTTTGCGAATAAAAATGAGTAACGCTCTACACATATCTATATTTTGTGCCTTTTCGTGTGAATTTTGTGTCCTTTTAAGTTCAAAAGACTTAGTTACGAGTCAACATCTTGCGAATAAGAAATGAGTGACGTATTACATAGTATATCTATCGGAGAATAGAATTTATTATATTGTTGTGATCCGATGAATTATCTTCCATTGCGGTCATTTATCTGTATTTTTTGAGGTTATAGTGATACCCATCCAATGAAGTGGTACGTTTGGGTTTCTTAATTAGCTCTTGAATAGTGTTTGTTCGAATTTTGCTAATTTCTTTGCATTGGAATACTATCCAGCAACCCGCCGAATGCATACAACTAAAAAGTGCGTCAAGTATAACAGAATTGCGTTCACTCCAAAGAAATTTACTTACGTGATATATCTCGTGCAGCTAATGCCATACTAATTTGATCACCTGGCTTTAGTCTCGCGTAATTTAGGCCTATTGAAGGCCTACTAAAGTACCATAAACCCTAACATTTACTGAGAGACTTTTCTTTAGATGAAACACTTTCTTGGCTGACAATATATCCTTCTTTTGACCTCAGAGGAACAGTTGATATTATGTTCGGGGAAACTTCACAAAACTAAGTCCTGTCCACAGTCGGATTCAAAAGAACTGCTAAGAATTGAGCGGCGCCACTTTCGCTGTTTGGAAATTGAGTTTCATTATTTTCTATAGTACCAGTAGCAGCGGCAGCTCGTGAGTCTAATGCTTGTGTAACGGTTTTTAGACACTTCTTCATTAAGCTTTTCAATTCTTAATCTGCACGCACTATCTAATTGGACGCTTATGTCAACTTTGTCTAACACGGCTTACTCAATGCAAGCATTAATGTGTTTTTCGCTAAATTGGTTTTTTGACTTTATCATTTAAATGTTTAAAACCGAGACACCATCCATGCACTGTCAGTAACTTCCATTTCCACAAGGCTCAAGCTTAAACGCGTCATAGCACCAGCAGCCCCCAACACTACCACTATATCATATAACTGCATGTTAATATGGATTGGGACGTTCTGGCCAGCGCCACACGGCTACAAATTAATACTTCTCGCGCTATTCTTCCTTTTTTTTCTACATTTTCGATGCATGCGATTGATAAAATACTTTGGTTAATAATATGTATAATTATAATTGAATGGGTATTTAATTTTTTTCCGTTTTCAAATCTTTGGGAGGGGCGGCGTCCTCATGGGCAAGCCGCCACTGACCAATAGGAGAGAAATTTGATCAACGTTCCCATCTCCCGCAATATCTTCATCATTATTACACCTTAAAAGAGAATTTTGCACACGGGATGTGAGCAATCTTTAATGCTACATAAACTGTGCAGCTCATGCATGAATCCACCTCCATAACTTCAAATCACTTTATCTCGTAAATTGGCCAATCCGTGGAAGTAATTTTTATTACTATTAACTGCGTAGATTTTGAGATGAGAAATAACGAACAAAGCACACGCATAAAATATTCGCCGCAATATCACGGCAAATATTGGCACAGCGAGTTCCAATTCAGTTTGGTTTCATGACACTAGAAGACTGTTTCGTTCTCTTGCATGATTTCAGAAAGCCCGTAATGAAGCAATATTGAAATCAGTGAGTGAGTTGGCTTAGTGGCAAAGCAAATTATTTTTCACGGCAGCAATTTGAAGTCACGGATTCTGATCTCTACGAAAATTTTTTTTTCCCGAAGCATATGATGGCATTACCATATTTTTGTTATCCACTCTAACGCAAATGAATCACTGCTCTCGTTATAAAATTTTGAATTGCGTAAATTTATTTTGTTTTCCACTGATATCGATTTTCGAAACAAAATCTCATTTCATGAAGAATTTGGAAAATTATCCATACAGTTTTTCATTTGCATCTAGTCCTTTTTCGTACTATGCGAATGTTCTATCGTATTCAATAATATGTAGACAGCAGTGACTCCGACTTAACTGATGTAGTCGGGTCGGTGAAAACGTGAAAGGTTGGCACATGAAGCAGCCTGCATCCTTAGCCTTCGTGACACCAAGAGCCAACGAGGACGGACGCGACAGAGCTACCGAAGCAGGAGTCAAACTCCAGGAGCATGAGCCCAATCAGAATTCAGATTAGTGGATGGAATGCACTGAAGAAACTCCACACTCATGTTGGGGCGTCGGAGTGTTTTCTTTCGGGCTCCGTGGCGAGGTTTTTTCCTATCTTTATTGATTCGTATTACGTCTTGCTGTTTATGTATCACTAATACTTAGTTCCTTAGGCGATTGGGTCTATATTTTGAGTAGTAGTTGCGGAAGAGTTCTTAGAGTGATGGAGTCCGAGTTAATTACACATTATAATTCACAGTGTCCGGCGATATATAGTGGAAATGTTTTACATTCATGAGGATCAAATAAAATGGTTAACTTCCACACACTTTTTTATTAACAAAATACCGACCCGGTTTCGACACGTAGTGTCAAAGTGGGGTCAAGATCTAGCCTCTGAAAAAATGTGCTTGCGCTAGAAAGAATTTAATTGCTATGACAATATTTCCAATCCAATTGATCAATTTATTTTCACGCTGGTAATGAATTTCAGTAGATATCAACCAAAATAAAATCAATTTTCAGAGTACTTCTAATCTTTCACTGACACCCCATATTTGGCAATTTAAGTGTCCTTGCGCACGTTGGGGGTTGTGCTGCGATGAAAATTCGCACTTAGTAATAAATTTTGAAAGTTTCTTCCTTAACTGACTGGAAAACTTGAATTTGTTTCACACCTCTCTCTGCACAATCAATTACCACTTGTGGACCGCGAATAATTTACAAATCGTTCTTGGTTGTTCATCCCATCCTCGCATGTGCGCATCAAAGAATGGAGTGCATATTTACAATGTATTAAATAGCTTTCTCGAATGAGTGGTGACAAAATTTGATAAAGATACCTTAGTCATGTCTTTATGTTTATAGAATGCCTTCTTCGGTGGATCATATTTTCCCTCACATGTCCTCATACGGAGTATCACGTTTTCCTTTTCATACCTATAAAAGGATCCGTCAAAGAATGCCAGGCCTACAACTCCTCACTCAGGTACCACAAGTGGTTTGAAAACATCTTTTGTACTGCTTTCGCTATGTCCAGGTTAACACTTGCGTAATTAACAAATCTTTTTAGGAACTGCGGGTCACTGTTGGGAGCAGATGCACCACAAGGAGCGTAGAAGCGAATCTTTTTCTTCCTTCTTGAATATATTGAAATCTATTCCACTAACACCTGCATTTCGTGCTCCTCTTTGATTGCGTAAGAATTTTACTCCCTCAGCCCAAGCACATTTATCCGAGAGATGAATTGCACTTTCCTCCTCGTGCGTCAAAAACTCAATGGCACCGCTCCTTGCAATGTCAAACAAATCATCAAGTTTTGTTACGACTTCATATCCAATGTATTTCGCGCTCTCTCTTTATTTCGTCGCACGTTCATCCATTCTTTGCGTAATTTTTCTAACTTTTCGATCGCTTTATTTTCCGTATTAATTCAGGAATTCTCGTTTTGTACTATAGATGAAATTCATTTCTTACGGTTTTTCTCGTACTAAGTCACATGCATTTTGAACCCATTACTTGATAGCGAAAACATACAGTACTATTCTCACTGTAGGTAACTTTCAGCCAAGTTTTTCTTCACTTCTTTTCCAGCGAGTTGAATGCCTGGATTGGGTCTTGATTTCATGCCTTTCCCTGTTGGCCTATTCTTAAAATGAACGTCACGTGTATTCATCATAAGCTAGTTATTTCGCCATTATTCTCCTTACATCCTAAAAAACTTAGCACTTCCTATCCTTTGCACTCTATACACTAGAACTATATGTCCACTGTCCGTGAACTGACACCCTCGTTTCTTCTTCCTTGAATATTTCTATCTACTGTTGGAGCCTTGGAAGCCTTGCTCATCTCCTTATTTCCTTTATGATTCACAGACACAATTTTATCACATACTTATAGTATTTTGTACATAAAGAGCATTTTGGGACTTGCTAGACTGATTCGCGGTCGTATGGTGGCAACAAATTAAGGTTTAAGGGGTCGGTACCTAGTGCATAGGATGGCACTGAAGGGTTAAAATTGACATTGTGGGCTTAAACAACATTAATCATGACACAAGAGGATCAGCATGTTCAATTCTATACCATTACCATGTAAATATTGTCATGAGGAGGAAAGACTTTGTCGAGAGGGTGGAGGTGAAGTCTCTAGTAAGTGGTGCGGGCCGTAACTCAGCGGCGCCGCGGTGCGGGGTGGCGCCCTGGGGGGGTGGATTACATTACGACGGGCTATATCTCCTAAAAGCTTAGAGATAGGTCAAAATATACAGAAAATCGGTCATGAAGGACATTACTTTCACCGTGTACATAGGAATAGCTATTTTACTGCTCCAAAAAACTCAATTGAGGGTCCTCAGTACTTAGGGCTTTTGGGGCACGGGTTGCCGTTATTTTAAAGTAACCAAATTTTAACACTTGAATATAGACCTCATTTGGATCATTTTGAGACTAGGAAAACATAGCTTTTCGCAATTCTGAAAAATAAGGGCCGGCCTACTGTAGAGTGATTTTAGACCACCTTTTTCTGCATCTTCAGGCCTTATTACGGTTCTAACTAACGGTTCATATGCAATGCACCACGGCCTCTGCTTCCTCCACCATTTGAAGGACATTTTCTTCGAAGTTGCGTGTAGTGCACATTCCATAGTAGGGAGGTTTCCTATTATTTTTAATTGCCTGAATCGAAAGATTATTACTCCTGGAGTAAATACTTAACGGTTTTAGATTTTTAAATGGCGACGTCAATTTTTCGCGATTCAATGAAAAGTGAACATTTTCAAGCGCGCGAAAACGCGCCGGCTAAGTATGAATACTGGGAAAAGCCCGCGTTACGTCATTCTGGTTCCGGCTACCACCGTATGAAACCACCTTGGTACGAGGCTATGAACGCCGCTACGATGCAGGCTGTTAGCAGGTACCGATTGGCTTAAATAAGGAATATTAATACCTTATCAAACGAAAGTAACTTTCCGACAGTGGCGCCGCGCCGACTCCATGAGGCCTGAGGGGGCCCGAGCCCCCTCAAAAATTCGTTATGGGTGTGAGGAAAAAATTTGTCAGGATTGTCGATTTCCCCCGGAGTGTCCAGATATCGAGATTATAGTTATAACTTTATAAGGGTTCTAATGTTGATCACATGGCTCTTCTAAAATGCTCAAAAAACTTTAAACTCACTACTTCCAAAATTTCCCGGGGCAAGATCCCCGGTTTGAGGCCCCCTATATTTTTTGTAAGTCGGCATCCCTGCTTTCCGACCTTAGAAAATTTAAATAGCTTATTATTAAGAGATGTTTCCCTGAGCCCTGTGCCTCATGCATGCATTGGTAATCTCAGACGGTGTAAAACTCCTACCTACTCGTATAGAAACTAGGTCCCTGTGTCAGTGTCAAACAGTAATCTGCTAACATGGTGCTGAAATTTCCTTGGTTCCATTTTTCCAAATGTAAACTATTTTGGTCGAAACGCTCACTGTGTTCATCTCTAGAAGCACCGAGGTTTGGTGGAAAAAGGCAGGGTTAGAGCCGAGAAAATAGTTTTTAAAATTCATATTGCAGCCCATATTTTGGTACGATTTAATTATGTTAATATAGCCACCAGATCACGATAATTTTCAGCCATGATATTTCCTAAAAATGTTGAGATATATTTCTTAATGCGTTCCACGCGCTTTTCTCCATTCACCTCACTTGCTGTTGAAAATCTGAATCTTTTAATCCCTAATCTGTGGCCCAATACATATTCCTTATTTGATCTTTGCGTCACTTAATTGAAGGACTTTTTGTTTCAAATAAAGAAAAACCAGCACCATTTTTGTCCATGGCTTCAAGAAAATAAAAAAAAGTCCTTACTTAATATGTAGAGGTGAAAAAAGAATGTTTTTTGGATCGACCAAAAGCTTAAAAGGGACATTTTTGAATTCAGGGACGAGTTCTTTACGTTCTGGACAAATTTTTTTCAAGTAATATTTTTTCTGTCTCTGATATCCCATTCACAGATGAAGCAACAACATTTCGTATAGCCAAGCTGTAATTATAGTAGCACTGCAATTACTTTAAGTGGCCACAAATTTTCCATTTATATTTTGGGTAGTGATTTTTTCTAAAAGTAACTGCAAATTCTAGTTAGATTCTTTCATATCAGTTTCATGAGTTAAATGTATTGATGGGAGCTCGTTGCCATTATGTAAGTGATTAGCCTACGAGGAATAAATGAACAAACGCTAATCATCTGTGTTTAATTTAAAATTAAGAGTATTCATAACAGAGAGAACATCATTGCAAAAAGCAAATAGTTTTTTAGAGAAGAAACCAAATCAAATTCGTCATGGAGAGGAGCGGGACTTCAAAAGTTTCGAATTAAGATCCAACAATTTTCAACCCTTTAATTGTGATCCTGCAGGGTTAGATTTTACCCTGCTTTTTGGATAAATTTCAAATCGTAGAGTAGATCATTTAAATTCTCTTGCGTTATGAAATGAGTTCAAGCAGATTTACTCGGTCCAAAATTTGGGTCCTTCGAGTTTCCGAATCCTTCATTATCACGTTCTTGATTACTTTCTGAATCCTTGATAAGATTAACATACTCCATTGGTTTCGGCACTTTAAAATTTTCGGAGTGATTGAACGGTAGTGTCGCTGTTTCAAAGTTGTCTGGATATTTTACCGTGCGTTTTGACTACGTTGTAATTCCTTTCATTTCTTCAACAAAGATAACAGTCTGAAAAATGATCAGCCAAATCATGGGGACGGTAAATTCCTTATGACGCTTTCCCTTAGTCTAACCAGTAAGAAGCTCTTGCCTGGTGCCACACAACACATGGGGAGCCCATCCTTTATCTTGGCCACCCAATAGGCAGCCAAAATAAAGCTTATAACCCTGTCTGACAGTGGGAGTAATTTTCCACCTTTGAGCCGTTTCAAGTAAC
This sequence comes from Ischnura elegans, assembly GCF_921293095.1. Lineage (NCBI taxonomy): Eukaryota > Metazoa > Arthropoda > Insecta > Odonata > Coenagrionidae > Ischnura > Ischnura elegans. Next base: position 998,226 of record NC_060259.1, on the reverse strand, counting down.
TTCACCGCATGCATAATAAAAGTCATCAGGATGGTTCACGCACTATCTAGGCCAGGTTAAAGCTAACAAGGAGACTTAGCCTTATGGATGTCAAGAAAGAAGATGAAACCTCTTTTTATTTGAAAGTAGACACTTAGATAGGAAAACTGTTGAAGGGTTTTGTCCATATACGCCTGGGTTTGAGAGAAAAAAGCATTTAAAAAATTAAAAATATGGTCACAGTGAATTGAATTTTAAAAATTTCGTTCATTGTTTAACGTCGCTTTGGACGAGTGGTAGCGTGCCGCGATTCTGTTATGAAAGCCAGGGTTCGAGACTGGGGGAGTGTAAATTTTTTCCAGTCTGCCACCTCCTCCATTTTTTTATGATCTGTTTTTTACTTCTTCAGATTTGTTCCTTTAGAACGTTTTATATTTTTTTTAACTTAACTGCTTTTTGAGAATAACCCCTAAACTGACATTTATGTCGCTTGCTAACCCTTGCTTCGAATTATTCTTTCCGTGCCAAGATTCCTCAAATCAGGGGTGATAAAACTGTGGTGCTGGCATCGAAGTGAAGGGAACTCATTTCCGAAGGAAAAGAATTTAAACATACTGTCTCCGGAGAGTTTCCCAGGTGCCTCCTGCGAGCGAAAACAAGAAAAGCAAACAATTGAAAAGCACCATGCTAATTCTATAATACTGCTACATGAGCATTCGCCCTTGCGTTTCTTTAAATTCTCAGGGAAACATATTTCCCTAAATATTAAGCCACTTATCAGCGATTACATCGATATAAGCTGTAATTTCCTGCGAGCAACAAAATATGGTAGTTTCCTTCATCAAAGAAAACGAAAGGCATTGATTGCGATTCTTTACCTACCATTAACGTATTCATAATATAAAAGTTATTTGGTTTTAGAAATCCCAGTTTAGGCGAATATTAATGGTCAATTTTATCCCCATTTGAAAAAGGCCATATTGGCGCCCATGCGATGCCACTCCACGTGACGTCACAGGGACCTATTTTCTGTACGAGTAGATAGGAGTTTTACATCGCCTTCGATTACCATTGCATGCATGAGGCACACAGCTGAGGGAAACATGTCCTAATAATCACCTATTAAAACTGGCTAAGGTCGGAAAGTTTTCTTCGCTTGATAAGGTATTAATAATCTTTATTTAAGCCAAACGCAACCAGCTAGCATGGTACTCTGCTACCTGCTAGCATCCTGTGTAGTATTAGCGCTCAAATCCTCGCCCCAAGGTCGCCTCACTTGCGGGGAACCAGAACGACGTCACACGGAGTTTTTCCGGCATTCATACTTACCCGTCGCGTTTTCGCGCGCTTAAAAAATTTTCACTTTTCATTTAATCGCGAAAAATTAATGTCGTCATTTAAAAATCTAAAAGTGTGAAATGCGTACTCCAGTAGTAATAATCTTTCAATTTAGGCAATGTAAAAAAAATAGGAAACCACCCTATTCTCTAACTATCTTCAGAGAAAGCAAACGTCTTCTCGCTCCTACAGCTGGTCACATGCTGATGTGAAAGGGCAGCTGAAGCAGCATTGCTTTGAACAAAACGATAAGATAGTACAATTTTAAACATATTTTTACAGTATAAGAAGGCATTACATCGTAGGACAACATCTTTTTGCAGGAAAGTTTTATTTTCACTTTCTCATGCTATCACGATACATAAATGAATTAAATTGCTACTTTCGTAAAAGCAAAAACATACATTAAGCTTTCCTATAGAAACTAGATGTGATGGAAAGAATCTAAGCACGTATTCTGAATCAGCGTGAAAAATACTCCTAAGATCACTTCACAACGTCTCTAGAACAAAACCTATGTTGACCAGTGAGACGTAAACAATTATCACTTTGAAAGGTTTTAGTGCGTCAATTGCGATTGAAAATTTTCTCAATGATATGGACATGATTGCTACAAATTTAATTGACAACACGCAATTTTTGAGTTAAATTCCATAAATCATGAAACAAAATTAACATTAAATTTTTTCCTAGACAGTGACAAAAAAATTATTTTCTGCATTTTGATACCTTACTTTTTTCAATTTCTTTGAAAACCAATTTTGTAAAATTAAAAGAACGCGCGACATTTTGCTGTCAAATTACTTTTGACAGTATTTTAGGGTCAAATAAAATATCTAAATTACTGTGAAATGAAGAAAGAAAAATATACTCCAGTGAATTCACACTTCTCTTGGGACAATATCTCTCCTTTTATTAAATTCGAAATCTCAGCAGCACTTCAATGTATTATAATATGTCAGCATCAACATCTCCGGTTGTACACCTACGTCCTAATTGGTTACATCTCAGGTGGAGGTCTTCTCCGATTGTTCAATGACTCACTACCATCCCTGTTGCGTTTCCCCGAGTAGTACACGGTACTTGAATTTTTATTCATCCTTTGCTATGTGTCCGCTACTGATAAGCCTGCCTCCAACAAGGTGACTACTTTACGCTCTTTCGCCTGCTGACAAAGGCATCTTAAATCAAGATAGGAACATATCCTTCTCGATCGAAAGAAAAACGCGTCCTGGAAATGTGCACGGCAGTCCTTCCGGTTAAGGTAAAACTTTTTCAAAACCAACTGCATTCAAATACGTGGCCCATCGAATATTCTCGTTGACGGTCTTGTTTACCTTAAGAGAACGCTTGCTATGGCCCGTGGTGATTTTTGTAGTTTCGTTCAGATATGCGAAGGAAAATTCAGAGGAGCGTTCCCAATGTGCGCACCTTGTGCCGTCGAATGCGCCTCAATTCTAAGGAGTTCATCGCCAATCATGCTCTGGGTTGCGGGAGACTCAGTAGTCAATCGCGTGTTATGACAACGAATATAGGAAATGGTTTGCCTTGTTTGAATTTCCCCCACTGACCAAAGAACAGTAACCCACTGGAAAGGAATTCCACTAACCCGCGGAGCGATAGCGGCGGCACAAATTTTGTCGGGATACTTTTCCCCCCCTTAGTACGAATGAAATATTTTGCCCGTGACGAGATGAATGAGACGACTAAAATATTATTTTATGCTTTCCCGGAGAATAATAATGTGGGTAAACTTTTCTCGGGAATCCCACCGGGTTCTATTGAGAAAAGTTTACCCACATGAAGACGACTGTTTCGCCGTTCTCATCGTTTTTCGCGTGTTCGTCTTCACTTGTTCGACTGTAGAAGCTGAACGATTGCGTCTAAACAATGTTTAATAAATCATTGTTGTAGTCGAAAAAACAATGAGTATAACAATGTGTGACAAGACCCTGTGGAGGTTCGCCAGAATTGAAAAAAAGGCTTTGAGTTAAGCCTTTTACCTTTTTGGCGCTGATAGTAGTTCATTGGCAATGGCATTACGAAATGTTAGCGCGGTAAGGGATACAGGCATGAATTATGACAGTTGGATAAAATAACGTGAGAAATGGTCTCTCGTCATCTTCCGGCGTGACTGGCGAATTATCCAACTTATTTTCCATCTGCTAAAAGTCTTTTTATTCTCAATAATTATTTCTTTGAGCTGAAGAAATGATACTTTTCGAATGAGTTGCTATGAGACGGTCACTTCCCGAGATGAAAACTCTGCTCATCCTTTAAAATCAAGAGTAAATTGTGAGTGTTCGTTTAAGTGGGTCAAGGCGGTTTGGTTCAAGGACGAACGGCGTGAAATGGACACGCAGAATTCGCCTTGGCTTTTTGGAGCACTTCAACTCACAATTCACATTTTTCTTTCCCTTATTTCGGTACCACTATAACTATAATTAGTTTCACGTGCGATGCATCACGGTTTAATCCTCCTCATCCATTTCAAGGGCTAATTCCTTGAATTTAGGCGAAAATTAAAAGATAGAGCCTCGTAAACCCCCAGCTTTCCATTTTGAAATTTCGGGCGTCCGCACAATATTTGTATTTCATCCGAAAAATTGACCAAATGATTTGTTGGAAAGAAATAAAATCAGTCAAAATGTGCACTGCAATTTTATTAATTACTAACATTGCGCACATTAAATTAATTTTTAAATATTTTACATATTTGTGTACGTGTGAGAGAAAAGCCGAACTATTGAGGCGAGTCTGAAAGAGTATAGGAGGCATTTCAGATTGGCGCGAACAGAGAAGTCGGACGAGGCGGAACAGAATCGTATTTTATGCTTTTAAAACTCTACACTGCATGCGAATTGCGATGCATTAAGACACCCCTGCTGGTTTCGCACGGTTTGTGGGGACACTACTAGTAGACGCCGACACAGCGGAGCCAGTGGAGCAGCAGAGAACTCCATTTCCGAAATGCGATGAAAGTGGAGCCGCTATAGCAATTCGTTGCGATATTCTTGGATTCGACTGTGCTCCGCAAACCGAATCATTAAGATAATTCCTCGTTATAACTTTCGTGCAAGGTCAATTTTTGGGTGAACGGAACAATTTCCGACAGATAATGGTCGCTTTCTCAAAGGAAACCTCGCCCAAAAATGGACGCGGCGACATTGGACAAAAGCTTATATTTAACATAATGCATCAATAAGGGTGTGGCAGGGGGTGTTAGGAATCTAGCCTTTTACACGTAAGAAAGGAAATGCTCCAACGAAATTACGCCAAGCATTTATTTAAAGCCTTTCTATTGATAAGGGAAAAACGAATTCTCATATGGTTCGCCAAAATGTCTCTCTTAATTTTTCGCTTCCGTCGGACCTGGAAATATAGTATGGCTCTAGCATTAAGTTCTCTGTATCGCTCTTAAAGATGTATCCATTCTCAATGTTCAAGCTATCTAGCGCGCAGCCTCCTAGCCTCCAGCGGCTCCCAGCCTAATTCGCTTAACATCTGAATAACGCTGTCTGTACGCTCGTTGCAGCTTTTGACGAACCGCGCAGCCTTCCTTTGTATTCTATTCAGTTCGCGGATTAAGTCTTTCTGAACCGGATCGCATGTGATATCGCTGCATATTCTAGGTGCGGACGGACGAGTGCAAAATGGCACCTTTCTTTTACTTTCTCATCCGAAAATCTTTTAGTTTAACCAGTTGTAGAGTCTCTTCGAATTCATAGCACTATCGTGGATACACTGGTGGTCCTTTACTGAAAACCAGGCGGGCGTGTGCACTTATTTAACGAAAGTTATTGTATTTATTCAGTTGTCTAAGTATTAAACTATTTAAGTTCTTGGTGGTCACGCAAAGCCGTTGGCCATTGTAGGTAAGCTAGCGGTAACAGGCCACTTTTATCTTGTTTTTTTTTTCGGCCAAATTTTCGAATCAAATTTCTTTAGACCATGGGCGTACCCAGCAAGGGGCAGAGGGGGCAGCTGCTCCTAGAAGCAAAAATCGCAAAAGCCTTTAAGCAAAATCAGTACTGAATTGAAACGAAAGCATTCAACAAATTTTCTTCAAACCCACGAAAAAATGATATGCATTAGTATAAGATATGTAACTAAAATATAACTATTTTTTCAAGGAAATAATCTCATGAACTAATGTCACAACTTGGTTTGCCCCTCCCCCCCAGACCATGGCTTGCAACCCCCCCTAGCTTTGATCCTGTGTATTTCTTTGCTTTAGACACAGCATTGAACACTTACACTAAAGATACTGCTGATCGGTGCAAAGTCTATGTCAGTCAATATCGGGAGGCAATGTTGATTGTTGATGATTAAGGCTTAAACCCTGACGACATACTGTTTACATCTTGCTCTGCCATCAATTACTTCATTGGGTTCCGCTACATGATTTCAGCGAACTTATTACTTCATCGAATGCCGTATGATGGCAGCACCATGCAAGGGAACGTATGTCAACATTCATTGGAAGGAGCTGGGTAGTATAGAAATGCGTGGATTTGAAAAAAATGTCGTCGATTTTTCGAAATTTCTTTGATATTATCTTTAAAAATGCAAAATACCTCCCCCCTGATTCTTTAGTAGTTTCCAGCGGTCGGGAAAGGAACACGAAAAGCCACGAAACGAATTTTACGTCGCGCTCTTTGTCTCATCTCTTTTTGTTTTCACGTTAGCTAACATCTTCTTTTGCCGCCTTTGTAAATAATTCCGGTCCAATACCTTGTCTTTTCGGTGTTATGATTTCTGCGTCAGCTGCAGTTTGCGCCAACGGTTATCGCTACTGCTTTGAGTCACACGCCGATTCGTGAACATACGAGTGTATTCGGAAGATAACGGGAAAGATTAGATTGTGTCTTTATTCGTCTACATTAATGCTGTCGCCTTCAAAATATTTCTCATTAAATATAATACACTTGTGAGAAATTTTCTTTCGACCCTTGGTAAACTTGTTCTTTCGGATTAGCCTTTAGGTCCTCTTGTGGATTGTTTTCATGCCATTTCATGCTTGTAAAACGACAAACCTTTTAGATTCTTTTTATTTTTGGAAATGGGAAAAAGTCACTCAGAGCCATATTTGGCGAATTAGGGGCTGGATAGGGTGTTATTTATTTTTATCATTTCTCGGATTTTTTGTTTCTACCTCTTAAAATATGCTATTTGGTGCAGAATGGATATCCTAAAAAAATTTTGCCTTATTGTTTAACATTCAGAGGTCACTCACAGAGCATAAATGAAATAGTATTCAATTTCCCTAATTTTAGAGAAATGTCAATTTCAGCGTTAACGCACAGTTTTACAGAATATCGGGGACAAATTTCGTTCCATTATTACGTCCGCTCAGCATTTTAATAGGAATAATACAGTAATTTTCCGCTGCAGCAATACAGCCGCGCGTCAAACCCCTTTTAGGGTCACGCTGGTCGCCGTACTAAAGGTCAGCTGATTGGTCCTACGCTCATATAGCTACATTCCTATTGGCGAAATACATCACCAACAAACAATCAAGTGCAAACGGAAAATCGCCGAGCTCATGAAGACATGTCTACCCTTTTGCGGCTTAAAAAGAAAAAGTAAACAATGAATGAAGATTAAATTACTAAAATAAGACATTGCAATATTGTTTTTTTTTTTGTGAATTTGCTAAAAACGTGGCTGCGGAAAACCGGAAAAATGGCCATTTTAGCAATGTTAAAATAAATCGTTATATTTCATCGCATAAAACACGGTTCAGAGACGTACTTGATTGCTTGATTGGCAGGAATGCGAAGAAAACAATCATTTTTTAATGATCGGATTTATTGATTGATTTTCGAATTAGAGTCAGAGCGGTCACTTTTCGGGAGGTAGGCCCCCCGCTGGTAGGGTCGCTGAGGCGGTCCTGCGTGGGTGAGCTGGTCGAGGATTCCGGGTCCCTGATTAGCAACCTTTCGGAGGGTGTGCCATGCCTATCCTAAAAGTACCTGCTCCATGGGCCCACGAAACGCATTTTAACCTTTTCACCGCATGTGAGGAGAGGGTTTTCGGAGATCGAACACCAGCGAAAGGGTTAATTATAATGCGTAGAAATGAGTAGGAACAAAGAAATCTAAGGCTCTAAATTTATGTCTTCCTTCTCTAACCAAAAGTAACGGACCTTAATGAATTTCATCGTCTTTGTGTCGTTAAGCGTAGTTATAAACTTGGATGCGGAAGCATAAGTGGTAAATTCCTTATAGCGTGCAAGAACTGTTAGTTCATCATTCTATGAAACAATATTATATTGTGGAGGAAAAGGTTAGTATAAAATAACAATGAATAATTCCTGTGCTGTTGCTTATAGTTACCTTACGATGGTCTTGAAAGCGATATGAGCTCCTAATTGATAAATGATGGACCAAACCACAATTGAAGGCTCCTATGATTTTAGCAAAACTCCGAAAACCTTGAGCCATTTATCATTAATTGAAGCCGATGTTTTAATTTTTTAGCGTAACAACGCGTCAGAGTTTTGCTTTTTTTACCTTTGAATTTTTACGAAGTACTCAATCTTTCCCAAATTATTGAAGGCTCATGCGAGGAAGTTCTAAAAATTGGAATTCGTTAAATGCGTCTTTGAACAACGTTGAGATACTGTGAAATCTTTTTTTATTCACTTACCTTATCTTTGCAAGTATATATGATGGGGTCAATCAGTGGCGGATATACATATGCAGGGGTGCACGGGGGGGGGGGGTGGTGGGGGAAGGCAAACTCCCCCGTCACGGGGCCGCCCGCTTTGCGTAACATTTCAGAACCACAATTTCAATTAGTTTATATCACAAGATGGCTTCGTCTTGTATGTGTGTACACTCAGTTAAAATAAAATAAATTCATGGGCCTTGATTATTGCTAATTACGTTAACAGTAAAGGTAGCTCAAGATATCTTTTGCTCTCGTTGAATTTCTTCTGTATTCGCTACTCAAGTCGATAACAGTGGAGAATTGAGATTGATTTTCAATTGTTTATTCGAATATACGTAATATTATACAATTTTATTATTATACTATTCCCAAACAGCCCTTTACACGCCGTTTATTTACTGCCTTACAGTTTTGCAGACTATTTCATTTAAATTCTTTTCGTTTATTTACTGTAGAACCTTCAAATCGGCTTTCTTCATGCATCAGTCACCTTAATAAAGACCTTTTAATTCTCCAGTGGAAGATATAAGTTATATGTTCTTTCGACTGTTATCTCCGTGAACGACAACTATACTTTGACCTCAGCGACGGACTTATGCTATGGACTATTGCGGAAAAAAACTTATTTCAACAAAATTCGTTTCACCGCTATAGCTATAGCGGGAAAATTGGTTTCCTTTCTGACGCTATTTCTTTTTATTAAAACGATATGATGGAAGTTCAAATGCAGTCAATGCCACCTAAGGTTGAGACGGAATATGCTACCCGCTCCTAGCTTAATTCGTGGTATAGTCGGTGCAATGGAGGTGCTGTCGATGTACAGTCACTTTCAAAAGTCGGTCCACATGCTTGGCGCATCTGTCTCTGTTATTCTCCGGAGACGACCTTAGCGTATTGCTTACGCGTCCCTTGTCCGCTGGGGATCTATTAGACTGGATCGGATCGTGCAAACGGTGCAACTTGACTACTCTAACCCTCGCCCAGAGCACGCTTTCAGAGGTAGGAAGGCCCCAGACACAGCAAAACAATTCCACCATCGAAGAAAGCGGAGAGGAAATAAGGATTTTTCCGGCGACTAACCCGTCCCGCGAGAAAGGGAGTCTTGAGTCGTAAACTTACACAGTACATATATAGTGCAAATAAAATTTCCGGAGCGTTTCGAGCACGTACTTCAATACTTATGTTTCTCCTCATCGTCATGTGAAAAATACGTAAATATGTACACCAATGTTGATATTGTCGTTTGCGTCACGGTTACCATCCAGGCTCGAGTTCGCCATTACCGGCGTCGAAGGATTTTTTAATCATTTTTCAATGTTTGCAAGTGAAATAGCAGTTACTCTCCAAGTTTGTTTATTACGATAGGAAATTTTTCCATGAGAGGAGACTACTTTTGCATTGTATTTTCCTGATGAGCATTCGGATTGGCTTGAATTGTTGTTCAGATAAATATATATTTTACAATGAAAGGAGCACAGAGATATCTGTGTGCATATGAGTAAATATTTTAGACGACACTGTGTCCAATCATAGGTGCGTTGTCCTTTTCGTTTTGGGGAATACTCGTACATTAGTATCGGTCAGTGTTTTGTTTTTTTTTTAAGAAAAAAAATGCAAGCAAATTTAGCGCGTCATTATGACTGCCAGTCAACCATTAATGATGGTCATGGAAAAAGCGGAGTTGACTTGCCCTCCTGAAATGGAAAAGGAAGTGTATTTGAGTATTATTTAACGTATCCTTGGAATGTTGGATTACAATGAAGATTTTACGAATCACATCGCTTGCGCCCCTCCCAAATTGAAATTTCCACTTTAATTAACAGTAACGCACATTCGCATTGCTCCCTTTCAATCTAACCTTATCCGTACTTTCATCCTTACCCCGTACCTCAAATCCCTCCTCTATGGATATCACTTCTTCGTTTCATTTACTCTCCGTCCATCTCACCGTTTCCGTTCTTTTTTATACTCGCATCTCGGATGCCTTCATTCTTTTCTTGTCCATCTTTCGTCGTCGTCTAAGCTTCCCCACAGTAAGGCGCTACATCCCATTATATTCTTAGGGAAATATTATTAGTAACAGATACAAATATAATACCGAAGTTAACACCATAATTTATCGCACAGTAGTATTTTTGATTTATCGTGTAATGAGATACTTAGAAAACTGCAGGATGGTACATATCCCAAGATAATGCTCAGAAATAATGAATACGCCTAACAGAGTGTCTAAAATATAGAGCAATATGCTTTGATGGTGTTTGGCAATGGGATGTTAAAGGTATAATCTAGACGGTCATTTTAGAATACTCATTCAGGTGTCAATTCCGATTTTCGTTTCTTCCTTGTATTTGCGTTGTGGCGTTTATACGTCTCGGTATTTTTTAATAGAAGCTAGATCACTCAGATCATCTATATAAGAATATTATCAGGGTGAGAATCGCCTGACTGAGAACTTATGCGTCGCCTTGTGCTCTGGAACCGGGAGCTGGGGAAGTTGCGAAGAATTTAGTAATACTGAAGAATGCCTCGGTATGACTTTCGCGGACGGTGAGGAGACTAAGTCAAACTGGCCCTTTCAAGGCACAGATGACGTAGGCAGTACCTGAAGTTGTAGCTCAGCGGAGGACAAGGTTGCTCGCACTGTCCGTGGGGACCGACTTTTGAAAGCGACTGTGCGTAATGTTTCACAGTTGGATTTTGAAGGCTGTTATGACTCTTTATTGAATCTTCAAAACTAGATTGAAGTTATTAAAAAAAGCAATTCCGTAGATTTGTTTTCGTATTAAGTGACTGATGAATTTTGCTTTCTTTTGGGATTTGTGAACATACTCCTATATTTATTTACATGAGTGCTCTTTATTTCTTTGTTTTGATATTATTTTGTTTTGTGTTCCATAGACGCATGTGTTTGGTAACTATCGTAATGAAAACGGTTCTGTCAATATTTGTGTCCTCCACTTGTTCAGACGGTGATTGCGTAAACTCAAATTCTCTCCCACTTTGAACTTTTCCCATTGATTCTTTTCCATATTGGACATCATGTGGTGTTCGCTCAATTACTTATCTGTCGGCCCATCTTGTCATTTGTCTTTTTCTACGAACTTATTCTTCCGTAATATTCTACATTAAGATTTGTTTTCGTATTAAGTGATAGATGATTATTGCTTTCTTATGGGACATATGTATATCTATATATATAAAAGAAAGTCGAAAATCGTGTTAGTTAGAACACTTATAACTCGAGAACGGCTGCACCGATTTCAATGAGATTTGGTTCTTTGGATTCGTCTCAGGCGGGGTTAACATATAGGCTATTAAAAAAAGGATAATTTCACAAAAAAATTCATCTCTTTCCTATGGGCATGCTTTTAGGAGTTATAGTAACACAACAATTGATAAGTCGGTCAAAACTACAAATTAAATAATTTGTTTTGTTTTTACCACATTAATAACTGAATTTAGTAACAATATAACATTTTAATTACTAAATATATTCAAAATATTAATTAAATTGAAATTACATTTAAAAAATTTAATTCGAGCTGATTGTAAGCCCAGCCGTGGCCCAGCTCGAGTTGACACTTCACTACCGTGTTTGTAAACAAATCTCCAAGCAATTGTTGACAAACGGTAATGTCCGTGTTCCTGAGGTGAGCGGAAGGTGAGCTCATCAACAAAGAGTTCCAGAATATGATTGATCACCAAAAGAATCAAAGATGCTTGATTTAGCGAGCAAGAACGAAGATGTGGATGACTAAAACGAGGTAAATTCAAATAGTTCGTACTCTGCATGGATTCGAATCTTTTAAATGTGTAACAAACGAAGACGATAAACTATCTATCTGAATATTTTAAGTCCTTGGACGTACCTGGCTTACCAAGGCACGATTTACAGAAAAATGTAGTTTCTGTGCTCATGATCTTTCGAAGCCTAAACCAACCATAACTATCCAACATGATGCGTGTTTGATCATTAAAAAAATTGGTGATGAATGTGATTCACGCAACTTTACTCGAAGCAAAATTCAAAGGTGAGGAAGTCCTCATTCCGTAGATTCCATGATCTCAACTCATATGCCCTTTTGAGCCTAAACGTATTCAATTTACAATTCGTGTTGCATTCGAGATAACGATTAGAAAATCGCATGGTCATTCTTTCAGTTTTTGTGTTGCTTGTGCTCATGTGCTAATGAAAACCCATGATTTTCTCATGGTCAATTTAGCGTGCTATGTTCACGAGTCGATAAACCATCCTCTGTATTTCTTCCTTCGCTTCAAGTGCGTAGCTAGGATAGGGGGTTTTGGGCGCAGCTAATACCACGGGTCTGTAGGGTATAGAAAACTCGCTAAGGTAAGCGGGAAGTGTGGGGGCACTTCCCCCAGATATTTTTTTAAGATAAATGGTTCAAAATAGTGGGTTTTGTGGCTGTTTGAATAGTTAAATATGTTTTGTGTGTTAGTCATCCGTCCCCCAAATATTAATTACAAAATCTTTCATAAAAAAATTCTCTAAGCTCTTGGGGGGGGGGGGTTTATCCCCCAAAACCTCCCCTCGCTGCGTCACTGCTTTGCTTCGCTATATTTATTTAGCTTCATCCGCTTCATCTTGCGCCTGATAACAAAACAAAAACTGTTGTTTCTCAGAAGGTGCTTGACGCAAGACATTAAATCCGAATGTGTAGGGCTCACCGTGGTGCGTTTACGCATGCAGTACGTTTACGCAGTGCATTTTTTCCAAACAGAGATACTAAAACTGGCGCGCCTTAAGTCATTTAATGCGAATGCTGCTTCATAGGGGCTTTTCTTGCACGATTTTGAGCATCAGTCAAGCGTCGGTCTGGGGTCAACCTGCCCCCTGAATGGGCCAAGTGTATGCAACAGACTTGGACCTAAAAACATTTTTTTACAGCTAATAACGCAAATAGCCAACAACTGAATGCGTATCATTTTTATTTCATGAACTGCTTTATTAAACCACAATGCCCAAAATTTCTTAAGCTAAAACGTAAGAAAATTTGTTGAAAAAAATCCGCGTAAACGTGCTCCGATCCACCCTATGTAGATTCAATAAAGAAAATGTCTTTCTGACAAGCAATTTTGGTACTCATTTACGTAGTTTTATTGAATTTGTATCCTTATTTTATTATAATAAATAAAACATGATTAAAAACGATAGCGCCGCTCTTGATTTATAAATGGTGTAAGTAAACTGTAAGTTCATTGATTGTTAGGCGGTACGAAGTTCGCCGGGTCAGCTAGTACTCCCATATTTATCATATACAAGTGATCTTTACTAATTTGTTTAGATATTTTTGTTTGTTTAGTGGCCCATGGATACCTCTGTTCTGTTGATATTTTCATGAAGACGGTTCTGTCAATATTTGTGTCCTCCACTATTTCAGACGGTGATTGCGTAAAATCAAATACTTTCTCATTCTCATCTTTTTATATTCGTTTTCTTCCATATTGGACATCGTGTGGAACTTTCTCAATTACTTATCTACCGGCCCACCTTGTTCTTGTGACCCTCTTCCATAACCACATTTCTGTCACTTTGAATTTCGTCATTTCGCTCTCCCTTAGCGTACATTATCACATCCATTTGTCCACGCAAAAATATTCAGGAATTTCTTCCTAGAATCCAAACTAATGCTGATATAATAGTACTACTTTCCCTTTGCTTGATTCTCGTATCCTTTGTGCCTTTTTCAGGCCCACCAAAGTAACAAGAAATTTTGAACGATATTTTCTTCAAAACATACCGTGATTTTGTCGTTTTGTGAACGTGATTTTCTAAATAGTATTTTTTTTTAATTTGAAGAAATTGCGTGTCTCTTCGCCGTCCGTCCTTTTTTGTCGAATGCATTGCCGAGGGAAAACGAAATATTCTCTTAATTTTAATATGAAAGTTATTAACATTGTGTACTGAGGCTATGTAATGTGCAAAAAAAAACAAAATGATAACCGCATTAAAATTCTTGTCTATTTTATAAGCGTCTTGGGGAGGGGGTTCTGTATATGAGCTTTTCTAATTACGGCTAGGATGAGTGCTGCATTCCTTGGTTTCACAATAGCGAAGTTTCCTTCATCAAAGAAAACGAAAGGCATTGATTGCGATTCCTTACCCACCATTAGTGTATTCATAATATGCCTTTGTTGTCCACCTTTTTTGTCAAATGCATTGCCGAGGGGAAAGGAAATATTCTCTTAATTTTAATATGAAAGTTATTAACATTGTGTACTGAGAATACGTAATGCACAAAATAAAACACGGACAAAATGATAACTGCATTAAAAATCATGTCTATTTTATTAGCGTCTGGGGGGGGGGGGTTCTGTATGTGAGCGTTTCTGATCAAGGCTAGGATGAGTGCTGCATTCCTTGGTTTGACAATGGGGTAGTTTCCTTCATCAAAGAAAACGAAATAAAGGCGTCGATTGTGATTCGTTACCCACCATTAGTGTATTCATAATATACAAATTATTTGGTTTTAGATATCCCAGTTTAGCCGAATGGCAATGGTCAATTTTTATCCTCATTTGAAAAAGGCCAGATTGGTGCCCATGCGATGCCACTCCACGTGACGTCACAGGGGCCTAGTTTCTACATGAGTAGATAGGAGTTTTACATCGTCTGAGATTACCAATGGATGCATGAGGCACAGAGCTCTGGGAAACTTCTCTCAATAATCACCTATTATTATAATTATTATCACTTATTATAATTGCATATGGTCAGAGTCTCCTTCGTTTGATAGGGCATTATTATTCCTTATTTAAGCCAAGCGCTACCAGCTAGCAGGGTACTCTGCAACCTGAATCGCAGCGGCGCGCATAGCCTCGCAACAAGGTGGCCTCACACAGCGGCAGCGGGACTCAGAAATACGTCACACGAACTTTTCAAAGCATTCATACATAGCCGTCATGTTTTCGCGCGCATGAAAATTTTCATTTTTCATGTAATTGCGAAAAATAGATATCGTCATTTAAAAATCTAGAAGCGTGAAATGCGTACTCCAGGAGTAATAATCTTTCGATTTAGGCAATTCGACTAATAATAATAGGAGACCACCCTTTTGATGATGAATTGGGGTATTCACGGATCATTCCGTGAGGAAGGAGAATGTAATGGTCCTCTAATCGCTGGACCAGGTGAATTACCTCACCCGAATGAAAGCCCGAAAGAACTTAATCCAGAAAATTCGCCAGGAAAGCTCCAGACATTTCTTCCTCTACTCTTTAAATTCGTCAGTTGCCCAAGTGAGTTGTTTTCTGATTATATTTGATATACGAACATATTATTCCACATTGCGCTGAACGATCAAATCCCTCGATACGATATTTCAGGTTTCAGGTTTGTCGATAGAGGCGCTTCAAACAAAGTTTTGTTCTTAACATTCAAGTTTGAATTGATTTTTTTGCATAACTCGAACATAATCTTGAGTATTTCGGAAAAAGTTGAGAATCCAAATCAACCTACACCTACAGGCCAAGCCGAAGATCATGCGTACAATATTTCGTTTTCAGCGTGTCGTCAGTCTATCTGCATCTTGCGAAGTCACACTTAAGTGTCAGTCTAAGTCGCACCAAGTGCTGCAAGAATCAGATTTACCGCCTTCGACGCGGAATATCTGATAATAATCTTTCGATTTAGGCAATAAAAATAATAGGAAACCACCCTATTGTCTTTTGTCCGGTCTGTCTCTCTTATTTTATTTATATTATCTGAACTTCCGTGGTGTGTTGGCGTCCGTAAGATATGGCTACCTTCATCGGAATAAACATTGCCCTCAAACTTACGTAATTGGTTTAGTCTACTTTTCAATCTACGGTCCGACAGTGATTCCCATCCGAGTTAATCTAAGAGGTCGGTTACACTAACAAGAATATTGTAACGACCTTTCACATACCTGGCAGCTCTTCCTTGCACGCGATCTAACTCTGTTATTAAGCCTTTTTCATGAGGGTCCCAAACACTGGCAGCGTATTCTAAATGGGTTCTAACAAGGGAGAAGTAGCTAATTTCTCGCACTTTGTCGTCGCACTTTCCTAATATCGTAATAACAAAACCCAATTAACGATTAGCTTGACCTGTTATTTCCTGAATATGTTTATTCCACGATAGATTATAATTGAATCTAACTCCTAGATATTTCACGGATTCAATTGTCTTTAATTGGGTACCCCGAATGATATAGCTATGTTGTGGGGAGTTATTCTTTTTCCAGAAATTCAATCCTACGTATTTTTTCAAATTTAATTCTAACAGCCATTCATCTCACCACGCTTGGATAGCAGCAATATCTACATCTACATTCTACCCCGCATGCCGCCTCTCTAGGTTTGTGGCATGGGCTGTTATGACAGCAGCAGGTAACATGTAACAAGGAATCGCTCCGACGAATTTACGCCTTGCATTTATTGTTTACTAGCTGACCCGGCGAACTTCGTACCGCCTAAGAATCAATGAACTTACAGTTTAGTTACACCATTTATGAATCAAGAGCGGCTGTATCGTTTTTAATCATATTTAATTTATTATAATAAAATAAGGATACAGATTCAATAAAACTACGTAAATGAGTATCAAAATTGCTTGTCAGAAAGACATTTTCTTTATTGAATCAACATAGGGTGGATCGGAGCACGTTACGCGGATTTTTTTCAATGTATTTTCTTACGTTTTAGCTTAAGAAATTTTGGGCATTGTGGTTTTATAAAACAATTAATTAAATAAAAATTATACGCATTCAGTTTTTGGCTATTTGTATTATTAACCGTAAAAAAATGTTTTTAGGTCCAAGTCTGTTGCGTAAACTTGGCCCTTTCACGGGGCAGTTTAACACAACGCCCGACCGACGCTTGACTGATGCTCAAAATTGTGTAAGAAAAGCCCCTATGAAGCAGCGTTCGTATCAAATGACTTTACTCGCGCCAGTTATAGTATCTCTGTTTTGAAAAAATGCACTGCGTAAACGTGTTGCATGCGTGAACGCACCACGGTGTGCCCTACACATTCGGGTTTAATGTCTTGCATCAAGCACCTTCTGATAAACAACAGTTTGTGTTTCGCTATCAGGCGCAAGATAAAGCGGATGAAGTTAAATAAATATAGCAAAAGGTTTTTGGTGGCTAAATCCCCCCCGAGAGCTCAGAGAAATTTTTGATAAAAGCTTTTGTTACTAATATTAGGGGAACGGCTGAGTGACAAACAAAAAATATTTTACTATTCACATAGCCGCAAAACCCACTATTTTGAACCATTTATCTTAAAAAATGTCTGGGGGAGGGCCCCCACACCTCTCGCTTACCTTCGCGAGTTTTCTATATCCAACACACCCGTAGTATTAGCAGCGCCTAGCTGCACCCTTTAAGCGAAGGAAGAAATACAGCAGATGGTTTACCGACTCGTAAACATATCACGTTTAATTGACCATGAGAAAAGCATGGGTTTTCATTAGCATATGAGCACAAACATCACAAAAACTGAAAGACTGACCATGCGATTTATTATCGTTATCACGAATGCAACACGAATTGGAAACTGAATACGTTTAAGCTCAAAAGGGCATATAAGTTGAGATCATGGAATCTTCGGAATGAGAACTTCGTCATCTTTGGATTTTCCTTTGAGTAAAGTCGCGTGAATCACATTCATTATCAATTTTTTTAAATCACCAAACGCGTTCTGTTGGATAGTTCTGGTTGGTTTAGGTTTCGAAATATAATGAACACAGAGCTTACATATAGCTGTAAATCGCCCAAGGACTTAAAATATTCAGATAGACAGTTGGTGATTTCGTCTTCGTTTGTTACACACTTAAAAGATTTGAATTCATGCAGAGTACCAACTATTAGATCTTTATTTACCTCGTTTAGGTCATCCACATCTTCGTTCTAGGCCGTCAAAATTGTTCGCTCAATCAATCATTTCTGATTTTTGTGGTGATAAATCATATTCTGGAACACTTAGTTGATGAACTCACCTTCCGATGAAACTAATTTGCAAATATTCGAGGAAGTTAAATCAAACATCTCGATTTCTCGACAGGAATACGGACATTACCGTTTGTCAACAATTGCTTGGAGATTTGTTTACAAACACGGTAGTGAAGAGTCAACTCGAGCTGGGCTTACAATTAGCTAGAATTAAATTTTTAAATACTATTTCAATATTTTGAGTATATCTAGCAATTAAAATAATATATTGTCACGAAGTTCAGTTATTAAATTGGTAAAAACAAAACATATAATTTAATTTGTAGTTTTGACCGACTTATCAATTGTTGTTGCGTTACTAACTCCTAAGAACATATCGCTAAGAAAGAGATGAATTTTTCTTGCAAAACTATGCTTTTTTTAATATCCTATATGTTATCCGGGGCTGAGACGAATCCAAAGAGCCTAATATCATTAAAATCGGTGCAGCCGTTCTCCAGTTATAAGTGTTCTAACGAACACGATTTTCGACTTTCTTTTATATATATAGATTTATCATTTATTCTTGTCGGGGGAAAAACGAATTCCCACACTTATCTGTTCGGCAAAATATCTCTCTTAATTTATCGCTTCTATCGGACTTGGAAATATAGTGTGGCTCTAATATTATGTTCTCCGTTTCGTTCTTAAGGGGACTGGATACCACGCCAGAAAAGTGCCGTTGCAGCAAGCTACCATTTAGGTCGCTAGGGAGCCATTTTTGCATGTAACAAGGAACTGTTTCCACTAAAAAACATAGGATATATGTAGCCTTGGTTTGTATGTCTTCACAGTTGCACACGTAAAAACCTATTAGGAGGAACAGGATGAATATCGACGAGCTGAGCAATCAGACGTAGACGATTGCCTTCTCAGAGTTGAGGATCATTTGGAAAAAACGGATAGGTAATTGCAGTAAGACTTTGGTGGATTTGTTGATTCGGTTAGGTTGAATTACTCGGAACATAATTTTGAATACGCAAACTCACAGAATTGAAAAACGCATTTTAATGTAGTTTACCGTCTCCTATTTTGTACGCCCCTAGTTTAATATATAATGTCACCAACAATCCTGTAGAGTCATACAACTCTTACGTAGCTAATGTGCATAAAATATTTGTTCATTAGAAGCTATATGCATTCATTTTCTTTCAATACTTTAGTTGGAAGTTAATTTTAAAACTTGAATATTTAATATATTTTTATCATGAAATCATTCACGATCAAACAACATCTCTCTCAAGTAATGAAATCCTTTTTATTACAGGTGATGGTGATAGTAGCATAATGAAAAGGCTGTCTAGGGAAATGCCATATGGGCAGCAGTTACCAGTGCAAAAAGTAGAATGCGTCAACCACCTACTTAGAAATTACAGCAGTAGACTGCAAGATATTGCACAACGGCCAAGAAATTCAAAAGGGGCAGTGCCCGTTGGGTACAGGAGAACAATAAACAATAACTTGCCAAGATTGAGGGTAGCTGTGAGTGGGGCAATCTCCTTCAGAGCGAAAATGGCCGGGTCGGAAAGGGTCAAACTCCTACAGAAGGACATAGAGCAAGGATCGAATCATGTTTTTGGTGACCATAATAAATGTGACAAATATTATTGCAAAGGGCCCAAAGAAGGAGAGGAAAACTTGGTCCCTCATTTCATTAGTTGCGGCATATGGGAGGATATCACCTATGCCAACAGTCTATTATCTCGTCACTCCGCTAGTTTGATATATAACGTGACAATCTTGCGGAGTCCTACAACTCTTATGTAGCTAAGTACGTAGGAGGGAAAAGGTTAAATTTATGTTTAAGGGGGGCCTATGAAACTAGGTGTGCCATTGCATCGGTAGCCTTCAATGTGAAAGATGATGTACATGGCATAATTCATAAAGGACTGACGAGCAAGAGCCCAGGAGAATGCCCAAAAAAATTCTGTTTCCTCCAAAAGGAATAGGGAGTACATTAGAAAGCGACGACTGGAATTCTCTGAAACTTCAAAAAAGAAACGTCTGCGAATTGAGGGACCAGACAAACATTATGGGCTTGTTCCTGATGTACAAAGTGACATCGCATTGGCCAGCCAAGATTCCATGAATAATTTCCTATCATCACTAAAAATGGATAAAACCTCAAGGGAAAAGTTGGAGAGGGAAACAAGAGAGCAAATGCTCAATACGACGGGGCAGGCGGAAATGTGGAAAAGGTTGACGGCCTCTTTCTTTGGCCGTATTTGCAATTTAAGGCCCACAACATCTAGGGAGAAAGTGGCAGACGATATTTTGTTTCCTTCCTTCAGAAGAAACAAGGCTACAGATTGGGGAAATGCTAACGAAAAATCTGCCATCAGGGAATATGAGTCTTCAATCAAATATAAAGTTTTACCCGCAGGTCTCTTTGTTGATGAAAAATTACCTTTTTTGGCTGCTAGTCCTGATGGGGTAATATCTGATGGTGAAGGCTTGGTTGAAATCAAGTGCCCCTATAATTGTAGGTATATTACTCCTGAGGAAGGAGTTAAAAATAAAAGAGCTACCTTCATGGAAGTGAAAGATGGAAAATATAAGTTACGCAGGAGAAACAGATATTTTTATCAAGTACAGGGACAGCTGGAAATATGGGATAAACAATATTGCGATTTTATTGTGTGGTCTCCTCATGGGATTATAATTGACAGAATTCAAAGGGAAAGCAGTTTTGGGCCACAGCAATGGTGGATAAATTAAAAGAGTTTTACCTGAACTTTATGTTGCCTAAAATATGCCATAATACACCTGGTTACAATAAATAATTGTACCGGAGCTGATGTTTTTTTATCAATACTTTCCCTCAACTTTTTACCCTTCATTTCTCTCTGCACACCGACCTCCTGGAGACTAAATATGGTAATATTTTATCCCTGTATATCGCGGTGCGGCCAACAGCAGCCTTCTGCCCCGGCCACTGGTTTTTCCTGGATTATCGCATATATATTATGGCATGGCTGAGTAAGACGCATTTTTCTTTTCTCGGCCAATTTTATAAATTAATTAATATTGTAACAAATTAAAGTGCGACTTCCATTAGTGCTTACAATATGCTATACATACATCGAAATAATTAATAGCTTTCAGCCGCGCGAACCGCATTGTTTATCGAGTCACGCGCGCATCAAAAGTTTCCGGCTTCAACCTTAAGGCCGTTTTACACGAGGCACGGAATTGCGCAGGTTAGAGCTGCATTAATTTCTAAAATGGCGCGGAATTGCGCGAATGCATGAACGAAATTAAACCAGTGGCTATTTTGCCGTCTCGCATCCACGCATTCTCGCATGTGTTCTAGTAATTCACCGCTTTACACGACGCAATTTTGATTGCGCCTTCGCACGTAAGTCAGATTGCGCAATTCCGTGTACCGTGTAAAACGGCCTTTAGAGATGGGATTCTTACAGGGTAATGAGATCGCAATACATGAAGTTACTAATTCCACCTCTGAATACCCTTCACCAATTGTGAACCGAGTCGAAATTTTTCGTGCTGCGGCGCGACATTAATTTTCTCCGGGCATTTTCAAACGAGTAAGATAAAAAAATGAGGATATCATGACTCCTCAGCTTCAGTGCCGATTACAGCGCTACAGACTTCAAAGTTAAGAAAAAATTAATTTTGCATGATCCCAGGGGAGTTGAGATTTAATAACTGTGTATGAATTTTTATAAATGTAATCATAAACACGTATATGTATCATATGAAATAGACCACTTGTAAAAGTTTTCGACTTTTAAGACATACTTTCACCTTTCATACTTGGAGTTGAAGCTTTCGAAATAGAGGTAATTTAGGATTCCTCCCAGCTGTACTAAAAATTATGCTGTCGTTGCCATCATAGGAAAAAATTATAATTGAAGTGCGCAATAAAACGGAGTATTGAAGTAATATAAACGTGGATTTTGTGAAGGATTGCAACAACAAACGGTAGAGAGAAAAATGAAACTGCATTTAACGAAAGTGATACACGATTTCTCGTGTTCTCGTTTCGATTAATTATATTGTGCAATATTGGTTACCGGCGTGGAATAAGTCAAGTCATACGGTCTATTTTATTTTTATATTATAAATTATAAACTGCAATCTTATTTACGATGCATTCATTGAGGTACAGGATGAATAGAAATGGGACACCGTGAAGAAAGCGAGCGGAATTCAATGCGGGAACTATCCAGAGAAAAAGAGCCCGACGGAAGGGCTGATCAACTAAAGTAACACAAAAAACACAAAAAGAGTTTTTTGGGCCTCAAGAGTTTTTTTTTGCAACACAAACAACTCCATGGGGTCTGCATAGGTTATCCGAGATCCCGACCTCCAGCGGACCGAAATCTGACACCGCAGAAGGGGAGTTCAGTCCCTCTCCCCAACCATGAATTTTTCTTCGCTCTCGAGTCCCCCTTCCACCCAGTCAACTTCCCCTCCAATTCAAACGCAGCGGTCGCTTTCGGAGCTAAATGCCAGCGACCGTTGCAGCGGAGTTCTCCCGAAGTATCCTATCCCCTTAAAGACATCCATTCTCAAATATTCAAGCAATCTAAGCCTAGGTATTGCCACTACAACTGGAACGCTATGTTTTTTTGCCATTTACTTGAGTTATATAGCATTTTTATTTATTTATAATTTCATTTGTCCTTTACGGTTATCGGCGTAAAACGAATTCCCACATCTATCCGTTCGGCTAAATATATCTCTTAATTTATCATTTCTGTTGGACGTGGAAGCGCAGAGGGATTCTGATGTGAACATTTCTAAAAGATATCCTATTCTCAATTGATCATGCCATTTCAGCCGCGGCGTGTCCTCTGCAAATAGAACACAATGATTTTTTTTGCATTTACTAAATTTATATGGGAATATTCTCAGAGTTAATTTTAACGGGGTATTGGAAAACGGAGGGAATTTATCAACTAATGGTAGCAAATATTCCACGGGCTTTATTCGTCCACTACTTCGCGAAACCTATTCTTTAATTATCAAGGGTCGAAATGAGTAAGAACTAGCAAGTCTAAGGCTCTAAATTTATTCTTTCTCAAAAGTAACAACCCTTAATAAGTTGCATCGTTGTTGTGTCATTGACACTAGTTACTAACTTGGGTACAGAAGCATAAGTGGTCAACTCCTAATAGCGGGTTAGCACTGTCTATACATTTTATGAAACAATATTTAAGTAAATAGCCCTATTACAAGGGTATTGTCAAAAAAGTGGGTCTCAGATTTCGATAAAACTTTGTAGTGCTGAAGTCCTTCGAGAGCTGTTCTCGAATCATCCCCCATCATGCGGTTATATAATTAATAGTTTAAACAAAAGACAAAGTTAAACATTTAAAGGTCTATTATATTCCCTCAGCAATGACATTTCACTAACTAAGAGCGGTGGCTCCGTGTTTACCATATTCGAGTCCTGCCCGGTGGTCGTATATTCAATTCTTGGAAGGGGCAAATTTTTTTCATCATTTGTTTCCACCTTTCGTTTTACAAAATCCTGGAGTTCTTCATTATTTCCATGATTTCCGATGACAGTTTTATTTTTCTGCAATTCGGAAGCGTCGGATGTTTTTTCCATTTTTCACACGGAAGCCTAGTTTCAATTACGTGATTATTGGTGTTGCAACATGAAGCACTTTTACGTAGTACATTCACTTTTATGTTGCAATATGAACTCATTCCTTGCAATTCCATCCTAATTTTTATAATTGGATATTAGTGGAAAATTCGGCACGACACGGATTAGGAAAGGAAAATGATGACCGCGAAGCAATATGTTTTACGTATAAGAATTGCTTATTCACTTTCGGGGTATTTAGAAGTATAAGCATAACTTACCAACAAGATTCTTCTCGGGAGCCTTTAGATAGGTACTGATGATTTGTTAACAGTTGAGCGACCGCTCAATGAAAAATAGGATGATCGTCCGGATCTCCGGAAAAGCCCGTGACTCCGAAAAATATAAAAAACCTGTAAATTTATAGCTTCATTTAAAAAAAACTATTTGGCGAAATATTAGGTCATGATCGTTGTTGCGTTAAAATAAACTATCGCAAACGAACACAGCAAACCTTTTTTCTATCACTATGCGAAGGCTTTGTGAAAATATGCCTCGAATATCTTTTCCCTAGGAAAAATTGTTGCCAATCACCACAGTTCCGCCGTGTAACTAGTTTACTAGACGAAAATAACGTTTTACAAGTGTGAAATATCCATTCCCAAGCACTTCTACTGGTAATTGATAAGATTACAGCTAAAAGAAATCTTACGACAGCTGACCGGTCGCAATAATAGTACGAAAGTATGTTCACGACGATATATTATCACCACGATATGACTAATGTATGCACAGTTTATTATTCACAGTAGTGTGACGAACGATCGGTTAACTTCAATGACAATCAAGAATTAATAGTTTCATGTTCACTTTATAAATTGGAGGCGATATAAGGAATAGAATACTTGATTATATGCGCACACTGTTTGAGACTAAGTCCCTTTTTTGACCGCTTTTTTACCTTTGAATTTTTACGAAGTACTCAATCTTTCCCAACATTTTTAAGGCTCATGCGTGGAATTAATGAAAATTGACATTCGTTAAATGCGTTTTTGAAAAACGTCCATATACTGTGAAATGTATTTTAATGAAATGGAATATTCACTTACCTTATCTTTGCGAGTAAATATAATATAGTCAGTAAGAGTGGAGAACAGCGATTGATTTCCAATTGTTGATACGAGTATAATATATGTTCTACAATTTTCTTCCAAAACAACTCTTTACGTGCCGTTTGTGAACTGTCTCACTGTTTTGCAGACTATTTCCTTTTTATTTTTCTCGTTTTTTTTACTGCAGAACCTTGTAATAGGGTTCCTACATACATTAGTCACATTAATATAGACCAGTTAATCCTCTAGTTGAGGATATAAATTATATCTTCTTTGGAATATCATCTCCTTTAGCGATTGCTATACTTCGATCTCAGCGACGGCCTTATTATAGGCTATGGACTATTGAGGAAAAAACGTATCCCGCAAAAATTCGTTCCACCGCTAACACGGCTGTGTGGGAAAATTGGTTTCCTTTCGGACGCTATTTATTTCTATTAAAACGAGATGAAGGAAGTTCAAATGCAGTCAATGCCACCTAAGGTTGAGACGGAATGTGCTACCCGCTCCAAGCTTAATTCGTGTTATAGTCGGTGCAATACAGGTGTTGTCGATGTATTTATTAGTAAAATAGGCGTTCCATTCCACATTCATTTCATATCTTTCTCGCTCTGCTCACATCTTTCTATGCTTCGCACTTTCTCTTTTCTTTCGTGCAAATTCACTCCTAGTCCAAACCAACTCCTTCGATATATCGACTCTGAAAGGTTTCGAAGACGAAAAACAGATGATAGCGATGAGTCCCTTTGAGCATAGAATAGAATATCTTATTTATGCTCCGGCCTTCACCCTTGAAGCAAAACTCTATTTACAATGATAGGCTAAAAAAAAGCTCATTAGGTACATTCATGAACAGTCAGACACAAGTGTGGCGTGCTAATTACAGTTTTAATTGTTTTGGTTTAGTTATTTTGTAGCTTTATAGGCTTTTGTATATTATATCGGTCCTTTTGCTTTGTTGCTATGCGATATATTACGTTTGATATAAATAAACAGACATTAGGGATTTAGCGACATTAGAGTGCACATCGCATTGAACAAAGTAGGTATTGTTATTTAAATATCTTATTTTTAATGAAGAACTCTCGTAAGAGCCCGTAGAAGTAATGACGATATGACAGTATGATAAATAAATTATTATGACATAAAAAAGAGACAATAATTATAATTTAGCCACATGCATGAGATCTGTAGGCTGTGTTTTGTTAAGTAGAGTTTAATGTAGCACTGCTTTGATTAGAGCAATGTGTTAATATAATTTATAATTAATTAATAATTCATATTTGGAAGCATGATTGGAACCTTTCTGTTTTAAGCCCTCATGGATAGAATGCCAAAAATTAGACGTCGTCGTAACGAGAAATGATTTTTGACAGATATTTGAACGTAGAATTGGATATAAAATAGAACAGTCCCCGAAGCGAGATGTTATCAGAGTGGTTTCTGATTTATTCTTAAACATTTCTCTCATAGAATACGGAAGGATGAAGAAATATTCTCAATACCTCAGGGATCATAATAATAATATCACCAATGAACATTTATATAATGAGTATCGTTGTGAAAAATCATTAGGGACCCAAGCATTAGGATGACTCAATTCTCAACTGCGTTTACTAGTCTAGTATTTCACTTCATATTTACGTATTTATTCTCTTTTACTTTCTCTTAATTACTTGTCTTAAGTAACTCATTCGGGGCCTTCATTTTCATGTCTTTCCATCCACTTGTCCTTCGACGATTCTCTTCATCAGGCCATCATCCCTCAGGATTCATATGCAGAGCTCTGAAGAAATCAGGATTCGTCAAGCATTTTGTGGGAAGATTTTCGGAGAAGGAAGTAAAAGAAAGGTGCTATTTCGCACTCGTCCGACCGCACCTAGAATATGCAGCGATATCATATGGGATTTATTGCAGAAAGACTTAATCCTCGAACTGAATAAAATACAAAGAGAGGCTTTGCGGTTAGTCAAAAACCGCTACGGACGTACAGGACCCGTTACCCAGATCTTAATCGAATTAGGCTGTAAGCCGCTGGAGGCTCGGAGGCTGCGCGCTAGGCTTACATTGCTTGAGCTAGTGAGAATGGATATATATTTAAGAGCGACACGGAGAACATAATAATTATTAGAGCCACACCATATTTCCAGGTCCGATAGAAGCGATAAATTAGGAGAGATATTTTGCCGAAAGGATAGAAATGGGAATTCGTTTTTCCTCCGAACCATAAGGGGCTTTTATAAATGCCAGTCGTACTTTCGCTAGAAAGTTTCCTTTTTATGTGCAAATGGCTGGTGTACTCACACCCCCTGCCACACGTTTTTTAGTTGGCTTGCGGGGTAGTACGTAGATTCAGATGTAGATGGTGTGGCAAATAACATTATCCCGTCTTCTCCTTAACGTTTTTGAAAGACCTCTCTTATTTCCAACTTATCATAACACTTCCTCATTATCACCTACCCTGGCGGCCTTATACGCTGTGTACTATTGTGGAAAATAAAGTATCTCTGCAAAATCCGTACCGCCATCATCGCTCCGTGGTAAAATCGAAAGATTTCCCTTCTGACGGTAAATCTTTCTGAGGAATGATATGAAGACATTCAAGAGAAGCCGTCTGTTGTTTACCAAGGTTGAGACGGAATATCCACGCGATCCAAGCCCAATTAGTTTTTGTTATTGATTATTGGACCAATCGCAAATATCCAGCATACAAGACATCTCCACATGCCCACCACACGGTCATAAAAATATTACGCATCAAAACAAAATGCAAGTCCGCCGTCACGCAAAGGGAAAACCATGTCAACGGCTATTTATTCACGTAACATATCCATTCAAGGGTATAAAAATGGATAAGCATTAAATGAGTCGTCCTAGCGATTTACGCAATTAATTTTATTGATCGAGACACCGTTGCTATCATTAATAGTACGAGGAAAGCGTGCTATTTTAAATCTCTCTGTTTTTCAGTCAATTTCCTATATTTTCTTCTCGTGGTCGCATCTACCATAGTAACGCGGTAAACAAAGGATATGTTTCACTTCGTCTGATTAAAAAAGAACTTCCCCGAATGAATAATCCAAACTAGAAGAGGCTCTATTTTCCGTTAATGCATTCACACAAGTTGTGTGGTTATACATACGATGCATTTTCGTGTTCATTCTCGCGTTCATTCATTCATACATTAACTCGTTAGGGTCACTGTTCCGTGTAAACAAGCCCTTAGAGATGTGGGAATTTCAAATGAGGTCTTCCTTCAAGAACGAAGGTTGTTACGGAATATGTCCGCCCGCTGTTATTCGTTGAATTCGTTATGGTCTCTAGAATGTTGGTGGTATCCTTTGACTGTCAAATTGTTGTTCTATTCAACTTCAGTATCGTCGCTTTCTCACTTTCCTTATCTCTTCCAATGCTTCCCTTCTTCTCTTTTCACTCTTGCGAATCCTGGAATATCACAACCACAACTCATTCTCTTTCTCCGAAAAGTCAGCATTCTCTAGGCAGTTACAAGGGTCGTTCAATAAATCTTTAGAAAAAGGTATAAAAACAAATTATATTGCCTCATTTTTCATTATAGCCTTCTTAATTTCACCCAAAAAAAGGTTTGTAAACATTTTTCCAGGCATTTTAAGCCGTTCAAAAAGAATAATTTAGAGATCTCTTCAAAATAGTCATTGGTTTTTAGGAGTGATCTCCTCTTTATACGCAAACTTTTGTCAGCAAAGTCATTTCTTCAAGTTGTAAAACTATTAATATCACCAGAGGTCAGATCTGGTGAATACGGTGAATTGTGTAATACTTGAAACTTAAATTCTCTAATTCTGGCTATTGACTCTGAACAGTTGTGCAACTCTGCGTTGAAGGAAGACATTTTTCTGCTTCAAATGAGGGCGCTGTTCTTGATTTATCCCACAAACTGTTCCTAAAACGATGCATAATACTTTCCTGTTAATGTTTTTCCCTCTTCCCATTCATCGATGAAGATAATTCAGCACAAATTCCAAAATATCGTCGCCATGAATTGACTTGCCCATTTCTGCATCGTCGCCTGCTTTGGAGCCCGTTCATCTTCAAAACTCAATTGTTTTACCTGTTATTTTGTCTTTGAAGTGTAGTGATAAATCCATATTTCATCAAAAGTTATGAATTGATGCGGAAAATCCACAGGATTGCGTCACAGGGACCTAGTTTCTATACGAGTGGATAGGAGTTTCACGTCGTCTGAGATTTCCAATGCATGCATGAGGTACAGAGCTCAGGGAAACATGTCTTAATAATCACCAATTAAAACTGGCTAAGGTCGGAAAGTTTCCTTCGTTTGATAAGGTATTAATAACCTTATTTAAGCCAAGCGCTACCAGCTAGCAGGGTACTCTGCTACCTACTAGCATCCTGGGTCGTGTCAGCGCTAAACCGTCGCCCCAAGGTCACCTCAATTACGCAAGCGGGAACCAGAACGACGTCACACGGAGTTTTGCCAGCATTCACACTTAGCCGTCGCGTTTTCGCGCGCTTGAAAATTTTCACTTTTCATTTAATCGCGAAAAATAGATGTCGTCATTTAAAAATCTAAAAGTGTGAAATGTGTACTCCAAGAGTAATAATCTTTCGATTCACGCAATAAAAAATAATAGGAAACCACCCTATTGTTCAAGCAATCTGAGCCTAGCGCGCGGCCTCCGAGTCTCCAGCGGCTCCCAGCCTAGTTCGCTTAACAGCTGAGTAACGCTGTCTGTACGCCCGTAGCAATTTTTTTGACGAACCGCGCAGCCTTATAGTTTATGCAGTTCGCGGATTAAGTATATCTGCATCGGATAACATTTGATATCGCTGCATATTCTAGGTATGGTAGGACGAGTGCGCAATAGCACCTTTCTTTTATTTTCTCATCCGAAAATCTCCGCACAATACGCTTGACGGATGCTAATTACTTCAGGGCTATGCCGCAAATATTCCTCCTATGTGTTCCCCACGAGAAGATCGAGATTATCTTAACTCCTACGTACTTACCTTCGACTGTTGCCCTTCTGTGCACAACATCCACCCCATAAACATGGTTAAAGTTGGACAAACTCGGCGATAAATGCATCGGCATGCATTTGCTCATATTAAGTTCGAGACCCCACTCTGGGCTCCACAAATGATAAATTTCTCCGGAAACATCTTCTGCAACAAACCTTATAGAATTTGATGAAATAATTACAGTAATTTTATGGTTTTATAGACCATAGAAATAGCCTTAATTTTACCTGAGAAACCTTCTACAACCGCAGTGAAATTGTATTCATTGCTAGTACATAGCATACAAGAAAGTATGCTTTTTATTTTTCAATTATTACGTATCACCAACGCATTGAAAATGGAATGATGATTAGAATTAATAATTTTTTGCAATGGGAAGATGAATTACGATTCGACTATTATAATTTGCTTTCGTTAATTTCTTTATGAAAACTTTCTTAGCTCACGGTGATTAAAGAGAGACATACGGGTGTATTCTACGTGATGTAATGTAAATGGCCGAGAAGCACAGTGAGCTAGAACCGAAAAAAAGCTGGCCAAAACCTCAAAATCGATTTTTTTGAGCTACGAAGTAGAAACTTCGCATATATATTCTCCAATATATTTTGCATAACCTTCAAGATTATTTCTTCCTTGTTCCTTCACTTTAACAATTTCATTGAGGCAAAAGTTGAACAAATTTACCGAAAAACGACCACTCTCGATTTTTTTCTGAAAGAGAGAATTTATTCTCATGCAGTGGTTTTTAATTAATATTATTATAGACAAAAATGTTATACCATCTTAATTTAAACTCCTTTATTTTCCGTTTGGAGGGTTTGCAAAGATTTTGTTTCATCAATATCCATGGATTTATAACAAAATGGTGGAGCATTTTTTCAGCCAATTTTTTACACAAACGTAGAGATAAAGTAGATACTTCCGCCGACTTCCGCCAAGTTACTTATACCACGTCGATCTATGAAGCTTCTACATTGTGAATCTAAAGTAAAATCTTGCACCAACTCGCAAACCCGAATTTTAAACCCTCTTTAAATACTTACGGTAATATTATTTTTTTAAAATCATAGTATTAACCTCTATATTCCCTAAGAAACCTTACACAACAATTGTTAAAATTTGTGCAATTAATCTATTACTACCGCAATTCATTACAAGTTTTGTTAAAAATTGAATGGTAACCAGCCAACAGATGAAATATTTATCCAAGGGGACTTTGAACGCGTGGTGCTGACTTTTTCCATCGTTTGATGGATTACAGCAATCTGTTTTGTTACCTAATTAAAATTACGAGAACACATATCAAATATTGAAAACAAATTGATATGTAACTAACTAGCATGAAATGGCAATAAACATTTGGCATATAACTTAAATGTGTTGATTAATATTGATATTTACGGATAGTTTACAAATAAACTTCAAAATTACAATATCATTTTTATTTATTTCAGGGTGGACAAAGACAGCCGTTTACCAGGAGTAAAGATTTCGTGTGGTTATCTTAAGTATTAAGGAAACTGACACAAGGAATAAGATACAAGGTGTTTCTATGACTACGGAAGTCGTGTTTGCGGCTGATGGATCTCCTATCAAGTGGATGGTTTTCAGTGATGAGCAGAAGGCCTTCTATAGCTGAGGTTTTTAATACAATTCAGTGATTTCTCTTTCATGCTGTTAATATACTGTGTCTTTCCTAACAGAGTTCATCGGAAAAAAAGCTAATTAGCACTGTTATATGTACCGCGGTATGATGGTAAAATGAAGTCTCTCTCTTTGATGAGTGTAATTCAAGAGGGACGACTTGGTATTATGAGGTATGAGTTGAATTCAGCTCTTGGTAAAAAATCGGATCCGATGAGGTTATTATATGGTTATAGACCCATATAGTGAATGGGTCTTATTATGAGAATTCTCGTGGACGGAAAGTTCACACATGGTGAAAAGAGTGAAATATTAAAAAGGCGCCATAAATACAAAAGGTATCAAAATTGGCAAAAAATAGGCCTAAAATACAAAACCTAAGTAGACAGGCATAAAGGTACATATAGGTTAAGCATATTTTTGCGTGTGATTATGGTTTCTTTGTTTTGTAATGTATTTTTTGGGTGACATCGAATGTGTATTTTATATAAATGTGCACTAACCAGCTCCATTACAGGATGAGGTACATATCAAAGTATGAAGGTTTCAATATGGCCTCTCTTTGATATTTGTAATAAGAGGGACGAACTGGTGTGATAGGGTATGAGTTGCATTAATCTATTGGTAAAATCGGATCCGATGACGTTATTATATGGTTATGGACTCATAAAATAAATGAGTCTTTAGGATGAGAATTCTCGCGAACAGAAATTTCGCACAAGACCATGGTGAAAAAATTCACATTTACAAAAGGCGCCAAAAATACCAAAAGGTAGAAAAGTGTAGACGGAAAAAGCCAAAAATACAAAATTTAAGTTGGCATGCAAAAAGGTACCGTGTTTATTAATTTTTGGTGGGTTATTATGATTTTTTTGTTTTGTGATGCATTTTTTGGGTGACTTGCATACTTGTACTTCATGTTCATGTGCACTAACCAGCTCTGTTACAGGAAGATGTTGTAGAGAAAAGACAGCAATGAGACCTCGAAGAAAACTAGCGACCCGATATGCGTGTGAACGTTGCGTTTTATACGATGCGTTGCGCGCTTGAGCGAAAATTGCGTTTTGATCGAATGAACGGCGAAAAGATACGAGTGCGATTCGTGTGTCCTCCAAATTTGGGAGGAGAAGAAAGAAGACAACAAGAGAAGAGGACCTCATTAAGAAGAAAGCAAGTGAATTAGATTAGCTTATGGGCCTTTAGGGCCGTGATCTTTGCGTCGAATAAGGCTAGGATTTTTAGCTTGCGTTAATTTTAGTTTTTTTTTGTGTCGAACCGAGGTATTGCATGCGCTGTAAACCATTTCAGTGTACGGGGATGGAACTGTGTCGCTTGGATGGAAAAGTGGTAATTTCCTCCTTGTGCCACGGTGACTTCCCGTGCATTGCATTGGGGCGTATGCGATTCCTCGGGGGAAGGGTAATTTATTTTCCTTGTATGTATTCTCTCCCTCTCTCCCCAGGGTCTAGGTCATCAGAACTTCACGTGAAGAGGACCCCAGCTTCAAAACTAGGTTAGCTTTTGGGCCATTATGGCTATGAATCATTGCGTCGAGTAAGGCTAGGATTTTTAGCTGTCGTTATTTTTAGTTTTTTTTGTGTCGAACCGAGGTTTGGCATGCGCTGTAAACCATTTCAGTGTACGGGGATGGAACTGTGTCGCTTGGATGGAAAAGTGGTAATTTCCTCCTTGTGCCACGGTGACTTCCCGTGCATTGCATTGGGGCGTATGCGATTCCTCGGGGGAAGGGTAATTTATTTTCCTTGTATGTATTCTCTCCCTCTCTCCCCAGGGTCTAGGTCATCAGAACTTCACGTGAAGAGGACCCCAGCTTCAAAACTAGGTTAGCTTTTGGGCCATTATGGCTATGAATCATTGCGTCGAGTAAGGCTAGGATTTTTAGCTGGCGTTAATTTTAGTTTTTTTTTGTGTCGAACCGAGGGTTCGCATGCGCTGTAAACCATTGCAGTGTACGGGGATGAAACTGTGTCACTTGGATGGAAAAGTGGTAATTTCCTCCTTGTGTCACGATGACTTCCCGTGCATTGCATTGGGGTGTATGCGATTCCTCGGGGGAAGGGTGATTTATTTTCCTTGTATGCACTAACCCGCTTTCTCCTTAGGCTGAAGATATTCCAGTCGCCGAAGATATGAAGACATCTGAAGAATGAGATAATCAGTTCACTGAAGCAGGAACTGAAGAAAAATCAGCCAGGATATTCCTTACATGGAAATCGGTAAGAATAAATTTTTAAATATATTTCGCCATTGATGTCTTGGATGCTGTTTTGGTTTTTATATTTCATCGCATCGTTAAGTTTATGTAATTATGTTTTGTGGACGAGTAGATGTTACAATGTCTCCTATGAACATAATAAGTTTAGAACCTCAGTTTGATAATGAATTTAAAATGGATTTAAAATGGAATGGATTGTTCAGTACGTTTTGTTAAGCTTTTATTATTAAATTTACTGCATCCGATTGAGTTTATATTTTTCAAATTATTGATGCACATTATATTATTTAGAATAGCTACTTCATTTTTTGTCTTTTCTGTGTCTGTTAAATACATCTTATTTTCTCTGAGCTTAATAATACATATAAGTGCATTCCTTTTCTTTAAAGATCTTTTTGCCTCGTAGCACGCGGAAACGTTATGATCACTGCGTCTAATCAGTTTTATTTTTTAATATTTTGAAGCCTTTTTTAATACGCAATCGCTGCATTTATCTGTCCGATGATTGATTCATATTGGTGATTTATTTCAATTCCTTATGATTGAGTTCGAATCTTTCCGAAAACATTTCCAAAAGTTTTTTTTTTCGGAATATACCTTTTTTGTGAATACGTTTGAATACCTCTCTATGCGTATATAACACTTATTCTGTTGCTGAATTATAGATTCAATGGAAATAATTCAAAATTAATTTTGCACAGACTCTTTAAAGCATTGAAACATGAATGTAAGTTATCATCAGGTTAGAAATCACCATACATTCTACAATTTGGTTAACCACTCTGAACAAATCCCTCAATATTATTTTAAAAATTAGATTTTTCTTCTCGTTCCTCTCTGTCGAAAGGAATCGCCTTTTAAAATTTTCGTGAAGAGGTAATACATGCACTTTATAGGCAATTACAATTACCGCATGGCTGAATAGAAAGTCAATTCTCGCGTCCCATTCATTATAATTACATTTATATGGAGTTTAGGTGAGTCCACGGAAGTAAATTCAATTCCCGTTTCTCTCTCATCAGCTGCAAGTCATCGCAGAGGATTATGGCAGTGCGCTGTCGGAAAAAATGGCGCTAATCCGGAATGTGATAATGCAGTGACATCACGCCAAAAGGTAAGAAAATCATTCAATTACATTTTTTCTGTGTCCGTTGATTATTTTAAAAGTGTGCGATGTGAATAACTCTAAAAAAAAGAGAGAGGATAATTTTATTATCGTTAAATTCAGTAATATTATTTTTCTTTGACTTGTTCGTTGTGGTACATCGCAATTGATCTGCTTTGATTGGGCCTTGGTAGCGACACGTAAATAGCTTCAGGCAATGGTGTGTTTTTTATTCGGAGACCTAATAACTTCCTCATTTTTTGCCGTTTTTATAGAGTGCATTGAAAGGAGTATTAGAATGAAATTACAATAATAGTAAAAGAATTTGAATCATTCTTCCGATTTCTTCAACTCTTCTGTAGTATCCCTTACGCTTACCGTTAACACCAGTATTTTTCATTCACCTAGGGCGGATATCCGAAATTCAGCCCAACATAAGTTTGGTATTAACTCTGTCAGCTGAGTCAATTACTGCTGAAAATGAGCATTGAACGATGAGTAGTACGAATGTTCATTAAACGGCTCAATTTTTCTCAATTCTCGTTCAGTCATGAGAGTATTATTTCCACCTTTGCGAAAGTAAAATGACGAAAAATGTATTCGTGATTGTAATTTGATCTGGAGAATCGATTTCCACGGAGAGCTGAGCCGAAAAGTCTATTTTTTTCGGAATCGATATTTTAAGGTGCCCATTAATAGATTTTTTGTTGTGGTTGAAAATAAATTTCATTCTGGCTTCATTTGGCGTCAAATTCTTTAATGGTGCACTTAATGGACATAATTTGATGCATTAAAAATTAGTATGACTATGTAAATTTTTTTTAAATCACATGAAGGGTACATAACTATGTACCATGAAACTCTAAATGACGTATAAAAATTAATATTATTTCATAAAATATTGGGGAGGAAAATATTTTATAATACCTATCTCACCATGCAATTTTTGACAAAATCTAAATGAATATGCATTACATTGATAACGGATTTCCAGAGATTTTTAACGAATAATATTAATAATTGCACTGTGGCTGGACAGTGAAATTAATATTCATTTTCAAGAAAGCCATATTTTTCATATCAGTTTGAACATACAGTAATTATATACTTACTCTATGGTTTGAACCAAAAATGATGATTTACGCCATGTGTCATAAGGAAGAAACGATTTTTCGTGCACAAAATCCGATTTGATTAAATTGACCCTTACGCCATTCACGAGAATACAGGTAAAATTTGAAAGTAACAGTATACTCACATTCCTTTTATTTATACGTCTTTTTTCATTTAATTTGAATTTTCTGTACTTTCATCGTCAGAATGTATTGATTTCTATATATTTTCCTATGTGCAACGGTGAATATTAATTTTTCAAATAGGTACGCTCCAATTTTTGTGGTTAAGTACTTAGACAAGTGCAAATTATTTATTTTTTCAAGCTTTAAAAATGTCAGTTAATCCTTGCATACGTCAATATCATTTGCTAATTCACCACATGGACCCTAAAGGCTTGGCGAATCTAATATCATCGCTGAATTTCCCCGTCCAATGGTACCATGCATTTTCATTTATTTCTGGAGATATTCATTTTTTACGTTTCTTAACAGATATCCTGTAAGCCCCATTACATAAAAACTATAGTTTATTTTCAATTAATTTTCGTTGTCCTTTTTTAAGCTTGTCTTCGTTTAAATTGTGTTTTCAAAGATGATAAATTAATATTTTTAGATAATATATGCTTTTGGCTGGGATCTAATATTCAGCAACGACACTGAATATTTTTTTTCTAATTTTTAATATACTATTCCACTATTTATAAAACTTAATCTAGGAAGTCGAATCCTTTTTTATTTTCAATCGTATCCTTTCTTATTCTTTTCTACTTGGTCATATCAAGAATAATAACCTTTGTGCCGTACAAGGTGACCTTTCTATCTCATGGATGAGTATATTGGATAATTTGTTTTATCAACAGGGAGAGAGAGAGGCAGCTTGCAATGATGGACTTTGAAGAAGGAGATTTAGGGATTAAATAAACGTGGAATGCCTCTACATTGACCAATGGAATTGACTCAGGAACTCAGCAATTATGAAGAAGGAAACAAATTGTGTAGATTGAGAATTGAAGAACTGAAGAGTGAAGAAATTAAGACAGGATAGGAACATATGACCCATTTGAAGACTCAAGAGATGAAGAATGGCGGCGATCCGAAGTCTGAAGATTTAGATTATATTTTTTTCGTATTTTTTGCATATTTCGATTGTATGTGCCTCTTGTATTTTTTGAATAATTTGATTTAATTTGTGTTTTAATGAGTGAATGGGATTTAGTTTGTGTGTGAGAATGGTATTTAGTATATATGTCTGTATATGAGAGTAATTGAGTCAGTGTGCGATAGAGAACGTGCTTAATGGTGAATGAATGTGTGCTATTAATTGTGAATGGCGTTGTTACTTTGTGTGAAGCGTATTATTTCGTGTGAATGAGGTATGTTTTGTTTCGTATGAATGAGGTATGCTATTTGTAGTGAATAAGGCTTGTTAATTAGTGTGAATGATGAATATTATATGATGTGCATTAGGTATGCTATTTCGTGTGAATGACGTATGCTATTTCGTGTAAATGAGCTATGTTTTCTTGTGTGAATGAAGTATGTATTTCGCGTGAATGAGGTATGTTATATGATGTGAATGGTGTATGCTATATCGTGTGAATGAGGGTATATTATTTCGTGTGAATGAAGTATGTTATTTTGTGTGAATGTGGATTATTATATTATGCGTATTAGGAATGCTTTTTCGTGTGAATGATGTATGTTAATTTGTGTGAATGTGGAATGTTATATGATGTGTGTTAAGTTTACTATTTCGTGTGAATGACGGATCTTATTATGTGTGAATGAGGTGTGTTTTTTCGAGAGTATAAGGGTATATATATTATGTAGTCTGAATGAGGTATTTTATTCGTGTGAATGATGGTATGATGTTAAGTGTGAATGAGTGCGATTATTAGTACGTAATTTTAGTTTGAGCGAGAGTGCGTTATTGAGTGTGAATGAGAAGTAATTGTTTATTATAATTAAGCGTTTATTATCGATGTATGTGTGAATGATGGTATGTTGTTTATATTGCGAATGACCTTGTGTTACGTTATGTGTGAATGAAGGTTTAATATATTTGGAGTGAATGTATGTTATTTGGTGTGAATGAAAGTGCAATCTAGTTTTCATTGGAGGAAGCCATTTTGTGAGATGGCTGAAGTATTGCTTGTTTTTTTTATCGTAGAACTTGGGTAGCGTAGATAGTAGATGGTAGAGTAGTGCATGTCCCCCTCAAATCCAACTGCGTCCTCAACGTGGAGAGGGGGTGTAACAGCGGACAGCCATGATTCAACGAGGTTTCCATGGTGATTTCAAACAAACTTTCGAAATTTTTCTCGGCAGTTTTTCATGTTAATTTTTCATTCACAGAACTTGCCGACTTCTTTGATTTCTTGCAAGCTACATTGATGGTTTCAAAATGTAAAACCGGTGAACTAGATGCTTCCTACATGGCTTTCCGCTGGCTAATGCAGTTGGTGACTTATGTATCGGAATGTGTACGAATTCATTTATATTGTTCACAGTTGTAAGTGTTTCAGTTTTTTAAACTATCCATTATATTCCATTTCATTAATATTTTTTAATTCATATTGTAAAATTAGAATGTAATTTAATGTATATCAATTCAATGTGCAATCCATTTTTTTGAAAGTGTAAACTTTTTTATTTTCAATAAAATTTCATGATTTATAAAAATTTCACTTCAAATGTATCTTAACTTCATTCGATCTGCGGAAAAAATTGAAACTACCTATGTAAGCCTTACTATTATGTAAGCCTTACAGTCTAAACAATGCGTACATGTATTTTATGTTTTTATTTGCATCATATTGTATTCGAGAAAAAGTAATCAAACAGCCATATTTCACTTCGGTAATTATCTATTTAATCTAAGTGTTTATTTCAGTAATAAATAATTTTAAATTGCCTAATTTAACTACTTATGTTCGTCGACAAAAACCATTGTACTTGGTATTATTCAGTGTCTCTGCCTTCTTTGTTTTTATCAATATAATTTAATGTTGCGCCAAAATATAATTTCAAAATTTGTTTTACTGCATGTCTGACTAGGGAGATAACACTTTTAAATTACCTATTTTTTATATCTGCTCTGCGGAAAATATCGTATTTTTTTCTGCCCGTGTTTGGGTGTTAATATATTCAATAAAATGTTAACATTCGTGCATGAGATTAAAAACCTGCCTGTTTCATTTGCTAGAGTGAGAAATAATAGTTGTGAATTATAGTATATTATATTTTATAATTATATACGGAAAATTTTATTCATTGTTTAATTTTTAGACCTTGTATATGTCACTGTATTTCTTTTAATGTTAACTAAGTTTATATGCGTTTCTGTGAGAAATAAAATCTCAATTTTTTTATTTTCTACGTTAACCTAAATTAATGTAAGGTTTTTCTTAAGCGTGTGCAATGAATATTAATGATGTAGTGAGAATATGGATGCATGAAAATTAGGAAGATGACATTGTATTTGTTAGTACTGATTGGAGCACTTAATTTATGTTGAGTGTTGCTATGTATAAATTAGAATCCTGTGATTAATTATTAACCACTGAATGTAAGTATAATTGAGATGGTATTATATACTTTTAGTGTGTATGCGATGAAGTGTTATTAATTAGTGTGAATGAGATTACATTAAGCGTGAATGAGTGTGTGTCTGTTAGTGATATATCAGAGTATATATTTTGTAGTGTGAGTGCGAGCTTGTAATTTAGTGCTATTAAGACTGTTGTTTAGTATGAATGAGAGTTTATATTAAAGTGTGAATGCAAGTTGGTGAGATGATATTATATATTTATTAAATTGAATGAGTGCACTTAATTTATTGTAATGTGAGTATGTAGTTAAGTATGGTTGAGGGTGTGTGGAAATTAACTGGAAAAAGTTAATTGTTTTTATTTTGTGCCTGAGAGTATATAATCAAGTATGAATGAGGCTATTTAATTTAGTACCATTAGTGTTGTTTAGAAGTAATGAGACGCTATTATTAGGTGTGAATGATATTGCGTGAGTTTGTGCATATTTTTTGTGTGAATGTTGGCATAATATTTAATTTAGTGTGAACGAGGGAGTTGTCCTTGTAATCAATAAATGTAAGTACTATGGCCTGGAGTACACATAGTTATGGACAGAAGTTTGGAGGTAAGCGAAAAAATACTGAGGTTATATCGACAACCTTGTTGAAGGTGATATGAAACTATAATCTATCATCATAAAAGTCGCAAAATATTTATAGACTTGACATGACTTTAGGATTGATTTTACCTGACCCAGAGTAAATCCGGCCCCTTCTTCACCTGTGACACGGA
Organism: Ischnura elegans; assembly: GCF_921293095.1. Lineage (NCBI taxonomy): Eukaryota > Metazoa > Arthropoda > Insecta > Odonata > Coenagrionidae > Ischnura > Ischnura elegans. The sequence continues at coordinate 958,137 of NC_060259.1, read as the reverse complement.
TATTTTACAGAGTATCAGTCACTTGAATCTGTTATTGGCACACATCAAATGAGGTATTTAGCACATTGGGCCAATTTCAGTTCACTTTGCAGCTGATGGATTCGAGCCATGAGGACAGCCAATTGAATTACTCAATCATCCGTGCAAAAATTGCAGCAGTATCACCAGGCAACCGCGGGCATTGTAGATGTAATAGATTTTTGGAATTAATAACATTATTAAATAAGTAAAAAAATAAATATAAGTAAAATATGACTCTGGTTAAAAATCGTAAAATTGGCCTTGTGCAATGGAATTAAAACCAATAAATATTAAAAATTCTGTGGAATAGTGGGGCAGCGATGAGGAAGTTTTTTGGGGGATAAACCTCCCCTTAGTGTTAAGATTTCTACGAAATACGTAATTTCGTATCTTCGTGGGCAATGCCGTTTTTATCAACGGAAAGATTACTATGTACTGTGGTAGTCAAGGGTTTGTTGACTTACTTTGTTGAGAGTTGACTGTTACTAATGGTGGAGAATTAAAAAAAAAAACGAAGTAAGATAGTGGAACCAGATTTTTTATTTTTCCGGACTAACTGCCGAAGCTTGTTCAGTTGCGCGAAGACTACGTCTACGGATTACCGAAATAATAATTTTTTATCACTTAGAGCTCAGAATTTATAATTTTAATCCATTTTACTTAATTGAATAATATTACTATAGAGTAAGTACTTACTCTACGTAATTAATTATAGAATAGTGAAGTGGATTAAAACTCTCCCGCAGATAGCCATTAAACTCACCAGTTTGAATCATTTACCTCAAAATATTTCTGGGGGAGTGCCCCCCCATACCTCCTGCTTGCCTTAGCGGGCATTTCAAACCTCCCAGACCCCCTTGGTATCAGTTCAACACCCTAAACCCCCCTAGCCTTAATTCTTAGCTGCGCCCTTGCCGGAGAATACATATATATAACTTTAGAAAAATTGGTTTGAAATGTCGTACCTGTATACTGGGTGAATTGGATATTATAAGAAACATAAATTTGAGAGATTTTTAATAATTGAGTTCCATTTGTTGAGTTATATATAGGTAAATGTAGGGGTGAAAATAGAAAATATTTTGGTACCAAATATTCATCGTGATCACATGTGCAATATTAATCAACAATGTCTGTAAATATCATTAGAAAAACGAAATTTATTGCCTAAGCGCTCATTACTTGGTCGCTTTTCCGTACACAGTGTTATAGCTCTTGCGATGGCCTTCCATGATGTCGGTCCTTCATTGTCCTTAAAAAAAAATGAAACACAAAACGCGAGTCGCGGCACGAACATACTGGTTTCGAAGTTGGCAGAGGTTTGCGTTTGTGAGGTTTGTTTACAACAACTCCGTTAATTTTTGTGGTATAAAAAATTTGTTTTCGGCAAACTGCTAATAATAGATGTGGTTTCTTTATATCAAAATTGCAAGTTAAAGAAACGAAAACTACGGGAATGCCAAGCGCTCAAAGTTGGTCAACTTGATTTTACGCGCAAAAAACGGGTACTGTTTTGAGAAAAAATTAAGTATAGGTAATGCTATTCAGCCGAAGATTTTTTAAAGTACATGATACAACGTATAAATAAATTCTCTTTCGTATGATTTTTGTTGCATTGAAATTGATTGCTTCGTTTAAACGCTAGAGCTCCTCAAACTCGCGTATGTTGCTTTTTTTTACAGACAGTAGTACATTGGAGCTTTGTCGCGATAGGGCGCGTGTGGGGCGATAGGCGTTTGTTTACTCACGGTACGATGTCCCGGAAACCAACTGACAGAAATGAAAGAAATTTTAGGTGATGCTATAAATACGTCTAACGTGTCGTTGTAAAATACATAAGAACGATAGAAAAATCCGAGAGTGACATTATGGTCAGGTATGCCCGAAAAACACCCAAAATATGTACCACACTGAAATAAATGTGTAGTTAAAAAAACAGTTTCTGATGAAATTCATCGAACTTTTAGTTTCATATGGAACATTGAACATTTTTGTAACGATAACACAATCACTTTCCTAAATTCAGTTTGATAAATACTATCAAAATGGTTGTAGCAGTCTGATAAAAACTGAACCAAGATCAAATGGATAATGAAACCGGCGCTAAGCAAGCACGCGAAAGATTTTCCACCCAGAAGAACATTGTTCTGATTGAAAATCTTTAAAAAATGTTGGTGATTATGGTAAGTTCTCATTAGGGAAATTCAAAAGAGTGGAGATAAAAAATATGCTTTTATGAACTATTGAACATTGGACCCCGCGTGGCAGTAATAGACTTTAACAACCGCAATAATGCTTCGAATCGATTGTTTCAATAGAAATGTACGGGAACAGGAACGTATATTATTATTCAAAATACCTACCCAACCTAAGTTGTTAGAAATGAATAAGGCGTGACTGCAGTTTCCCTTCGTAAGCTTAAGAGGAATACTTGATGCACACCATAGGATTCGTAGGCACTCAATAACAATATCTACTACAGTTGCGCAAGAATGCTTCATTTGCATGTTTTTTTTTTCATTGAATTAATTTGACTATAACTTCCTGGGTGAGATTCTTGGTATTAATTGGATTTAGTGCGACGTATTTCATCACATTATTAATCATCATTGTTACGAATGATTACGCTTAACATTGGCCTATTGGGCCTATTACGAACGGCTCACAGCCTGCGATGAGACTCCGATAGATACGGTGTCCTACCGTCCGAAAGCGCGTTCGTTCGCCGCCCCCGATCTGTAAAGAGAGGCCTCCGGTCGGAGACACACCACGGCTATATAAGGGGATCGGAGTGACACACACTGCCTCTGTGACTCCTACCCCTTAATGATGGACGTTTGTTTACCTTTTTCGGGTCGACCAGGCGTTTTCAAAGAAAAACATCCGACGATAGAGACACGGAAGCCTTTAAATACCAAAATATCGAAACTTACGCTGCAACCAAAATGTCCATTTTTTTCACAAATTATCTTCTAGCCAAATGGAAAAGGGTTTAAAAAGAAATTTAAAAACTTGAAAAAATAAAGGATCACCCTAATTTCCAGGGACCATATATAAGATCGCTCATTGGCCCATCTTATTCTGATTTACACGGTCAATCCGATGTCTCTTTTTCCATCGGTTCCCGTATTTAAAACTCTCATTCTTTTGAAATACAAACTTGAAGTTAAAATCGGCTTTAGCAGCCGTGCGTTCTAAATAGAGTGCATATATTTAAGCAATGGTTTCAGAGACGATGGCGGAAAAGTTTGCATTGAATTTTGTAAATAGGGTAGATTCCTTCATCAAAGATAACAAAAGGCATTGATTGCGATTCGTTACCCACCATTAGTGTATTCATAATATACAATTCATTTGGTTTTAGAAATTCCAGTTCAGACGAATGGCAATGGTCAATTTTAACCTCATTTGAAAAAGGTCAGATTGGCGCCCATGCGATTCCACTCCACGTGACGTCACAGGGACCTAGTTTCTAATCGAGTAGATAGGAGTTTTACATCAACTGAGATTACCAATGCATGCATGAGGCACAGAGCTCAGGGAAACATGTCTTAATAATCACCTATTAAAATTACCTGAGGTCGGAAAGTTTTCTATGCTTGATAGGGCATAAATAATACTTATTTAAGCCAAGCGCTACCAGCTAGCATCCTGCGTCGCATCAGCGCTCAAAGGCTCGCCCCGAGGTCACCTCACTTGAGGCAGCGGGAACCAGAACGACGTCTCACGGAGTTTTTCCAGCATGCATACTTACCCGTCGCGTTTTCGTGCGCTTGAAAATTTTAACTTTTCATTTGGTCGCGAAAAATAGATATCGTCATTTAAAAATCTAAAAGGGTGAAATGCGTACTCCAGGAGTAATAATCTTTCGATTTAGGCAATTAAAAAATAATATAAAACCACCCTATCCACCAACCTTTTTCCACAAGAAAGAGAGGCGTTTTCGACGGATTACATGCGCAGCCAAAATCTCAAGTGCTCGTCTGGAGACTTGTGCATTAGGTCCTCTCTTCGGAAGGTACGAAGTTGGTACAAATGGGGCACGTGTTCATGACTGACTATATTTTTTTCCGTTCCCGAATAAACTTTTGCGCGTAAATAGCACAATCAGCGGCACCATAAGTCAGAAAACACTCATTCGAGTCACCGCTGAACTTGACGCAGTAAAATCCCTCTCGGTGGAATGAAAATATATAATTTATTTATAAACATTACTATGGCGCACTTCATAGCCTTGGATAGGATGTAGCGATAAATTAAAAGCTGCTTCATCTTACCAGATCGGTAAATTTATCCCGAATCCTAGACATTTGACTTCGTTAGACACAATAATGTTAATACCATCGTCTCGTATACATTCGGATAGGGAGACGCCTCATGGCACTAATTTAGTGCTGTGAACATGATGAGATTCATTTATCGCCCCCACCTGGTCGACGCATCTAAATTGGTTTTGCACTTTGAGCAACAATGACATTGTAATTGATAAAAAATTTCTCGGGATTCCCATTTATTTGGGTGTGGTATTGGGTCAATTCTCCCAACGTTTCAATGTCTGAGTCTGCCATCGTCTTCAGGGGTTTACTCTTAATAGTACTTTCTTACGGTACTTATTTATTCATTCATATCCCTGGTTACGGTTACTGTTGTGTGCGGATGTAACGATTAATTATGGCATTCCAGGCACTGCTCAGTAGGAAGCCTTTACCTTTGTCTAAGCTCTTCTCCTCAAGGCTAATTGCAATTGCCTCCTTTACAATTCTAACCCAATAGTTATTAGTGCGGCACAAAACCTTTGTATTTTTGAAGTCCATCGAAAGACCAAGGTCCAAGCAATGCTGCCGAACGTGAACAGATGGCCAGCATCTTGGCCATCCTTTTCGACTGCTCAGCGCACAGTCGTTGAGTCTTCGAACAGCAATTTCGTGAAAAATCATGCACGGGCTCCGACTTTGGGCCATCACGCACGCATTGGCGGAGCAGGCTTGAGCGGTGCTCTCGTGAGTCGAAGTCACCGCCGCTACGACGGCGGTGGCGGCTGGTCTTCTCGTCGTCCAGTCCCCGCGCGCGGACGTCGAAATCGATCCCACGGCATGACGTGAAAGTCAGCAAAATGCCGAATTTCGCCGTGGATGAGTGTTGTGAATTTCTCGTAGAAATCCTGCGCGCGGGACTGGAAGACATCTTTCAGCGGCGGCAACTTCGAGACAGGCCATAGGGCGTCATTGTGTGTCATGACACCTAGGCGTAGTGCTGTTCGAAGACTCTTGCGATCGGCAACACAGAGTATGCGCTGAGCAGTCTTGGAGGCGAGTCCGATACACGCTGGGGCGGCATATTCTATGATCAGCCGAAGAATGGTCCTGTGCAGCATGATCCGGCGATGTAGCGGCAGGCTGACATTTCCGAGCATTCTACATCTACATAATACCCTGCGAGCCACCTCTAGGGTGTTTGGCAGGGGGTGATCAATCACCAGCATGTAGCATGCAATTGGACTCCAACAGGAACACCACACGGTCCACAAAACGTCACGCATACTAACAAATTATACTACTATATGCTGTTACAAATAATAATAAAATCAAGAAACATGCATTAAGTTTTACATAGGTTAGTTGGCTACACCACAAGTCATGCAATCTATTTATGAGGTCTATCGCTGCCGTTATAATCTCTTATTGATTGTGGAAAAAATGACATTCGGAATCTGTCTGTTCTACAATCTATCTCTCTTATTTTATTTATATGATCTCATCTTCCGTAGTATGTTGGCGTCCGTAAGATATGGTCAACTTCGTCAGAAAAGACACTGCTCTTGAATTTATCTAAAAGGTTTAGTCTATTTTTCAATCTACGGTCCGACAGAGATTCCCATCCGAGTTTATCTAAGAGGTCAGTTACACTAACAAGACTATCGTAACGACCTCTCACGTGCCTGGCAGCTCTTCTTTGCACGCGTTCTAACTCTGTTACTAAGCCTTTTTCATGCGGATCCCAAACACTGGCAGCGTATTATAAATGTGGTCAAACGAGGGAGAAGTAGCTAATTTCTCTCACTTTGTCGTCGCACTTTCCCAATATTCTTTTAACAAAACCCTTTTAACGATTAGCATTGAAGCAATCTGGTTCCTTCTTGAGAGCATGATGGCTGCTTTGCGGCTAGCGTGTGGCAGCATGGTGAGGCGTCGATCTAGAAAAACGCCCAGATATTCCACGATGTCTTTCCATAACACTTCCGAAGCGCCGACGAGAAGTTCGCCGGGCTCTTTCCTAGCTATAGAGAAGACGATCGCCTGCGTCTTTGTCTCGTTCACTGCCATGCGCCAACGCTCGCACCACTCCAGCAGATCGTCAGTGGCACGTTGTAGGTATTCGACAGCTTTGCACTGCTGTGTAGTGATGGTCGATCATGAACGATTCAATCATAAAGATTGAATCACTAGGTGAATCAAATGACTCATGATTCATTTCGTTAAACGATCATCAATCATCAAACATTCCGACTTCCGGTTTCATATAAATCATCCCGGTTTCCGGTTTATTTCAAAATTTGGAACGATCGATGCTTGATCTCTCTTCGACAGGGCAGAAATAGTTGTGAGAAAATTCTATACTACGATATAAAAAACTGAATACTTGTGTAATATTTTTCTTATATGTTTTCCAGAGTTAATCAGTATTAATAACACCAATACACGAAAAGGAAAATATTAAGGTGACTTTTGCAGGAGAACGTTAAGAGGTAGATGTTGCAGCTGTTAACATTTTATTGTGCCGTTCATAAAATTATCCTGCACATCAGATTCATGCATAGTGTGTGGTGTATTTTGTGTTATATTTTGAGATATATAGTTTGAAATTATTCTATCAGTGTTAAGAAACTGTGGCAGTTTTGTCTTCCCAAATATTTTCATGACACTACTTCCTTAATTTTTGCAATCTAGTTAACTCATCTAGGAATCCACAATCAAAATAGTATATGAAATGATAATATGGATAGCAATAAGCGTTACCAATGCTCTTCGCAGATGAGGCTGTATTTATTCGATTATTCAAAGTGATTTATTACATCCATTGATTGAGCCTTTTCAACAGGGGTGCCGACTTACGAAAAATATTGGGGGGCCCAAACTGGGGACCTGGCCCCGGTAAATTTTATAAGTAGTGAATTTTAAGTTTTTTATGCATTTTAGAAGAGTCATAAGATCAACATTAGAACCCTGATCACTCGACTCTCGATATCTGGACACTGGGGAAAATCGACAGGCCTGACACATTTTTTCCTCACATCTGTAACGAATTTTTGGGGGGGCTCGGGCCCCCTCAGGCCCCATGGAGTCGGTGCCACTGCTTTTCGATCTTGATTCCTTTGAGTCTTTTCGATCATAATCATTGAATCAATTGATTGAATCATTTATGTGACTCGAGTCAAAATGATTGAATCACTAAAATGGTCGACTTTGCCCATCACTACTGCTGTGACGATCTGGCGGGCAGTGCCGCCATCACGTTCGGGCCGAAGTTGCTCGGAAAGTCAGCCGTGAAGATGCTGAATAGCAGCGGCGAAAGAACGGATCCCTGCGGGACGCCTGCTGTTATTCGCCGCTGCATCGATGTCGCCGGACCCCATGCCACGGAGAAGCTTCTTTCCCGGAGCCAGGCCGCGATGATGCGAAGACACCAACGTGGAAAACCGAAGCACATCAGCTTCCAGAGCAAGCCTTCATGAAATGAAATGAAGCCACTTTATCGAAAGCTTTGCTGATGTCGAAGAAGCCTCCAGCTGTATGTGGATTACAGTGGAAGCCCTCAACGACATAGTTCAGCAGACGTGCGACTTCATGAGTTGTTGAATGCTCGCTCCGGAAGCCGGATTGGTAGTGCGGGAGAAGATCCAGCTCATCCTGCGAAGGTGCTGTAATGGGACGATCTCGAATAATTTCCCCAGCGAATTGAGGAGAGAAATCGGCCGATAATTCTCCAAGCGGCTGGGCGATTTACCAGGCTTAACTATGCAAATGACGCGTGCGCGCTTCCATTGAGATGGGAAGTATGCAATAGAGACGCACGCGTTCATTATGCACAGCAGAATGAATGCCGTTGAGCGCGGCATGGCTCGGATGGCGGCGCCGGTGATGCCGTCAGGTCGTGGTGCTTTCTTTGCCTTGGTGTTTTTCACCGCTTGGAGAAGATGGGATGCCGAAATATCGGGCGCTTTCTCTCCTCCGTCCCGAACTCGCCTCTTCCTCTTCGTAGATGGGATGCTAGTCGCCGGGTGTATCGCAGGTTGTGCATAGCGGCGAGAACAGTCGGTATTGTTCGCCGCATTGGAATTTTTAGCCGCTTCGAAGTCCTTGGCTTCCCACGCGTGCACATGACGTTGTCCTCTGCTTTGGGGGGCGCGTGGGAGAGTGGTGGGAGGCGGGATGAGTTAACCGGCGAGAACCAAGTGCATTGGTCGTCGCCGCTTCTATGTTCTCTGCCTGTGGTCTTCCACGCATGCAAGTGCATGGGAGTCGCGTGCAGGGACGCCGAATTACAAAAAACATTGGGGGGGGAACAAACCGGGGATCTTTCCCCGGGAAATTTTATAAGTAGTGAATTTTAAGTTTTTTAAGCATTTAAAAAGAATCATGTGATCAACGTTAGAACCCTGATAACTCGAATCTCGATATCTGGACAATCCGGGGAAAATCGACAAGCCTGACAATTTTTTTCTCACACCCATAATGAATTTTTGAGGGGGATCCGGCCCCCTCAGGCCCCATGGAGTCGGCGCCACTGGTCGCGTGGCCGATGTTGTGAGTGGTTCATAGCTGAGGGGGGAAAGGGAGGATTGTGGGAGGTGATCGGAGACCCGGTCGAGTACAGGCAAAGGCTAGGGCGTGCGTGGCGTTGTGCTGTTGTCGTTGTCTGCAGTGGGTGAACGGCCGGTAGGCCGCCCGCAGTCGGCTGGGAAGGGAAGGGGGAGCTTCGGTGGCTTGTAACCTCCCCCTCCTCCTCTGCCGCCGGCTCCGCCGCTGCCTGAGTGGGGGCGGGGAGCTCCGGTTCCCCCCCCCCCCCCCGAATCCTCCACCTCCTCTGCCGCTGGTTGTCCGTAAAGCCCCCATCTCTCTCTGCTAAGCGTGCGGAAAGAGACAGGTTGTTGCAGTGGGCATAGAATGCCAGCCTTTGGTGGAAGGGGGGAGAAGATTCTCTCCAGATACTCAGCCATTGCGTCCGCCTATGATTGATGCGAGTAGATCGGGCCGATTTCCGTTCAAAGTGGTGCTCATTCCGCCGATGTATCGCGCAAAGCTTTCGCCATGCGCCAAAGTGAGCCGTCGCGTCGGCGAGATCCAGAGAGCTGATCTTTGAATCCCGTGATGATTACCTGAAGTCTTTGATGGCATCGCGCACTCGATGTCTCGCGTCGTTCATCCGGGCCTTATCTGCGTTGCCTCTGGATGTCTCTGCCGATGGAATGTGCGACGAAGATAGTTTTTGGTCCGGATAAGACATCGAATGTGGAAAGGAAGAGCGAGATAATTCCAGCTTCGAGCTGTTTTGGTCGGCACCGATTTCTCGATCGCCTCCGTGACGATTTCCGTCAGCGTAGCCACTTGCCGGTCGATGTCCTCCGGTGTGATGAGAGGGGTGAGTGGCAGGCGGTGCTCCATACCCGTCGTCACCTCGGTACGATATATCTCCCAATCGGCATTTCGGTAATCTTTGATGATACGTTGAAGCAGCGCGACTGGGCGCCGGTTTAGATGGAATAGAACCGGTACGTGGTCGCTGTCCAGCGCGTGTATAGATTTCGCAGACAACGCCGACGGGAGATTGTGCAATGCGATATCGAGCACATCGCCTTCCCCTTGCGTGTTGTAACGAGACGGCGTCCGCGGCCCGCTGACGGTAATCCCTCGCTGCGTGATGATCTTCAAAAGGTGGCGTCCTTTCTGATTCTCGACTCTGGAGTGCCAAGCGGGGTGTTTGGTGTTGTAATCGCCCGCTGCGATCGTCGGCTCGTCAGATGTAAACAACGCATTTATGTCCTCCGCACGCAAGGTATTACGCGGCGGACAGTAAACGCTGATGAGTCGCAGCGGGCCGTCTTCCATCTCCAGGGCGATGGCAGTTGTCTCGATCGATGATGGCAAAGTATCTAAAGAGAATCTCTGTGCATTGATGTGATCCGCGACGATGATCGCCGTTCCGCCGCCGTTGGCGCCGGTATTGCGATCATCGCAGAGCACTTTTGGGAATAGTCCAGCGGCTTGTCGGCTTCAGCTGTGTCTCTTGAATGAGGGCCACATTGCATTTTTGCCGAGCCAAAAATGCGATGAGCTCTGCAGTTTTCCGCGCCACGGCGCCGCCCGCGTTCCACGAGACGACTGTGAGTTGCTTTCGTTGTAATTTATTGGCCATTGTTGATGTACTGAATGATATCAGGTAATTGCGCCATGGTGGACGCCAGGAGTTGTAGAGTTGCCTGAAGATTGGCAGCAATTGTACTCATGGCCTCCATGGAATCGTGGATGGATAGAGAAGACAAAGAAGCCGGCAGATTTAGAGGGAGCGGCGGCTTGCAAGCGCTGCTTCTTTTCCCGCTTTGTCAGCGGAATCTTGATTGATTTCGCTGTTCCAGCGGGCGGTGCAGGAGCGGGTGTTGGCAGCAGCGGAAAGAAAGGAGACATCCAGCCGCTTCTTGGGTGCAGGTCTCCGCGGCGCGGGCGGGCGGGAAGCGTCGGCGCCGCGCCACGCATTCTGCTTGCCAAGAGTTGGCACGCGAAAGTGAGTGCCGCTACCGCCGACTTTAGCGGATAACACGGGCGTATGCATCTTTCATGCTCCGTCAGACGTTTTTCGATTGTGCGGCCAGTGTCCCCAATGTAAACGTGACCGCACTCACACGGGACGCTGTACACTCCCGAGGTTTTGAATCCTGACAAACTGTTCATCAATCTATACGCCGGGAAAACCTAAAATTTTTAATGAAATTTTACTTTCCCTTCGCAACGAAAACCTTTGCAATCTCCACCACCACACCTCCGTACCGTGAAAGCTCGCCATCCAAGCAAAACCGGGGAAATCCAGAGTCTCAGGATGGAAACCGGCCTCACCACCATGATTTTATAAACAACGAAAAGAAAAAAAATACAATTTAATATGTGTTTCAATTTTACAGTCTTTTGTTTCTGACGAAATGGATATTTCAAAAAACTTTTATCCTCTTATTAGAAGTGGCGGCTCGTGAGTCAAATGCTTGGGGGGGAGGCACACTCCATCGAGGGGTCAAAATTTTTATATAATTTGTGTATCTTTAGTTTGTTTTTAAGGCAATCTAGGTCTTAAATTTGATGCCATATGTTCCGTTTTTTTTCAACAAAAATACCTAGTTATCCAAATAAAACTTGACGAGCGTGATTCACCCGCTCCCAGGTCAGAGGACCTCTTTAAACACAACATTGGAAGTAATTACACTATCCTCTGTTAAACGCACATGATGACACTCACTTTCGTATCATCAGGAGACTTGAATGTGGAATCAGCCGCATGTTGATAAAAGTTATTTTAGGAATACGAGATATTGTCGCAAATGAACAAAAGTATCAGTTTGTGCGCCGTTAACGTCAGGAATACTTACCGGTTTTTGTTTTTTTTTATTATTTAAAAACGAATTTTAGGAAACAATAGCAATATTTAGGAATTAAGATATGCCGTCGCTTGTTCTCTCATAAATTCTGTGCATTTTGGTACTTCATTTGTAGAGTTTGGTTGCGTATAAGTTGAGAAAAATGTATCTATACAGTAGAAATAATATAGAAGATTAAAATATACTATTAGATACTCTAAGGCTTAAATATACTATTGACATCTATCAATTTACTTAGTACGTAAAGGTTTTTAGGCATTTTTAGACTTCTTCATTTAGTTTTTCAATTCTTAATCTGCACGCACTATCTAATTGGACTAATGTCAACTTTGCCTAACACGGCATACTCAACAATAAGCATTATCATGTTTTTCACTCAATTTATGTTTTCTGAATTACTAATCATTCAAATGTTTTAAATCCGAGACACCATCCACCGCCCATGCACGGTCTGTAACTCTCATTACAAAAAAGGATAGAAAAAAAAGAATGATTGACCACGCACCCACACAACCAATGAGCGCATAGTTGTACAAATTATTTTAAAAATTTCGAACGAAACTTTCGTGCTTTGGAGACTTTTTGTTGTTGAATTTCTTTTACTATAGACCTAGGGGGGCCTAAATTCTTGAGCTCAATCCTATATTGCAGTTCCATAATACCATTACTAACAATAAAATTCACATCGTCGGAAAGAGACGAGACCATTATGACTCTTTAATACACCAAGCAATCACTAACTCGATTAACTCAACTAAAACTAGGCCTATTTACATACCAATCACTCATTCGATAAAACAAATTACACATAATAAGTCAACTGGTCACCAAAACAAGGTATTCTGCAACGCCAAGATTATACGGCCGCCAGCCGGCGCGGCGATGACAACTCACTGATACGTCGTTCTCCGCGTTGTCGGGCGGCGTCCCAAGACTTCCACAAGGCACAAGCTTAGACGCGTCATAGCACCAGCAGCCCCCAACACTACCACTCTTCATATGACTGCATGTTAATATGGATTGGGACGTTCTGGCCAGCGCCCCACGACTACAAATTAAAACTTACCGCACTATTTTTGAGTGATTTTCCGACATTTTCGATATGTGCGATTGAAAAAACACTTTGGTTATATAGATGTATAATTTTAATTGAATGGGTATTTAATTTTTTTTTTCCTTTTTCGAATCTTTGGGTGGGGCGGCGTCCGAGAGTCCTTTAATAGGCAAGCCGCCACTGCTTATTAGAGCAAAAAAAGCGTCAAAATCCATTTCGTGGGATGTAATTTCCAAAATTTTTATCTCGGGGTGCCCCCGCATGAACCCCAGCCGAGGCCCCCATTCATCCACCCCCCCCCCCCCACATCAAATAAACTAGTGTCCTAAAGCAATTTTAGTGATATTGACGTTATTATTGATATTTTATATACATTCTCTATGTACTTGCATTACTAACATTCTACTGAAGACAGCAGTACCAATCAATTTTCAATTGACCCACTGGTTTCGAAGTTAGCAGAGGTTTGCGTTGTTTACGACAACTCCGTTAACTTTAGTGGTATAAACAATTTGTATTCGGTGAACTGCTAACAATAGATATGGCTTCTTTATATTAAAATTGAAAGTCATAGAATCAAAAACTACGGGAATGCCAAGCGCTTAAATTTGTACAACTGGATTTTTCGCGCAACAATCGGGTACTTTTTTGACGAAAAATTAAGTACGGGAAACACTATTGAGCCAAAAGTTTTTAAAAGTAAATGACACAACGTAGAAATAATTTCTCTTTCGTATGATTTTTGTTGCATTGAAATTGATTGCTTCGTTTAAACGCTAGAGCTCCTCAGACTCGGGTATGTTGCCTTTTTTTTATACAGACAGTAGTAATCGTCTATAATTCTGAAATTTTCACCCGAAAGAAATGGTTTGAATTCGAAGATAATTTTTGAAAGAAGGTTTAGGGTGTCTTTTCCGTTTTAATCGAATTTTGAAGCATATATAGCGTGTCCAGCCACTCCACGCCGGAACATCACTTATGTTTACCCTTTTAACCAGTCGAGGGCAAAGGCCGTCTGCGGTTAATATCGATAAGGGTCAACTCAGTTTAGTCGATCGGAATGAAGAAACGGTAACGCCTCTTGATAGTTAAAGGGAGGGGATAAAGTTGAAATTTAAAGGGTCCTTTCTCTCAAAGATTTATTTGAAGACTAGTAAACTCTCTTTCATTTCCGTAAGGGTTGGAATGATTTGGAGTTCTTTCCGAATATTAGGGTAGCCAGGAATTTCGTTTGCCGGGGGGGGGGGGTCCAAAACCAGGGTACTAAGTATATATAGGGTTTTTAAACTAGTTGTAACACTTTCATAATCGATGAAACTTCAGTTTTCAAAGACATATTTTCTCGTTTCATGATTTTTCAATATTTTGTTTCCTTTTATTAAGGAACGAAATAGGTTTTTTTTTATTTCGGGGGGTCCGGACCCCACGTACCTCTCCCTCAGAACTGTTAACGTGCATTGCAGAAAGGTTTCTCGGGTTTTCCACCGGTTGATGTCGTCCATGTCTCCCGACGTTTCGATCTGCGACTTGCTGATCATCCTCAGGGGATCTTCCGAATCATCCTCAGGGCATCATTCGGAAGATCCCCTGAGGATGATCAGCAAGTCGCAGATCGAAACGTCGGGAGACATGGACGACATCAACCGGTGGAAAACCCGAGAAACCTTTCTGCAACTGATACGCCGGGAAAATCTAAGATCATGTTAACGTGCATCTTTATTTCATATTAACCATGGCGTTGCAACCATCAACTTTCTAATGAGGGACTTTTCATTAGATTGTCTTTTCTGCTAGTGTGATTTCGCAGCCATTAGTCGAACGGGCGCAGTCTCCGTTAATATTGGTTTGACCATGGTTCTGTAAATAGGCGGATCTAAGGGGGGCATATGTACCCCCCCGAGACCCTTTAAAAATATGCGAGATTTTCAATACGGTCCCATTATAATTGCGTTCGTTTTGTATTACGAGGTATCCTTGTGCTCCCCCAGAACAAAATAATGGATACTTACTTTTTTCTTCTTTTCTTGACCTCGATTAATTAATGGTAAAATAACTCTTGGAGTATAGGTCAAATGTATATGATGCAAAAAAGTTGTAGCCAACGTTTCACTTCATATAGAACTCTCATCAGGGCTATGAATGAAAGCGGAGTCTGCGTTGAAATTGGTTCGACCATGGATCTGTACATTTCTTGCGGAATTCGCCCAACTCTAACCATGTTTATGCAATGGATGGTATTAACATAAAGGCAACAGACGAAGTGAAGTACCTGGGAGTTACGATAACCTCGAACCTCACGTGGGGAACACATGTAAAGAATAATTGCGGCATAGACCTGAAGAAATTAGGATTCGTCAAGCGTATTGTGGAAAGATTTTCGGATGAGAAAGTAAAAGAAAGGTGTTATTTTGCTCTCATCCGACCGCACCTTGAATATGCAGCGAACGCATGGGATCCGGTGCAGAAAGACTTAATCCGCGAGCTGAATGAAATACAAAGGATATCAACGCAATTCGACAAAAACTGCTACGGGCGTACAGACAGCGTTTTTCAGATGTTAAGCGAATCAGGCTGAGAGCCGCTGGAGACCCGGAGGCTGCGCGCTAGGCTTAGATTGCTTGAGCAATTGATAATATCTTTAAGAGCGACACAGAGAACATAATATTATAGCCACACTATAGTTCCAGGTCCGATAGAAGCGATAAATTAAGAGATTTGTTTTCCCGAATGGATAGATATGCGAATTCGTTTTTCCTCCGAACCATAAACGACTTCAATAAGGGCTAGTCCCAACTTCGTTACAGCACTTCATTTTTTTAGCTGTATACGGCTGGTGTCCTAACACCTCCATCACACGCCCTTTAGGCGGCTTGCAGGGTATTATGTATATGTAGATACATAGGTGGATCTAAAGGGGGGGGGAGTACGGGGGGATGTGCCTCCCCCCCGGACCCTTTAAAAATATGCGAAATTTTTAATGCGGTCCCATTATCATTGGGATCGTTTTGTATTACGAGGTATCCTTGTGCCCCAAATCCCCCTGAACAAAATCCTGGATCCACTCTTCGTTCCGTAGAGCAATATCTCCTATTTTACTCGCGAGTCGGTCGTTGTAATCTCCCGCGTGGGGGCGCAATCTGACGGCGGAAGGTGGCATTGACGTCGCCCGGGAGGGACTGTTCCTGGCGATCGCTGCACTGTGAATCAGGGAAGGGGGAGGAGGCGGGGTAGGGGTGGTGGCCATCCCCCCTTCCCCTCCCAACCCTCCCCTATCGCCACTGAACCTCAGCGTAAATTGAGCTGCTCAGCGTGACGCCTGTCATTTGGGCGGCGTTCTTCAATGCGAGTCCCACTGACAATATAGGTCTTCAGTCGGGAGCTCCTACTATCTGCACTGTACTGGCCGACTTCGGTTCGCTTTCTTTCACAGCCGTGATTTCGCTCATTCATTGAAACTATATTCAGTCGCAGTGCATTGACGATGCCGCATCGTTCGTGTAGCTGGCTTGCATAGTTCATTTAACGATGTTAATGATGAGTTATCTAATTTGAGTTCCGGATTTAAATCTTTCGCTTTTTCACGAGACGTGCCTTCGTTACGGTGTGGCCAAAAAGGTGCCGTATTTGGGTAAGTATTTGAACATTATGTTGATGATTAATGAGTTGCAAGCCATTTTTTAATTTAATTTTTTTGATTCGTAGTAATTTTTTAAATACTGAGGCAATTTTTTCTTCTATTTTTCATTTTGTGTGCTTACGTTATCTTTTTTTACATTTTCAGACCCCAGTCGAAGTAAGAATTATAGTATTAGTGCGATGAGATTACTGGGAGCAACTTGATGGCGTGAATTAGCTCGTGGGATCTTTCCGTTGGCCGGGAGAAGTTCCTGAAAAGAGTATTCCGCTGACATCGTAGCTGCTCCACGATTCCAAGTGGCTGATAGCGGTTACCGCGAGATTTGACTGAACCAAAGTTTGGCCGAGGCATTCATCGTAGCTGCGAAATTGCCTCAGCCGATAAAAAGAAGTCTCTGCACAGCTTCGGAAAAAAAGATTTCGGTGAGTTTTCCCCTAATTTTTTAAGGATGCCTGTTCATAACGTGATTGGCAGAGCAGTGGGGCAGCCAGAAATTTTGTTCAGGTGGAGGGGGGGGGGTCCAAAATTAGGGAGGGGGGCAATTTTTGAAAAACGGGGTACTCAGTAGAGAGATATAAACTACTCTTAACACTTTTTATTATCTAAATACTTCAGGTAAAGAATTTTTTTGTAAATTCATGATCAATAATTTTTTTGTTTGATGCAAAGTATTATTTCGTTGTATTACATTTCGAGCAGTGGCCCCTGCACTCCATGTGGTGTGAGGGGGCCCAAGCCCCCTCTAAAATTCCTTATGGGTGTGAGGAAAAACAGTGTCAGGCTTGTCGATTTTCCCCGGAGTGTACAGATATCGAGATTAAAGTTATCAGGGTTCTAATTTCCCGGGGCATAATCCCTGGTTTGGGCCCCCCCAAATATTTTTTCAAAGTCTGCACCCCTGATTTCGAGGAGGAGGGGTCCCGACCTCCCCCTGGCTACGATACTGCGGCATAAGTGTCATAGTTTTTTATCCTAAATTACTTGATCACATTTTCAGTATCTCAGGGTAATAACTCCGGCGGTAGATTCTAAGCAACTAAAAAAGTTATTACTCGACCCATGATATTCCGAATCAGTGTCATTCTCATTCCCACCGTCCCTTTTACCATCTCGTAATCAGTCACTTACCGTAGATACAACCGCGATTCAATGAAAGCGCAAATCGTGACGTTACGACCGCTGTTAGCGGACGTGAATTCTGGTTGGCCGAAATACTGTGTGTGGTAGCTATGGTTTCAATGACCGCACCTTGAACATGCAGCGATATCATTTGAGATCCGGTGCAGAAAGACTTAATCCGCGAACTGAATAAAATACGAAGGAAGGCTGCGCGGTTCGTCAAAAATACTGCTACGGGCGCACTGACAGTGTTACCCAGATGTTAAGGGAATTAGGCTGGGAGCCACTGGAGACTCGGAGGCTGCGCGCTAGGCTTAGACTGCTTGAACAATTGAGAATATCTTTAAGAGCGACACAGAGAACATAATATTGGAGCCACACTATATTTCCAGGTCCGATAGAAGCCAGAAATTAAGAGATATTTTGCCGAATGGATAGATATGCGAATTCGATTTTCCTCCGAACCATAAACGACTTCAATAAGCGCTAGTCCCAACTTCGTTAGAGCACTTCATTTTTTTAGCTGTTTAACGGCTGGTGTCCTAACACCCCCTGCCACATGCCTTTTAGGCGGCTTGCAGGGTATTATGTATATGTAGATACATAGGTGGATCTAACGGTGGGTACGGGGGGATGTGCCTCCCCCCGGACCCTTTAAAAATATGCGAGATTTTTAATACGGTCCCATTATCATTGCGTACATTTTGTATTACGAGCCCCCCCCCCCCCCCCCCAGAACAAAATCTTGGATGCGACCTTGCTTGTGTCCCCCCCCCCCCCCAAAAAGAAATCCTGGATCCGCCCCTGCTTCGGAGCGCCAAGAAGCGGTACGTTAAGAAAGAAAGTCGTTTTCGACGTCTTAAATACGCAGCCACGGTCTCAAGTGCGCGTCGGGAGACTTGTGCAGCCAAGAGAAGGAGTGCAGAAGGAGTCCGTGATATTGTCCTTGAGTCGTGGTCTTTTCAGAACAATATGTTAGTTTCCTTCATCAAAGAAAACGAAAAACATTGATTCAGATTCGTTATCCACGATTAGTGTATTCATAACATACAAATTATTTGGTTTTAAAAATCCCAGTTTAGACGAATGTCAATCGTCAATTTTATCCTCATTTGAAAAAGGCCAGATTGGCGCCCATGCGATGCCACTCCACGTGACGTCACAGGGACCTAGTTTCTATACGAGTAGATAGGAGTTTTACATCGTCTGAGATTACCAATGCATGCATGAGGCACAGAGCTCAGGGAAACATCTCTTAATAATCACCTATTAAAACTGCCTAAAGTCGGTATGTATCTTCGTTTGATAGGGTAATAATAATCCTTAGTTAAGCCAAGCGCTACCAGCTAGCAGGGTACTCTGCTACCTGCTAGCAGCGTACATAGCCTCGTACTTAGGTGGACTCACAGGGCGGAAGCTGGAACCAGAATGACGTCACACGGGCTTTTCCCAGCATTCATACTAAGCCGTCGCGTTTTCGCGCGCTTGAAATTTTTCACTTTTCATTTAAACGCGAAGAATAGATATCGTCATTTAAAAATTTAATAGGGTGAAATTCGCACTCCAGCAGGGTTATTCCACTAATCGTATGGCCGGGCCATAAGTCGAAATCGGCCATATCTACGGCCTCGAGACATACGTATGGCTTCGAGCGATTCTACTCGGAGCGAAAGGCCATAAGTTTGGCGGTAGCTATGGCCTAAAGGCCGTAATACTATGGCCTGCCTAGGAGGCGGTCATAACACGGGCCATACGAAATAACATTGCTCGCCTAAGGAGTTATAAAATAAACTTACGAAGTGTCATCGATTACATAGCGATTGTTTCAAGAAATTTATGAATATTTTGGGGGAGCACATACGGATACAATGGGCATTGGCTAGATATATGAAAGAAAGACGTCGATTTCATAAGGAGGATACGGAATAGGTGTAGGTAATCGGTTCGCATACGATGATGATATTTAAATAAATATTTCCGTGCGTCAAAAGTTGTAACTTACTTTTTAAGTAGATATAGTGGATGAACTAAAAGTTCGCTTGTAGTTAAAAATTTAGAAATAATTTTTTAATGGATGCTCTGTTAAAGTGAACGGAGGAACGGGCTTTTATTTGCTTTCTGTGCTACATTTGCTAGCAGATTTCTTAATACTTGTTTCGAAAAGCAGTAGGTAGCTTGAAATACCCGCTGTTTAATGTTTTATATTTTAAGATTCTCGTTGCATTACAGTTCATGAGGGAGGATGTCTAAGAAACATAGGGCAAGACATTGTTTTGGCAGTAAGGCAATCTTCAGTAAGTCGATGCGTAAAGGACAAATGTCGTCCACAAATCAAGGAAAGAATAGTCTCATATTGATGTTTTTATTTTTTACAGCTACCTAAACATAAGCCTCTGATTATAAAATTAATGAAAGTTAAAGTTTCAATTTCATCTTTAGATTTCGTGCATTGGCTGGATTTCTCCGGCTTTTGAGGGCAAAGTATTGCAGCCATTGGACAATATTTACACCATTGGAAGGAGAGGAATGGGATTAGAACTACAGTAGGATGTCATGTTCTAACTCTATCCATTACATGTACAATTCTGTAATATTATAATACCCTGCGGTAAATTTTCTTCTGCTACTTCTCGTCCGTGATTTCCGTTCTTCACTTTTTTAAAGATCTCCAGCGTCTGCCTCCAGGTCAGTATTTAAAGAAAATCCAAAATTATCCTTTGATAAAGCCTATTTCCATTAAGGAACATAGAATTATTTTTTTATCCACGTTAGAACAAACGTCCTTCTCAAAAACTCACAAGTGTTAAATAAAAAGTGAACCCAACTTATAGCACCAATTATAATTCTCATACCCACCTAAAAAAGGGCGTTAAGACTTATGGCCGGGCCATACAATATGGCCCCTCGAGAGTGGAGTGGGTATAGGCCGTAATTTCGGGTCAGGCTATAAGAAACTTACGGCCGGCCATACGTAGTGGAATAACCCTGGAGGAGTAATAATCTTTCGATTTAGGCAATTAAAAAAATAATAGGAAACCACCCTAATTTCTCGAGTGCGCGTCGGGAGACTAGTGCATTAGGTCCTCTCTTCGGAAGGTACGGAGTTGGTACAAATCGGGCACATGTTCGTAACTAACAAGGTATTTTTCCGTTCCTGAATAAACGTTTTCGCGTAAATAGCACAATCAGCGGCACTACGAATCAGAAAACGCTCATCCGAATCACCGCTGAACTTGACACAGTGAAATCCCTCTCGGAAGAACGAAAATATGTCATCTATTTATAAACATTTCTAAGACGCATTGCATATAGTCTTGGATAGGAAGTAGCGTGAAATTAAAAGCTGCTTTATCTCACCAGAGATTGGTAAAACTAATCATCGTATGTATAAAAATATTATGTAAAAAAGCATAGGAATAGAAGGATCAACAACTTTGCTATTTCCACTTAGTAATTTATTGACACGTACCATGGTTTCATTGCAGAGTAACATTATTAAGGGCTCGTCATTATCAAAAACAAATTCACCTTGATAATGTTACTCTGTAACGAAACCATGGTAGGTCTCAATAAATTGCTATGTGGAAATAGCGAAGTTTTTGATCCATTCCTGCGATTATGGATTTCCACCAAGTTACGCCCGCTACGATTAATTATAAAAAAAGCATAATAGATAAGCATGAAAAACAATACAAATTCCCCACTAAAAACTAAAAAAATGCCTAAATGTATAACCTGTAACCTTGTAAATCAACTCTATAGATAAAAAATGTGAATTAGTTTGAAAAAAAAACTCCAAAATGTTGCCGCGTGCGATTTGCGTAAAAATACTGCGATCGCCGCAGTCTTTTCCCTTCGCCAGATCCGAGCGCCATCTATGTAGAAGACGGCAAAAAAATCTTTAAAAAGCAATAAATAATATAGGGCGTGACGACTTATTTCGATCATTTTTGATAAAATGTAACACTACTAAAAGGAGACATCGCCAAAGTGATGTTCGGGATCTGCATGCGGATGTTATTAACCGAAACTAAATAGGTTAGGTAGAAAAAGTGTCACGGCTTTCTTCCACATAGGTCCGGGTTCGAGAAATATTCGCTTGTAGAGATTTCTAGCAGCATGACATCCCTTGAGTAATCGCTACCTCTTAACTACGGCCGTGTTTTTCTCTCTTCTAATTTTTGAAATCACTGCTACATTTTATCGCCATTCGTTTTATTTAGTTAATGTCGCCACGGTGCATGAGAAAACGCTCCCACGGCCCAACGTGCGCGTGGGCGTGAGTTTCCTCAGTGCATTCCGTCCGCCATCATGAATCTGATTGGGCCTTTGTTCCTGTAGCTTGACGCCAGGTTCGTCGTAGCTCACTCGCGTTCGGTAGCTAAGGATCCAGGTTGCGTCATGTGCCTACCGCCAATTTTTCACCGAGCTGGCCTCATCAGATAAGTGGGATTCGTTGGTTCCGACATTTATAGCTCAACTCATTACATTTTTCAAAAACGCATTGTTACGTAAAATACCTTTTTTTTAATATAGCCGTAGCCATCTAGCTCAGATTTTCAAATTTCTCAATCGGGTGCTATTTAACCCTCTTCTCGATTGTTTTCACCCGAAGAAATTAATTTCAATTTATAAATTACTAGCACGAGTCACTTGATATCCCTATTTGGAGAGAAATTGGAGCCCGTTCGAGTGAAAATGGTACCCTTTTTGAGGGCAATACCGCAGACTATATGTATATACTCTGTGGCAATACGTTGATGTGCAAAGACTTGCATGTTTCTGTAATGCTCGTCACTCAGTGATTCAACCCTAAGGTTAGTTTTGGCTGGTGAGGGTAGAGCTCACTCCGAACTAACCTACAGGCGTGTGAATTTCGCACTTCGAGAATATTCATTTGGGGTGTTCGTATGCTTCACAGGGGGGTTGAACCCAATAACCTCTGGTAGCTGACCTGCCCAATATGATCCCATTGAAATAAATACTTGCATTTACCCACGATATTAAAATTTATTGCAATCTAGATTTTAATGTTACTACATTCAAGAAAATGACATAGTAATATTGAAATACATTTTATAATCGTGGAGAATTATTTCAATATGGAATAATTCCACTTCCTTTGGATTGTATCTTTCGGTTTTATTCCATAGAAATGTCTAAATTGAGTTTTCCATACCAGAATAGCGATATAATGTATGTATTCCTGACACTTTAGAGGGCGAGGTGTTGATATCGATTAATGGCCATCGATATCTGGGACTTTTTTCACGGCCTCTGGACGTCGCAGTTGTGTTAATTTTCTAAGCATTTTTCTCTTTACTACATTCGTGAAAGTGAACACTTTCGATATTTCCACCCTCATTTCCATTCCGCGTGAGTTTTTTATTTTGAAGGTTAATAGGCCTACACGTATACTGTTAATGGGAACTCAAATACCTTCGGACTACCCTGGATGTTGAATAGAGCCTTAACTCTGGTGGAGAAAAGAGAGTACATATTCGCTTCGGAAGGCCGAACACGCCCTTGGGATAAGGCTGTGATGCTGCGTTTCCATATCGTCGATCCAATATCGAGTCCATTGCCGCTTTTGCCATAGCACACACCACAATAACAACGACGAGATCAATGCGTCGAGTGTTGTTACCTCACCCGACCTTTGGAACTGTAAGGACACACCTTTGGGCTTTATTAACACGCGCCACTGCTGAGACTCAAGAGAGCCCTTTAAATGGACGAAGGCGCTTGCTTCACAAGACCTCCCATTGGATGTTCTCGTTCACGCTTTTGCAGAGAACGGTTGCCGAAAAAATTGATAGAGCAATTTTTAAGTCACTATTTTTTAACCATTTTATTGGATAAAAATGAAAAGTATACTTTTAAAAGCTAACAACCGAGTATGTCCAAATTTTCGGAATTGAAACATGTAGGGAAAAACAATTTTTCAACGGTCTCTTCCATTTTGTCGACGATGTTTGTTATCGCAGTTTGATTGGAAAACGAGTTTACAGAGAAATGATTAAGTTTCCAGGGTTTTCACCCAGTTGTATAGAGCCTTGCGTCATTGATTATGTGATTATTATAACCTTATATCGCCTCGTTTAATGGTACCCTTAATAAAGCAAAGGTGTAACCTGTTTTTCTGCTATCTCGGATGATAGCAGAGCTCTTTTGGATTTATTTTGCGAGTCCTAATTTAAGATGGGATTTGGAGCAGAGAGTGGTTTTGAGCCCAGCGCATTAAGTGTGCGTCTTAGCTGAAATATCTTCTCGCTAAGCCAACAGATGAAGTGAAATCCTCGAAAGCACAAAGGCTCACGGGATGAATTGTTAAGGTGTCCTTTGTGATTCTCTCACACATGGAGAACATAAGTGAAATTCTTTACTCCGTAAAAAAATCTGTTGCTGTTTTATGATCTTAACTCTTTATTTTAGGCTTACTATTTTTCTCTCCGATCTAATGGAGCCTCTAATTTATTTCCTTAATTCCGACCCATTAATAGAGCCTTTATTTATTTCATTGGTCCCAAAATAGCGTTGCATAGTTTAGATGTCCACCCCTTCACCCATACTCCATCCTCTGAATTTCCTGTATCTCACATCGGCGAGAGTAAGTTTCTAGTTAGAGTTTCATCCTACTAACCTTAGCTCCGAGTTGGTGGCGACCTTCAGTCAACCTCCACTGGAATGGAATGTCTATCTTTTCTTGGGAACAGTGGCTGTAGAGATTTCTCGGATTTCACACTGGGTAAGATTCTCCACATCTTAACGTTTCGATGAGTGACCCACATGTCTTCCTCAGGATTTCTGGAATCCAATGCCATTCCGTTCGACAATCGGGTTTTGTGAATTTATTTCAATTTACTGTGATCAAGGGTGGTTACTAGATTAGACAGCACATAGACTAGACATGCTGTAGTTAAATTTTATCGCCTTCGTGAAGTTCATAAGATGGTCTGAGGTTATATTACAATTCATTGGTAAGCTCTAATTTGGCAAGCTGTTAACCCGATCTCTATTAAACCATCTTTGACACTATGAAAGAGCCTTTTAAGAAAGTTATTATGAGCCATCCTTTACGCTCTTGTAAAATTTTGAAAATGCTCCCTTCGAGACACATGCATAAGTATAAAGTTCTTCGAATTATTTTTGTGAGAAATTTAACTAAAGCACCAGTGTCAAATAGCCTGGGCTGGTGGCATTTTCATGTGGTGTTCACAGCATTGCCAATGCCCAAACTAGTTTTTAAAGTATCCCGGAACAAGCCGCGGTGATAACTTTTACGGGAGTCACCCGCAATGCACAATCGTGCGAAAGTTCCACAGAAAAATCATCAGCTTAGACGGGTATTCGAACCCGGATCCCCCGATTTCCGGTCGAGTGCTTTAGCCAGTTAAGCTACATATGCGTCATTCTTCCCTGTGGATATTTGCGGACACTTCGGGACAAGGTGTGGCTGGACTGTTGGGCATATGATGCCACTAGCAGTCCAAGTCGTGCGCTCAGCGCCACAGCCTCGGTAGCTTAACTGGCTAAAGCGCTCGACCGGAAATCGTGGGATCCGGGTTCGAATCCCGGTCAAGGCGGATGATTATTTTCTCTGTGGCTCATTGCGGGTGACTCCCGTAAAAGTTATCACCGCGGCTAGTCCCGCGATACTTTAAAAACTAGTCAAGAGCGAACACCGCTATGTGTTCTATGTCCGGGCCTGCTCTTCGGCTGTGGCACTGAGAGGAACTCTGCCACTGACGGGACATCAACTCGGATCCACGGAAGAGAAAGATGAATCCCTTTCCGGAGCACCAATTTGGTTCTACTCTCGTTAAAATGATGATAATAATCATAATATTGTGTATTCTCCCACTCTACAAAATGATAACATGAATAAAAAATTGTAGAATGAAATAAAAATTTGAACCGCAAGGGAAGAAAGAAAAGGAGATTTGAGCCGAGGAAGAATCGCAGTTCATGTTCAGCGAAATGAGTTGAGTCCTCTTTCATCCCCGCGTGGAGCTCAAATGCGTTTTCTTGGGGAGCGATCTCTTCCGAATGGTCGGGCTCATTCAGTGTCCCTCCCTTACTGGCTATATAAGCTCTAAAGGAGAAGATCGTTTTAGGAAGCAATGGGGGTGGTTTTTTATATCTCCTTTTTTACGTTTACTCACTCTTCTTGAGTACAAAAGACCAATGGATCTCTTTGCTCCGGCTTCGATTTTCCAAAATTCATGCCGTTGAATGCAAATTCACTGCTTAAGAGTTGGGACAAAAGAAAGGTGTTCTTTAGTGTTTTACCGGGGTTCTGCTGAGAAATCAGGGGTAGATAAATCCTTTGAGCTTATTTAAGCCTTAATTTATTAATAGCTTCGGCGAAATCAAACGTTACCCGGATATTTACACCATAGGTACCTCTGAAGGGAAAAGCATTCTTCCTTCGTGATTGTTCCTTGAACAATCATGAAAAGCTGTTCGAACAAGCGCTAATGAATTGCGCTACACAAAAGATTTAGGATAAAAATTTATTGAAAAGGGGAGTTATTCCTACATTGGAGACACTAAATTCTGTTTATAAAACCGCATGTTAAGTATTTCCCCGTGACCCACCACGGGCACCATTAATAATATACGGGTGATCGTGGGAGAAAAAGGGTTTCATGCAGAGGATAGGGTTCCTAAGGGTATGTGATGAAAGTAGCACATATATGCATGATAGTACTTATGACTATCATGGATAGATGGGGTTGAAGGCGGTGAAAAAGCTTTGTAAGAGGCCGATGCGACCTTGTTACTGGGCTCTTGGCGGAAGTTTAATGAGAATTTTATGGTGGCTGCTACTGGGAAGTATTAATAAACCTCTTTTTTGCGAATATTTGCAAATTTAAAGTTTGATTTCATGGAAATAACCGCATACTGATTAGCGAGGTCTACCGTTACGGATAAACCGATTTATGTGTGGGAAATTTCAGCAAAAAAGGGAAATCGCTTTCCTTGACCTTTATAAAATCCGGATTTCTTGGTCTTGAGCTACTTCATTGGATCCTTTTCTGGATCTGATCTGGATTGGATCCATTATTCCTTTTCCGGTAAGATCATAAGACACGAATGTGGGAAATCTGAGCTCAAATCCCAATCGAAGTATATAATTTTACCTCTGTGTAATTCACGCAAGTGCAGTTTTAATGTACGAGTTATATCTTACGATTCAAGTCATTTAATACAACTATGTTTTTAAACTTTATATTTTTTTTATTTTTCGAGTTGATTTTACGTATCAATTGAATTTTTAATTAAATTAAGTCCTCATGTTTCGTGAAAGACATGGGTTTGCTCTAATGTGGTATTATTACTTAGCACGTATTTTGGTAGATGCAACGCACTGCAGGCAGTGCAGACCCTAAGTGGAGATTTGGCAGAGAGCATTGGGTATCTTCTGTGACGGAGGTAACTTTGTCAGCAGACCACGGCAAATCCCCGAGTACGAAAGCCGATTGTGCAGGAAATTAGCTGGGAGGTGTATATATTAATATTCAAATTACAAGTTTTTTAAAATGTTTGCTGGGGTTATAATGGTCGGACCACGGGAAAAAGATTATCCCTCGCATTTTTTTGGCTCTGTCAGACCAAAAAATAGAGCCAAATTCATAGTTGAAGTTCTCTAAATCGCTCCGAATAATGTCTTTTGTTTAGTGTTCAAGCAATCTAGTTTTAGGGTATAGTCGGTGTCTGTGGTGGCTTTCAAAGCTGAGCTAACATTTCTTTCCTTCAAACAGAATTTATTTTCGACCATTACGATGCCGCTTGAGTTGGAATGAACAAATGTTTGCACTGTAAACAAAGCATTTCCTCTAGGCCATTGATTCAATTACTCAGCATCACACACTTGCCACAGGCACCGCTAGCGGCAATCCTAAATCCAATACAACTGTGTCGTTACCCCCAGAGATCCATCCCATGATCACGAGCCTGCAGCAACAAGGTAATGGGATCACTTCATGGTCAGGATATCCCTATGCTTTTTCCTAATGATAATACATTTTACCAACATTATGGTTTGTGGAATGAAGCTTATCCTTTCCTTATGCATTACTGACGCAAGTTGAGTTTTTTCACGTTGTTGAACGTTTCGTTGTTATTTTTTCCCCAAACGCGACCTTGAGATTTTTTCGTGCCTTCTGTTTCTCTTGTGGTAATTTCTCCACGCCGTTTCTCTAATTGGGTTTTCCCCTGATGACCAAAAAGGAATCGCATTGGATTTTCTCGATAACGGTTTCGCTGATGCCTGCGAAAGTGGCTCTCACGCATTGCCTCTGGTGGTCAATGTCTTTTGAAGTTGCCGACGGTGGTTAATGAGGGATCCCTGAACGCGAGGCGTGGACGGCGGGGGTGAACCCTCAGCGACAGCGAAGAAGGCCCTTATCTTTCCTAGTAACTCTCGAATGAGCAGTAACTATCCTTATCCCATGGATAGATCACAGGATTTCTAATTTGCTATATATGCGCACCAGAATCTTAATTTCCGTTCGGAAAGTGGTTTTCCAATGGTTTATGTGAATTTTTTGTCGATACTGTAACAAAATTTTTCAAATTCTTTCGAAAAAGGCGTTCGCCTTTGCTGAGTCCAAAAAATGGAGGTTAGTAATGTAGGCGAGTTATTACTAGGTTTTTAATATCCCCACACTAAAATACAGGCGTGGCGTTCGGTCATCTCCAATCTCTAGGACATGTTGATGACAATTCGTAGGTGCATGCTGGTGATTCATCACCCCATGCCATACTCCTCAGTGGCGGTTCCAGGATTTTTAGGACCGTATTAAAAATTTTGCATATTTTCTAAGTTTCCGAGAGGGTCACGTGCCCCCCTAGATCCGCCTGCGATACACTCTGAAGGTGGTTGGCAAGGTATATGTGGATTTGGTTTGGTGCTCAAATTTTTCCTTTGATGAGGAAGCCCTTACGATTTGATGGCCATGAGGTTATTGGCAGTAGTTTCGGAAATGATTTACACTATGTAACTTTTAGATATTGAAGTTACATATCCGTAAAAATGTCTGGTGATAAGAATCGAAGCTTGACTTCTACAATTTTCTACTACAATTTTCTCGTCAATACTTCTTTTTGTAGAGCATTGATAAGTAATGGTACTTATGCATGGTTCCCGATGTAATCGTTGTTATTATGTCTTGCTAAACCATATTTCCTTGAATCACGATCATGTATATTTTTGACGGATATTTAGCCAAATAAAATCATGTGATGAACGCAATAGCATTTAAACGTAATTATTATCGTAGCATTCAGTATCCTCTAATTCTTCTTTAGTCCATTTATTCTTTTTTATTTACTTTCATAATTGAATTTGGTTTAACAAATTCTGCTGTGAATATCAAATTTTATATACTTTGTGTTTCACATGAACTCATTAGTTATTTTTCAGCCTACAGCCGATAAATAGTTGCAATTGTCGCTAGTGACTTGTCGTTCGTCATATTTTAAATTTGCCGCACCGTGGTTGAATCGTATATTTAATCCAAAATATACATTTTTCCGGTTTCATATTCAACAAATAATCTTCGCTCATTGGTGTGAAGGGCTTTTTCCGGCTGTCAGTAGGGAAAATATTGAGTATCCTTTTATGGATTTCCCCTAGGGAACCATGTATTTCTGCTAAACAGGAATGTGGCGGACGGGGTAAAGTGCCACGCCCCCCGCCTTCACTTTCCTATCGTGGGAGGGGTAGATAACGCCCTCTCAAGAAGACTTATGGTAAAAGCAAACGACTTCAACAATAGGCATGGGCAAAAATAGCGGTATTCGGTAGTACCGAGTACTATTTTTTTTCTATTTCGGTAGTACTGGCCAGTATTTTTTTAGCGGTACCACCGGAGTACCGGTACTAGAAATAGCGGTACTTCGACGGCGCTGCAAACTTGTGTGTTACCAATCAACTACCTACCCAGCTACTTAAACAATTGAGTGTGGATAATATATCAAGCTTGTATTTAAGCGCACTAAAAATAATACCATCTATTTATTTTAATTTCAACAGATAATGTAAGCAATAATACAATTGGTCAACGTAGGAAGAGACTGAAGAATAGCGATGTTCTAATGATATAGGCATTTCTATCAAGCTTAAGCTTGTTTACACTGGTTATCAACTTTTTTAATATATTAGCAATGTTCATCCGTTTCTCGTTTTTGTACATACAACCAGTCAAGTGAACCACCAAAAGAAGGCCAAATTAATTTTGCCTCTTAATTATTAACACTTCTTCCTTAGTTTATTTCTTGTTTTCTTATGATTTAACGGTACTTCTACAAAAACTGAGTTCGACACAAATGTTATAATTATTGATATAGACGATATTTATTTACTCAAATAAGGCAAGAAAAGTCAAAGTTATGGAAGTCCACTCATGTATTTCTTCCTTGACAAAAATGGAACAGCGACCTACACGTCAAATTTTATTCGATCGCAGTATTTTAGCCATAACTAACACCGATTCTTGTAGTGTAAAGTCATAAAATTAAATGTCTTAATACTAGAGGAGCTTTTTCTAGGTAATCTCAGGCTGCAAACGTAAGCTCTGTGAATAAGAAGACTTTTCAACATAAGTTTTTGGCAGAAGACGTTTCTAATGTTGGTCTCGAGTCCGAAAAAAAACCGGTGGCTCTAGGAAAACAAGTCATCTGATAGAGTTCCCGAGAGAACGTCACACCTCATGCACGCAAGGAAAACACCAAATTTAATGGTATGCACCAAAATCATCACCATTAAAAACTTCATCGCTATCACCCTTCTCTCTATTAGAGATCTAGCCTCCATGTATTTTTCCGACAAATTTTCGTAAAAAATCCAATTAATGATTTTTTCGGTGCATTCTTCCTGTATGTTACGCTAATTTGCCGAAATACCGGACAATTAGGATAAATCAAACGTTAAATCTCAACTTATTTACATATTTTATCAATTCTGAAAGTACTGGCATACCGGTATTTTTTCGCGGGTACTACCGAGACAGTACTATTATTGCTTTTTAAAACTCGTCACAAAAATACCGGTACTTTTTCTTGCCTATTCAACAAGGGTAAACGCCAGCGGTGGGGACCGTAGGGGATGAGGGTATAAGGCGGGTAGCGCGGGGGGCGGGAACGAGTTGGCTGGTTGAGGGGACGGGGAAGCACGTGAGGGGGGGCAAAGGGCGGGGAGGGGTGGGTTTTTCGCCGCGTGGTTACGCAGGTGGCCGGGAGGGGTATAGGGAGGTAGGCGGAGCACTCGGAGGGGAAGGGCGGCGGAGGGGGGCGGATAAGCACGGGAGGGGAGGGCGGAGGAAGAGATTCTCTGAGGAGGTGGCTTTGACTGCGGAGGGATCAGGGAAGGGGAGATAGTGCCTCAGTCTGTGCCGGCGGCCGCGAGTGAGAGGGAGGGTCGTCCGCGGACTTGCTTGTTCGTCAGGTGCCGTGGTGTTGTTGATGTTTTTGTTTTCGCGGCGTGGTTCTTTTTTTTTCGTCCGGTCCCCGTGTCGGGCACGGAAGTGTTACCGGCTACTGTGCCGATTGGGAGAAGAGCACCACCACGATGTGTTTCGAGTGTTGTTGTGTGATTCATTGACTAAGACCCCCCACTAGCCTGAGCGGACGGAGTATCGGAGTGGTGTTCTCGTGCTGTCATTAACTGTGATTTTCCTCCTGGACCCACTGTTGGAAGATTGCAGTCTAAACGACGGGGAAGAGATAGGAAACTAGTGGTGTGCGAACTTCCTATGAGACATTTTTCTTCGTGGAAGTGAGATAGGAAAAAATAGATCTTTCGTGCCATTTCGATATCGTTGGGGTAAACACGGGCAGTTTTTGCTGTCAGGTTTGTTTGATGTCGGCGACGGATTAATAAGGTACTTGATGTCGGCCTTATCTTGTTGTGACTGTCCCTCGCCTCTTTGAACCTAAGCGTGGCCGCTTTGTGACTCAGCCTTATTCCTGTGACACCTCTTTGTGTTTGGTGAAATTCAAGCTCTCGAAGACGTCAAGAACGGCATAAACCATATCTATGTAACCCCTGCGTGTGAATCCTCCGTAAGATAGAAGACCTCCTGCTCACGGAGGCTTCCCTCCCGCCAGACAGTTCCCGATCGCCCGTTGCGCCTAGGGGCGCGAATACTCCAGGGTTTAACTTCTAAATTCAGGTAAATTCATCATGTAGCCATTTCATCACCATCACAAGTTTAGATAAAGTATTTCTAATTTTAAGATTGTGCACATTGAATTCTTTAAAAATTTAACCATGTATCTTTTTTGCGTATAGATATTACCTTTGTATTTTTCATAAATTTATCTTGGAATTAAATAATGACGACAGGACTCGTACTCTGCAGTGTGCGCATACAGTCTGACAAATTAACTACGGAACGAGTAATTTTATGACGTACTTTTTATCTAAATTTCCGCATTTTCATATTTTTAAATGTGGTATGTGACGAAATCAAGTGACTCAGTGCGGTTGTGTAGTTGATGCGGCATTTCTACTCGTGCTAATGAACGCGTATTTTTATTGACTATTGATACTTGGGAGCAGTAGTCGGTTTCCGTTCCATATCAGTGGTACGTATTCAAATCAGTAATGGAAAGATTCAATAATCTAAATAGCATTATCTTCATTATAACTCTCTTTAGATTAAGTGTTAAATAGTCGAGGGATGTAATATTCGTGGGGCAAAGTAATATATTCTGGAGGCCCCTGTTTGTTAACCTTTAATTATCTACATCTATATGATACCCCGCAAGCCGCCTAAAAGGCGTGTGGCAGGGGGTGTTAGGACACCAGCCGTTTCCAGCTAAAAAAATAAATAAATGAAGTACTCTAACGAGGTTGGTACTAGCGTTTATTAAAGTCCTTTATGGTTCGGGGGAAAAACGAATTCCTATATCTATCCGTTCGGCAAAACACCTCTCTTAATTTATCGCTTCTATCGTACCTGGAAATATGGTGTGGCTCTAATATTATGTTCTCTGTGTCGGTCTCAAAGATATC
This sequence comes from Ischnura elegans, assembly GCF_921293095.1. Taxonomy (NCBI): domain Eukaryota; kingdom Metazoa; phylum Arthropoda; class Insecta; order Odonata; family Coenagrionidae; genus Ischnura; species Ischnura elegans. Next base: position 925,640 of record NC_060259.1, on the reverse strand, counting down.
CATTCTCAATTGTTCAAGCAATCTGAGCCTAGCGCGCAGCCTCCGAGTCTTCAATGGCTCCCAGCCTAATTCGCTTAACATCTGGGTAACGGTGTCTGTACGTCCGTAGCAGTTTTTGACGAAACGCGCAGCCTTCCTTTGTATTTTATTCAGTTCGCGGATTAAGTTTTTCTGCACGGGATCCCATACGCTCGCTGCATATTCAAGGTGCGGTCGGACGAGAGCGAAATAGCACCTTTCATTCACATTCTCATCCGAAAATCTTCCCACAGTACGCTTAACGAATCCTAATTTCTTCAGGGCTATGCCGCAAATATGCTTTATATGTGTACCCCACGTGAGGTTCGAGGTTATCGTAACTCCCAGGTATTTCACTTCGTCTGTTTCCTTTATGTTAATACCATCCACTGCATAAACATGGTTTGAGTTGGACGAATTTCGCAAGAAATGTAACGCCATGCATTTGCTCAGATTAAGTTTGAGTCCCCACTCTAGGCTCCACAAATGAACGTTGTTCAGGTCAGATGATAGAATTTCATAGTCAGAGTGATCACAAATTTCGCGATAGATGACAGCGTCGTCAGCAAATAAACGTATTTTACTGCTAATGCGGGAGCAGAGATCATAAATGTATATAATGAACAACAGGGGGCCGATTACGCTTCCTTGTGGAACACCTGATGTAACTTTTATAACCTCAGAGCTAATTCCGTCAAGAACTACCTTTTGTTTACGATCTCTGAGAAAGTCGCGTATCCAGTTTACAACTGCCTCGTTTAATCCGCATGAGTGTAATTTGTATAAAAGTTTGTTGTGAGGTACAGTGTCGAAAGCTTTCTTAAAATCTAGAAATAGTGCGTCAACTTGTCTTTTCGATTCACCGGATTTTAAAACGTCGTGAAGAAAGAGCGCGAGCTGTGTTTCGCATGATCTACCTTATCGGAATCCGTGCTGACAGTCATGGAGGAAGTTACGTCTGTCCAAGAAAGTCATGATATTGCTAAGGATGATATGCTCAACTATCTTGCCAATAATCGATGTTATTGAAATCGGGCGGTAGTTGCCTGGGTCATGTCTGTTTCTCTTTTTGAATATGGGCGTAACGCTTGCAATTTTCCAGTCTAGCGGTAACTTTCCTTCGGAGAGTGACTAATTGAATATGATCTCTAAATAAGGTGCGATCTTTGGAGCCAACTCCTTGAGGACACGCGCGGGTATTCCCTCCGGACCCGGAGATTTACTATTCTTAATGGATTGTAGTTGTTTAGTTATCCCATCACGTTGTATAGATATTTCTTCCATCGTTTCGTCAGTATGTGGGATGTCTAAATTGAATTGAGTATCGTCAGTAGTGTATACACTTTCGAAGTGGGAATATAAAGAGTTAGCTTTGTCCATGTTTTCGGTGACAAGTTTACCATCTTTATCAAATAACGAATCTACGGTTGAATGTTTTCCCTGAAGCTCTCTCGCGTACGACCAAAATGATTTCGGATTCTCTTCAAGTAATTCTCCAGGTACTCTTTTCTTAAACTTTCGCATTGCAGTGCGCATTGATTTCTTGGTTATTGAGCGTTGTGCAGCGTAACTTTCTTAAGCTTCAAGTTCCTTCAATTTATTACGTGTCGTAATGGACTTTCTGTACAAGTTATATAGTTTTCTCTGTTTCCTAAGTTCCCTTCTGACATCGTTATTGTACCAGCGAGGTTCCTTATTATCACCTTTCAGTTTTTGCGGAACATGTTCGTTTATCGCTTGGCGCAGAATTTCTAAGAAGTTTTTCCATGTTACGTCTGTGCTTTGGTCCTTTGATGTAACTACGAATTTTTTGTAGGAGTCATTAAGCATCTCGCCAAATTTTATGAAGTTGCATTTATCAAATAAATAAATATTGCGTTTCGGTTTTACGGCTGACACTACATCAATTTTTAACGTTGCAAAAATTACTCTGTGATCGCTTATACCGTCAATAATATCGATTTCTTTTATCAACTTAGGATGGCTTACTGCTATAAGGTCTAATATCTTATTTCCTCTCGTAGGCTTGTCAACTACTTGGGCAAGAGATTGATTTGCAAGCATGCTGAGTAATACTTCGCTGATTTCTCTATTCCTTGAATTCTGTTTTACAGTATAAGTATCCCAGTTTATGGATGGAAGATTAAAAGCCCCCCCCGACTATTACTATTACACTTTTACTGTCTCTCTGAGTAAATTCGGATATTTGATTTTCTAGAAGGTACATATTATCGACTTCGGAGTTCGGCGGTCTATAAAAGGAGCAAACGTGAATACTCCTTTTGTTTCGTTGTTTAATTGTACACCGTACGCTTTCTATTTCGTTGTCAATTATTTCGTGGGCGGCACTGTGTAAATGTGATTCAACTGCTATAAAAACTCCGCCACCTGTTCTATTGCGTCGATCGCATCTGTAAATTTTATACTGTGGAGGAAAAAACTTCGCTATCGCTTCTATCTTCCGTAAGCCAACTCTCTGTTCCCATGACCACGTCTGCGTTCTGAAAAATATGCTCGATGTCGGCGCGCTTGTTTTTTACGCTACGGCAATTACCTACAACAAGGTTAATGTCATATTTTGTAGTTAGAGTTTCGGTTGGTTCTTTTCCAAGCTTTTGTATACTCAGCGATTGAATTTTATTGGCAGTATTAATAATGTTTGACATCTTTTCTTTCTCTGGAGCACGCGTTTTGGGAATAATAACGCTATTTTCCGTCATGACCGATTCTAAGCTTACTTTCTTGTATCTGTCGCATTGCGGATTTCCTCGGAGGCTACGTTTAATTAAATCATTGATAGTCCCGCTAGATGACCTACCCTCTAGTCTAAAAAATACCTACAGTGCTCAAAAATCCTACGAGCGTTGTTACAGGGTTATTTTCACATTGCATATGTTCTTCTGTTCTTTATGTCCTTATCACTTCAAGGTCGGGGTCTTAATGGTCCCCGTTTGCTTCAGGCATTAATGCTGGTAACGGCTGATGATATGAAGTTGAATTGTGTACATTGGCGGGGATTGCTAGTAACTCTTTTGAAGAGACTGCGTTTATGGATAATTAATATAACATGCAGTGATAATAACACAACTTTTTGTTGTAGAATGGTAAGTTAGAAAATATAATCAGTGGAATTTCCATGGCCGGTTTAATGGATGTCTTATATTGAGTATATTTAAATTTTTACCAAGTATAGATAATAATCCACGTTAATTTTTGCACGTCTGTCGAGGTTAAAAATACGGTTCAGCTTCTATTAAATTGGTAGCCACATATTACACCTCGTTTTGAGAATCGGTCAGCGTAAATTTGGATTCTAGTTCTGAGGCGCTGTAGTAGCGGATTTGGTGTTTTAATGTGAATGGTTTTTTAGTTTAATTTGGAATATTTGAAGAATCTGTATGACTAGTCAAGGTTGGTCACGACCAGGGGTTGAGAAATATTTTCATTCGATCTGTGATATCCTGCTACCGGTGGTAAACTGTTTTATTTCAATTTTGGATTTGCATTTAAACTCTGTCGTCAGCCGTAAGAATGTGTGCACAGGAAGATGAAAAACGAGAAGTTTAGATATGAATGCTAATCTCGCTAGATATAAATTAATCAGGGCATAAGTTTTCTGAATTAGAAATGTATCGCCATGCGAGTTTGAGGACATTTTTGTTTTTGCATGGATTTCTTGACATAAAAAACAGTCTCTTCAAGTTATTTCCTTTTTTGCGCGTTCATTGGATATTAGCCAAAGAATCGGTGAATTGTATAGCTGTTAGTTCAACCCTAAATTCAAAATTTGAACGGTTGAGCTACATGAATACTTTTGAAGGTCAACGTAATTTTCCCCTGCGGCGTTAAGCGTGAATCTACCTGATTAACCGGTTGTCCTAAGGGCAAATAACGGAAAAATAACTCCCCGGTCATTAAAATTGCACTCCCTAGTAATTCAAGGAGACATTTAAACGAGACAGCTCTAATAACCGGACTCATTGTAAGGTCCTTTAATGTAGAAATGTATGCTTTGCAATGAAGCCCTATATCAATTACTATGTTTATACTTTTTCGTGAACCGTAGTCGAAGATTTTCTCATTATCGCCTAAATATGAGAGCATTATTGAAGTTGATCAATCCTGCAATGAAATTTTTCTCTATTTTCTTTGTGATTTAGTCCCGTTATTTTTTCACTTCGTCTAGCTGCTTCTGCAAGACGTTTATGTTTTTGTCGCTTGGATTCCTTTCACCCCTTTTCGAGTCTTCTTCATGTATTTTTCATTCGGTCGTTGAGTTCACCAACTCAAAGTACAACCCGTGACTTTTTTTATTTATCTTTAATCTGTATAAATGACTGAGCACCGATTACCATTGCCTTTAACGCAACATTTTTTCAATTTTTACTGTTTTTTCAAGTCCTGCTCACTCCTTCCGCCTCGTGGGCTCATTCGTTGTCTATCTCATCGCCCTCAGCGGTGACCATTTCGAGGATTTCTCATCCACCGCCCCCCATTCGCCATCGCTTTCGTGAACATCTGCATGTGGAGTCAAGGCGACCAAGCCACCCTCGTGGCCATTTCAGATCGTAATTACTCTGATCGTTACCTGGTCATTGGTGAGCTAGCACGACTAGATAGTAGAACTCTCCTTCTCGAGCCCTACGTGAACTATTTTCTCCTAGCATCGATCTACTTTGAGTTATATTTCCACTTACTACTAGTTTGTTAAAAGTAAGATTTTTTTATCTACGCATACGAAATTGGTACATCGTAATATGAAAAGGCTCATTCATTTCCCTCAACACTTTCCCTAAGGTATATTATTGGAATTCGTTTTCCCGTGGAAAAATAAAAGAAACACTTGAGCAAAAGTTAGAAGTCAGTCTAATCACCTTAACTACGACTTGATTTGCTGTTACATTAACTGGCTAATGGCTCGTCTCCTAGCACCTCCCGCAATATGCGTATTGAGGCGGGGTAGTGTAAAGATGAAAAGGTAAAAGAATGACATTTTTCTAACATCATACGAAATTCTTCAATCTTCGATATTTTGCTCCGTTTTTGTTTGGATAAATATTTTTCTGCAACTGCTTCCTAAGTTATGTTTCACTGAAAAGGAAGAGGTTGAGCTGAGAGTCTTATCTTTTAATCATGAATATTTTAACATGCATTCCTTTGTTTAACGACATTAATTTAATGTTTGAATTAAAATTCTCTGCTTGCATGGGGGAGTATTCAAAGAAATTTTCCAGTATTTGCTATATTTTCGTAGAAATTCGGTTGTGAACACCCGATATTATGGAGTTCAGTTTTTAATAAATAAGGAGAGCGTGCATAGGAATTTGCACTAAAATTTTATCCTCCCTTTTTTACTCGTCACTAATTGGCTGATGAGGATTCAAAGGACATCTACCAGTGGCAAAAAAGCAAGTCCCACAAAGACGGACCAATGACTGTATGGGAAAAAATAGTTGAAAACGATTCGTCCTCACTGTAAGTACTTTCAGCTCTTCCGATTACCTATGAAAGAGAACGATAGGTACAGATGACTACTCTTTTCCGTTTTTATTTTAATAGAACTAAGGTGAATGAAAGGTATTTTATTGTAACAAAATTATTTTATGTACTTAAATGAAACGGATTGCTTTCACTTAAATTGTACGAAAAATTTTCATGGTGGATTACCAACACATTGCTACCAACTTGTCAATAGTAACTATGTGATTGCCTAATATGTGACACATTTGAGTTGATCGACATGTTGCTACAGTGACATATTCTTTAGCGCGTGTTAAAAAAGTTTGGGTTCCAAGTTGGTTGGTGTGGAATGGATATGTTTTTAGAAGGGATTGGATGATTAGAAAGTGTAACGAGATAGAAATTTGCAAACGGTTTGCCGCCCTATCTGACTCGGCGCCGATAAAGGCTTTACTGTGTTCCGAAACGAGCTTCGTTCGGGTCGCTTTCTCCTCCATTACATTCGCTCTTGAACTGAAGGGGTGAATGGAAAAACTCCCTCCTAATCCAATAACGCGCTTGGCTGTACATACTCCTTTGCAGGGACGGCTTTGGAGACTTTGGCTTCGTCGAGTATTCCAATCGACTTGAAAATATCATTTACTCTACGGGAAGATCATAGGCGTCGTCATCAAGTTCACTTTTTTATGTCTGTGACCCTGACTTACTCGCATGATCATTCATTCACGGATTTTTGTGTCTTATCTCATAATAGCATTAAGATGAGGACAAGTTTTGCTCTTTATTTCTTACTGATTTCTTCATAACTTTGGTCAATGGTCAAAAAATATCTATTTGTTGTTTTTATGATTTAATGATATATGACCTATACTACAGGAATTTTTGATTATTAATTAAAAAAGGTTAAGATAAGAGAAAAAAGAAAATCTATTAAAAGCTTTTAGGAAAATAGTTGATTGTAATCTATTCATTTATGTATTTTTCATTTTATAATGAAATTAAGACGCTTTTCCAAATTTTCTTGATATTGTTAACCACAAGAGTCAATTTTGTCCAAGGCTTGGCGGAATTTGGTTTGAATGATCTAAAAAAGGAACATATGCATAACACGTGAATGCGTTCACTAAACTGTAATTGCCTATTCATAGTGCCGCAATAGACGCTATTACAATCAACTCATTTCACGAAATTGGTCTGGCAATTTATAGAAACAAATAGTGACTTAAAATTTTGTTATTTTTTTTTTCAATGATTGTTTTTAATAGAATAAATTGACATATTTTATCAATGATTGGCAATAGAATTTTAAGGCCTCTGTTTATTCTTAAATGCTTGTACTAAATGTTGCAGTACTGATTGTCTTTGGACCTTCGTTACCACGGAAAATGTAGAAGTATGAATCTATGCGGATCTACCTTATGATAAAGGTGTGACTGTCAAATTAGCGTCCTTCTCAGACCGACCAAATAGCAAATATGTAATACGATTTGAAAATATATTTAATTGCATCTCGTTATTAGCACCTATCCCTCGCGAGTACAATTATAGAGGATGAAACTATTGGTTTGACGTGCTCCGGTTGCTAATGTTCTGTTTGTTATATTTCGAAAAAAAGCCATTTTTTTGTGTGCTAAATTTTCTTTTCTTATCTCTAAGTCGACGTAATTGAAACTTTTTCCCTTAATTAATTTTCAATGTCTACCTGCACCCGAAAACAGTATATTTGAGCCTTGCCAATGAATGCCTATACCCAAAGTATAAAAATGTTTCCCTCTTGGGGCTCGAACCCTCGTTCTGCGGAAAAGGCTAGGAAATAAGTTGGCTGGATCCGAGGCCGCCAATGCTGTATGCATCGTCAAATATTCTCCAAAATGCTCGCTGTTTTGATATGGCACTTCAGAAGGCGTGGGAGAAACTCTCCTGGCATGGGGAGAAGCCTGCATATTTCATCGAGGAAATAATTGACCGTCAAACAAGAGGGTTTTGGAAAAGTTTTCATTTGTCGGGCGAATGTGGGGCAGTGGCTGGCTCCCTTTGGGTAGGTGACCGTGAAGTTAGTTGGGCGCTCCTCGAGACGCCTCGCTTTAAATTGCTGATCACGTGCGTTCACCGTCTTCTCATTTCTTGCGGGAGAGATATTGGAGCCCGGCCAAAGAGTGCGCTGTCAGAGCGCTCATAGGCGCCAGATTAGCTGCGAGTGCATTCGTGTCTTAAGCACGTGCGCGAACATTCGTCCTCAGAAATGAAATATCCTTTGACAGCGAGAACTGGTCCACTTCCTCGAGTGGTGTTAATCAGCAAGCCGGATTTTGTTTAGAAGACGTTTCCCTCCCCTTCAACTGGTCGTGTTTGCATTATCGTGGCGTATTGGTCGCATAATTCTTGCGCTATCTTATTGAAAGTTTTAGTGCTTATACCGTACATCCTGGCGTAGAGTAAGTATATTATTATGATTAAGAACTGCGTCGCATGGGGAGTGGGAACTGTGCTGGTCCAAAAATTTCCGAGGAATCTTGGGGAGGTAATTTCGGATGTACATGGGCCCAGGCGGGAATGTAAATTCCACCCTTCTATCGAAAAGATATTCGTCGTCTAGGAGGCGGAGTGACTGATTGTGTGGCTCTTGAGGTTTCATTTGAAAACCGTAAATTACTACGAGCATCTAAATGGCTTTCCCATCGACGTGGCGTTAGGATATCGTATTAAATTTACTTGGTTTTTGTCCAAAAAAATTTATTATAATCACAGAATGTGGATGAGGATAAAAATTGCGAGTACAAAGTATTTTTTGCAATGATGGTAGTGTGGTGTATATTGGTCTAACGGGAAGAAAATTTAAATACGAAAGCAAAGAGCACAGAAACTTTTATGTGGGCGGAGGAGGTAGTTATTAGTTCGTTGAAAATGTCTTTAATTTTAAATATTTTAGTGATTTTGATTTTGAAATTTTTCATTTTAATGAAATGGGTGATAAACTTAATTTTTTTAGAACAATTTCAAATGGTCAACTGGCCGCATGCTTTATATAATGACTATTTGTTCTAGACCCACTGACCTGTACTTGTGGCAGATGTATCCTAAGAGCATGAAAGGGACGTGATAATCAACTAAAAACCCGCATTCGTCATATTCGTTTCACCTTTTAACCGTATTAGGTGATTCTATGGAATTTTTATGGACTGAAATAAAGTTATTTTAATTATGAATACCGCACACTCCGACGAATATAAGCCTGAACTAATTACTTGAGTGTGATTTTTAGGTGGTTGTATTGATTGTATTTTATAAGGATGTTTTGTGGCTCATTTTCCTTCCGGCGCGTCTAATTTTCAATTATACGTGCCTAACTGTGACAATAAAATACAGTATTATAATTATATTAGTAAAGAAATCAGCTGCAAATCTGTGCGAGTCAGCGAATAACAGCGATTTATGTTCCTAGCCGCAGTAGACGTGAGCTTCGACACGCTAGCATCAGCGCAGAGTAGGCACATGGTAAATTGCGTCTCCCAATGCTTCATGGGTCAGAATCACAAAAATAAGAATTTGAGAATTTTTAAAACCTATTTTATACTTTGTAATCCTCCAAACTTTACCTGTGTGTGGACGAGTAGAATAATTTCGGAACAATTTGAATTAGGTTAAGTTGGGACGCTGGGAGAGGAGATAAAATATTTTCGTCGATCGCTTCTCAGAACGACTTCAATAGCATTTGGTAATACATATTTTGAAGTAAATACGACAGGCTACATGCACTGCTACCAGGGAAACCCACAACCGCCTTCTCTTTCTTTCAATCCGGAGGGGCAAGAGACCCGTTACCCGAACACGTGTGGGACCTCAGGGAAGTGGGAAGGGGTCTTTAGTCGGGACATTTTGCCATCTTTTGTCATTTTGCTATTTTGCCACATGACGCTCCACCCAACTTGAGTTTATTGCTTTTCTAGGGGCTGTCTGGCTTGCAAGTGAAGCTGCACGTGTTAATAGATGAGGTCTTTACCCTTCACCCGCTTCCTTTTGGACGGATTTTATTGCAGGTCCGCCGCTAGCCGCATGCCGCTAGTATGCATTTTCGCTCAAAATCCAAACATTTCACATTTTCTTTACGGATTCCAACCCTACCCCAACAGGTTATCCAGGGGAATACCCAAATTTCCATGGGTAAATATTACTCCTCTTTTAAAGCCCATCCAAATTCCGGTCGTAACATTTTGGTCCCCTTCAGTTTCAACTTTTCTGTCGATGTGAACACATACCCATCACTAATTGCGAAGTACTGTTTTGGCTACAGTTATTGTGATTTACAGTGATCTCGCATGGGCATCTCGCAATGTCATGGGCATTTACGCGGCGTAAACTGCACGAAAAAATGCTGGAGAAAAATGAGAAAACCATGGATTCTCGAAAAAGGAATTTGAATGCATATCTAGAGAGTTGTTTCAGAATACACGGAGATGAGGAGGCAAAACTTGAGCTTAACCCTTGAACGGCTAGCGTGCCCATATGGGCACAGCTGCAGTGGTCTAAAGAATTTCGTATAAATTCCGACCCAAACATTATAGAGCATGCTGTTTTCGCCAAGAATGATTACAATGTATTAATTTATTCGGTTCGTGTGCTTACGGCCAACATTTGTACCTGCAGTTGACTGTGGAATGATAGATATTCTTACTCACTCTGTTCGAGGAGGCAAAAGAGAAAATATAGCGAAGTGTCTTCAGTAAATGCAATTTTTTTCCTTTTTATTTTTTATACTCGGCTAAGTATTTAATCTTATCCTCATAATGAATGTTGTCAACTTCGGTTTCTTTTGCCAGAATTGTGATATGTTTCGTATGAGACAAGGAATTTGAATATATTTTTGAGTGATCCCATATGGGCACGCTAGCCGGTAGCCGGGGGTGTCTTTTTTGGCGGGTGTCCTTCGCTACAAACGTCGTTATTGGGTCTGTTATCAAATAATTTCGATGTAAAACGCTAAGTTTTTGTCAATAATTCATTTTTTCTTATGTCTCTCGATTTTAACGACTTCAGTATTTTTTGCTGTATTTTTTTTGTAATATTTCCATTAATTTTTAGCACAAAAAATTCATTTTATACTATTCAACACTTTTATTCATGGTGCTTGCGTTATACTTTGCTCAACTACCTAGTATGAAGAATGATAGGGCTATTTTCTACCACTCGTATACATACCCTAAAATCTAGGGCATGGTGGAAGGGGAAAGGATGCTTGATAAATAAAATGATGAAGCTCATGGTGACGCGCTTTGTATCGCGTATAAAACTTTGAAACAATAAAAAGGAGATTGAACCTTGATCACATCGACCACATTGAACTCGTTATCAACTTTTCCAATTAAGTCCAATCCCTGGTTGTAAGTCGCAAGGTGACAATCAAGACGAAAGTTAACAAGCAACCATTGAACCGCCCCGCTGCTCCCATGCTTTCGCACGGAAGAAAAAAGGGAATATTGTTGTTGTTAGGTACCTAGAATGACTATTTGGTAGTGACAGTCACGTCACCTTGCCAATGTGTACACCTGCTCACAAAGATGACGAGATTCCCAAGCGTTACCTCAAAAATGGTACAAGTTAGGCAGCCGGCAGTGGTCTCTAGCTACAATATTTAGATGGGCGGAACTGATCTCACGGATCAAAATATCAACAGGTACAGGAATGTTATCAGAGGAAAAAATGGTGATGGTCCACATGAAGCTATCTCCTCGATGCTGTCATTGTAAATGCCTGGATCTGTACGGAAAGTAATGGTTCAAATATACCGCAGTAAGCCTTTAGGCGAGAGATTGCACAAGTAATTGCAAGAGCATTTTTGTAACGAAGATGTACCTTTCCCAGACCTGGCGGTCGTATTTAACATTCCCGATCAAGTGCAACCAATCATAGAAAGTCTGATGACATAAGGTATGATGGCAGTGATAACCAATTTGTCCCGTTTCATTAACGCCGATGTTCTTATGAAGAATATTCTTCCTGCGCGCGCTCAGAATATGCTAAGTGCAGAGGTCTTCGCCGTCAATGAAATTTTATCATACTTGGCTATTGAAAATCCAATTTATAGCATTCAAAGACTCTACCAGCAATATAGGAATAATTTTGTTAATAAACTCATTGATAACGTGTTTTTTTATTCAATAACTGTTTTCAAATCTGAGTTTTTTACTGTTAAGTTCTTTGGACAGCCAAAAAAAAAATCTTTAAACCGAAAAAATATATTATAATGATTTGAAATTACTTCAAATTGCCAAATAAAAGAGGTATTATAGGTATATGCAACAATATATGGCGTATTGCGCAATAAAAATGAGAACTATGATGGTTCGAGAGATTTTTCGGCAGAATGCAGACCGGTGGCCGGAACGGCTAGCGTGCCCATATTGGCACACCCCCTCTGGCAAGAACGACTCAACAGAATTTTAAAACAAAGTGTTTATGTGAATGCTTGGGCAGTAATTAAACAGTTTTTTACCGAAAAACAAAATAAAACTCCGAAAAAAACTCCGCTGTTAAAGGGTTAATAATTTTTTAAACATATTTTTTTTTTATTCCTACGAGAGAAGATGGCGAGCTAGTTCGCGATCAAACTCTTCTTTTTTGAAGAGGAATAGGGTAGTTTCCTGCATCAAAGAAAACGAAAGGCATTGATTGCGATTCGTTACCCACTATTAGTGTATTCATAATACACAAATTATTTGGTTTTTGAAATACCGGTTTAGACGAATGGCAAGGGTCAAATTTTATCCTCATTTGAAAAAGGCCAGATTGGCGCCCATGCGATTCCACTCCACGTGACGTCACAGGGACCTAGATTCTACACGAGAGGATAGGAGGTATACATCGTCTGAGGTTACCAATGCATGCATGAGGCACAGAGCTCAGGGAAACATGTCTTAATAATCACCTATTAAAACTGGCTAAGGTCGGAAAGTTTTCTTCGTTTGATAAGGTATTAATAAACTTTTTTAAGCCAAGCGCTACCAGCCAGCAAAGTACTCAGCTACCCTCTAGCATCATCTACATTTACTCAATACCCTGCGAGCCACCTCTAGGGTGTTTGGCAGGGGGTGATCAATCACCAGCATGCAGCATGCATTTGGACTCCCTAGCATCCTGCGTCCTATCAGCGCTCAGAGCCTCGATCAGGGTCATCTCACAAGGCGGGAGGGGGAACCAGAAATGCGTCGCACGGACTTTCCTACTTTTTGAAATTTGTCACTTTTCATTTAATCGCGAAAAATAGATATCGTCATTTAAAAATCTTAAAGCGTGAAATACGTACTCCAGGAGTAATAATCTTTCGATTTAGGTAATAAAAAAATAATAGGAAACCACCTTATTGCACTTGGTTGGACAAAATTGTTGATTTCCTTGATGTTGAATTTCGCAACCTTCAAAGCACCTCTGGTTCGTATTTTCCTTGTATTCTAATGGTGATATGGGGTCCCCTGGGATATTGTTCTAGTATTATTATTTTTTAATCGGTACCTACGAATTAAAAAAGAGAATGGGCCTTTTAGTTGATGTCCCGAAGCCAAAATATGGTATATTCAGTGATGGAAACACAGCCTTTCTTCAAAAATTGTCGCCTATCGGCTGAAATAACTGGTGAGGATCAATGTTTTTGATTGCTTTCTTTTCATTGTTGCAATAAAACATCTTTTTATTACTGCTTTATGCAGCACCTTTCAGATGAAATGACATAGTTAATTAATTTTCAGGAGTAGAGGAAGAGTTAATCTTTCAATTCTCAACAGTTTTAATGTCTTTATCTTGCGGAGTTTTGATTTATCCAGTAAAATTTAATAAGTTCTGTATGGATACAGCGGAGAATATTGTGAGACATTATGGTTGGTTTTACATGCCACCCACAGTGCACAGAGTGTTAATACATGGTGCAGATGCCATTAAGTCGGCTCTTCTTCCTATTGAAGATCTGTCGGAGAAAGCCCAGGAATCTCGTAGTATAGACATTAGAATATATCAAGAGCATAACATGAGAAAAATATCTCGACTTCACACTAATGAGGATATTTTCCGGAGACTGATCCTAACATCGGATCCTTTTATTAGCACATTAGGAACTGAACTAAACAAATGCCGGGGTCTTAAAGATCTTCCGCAGGAGGTACGTGATCTCTTGGTCTTGCAAGAGTCGCAAAATTCTTCGAGTGAATGCGAAGAGGAGGATGGGTTGGATTCAGAAGAATCTGATGCTCAACAACTAAAATACATTATTGTAAATTTATGAGGAATTAACCATGATTTTATGAGAATAAAAGAGTCACTTAAATACTATTTTGACACTTATTTAATAATTACTTTTTAGTCAATAGAGAAGAATCTCACGAAACCTGGAAATCGCACCTCTTTAACGTAAGTCAATGCACCCAAAAATCCTACTATTAGCCGTTTCTTTGTTTATTGACTATTTTGAAAGATCATTAACTCATTCTATGAAACTACTTATCATTTATTTACATAAATTTATCATGATAACCGTTTATCTATCTACAATTAGCCAGTTGATAAGTTTAAGTTCCACGATATCGCATAAAATAATAGTTTTTTCGTAAAAATAACAGCAGAAATGAAAATAGCTTGCCAAAAAACCTGTAGGGATCAATTTTTAAAGACATCCAACGAAAATCTGATTTTTATCTAACTTTTCGCGATCCGGACCACCGTGCGACGCCGCCCCCGGGGGGCGTGGTCGCACGCTCCCTCTTCTGCTTGCGCCACTTGGCTCGCCGGTTTTTGAACCAGACCTATTGCGCATGCGCAATGAGGAGAGGGAGAGAAAGAGAGAGAGAGAGAGAGAGAGAGTGAGTTGAGATGCGTGCGGAGACAGACATCGCCATCTGCATATTTAGCTGGGTGGCGAGAGTCGGTCAATAAAATTGCGGAGATGACAAATGGGAGATTATTATTTAAGGTGTTCTCTCGGCGAAGGTAGCGTGGAGGGTTTTGCGGAACACCCTTTCCTGTCTTCCCATCCTTCCGAGGAGATATACTCTTGGAATTGCCATTATCGTGTTATGTAGCAATCTCGTACTGTAGTGTATATTAATTTAGTGCATAATTCTGTATTTAAGCAGTATTAAAATAACGATGTTTTATAAGGGACTTGGCGATTAATTTTTCAGTTTTTACAGAGTGTTTAACCCATAATCAGCTGTTTTCTTTGTTGAATGATGATTTATCCAAGTAAGCATCTTAATTATGGATAAATTTTTTAATTTATGCAAATTTTGTACCAGTGGCGTAACAAGGAATCCTTGAAGGGGGGGGGGGATTGGATGGCCAGTATTAGCGACGGGAGGTGGGGTGAGGATGGGGTAACGGCAAATTTTTGAGAAATGACATGCCTGTAAATGAAATTTTACATAATTTTGGCGCTAAAGATTTCCTTTAAGCAGATGCATTTATTACGTGTCATAACTGGAAAATGTATTCAATTATTTTTTTTTATTTCACTGAGGCTTTTGGGGGGTGGGGGATCTATGTCCTCATTGCCCCCCATAGTTACGCCACTGTATTGAACCTTTAATTTGTTGTACGAGTCACTGGATGCTCAGTTGCCGAATATGCATGATCAAAGAAAAGTGTCCTTGGATCACTTATGTTGTGGTTTTTTTCCTTGATATTTTATAGCTGAAATGCCCAAAAAATTGACTTACAATTAGTGAACTATTGTGATTGTACCTTGCGTTTTGTTACTTCCGTATTCGTTTTGTTAACTCAAAGAGTTAGTAAGATTAACTTTAAACGTTAAAAAAATATTTGAATAAAGATATTGGTGCTCTGTAAACCAACATTAATGGCATCATTATTGACCAATTTGGCAATTGAATGACGAAATAGGTTTTTTTCATTTTTCTTGTCATCAGCAGAGGAATGTCGAATGTTCTTAAATTTTATGTTCAGAGTGGAAAAGAGATATTGGTATATTTATTTATTTTCATCGCCCCGAAAACAGCTCATTTAAGGCCTTTTCCATCGGAGGAAATAAAATGAAACGACGATTTACACACACTGGGTTCATTCCATGGGTAGGGGCAATCTACCAAGGCGGAACTCGAACCCGCGACATTCGATCTGGCAGGCAAGTACTTAACCCCGCCGCCACCGTGGCCGACAAAAAGTATAGTACTGAGAAAAGTTATTTGAAACAAAATATTGCTTTCAAGATTTGTTCGCAAGGAAAATTTAAAGCGCTGAGTAAGTACCATTACAATATAAACCCTGGTTTAAGGCAAATAAATCAGTGATGCAAGCATGGAATACGATTCCTATTATTACCTTTTTCTGGATTGAACGAATTAAATTAATTTCGATCGTTTCGTTTAGTTTTTCCATCATAGTTTGTCCATTTTCCGTGTTAATGGCAATCATCATACGCCAAATGGCAAGGCTTATCAAAATGGCGGGTATTTATTTGGCTTTTTCATAATGAAACATGCCGTTATAGATTACTCATTTATTTGATTGTTGGATACGGAAGTTAAGTAGTATGTGTATGAAGGAAAGTGTGGCAGTTGAGTATAGAGTTATTTAGTAGCAGGTCAATGTAGACTTTGCTTTTATTTGATCGGTAAGTGCGGTTTCCAAGTAGGCTGTCGATAGAAGAATGTGGAAGCTTTAGAAAGAACTATGTATATTTTAAGCATCCGTTTGTAATCCCAGCGGACGTCACCGGTGCGGGTCCGCGGGGATATCCTTTCGCCCTCGCCGCTGGCGTTGCTTACCGCATCCTGCTTCTTGTATCTGAATGTATTATTCGCGGAATGGCGATGAGAAAAGATCAATTCGTATTTAAGGTGTAATTTTTTCGTTTGAATCGTTTTAATTCCTTGAATTCAATAAGATATTTGTTTCCCTGCTTGTTTTTAAATATGCATGTGATTTCTTTGCAATAAGTTGTCAAAACATTACTTGTGACGCACGACTTACATTTTATTCGTTACGAGTCTACTCAGGCTAGAATGATGCATGAATTATTTGCCCCTCCTCATTTCAAGGGAGTCGATAGGTACTGTTGTGGTGAGATGACAGCTTTGTTTATTGCAACTCAATAACAAATCTGTTCCCTCGGTTAATATGGAAATAACTGCGTATGTATGAAATAGTTTATCTGGGAATTTACTGAGGGCCTTTTGGCTATAACATTTGTATTGGTGCAGTTTTCATCGCTGGCGTTTCAATAGTCGAGCTCCAGTGTTGGCATTTCTGTAAAGGATATAGTTTTTCTGGCCTTATACGATTAGTAAGTATTGATTATATTTGTGCTGTATGGAACTTGCCTTGAACACACTGGATATCAACCATATGTAACGTTCGCCAGAGCTTTACATGTCTGTACGTACTAACGACATTTTCTTCTCTATCCCTGTCGATACCCTACTTTACAACTCCCGAGGTTTCATTTAATTTAGTCTCTTAATGTTCATTACTAGTAGGATAGAGAGTTTGCGATTCCAGGCCAACTGGAATAAAAATGGAAACATTCCAACAATACCTAGTAGAATAACAAGACCAACAATAACAAGTATGAATTCTATCTGGCCATAAGCCTTTAAGTAAATTTAATTAAGTGCCACCTTTTCACCTTGCGGCTATTTACGGAATGAAAAAGGAAGCCCTAGTTGGGCGAGTTAAACCGAGCAAGCGCTTTGTCATTCGATCGATAAGCGCTAATGGATTTAAGCTTGATGTGGGAGAATTATATTTTATTGAAATGACAGCGGCGTCCTCTCCCCCTGGATGTTTTTGCGTTGTTCATTCTATGAAGAAATTATTCAAGCGTGAAGAGACTCTTCTCCGCCATTTTATGTCAATATTATTTCATTTGTCCTTTAGAAAGGTATTTATTTATCTAAGTTGATCACATACAGCATTTATATCAATTTATAGTGAAAATGTTACATGTTAACAAAGGGTATAAAAGAGAAGTTTAAAGTATAGCTACAAAACATAAATTACAAGATTGCCGAATAAGAGATTAAAAAAATAAACGAAAACTTGCAGTTTAAAACCAACCACTGGCGTGAAAATTCTGACGCTGGAGCCTTTAAAATAATTGAAACGTTGTTTTTTCTACATAGGCGGCAGGGTACTGTCCTCGTCTGTCAAAATGACGATAAGTTCTGGCTCGTGTCCCACCGTGGTAGGTTCCCTATTACCAGGACGTGGAAATTTTCGGCCGTCCGCCGTTATTCATTCCAGCCCTCCGACATGAAGGCCAATTAGTGCTGTTCGCGGGCTGATGAATATAAATAATTGCAATATCTTAATGCAGACCGTTGTGAAAAAGCTATTTTGAAATTATTCCAAACGCTCCCACGGTAAAGGATTTCCGGAGAATCACTCCTGCTACGTTTACATGTAATTTTGTTTTCGCGAAATGAACATTTTTACGAGTCCTACCGTTTAATTGGAAATGTTTCGCTTTCGATTGGGGAAGATGGAGGTGATAGGTTGAGTTTTGGAGACAAAACGTGAGCGGGAAGGTGGCAATTACAAAGGTACTGGAAGTGATGGGAAAGGAAAGGAAACATTTGGAAAAAAGATGAAGAGGGTAAAGCGCAACACTCCGTCCGTCGGATGGGTCGTAAAGCCGTGGTCCCCTTGGTGCCTTTCTTTAAGAGTAGGCTGATGCCGACGCCGGGTTTCTCTCCACCCTTCCTTACCTACCCTTCCCTCATGGACCAAATGACCTAAGCTGTCGGTTGTCTCCTCCAAATACAATACCAAACTGTCGAGGGCGTGGAGGTTGGATGGAGGGTATGCCGGAATAACTAACAGTAGGAGGTAAAAAAAAGGCTATTCGGGCCTCTAGCCGGGTTATCAGTCTCCATTCGACCGACGCGTCGGTTTCGTCGGCGACGTTTCGGAACCCGAGTCGCGATCCATCATCAGGGCTTATCTCGTCTGATGGAACGCGACTCGGGTTCCGAAGCGTCGCGTCGTGGCGGCATGGTGAAAGAGATAACCCGAATGGAAGCCCTTTTTTGACCATATTCGCCGGGAAAGCATTAGTTATAACTTCAGAAGGAAGATCTCTGGCCATGTAGGAGATAAAGAGAATGAAATATTTGGATGGGATGGAAGGAGGCTTGGAATTCGCAGAGTGGAAGGATGTGATCGCGTGAAAAGCTACCGTTCAAATTCTGTGAGGAGTATCAGGAATTGTGGGAATGGTGCGTTTGTCTGTAAACCTACCTTGGAGATGAGGAGACAGGGTTTGGTTGGGTCCAATACGGGGTGGGAAGGGTACCACGATTGAGAGATGCTGGGTGAGCGGAGGAGAAAAGTTTTTTTTATAAATAGAAAGAATGGGAATAGGCCTTACTGTCAATAGGGAAGTGCACTAATTTTTTTTATCGCTGAATTTGAAAGTTTAGCCTAAAAAAGAAACATTAGTATCGGCACTTTTATTTCCTGCATCTGGGGTATGCACTTTAAAACGTTTTGAAAGTCGGAAAATTTCATGTTGCGCTGAAACAAAGTGCTTCCATCTTGATTGAGATGTGACGTCACAAGACAGTAGTCACCAGTGGAGTATCGCTGTATTCCGTCGCCTCTAGCGCGGCGAGAGTTTCCGGGAATCTGTGGAGTTTGCTTCCTAAAAATGTCGGCTAGTACGGAAAACATGATTTCAAAATAGAACAATAAATGATTTTTGTTCCAAATTTCATCTCGACGTCGAAACAAAAGCCAGGAGAAGATATTCATTCCCGTGCCTTATGCACAAGGCATACGGAATAAATGGTTCAAGGCTGCTCCTGACTCTTACCTATCGATGATATTCAGTTTTGAAGATCATTTGAAGGTATTGTAAGACCAAATTGATATATACATTATAATAATTTACTTAATAGGTACCTCAGTCTCATCAGAAAGTGTGTTGAGTCATCTTCCTTCTTGAGTAAAAGGGTCCATAAAATAATATGCCAGTGTAAGACCCCTGATCACTCAAAAGGGGAATCAACACCGATTTGGCAGGGATTCTGTGAAGGAAACTCAGAGACACTCTTTACAGGTTTTTTATTGTGATCACTCTCAGCGACGATACAATAACTACTGCCACTGCCACGCGCTGTCTCCTCGCAGCTCTCTCTCGGCGCACCCCTCCCCCTGCCGCAGTGCTTGTCTTTGCAGTTCCCCATGGTAGGCTTCGCATGGGAGAGAGGAAACAATGCGCTCCCGTGGAAATGAAGAATGTGATGATTCGGGGAAGGGGGTGAGGAAATAGAAGGAAGGAAGAGGTGTAGGTATCTGATATGCTTACTAGCTCAGATGCTAGAGGTGGAGTGGGTAATAGTTGGGATGGGGCGCAGGAAGGTGAAAACGGAAGCCGAGCTGACAGAGGTGATCCTTACATCACTCCCCCTTTCAAACGGCATTTAGTCAGTGGACTAAATGTCGAACCTGTGAAAAATAAAAAAAATGCAACAAACCCTGCGAAGCAATAAAATAATCCCCACCAAAGGTGCTACCTCTACCAAGTATCAATTCACATTTAAAAAAAAATCATTATTCCCCAACTAGACAACATAAAAACAATAAAATTTAAAACCAGAACACAAAATCACACAAATTTCTAATACATCTTTGTACTTCACTTATACCATCAACCCAAACCCATATAATAAAAAAAAATCATTATTTCCCAACTAAACAACATCAAAGCAATAAATTTTAAAACATGGACACAAAAATCACACAAATTGCTGATGCATCTTTGTACTTCATTTGTACCACCAACCCAAACCCACAATCACTCTCACTCCCTCCTTTTCATTGCATACGAAAATTCCAATGGAGTCCAAAACAAAATTATAACCAAGTCACACAGTTACTCTAGTCCTTCCACAACTTCACAAGGGGTTAATTTTTCAAAATACAAATAGTGCCATGCGATGAGAAGCACCCACATCAAAATTACCACGCACAGCACCACCCCACACATTTTGCCTCAATTCTCTTCGTTCACTCTCACTGACTATCCTTTGCTCTCCTCACTTCCGCGGCCGCAGCTGATAAGGCAGCGGCTGCGCTTCACCTTCGCTATCTGGGGCACTAGGCGACTCCGTTGAAGGACGGGGATCGACCTCTCGTAATCCCAACGGCTCTGGAGACGTAGGGATAGGTCGGGACCTCAGGAGATAAGGACTTCTCTGTGGCTCAGCTGTTCGGCCTTCCTCTCCGTCGCTCGTCGCCTCGTCGCAAGATTCCTCCGTGCCTTCCTGCAGTGAAGTCTCTTCTGTTACCTCTTCGCTCGATTCTTCTTCTAAATGGGGTCGAGGGGGGGTGGTTCCGGGGGAAGAGGAGGGCAAAGTATTGTGGGGGGGCTTGCTTCCGATCACATCTACTGGCAATAATTTTGCTGATTCGGGAGGGGTGGGTTTCCGGGGCCTTCCTCGCCGGCGTTCTCCACGATGAAAGAATCCACTACTAGGCGGATTCCCTATATGTAATTTCAAGCGATTTTTGTGCACTAGAAGGGACCTATAGGGGAGCTGTATCCGCACATTGCAAGGGGATATTACTTCCGTCACCAGGTAAGGGCCCTTCCATGGGTAATGGAACTTCTTCGCGCCCCCTGTCTTTATGCACTGATCACTTAAATATACATATTGACCACGCTCATACTTTACGTCCTTCGTGCCTCGATTATATACTGCGGCCCTCTCGTGCCGGCTCCGCTCGTCATTAACTCTACATTTCTCCCACATTGTCTCCAATCTCTCTTTCAACTCTCGAAGATACACGTCATTAAACTCTCCTATTTCCGAATTATAGCACTCAAAGGGCGAACGCATGGTACATCCAAAAACAATTTCATGGGGGGAATAACCGGTACTCCGATGGGTGCTTGTATCATATGCCGTGACAGCATAAGGCAACCAGACATCCCAATCTGTATTTTTTTTCATTTACATAATGGCTAATAATACCTGCAATAGTTC
The DNA here is from genome assembly GCF_921293095.1 of Ischnura elegans. Taxonomy (NCBI): domain Eukaryota; kingdom Metazoa; phylum Arthropoda; class Insecta; order Odonata; family Coenagrionidae; genus Ischnura; species Ischnura elegans. The sequence continues at coordinate 904,173 of NC_060259.1, read as the reverse complement.
TGTGTACTCTCTCCACCTTGCCGTTGGACTGGGGATGGTAAGGGGACGTACGAAGTTTGGAAATTTGCAACAGCTCACAAACATTTTTGAAAAATTCGGACATATAATTCGCACCTTGGTCTGTCAAGACTTTATCTGGTACTCCGAATCTCAAGACCCACTTCCTTACGAATGCTGAGGCAATTGTCTCCGCCCTTTGGTCCGGTAATGGGACCATCTCAAGATAGCGGGAAAAATTATCAATGATGGAAAGAATATATTTATTACCCTGGTCACTGCATGGAAGAGGGCCAACAGTATCCAACGAAACGAAATCAAACGGCCTATCTGATGAGGGTAACTCCTGCACAGGTGCCCTCGTTTTCCCATAAGGGCTGCGGCGATTGCACGCAACACAACCCTTCAACACTTCCTTCACATCCTTTGTTACTCCGCGCCACCAATACCGCGATCGTACCCTTTCCAATGTTGGTCGAACCCCCAAGTGACAAGATAACGGATGATCGTGAAAGTTTTGTAGTATCCCTTTTCTCAACACTTCGGGAACCACTATTCTTTGTCCACCATTGGTCTCCTTGTACAAAACTCCCCCTTTTACCAGGAACCCCTCCTGAGTGCGTAATTTTTTACACTCAGCGTCCGAATTCTGACAATCAATTAAGTTGTCATACGGTCCTATTTCAACCGTCCGCACCTTCCGACTTAATGCATCAGCATTCGAATGAAGCTTCCCTGGCTTGTGAACGACCTCATAGTCAAACTCGCTTAATTTCAATGTCCATCTCACTAAACGGCTATTAGGGTCCTTAAGGCTAAACAACCACTTAAGGGCTGCATGATCCGTCACAATTTTAAATCTCCTACCAAACAAATAACATTTAAAATGGCCTACAGCCCATACGACTCCAAGAAGTTCTTTTTCCGTCGCTGAATAATTAGTTTCCGCGTTATTTAATTGTCTAGAGGCAAAGGCAATGGGGTGTTCCTCTCCGTTTATCTCCTGCGAAAGAACTGCCCCGAGGGCGTAATTCGAGGCATCTGTGGAAACAATAAAAGGTTTACTAAAGTCAGGATAAACTAAAATTGGGCTACTAGTCAACGCGGTCTTAAGCTTTTGCATTGCCTCTTCACAGTCATTCGTCCAACTGAAAGTAACTCCCTTCTTCAACAATCTCGTTAAAGGTTTTGCTATGCAAGCATAACCTCTCACGAATCTTCTGTAGTAATTAGCCAAACCCAAATAGGACTGCAATTCTTTCGTGCAAGTTGGAGAGGGATATTCGCTCACCGCCGAGAGCTTCGCCGGATCGGGAAAAATCCCATCTTTAGTAATAACATGACCCAAATAATTAACTTTGTCATGAGCAAAGTGACATTTATCATACTTTAAGGTCAATCCAGCCACCCTCAACCTCTCTAAAACGCCTCCCAATCGCTTCGCGTGCTCTTCGATCGTGGAACTAAAAACGACCACGTCGTCTAAATACACAAGGCAATGCGCTGGCTTAAGCCCGCGGAGGACACTATCCATAAGACGCTGGAAGCTCGCCGGCGCGTTTCGCAAGCCAAAAGGCATCCTCGTATATTCATAATGCCCCCCTTCCGTATTAAATGCCGTCTTAGGTCGGGACTCCTGGTCCATTGGGATCTGATGGTACCCGCTCGTCAGGTCCATGGTGGTAAAATAGCGGCAGTTCCCGAGATAATCTAAAGTTTCCACTATGTTTGGGAGGGGGTATACATCAGGAATAGTAATTGCATTCAACGCTCTGTAGTCCACACAAAACCTATACGATGCGCTTCCATCCGCCGACTTTTTTGGCACAACAACAATTGGGGCGGCCCAAGGGCTAACGCTCGGCACTATGACACCTGCTTCTAGTTGTTCTTGCACCAACCTCTCCACTATTTCCCTCTGATGGTACGGTGTTCGGTACGCTTTTTTATAAATTGGTTTCTCATCAGCTATTGGAATATGGTGTGATACTAATTTCGTCGGCGGTGGGAGGCCCTTACGAGAAAACAAATCCTCGTACTCCTCGAGAATCGGCACCAAACTTTCGCGTTCCTGGTCATTTAGATGGCTCAACTTTTCTGAAAAATTAATTTTTTCTTCACAACATCTCACAGCATGCACTCGCGGCCCCCGATCGTCTTTTGCCTCTACTTTAATGTCCTCCCATTCGGTGGCGGAGGCTAATATTGTTCCCTTTCTTAAAGTTACTTCTCCTGCATTAAGATTAGCCACCCTCACCACAATTTCCCGGTTTTTATTCACTCTCGATATAGTCCTCGCAACAACACACCCCTCTAAATCACCAAACTTCGATTCGACTAAAACATCTGTGCCGGCTGGGACATTCAAATCAGGGACCTTAAAGTTAAATAGTTTTTCGCACTTTCCCGGCAAAATTTCTGTTTCTACCAACCGGATAGGGAATTCCGCGCCACACCACTCTCTCGCTCGCTTCAGCCGCCCCACGCTAACTTCTTCCTTGTGTCCATCCCTCAAATACCACGTATCCTTCCCTATAGAAAGGGTTCCCCGTGTAACGTCTATACAACAATCAAATCTTTCTAGAAAATCTAAACCTAAAATCCCATCGTACCCACCTACCTCGTCCACTACTTGCATACGGCATACATACCGAAATCCCTTAACTAAAAATTCTACGTCCTTCTCCCCTACACTCTTCACCACATCACCAGTAATTCCCTTCACACGATAAGGAGACCTTTTCACGCCCTTCAATCCGCACACATTACTGCACACGAGAGATACCTGGGCGCCAGTGTCGCAAAGAAACCTGGCCATCTTTCCCTCGACGCTCACCCTCGCCACCAGGTCCGTGGGTCCTCCGCCCCTCTCCACCCTCGGGAGGAAGACATCTAGTAGGGGCCGGAATTGGCGGCGTTGCCGGCCCCGCTGTCGTTTAACCCCGCCTGGCGCCTTGGTCTGCATTCCCGGGCAATGTGGTCCACGCCTCTGCAATTGAAGCACCGCCTCGGATTGCGGCACTCCCTCGCCATGTGTCCGGTCTCCCCGCAGTTATAGCACTTCCCTTCTCTCGGGGTCCGGAAGACGTGACGATTCGCTGGTTCCTCCCGTGCTGGGCGCCTTTCTACCTCTTCAATCCTGATGGCGGCCTCGACAGCCTCCTCAAAACTTTGGGGCGACGCCAACCGGCACTGCCTGCCCACCTCCCCCGACAGGCCATTTAGGAAGGCGTCGAGGGCGCGCTGATCTGCCTCATACCGCGTCGCGGCGGCATGCTCTACGGAGCCAGTGGCGTCAAACGTCTGGCTGTTGACCTTTCGTACTCGGTCAGCGAAGGCCTCTAGGTCCTCCTGGGGGCCCCTCCTCATGTTAGTCAACAGCTCCCGGAAGAAACGAGTACTTCTTTTCGTCCGGTACCTCAGGAGGAGTTGCGCCTTCAACTCCTCGAAAGTCTCGGCCCCCCGGCATTCCTCCTTGCTGCGGTAAAACTCCGCAGCCTCTCCATTCAGTTTCAGCACTGTTGCGCTGAGTCTGTCGCCGTCGGAGAGACACCCCAGATCAGCCGCGCGTTCAATCTTGTCGAGGAAGGCCGCAACCGACTCCCCCGCTCTCCCAGAAAAAGCCTCGACAGCCGAAAGCAGGCCAAAATTCTTCCTTCCCCCTTCCTCTCCCGTGGCTGCCCCTGCCCGTCGGAGCCTTTCATTATCCACGCTCAGCTCAAGGAGTTTCTCGTTCAATTCCGTGATGGCCTGTTGTAATTCCATCTCCTGTCCCCCAAGGCTCACTCTCCCCGCCATCTCGTCTTTGAGTTTCCTCACAAAATTTGCCAAATCCCACTTCTGACACCAGTGTAAGACCCCTGATCACTCAAAAGGGGAATCAACACCGATTTGGCAGGGATTCTGTGAAGGAAACTCAGAGACACTCTTTACAGGTTTTTTATTGTGATCACTCTCAGCGACGATACAATAACTACTGCCACTGCCACGCGCTGTCTCCTCGCAGCTCTCTCTCGGCGCACCCCTCCCCCTGCCGCAGTGCTTGTCTTTGCAGTTCCCCATGGTAGGCTTCGCATGGGAGAGAGGAAACAATGCGCTCCCGTGGAAATGAAGAATGTGATGACTCGGGGAAGGGGGTGAGGAAATAGAAGGAAGGAAGAGGTGTAGGTATCTGATATGCTTACTAGCTCAGATGCTAGAGGTGGAGTGGGTAATAGTTGGGATGGGGCGCAGGAAGGTGAAAACGGAAGCCGAGCTGACAGAGGTGATCCTTACACCAGTTTAGTTTTTATTTCTAAATGATTCTAAATATTTCTAAATTATAATTCTGAATTATTTCCGGTAGGGCTACCCATGCCAGATGGGTCGAAGGGTAAGAGCTAGACGAAGGGAGTTCCACGTGATGGTGTTACGTAATAAATAGAGTGCGGAAAAAAAGTCTCCAATTTTTCGAAAAAAGTCGCCTAAAAAGTCGTTAGATTATAATAGACGTAATATTTTAGAAAAAAGTCTCTTTAAAAGTCTGAGTTTTTTCCAAGAGAAAGTGACTGAATTTAACTTAATTGATGGAGAAAAGAGGGTAGAGAGGCGGATTCGTGGGTTTGCGTGTTATTTTATGGACTTCTAAGACAGGAGATCACCATAATTTACAAAATATTTTTTTTAATTCTGAATTACGCTTTCTTTGATGATCAGCAACTGTTTAAGAATATAGTTGACCCCTGTAATTATTTTAGCTGATCAATATCTATCTTTATTTTAAAATAGGGAAATTAAAGTCAAATTACAGGCTATGTATAACAGAATTTATTTAATAATTGCATGATATAAAATAAAGGAAAAAAACGTATTTTCATTCACTTTGAGTTGTATTGCCAAAACATTATTTAAGTAGTGACAGATAAGGTATTTTTCTATGTTTTCCATGGTAAATGTTGTGCGACGTTCGGTGAAAATAAGTTTATACGTCGAAAACGATCGCTCAACTTCACATGTTGTAATAGGAGCATATCGCAGCGTAGCCCCCTCACTTAAGGTGAGTTTTTGTAAAACATTAGTTGTCTGCCCCTTGACCTCTCTGTTGAGAATCTGAGCTATACCTACCAGTCATTAACTTGAAGCCTTCGTTTTTATCCAAAACTTTGCACGATTTGCCATTAACACTTACGGCTTGTTTGCACTTTACACATTCAAGTTTCTTCTTCACATCCATTATTGTCACACCGAATCACTGAGGCTCAGGATGGAAGATTCAAAATTTTTTGATTTTTTCTACCAAAAACCCGAAGGATGCTGAAATGCATATAATTTCCAGTGGGAGTGTGCTATCTTCTAAGAGTTCTCGAGCATTTTCTATATATTCTGCATCGTCTTCAGGGTCAATATTCTGTATAACCTGAAGTAAAAAATTAAAATACAGTTTTCCTCTTTAATTTAGAACGTGCAGTTATAGTTATTTTTAACTTTGCAAAATTGCAGGAATTCTATTTCATATAATGAAATTGATTCATCAGTTAAAATCATATCTGCAAATAATTACTTACATTCTTAATTTTCTCGAAATGTTGTGCATTGAACACGCAAGCTTCCGGCCATGTTCCAAATTTTGTGAGGACTGGATCCGGAGGCAATGGCAGATCACAGAAAAATGTTTTGTATATTTCCATGCGCGATGGTGCTTTCAAAAATACCTAGGAAAATATTAAATATTAGTTCTGCAGTAACATATTGGAAAATTTATTTTTAGTTTTATTAACGGCAAGTACCTACCTTCTTAATGGTAGATACCCGCTTATTTGCAGTGGGAAATCTTCTGCGAATTTCTTCGCATACTCTGTGAAGAGCCTGCACTGTCCTTCTTAAATATTTACCCATAAACGATGTGAATAGAGGGTGTTTTGATTTGTGAGTAGGAATGTTCAAAGCCACAAATATCTCGCACAAGTCCAAAGCAAACTCATCGCCGGTGGCTGCAAATGATAGCTGGCTCTGTCGTGAACTCTGTAAGCTCACAATCTCCTTTAATTTCACTTGAGATAGATGCAATAAGCTGTCAATATGCTGTTTCTCATGTGACTTTTTGTCCGATGATATCTTGAAAAATAATGAGAAAGATAAATTATCATAAGAATTACTTTTAAAGTTAATTATTCAGCATAGCTCAAAAAAGGTCTTTGTATTTTTATAAAGAATTATACCTAATTAAAAACACACAAAATGTACAGTTAAAGGTTTATCTCACAATTTTGACTTATTCGGGAATGCCAAAAAATTCTTAAGATAATAATTATAATTATTAAAGTCGTCAGATACAAAAGTTGTATTGATACTCACGGTTTTTTCACAAGCATTGCAGTAAATACTGTTGCTCAGTACTTGCAGGTACTTGCATAGTGAAGCATACGCAGTCAGCTTGGCTTCTGAAGACGCCTGTCCTTTCACCTTGTAAATTTTCTTGGGCTGAGCTGCACAAACGAGCGGACGATGGTCTTGCGACGCTTGGGGACCACAGAAAATGACTGAAACTTACGCGGCTTACTCGAATATATAGAATTGTGTTCATGCAATGTGTATGCATTCACCAGTCCTTGTTGAGCCTTCATTTTTCCTCTTCGACCGAGTGCCAAGAGCGAATTGTTTGCCTCTCTACAATGTAGGCTCATTTCGTAACCATCTACACTCAACGTGAGACAGTCACTTCGTCGGAAATTCTAGATAACCTTTCATATATTTGTATCTTTTTTCCACTAATCTCCTGCAAAAAAGCAGAGTGCTAGCATAAGGTGTAGCGGGGTCCCCTTGTCAGCAGACCACTCGGGTTCAAATAAGTTGGTTCATAATGTCCCTTTGTGAAGTCTTTGGACACCCTTAGCAAAAAAAGGGTGAGGTGGCCCAGGGAAAGAAACTATGTGAATTTAACATGCAATTGGATAAGTACGTGGTGAGCCCTCATATATCCAAACCACCTTCGAGTCGAAGCACTGCACTTTTTCTTCATGAACGGTGGAGTAATCGAAAGAATTCATTGCAGTTTCCGAAGATATTAATAAAATTCCGCATTAGCAATTGTTAGTAGCTTACATTTTAGGGTAAATATCTACTCCGTGTATTCACCGCATAAAAAAAACAAGATTTGTCCGACACAAAGTTGAACAAGTGTGATCACAACAGCCAAATATTAACTTAGGCAGGTATTTTCCATTAAAAGTCCCAGAAAAGTCGCTTATAATCGAAAAAGTCCCGCCACAGCAAAAACGTCCCAAAAAGTCTCTAATTAAGTCATTAAAAACGGTTTTATTTTGTGAGATTGGTGAAGATTTGTATTTAAAACCACAAAAGTCCCACTTTTACAAAAAGTCGAAAGACTTTTTTTCCGCGCTCTAGTAATAAACACTAATGGAATGGGAGTAAGAAACCTTACCATCTATTCCCTGATAGCATGGAGTTCAATCAAATGAGTCTCGCAAGCTTATCAGACGGGGCCCGTCAGCAAAATGGATACTTTTTCCTAACGTTATCTTACTATACCTTGAAAAGTTCAAGATGCGAGTGTTCAATGAGGATTACGTCACCAAAAAATTAAAGATGCCGTCGGTCGAGGGGGCGTCCCCTTAAGCTCATCAAGTCACACATTTTGGTCCACCCTTTTCGTCATCTTTTTTCGTCATCGTTTGAGGAGCCTCTGACGTATAGCGGTTTGCGTGATAGCCTCCTCACTAGAATTTCGTATGCGCTAATTCTGCCTTCGTCGCCTTTCTTTGGTCCCCAGCTGTCTGCCTTGCTTGTCTGCGCGCTTTCACGTCACCGAAAGAGGGGGAGTGGGGTTAGTATTCATGTGAGGCCTCCCCTCCCGTTACCTCATGCATCCCCCCTCTCGACCGCTTCCCTCCCCTCTTACCCCGCCCCAGCTACACTCTACATTACATTCACTTAGAGGCCTCACTCAGCATTCCTCGGCAACCCGCGATTTCTGATTCCTCCCCGATCATTTCATGAAGATTTCCTTATTTTTTCCCCTTCACCTTTGTTGGGGAGCACGTAAAAATACGTACGGAACATTTTCTTTACTCTCTTTTCTGAGGGAACATAAAGAAACCCATGATTAGAGATGCGTGAAAATCGCAAATGCGATAAATGCGATACAGATGCGATGTGCGCAAACAAATGCGGCATAGATGCGATGACTGGAATTTTATGATATTTTTACGCAAATTAACCTTATCGACGGTAAAATTCGTACAGTTTTTGCGCATGCTCCGCCGACACTCGCCGCTTAAAGCATGTAAGCGACTGGCCAGCTGCTAATTGGCTGGGGCTCGCGAACTGCAAGTGGGCGCGGATAAGAAGTGCGATAAAATAAAAATGAAAGTACGATTTTCACGTATCTCTACGCATGATTCGTCAAGCGTGTTGCGGAAAGATTTTCGGACGGAAAAGTGAAAGAAGAGGGGTATATTACGCACTCGTTTGTCCACACGTTGAAGCATGCAGCGAGCGAATGGAATCCGGCGCAGAGAGACTAGATCCGTGATCTTAATTAAATATTATGGAAAGCCGCGCGACTCGTCAAAAACTGCTTCGGGCGTACAGATAGCGTTACACATAAGCTATTAGAATTACGCTGGGGCCGCTATAAAATTCAAGGCTGCGCGATAGGCTTCCTTTGCTAAAGGAAATGAGAATAGATATCTTTCGGACCGACAGGGAGAACACGATATTAGACTCTCACTCCATTGTCAGGTCGAACATGTACGATGAAATGAGAGAAATGTTTTGCCGAACGCATAGGTTAGGGAATTCGTTTTTCCCGAGCTGTGAAGGACTGAAATTAAAGCAAGGTGGAATTTCGTTGGAGCATCTCCTTTTTATTTGTCAACGGATGGTGCCTAAACACGCTATAAAACACGATGTCGTTTTTCCTTTAAATAATACGCGTTATCTACAAAAACTTTTTCATAAATTATTATTCACTTATACCACCTCAAAAAACAAGGCGCATGTCTCTCACGAAAGCCGTCGTCCATAAGAATATATACTCTTATCTTTGAAGAATTTTACCGGTCAAGGTGGATTTATATGGAGCGCTTTGCGAGTTAGCCCAACCTGTCTCCCCTTTCAATTTAGATTTCCCTCTTCAATCCACAGTAAGGCCTACTCCCTTTCATTCTATCTATATGTGCTATTCTCTTCCTCCTCCTCTAAATCGCTCTTCAACATCCCCTCTCCGCTCAGCACTCGCTCCATCCACACCCTCTTTCTATCGCCTCCCTATCTCATCTAGAAGCTGTCTCTCCTCACCCACCATGTCCAGCTCTTCGTCGTTCCTCTTCCTCCAATTCACCTTCTAAATTCTTCTTCACACCCACATCCCAAACCTGCCTATTATTCCCTCGTTAAGCGTCTTTGTTTCCGCACTATAAAGCTAACATGCATTAATGAAACAGAGGAACGGTTAGGCCTTTATTTTCTGATAAATATTTTTGACCCAGCATTGTATTTCATATGGAATACATTCTCACTAACGATTAGAGCGATTTCTGTTCATTGAGTTTCACCTACCAACCTTTGAATGACAATTTTCTTTTGTCTTTGAAGTGAACTGTTCAGGGCGCGACGGTCTCCCTTTAAGGCTCCCGGATACCTTGACCAAAAACTACGCTGCAGACGTCTGGGCAGATTCGTCTGAGGCCTCTGTTATTCTATGCACATAACATTTGAATGCTTACTTACGAAGAAGAAACATCGACATTTGAAAAGATCGTCGTAATTTTTCATTGCTCGTTTTTCACGCTGCGATATTGACCACGGAAAAACACTAAATTCGGCTAAATTGGCTGCCTGCTACGGCGTGTAAGATGACGGAACCCAAAATGTTTTACAGTCTTTTTAAACGATAATTCTTTATCTTCATATTAATCCATGCCATTTTAATATACTCATCATAATAGCGACACTAAGTCAATCTATTCGAACCTCTTCACGCTATTTTTGCGTTCTCATCGGCAGCAACATTCTCCCGTTCAAATCGCCCTCAACCACTGAGCGAGTCTCAGCGTGCGGGAGAAGGGGAAATGGAGGGGGACAACGGGGACAACGCTTGCACGGAGTCCAGTTCGCCGGCAGCCGCCCAGCCGCCGAGTAGAATGTTATGGTATTGCTCTTGCTGCGTGAGGGTTGCTTTTGTACGTGTGATACGCGCTTCGGAGCCGAATTTTAATCTAGTTCAACAACACGCTCTGGGACAGGAATTGATTCACGGTAGACGCGCAGAATGCCACATAATATTTAACAATGCATGATCTTTTTGCCAAAATCCTGCCATACCATGATGATTTTTTCCGTGAATCTTTTGTTCCGATGTTATTACAAAAAGACATATGAATACAGCTAAGACGCATTTCCCACATACCATGCGTGGAGATGTACTTCGTACATTTACTATCGGTAATGCAGGTTTATTCACAGCGGGGAGGATTGCTACAAATGACGCTGGTCAGTTTATATCCGCTTCAGTACTGTATTGTACCCTGATACATCAGTACATTTCAAGGGTAAAATTTTCCTCTCTTCGGTGCAATCTCCCTTGCCATAATTTTATACGAAAAATAAGATAAATTATATTAATTCTGCTTAAAATAAAAGATTAGCTTTAGATTTGTGAGTCTCGAATGTTTATTTTTAAGAAATTCATTAGTTTAAATGCCTAAAACTATGTAACTAATATAATTCTTGATAGTTCGTGTCACGTCATAGATTACGTATCGTGTACCAGCGTGCATATTTACATTCGTGTGTTCTATTACCGAAATTTTCAATTTTCTGTAATTGAAGTTTTTTCTAACGTGCAAGTCAAGAACTCATGGACAACTTGTACTATGCATGATGCATTGCAATAGGTTTGCTTAACTCATAAAAAAACTTATGCTAATTCTACGGTGCTTGTCAATTGCCAGGAAAATATTTAGGAAATCGGTCTCTTTCAACCCACTCTTGCACTCTACGGTCTCTAAAATAGATTTTTCTACATCTGACGTCTTTTTTGGCTATTTGAACAATTGAGACGGAAACTTAGATAGGTAAGTTATAATGCATAAGATATAGCAGCATTATCGAATTCGTGGTTCCTACATACAAGGTAATGGTCTAATTTTTCAGTGGAATGAGTGTCGCTTTTTGGATACTTAAAGATAGATAAAATATTATAGGACTAGTTTAGTGTCTTTCATTATTTTAAACTTAAACAGAATATCATATCGCACACTATATCATTGATTCAGGGATCCATAATTTTTGAAAGAGGCAACAGGATGCACGAATGAGGAAAGGATTCCGTCATCTCAATCTACGCAACACCGCATATTTTGATATTTTGCTGCATAAAAATGCGATAATTTGATACTCATCTACCCACTGTCTAATTCGTCTCTCGTCAATCCTTAGACCCTTGGTTTTTACTACAATTTCGCTCGCAATTCCATCATTATCAACTTAGCCTTACAAACCGAAAGAATGGGCATCAGTTTCAAATAATGTTACATTTTCACGGGTATCGAATGAAGGACTTCTGGTTAAATTGGAATAAAATCGCTATGACAAATGCTTATTTCTTTTATCCCAATAATCTTATATTTCCCTTGCATTGGAACTGCCCGAAGAATTTTTTAATCTGGGATAGAAGTCATTGGAATATATGCTTGCACTGGACGCTTCCTCAGAGACAATATAAGTTCAAATCACGCAAGTGCTAAAACAGGGTAGCTAATATGAGCGTATCTTGAACCGCTCGTTCATATCTTAGAGTATAATAACTCTATGGTTCACATCACAGGGCCGTAGGTCGTAGGCGGCGGAAGACTGACTTGATGTTCGTGTGTCCATTGATGTTGTCACTTGGTCTTCCACCTCTGGCAGCCCTTCCTTACTCTAGAATTTTATTTATAATCTCTTATTATTAATAAAACATGTGCACCTTCTCGTACCCAATTTCGTCGATTTACCTGCGAAGCCAAAATTTGCAGTAAATACGCCGCAAAAAGCATCTTTTTTAACGCAATATTTTTTTTACTCACGTCTCGAACTGAAAGCTTTGGTAGAATAAGTAATCGTCTCCAGAAGAGCAAAGGAACATATGCACCTATAAAAATAACTTTTTAACAATTTTAACAACAAACTTTTTATGCGCACATAGATTATGTGAACATTCACGCCCATTCTAACATTGGCAACAACGTCCAATAACGATATACGGCCTGAAAATAGCCAAAATGATTGAGTCCGTCGTGCATCGATATTTATTAATTAATTTTTCTGTAGCATTTTATAAAAGTAAAATAGTAAAAAGAATTATAAAATTGATTTTTGCGATAGATATGCTTCGTTAGTTTTCACATGAAAGGCTTCTGTCGGGAATTGCATTTGAAAAGGGATTTAAAAATTTTCTTTACAGAGTACCGCCATGCCTATTGCATTAACAGATGAAAAAATAAAATATGTAAGTAAAAAGCAAAGAAGAGAAAGCATATTTTTTTCATGAAGAAAGCATTGGTGAAGTGGTATTGCACCCTTGTTTGAAACTTATTTTATTGCTGGCACTGATAACTCAATATTTTTATCCATCTTATAGCGGGCATCATTGTAATACATGGTAATGAACAAATTGATAATATTTATGGTGACTCCGGAAATGCTACAAATACAGATCTAGACGATACTCCGCAGACCAACAAAACAAAATCTGACGCAGAAACTGCACATATAATGCTGGTAGAATTTATTCCACCTCTCCCATCTCACATGTATATGGTGGCTATATGTTATGGTAGAGAGGAAAGTTAACTTCAAAAGTAGCTTCAGTATTAATTGGGAAGCTGAGTAAGACAACGGTATTAATAAATCCGGTAAGCGATGTGGATTCTGGTTATAGAGCTTGCGGCACGACCTACCAACCTAGTAGCAGCTCAAGTCTACAAGTCCGCTAACATTCATATGGAGAAAAAAGTAGACGAGGTAATAGTAATAATAAGTGAAATCCCTGGTTTAAAAAAAATCAAGTAATGATGGGGAACTATAACGCCTCAGTTGGGGAGGGAGGAAGGGCTACGAAATAGGAGATTTTGGATTAGGGAACGCGAAACGATCGGGGAGAGAAATCAATAAAATATTGCAGGAGAAACAAGTTATTTATCACAAAGGCCTGGTCCAATTATCCTAAAGTGCGAAAGTCCGCCAGGAAGAGTTCAAGGGATACGGAGATACACCAGAAAGACCACATAATAGTAAAACAGGCGTTTAGGAATGGCGAAAAATCTAGCGCATTCTCCCTAAGGTGAACGAAACGAAACGTAATATTCAAAAGACTTGTGAAAAAATAGAGGTGAGGAAATAGAACGTTGAAACTTTAATGGGAATATCAGGAGAGATTACTAGAAACTTCTGGAGATTCGTATGGCAAAGAAAACTTGGATAACGAAGGAAACTAAAAAGAAATTGCGGTGATAAGGGAGTGGAAGAATGTAGACACAGTGCAGGGAAAATTCTAAGTAAAATTAATCATGTATTACGGTGAGAAACCAAGAAGAGAGAAAGAATTGGCGGAAAACAAGGAGAGACACTGCGAGGAAATGGAAAAGATTCAGAAGTAACGAGAGGTAGACGAGTTGTACGTCAAGGTTAAGTTGCTATCTGGCGGCCATGTCAAAAATTAATGATAAAAATGGAAGGATGCTAACTGAGCAAATCGAGGTTCAGAGTAGATGGATGGGGAAAGAGGAGGATCTGCATGACAGCGTAAACAGGCAGGAAATATTTAACATGTAGAAGGGGCAGTGGTGTAGCATAATCTTGAGCCAAGGAAGAGGCCGCTTCTAAGACATGGAAATCGAGGGAGCTCTCCCTGATATGAAACCTAGGAAAGGTGTGGGTGGATAATATCCCATGTGAGCTGCAGAATAATCTAGGTTATAATGGTAAGAGAAGGTTATTCCAACTAGTACGCAAGATATATGAGGAAGGGTCTTGGCGGGAGGATTTCGCGGCAGTGGACAATAAGGATAAAGTGGTACTGAGGATATTAGAGAGAAGAATAGAGAAAGGGACTATCAATTACTTGGGCGAAGATCAGTTTGGTTTCAGAAAAGGTAAGTGAAGATGCAGTTGCGGTAATGAGGTCGCTGGTGAAGAGGAACCTTGACTATAATCAGGTTGTGTTTGTCTTCTTCGTGGATTTTGAAAAAGTATTTCATAGGGTGGACTGGACAAAATTATGGATATTCTCAAGAAAATAGGCGTCAATTGGAGGGATAGGCGACTCATTTGTAATCTTCATATGGCCCAGACTGCGCAAGTGAAGGTGGCGGACGTAGAAACTGGAAGGGAAGCTTTGGCCGAGTAGTAAGGCAAGACTGTTCACTATCTCCATTGCTTTCTAGAGTATATGCTGAGGTGATGGCAAGAGAAGCGTGGGATGAGTTGGGAACTGGAGTAGAAGTGGGAGGGATGATGTAAAATCAGTAAGGTTCACGGACGATCAGGCGTTGATTAGCCAGTCAGCGAGAGGGCTGAAGGCTATAGTGGATGCATTAGACAAGAGATGCGATGAATATGGCATGAGGATTACTCACAAGAAGACTAAAGTCATAATTAAGTTAACCAAATTTCTAGGAAATTTAAATGTATCCACGCGACGTTTTACTCCCTTCGCAATAAATGTTACCCACAATTTATTAAAACTATTAATAATGTGTTAGTGCAATCATAATTAAACTACTTGATAATCTGCTGGTGAGGGGTATTAAAATTCGAGCAGTTGGATGCTGATTCTCCAAAAAGCAATAGACTGATTGCTACAAAATATAATTTGAGCCGTTCTTCCCTATAAATTTATAGATTTACAGTTCTCCCTTTACGTCACCATTACCTTTTCAAAGTATCCAAAATTTTCTACCCCATAAGTGGATATAAACCTTAAGAAGAACCTGAAACCAGTGTGTTAAATTTAAGACCAACAAAACTTTATATTTTGCCGACGCCAAATTCTACCGTTCAAACACTCATTTGTCTATGTAAGACAAAATTATTTTCTTGATGGTCAGAAAGTATATGAGAATCAAATAGTTTAACATTCATTTTTTTAATATTAAATAAATGGTAACTTAATGAAGAAAATCCAAATAAAATCATTTGTCAATGGTGCGTTTAATGCTCAATATATTTTTTTTGCACGACAGGTTGAAATTTAATAAAAAATTGTTATATTTTCAAGCATTAATTATGTTTCGTATCTGGTCTCTTACTAATTTCTTCAATTCGTATTGCCATTTGTCTTGAGGTATCCTACAGGCAAGGCCTAAATGGGATTCCTACTTTATCCTTATTTATTTGAAATGTAAAATGTGCTTTTAATGATGATTCCACGGATAAATAAAAATAAATTGGTTAATTATTTATGCGGTTCGTAAAGATTCACGAGCTACGATTGTGACACAAGATAAAAGTAGGTGGACAAGAACGGAGAAAGTGAAGCGGACGGAGACGAGGAGGAACGACGAAGTGTAGGACATAGTACGAGAGGAGAGAAATTTTTGTTGCAGGAGGGAATGTTTGGTAGACGAGAGATAGGAAGGAAATAAGAGATTTGATGGAAAGGAATTTCATAGTGAATTGAAGAGGAAATCCAAGAAAGGAGAAAGTACAGCCAGAATGTTTCGTAAATACTCATTACAAACCTACCTTAATCGGTAGGTTACTTTAGTAATAATACATAAATTTTGACACATATTTTTGTACGAATTATTTTTATGAAAATTGTAAAAGTGTCTAAAATAACATAACACGCGTCTTCGTCATCCCTATCGTCCAGTTGCAGCCTCCACGTAGAAGAAATATCCTCCCGAGATTCTCCACTTGATGATTACTGTGAAATTCGGGAAGGGATATTTATCTGAAGCGAAGATCACAAGTTTTTTATGAGATCCAGGGGAAACAGAATATTTCACGAAAGGGGTATTGTATATTTTTCTTTTGTACTCCACGTCGATTTATTTAAGAAAAAAATTAGAGGGACAAGGCTTTATGGGAAAACCTCATGGCGGAGAAGTTAAAAACATTTTACCTTCTTCCAGAAGTATTTAAATTGGAAAAAGTGGGAAATTAATTTTTTTATGCATCGAGAGTAACGTTTTTCATTGAAAACGAAATCTCTACGATATTTTGACGGGTTGAAACACCATGAAGAACAAACGATATTTTCAAAAATGTCAAGGAATAAATTGTACCTTTCAATTCTTACTTGCCGGATTATATCGCTACTACAGGAGATTACTCTAATTAGTAACCAAATCAATTTTCTTTTAATATTTGAATACTTCCGGGTTTTTGGAGACGAAATCTCACTAATCTCTGTGCTCTACACTTCCGTAAATAATATCCATTTCCCAATCTCGAAGACCGCCGTGTTTCCTTGAGATACGTCTACTTCCATGCGGCGAAGAGATTATGCGCGGTGACACTCTCAACAGTCACAAACCCAAGTCCCAAGTTGGCGAGAGGGTTCCCAAAATTTCAGTCATCTAAACCCCATCCCCTCCACATCGCCTCCCCTCCCTTCCCTAAACACTGCCCCCTACGTGCCCTCCCTCGAGTCCAAGGCCACTTACTAGTAGGCTAGGCTCGCTAGCCACTAGGCCGAGTTTTTGAGGGGTGGGGGAAAGGATCCAAATCTCGGAAGTGCCCGATGTACCCGGCAGCCTTAAATCTAAAGCGCTAATTCTTCCTTCCCCTAATCTATCCCAATCTGACTGTGTCTGTCTGTGCTCTAACTGCAGAGGGGGATTGAGGTCTTCTTGGGTGGCCTCCCTCCCCTTACCTCCCCTTCCATTCACTTGTCGCAGTCAGACAGACACCCGCGGTCGCTAATTGATCGTTTTCCCTCCTTCACCCGCTTTCCTCGCGACTGCTGATAGAGGGCGCGTCTCGACAGGGGAGGGATCTCGCCCCCCCCCCGGTGGTCCGCTGCCTCATTAGCGCATGTTCTTTTTTTCGCCGTGTGTGGCGCTCGAGTCTCTCGCGTTCTCCCTCACGCTCGGCTAATGCGGACACGCGTGTCTCCCCTCTGAGCGAACTGGGCATTCAATCAGGGGGGGAACACCCCCCTCTTCGCCATGTGCCGTGAACATTCGGCGGAAAAGCCACGCATCGCTTCGAAATTTCGTGGACAAGGGGATTAACTACATGATAGAGGAGGCCCCATCTCTTCACTTAGAACCTTGATTACTCCGTCCCTTTTTAATCGAGTTTCTAGAATTAATGCAGCGTCGATATGTGTTCTGCGCGGTGCATTTATTCCTAATTTTTCACTATCATATCATTGAAATATTAGCAGAATAGTATATGCACTCTCCGGACACTATAACCCTAGTTTCTCCTCATCTTTTTCTGAAACCAAAATATTCGCCCAAATACTTGTTTGCCCTCGCCTCCATTCGTCTGTTTAAAAATCATCAGTAGCACTTTTTCCGCGTGCAATATTATGCTTATTGTCCTATCGTCTCCACGTTCTTTACATTTCTGCTTGTTCATCTGTGGAATTAGAACTTTTTTCGCACAATCCTCTGTCAAATGCCCTTCCCAATAGATTCTGCGTACTATTTCAAAAACTTTTATAAAACTTTCGAGGGCACTCGTCATTTTGAATAAAAACCTTCTCTTACCATGAAGAAAGATCTGAGGTTTTCCCGGCGTATGATGTTGGTGAAGTTTATTCGGGATTGCCACCGGATAAGGTTCTCCATCTCTGCCGACGTTTCGATGGCCGAGCCCTGATGACGATGGACGACTCGGCCATCGAAACGTCGGCAGAGATGGAGAACCTTATCCGGTGGCAATCCCAAATAAACTTCACCTTCTCTTATCATCCTTATTCCATAATCAATTTAACAACTGCTATCAATGTAACCGTTCAGTTGATTTCTTATCATCCACATTCCAAAATAAATGTAAAAACTGTTATTAATATAACCGTCCAATTGAAGTTTGATTTATACAGCCACTACGCTCGCTTTGTGATCAGTTTTATAAAATGTCCGCAGCGCGGCGTTGAGCACAAAGCGATCCATTTGCTTCGAATTGTGACAAGAATCTCCACTCGCGAGGAACAGCAGTATCAATTTATGATTTTTTTAAATGACATCATTTAAAATATAAATTTCGGTTTAGAGTCCAGCTTATTTTCTCGTGAAGTTCGGATATTTCTGCTGCCACCGACGCGAATGGCGACTTGTGTGAACCAATTATGGCTGAGACTTCAACTTGTAGTTGCCAATACTCTTTTCCGGCGTCACAAGAGTAGAAGATACGCCTTGGAGGGACTTGAGAAGACAAAATGCTGATTCAGTTTTAGAGAAATCAGGTTTTAGTAACCTAGTGAAATGCTGCAGAAGCTATCCATCCACTATCCATGCATGCCTATCCATGATGTTGGTTGTACGAAATAGACGCAAATGAGGAGCAAGGCAGACATCCTACTCTCGAAGCTTCTCATGTAGCATTCAGGCTATATCCTTGTCCTTCCTGCTGTTCTCGTTCGGCGAAGAATCTCCAGCACCCCTCAGTCCACGAAACATGGCCTGAAATAACACACCCACTTTCCTTCCACTCCCAAATTACGCATTCAGTTATCCCGTCGCTATTCTGTCTCTCCTCCGTTCACTGTCCACGCGAATTTTCCATGGAGTAAATAGAAATTGTGTTGTTAAGTCTAAGCACGATAGAATGAAGAAAGTTTTCCTGATATTGGCCAAAAAAAAGGAGATAGTAAAAAAATTTATCTTGAACACTCTTAAGTAAGGAATGAGTCTGGAGGGGATTCTAGTATTTGTCGTTGATATAATTAATCTATTTTTCGTGGTCCATTTCTGGTCCTCAAAGCTGAGGGGCATAGTCCGTGCTTACTGAACTAGAGGTTGCGAGATCTTATTCAGGCTGGTTGGCTTTGTCATTATCACGGATGGGCTATTCGCGATTTCCAAATAAAAATGACCACATTCGGTGAGCTGTGTGATCGTAAAATGAATACCTCAGTGAGTTATTCATCGCCCGAGGCTGTATCGATGACCCAATGTAAACGAGCAACTTGCGTGGAAGCTAGCCTTTTAATTTAACTATTACTCGCGTGCCGTAAGCTGTCACTTATTGAAATTTCAAAAACCCTCGCTCTTTTTTAGCTAATTATATGTAATCATCCAAATTTGTGTACGGATTCGGAAATTCAGAATGACCTCCAATGACTTTGATGCATGTGCACATACACCAATTTAAATATAAGGGAGGACTAGGAAACATATAAGGACAACTTAAATATAATTGTTGCTACTGTTGTTGTTATATTTTTTATTATTATAAATATCATTAGAAATAATACACATCGGTCCATAGTTCCCCTTTCCTTTCCTTCCTGAAGCTAATCATCATATCACATCCATCTCACATCTTTCTGGACCCACCTCGCGCCCCACGTACCACGAGACATGGCCTAAGAAAACATCCCCTCTCCCTCCACTGCACAACCACGCATTCAACTAATCCCTCGCTGTTCCTCCTCGCGTATTTTCCTTGGCTGGGTGAGGCGAGGCAGGAGACTTCGGCTGCTTTGGTGTCGCGACGCTTCGTGTCCCGTGCGCCTTGTACAAACAACCAATGCGCTCATCTCCACGCTCGCTGCAACTTCCACCCCCCCTCTCTCTTTGACGTTGCGTTGCGTCATTCGCGTTGCCCCACTCCGCCCTCCTTGCCTTGGCATTCCTCAACGGGCGAAAAAAAAGCATCGACTGAAGTTCGGTTGCAGGAATATTTTAATGGAGGATTCTCCAATCGGACTCTGAAGATGTATCCACCCACCACTAATTTAAGTAGGTAGGTACACCTATGTTACCACCCGCGGCGCTGACGGACAAAGCGATCCAAATTCCATGCAGAGTAAGCTATAATTAGGACTTTTAACCGGAATTCATGTTCGTGATGGTGTGATCGATCAAATTCGTAAAATGTTAAATTCTATTTTTCTTGATTTTAATTATTATAGAATATGACTAATAGGATCGTTTTAACATCATCGCCGCGATGCGGACAGGTTTGAAATCCGTTTATATTAAACCCCAAGTGGCAACCTTATTTGGCACATTATGTAGCGTCCTCTATACAGTCGCTTTGTTTGATTGATTGAAATGCTGCGGTTAGAACGCCATACCAGTTTCCATGACGACTAATATCACTTTTGACCATAGGCGTCTATATTAAACTTCGCAAAACCGGCTCATTAGGTGTGCAGCGAGAAATGTTACGAAGTCAATTATAAAAAAAATTGACCTGAAGGTGAACAATGGGGTGAATTAGTATTGAGTCCCACCTAGCATTTATTAACCGCTAGTCCTCTTCCGTCCGGAAAAGAACTATTTCGTACACCTATCTGTTTGGCATGATATCTCTCTTAACTCATCGTTTCCTTCGGATCTAGAAACATGTATGTGCACTATGCATCACTCGTAGTCTTCGAGTCATTATTGACTCCCATTTATGTGCAAGTTTGTAAGCTATAGGGTTGTTTCCTTCATCAAAGAAAACGAAAGTCATTGATTACGATGCGTTACCCACCATTAGTGTATTCATGATGTACAAATTATTTGTTTTAGAAATCCCAGTTTAGACGAATGGCAATGGTCAATTTTAACCGCATTTGAAAAATGCTAGATTGGCGCCCAAGCGATGCTACTCCACGTGACGTCACAGGGACCTAGTTTCTACACGAGAGGATAGGAGTTTCACATCGTCTGAGGTTACCAATGCATGTATGAGGCACAGAGCTCAGGGAAACATGTCTTAATAATCACCTGTTAAAACTGGCTAAGGTCGGAAAGTTTTCTTCGCTTGATAAGGTATAAATAATCCTTATTTAAGGCAAGCGCTACCAGCTAGCATGGTACTCTGCTACCTGCTAGCATCCTGCGTCGTAAAAGCACTCAGAGCCTCACCCAAAGGTCTCCTCACATGGCGGCAGCGGGAACCAGAATGATGTCACACGGGGTTCTCAAAGCATTCTTACTTAGCCGTCGTGTTTTCGCGCGATTGAAAATTTTCACTTTTCATTTAATCGCGAATAATAGATGTCGTCATCTAAAAATCTAAAAGCGTGAAATACGTACTCCAGGAGTAAGAGTCTTTCGATTTGGGCAATAAAAATAGTAGGAAATGTGAAAAATTCTATTTTCGCTGGAAATTTGAAGTTAACATTAGGACTCTTTAGGGAATAGTTACATAAATTTCCTAATTTTTGCAGGAAACGTTGTTTGGAGAAAAGCGCTGGTCTGTCACCGATGCTGAAGTAGTTCAGTGGCGGCAGTGTTAACCAAATAACCACCCTAGGTCGGGCCAGGACTATCAAACTTCGCATTAGTTTAGCATTATATTCGTTATATTGTTGGTATTTATAGGAGATTGCCCTCTCCGCCAGCTAAATCGGTAAATAATAATTTATAAAGCATTATTCTCAGGGCTTGGGCCTTCAAATGTAATTGCTTTGCCTGATGTGTTGGATAATGGAAACGAAATGAAGAAGCTCTTTCTCTAGCATTGAAAGAGACTCATTTACATATATTTTTATGACTTAAATGAAATATGCGTTAACCTAGCCATCTTTTTCTCTCTTTTATGGCGATCTTCTGGATGTTTATGAATTTCAGGAAGTATCTACCATTATATTTTCCGGCTTAATTTCCTCTATCTCATATTTGTAGCTCAAGATGTTTGCTTTCACTCTCTGAAATTTGCTCTAACTCGTGGTGTATGATCCTTGGAATCAGTGTTCCCATTATGGCGAGTTCGAAAGGCATCAGTGAGGAGATAAGAAGCTTGCAGAGAAGGGGATCGCAAAAGGAGACAACGGGGAGTGTCTCAAGTGTTGATTAGTTTGAGTATGTACTCTCACACTCTCCCTCTTAAGTTTGATTGTTGAAACAGAGCGACGAGAGAGCAATGCATAAACGCTCAGTCGCGGATGCGAGGAAGTCAGTTTCGCGTAATTCGAGTAACCTGGAGAAGGGGTCGTGTTGGTGAATGGGGTTTCAGTTCGCCTTGGAGATATGGCGATGCATTGTTAAACATCATTATATTATGATGTATTCCGAATCCGATGTTGACTGTTGGCCTATATGATTATCCGATATTATTCAGTCACGATATTTTTATCGGTCCGATTCGGTAAATTCGCCTCCCGATATAATATCAGTGTGCATCAACTGATTTAAACAGCGCGCCGGATAAAAAATCACCTTCCGACGATGTATCTAGGGTAAAAATCGCCTCCTTATAAAGTATCACAACGTGTCATCCGAAAATATATACGGAGCCCTATAAAAATGTGAGCCGAATTTTAATCGGGTATTATTTTTGCATTGGGTTTAATGTTTTTGTCTGCTCCGGCATAAATGTCCCGATATTTGATATCAATACAGCCTAATATTGGTATTATAATTATAGTAATGTAATATTGAATTTTCAATGCAAACCATTCTAGTTTTCAGAGATAATGATAATGGATCGGTTTCGATCGAATGATTACTCATAAAGGAAATTTTAAGAAAAACATAACTAGTATAGTAATATTTTGCATTCGTCGAGAATTTCCCGGCATACCTGCTCGACATCTACTCTCTAAGTAGCGTGCTTGAACTTTCGACATGAATTTTAATTTTTGCAACAGAATTTAAAAGATACATTTGCTAGGTATTATTACTAATTAACTTAAATGAATACCGTCTTAGAAAAATAGCCAATTTTAAGGTAGGCATCATTCCATGAAATTTATAAGATTGTTATTTCGATACCTTACTCGTCATCATAACCTTGAACAGTTTGGAGTAAAAGTTAAAACCTATCAAAGATTCCTTCCTCAACTCTATTTCTTGAAGCTGCGTAGGATTAACTAACATTAAATTTCCTTAATAGAAAGCTTAACTTCTTCTCAACCGGTCTCTTTTTGTTGATGAATGAAAATGTGTTTCTCTCGGCTTAGCTTAGTCACCGAGTGCGTCCACCGGGTTGCGGATGCCGTGTGTACCCCTAGATATAGAGTTTAGATGCGAGGTAAGCAAGGTCGACCGCCCAATTAACAGCCGTGGAAAAAGCAACGGCGCTGTCAGGGCATATTGGGGTATCCTTGCGTAATGTAGGCTATTTCAATGATGCCGAAACTTTTGAAGATGGCGTGACTGGAGGCCGCCAACCATTATGCCTCACCTGTCCCGGAGTAGATAGCAGCAGCAAGGGGGCGACATACCCATAAGGATAATGCGTATAGGTTTTGATACATCAGTGCCATCTATGCCAGTGGTCCAATGCTGCCGCGAAGTTTGAATGCACATCTCGGCGCGTGTTTCAAACTTTTTTTTACGCGTCACGATAGGGCGTGCTATTCAGGCTTAATAATGCTACTGCAATTGCGAGAAACTTAAAAGCAACGAACGTAGGAAAATTTTCCCGATGAACTTCCCCAGGTTACTAAACTAGTAACCATAGTACAACATTAATGAACAAAGTCAACTGACGATTTGGTGGTTGGTAAGAATAATGATCTCGGAAACTCACTTCAGTGGACATTTGTGTTTATTGATACAATAACTGGTAAAAGAAATACAACAATAACAATTTAAATATGACATACTAGAGATGAAATCTGTGGAAGTTATCAATTCTACAAGCACATGAGATGCACAAGCAACAAATATCAATGACAACAGTACATTGCAATGAGAGATGAGCAGCCTTTGCGTAATAGGAGAAAGATTCCATTACTTAAGTAAACACTCCACAGTTATAGACAAAGAGAGTGACCCAATTTTCCTTGACGTTGATGTATCTTGCAATAGCTCTGGTACAGGGAAAATAATGCTAATCCTGAAACCATAGACCATAACAACACCTCACTAGAAATAAGCATGCAAGTTTGGATATCATTTCATGGATAATAATTATTTAATTATGAAAAGAGGACATTATTTCGTAGGAAGTTGTTCATGATGAGTACCCATTCAGATATACAACATATCTTGGCAGAGGAGTCTTAAAATGAAAGGTTCTTAGAAGTTAATATCCTTCACTTATACGAAAGAAAGTATCCCAAAAGTAGATAACGAGAAAAGTGAAGAATATTTTTATACCAATGTAGTGGAAATTAAGTTCTTACTTCATAATGAAAGAGATTAAAGTTTTAAGAAATGTAAACATCGTAGAACACTTAATGAATTATGCTCAATTGATGACAACAAAACAGTCGAAAGGACAGAGTTGAAATAGCAAATTACATACACAACCAACAAAATGATTAGCATTAAACAAACCAAAGCATAGCGGTAGCGATTAATGAGTAGTTTGAACACTAGAAAAACTGCAAGTACAATGAAAAACATTTTGAAATATAAGGAATACAAGACACCATGAAATTTTGAAAACATGAGGAAAGGTTAGCTAATCATAGGTTGAAATCAAAATGGAATAATGAAGGAAACAGAATTACTCACAGTTTCATCACGAAATGCATTTCATACCCATGCAATTTAGCTATAACCAAGATCATTGAGACTCGTATACGTTCAATGGTGTCAGGCTCAACTTTGTGGAAGTTAAAGTTCACAAATGAAAAAACGACTTCGTTTTCTTCCACTAATTTATTTTCACGGTACGACATGTTTCGGCCTTGAGCGGTCATTTACGAGTACAAAGATTTGTTAAAAGTCGGGTAAATTAATACCAGGAAGGGACTTGGGGAGGTTGGAGGGGGAAGAGGGTGTTAGGAGGGGGAGTAATGGGTGGCGGTTATTGTGAGGGATGGGAATGGGCGGATATTGTGAGGGAGGGTCCTCGCAGTGGTTTTCCCATCCCTCACAATAACCGCCACCCATTACTCCCCCTCCTAACACCCTCTTCCCCCTCCAACCTTCCCAAGTCCCTTCCTGGTATAAATTTACCCGACTTTTAACAAATCTTTGTTCTCGTAAATGACCGCTCAAGGTCGAAACATGTCGTACCGTGAAAATAAATTAGTGGAAGAAAACGAAGTCGTTTTTTCATTTGTGAGACTCGTATCCTTCATCGAGCACATTCCAAAATCGTAAGGGACACTGTAAGCAATAAAAAAGTCTGCAGTTAACAATAATAACTATCAATAAGCCTCAATATCACCTTTGTTTACAACGAGATTCAATATGGCAGCCCCCAGTTTATTACTGCCCAGCAGACTGCACAGAAAAACAGGCTACGCCAGCGCCACTATGTTGAGTAGGCCGTTGGACCACGAATCGTTCCGAATGGAGGCTTGGTATACATGTGGATGTACATCTAAATTCAAGATGGCCGAAAGCGGAATATTATTTGAAAATGTAAACAAAGGCGAATTTTAAGGCTCGAGGCGCATAGAAAAGTACAAATCAATTGGAAACCGTTATTATATTATTATTGGATGCACAATTAGGCCCCGGGAGTGATTTTGGTTTCATAACGTTTGGGTTAACATTTTTGGTGAACATCTTAATGCCGGTATTAATTAGCCTTTTACATTATTTGGTGACTAGAATACGTCCAGTAATGATAAAGTGGTTTGGTTTTGATGCCATCTAACTATGGGCAAACATGTTTGAGCAACATTTCAGTGTAAATATTTGATGTGAACTTGGGGTAACATTTCTGATGAACATTTTGCTTACGAGGCATTTATCCCCATTTTCATCATTGTGGGGTAAAAATTCAATAGTGAATAATAAATAGGTAAACGTTTATTGTTATATTTCAACTAGAACGCTGATTTGATGTAAATTTAAGCAATGGGAGTTATTTTGGTTTCATAGCGTTTGGGTTAACATTTTTGATGAACATCTTAATGCCGGTATTTTTGACCTATTACATTATTTCGTGAATAGTATTTGTCTCTAAATCATTAAGTGGTTATGTTTTGATGTCATGTAACTATAGGCATTAATGTTTGAGGAATATATCAGTGTAAACATTCTATGTGAACTTGGGGTAACATTTCTGATGAACATTTTGCTTACGAGGCATTTATCTCTATTTTCATCGTTGTGGAGTAAAAATTCAATAGTGAATAATGAATAGGTAAACATATCGTGTTATTATACAACCATAACGCTGATTTGATGTAAATTAAAGCAATGTGAGTTACTTTGGTTTCATAAAGTTTGGGTTAACATTTTTGGTGTACATCTAAATGTCGGTATTAATAGGCCTTTTACATAATTTAATGACTAGAATATGTCTCAAAATGATAAAGTGGTTTGGTTTTGATGTCATCTTACAATGGGAAATCTTTTTTGAGGAATGTATCAGTGTAAATATTCGATGTGAACTTGGGGTAACATTTCTGATGAACATTTTGCTTACGAGTCATTTATCTCTTTTTTCATCATTGTGGGGTAAAAATTCAATAGTGAATAATAAATAGGTAAACATTTCTTCTTATATTACAACTAGAACGCTGATTTGATATAAATTAAAGCAATGGGAGTTATTTTGGTTTCATAAAGTTTGGGTTAACATTTTTGGTGTACATCCTCATGTCGGTATTAATTGGCCTTTTACATTATTTCCTGACTACAATATGTCTCAAAATGATTAAGTGGTTTGGTTTTGATGTCATCTAACTATGGGCAATAATGTTTGAGGAATGTATCAGTGTAAATATTCGATGTGAACTTGGGGTAACATTTCTGATGAACAATTTTCTTATGTGGCATTTATCTGTATTTTCATAATTATGGGGTAAAAATTCAATAGTGACTAATAAACAGGTAAACATTTTTTATAATATTAACATAAGGGGACTGACATCAATCATCCGGTCCAGGCGATGGACTTATGTTTTTGCTGACAAAGAAATTTTTAGTTAAAAAGAAAATTAGCTGTTTTTCTTTTGGCATTGAAATGAGGCAAGAATACTTTCACAGAACAATTTTCATTTCAAAAAATTATTTTCAGAGACACTTTCCAAAAATACATAGCCTATTTTCAGAAAAATATCTATTTGTAGCTTAAATATTAAGTACATGAAAGTAACACTCAACAGCTATCCATTTTGGTACTGTTGATAAGACTGCTTTTGATATCACCTTTGCTGATTTTATCTGGATTTGACTACCTTTAGTCTGGTTCCTACCCTTGTAAATTATTAGTGTGAATTTACATGACAATGAGAAAAATTTATCATTGCCAATATTGTGCAGATTTCACGTAACACACAAGCCCTTCCACCATGACAAGGTAGTAGTCCTTGGAAAGGGACATGTAAACTGCTTATCTACATATTTACAATATAGGTGTAGCTCTCACGTAAAAAATAATGTAACCGAAGATGACCATCATTACCCGGCTGATTTCCCGTGAAGATTTCATCATCAGCATTCGCCGGGAAAGCACCAAATCCTTCTTAACTGAAGATAAATAAATTCTTTGCCCATTCTCTTAACATGTTGAGCCTTCAAGACTTGGGAAAATAGAAATATATGTATATTATTTATCAAGGATATATAAGAGCCAGTTGTTATTGAATGATTATAGACATGCTGCATATGATTAGAAATGGCTATGCAACTCTGCTTGACATATTCATTTCTTATCATGCTGTTTACAGAACGACTGGACAAAAATTTTCTCTCTTAGCAAGCTGTAATGTACAAGACATCAAATGTCAGGACTTAAAATATTGCAGTTTTATAGAAAGCACCTTAGCACTTCCTTATAGATAAAGCTAAATAAAAGTCATGACCTTGTGGAAGACTTAAGGTGTTATGCATGGCAATGACTAGAATAATCAAATAAAAATTGTCTATCTTGGCATACCTTCCAATACAAAAAATAAAATATGACTAGCACATAAAATGATACAAATGCTATATTTCTGAACTAGGAAGTATGCTCCATCAAATTTGAAAAGATAGTAGGAAGAAGTAAGTAGAAGATGCATGTGATGCAAGTCGTCTCAAGATCTGAAAAAATGTCATGCAAAATATTTAAGGCACACAGGAAAATGAAATAGGAAAGAAGAATGAAAAGGTGCAGCTATTGAAGACACAAATATTGCTTTAACCTCTGGCAATTGGGTAGCCTGCAAGCATGGTTTTCAGTGGCTTCTCCCAGTGATTATGTTGAACATTAACTTCCTGTAGGCAATGGGATCGTAAGGATGATCGACTGGTTGTCCTTTCAGATCTTGCTCAGCAAACCTTGATATGTAAACCCCACAGTTAAGGCCATCAATTTGCAACAGATGTTTTGGGTGAAATGTCTTCCAGTCTGCAATCTGACCACCACATTTATGAGCAAGGAATATAACCCTCCGAGCAATATTGTATTTATACAGATGCTTAATGCTATCACTGTAAGGGTCATAAAAATCAATTTCTTTTTCATTAAGCCTAACTACTAGGAGAAGCCTATGTGAATTCAATGGATTAAATGGAATAATTAGCTTAGTTACATCTGTGAAGGTAATTTTCTGAAAAAGAGATACATAATACCTTCTTTAATTTCATATTGCTAACTACAAACTGCAGGATCTATAATTCTAGCCGTAGATATAGATAAGCTTACAATTGTTAGAAAAACTGCGATTACAGTATCATACAGCCAGCCTCTTTGAAAATCTGGTGATACACAGGCTAATTGCTCAACTTCTAAATGACTTATAAAATAATCAAGTGATTTAGATGCACAGAATTGACTGTATAATGGCCACTCCTGCAAACAGTTTTCATAAGAATACTGTTAGAAGAAATTTGATCTGTGAAAGAGCAACACTCATTATTTATTAATGACTCTTTAATGGACTCTTGTTGTTCTCGGCTAGGCCTCTGGAAGTAGTGCTTGGTGGGTTTGCGATCCTTTGAGGTTTGGTGCAACCTGTACTGAGTTGTTAGTTTAGAGTTAGGGGGTACTCTTGCATGCTGTAGTTTAGGAGGTTCTGTGGTATGCTCAATTGCATCCCATTCCTCGAGCAGTAATTTTAAAGTGTTAAGAACATGGAGAAGGAGAGGCTCTGACTTTTTTTGATTGATTAATGATTTTATTTGCTTCAAACTCATTTCTATAGAATGGAGTTACTGTTCTTTAGATTGATCATTATTGGAAAATGATGATGAGCAAAGGTCCAATTTCGCTGTACTTTCAGCTTCAAAGGCAGGGGCACATGAAGTATGATGATTTCGAACTTGAAAAGAGTGAACTTTATGAACGTACTTTCATATTGAATGTTTGTCACTGCATATGTGTGAACAAAGACCCGCACAAGATAACCTACAGCATTTTACGAAGCACAACTCTGGAAGGCTACAATCACCATTGGCAAAGCACAAAGACTAAAGGATCAGACTGGGCTCTAACATTCCAACACTATAGCCTTTAGTCACTACCATTATATTTTCATCAGGGATTTTGATGCCTTTGTAATGGCGTAAACAATTTACGTTTGCAAATCCAAGAGGTGGCTATTCAATCATCCTATTGTACTTTAGAGACAGGTACGCTGTTTTTTGCATTCTGAAAATAATTGTTACAAGATCATCTAATCTCCTCTCAACATTCCAGTTAAGGTAATGGGTTTTCAGAATGTGGTGAAATGTTTCCACAAACATATATATTGGTATTAGAGTTGGCATGAGGAAAATTTCTAAAGCACATAGCCCATTTATTACTCTTACTTGATAACTATAACTTCAACTTACTCAATTGATCATAGGAAGTCATCAATATGAGCTTTTTTTACCATTTTACTGAATTTTCTATACATAGAAGAATAAGTTTTTCTATAAATTCCTTGTATGGAATACAATTGTGGTTGGAAAACTGGTATATAACAATAGACCCTCGTTAATACGAACAACGTTATTAAGAAGTTCTCGTTTTTTCGAAGCAAATCGTTGGTTCTGACGAAAAGGTCTATCCACGCTGTAGGAAAAGAAACGTTATTACAAAAGTTACGTTTTTACGAAATTATGAACCTCAGTCCCGGTCCTGGCGGTTACAAAATGAACTTTACTACGAAGTTCCACGCGTAAGCTATGGCATTTAGATGGATATTCACTACGATAAGTTTTAATAATCACGCCACGTTTAAGTTGTCCTCATGTACTGTGACCGAGAGCGTCATTTATGGTTATTTCTTCACCATTCGCGCAACTTCATAAAACAAGCTTCATTCCTTGGGAATCATGGTGACAGACTCACAGCTCGTAAATTTTATGTACAGTTAGTTCTCTTCCTACGCACATTCGAGTTACGAACTTGCAGAGATGGCAGCATTCAAAAATTTCGAATTTGGCGCCTTTTGACTTCGCCGTTGTTACGCCGTGCGGCGTAGAGGAAATCGTACTCTGGGCATAATCTGAACAAAGTATCATTCATTCCGGTGTGAAGTAAGAAACTGTTCAGCGTTTTGCCCGTTGTTCCTTGCCGCGGAGAGCGATTTTTTTCGGCTCCGGCTGCGTTGCACGCCCAGCTAGATCAATTCGTCACAATCGTAAGCGCACGTGAAGTGTTGCATTCTGCATGATAACCGTACTCCTCGATGCCTTGCATACAGTACCACCGGTCCGATGACGGCACAATAGGAGGTGTGGATAACCCTTCGCCAGCACGGTTTGCAGCCAATCGCTGTCCCCCAAACGCACCTCACACATGCCTAGTCGTACAACGTTGTCAAATGCATACAGAGCAGCGAAATAAGCCTGATCCAAAAAAACATACCCTTCCTTCGAATCTCCAAAACAAGTGATTCCTCCACTGGGTCCTTCACACTCGTCCTTTCCGTCTCCATTCTTCACGGAGACCCTTGTAGCCGTTTCACTTTCTCACCTGGCAACGCTGCCCCGACGTAGACTATTCTGCATGTCATCGGACAACTCTCGGTGGTAGGTTTATCAACTTAAGAGCAAGGTCTTGGAACGCATCTAGTTCGCAAATCGGAATTACTGTACTCGGGAGGATATCAAACCTCGATTACGTCATGCCGCATGCCGAAACTGAAAAGATTTTTCCTGTATATATATATTTCCGCGTAATTTAATCGCATTTATCACATACGGTTTTTTCTGACGATTCCCAAAAGAAACGTTCATACGAACTTCGTTATTACGAACCTCCAGACTATCGGGCCGTTGAAATTCGTAATAACGAGAGTCTACTGTAGCTGAATTTTTCCTGCTTCTAGGATATTATATCGGTAGGTATCTGTTCTTGTTTATTTAGATGAGTAGAACACCAAGAAGAAGTAAGGTGTTTGGGTTTCATGTTTACGTGGAAAGTTACATGATAGAGTAAATGTATTTCAGGGTTTCAGTTCTTCCTGTGCATATAACATTAGCAGAGCTCTCTAGTGCTCTTTCCATTCAGGTAAGACTTGGACCATTACTAATATCTCGATTGCTTATTACGAAAAATTGCTTAAGAAACAATTCTATTTTAACATGCTATAAAACAGTAAAACAGATGTTTCATAATAAATTAATCCATATTTATCTCTTTGCGACCCATTGTATTTAAATGAGCACCACTAGCTAGTTTAGTCAGTACATGAGAATTATTAGCCCATGCATAAAATGAAAATGACTTCATGTATAGTACACTCCCGATTATCCGGGCTAATGATGGGGAGAGACGGCACGAATAATCGGAAAACACGGATAACCCAAAAGTTTACTGAAATGTCTGGTAATGTTAATAATTTACGTAAAAGAACGATATAATATTATGTATGCAGGTATTCTGTTATTTAAGAGTGCTTCCCGGACTCAATGAGAGCTTTCTTCGCCAGTTCGCGATCTTTTTAGCGGCGATAAGATTGTTGTGCTTGCATTATTAATGCTCTATATAAGGCCTGGTTTCGAAAACCACACATCCGTGGCTGTGTGATCACGGATGCAGTAAAGTGGTTTGAACGAATGCTTCAAAACCATTACTCGACGTCGGAAACTACTTTCAGGCACCACGCCACTTATGTTAGTTGCGTCTCGCACAAGTTTCCCAGGTTGCAACTGCTGCGGGACTTGTATCCCAAGGTCGGTAAAGGAGTATCCGTGATCACGGAGCACGGTCGTGCATTGCGAGGCTTGGAAAATAGGAACACGGTGGTCCCGTCGATGCAGCTAGCGCGCGATCGCTTCCGTTTTAAATAGGGGATTCTAGCGGAAATAATAAGCCCGGAGTATCCTCGCATTAATGCAGTAATTGCGATGATTTTGCGTCCGATTTTATTTTTAATGTTTAGCATAAAAATGAGCAAGAGTGACAATAATGCATGGATAATCCGCTACCCAGAGAAACCGTAGGCGGATAATCGGGGGTGTGCTGTACTAACAATAAAAATAAAGGTTTGCCCAGAAAAAGACTGGAACTCTTAAAAGCACATGGAAACACAGTATTCTATCAAGGATGTCAGTGTATGAGGAAAATATTTGCCATTAAGGCTGTGGTATTTATCACACTGCTGTATGACTTTCAAAACTGATTTTATTGGTTTGAATTATTATTTCAGTTATATTAACTGGTCCGACAATGAGATTTTATGAAACCAAAATCGCTATATGATGCTGTGAATAGTTTTTATGCAGTACTTAAGATGCTGTGTACATTTTCACTCCTGTAAATTTCTTAAGTAAGAGTAATAATCCTAAATGATTCTTCCCTGCTCTCAAAATTTTGATCACTCAAAATAAAATTTACTGATAAACCTTAAAAAAATGGTGATCGGACTGAGTACATGAAATTCAATCACCTCATCAAGAGATATTAATAGGTAATCATTAGACCATTTGGTAATTCTTTTGGCCTCATGTTACCAGGGGTGTAGCTAGGACAGGTGCAGCAAGGAGGAGTTTTGGGGATAAATAGCTCTCCATATTATCTTTAACAAGTCTAGATACTGGTACAATTCCTAGCTCCGCCAAAAAAGCAATTGTGATACCTATGTGTAAAAAGGTTAACACTGTTAAAGATATGAAAAAGTGGCAAGTCACTGCACAATCAAACTTATGTACAAAGGCACAGTCAAAATTGTGTCCTGTAAAGCAGAGAATTCCTAGGTCGCATTCGAGAAGGCATGGACACGAGATGACAAAATAGCCCCTCTTCTAATACCAAGCGCACATTCTCGCAATTTTATGCCATATTGAAAATTAATGCAGTTCTAACCTGCACAATTACGTGCCCCATGTAAAACAGTCTTTAGTGATTATAGACCATGATTATTCAGTCAGTTTTTGCCAAAGTGTTTGAAAACCTGATTACTGCAGTAATCATGATTAAGGGCAAGGATTTAGGTGCGGTATTTCAACTACTAGGTACAAACCTTTTTGCTTTTTCAGCTCTTTGTAGCTACAGATCTCACTGATCATTTTCAGGTAGAGTGTATTGTGATTTTTCCAAATGCATTCAATAAAGTTTATCATACTTCTATCAGCAGCAAAACTGAAAGCCAATGGAATATCTGGTCCCATGCTATAAGTGAAAGAGAGAACTAGCAAATAAATTCCAGAATGCAGAACCATCACAATTTTATACAACATCTAGGCTGCTATTATGGATGGAATAGCATTATGCTATTCTTCATTATTGCAACCGATGTTGCTATAATATAGCGTATTGCAACGCCTATGCTATTTGGTATTACGAACGGTTGCAATTCGTGTTTTTACTACACCGGAAGACGTAATTCTCAGAATAGCATAGGCCCGTTGCTATTTACTATTATGAACGGCGAATTGCAACCGGTAGGCTTGCTATAATATTACGCGGTCTTCGATGCCGAGCAATTCGGTATTGCAACCAGAAAACGTGCGCATTGCGATGTCGAATTGTTTTTCTGAGGTTAAAGTAACCTAATCAAGCATTGAAAAATGGAATAATAGCCAAAAATAAAATGATATCAGCTTTATTTTAATTAGATAATAGTAGCATAAGTGATGAATATTTAACTAGTTAAGTGATTTGGTTAGGAATTAACATTCGAGCTTAATATATGAAGCACAAGCTTGCTTCATCGACAGTACGAAAACAATAACAATTAATGCAAAGAATTACTACCATTAGCCCAAATTTTACGTGTTTTATTCATATTTACAATTCATAATTTTATTTCATCACTTGACTTGCTACTAAAAATATCCTCAATGTAGGCTATCAGGTCGATTCTTGAAAATTTTCAAGCTTGTGTTAACACACTAACTCGCCAAATATATTAATAGTTATAGCTTTCAATGAAAACCATATATTACCATAATAATACCATATACTTTGATCAGCCGTTCATTTCCTCAATTGGACAGTATATACAAATACATGCAACGAGTCGAAATTGTTTTCCCCACTATTCGCTGCCTTCTACAATTAAAACTAAAAATTTACTAAATTATAAACACGGGCAGTCGACTTGAATTACTTGCTTGAAAACAAAGGATTTCTCCGAACACCAATAAAGTTTCCGAACAAATGATTCACCACAAACGTTTAATGGAATATCCATGCACTACATCATTAATGCAATATATATCATGTGGAATAGGGAAGTGCACTAGTGTTTCAAATGCACCAAACACATTTTTTAAATTAGAGTTCAGATTAACATAATGTCGTAAAACCACAGTTTAAATCCTAATAGTGAATACTTGATTCGAGATGACCGTCTGAAATATGAAAAAATTCAAAGGCCGCGAAAACGGGTGTCCATGTTGAATATTGGCCGTGACGTCACAAGGCAGTAGCAGAAGGCAGCTTCTACACCGTTTAGTTCTACCACTATTATTGCATAGAAAAATTACAGAATTTGAGGGTATCCGTTTTTTGCTGTCATAAAATATCTTTTGAATATATATGTGGCTGCTTCTCTTTTGAGTAAACGACTTCATCATTGCGTAATATATTAATATTCATTTACGTGTCAACTTCAAGTTTGGAAAGAGTAGTACGAATAGCACATTGAATCTTTAATAAATGCATGATGGCATTTATTTTTCGCTGGGTATATTTTGGCACAATGCCGTTTATCATGCCAAAACTTTTTTTGTAAAAACCGAGTCAAACTAATAAACCTATTTCAGACGTTTGCTGCAAGACTTATTCGTTGCGTATGTATTCACGCCGGCCGGAACGTTCGCCCTTCGCTACTAGAATCATGGGATGTTAGCCTTATTTCCGAGCTGGCTGGTTGTTGCAATGGTTCGCTGTCCAGGATGGGTTCAAGAAAATATAATCTTGGTTGGGAGAAGGAAAATTCCAACGATTTATAAATGGTATACCAAACTTTGATGTATTTATGGTTACTGAATAAGGAGGACAGGTTCAACGCTTCATAGAAATGCGAGACGTTAAGGCTAACAAGGGGAGACCGCGTACCTTGCTGCATCTTTTTCAATTAGGGCGTTAGTTAGGCTGTAATTAATTAATTTTCATGCGTTACTTTTTACAAGTTATATATATAAATTCAAAATATCCCCACGTTAACAATGTGTCGGTTGGGGTAGTGGTAGCGTGCACGAGTCCAAGGAAATATGATGCCCGAAGGACCGTGATTCAAGTCTACGTCATGGCATTATTTTTTGTTGCCTTCATTGTGATCATACGGCGTCTAGTTTATCATTAATTATAATTGCAGCAATCATTGACATGAGAAAATTTTTTTATCATCATTATGGCGTTCAGGTATTTTAGCAGTGTCATTACAAACGCCGAGATACGATGTCTACAAGGGTTGGTGTGCGCTAAAATGTTAATTTTTTCTTTGCTTATACTGACCAACTTCCACATTAAAAATGAAAACCACTCTTGCAAGAGCACATACCATTAAAGGCTCGCGGCAAGCAACAATATCCGTACAGGCATAATTAATAAGAACACAAAGCGAATATAAAATGCCATATATCTCGAACACTTGTAATTCACATTACTCCAAAGGGAGTTTACTTACTCAGTACATACCTCAGTACCTTGTACTCAGTACCTACCAGTTTACCTCAGTAGCAGTGCTAAAAGAACCATTCTGAAATATAATTTCAACTAACAAATAGGATGAAATAAAAGTTGATAACCCTGGACCGGGCGCGCTGGCGTATAAAATACGTCAATCTTTGAAAACCAAGGATTTCGACATTGTCCGTACATTCTGGGCTATAATGGTCTCGTGTATTCTTACAATGTACTTTGAATGCCTATATTTCGAGTTTTCAAAGTTCGAGGTATTGTAGCTAATTTTTTAGATCAGCAAGATGAACCCGTCACCAGTGGAGTACAAATTACGCCGCGCGACCTGCCGTGTACCTTTATATCTGTATCACCTATAAATGTACTAATTTCAACAAATAAAGATTAACTTAAACAAAAATCGTTTGTTATCATATATGCACATATCATGGGCAAAGTACGCATTTTGCCCGGTCGTGTAAAAAAACAGTCGCGCCATAATTCTTTAACCTAACTACTTTCAGTTTATAAATTACGTAGGTCTACGCGGAAGATGCTATATTTTGACTCAACACACTTTCTGATGTGACTGAGGTACCTATTAAGTAAATTATTATAATATCAATAACAATTTGATCTTACAATACCTTCAAATGATCTTCAAAACAGAATATCATCGATAGGTAAGAGTCAGGAGCAGCCTTGAACCATTTATTCCGTATAGCTTGTGCTTAAGGCACGGGAATGAATATCTTCTCCAGGCTTTTGTTTCGACGTCGAGATGAAATTTGGAACAAAAAATCATTTATAATTCTATTTTGAATTCATGTTTTCGGTACTAGACGACATTTTTAGGAAGCCAACTCCACCGATTCCCGGAAACTCTCGCCGCGCAAAAGAAGGCGACGGAATACAGCGATACTCCACTGGTGACTACTGCCTTGTGACGTCACATCTCAATCAAGATGGAGGCACCGTGTTTCAGCGCAACATGAAATTTTCCGACTTTCAAAACGTTTTAAAGTGCATACCCCAGATGCAGAAAATAAAAGTGACCATACTAATGTTTCTTTTTTAGGCTAAACTTTTAAATTCAGCAATAAAAAAAAATTAGTGCACTTCCCTATTGAATACAAATTGTTTCCTCTATAGACAAGTAAGTTATTCACACAATTAAGTTTCAGTTTATCGGCACAGTTCAGGGTCTATCAAAAATTTCAGTGAGCACATAATAAAATCAGCTGATACGAAAACAATGATAACTGACACAACAGCACTTTCCACACGATTCACTATTGCTAGATTCACTTTTTCACAGCTGTTCCATCCATCCTTAAATTCACCATCACCTCCCTCTGCTTTTTCCAAATATGCAGCTGAAATATCGATACTATTCCATCATAATACATGAAAGCACAGCTGTGACGTTGCCACCTACTTCATTTCCTAAACAGAGAATGAACACTGAAATTAGGGAGTCATATAATATATAGATAACATTAGAAACGAAAGCTTCTAGTTCATACAGTAAAACGATATCGTCACGAGCAATACAATAAAAGTTGATACATATTAATTCTGATATGCAACAAACAGACTTCGAAGCCTAACACATTTACGAAGAAAATCAAACATATTTAGCTTTCAATGATTATTTCGCATAGCATATATCTCACGGTAAAGGACCGATCGGATATAGGTAAATCATTGAATATTTATGTCCGATAAATCATCATTATAACAACGAAATTATGACCTAACCCACCTGTCTGAAGCCATTGGGAAATTATCACAACCACAACAAACAGCTGATTTCTTAAATGAGATTTTCAAAGCGTATTATATATTTCCAAGGTTTAATATAATTTTTAAATGTAAATAAAGCAATTATTTATAATTTCAAGTCAATATTCCGTAAAATACAGAAAAATATATAAAATATCTTCTCCCTCATTGGTTACGCAAACTGTTCAGAAAGTTTTTCATACGGGAAGAGGCGGAGCTTCCAAATAGCTCGCGCAAGAAATAGCATGCTGCTATTCCGAACAAAATTATTACTACGCTTCATTCATAATACGGGGTCGTTGCTATAATGACCCGCAGAATAGCGTATGCTATTTTTTTTCAACGCTTATCCATAATAGCAGCCCTACTGTTCCACAGGGCTCCCACCTGGGACCACTTCCTTTATTACTGTTTGTGAATGATAATTATCATGGATTTTCCATAGAGTCCATTAATGGAGAATGGCCTTAAATCTGAGAAAGCACTCCATCTCCGCTGTTAACTTGAAAATCTTCTATTCCATTGATTCACATAGTGCAGTGTCAGCAGTAATACTACATGATGTCATTGGCCTTCAGCAACGGTTAGCTTATCTTTCTACTTTGTAGTACAAAAATAATTTATTGCAGATAAGCATCATTAAATGTAGTGTACTTACCTTTTGTAAATAGAAACTCCCTTTTTTTTAATATACTAATTATCTGAAAACATATTACAAAGGGTACACTAAAAACAGATCCAAGGTGTACTGTTGGACTACAAACTAACATTAGATACAGATATTGATTCAACTGTAAGCAAATAAATATTCGAGTCCCTTGGTTTCATATGAAGGCATTGTAAAGATTACAAAAAATATTCTCAGTTACCCTTTCCTGAATGTCAACATGGACAGATCTGCAATTGAATAATTTACATTGGTATGAGATCCTTGATATCTCAAATGTGTATCCATTATTGAAAAGGTACTGAACTATTTAAAAAAAAGTTGCATTAGTATAAATGATAAACAGAAAGAATTATTTACTGGTTCAGATTTATTATCATAAATATACAGGTTAACAATTTTCATTACAGATCTAAAAGCTTATTTTACATATATTAGTTGTATTTGTCGTTATTTTCTGCCAAAGTTTTGGAGAGCAAGAGATTAAAACATTAGCTTTGCTTCAAATAAGTGTTCCACTGATAATATAACAAGAAATGTATACCTATGCATTATTAACAATTGAAATTTATCTTACAAAGATGAAAATAAAGATAAATGCCTCGTGAGCAAAATGTTCATCAGGGATGTTACGCCAAGTTCACATTGAATATTTAAACTGATTCCTCAACCATGTTTACACATTGTCAGATGATATAAAAACCATACCACTCCATGATTTTGAGACAATCTAGTCACGAAATAATGTAAAAAGTCAATAAATACCGAAATGAAATGTTCACAAAAAATGTTAACCAAAACGTTCTGAAACCAAAATACCTCCAAGTGCTTAGGTTTGCATCAAACAAGCATTCTACTTGTGATATAACAATAAATGTTTACCGGTTTATTATTCACTATTGAATTTTTACCCCATAATTATGAAAATACAGATAAATGCCACATAAGAAAATTGTTCATCAGAAATGTTTCCCAAAGTTCACATCGAATATTTACACTGATACATTCCTCAAACATTATTGCCCATAGTTAGATGACATCAAAACCAAACCACTTTATCATTTTGAGACGTATTCTAGTCACCAAATAATGTAAAAGGCCAGTTAATACCGACATGAGGATGTACACCAAAAATGTTAACCCAAACTTTATGAAACCACGATAAGTCCCATTGCTTTAATTTATATCAAATCAGCGTTCTAGTAGTAATATAAGGAGAAATGCTTACCTATTTATTATTCACTATTGAATTTTTACCCCACAATGATGAAAATAGAGATAAATGCCTCGTAAGCAAAATGTTCATCAGAAATGTTACCCCAAGTTCACATAAAATATTTACGCTCATATATTCCTCAAACACGTTTGCCCATAGTTAGATGACATCAAAACCAAGCCACTTTATCATTACGAGACACATTCTCGTCATTAAATGATGTAAAATGCCAATAAATACCGACATGAAGATGTATACCAAAAATGTTAACCCAAACTTTCTGAAACCAAAATAACTCCCATTGCTTTACTTTGCCTCAAATAAGCGTTCTGGTCGTATAATAACAAGATATTTTTACCTATTTATTATTCACTATTGAATTTTTACTCCACAACGATGAAAATAAGGATAAATGCCGCATAAGAAAATTGTTCATCAGAAGTGTTACCCCAAGTTCACATCGAATATTTACACTGATATATTCCTCAAACATTATTGCCCATAGTTAGATGACATCAAAACATAACCACTTAATGATTTAGAGACAAATACTATTCACGAAATAATGTAAAAAGTCAAAAATACCGGCATTAAGATGTTCATCAAAAATGTTAACCGAAACGTTCTGAAACTTAAGTCACTCTCGGGGCCTACTTGTGCATCAAACAATAATATAATAACGGTTTCCAATTGATGTGTACTTTTCTATGCAGCTGCAGCCGTATAATTTGCCTTCTGTACAGTTTTCATTAACAGGAGCACGTATTTCGAATCCGTTTTTAGGTTCGGATTAGTACCACAGTGGCGCGGTGGCGCTGTGTTCTCCGAACGTAAGGGATATTTCCGCTGGTGGTTACTAATTTGTTTTTTGATTCCAAATATCAGCATAGGGGCGCTGTCATCGATGTTCATCAGAAATGTATACCATGCCTCCAATCTCTAAAATTCGTTGGACCACTGGGGCTCCGGAAAAATCAAGACAAAAGAGGTTTTCTATACGATATATCGCAGTTCTGTCGCCCCCTTGGCAGCAGCTCTATTTCTAATATGTGGAGGTGGAAACCATCTAGGTCGGTACGGCGACATATATGACGCTATGTGCGTGGTGACCTTACGGCTGTAGTACTGCGATGTGGAGGTTAAATTCTCTCGAATAAAATATTCGGTAGGTCAAATAGTCCCCTATCAGGACCTGTCACAAATTGCATCTTCCATATTCTTATAGGTAAAAATACGAAAAATTTCTCTATTAACGAATTCATTTCTCACCTAATAAATAACTCCAAGTCCAGGCTGAAGGGCACAGGTAATTAACTACTTACAGACATATGGGACTGCAACTCAAGTATCCCAACTACATACATACTGTCTCACCTAATTAATCGCCTATGAGTCATTCCTCTGTCTCTACCTCCTTCAAATCACAGGTCTATGGATATTTTATCTGCATTTCATTGTTTAAAGGTTAAATTCGCTGCTGCAAATTTGTCACAAAAAAGAATAAAACATACTTAATTGTTAAGAGAAAAACTCTCAAAATTCAAAATGAAAAGCATAATAATAATAAACAATAGTTATCAATAAATAATTGAATTTAAAAGAATAATAATCAATGTTCCCATCTGTTTGTATTCAAAATCCCATGAACCATTTAGTTTTTAAGTTTCATTTTATCGCATACAACACTACAGACAACAGCAGAACATATGCGCGAGTCATTAGTTGTTATAATTTGGCTATCTGACAGGTTAAGGTGATATTGGCTCACCTGTACAGCTTCTACGTCCGCGCCTTCGGCTCTGCCATTGAGTGAAGGCAACTCTTATAGCTTAGACATCCAAGCATGGATTAAATGAAATTTTGCCGAAAAAATGAAATGCGCCTTTTTTGACAGATAATTGAGTATTGATAACAAGGCATACTTTTGCATTATAGGGGCATTATTTTCTTTCAATTTAATATATTTCTCATAGAAACGCAAAATAGTAAAAAAAAATCATTTTTGGTCAGATATTTTTACATCATTCTAGAGCGCGGCGTAAAAAAATAACTGCTGTATTCATTCCTTACCCTTTTATTTTCCCGAAAAGAGTCGCTCTCCGTAGCAACACTCCCTCAATATTCACTCGTTCCCACCGCCATATGCCTCTTTTGACGTCGCTTTCTACGGTTCTCTTCATTTTTTTCGGAATGGGATTACTATTGCGTACGGAGAAGCAATTTTGAGATGTGAGTGTGCCCCGAAATAAACATTCATGGAGAGTGTGTTTCCTCCCCTTCCCCCTGAAACAGAGATGCGCTGGCAGGAAATGTAAACGTCACACGAATGAGCATGACGCGTCATTCGTCTCTTGCGGGGGTTGATAATGGGTGTGGGAGGTGGTTGGGGAAATATGGGAAGGTGGGAAGGGACTTGCTTGCTTTGTAAAACACACCCTCCCATCGATGGGTACAAAACATCGCCAGTGCAAACACTTCTCCCTTCTCACTCATATGAATAATTGCTTCCATTCGTATCACAATTGACAGGCAACATCTACAATTACTCCCAAACAGCTGAGAACAATGATATACTTACCTCGATCTGCGGCAAACGCAATGCCGCCTATCTCTGAGGACCCTCGTCCTAAAGACACAGAGAGGATGTTGCTTTCGCCGGAAGCTGTTGTCTACGGCAA
This sequence comes from Ischnura elegans, assembly GCF_921293095.1. Taxonomy (NCBI): domain Eukaryota; kingdom Metazoa; phylum Arthropoda; class Insecta; order Odonata; family Coenagrionidae; genus Ischnura; species Ischnura elegans. Next base: position 861,833 of record NC_060259.1, on the reverse strand, counting down.
TAATGCACGCGTTGTAACCCGAGAAATGTTTAGTCTTAAATCCTTTTAAAACTGGAATTATAACAGAGCATCGTTCCAAATTAAGAAGAAAAAAAGGATACAAGAGGAAGGAAAGAAAGGATTTCTTCCTTCAGTCAAAATATGTATATATTTCACTTATTGTCCAGCCCGTATTTGATGATAACCAAGGCGACTTTATACGACATCCTGTACGACAACAAGGCTATTTCGTGAACACTGCGTGAGGTAATGAATTTCGTTCATTTTGACTTCTTTGTTGCGCATACGTTGAAATTATGTCTTCATTGATGATACCGAAGTTGTATGATGGACGGTAATTTATACCCGGCGTTATGAATTCGTTAACATTTTATGAAAATTCCATTCACCATGATTAATGCCTCTCTCTCTATATTTGGTATTTCTTAATAATTTCTCTGTGATTTCTTGTTACTTCATAGCAATTTCCATGCATTTAAAAATTAGTCAAGGGAGTCCTGTTGAGGCAAATTTTTCCCTCGAAGTATTTAAAGCAACTCACATTAATTGTGATGCCTTTTATTGATTTCAAAATTTGTAAGTCAAAATTGAAAACAGAAATTCAAGGTAGAACTAACTTCTAAGCATATATTTTGGGCTATGAAGATGAATATAGATTATTTTCTAAATCGTTCTTTCTTTCTCGTTCCAGGTAAGCCATGTAAGAAGGTGGTACCTTGGCTCTTGGTCCCTTCAGGTGATACAAAATTTCTGTGAGTACGAATTTTATGGACTGTATTATCTCAAGTTGGAATTTCGTTAACAAATTCGTGCTTTTTCATTCCACCTTAAATTTTAGTGAGATTATGGCTCGATGTTTGGTCTGTAGAGAGGCATACACAATAGGGCGGATCGCAAAAATCGATTTTTTTCAAATCCATCTGGCCCAATGAAAAAAAATTGTGGGACCGATCAAAAATAAGGCCTGAAAAATTTGAGACCTGTACGTGAACCCCTGACCCTCGCTCAAATGCAATTTAGGGGGGGGGGGAGGATCAAAATTCGAAAATATAATATTTTATGGTCATTCCCTATAGATTTTGCCGAGTTACTGTCCTTTGGGGCAAGTATTTCGTGCATTTTGACGTATCTGCCACCGTTTAGCCACAAAATGCCTAATTTGAGTCTGCGTCCGCGAAGAAAATATTCCAACGCCCAAGCAGCGTCGCGGATACCAGCAGGGCTATTCTACTAAACGGGGCCATACGTATGGCCGGCCGTAAGTTTCTTATGGTCTGACCCGAAATTACGGCCTAAACCGATTCCACTCTCGAGGGGCCATATCGTATGGCCCGGCCAAAAGTCTTAACGCCCTTTCTGCAGGCGAGTATGAGAATTATAATTGGTACTATAAGTTTGGTTCACTTTTTTATACACCAGTCATTTTTTGAGAAGGAAGTTTGTTCCAACGTGAATAAAAAATTAATTATATGTTCCTTAACCGAAATGGACTCTTATTAAAGGATAAATTTGGATTTTCTTTAAACACTAATCTAGCGGCAGACGCTGAACATCTTTAAAACAAGTGAAGAACGCAAATCACCGGCGAGAAGAAGCAGAAGAAATTTGTACCGTGCAGTATTATAATATTCGTGAATTGTGCATGTAATGGATAGAGTTAGAACATGACATCCTATTGTAGTTCTAACCCCCTTCCTCTCCTTCCAATGGTGTAACTATTGTCTAATGGCTGCAATCATTTGCCCCCAAAAGCCTTATAAATCCAGCCAATACACGAAATTTAAAGATGAAATTGAAACTTTAAGTTTCATTAATTTTATTATCAGAGGCTTATGTTTCGGTAGCTGTATAAAGTTAAAACATCAATATGAGACTATCAGAGAAAATATCATCATCGTATGCGAACGGATTACCTACACGTATCCCGTATCCTCCTTATGAAAACGACGTCTTTTTTAAATATATCTAGCCAATGCCCGTTGAATCCGTATGTGCTCACCCACAATATTCATATATTTCTTGAAACAATCGCTATGTAATCGATGACACTTCGTAAGTTTCTTTTATAACACCTTAGGCGAGCAATGTTATTTCGTATGGCCCGTGTTATGACCGCCTCCTAGGCAGGCCATAATATTACGGCCTTTAGGCCATAGCTACCGCCCGACTTATGGCCTTTCGCTCAGAGTAGAATCGCTCGAAGCCATACGTATGTCGCGAGGCCGTAGTTATGCTCGATTTCGACTTATGGCCCGGCCATACGATTAGTGGAATAACCCTGCAGAGCCGCAGGCCGATCCCCTTCCCCTCCACGCTCGCTTCTCCCCCTCCCACGCCTCTGACACAGCAAAATTCATCCCGCGCATGCTGCTAGGAGGTCGTTTATCTTTGATAATATAAATCAGAAGATGGTAGAAGGTAAAAAACGATGCGTAGTGAGACGACTTGTCCCTTATTTGGCGCCTCGTCGGCGCTAAATAAATCGATGTTACCAACTTTTAGAGAAGTGATGATATATTTTTATACCTGCGCACACAGGAAAGGAGACTACGGTCTATGAAGAAGCCTATCGAGTGAGTATGAAGGTGTGGAACTATGGTGACGCTTCCCTTCCATGATGTGTGTGACTAAATGGATTTAGCGGTACCACAGGAAGTACTAAAACTTACGGAAAATGCGAATAGGCTAAAAGTAGGGTTATTAACATGCTGACACATATATGTAGCTAATGTAAGAAAATTCGATAGTCCTAAGGCAGGGATCGGAAGTACAACGAAAATACAAGCGGCAGGCGGTAGATATTAAAAGCGCTAAATTGTTCACAAGTTTGGAGAGTACGATTATAAATATTTTTCCTTATGCTGGTTTTCATGCCTCAGAAGTATTATAAACTATCAGCTGTATTCATTGTTTACTTTGTCTGTGGCTGCCTCAGAGAATAGACGTATTTTCATGAGCTCGACGATTTTCAGGTCACACTTCATTGCTTGTTTGTGAATTTTTGGTAAAGAAAAATAATGTAAACGATTCATCAGACTCCATGTTCACAACTCCGACTTACCAGACATGGCTCAATGTGACTTTTTCTGCTTCTAAAAGTAAAGAGAACCTTTAAGGGTTGTCATATTATAAGCATAGATGACAAGGAAATTTTACAGAGCTAAAGTGTACATACCTCGAAATTGAGTATGTATGATTGTATAAGCCAGAAGAGCTGGCACAAGTGCATAATATCTAATGGGGAATATTTTGAGGGCGACAGCATTGATGTAGACGCATAAGTAAATGTAGGAAGAAAAAACTAAAACTCCCACAATTTTCTCAACACACCTCGTCCTCACTGGTCGACATGGTATTTTACTTACGAATGAATCAGCCGTCGCCTCTGCTTTGAACGATAAGATGTCGCGATGTCTTTTTTGACGAGGACTAAGCCGCCCTCGTCTTCTTCTAATCTCTGTGTCACGTTGCTGGTTAAATGATGTATTCTTCCCTGTGCGGGGGATTTTCTCGACTTCAGTGTTGTTGACGAGACACGAAGGCAACTCTTTTTCACAGCCGCCATTTTTGCACACACCTACATTCCCTCCAATGAAATCAACCCCCTCCCCTAATCCTCCCCCCCACCCACCCTCCACGCTCTCCTGGTCTGTCTTGACCTTAATTAAGAATGGGGATGAAAACTGAGCAACTTCAACTTTTTTATGGCGCTCATTGTTAATAATATTACGTCGGTGGCTTTTTTTCCATCCTGGAATGAGGCCATGATTATTTTTAAACAAGCCTTTTTGTGGTGCAATTATGGCGTTATAATCCCGAGTCGTTTCCAACTCACCCCCTCTGTTTACGTCATGGTTGAAATACCAGGACAGCGCACCCCCTGAGTTGCACCCCCTGCCACCCGCCCTCATCTGTCCTCCGTCGAGTGAAAGGGCTTTTTCCTCTTCACCCTCTCCCTCCGAAGCAATTATCCCACCCTCACCACACCACCCCTCTCTCCATCCCACCACCCTATGAATTCTCCCCATCATCCCTTGTCACGTGACATCGGTCAAACAAGTTTTCCAATAAATAAAGCTGCCCCACAATAGGGTAGTTTACTTCATCAAAGAAAACGAAATGCATTGATTGCGATTCCTTACCCACAATTAGTGTATTCATAATAGACATATTATTTGGTTTTACAAATCCCAGTTTAGACGAATGGAAATGGTCATTTTTAACCTCATTTGAGAAAGGCCAGATTGGCGCACATGCGATTCCACTCCTATTGACGTCACAGGAGCCTAGATTCTGTATGAGTAGATAGGAGTTTTACATAGTCTGACATAACCAATGCATATATGAGGGTCAGAGCTCAGGGAAACATGTCTTAATAATCACCCATTGAAATGACCTAAGTTCGGAAAGTTTCCTTCTTTAAATAGGGGAATAATAAATAATCCTTATTTAAGCCAAGCGCTACCTGCTAGCAGCCGGCATCGCAGTAGCGCACATACCCTCGCCCCAAGCTCACCTCACACGGCGACAGCGGGAACCAGAATGACATCACACAGGGTTTTCCCAGCATTTACACTTAGCCGTCGCATTTTCGCGCGCTTGAAAATTGTCTCTTTCCATTTAGTCGCGAAAAATAGATATCGTCATTTAGAAATCTGAATTCGTGAAATGCGAACTCCAGGAGTAATAATCTTACTATTTATGCAATAAAAAAATAATAGGAAACCACCTTATTGGCTCCAGCATAGAAAATTCACCTGCATCCCTTGCGGAATATTATTCATATGTCTTTTTGCGACGATGGAAATTTAATGCAGTCACTCGCGTGAGCGTTCAAAGATAGGCTTGTGTAGCATCGTTAACTAACTTACCAATAGTAGTGTAAGATGAATGCATCTGTTGAAGTTTATTCGGGATTGCCACCGGATAAGGTTCTCCATCTCTGCCGACGTTTCGATGGCCGAGTCGTCCATCGTCATCGTCATCAAGCCCTGATGACGATGGACGACTCGGCCATCGAAACGTCGGCAGAGATGGAGAACCTTATCCGGTGGCAATCCCGAATAAACTTCAACAGCATCATACGCCGGGAAAACCTCAGATCTTTCTTCATGAATGCATCTATTTGCCACCAAATTACTCTCATGTAAAAACAAGTGTAAATGGAACAGTGCTACCTTTCCAATGTGAGGGAACGAGAAAATTGACCTACTTTAGAGCGCAAGCAATGCATACTGAATATAAGAACTATGCCTAACCAACAAATGGCATCGGAAGGAGTCAGAATGGATTTAAAAAAACAGTAAATTCAAAGCATTATTTTTATTTTTTCTCGGTTTTTGCGGTTAATACAACTTTTTTGAGTTTTAAAATATTTTCTTGATCAGTTTTGTTATTGTTCTGCCTTCACTTTATTATTTTTGCTTTCATTTTCAAATTTTCTCTGTTTATTGTTTCAACTTTCTTTTTTTTAAGTCATTACCAGCAGAGGATGAGGGCCTACCCACCAAGACAGTAGCTTATCACATTACACAGCATTATAAATGTAAACAGTAGAAATGATAATTTTTTTATGAAAAACTTTATTTGATCATTCTTATCAACTACAATCCGCGTGATGACTTTGCCAATTTTATCCTTCCTTACATCATCCTAAATCTTGAGGACGGGTTGCAGAGTTGACTCAAAAAACATTGTTTTTGGCGTCACCGCACACCTACATACACGTAATTATAATTGCCCACCTGATTTACATGAAGTCTGTACATCTACATGCACACAATACCCTGAAATCCGTTTCAATGGGCGAGTGGCGGGAGGTGTAAGGATATCAGACGGTAAAAAATATGAAGGAAATTCTGTAACGAATTTCCACCTAGCATTTATTGTTTCCAAGTCCTTTATTGTTAGGGGAAAAACGAATTCCCATACCTATCGGCTCGGAAAATTTAATGTATCGCTTCTGTTGGAATTGAAAATATAGCGGGGTTCTGATATGACATGAATGAAACTGGTTTCCCATTTGAGGCCTTTGTTTGGTGTTTTTCCATTTAAATCATTTCAAAAGTAACATTTCGCAAATATAAAACTAGTATATGGAAATGGAAGCCATTAAGTATATAAGACTACACTTATTTTTGATGTGGAATCACTTTTCATGGCAACGTGCAGGAGAATAAAATAATGGTTCAAATCAGGCATCATTCTCCTTTGATTTCCTCGAGTGAGTCGGCATTGTGATCTCTCTTCTTCAGCGTAAAGTCTACTCCCTTTCACTTATCTAAAAATCTTTTCTTTTTCTTCTTTGTTTACCGAACATTCTTCTCCCTAAAACGTTTTTCGACATCCTTTCACCGCCAAGTATTCGCTTCAGAATTTTTTTCTATCCTTATTTGTAAGTTAATAAACTCATAATCTCTTCTTTATACTTAACCTGCTCTACTTTCGTCCTCTTATCTTATACTAGCCACCATAATGTATCAAAAGGTCTATTCATTCGAGGATGAAGAATGCACCTAACACAAAGTGGCTAGCAAACGAGACTCCGCAGGAATAGAATTAAAGTCTGAGAATCGGCAGGCATGAGGTAGTCGTTAATAGACGATAGACGATACCGTATGACACGGTGGACAGAATCCCCAGCAATGCGTCTCAACGTAAATATGGCTCCCCCATCCTCACCCTCGTTTACCATTGTAACACTGTTTTCATCACTCCCTCCCCAATCAACACTCGTTCAATCCATCCAAGCCTACCGACTCCTGCGTATCTCATCTGCTAATTTCCTCTCCTCTCTCCCCATGTCCTGCACTTCTTCGCGCATTTTTCTCTCTCTCCACTTCTCTTTCCCAAATCTTGAGCAAACCCTCATCAATCGCCTTCAGGCAGTTCTCTTCATTAGTGCCCCGAAACTTAACATGTACTAAAAAATCAGGAAGCGTTGTGCGAGCGTAAACATGAATGAAACTACAGTTGTCGAACGAATTCGCAGAAATTGTAAATAAATTAAATTAATTTTGATGGTATGTTATTAATAAAATTATCTGTAAAATTTTATATGATTTTTCTCCTCTCCCTTCTTATTGCTGTATGCTCCCATTTTTTAATTTTATAGTTATACTTCGATGTTATATTTTTAATTTTAATTGCCTAGAGAATTGTGCCAGAAAAGGTTTTTATTATTTGGTCATAAATTGATTTATCTATGGATTTTTATTTGATCTTTTAGAGAAAAAAAGATTAGCGTATCACGTTTACTTTTCCTAAATAAGTAAAATATTAAATTATGGTGATCACAAGATATATGGTGAAATATATTAGTCATTAAGTATAGCATACACATACCATATTTTCGTTCAGATATTGCACAAAAACGTAATTAGGGCTAAGAAAACATAAAAGTAATTCTAATTATTATTAATGTATTCTACCGATTAAGGTAGGTTTGCATGGAGTACTAAAGAAGTGATCTGGGAGCCTTCCTTTCCTTCCATTACCGCCTTCTTCAATTCACTATAAGGCCTACTCCCCTTCAATCTATCCAAAAATCCTACTCTTTTCCTTCCCCTCCCTCGTTTCCCTAACATTCTACCCTCTAACACCATTTTCAACATCCCCTCCCCGCTAAGTACTCGCTCCATCCATACCTTCTGTCTCCTCCGTATCTCATCCAAAAGCTGCCTCTCCTCACCCACCATATCCAGCACTTCGTCGTTCCTTATCCTCTCCGTCCATTTCACCCTCTCCATTCTTCTCCATACCCACATCTCGAATGCCTCCAATCTTCTCTCGTCTTCTTTCCTCAGTGTCCATGTTTCGGCACCATAGAGAGCTACACTCCAAATCAAACTCTTCACTAACCTTTTCTTTAAACTCTTACATAACGATCCTCTAAGAAGCTCCTTCCTGTTCATGAACGCCTCCTTTGCTAGTGCAATTCGCTTATATATTGAATAAAAATAATGCCTTAAATCCTTCTCATTTACTCTATGATTAATTGTAGTGAAATAATAGGAATTTCGCGACCAAACATAATTATGTTAACTAAATGGCAATGAGAAGCAATGCAAAAATTTTGTACCTGTAGTCATTATAAAAATTTAAAAATGGAAATATGATTAAGCATTTATAAAATGTAGGATTATAAACAGCAATAAAGAGTAAAATTATCATTACACAAAACTTATATAAGTAAGCAATAAAATATAACGTGCTACGGTATGCTACGATACTCTATGCCATACTCCTTTGTCAACTGATTTCACCGCTTTGATCAATTTATTTCCTATTGCGTAGAGTGACAACAATTTCTTTCAGAGTCTGTTCTGCGATATCGGTTCATTGTGAACTATCTTAGAGTCATCAAAATGAAGCAGCGCTTCCTACCCTATTCTAAATTATTATGAATTAACAATGGTTTATGATGCTGAAGAATGATCGCTGGCTTTCCCGGAGTGTAGAATCGAGGAAGGTTACTCGGGCATTCTACCGGGTCAGGCTCTCCATCTCAGCCGACGTTGTACGAGTTGTTCATCTTGATCAGGGCATGTCAGGGAATCTTGGGAAATGACTTCCTTGCATACAGATGACGGCGGTATCACGTAACTCTTGCCCCGTTTGTCGCCGCCGTCATCCGTGCATATAAGGCGGACCATTTCCAAGATTCGACACGCGTTGGAGAATCTGACCCGGTGCAATTCCCGAGTAATCATCCACGAATTTATAATGCTATTTGTTGCTTAATTCACGAATAACCTTTGTGTTAATGCATTATTTCTATACAAATCTGAAGAATCTGGTTCACCACTTTAGGGAGAATGAATGACGTAATTCGAAAGAAGGTTATTCAGAGATTGTCGCGGAAATTTGAAAACACACTAAATCTAATTTTTTGTTCAAAAACCTTTGAAAAGCCTGTCTTTTCCTTTTCATTGTCGAGTTATTATGTTGCTATTACGTGACCGAATAATTTCACATTTGACCTTGCTTAATTTTCAACGCTATTACTAATTACCTCACCCGAATCGAGAGGAAATTCTTTGAAGAAACTTTTAGAGTAGCACTGCGTAATTGTTTCATTATCATGGAAAGCCTTTGAAAGCACTTCTATTAGCCACACCAAGGTCTGCTCTGTCAAGTCTGGCGGCTCCGAGCACTAATTTCCCCTGGGCACATCCTCTGTTCCCGTACCTCCGATCATATCCACCACCACTCCATTGCTCACTCAAACAACGACGACTCGAGTGAGCATTCCCTCTTTGATTTTATCTCTTGTTTCTCCCTCTCTCCCCGTCTGCCCGTTCTTTCACATAGCGTCGGATCGTCGTCTCGAATTTCTTCACGAGTGGATTTCTTCCGGACATGAGAAGAGCTGTCTCTCCCTTGGGTTCCACCGCTTCCCCTCCTCCGCTCCATATTCCCACGAGAAGATGTTTTTGAGTCGGACAGTCCTTCCTCTCCTACCCGTCTCTGTCCCTTGACTCCGAAGCGAGTGGTTCTTTCTTATGATATTCGCACAATATGTTTGCTTTCATTTACCTTCAAGGTATTTTTCCTTTCTCTTTCAAAGTATTTCTCCGTCTTGATTTGTTTTAAAGAATTCCTCTAGTTTCTTAAAAGAGATTTTATGGGTAATAATTGGTAACGACGTGGATAGAAGAATTAACCCTTTCTAACCCATTGTTGCTTCTGAGAGAAATTAAATTTCAATGCTTTTCATTATAAAAATGTGAACATTTTCTACTCAATCACAATTATTGTGGCAGTTACATATTTCGCCATTGATTTTTACAGCACAAAGTAACACGCAGTTGAAATCTTTCCTGAATAGAGCTGATAATATGTATATTTTTGATGTTACTTAGAAGCAACGTTGGCTTATAATGGGTGAACAAATAAAATTCATTTTGTCACAATCCTTTTGGGGGTTTGTTGAACTAAAAGTTAGTTTCCTCTGTTTTTTTTTTAAATTTGTCATTTCAGTTGTGCATCAGGACTATTACAGAGCTAGCATATTACAGCTCGATAAAACTTTTTTTTGGCAAAATAGCTATTTAACTTCTATTTTTTTTAGGATTTTCGGAGCTGGAATTAGAGGCAAATGGAACACTTTTCCCTCATTAACATGTGTTATGGATACGAGATCGATAAAGCTAGTAAATGTTCATCAATATTACAACGGATATTTAAGATGCAAAAAATGTTTTCAAAGACGTACAAATAATAAATTTGTACTTAATAAGAACTTTGTGTATAGTACAATAAGAGGTGTTGATAATAAAAGGAGCAAATCATCCGAAAACATGTGTCGATTTTTAGGGCGTTTGCTATACTTTAATAGTGAAGTCCATTCCACCCTCAAACTCTTAGCTGAATCTGTCTGGACTAGGTTGAAGGTAAAAAAATTTCGGAGGATTTTTCAGAGGCCCGTACTCCGAAGAATAAATTAGATTGCACTTCTTCGTCGGTCGAATTGGACTTGGAACCATGCCCCTGTGGCGTCCTTCTTTGAGGGGAAGGTATGCGGGATTCTCTGCGATTTTTCAAAATGAGAAGGGAGAGATAAAGTCACAATTCATATCCGTTTTACGCCTTCTGCCTATGAGACCAATCGAAGGATAACCCACTAACTTTAAATGCCATAAATGGTCGCCATAAGCAATAACGAGTTTTGACTTGACAAGAATACGGAAGGTTTTGCTGTTGTTAACACCTTCTAACTAAGCGTAATATCTGGGAAAAATACGACTTAAATACTTGTTGTTTAAAAGATAACTATTTCTTATTCCTAATCATAACTAAAGTGGCAGCATTATGAAGAAAATTTCATTTTGCAGCATAAAATGGCAATTAGTTCAGATTGTCTGTATGAAAGAGGAAAATGCACATTTTTTGACGGATCATTTGGTTTGATGTTACCACCTTTAAGTATGACTGGATTATTAATTATCCATCTGAGCTGTAGCTAATGACTATAATTGAGAACCCTGATGACGATGAGCGAGTCGTAAATTGAAACGTTGGTAATACAAAACGAATTAAAACGGTCGAAATCTCGAGAAGAATTAACGTAATTGATTCGCCGGAGAAGAATTACTTCATATTTTACTCATCAGTCACTATCACAGTTGTCAATTCAGAAATGTTGCTGATTTTGCAAATTGGAAGGGATATGTGAGGGTAAATGCCATCCAACAATAAGCTGCACGCGTGCGAAGTTGAATTATTAAGGATAGGGGGTCAAGTTTCTTTTTCCTGAGCCATCTCGCTCTCGGAATAATTTATTTGTTGTTGTCCAAAGGTTTCATACGGAATGGGTGCCTCAGCCCATTCGGTCAGTAGCACAAAGCTTTATCCGCAGGGTCATCACGTTATTAGCCGCGGACGCTTTTGCACGCAGATCGAATCAGGCGATGGGTGAAGCCCTGGTACTAATTTCACGCATGGCAGCAAAACCTGTTGGGGCCATTAATTGCGAAAGCCAGCGTTGTCTCATCCCTTCCCTTATTACATTGCAACTATGGATGCGGAAATTGGCAGGAACATTTGCTAATTTCCGTTTGTCCCAGAATTGAATTCGTAAATTTTGATAATCGCATTGAGTAAAAAGCAATGACCCTCCAATTGCATGTCAATTTATTCAGAGGATCTCGAATTTGAAGTAGTAAGCTTTTATCAATTACACGTATTCCGATAAGACGCACTGGTATACTTTGTTTCTTATTGTGATGGAATTCCTCTTCGTAACCCAGGTAATTTGAGTAATTTTGCCGGCCTCGATGGCGGCGGGGTGCGGTCTTCGCCTGCCACACTGAAGGTCGCGGGTTCGAGGCCCGCCTGGAGAGGTTACTTCTAACTAGGGCGTGGTTGTTTGTGATTGTCCTATTTTAATTGTTGAAAACCCTCCGATTTTAAGGACAAATAGTGCTGTTTTCGGGGCGATGGAAGCAAATGAATCTATAAATAAATGCATGTGGAATCACAAAGTTACCGCATCTTCTTTTATTTCGTCAGAGGGGCAAAAATTTTAGTCTTCGACACACTGTGACGGGTCACCTGCATCCGCTGAATAGGTTTTTTTTAAGGCCTTCGATTAATTTTCCGAATACCGTGCTTCTATTAGCTATGTATTATTTTCCTATTGTTCTCTTTTAAATGGTAGGTGATGAAATGATATTTTGTAACTTTTAATCAACGTACAACCGTGAAATAAAATGTGATTACTAAGCGTGGAGAACACAGCTATCGCTACTCGAATAAAATCATTTTAATCCTTCCAATGCATTATGTTTCATGAAATATGAATTATTTATGTTTACTATGCATGTTTTATCATTTTTAAGCTTTCAAAATAAGTGTATTGTTCCTCTAACAAGTAGTGCTAAAATTATGAAAATCCGACGACGAGATACACTCGTCGTCGCGCGATTTGGCGTCGAAAGTTCATGACGAGCTAGTCTCGCCATTACGGCGCAAGGGGTTAATTAGCTGGGCGACAGGGGAGGTCGCCGCTGTCGCAGACTTGTGCGGGCGATGAGTCGTCCTGCCAAGGGGACGCGTCGGACGAGGGGTCGTTCCAGGCGGAGTGATCATCGTGAGAGGTCGTCTAGCAACTTGGCCGGAAGTATTTGCCTCTCCAAATCGGTGGTAAGTTAGTCGTTCCGTTATTTTCGTTTCTTTTCCTCTCTTTGCACTTCCTGAAGTCATACTGGCTTCACCTCCTTCCTTCACAGCCCTTCTCAATAAATTCCTTCACTACTATATTCCGACTCTCGGTGATGAAAGGGTAACACTTACAACGAATGAATTATCGACACTAGCAACAAGTGTTCTAAGGGAATCCCTCCCCTTTTCTCATTTCCGTGTGTCTCATGTCCGTGCAAGTGGAAGGATTCCTCCCTCACCCCTCCTTTGCACTGGCGCACAATTCTCCTTTTTTATGATTTTTCTCTGCTTCCGTCTACCCGCGGCTGTGGGTAGCCTTCGAAGGCGATACCATCTCAACACACTGTAATGTAACGCTGGCCTCGCCATTTTTTCTCTTACCACCTAATGGTTTAAAATAACAATAAGAGATCCACCATAAAGTGAAATTAGAGAATAAACAATAGACCTAAGGAGTGGAGGCGTTGGCAACAAAGGGAATTGTAGATCAAACTGTCGGAGTGCAAAGAGAGAGCACGCGAGTTTTTTTTTTGGTAGAGGGAAGTTCCATTGTGTGGTATCGTGCGAGACATGGCCCACGTAGAAAAGGAGAATTGATAAAGGAGCTGGAATTAAGGAGGGGAACGGGAGATTTTACAACAGGACGGGACCAAGCTGAGGGCTCGCCAAGGACGAACACCACGCAGGCTGATAGGATTTTCCAGACCACAGAGGGACAAACCAACCTGTGTCGTCGAACAACTGTGTTGTTACTATAAACTTTTATTTTCATATACGATGCGAAAAGCCATGAGGCAAGAGGTTTTAATTGGCAAAGAATTAAGTTTTTGACTGGTATCCTTTTGTATCAAGTAATGGGATTTTGTGGAAAGTTTAAGTGGTGAAGTGTGGCAAATAATTAGACGATATAGTTAAAAGAAGGAATAATCATTCATATACCAAATTGCTGTCTAAATTAGTAGATACAGTTGGTCATGACCTAAGGGTATATGAATTATTTTGAATATTTTAATTGTCTGTAAATTGGAATATTTCATTTTGTCAAGTAAATTGCAATCTTTTCCGACGAGCAAGCCGGGGCGAAGGAATAAAAATATAAGTTAAGAAAAGCTATCGCAATCGTAGTTTCTTTTCAGGTAAAATAATCAATAGTTTTTCGTGTTAATGTTTATCCACGACGTGGGGCATGATAATACGAAGTAGAAAAACACAACATAAAAATTCTTGTTACAGTACGTTAGAAGATAGTTGCCCTCTAATCAGAGAATTCCCCTCACTCACCTCCGACCCACCACCCATACTTCTCGCGCCCACCCCCTTTCCTAACCCTCTTCCACCCCCTCCTCCTCTCAGACTCCCTTTAATTCTCGAACGAGCCTCGAGATAATCCATTGCATTTCATGATTATTGTAAGAATTTTCATTTCATCTCACGAAGCCTTGGGGTGTTTTAGGTTGGGGTCAATTTTCTTTGATATTCTTTTCTTTCATCCCTCAATTTAATAATTCGTAAAAATGGCGAGCCGAGTCTCAAGAACAACCCACTTAAGTGCCTCACTCATAGGGGGTGAGGGCGGGGTGAGTTTCTCCCTCTATGTGCGACTTTATTTTACGTTTGTCGTGAATTACGCAAGCGTTTACGCTAATTCATAGATGGGATCGAAAATAAAATTGAAACATGATTCCTTATTTGTTTAACTGTGCGCCATTTCGTCGGTTAATGTCGAGTTTGTTGGTGATCTCGTTCCTGAGGCGTGATAATATAGTATTGTTCCAATAAAGGTCCGTCGCCATCTTGTGTTTGAATACGAGGAGCTCGTAATGAGGAGCGCGTGTTTGCTATTGAGGCCTATTTTTCGACGGGATATTTGTAATCGCTTCAATTTAGTCCCTTTAGTCAGACCCTGTCCCGGACCGAAAATCACTGGATGCAAGGGTCAATACGCTCAGAAAACTGCGAGTGCGACAAGACGAAAAACTGGTGTCAATCGCCTGAGAACATTATGATGGTGAGTACTTCAATTTTGTAATCACCGTGTTCGGCATGCTAATATGCGTCTGCCCTTAAACTTACTGATCGCTCTTTGAGGATAAATATGAAATGAACTGGTTTCCGACCTTTCAGGATTCAGAATGGGTTTAAAACGAGAAAAAATACGATGAAATACGAAAATACGTGTCCCCAATGTGCTTTCACACGGTTGGTTGTTGCAATTGCATTTTCAGATGAACTTAGTTTTGACATGGAATGGACGACAGAGCCATCTATTTGTCACACATTGCTCTACACCCGTTCCACTAATAAAAAAACATTCTCCCACTCCACTGTCCAATGCGTAACATTCGGACCACCAGCCAGTGCACGTGCGATTCCCAGCGAATAAATAGCATATACCGAAGTGAGGTTTTATCCGACTTTTTGGCTGCAAATGTATTTCGCGCGGGAATCATAAACGTGAAAAAGGGTCGAGAAGGAGCGTTGAAATTGTCTCCCTGACGGGGTGACTTCGGAAAGCGAGTTATCGCGTTCGCCGGCGTGAATAAAAAATGAAACGACGTGGCCGCGATGTCCCTCCCCTCCATTACCCCTCCATCCCCCCCTCCGCCATCCCCTCTCCTTCTCTGGAGCGTCCGTGTGGAGCACGAGGGTCAGAAAACAACGCAAAAAGCAAATGGACTCCTATGTCAATTTTATTTCACTGTTTTGTATTGTTGGCTACGCTCTCCCAAAAAACAAATGTCCATCGATATTTACTCTTCAATCTCTAGTCCAAGCTGAAATTCCGTACTTATTTAATCGACCATGCTGGTACACTCCAGTTCAAGAAAATCCAATATCCTGGAGGTAATATCCCCACGGTCCTGTCGACCTCAACGTCATCATGCGTACACAAAACGCTTCCTGAACTTCTGTACCTATCTAAAACTCTTTCTCCGTCAGACGTTACATTTTAAATTAAAACTAATTAGCATGTAATCAGGAAAAATGAAAATACTGTAAAGCACTATTTTACTCAGACTACTGATTGAATATCATGAAAAAATATTAAATTGGAGCATGTCCAAAAGGTGAAACCATTTAAATATCATCCGGTCTCTTAGATGGGATACAATTAAATGTCCACCGCGCTTGAGAGGTTGAGATCTGACAGCCTGTCAACGCCTGTCCCGTGGATAATTCTCAAATATAATGGCGACGAAGAGTAACACAACTCAGGATCTAATCTTTTGAATTTATCGATTAACCCTTCGCAATATACTCGGTTGCATGAACGGCCAGCTCCAAATCGCCGTACAGATACAGGGCCCGGGACCTCGCTGGGCCCAAGATTCCACTTGGGACTCTCGCCCACTCGCCCTGATCATACTGCATACATTGCTTCCGTAAGTCATTGGATAAACCCTAGATTTGCCTTACGCTGAAGAGAGGTGACTAGTGCTGATTAAACGTGAAGAAATGCAAGCAAGCCGTATTTTCATTTAATTTTTAACTTATACTTTCTGTATTCTTGATAATATTTATTTTTCGTACTGCGTACAGCAAACCTTATTTTGCTTCACAGTAGTGAATGAGTAACATTTATTTACTTACTCATAGTGAGTGTGAATTGACAATGGTCAGATGACACAGTAAGGTTACTCAAGTGCGCTTAGTTGTTTATATTTTATGAAACGAAGAACGTAGGAAGCAAAATTATGCATCATTATACATAAACATGGGACCAAGCATGAAACAATAGCGTACAAAATGTTTAATACATCCGATATTAATTGATAAATGGTGCTCATAAATGGCCCTGAATGAATTTGTCTTGTTTTTTTAAATGAATGAGTAATGCGAGGTTATGGTTTTGGCAAATCTCCAAGTGAGTGATTCCATTCAATAATTAACCTGTTGAGGAATGGAAATTTAAAAAAAATTAATTCTAGAGCATCTGCGTTTTACTTTGAATGTACGTTCGGTAATTTTTTCCCGATGGAGGGCGGCACTTCCGGTTCTTTTCGAAGCCTCCCCATACTCTATCATTCTTAATTGTTCCTCCATAAGACCCCCCAATTATACTTCTTTTCCACCCGCTCTGTAGACTCTCCAATCCTAAAACTGCCATAATCTCCGTTATGCTTTCGTTCCTCTCTTTGTGTTTATTCAGAACGTAACTCGCCGCTTTCTTTTAACATATTTCTTAGTTAATATATATGATTTTACACTTTCCCGGCGAACAACTTTTGAAAAATCTTCTCGGGATACCGCGCGGGTAAGATTATTTCTTAGTTGTTTTCCTTCACGGTGAATATTTGTGTGAAAATTGTCCTTTTATCCAATTACTCCATTCCTTTGATGGATATAATGGATGAGAGTACGTTTATTTAGCATGAAATGCGTCCTTTTGTATTGCTATTGCCTGAAAGAGGCCATTTATATCAAAGAAAGTCATATGCATGATTGTTGAGAGAAGTCTACCATTCTGTATGTTAATTAATGTTTCCTTTTTTTATTTCCATATACCCCGAAAATAGCTCGTGGTGATCTTTACTTAGAGGGTCCCAAAGTTTCAACTCTATGAGTACAAATTCGCATGCCCTGGGTAGAGGCAACTTATCTTAGGCGGGTCACGAACCCGCGACCTTCGGGTTTGCAATCGAGGACCTCACACCGCCGCCACAGCGGCCGGCAAAGTTAAATATTAAGTGCATTTCCCGTGAAGTTGTTATTTTTCCCAACTTCTCACCCATTTGAGTATTCACTCCCATGGAGGCACGGCAGTCGTGCCTGTTCATGCGTTTTGTCCTTGAGTAGATTTATGCAGATGAGATTGCGTATTCGACTGGAATGTTAGTGCATGCGAGTGTTACACTCCTAGTGTTGCACAGAGATTCCTTCCATGCTTCCTAGAATGATTACGGCACCAGTTGATTGAATGCTGCGATGCTCATCAATACAGATGCAGAGGCAATATCCTTCTCTCCTATCCTTTTATGTAAATACCGGACTCAGTTATGGCAATAGTTTCTCTCTCTGCGCTCCAAGTATCATGCGTAAGTCTTAAAGGTTTTATTTAGGCGACCATAGAAGTGCGCCGGCCATTTTTTTGACATCCCCGCGACGATTGACGAGAGACTGCGTTCTCTTGGTTCTTTTGCTATTCGGTGCTTGGCTGAAATATTTTCATCGAAGTAATAAACCCTCACCTGGGAAGCCCCCTTCTTGTGTGGGCGTTTTCCTGCCGTGGGTTTTTTTTCTAATAAGGACGACAGTCAATATCCTCAGGTTTTTCCCACGTTCACTAACATCTTTTTACACTTGGTCAATAGTAACTTTGTTAACTTATAATTTTATTTGTTGATTGGAAATGGAACTTCTATTTATTTTTATGTAATTTCTCTGCATGTAATTTCATGGGCAACTTGACGATGTATTTAACTGCATATATTTCATGTTTGACGAGGGGTTAGGTGGATGATGGCACTTACTAGTCCCAATCTCGCCAAAGAAAGACGTATTATTATTATTATTACTAACGATAAAAATAAATATGTAGTAGAATAGCATAGGCCAAGAGGGCTTTTTGCGAAAAGAAGAATCCTCTTACAGCTGACTGTACCCGCATATAAGTAAGGAAACAATTCATCAGATGCTAGATATGGAGTATGTTTCTCTATGGAAGCGAGGCTTGACAGCAGCAGAGAAGTCAAAGAGTGGAAGCATTCGAAATGTGGTGCTACCGAAGAATGATGGAAATAAAATGGATTGACCGTGTAGGTAACGAAGAAGTGCTAAGAAGAGCGAGAGAAACCTCCTAAAAACCTTAAGCAGAGGACGGGACAGCTTAGTGGGCCACATTTTGAGGCATGATGGTCTGATGAAGACAATCGTTGAAGGACACAGGTGGAAGGGAAGAAGGGCAAGGGACGGCCCCGAATGAGTTACATAGAATAGGTTATAAAGAATGTTGAAGAGCAGAAATACGTCGCTATGAAAAGGCTAGCGGATAGGAGAGAGGAATGGAGAGCTGCGTCAAAGCAATCTTGGGATTGCTGACTAATTATGATGATGAATACACCATTTTGTTATGTTTTAGTTCCTTTAAATTCTCGAATATATATGCGAAGAAACTATTTATTTTTTCTTACACTGAACTTCTCGTCCTGAGCCAAACATTTTCTTGGTTAATTTCTGAATCATTTTGTTTATCATGTGTTACCACAAGTTAACCAGTGTAGCCGGTGTAGTCACATGTGAAGCCAAACGCTGGTGCTACCGTGTTAGCCATATATAATGTTGCGCTGCGCCATGATCACATAGCAGTCATTATGTCGTTGGTGTGCTCGTCGAGGCACGCTGCAATGATATTAGAGAGTCAAGAGCGTTATCTCGCCGTTATTCTGTAAACAGAAGTGTTCTTGAGTGTCTCATCGCTTTTTGATGGCGGGAGGAGAAAAATAAATAAATGGCTATGGCTTATGTTCATATCCATGCTGAGAAAATAAGTTAAATTTTTACTTGCCATTGATACGTAATAATTTATATGTTGAAAAATGCGAGCGGTTGCTATACTCTGTGCTTTTTTCATGAAATCAACTTGTCCCGCTCGCGATGCAGAGCCTTCGATTCTTCCAACTTCGCCAAAATCGGATCAGGATCGAGAACGTTACCTATCGATTCTTGATCTCTTCACAGTAGATGTTTACTTGTGTTTGTCTAGCGTAATAGTTGACTACAGTCAGGCAGTGGCATTTTTCTGACGGAAGCAATGAGATCGGTATCACTTGTTGCTTTTGGTTATCATAGTGTGCTTGTAAAAGTTGCATGTTGCAAGTTGCAGTTTTTGCGTGATGAGTTTATTGCTTCAACACGTCCAATATTTTTTTTAACCCACGCGAATTGTGAGTACCTCTAAATTTGTGAGCAACATTACCTCCGTGAGGAACCTCTCTACCGATCTCCGTGCGCAGCCTAACATACTGGTTCTCAAGACGCGCGTGCTCCAAGGCCGTGCCTGGGGCCCTATCCACTAAGACAATCTCTCGGATAGTTCGTGGTTGGTTCTCGGAAAGACGTCATCATTACGGAATTAGCTATTCACTAAGGTCTATCCGAACTTTCCGTCACGGGAACTTCAGTAACCTTTTCTTTAAACTCTTACATAACGATCCTCTTAGAAGCTCCTTCCTGCTCATGAACGCCTCCTTCGCTAATGCTATTCTCTTCCTGATGTCCTTACTACTGTATCCGTTTTCCTCTAACGTACTGCCTAAATAGTTGAATTGCTCAACCTGCTCAAGTTTTTCACCACCCACCTTCATATTAAGTCTCACATTCCTCGCTCGTGATGCTTTACAAAACCGCATTACCTTAGTTTTCTTGTGATTAATCCTCATCCCATAATCCTCGCAACGCTCGTATGACGCATCCACTAGAGCCTGAAGCCCCCTTGCTGGCTGGCTAATCAGCGCCTGATCATCCGCGAATCTCACTGATTTGAACATCATTCCTCCCACTTTTATCCCAGTTTCTAACTCATCCCACGCTTCCCTTACCATCTCTTCAGCGTACACGTTAAAGAGCAGCGGCGATAGAGGACAGCCTTGCCTCACACCTCGGCCAATGTCATGGGCATTTACCAACCTCCGAATTTAAAGGCAACAGACTTTATACATGAATTAGAAGAAGCCCTTAATTTATCTTTTATGACCGCTCATAACAAAGTTGTTATATTAGGTGACATAAATATTGATTATGAAGGGAAAAGTAATATCGTCTCTGAATATAAAGGTACTCTGAGTTCTCTGGGTTTCATTAATGTGATTTAAGGAAAAATCAGAGAAGAGCTTGAGGGAGAATTACTAACAAAATCTTCAATAGACCACATACTTTTCAGAGGTAACACAAAGTTAGTGAATGGTTTCATTGTCTAATCAAGGTTGGCTGACCATTATGTCACAGGTGTGTCTATAAACCTTAAACATGACAATTATCCTGACCCCCTCTTAAATCTTCAGTTTGGGTATCCCCATAGAACAATTATTGATGGTAATATAATAAATTCTTTGTTATTAGAGAAAAAATATTGACACTATTCTAGCTGAGAGGGAGCCTATTAAGCAAGCAGCTTGTTTTGATAAATGGTTATTTTAATAATTCATATTTATAGGCTACTTCTGTTTCAGCTAAACCGAATGTTAGATTTAAAAAATTGTGGATGTCAAACAGGCTTTATAATGCGATTAGAGTTAGAAATAAATTATATGACGCTTTCAAAAGCTGCCCTCAAATATTTCGCATAGGAAAAAAGTATACCCAATATAGAAATCTCACTCATAATGAAATTAGAAAAGCCAAGTCATCATACTACTTTAAGAAATTCAGATACATCAAAAATAACCCCAAAAAGTTATGGGAGGAAATAAAATATTTAACAGGAGGTAAAACAACCGGTCAAAAATCCTTGATAAAACATTTTATTAACACGCATACTTCTGAATATACACTTGAAAATTCTTTTTTGGAACACTTTACTTTAAAAATTGATAAAATGAGATATAATGATAATGATACATTTCCATTATATGTTATGGGGGCATAAAATCGTTTGGTCAACCCAAGGGATGAATCAAAAGCCACGAAACCTCGTTCATCAAAACTATAAAGCCCCAAAAATAATGAGTTACAGGTGAAATTTCTGTTTCATGATTATTTTGAAAGTACCGCTTATTTTATTTTACGAAAGTACCATTTATTTTACGAATCTGTGAATGCAAACCATTAAAAACGTATTTTATTTCAATTTTCAAATGTGTTGTGCTGAATTTTGTGTAACCCGTAAAAAATTTCATGATTCTTCGATTTCACCGAAGCAGCATATTTTCTTGACCAAACACATTGCCAGTTTCTTCCAATTTTTTGCGTTAGATATTTTCAGTAGGTTCTTTGAGTTGGTGTGTGAAAGGAGTTTTGTCTTTTACTGTGGAATTTCAGGGTTTTAGGACTTGGAACACCATAAAAGAGGTTAAGGGGATGACAAAAACTCTGGGATATATATGTTTCAAAATCAAATTTTGGTGTATGAAATCATGTGTAATTTCACCCTATGGTATCGACACTCACGAATAATCGATGTTTACACATTAAAGAACGAAATATATTATGAATGAG
Source organism: Ischnura elegans (assembly GCF_921293095.1). NCBI lineage: Eukaryota > Metazoa > Arthropoda > Insecta > Odonata > Coenagrionidae > Ischnura > Ischnura elegans. The sequence goes on along the minus strand of NC_060259.1, from coordinate 840,017 downwards.
GAATGTATTAATCTATGTATCATTTAGAAATAAAAAAATTCACTCGTTATTGATGAGTTTTGGGGCTCTCATTTTATAGTTGTGGTGTACTAGATTTCGTGGCTTCTGATTTATCTATTTTCATTGAATGTTACGTGAGCACAAAATAGTCTTAAGTTCTGTTTCATAATTATTTTTTTAAGTACCGCTCTTCGGCGTATATCATTGCCTATTTTTTACGAATATGTCAAGATAAAGCATTGAAAATGTAATTTCTTTCAAATTTCATATCCATTGTGGTCGATTGTGTATTACCCGTAAAAAAAAGTTCACGTTTTGTCGATTTCACTGAAGCAGCCATTTTCGTTTGACCTGCTCTCTTTCGGTCGGTCGCTTCCCTTTTGCGAACTGCCGAACTCTGCAGCCGCTACTTCTAATGGAGTGTGCTAGTGCATGCAGGGGGCGGGGGGAGGAATGGAAGGGGGTCTACGCTAGAGGGTCTACGTTAGTCGGGCTGGGGTATGTGTGGGTCGGATTGTCCAGCATATTTCAGTCCTATCCAAAATAAGATCCAAGGGGAGCGATAAAGATTTTCCACGGCCAGATAAAGCTACCACGTTCGCGTTTTGGAACGATTGGCGCCAGGTTGATGACGTTTCCTCTGCCCCCACCCCTTCCCAAACCAACCCTATCGCCTCTTTCCTGTCCCCCAATTTCGCCACTCTCGATCTAGCCGGGCAGAGGATAAGAAAGAGCGATCATTGGCCTCTGCGCTTGTGGACAAGACTGGGAACCCCGTAGTCACGTGACATAACCCCACCATGACTGAGGAGACGGTGGGTTCATTGTCTCCGTCTGTGGCTTATGATAATTTTTGTGAGCGAGTTTGGCGAAGTGGAGTGAAATTTTTTTCCAGAAAATTTGTCTGAAGTAGAGGTTCGTATTTTATTTCAAGTATGCATAATCAGACAATCATTATGAATCAATTTTCTCAATAGGAGTGTGCTAAAGCAAAACTGTCGCAGTAGCTTGTGATTTCAGAAAAGGATATCCGTCAGCAAAAGAGGTGTTTACTGGCAGGAAGGAGTTGATGAGGTAATATTTTTGTTTGTGTAGCGAAAATACTGACTCGGATTCTGAAGCTAAGCCGAAAACCTGAGCAATAAGGGTTGGAAATAGAAATAGGTTGGTTGAAATCTGAAACTGAAACGAATTCAAAAGATACTTTTCCGGTCAAATGAAGTCCCAGAATGACCCTCTGAATGTGCTTGTGTCGACTGTGAAAGAAATGAAAGGCATTAATGAGGCAATTTATTGGGAAATGATTGTAAGTAAGCAATCAATGCATCTTGAGATAAGAGAAATTCAAGAGGGTAATTATGCACGAAGCCTAGAAGCAATAGCATTGACTCCTTGCACAAATAATTGGAAAACTTATGGAATTCCCCGTATAGAGCGTGGAATCTCAAAAATTGAATGAAAGTAGGTGACGTGGAAAGTTGGTGTAGTGATGAGATAGTTTCGTTGGTGAAGTTTGTTCGAATTTAATGTCATGTAAGGGTCAAGGCCGAGGTAGATAATCTAAAGGCTAAGATGCAAGTATGTCTTGGAACCAGTGGCGCAATGAGAGGGGGGGGGGGGTTTGGGGGATAAACCCCCCCCCCCCGAGCTCAGAGAAATTTTTAAGTTCAAGTTCCATTTTACTAAATTGAATTGATATCACTAATACAATAGTGCAAGGATTAATGAAATATCCATCAGAAAGCAAAAAACTCACAATTTTTAACCATTTATCTTAAAATTGTGCAATTTATTAATATCACACCAACCCCTAATCCTGGTGGGTATTCCATACCCCCACACACTCCGATACTATTTGCTTCTAAACCCTTCCCCCTAGCCTTAATTCCTAGCTGCGTCCCTGCTTGGAACAGCGATGCATTGACTCTCAAATCTTGTTTACTTGACTATAAAAATGTAGAAACTCTCCCAATCAAATTAATCTTGAAGTCCAGGAGTGTGGAAAGCGCAGTCGAGTTGAACCGAACTCTTTGCTCCTCGCAAAGGAAACGTGGGTGGGGATCGCAGCGGCAGGGGGGGTGAGTTCGGAAAACTCCCGCCTCAATTGAGGATAACCCCATATGACGTTGGTTCTGAGGTGGTGTAGGGGTAAATGGGCTCGTCTGGAGTGGGCAATTTGCACTTATTGGAAAGGATCGTGGACCACAAGATGCATATCGACATACTGAAGCAAAATTTTTCTAAAAGGCGATCTATGTCAGAGGAGAAAATACACATTCAGGAATTTTCAAGGTCCAATGGTCGACATAATTCATGAGGGACCCAATCAGCTTCTCAGAGATTATCTTCACGGACCTCTTCCCAAATCCAACGGAGGAGTATTCATTTTCTTTTACCACTAATATATAATCTTATGATTCGTTTATGTGAGATTGTAATAATTTGGATATTATGTCCATGTAATAAAATTTATAATTTTACAGTAGGGGCATAACGTTTTCCACCCTACTCCAGATTAATACACTAATCATCCACAGCGTTACAGTTTCCTCCTCAGTGCGTATTAGGTAATGTATGAGTCATACCCCCATGTTGCCAATGTTAATCATCCTACGATAAGAAACACTAAATATGTATAGTATTTACTCACTTAGGTGAGGAATACAGTTGTTAATTTTGTTCATTATTTCATCCAAGGGCATACCTAGGATGATAACTGGGGGGGGGGGGGGGAGCAACCCATGGGATTTATGGGATTATTTCCTTGAAAATATAGTTTTCTTTTAGTTACATGTTTTATACTAATATACATAATTTTTCGTGGGTTTAAAGAAAATTTGTTGAATTCTTTCGTTTCAATTCAGTGCTGATTTTGCTTCAAGACTACTTCGATTTTGCTTCTAGGGGGGGCAGTTGCCCCCCGGTGCCCCTAGCTGGGTACGCCCATGATTTCATCGCTATCCCGTTGTGGGCATTACAGTCCTACAAAGGTGGCAAAGATGTTTTGTTAACGCACGCAGGAAGGTAAACCGCTTTAATCGCCCTGATATGAAATTCAATCACAATTTATGGCCAAAAGTTAATGATAACGGCGAAGCAGAAAGGTTTAAGATTAACATGGAGGCCAATGGCACCTAAGAAGCTCTCTAAAACATGGTGATCATACAGTATTATAATTTTTCTTTTACCGAGTTTTTTCTTACTATTCTTATTGTTGTTTTTATAAACCCTGAATCGCATTATCATTCTTCCGTCCCTTTTGAGTGATAGCTATAGCGATCGCTCAAATGGTGGCAAACAAATGACAGTTTCACGCAATCATTTTTTAATGACGGCTCCAGGGATGGAAGATTCTTCCCTTTTTCCATCACTCGGCGTGTCCCTTTTTCCCGTCGCTGAAGCCATCGCTGGCACCTTCCCTCAGCCAATCATAAAATGCGGCCGCTGATAGCGGTGGTAATGTCGCCCTTTGCTTTAAATTGAATGTCAGTGGTGAATACGGAAGCTTAGGGCCAGGTTTGTAGAAGGCAGAATGAGATTACAAGTCTGGTTCCACACGTTTAATTGTCAGAGCACAGGTACAAACTCCCCCTCCGAGATACAGCGTAAGACTCCCCGTGTCTATTCCCTCCAAGAGGCTTCCTCCCGTGTCACGTCTGTCTCGTGACCCTCTCGGCATCTTCTTATTGGCCGGAAAAGGTCGCATGATAATGCATTTCATACGCCTTCCCACGCCAAGATACTGCAACGTGTTACGGCATAAAGTGTTGGAGGAATACGCGGAGACCAATTCCCACGCGAGAGCAAGTTGTTAATCGGAGTAGGGTGTCAGAGTCATGCACGAGGATGGATCCCACGCGAGAGGTTGCAACGTGTTATGAGTTTCAGATACTGGACCCATCACTCAAACGCGACTCTGCGATTCTTCCGTTACCCCAAGAGCAAACTGGCACAAGACGGCAATCAAGACACCCTTACAAATATTTAAAAAAATTAAAAGTCAAAGTTTGGTTTATCCGTGTATTCCGATTGTTCGTGCCGTCTCTTCTCCCCGTCATCTCAGCCCACTAGGATATAATTTGGAGTGCAACGTACCTCAATGTGGCCGTTCTTGTACCGTGTGAGATGGGCTGAGGTTATGAAGTACGTTCATTAGGGCGGAACGGAAAAATCGATTTTTTTCAAATCCATCTGGCCCAGTGAAAAAAAGTTGTGGGACCGATCAAAAATAAGGCCTGAAAATTTTGAGACCTCTAGGTGAACCCCTGACCCTCGCTCAAATGCAATTTAGGGGGGGAGGGTCGAAATTCGAAAAATGTAGTATTTTATGGTCATTCCCTGTAGATTTTGCCGAATTACTATTCTGTAGGGCAAAAATTTCGTGCATTTTGACGTATCTGCCACCGTTTAGCCACAAAATGCCTAATTTGAGTCTGCGTCCGCGAAGAAAATATTCCAACGCCCACGCAGCGTCCGGGATACAAGAGCCGCAGGCCGATCCCTTCCCCTCCCTGCTCGCTTCCCCCCTCCCACGCCTCCAATACATCAAAATTCATCCCGCGCATGCTGCTAGGAGGTCGTTTATCTTTGATAATATAAATCGGAAGATGGTAGAAGGTAATGTAGGAAGCGTAGTGAGACGACTTGTCCCTTATTAGGCGCCTCATCGGCGTTAAACAAATCGATGTCACCAACTTTTAGAGAAGTGATGAAATATTTTTAGATCCGAGAACACAGGAAAGGAGCCTACGGTCTATGAAAAGTCCTCTTGAGTGGCTATAAAGGTGTGGAACTATAGTGACGCTTCCTTTCCATTATGTGTGTGACTAAATGGATTTAGCGGTACCACAGGAAGTACTAAAACTTACGGAAAATGCGAATAGGCCAAAAGTAGGGTTTTTGTTGAAGTACAAAACTCAAGCACTTTTGAAGGAACATTTGAAATTATGCGATATTTTTGCGTGTAAGTGCGAGAAGGAGCATAATAATGAAGAAGTATATTGAGAGACCAGCGGACGAAACTATAGGTGGATTGGATTGGTGGACTGCTGGATTGAGTCCTAAAGAAACTGGAAAACTGAGGGAAAAAAGGGAGTCGTCGGAGAGCTTTGAGTCGACATCGTCAATTCTTGTATGGGAAAATAGTATCAAAAATTCTCTTCATCAATTCATCCGAAGAAAATTGAATTGAAGAGAAGTCATGCGATTTTTATCTCTACGTTCCTCGTGAAATAAACATTCAGGACTAAACTCAAACTGGAACTTCTGCGGGGAAAATGCATCTACCAAATTTGATAGAGGTATATGCAAGAGCCAAGAAACAGCAATAATCGCCCCGCAACTTTAGCTGTTGCAAAAATCATAACTTCGTAAGATATAAGGTAGTGTACCAGAATTACTTACGTACAAAGAAAAAGATGCTAATTATTGTGAATACGAAAAGAGAGGTATCAAAGGGTGCCATCAAAGGGCTACATTTTGATGGAATGTAAGAATAATTTTGTCTGATGAAAAAAGGCAAGAGGACTTATCAATACAAGTTTAGAGGGGAATGTGTGCTGTTAGTTGAAGAACCAGGGTCCACTTTTGGGGGTTTGTCTCCCCCGCCGGAGGATTAGTAAAAGTTATGAAATCTGCGATTCTCGATTCCTTTCCGAATGAAAATTAGATACACAAAAAAGGATTTGAATGCGATGGTACCAAATGAATACCGCCCAAAAAGGAGGCATCATCCCTCTGCTCAAGCTTGAAGGGTTTGCCATTATGGAAAAATTAACCCGGTGGGAATCCCGAGAAGAGTTTACTCACACTGCAAGGGATGTTGGAATTATACTTGCAGCAACCTGTGACATATTTTTTCCCTTGGTCCAACCTGTGACATATTTTTCGACAGAATGGAATCGTAAAATGGGACAAATAGCTTTGTTTGGCATTATAATTTATAACTTAAATAGTTTAAATTAAGTATTGACGTTTATTTTAATTCAACAATAGGCTCCATATTGCATTTGTGTATTTAAACTATAGGATGTAATTACTTTGATTTTATTTCTCAAATTTCTACTTTACATAGTTTCAATTATTATTCTATTCTAAGAAATCAGAATTCGTAAAAATAGTTTTCAATGTATTTATCTTACATATTGATTAATTTTCTTTAAAATTTTGCACTGCATGTTTAAATAATTACTCTCTGTTTCTATTCACTTTGCTTACTCTTATGGGCTCTGCTTGGCAGAATTATAAACTGATACATTATATCGAAAAAAAGCTTCTGAATACCCTTCTGAAATTTTGAATGTTGAAGTCATTCCCTCTATAATACTTTCACAAAAACCTTTTCACTGTATTTATTTTATTCATTCATGAACAGGAAAGGGCGCAAAGAGCTCTATCCAGCCATTCATGAAGCATCTTTTACAAAATGAATTTTTGCATACCCCGGAAACACTTTGGTTACCTATCTAATTAGACTCGCAAGAATTCGAAGTATTTTACCTTCATGTCACACTGGAATGCCATTGATGCGAAATATGAGTGCAACAAGAACAAGCCCACTTTCTTACCGTGATGAGTATTTTTAAATTTATGACACACCTGCTATTTTACTCAATACCTTCACCCTCACCCTCAGCTGCTGCGTGATTTGAACTCTCGCCATTCAAGATGCAATCTGTATACAATATAATGCAGTTTATACAATCCCAAAATTACCTATCATACGGTGAGCATTTACGATGCATGGCACTCTGCCTGCAAAGCTCTTGTAAAATTTTGGTCCTCATGTTGACATCTAGAGCTACTATGCAATGGCTTTTGAGTGAAAGGGTTTATATATTTTAAAAGTTTTCCTATCTGCTTATCTACTTGACTGAGAGTGACGTGTAATGAGAATTGGAAATTACAAGTGACACAGAATAAATCAGTAATGAAGAATTGAGTGAAACTCTAGTCCATGTTAGTGAAATCAGTTCAAATAATGAAGTAAGGCAAGAAAGAAGTGACTTTTGTAGGAAAAAAGGCAGCTAGGAAGATATCGAGTACGTTGCAAAAATGGCAAGGAAAAACCTGAGTGATCCTCCTCGCGTGACTAGGCGAACCATTCAAAATATATTGTGGAAAAAGCAATGTTTACTACCTGCTGGTAAGGCAAAGGATATGTGCAAGTCATTTGAAAAAATTTCAACCCTGAAATTCTTGACATGATTTTACGGCATACAAATGAAGAAGCAGAACGCGCTGGAAGTCTAAAAATGATACGGTAGAACTAAAATCCTTCGTAGGATGCGATGGTGGTTGGCGTAACATGGTGAAACTCCTTCATGATGCACAAAGGTTAAGAAAACACTTAGCTGTTTCACAAAATAAAACATATTGCGACCGGTTTCGATACAGCGTATCATCATCTGGCTGATGATGATACGCTGTATCGAAACCGGTCGCAATATATTTTATTTTGTGAAACAGCTAAGTGTTTTCTTAACCTTTGTGCATCCTTCGTAGGAGTTTTGATATTGCTCGGTGCAAACAGTGATAGCAAGTTAGAATTGCATGATTGGTGGTTACATAGATTTGGAAGGTTCTCCTATATTTCTGCGGAGAGTTGAAACTGATAACAGAAAATATTGCCTTATTTGATGAAAAGTCTACTCGGGGAAAGACAAAGATGAAAAGACAAAGTTGCGCTTATTTTTCGGTATTCCAAATGGTCGATGCGATATCACCCAATTATTACATTTGTGAACCCGATATGTTAGTTGATGAAATTTTATCATTGTTCAGGGGAAGGTGTAGATTTATAGTATTCATGAAACAATAACCAGGGTAGTATGGGATACTTATAAGAATGTTCACCAACTGTTATGAGAGTTATGTGCTCAACATGGAAATTGTTGCCTCAGAAAATAATGAACCATGAGCAAGCAGAGGTTCAAACGAAATAGTGAACGCCTGGTGGTCCCAATCAAGAATTCCGGGGGAAATGTGTCAATGGGTAGATACGATAATTCTGTGGACCCAGCAGAAGAACTTTATGGATTGACTATGGTTGGAACTATGCAGAGTAACAGAAAACTTATTCCTGAACAATCGAAGGGAACAGCTAGTCAGAAGATTTTTTCAAGTTTGTTTGAATTTACAGACCCGAGATCTGGGAGTCCACCGGTGACTCTTATCATTCATCACCAAAGAGAAGCCTAAGAAAAATATCGTTTCTCTATCCATACAGCATATAGAAATCTATTCATATCCGATATAAATGCCAGTAATTGTTTCAAAAATAAATGTGACGTAAATTTGCTTTACTACAACACCAAAGGGGGAGTTGATGTTATTGATCAGATGCTATGCAAGTATTCCACCAAAAGGTCTACAAGAAGTTGGCCATTCTGTTTTCTTTGGACTAATCGACATTGCTGCCCTAAATGGATTGTCTCTTTTTATACTCATTTTCCTCAGTAAAATATCAAAAAAATTAAAAGGAGACATCATTTAGGCATATTTGTTGGGCCTTGCACTTGTGCGGCCACAATACAGTATTAGTTGGAAAAGACAATAGGTTTACAGAACCACATTTTATTGATGATGGAAGGTCGCGGATAGAAAAATACAGCCGTCATATGTTGCTGTCAAAGTAATTGGCACAGGAAGTTACCATGCGTGAAGCAACACACTCACATCAAAAAGAGAATAACCAAACAAATTATAAAAAACTATGATTATATGTACTATATGTAACAGTTATATTTGCAGTAAACATGGCATAAAAACTAACGTATATGTATAATACAGGCAATAATGCTGCCTTATCAGGAGATTCGAGTTGATTATTCATTAGTGATTGCTAATGTTAATAATTTTATAACTTTATCGGAATGATATGGTTATTGATAAATAAATACTACAAACAATATAGAACATAATTTTTTTAAATTAGGAGACGTATTATGATTTATCATGTACTTTTAAATTAGGTAACTGAAAAGGGAGTGGAAAATTTTAGGTTTATTTCAAATAATTATAAAATTGTTGTCCTAGAGTACGGTTGCTGAAAATTGACTTAAATTTGAAATACTATGCCTTATTGTTATTTTAGATGCACAGTAATCGGTGATTTAGAAACTTAATTTTCAAATAAGAGCATGAAACCCGGAACCTCTGTGAAGAAGTTTTATCATAATTTCGTTTATGATCAGTTTAAAAAGATTTGAAGATTTCAATATTTTTATTGCGATTTTATGACTTTCAGCTGCATAAACAACTTTTAAAATGTTTTAACAATGTAAAAACACAATTGTTGAAGATATATTCTGTTTCATGATTAGTTAAAACGAAAAAATATAAGTGGACATTTTTTGACCCTCCCTTGGTCCACGGTGTAACCGGAAAAAGGTTGGTCCTTTAAGGGTTAACAATGGATGAGAATAAATAACGAATTTAGGGTGTATGCATTCCACGTGCTGTTTAAAATGTTTGGCTTTGTGTGGTATGACTTTACATTTTGCCTTTGTGGAAGCTGAATTTTGTGGTGAATTTTCTACGTTTTCACTCATTATCCCTCTTCGAATACAGTTGGGGTCACCGCACCCTTACCCAGTATGTTGTTTGTTTTGGATTACATCGTTATACCTACGTAGCCTCCGCCCCCTGGAGTGATACCTCCAAAGAATGGTGACTCGGGGTCTTCGAAGCCTCCTGCCGAGCCCTCCCTGGAAGATCGGGAGTCGCTCCCAAAGTGGTGCTCGAGCCATTTCGAAGCTTCGAACTTCCTCGTTTCTTCTTCGGCATCTAGATCCAAGGGTCTCTTGGTCTTTGCGTTCCCCACCATTGGGGGACGATGGGCGAAGCCCTCGGCTGGCCATCCTGGGCTTCAGCGACCTCAGCCTCTGCGGGGCATCAGTCTCGTCTCCCGTCTCCTTCTCGAATCCTTCCGCCCTGTACTTCATCTCTTTGGCTATTTTCTTGCCGTTCGACAGATACGATACAACATACCTCCTCCTCTTTCGTTCCGACGTAGTTGTGAGACTTGCCTTCGCCCTCTACCTCCTCGTCGGGCAAGTCCTTCCCGTCGTCGTCTTCGACCACGTCCTCTTCGTCATGGTGGTTCTGCTTTATCGTTTCGTTGAGGAGGCGCCCGCCAGGGGTGGCCAAGCTAGCCTCTCCCGTGCCCTCGGTGTCATCAACCTTTCGGCCCTTGGTCGTCTGACGGATGATCCGCGGGCCCCCCGGTGTCAAGGCTTTCGAATCGACGGCCGCCGCAGTCCTCACGTCCTTGTTTTCACGGACAGCAGCCAAGTATCCCTGTATTGGAGAAAAATCAGATAATTACAATGGGATAAAGAAACTGGAGGAAAATAAAAAAAAACTTACATATTCAAGTTAATAAATCAATGTGTTAAAGTTTATGCATACAATTCTTTCAATACCGGCATAGGTTTCCGCAGCCATATCTGTACTATCATCAGGTTGAAATCCCTATTGGGACTTAATCAATTTTGCAGATTTGAAATGAATAATTTTTATTATGAATATTATATTTATTTTTATTATATTAATAGGCTCCTCCCGTGCCCTCCATGGCTCTTTCATAGCCATGGGGTAAGCGCGTTACCTTCCCGCTCCCATTCCTTTTCCTCCCCCCTTGAGAGTTCGACGGATAGAAGCCCACGAGGCTAGGTGCCGTTGCTCTTGGGGTCCCTGGCGCAAGCCTTTCCTTCGAATACAGTGAAATGTCTTTATAACGAAATTCTATGAACTGCCATAATACGTTTGTTGAACAGATATTTCATCATGTTGAATTGTGCAAAATATATTGCATGAAACCACACAAATGAAAGAACAGTAAAAAAAACTTAATGAGAAATCATTAGTGAAAAATATATTTTGGCAAATACAATTGAAAATAACTAAAATTCAGATTCATGTACTTACCAACGGTATCTTCGATGGTGCTTATCAGTGAGATGGAGGATTGAAAACTTTTTACGTCCACACCACATAAATTCAATCATTGACACTACTCCTTCATGGAGAATGTCCAATAGGGTAGTTTCCTTCATCAAAGAAAACGAATGGCAATGATTGCAATTCCGTAATGAATACCATTAGTGTATTCATAATATACAAATTATGTGGTCTCCCAGTTTAGATGAATGGCAATGGTCAATTTTAACCTCATTTGAAAAAGGCCAGATTGGCACCCATGCGATGCCGCTCCACGTGACGTCACAGGGACCTAGTTTCTATACGAGTAGATAGAAGTTTTACATCGTCTGTGATTACCAACGCATGCATGAGTCACAGAGCTCAGGGAAACATGTCTTAATAATCACCTATTAAAATTGCCTGAGGTCAGAAAGTTTTCTTCATTTGACAGGGTATTAATAATCCTTATTTAAGCCAAGCCCTACCTGCTAGCAGGGTACTCTGCTACCTGCTAGCATCCTGCATCGTAACATGCGCTCAAAGCTTTGCCCCAAGGTCACATCCCTTGCGGCAGCAGAAACCAGAACGACCCTACACGGACTTTTCCCATCATTCCTACTTTGCCGTCGCGTTGTTGCGCGCTTGAAAATTTTCACTTTTCAGTTAATCGCGAAAAATAGATATCGTCATTTAAAATCTTAAAGCATGAAATAGGTACTCCAGGAGTAATAATCTTTCGATAGAGGCAATAAAAAAATAATAGGAAACCACCCTATTATGAACACTTTTTACATTCACTGTACACAAATCTATTTACACACGTCATTTCTTAAAATAAATCAGTTACTTTTTTATCCACACTGTGTTTCACGCAAGATCGTTCTACGAACTTGCTTACAAATTCAATTGAGTGCTCACGACAATTGATGGAACGTCCTCCTTCGACATAAGAAGTTCATGCATATTCAGAACAAAGTTGTGTGTCATTGTTGTATGTGAATGATGGTAATCAATTGATTTTTTTAAATTGTAAGTGATTATAGTTTCTATATGATTACAAATTTTTATTTCTATATACTTTACACATGCCAGATGATATTCATGAACTAATAGCTGATCAAAATCATTTGAGTTGAATGTCAGATATCTGATATTTTCTTCTACTCTTGTTTGAAAACTCTAAATTATAAACAATATGCATTTTGCGGATACAAAGTAAAGAGTTTTTAATTGTAGTAAAATGAACTGAACTCACTATGGTGCACAAACCTCTTGTTAAATTTTGAAAATGCTCAGGATAGTTATTTTTAATATACTTGTAATGGTAACCAATTAATTTTTAAAATAATAATTGGTTCTAGTTACTGATTACAAATTTTATTGCTAAATATATTTTACACGCTCGTGATAATCTTCTTGGACTGTTAGATGATCAAAATTTTCTTTTCATTCCAGGTGAATTGCAGTTGAGTGTTTAGTCCAACTGATGCCAAAGAAGATGAGAAAATGCCCTAATACATATTAGGCGGAGAGAAGGTGCCATTAGCCATCTGGGCTCTGGTACAGGATTTTTAGTTAATAAAGTGAATAATTACTGGTCTGGAAGTTGTTAGGTGCTAATTTCATATATCATTGGTTTGCGAAATTATTAGGGATGGTCGGATCGAATACCTCGAATCCAAATATCCACGGATATTGCCCTACATCGGATCCAAAGTCACGGAAGACATCAGATCTGGATCCGAAGTTACACAGCAGAATTTCAGTCGTGGAAAATAAAAAAAGGCAAAATACGACTGGCGGACAGTGTAACTCTTCCCAAGAGATTGAACAATCATCGGGGGTATCTCAGCGTCGTATGATAATAACTACGTCAAAAGTAACTATGTCGCAGATTTCGGAAAACCACCCTCGGCCGTCCATCAGCCCGTGCCTCTGTTGTTTCTTTTCCGAAATCACACTGACCATAAATTGTTGTCTTCGTTAGAGAAGGGGGTCCAAAACCATGGGAGGGGGAATTTTTAAAAACAGGGTACAAAGTAGAGTGTTTCAAACTAATTTTAACACCCTTCATAATCGAAAAAAAAGACTTCATTTGTCAAAGAAATCTATTGTAAATTCATGATTTTTCATTATTTTGTTTCATTTTATGTAGGAAAGTACAGTTGAGGACCTCAATTCCGGAAAGCTTGGGACCAAAGGGTTTCTGGATTTCCGGTTTTTCTGGATTTCTGGTCTTGAGGGCCTTCCCAAAGATATTTCCCATTTTTCTCAACTCCTCATTGATTTAAAGTAGGACAGGCGAATTCTCCATTTCTCTAAGTCTAGGAGAGTGAAGCTGACGACTTGTTTCATCAGTCGTATCTTTACATAGCGAAGAGTGTACATGTGGTCACCTATGCCACATCTACGTAGATGCTTATGTAGCAAAGTAAGCCGTGAGCCATTCCGGATTTCTGGTTTTCCGGATTTCAGGATTCCGTATTTGAGGTCCTCAACTGTACTTGAATAATTACTTCGTTTAATAGTAGAAATGTGGAAATGCATTTCGATCCGAAAATATCCGATCCTAAAGATCCGGCTCTGGAAAATTGAAGATCTGATCCGAATCCGGATCCCAAAAACAAATTCTGGGTACATCCATCCCTATAAGTTATTATCATTGCAAATTTGAAATAATTTGTGTCTCAGTTTTTTAGCGTAGTTCTCATTACATTATCTGCTTTCTATTGCCATTTTCCCCTGGGTCATTACATTTACGATCATGTTTTACGATCTGTTGCCTTCATCTTGAGCTATTTACAATGGAAAGTTGATGACCTTAATCTTTTTTTTGTGGAAACGTTGATGACCTCATTCCGAATTGGTGACTGTACGTCAGCTACTTCTTGTACTAGTTGTGGTTCATTGATGTTTACACTTGTATGTGAGATCCCTTCCCTCAATTAAAGTTTATCGTTGAACAAGTTAATACCTACATCGTACAACTCATGATGGCAGCAACGCATGATTATTGTAGGAATCATTTTTGTTTTGTGTTTTTTCATTTTATTTTTAAATTATGAGAGAATGGCTGAACGAGCAAGATTTTTTGTAGTGTATTATCTCTCGCTTTAATCAACCAATTTATTTAAATGATGATATAAAAAATTATGTGTGATCCACAGAAATTTATTGTTTTAACCAACCTAATTTTTAGCAACTTTTGTCATTTTTTTAAAGGATTTTCACCTTAGAAATGGGAGTAGAAGTCTTTAAGTTGTCAGTCAATAATAAACTTCTGTGGACCATACGGACATTTTCCAGTCATTATAAGTTACCTTATAAGCTCTGGTTTTTTCCTATTACTGCTCTCTATACGGCATTGGATCAAAGAGTGTTATTTTTTATTGATTTGGTATTACAAGAATCATCAGTACAGAGAAATATTACCCAGGATTCCGGCACACATACACTGAGGGCTTGGCCTCTCAGGTCGGCCGTCGGTTTTGCGTTGGGTGGCAGTGACATGGGGAATGCGGTAATATTGAGGATTTGCGGCGTTTATATACCCTTATGGCTGGTGCCAGTCATTCCTCAAGACAGCAGGTTGACCATCTCCGATGCAACAGTTTGTCCCTCGTAGCAGTTTATCCTAGGCAGACCTATCAGGCGGCGATTCAGCCAAGAGTGACTTATGTCCCAACAACATCATCATGGTGGTGATTTAATAAAAAATTCTGTGGAAAAACAAATTTTAAGGTATTCATTAAAAAATGTCTTGCCAGGTACAAGACGGTTCCTTTGGGGTACATCAGAGTAATTTTTAACAGGAGAATACTCAGTCAGGTTTAAATGGAGATAATATTCACTTAATTAACCACACTTTGCCATTGCTCCAGTTATAATTAAGGTTAGCAATTCTCAAGTAATGCAACGCCTTCACTTACCAGCAACGAAACAATTTACGTTAACTTGTCCACTGTAAATGTATGGTATAAGATATCGTTTGCCTCCTTCAAATTTAAAAGCACTGGTTTTTCTGATGGCTGCTCTCATGATGGCGTGGGATTATTAAGTGTTATTTTTTATTGATTTATTATGACATGAATCATCAGTACAGAGAAATATTACCCAGGATTCCAGGACACATACAATGGTCTGAGGGGATCCTAGGGGGATAGTCGGTCTCCTTCTCGATGTTTCACAATGATTTCAAAGTTTCCCACTTGTATGGGTCCTCTCCTTCCCTATTAATGTGAGGGTGGCCTGCTAGTACTATTAACGATAATGATAATTGCTTTTTTTCAAGCCAATAAATGAAACAAATAGTGTGTGTTTTCAGCAAGTCATTCCATGAATGTATGCGAAGTTAAGTAACACAAGAACAATATAAATGTTTCCTGTAATTCAACACCGTGGCCCCTTTTTATATGATGTAATATCTTGTTTTGCATAATTTATAAATACATAGGAGGCTAAATTTAGGTTTTTACATTTCTTTTGTCCAAAATGGCAGGAATATTTCATATTATTTGCAATTTTAACTGTTCATTGACTATCATTTTATGGAAAAACAACTACAAAAGGTGCCATCATGTAGAATGTTATCACTGTTGAAGTTATAAGTTAATAAAATTTATTGCATTCAACTTTTATCACTGCACTCATATAAATAAACAAGTTTTTTTTTTATATTCTAAATATCCACAGGGAAGAATGATGCCTCGGTAGCTAAACTGGCTAAAGCACTCAACCGGAAATCGGGGGATCTGAGTTCGAATCCCGGTCAAGGCGAATGATTTTTTCTCTGTGGATCTTTCGCAAGTTTTTTTCTTCCCACCAACAGCTGTGGGGTAAAATTCAAAGTTTTCAAAATAAAAATTGAAGTTTTCAAAAACAATTTAAATGTAAAAAATCATTCATCGCCGAAATAATGACAAAGTGGTAGAGCTCAAATACAAAAATCATCAAAGGGACAAAATAATAAAAAAAATTACAAGATTAGCGTAATTTGGGGTAACTATCAGTTATTCACACAGCACAATCACGGAAATGTTAAAACTCTTATGTAATGATCCTCTCATAAACTCTTTCCCGTTCATGAATGCTTTAGATAAGGGTTTGCCACTTTTTAGAAAAGTATTTGAATATACTTTCTGATACATGTATATATATACCTACTTTAACAAATATCATAAAAAACCCTAGGATGGGCAGTAACAGAACACACAATAAAGAATAGAAACTCAAACTCACTAAATAACTAAATTTTCGGTGGCATTACCACCTTCCTCGGAGTTAGGTAGAAGACTGTAGGTAGAGGGTAAAGGATAGCTGAGGGAAGGGGAAATAGAGGGGAGGTAGGGTCCAAAGAGGGGGGGAAAGAAGTGGGTTGAGGCAATTAAGGGATTAGCGGTGGATGTTTAAGCCGGGAGGAAGAAATGCTTTGAATAGCCAAATGTAACTTAATTCAATAGAATTAAGTTTGAGTGGGTGGTCTGTGGGGGGAAGGGAGGCTAAAACTGAAACATTGTAGCAATCATTGAAATGATGCTGATGAGCGGCCGCATGTTTCGCCACCGGGAAGGATGCAAAGTCAGAGGAAGAGCAAGATGCTCTGTGGTTATTGATTCTAAGGTTAAGGGGAGTTGAGGATTTGCCTATATAAAAGGAGGGACAGTGCTTGCATTGAATAAGGTAAACTACATTTTTTGAAGTACAGGAGGCCGCAGGAGGTGGTGGTAGGTAGGAGACGAGATGACTGGGGATAGAAGGAGGGGTAAAAATTGGGCAGGTCTTACATCTAGGACGACCGCAGGGCGAAGGTGTGCTGATGGGAGTAGTGGGTGACTTCTGTAAGGGGTTAGTTGAGCGGAATAAATTTAAAAGGTTTGCAGGTCGTCTGAATGTGACAATAGGGGGTTTGGCAAAAAGATTGGCTGTCGCCTTGTTGTTTTTTAGAATAGGGAAGAGGTCTTTAAGGATAGATTGCAGGGATTGTATTCCAGGAAAGTATGTGGTGCAGAGGGAAAGGTCTCGTGGTTTGTTTCTATTGCACGGTTCTGGGGGGCATTTGTGTTTGAGAATTTTTTTACGTAGGAGGGACTCTGGGTAGCCTCTCTGGAGGAGGGAACGGTGAAGGTTGTGAAGAAAATTATTTAAGGCATCAGGATTATTACAGATACGGTGGCCTCGAATGGAAAGGGAATAGGGAAGGGAGCGTTTAGTGTGGGAAGGATGACAACTGCTGAAATGAAGGTACTGCTGATTATTCGTGAGTTTTACATGGACAGAGGTGAGAAATTTGTTGTTGACAAGAGAGATATTGACATCAAGGAAGGTAATCTGGGAATTAGAAATGGCTGAGGTGAAAGAAAGAGAGGATGAGGAATTGAGAGTAGCAATAAAATTTTCGAGGGAATCATTACCATGTGGCCATAGGAGGAATATGTCATCAATAAATCTGAGCCAAAGGAGGGGTTTCAATGGATATTGGGAAAGGAAAATTTGTTCAAAGTGGCCTAGGGACTGAATCTACTACCCATTGAGCAACCTTTGATCTGTAAATAATGCTTGTTATTAAATGAGAACGAATTGTGCGTTAGGACGATATTAGTTAGGCCTAAGAGGAAGTCGGTGCTAGGGGTATGAGGAGTTGGGCGTTGGGAAAGGAAGTGGCGGAGGGAGGAAAGACCTTCAGAATGAGGAATTGATGTGTAGAGAGAAGTGACATCTATGGTGGCCATGGTAATTTGGGTGTCAGGAGGAATTTGGGTGGATTGGAGACGGTCTAGGAAGTTATATGTGTCTTTGATATGGGATGGTAGAGACAAAACTAGTGGTTGGAGGTAATAGTCAATGAAAGCGGATATTCTTTCCGTGGGTGAGTTGCAAGATGAGACAATAGGGCGGCCAGGGTGGTTGGGTTTATGTATTTTGGCAAGATGTAAAAATGTGGAGTATGTGGGTTTGGGGGGGAAAGGATGGAGATGTCAGACGAAGAGAGGCCTTCCGGTGGGGCATGTTCCTTGAGAAAAGACTTGATATTTTCCTGGAAGGTGGGGTTAGGGTCATGAGGCATGAGTGTGTATGAGGAGGTATCAGTCAGTTGTCTTTCAGCTTCCTTAATGTAATCAGAAGTGTTCAGGAGAACTACTGTGGATCCTTTGTCAGCTGAGGTTATGACTATATCAGGATTGTGGATGACTTTTCGATATACAAACTAGATCTAAACATATATGTTAGCCTATAGGCTCTATTTTACGTGCTTTTTTATTATGTTGCAATCGAGTGGTATAAGATCCATAAAGGGCCACAGCCCTCCCCTTGGGTATCCAATGTATGTATACACTAGATAGAATGGTCATTTTCTTTGAACCCCCACTAATGCTGAGAGGTAATAGATTCTGGATCCACCGCTTGTTGTTATAAGTATACATGGAGAACCAATTTTACGTGTTTGGTTTCAGTATAAGAAGCAGTGAAAAGTTTCACAAAAAATAAATAAAGTCCTTCGGGACTTATAGCCTTATATTACCTTGCGTTCTCACTCTTTGGCGAAAATCCACCCAGCTGGGAACAGGGCTAGGAATTAAGGCTAGGGGGGAGGTTTAGGTGCAAATAATACTGGGGTGTGTAGGGGTATGGAATACCCACCAGGATAAGCGGTAGGTGCGAGATTATTAAATATCAGAATATTAAGATAAATGGTTCAAAATTATGATTTTTATGGCTTTCTGAGGGATAATTTATTAATCCTTACACTATTATATAAGTAATATCAATCCAACTAAGTAAACTGGATTAAACTTAAAACTTCTCTGAGCTATGGGGGGGGGGGGTTTATTACCCAAAACACCCCTCGCTGCACCACTGCCTGGGAATAATTCCACCCCTTGACCCTTTCTCTATCAGACCGTTGTGTTTTTGAGATTTAAAAAAATAATTTTGTGTGTGACTGTTTATTCTCTGTCTTCTATGCATCTGTACCAGACGTCGTAACCTATGTCGTAGCCTTTTCGCAACGAACGTCGGGTTAAGCCGATGGACATTTTCACACGCAGAAGACCAATGGCGTCGGGTATAGTTGTGTCGCGGATGTTTTCGATGTAAACGATCGAAGGTTGTGTCTGGCTGTCGAGAGGGAAAGGAAGTGACCGCTGAGGTAGCAAAGTCTCTTTTTCTAAGATCGTGGAATTGACCTATGAGGTAGCAATAGGGTGGTTTCCTATTATATTTTTATTGCCTAATCCGAAAGATTATTACTCCTGGAGTGCGTATTTTACGCTTTAAGATTTTTAAATGATGATATCTATTTATCGCAATTAAATGAAAAGTGTAAATTTTCAAGCATGCGAAAATGCAACGGCTAAGTATGAATGCTGGGAAATCTCCGTGTGACGTCGTTCTGGTTCCTGCTGCCGCAAGTGAGGTGACCTTGGGGCGAGGCTTTTGAGCGCTGGTAATACGCAGGATGCTAGCAGGTAGCAGAGTACCCTGATAGCAGGTAGCAGAGTACCTTGCTAGCCGGTAGCGCTTGGCTTAAATAATATGATTATAAATACCTTATCAAACAAAGAAAACTTTCCGACCTTAGCCAGTTTTGATAGGTGATTGTTAAGACTTTTTTCCCTGAGCTCTGTGCCTCATGAATGCATTGGCAATATCAGACGATGTAAAACTCCTATCTACTCGTATAGAAAATATGTCCCTGTGACATCACGTGGAGTGGCATCGCATGGGTGCAAATCTGGCCTTTTCAAATGAGGATAAAATTGACCATTGCCATTCGTCTAAACTGGGATTTCTAAAACCAAATAATTTGTTTATTATGAATACCCTAATGGTGGGTAACGAATGGCGATCAATGCCTTTATTTCGTTTTCTTTGATGAAGGAAACTACCCTATTGTCTGATGCATTCAGGCCCAGCATGGGACACTCAGCTTAGCGAGTCCTTTATTAAGGGTCACTCCTCGACAATTAATCCCAACTCTCCAACTCATTTATGATCATCGTCTCTGCAGGAATCCGTTTCGCAGTGGTTAAATCGTCGATAGTTTTTTCCATGATAAATTTTAATGAATTCTACAATTTTTTATGCTTGGAAATGAATTCTTTGGCTTTTTTTCTGTGTGTAAGCAATTTTTAAACACAATTTTAGAATTAAAAATAACGGACTTCTTCGGAAAAGGGGTTCCGTAGGGGAATATGTTGAGCGATCCTTCTACGTCAAAGTACGTGAGTGTACTGTATTTAGATAATAACCATTAATAAGTAATAATGCCAATAGCGAACCTTAGCCAATGCAGAAAGTACAAAAAGGTGATTCTGCAAGCACCAAAATTAATTCGAGATTCGCCGTCAAAGGTCGAGCTATCGCTCTGCATCGAAGGCCTTTTTAAGGCAGAGTGGAGGGGGGATTTAACGACGTAAGGGGGGGGGGGTTACTTCGATGTCCTTATCAGCTCCCATTGGTCCAAATGTCCCGGGAAGCACCCGTGTTGACAGGAAAACTCTGGACCACTTCTCGTCGTGCAAGCAGGGGTTGGGGGAGAACAGCGTACCGCCGGGTTTCCTTCCTCTCCTCTATCTCTTCTGGGTCGGGGACATGGCAAAGTGGTGTGATATATAGCGTTCCACATTCAGGACAGTACGGGCCTTATGGAGAACAGTGTTGCCAAGCTTCCGCTCCGCCAATAGGTATCCTGACAGCGTATGCAACCACACAAAAAAGTGCGCTAAAATGGTGTAATTTAAAAAGGAGTTTGGGATCGCACGAAAGACGGCGCAAATTAATAAATGCCTTAGCGTAAACTAAAATACCTTTGCTGCCATTTAGAAGGAAAAGTCTTTCGTTATTTTATGTATGTACTTATGAATAATATGTAATGTAAAAAATAACAATAAAGTGAAGGTTAATAAAATTTATCGCCAGTAATAGTATCAAAGCTTTCTGCTCTCAGTTTTCCACTTCAGTCTTCTTGAACGTTGAATTATTCATGCCGACGTAATGTTTCACTTGAGCCCAAACCATCTCAATTTGATTTAATTCGCAATGATATATATGGTGGTAATCTCAGAACTGTACAGCCGTGCTCCTTTGCAAATTCATCAGTCTTAAAATTTTCAAATTTTTCTCGTACTTGGTTTACTGTAAATAAAAGATCTCTTTTTGAAGCTGTCATCATCAAAGCTAATTTCTTTACCGACCAACCATTCCTTAATATGCAGTGAAGTTTTCTCGGGTTTCACACCGGGTCAGGTCCTCCATTTCTCCTTCCAACGTTTCGATGGACAACTCGCCCATCGTCTTCAGGGATTCAGGAATCCAAATTCCTTAATATTATATTTCCTCCAGTTTGTAGTCCGCAAGGATTCCAATTTCCTTGAGTGATAAGAGGCATTATCTAACACTATAATTGATCCTTCGGGTAGGTTTGCAAGAAGTGAGTGCTCAAACCATCTCACGTAACACTCGCCATCAACTTCGTCATGCTCATCCATCGAGTTCTTTTTGTACAGAAACACATGCGATGCTCCTTTTATGAACCCTTTTTCCGCCCCTGCATGTGTAATTGCAAATCGTCCTCCTCGGGAAGTGGGGGCCTTAAGCCCTGTACTTGGTCCAGCAAGGAAAGCTTGACGCGGATTTTCTATCTGTTTGTCTCGCCAAGTCATGTTCACTGTTTGTCCAACATTGATCCAAGTTTCGTTTGTGAATACACTCGTCCTGTGTTCGCGACGATATTTTTTAGCTGCCTTAAATAATTGTGCCGCCAACGAATAATTTCATCCCTTTCAATAAGGATGCTTCTTTTCCCCTTGCGTTCGTACAGCAAGCCTATGTTCAAAAGAAGACGTTATAGTGTAGTCCTTTTGTAATCTGGGAGTTCACTATCCATACTTATCGATCTAAAGATGAATTTTAAAGTCGGAGGAATATTTTTCGCGAAGGATTCATGTACCTTCCTTCTAATTCCCGATCTCACAAAATCGTCGAAAATCACTGCTCTCGAATTTTTGTAAGGCTGTCTAATTTCTTTAGTTTTTGAAGGAGTTACCAATGGACCACGGGAGCTTTCCTTTCTCACTCTGTAAATAGTGGACTCCGAGCACCCAGTAACCTTCGAAGTTTCTCGGCAGGCCTCACAAAAGCTGAGAGATTCCCTGAAGTACGAGAAGACTTTGAGCACCAACTGTCTTTCGCGGCTTCTGAGCTTCTCAACTTTTTTCTTCTCTTCTTTGTATCGGACATGGTGATTGGGCATGTTACAGCAGAGATACGTGTAAAGCACGCTTCACAATTCTCAAATTCAGCAGACCACACAACACAAGTTCAGTCCAAAAAATGCAACGACAAACTGAAATGCTTTCGTAAATTCTTCCCCCGGCCCCTTCGGCTAGGGTCGCTTCTAGTGCAGATGTTTTATGGTACCCTATGAAAGGAACTCAGAAAAAGCCCAAGCCCCCTTTTGTAAAAGGCGTGCACTGGATGGGGTAGTGTTTCGCACAGATTATGAGATGTTCTCTTTCTTGATTCCTGCGGCGGGACCGGAACACCCAAGGCGAAATTTGCGTCTTGTTTCCAGCCGTTAAAATTTGCTTGCTTTCGCGTATCAATATATTGAAATAAAAACACTGCTGTTACGATGTATGAGTATTCTCTGCTCAGCATATCAAAGGAATAGATATATATTTCATAGTATGAATTGACAAAAACCTCCGCCCGAGAATTTTCCCTCTGCGCGCAAGAAAAAGCAAGAAGCCCGGCCCAGCGGCGCCGTAATATTTTTTCTTAAGATCAAAACCTTGTAGCTCCCTTCAGAATTGAGGTAAGCTAATGATTATTTCACTAAAAACAACTTTATAGTTTTCTCCAATTAGATACGCAGCATATAGGGACATACAATGCAAGAAACGTAAGTTAGTAAGCGACTACTTTTTAACTTCCAAAAATCAACATTTTCGTGTCCTAGAGGGTGTTACGTCGGCATAACATCATTTAACTCAATCACGATAAAATTGGTGTAGACCTTCAAAGAGAAAATATTATGAAGAATTTTATGAAGCAGATTCAAATCAATACAGACAACGGCCAGGCAACAATTGCGAGAAGAAGATAAAGTAGAAGAATACACGTGTCTAACGGAAATTTAAGGAAATGTTTTCTATAGCTTTTGTTATAATATTCATCGAAAAACTATTGCCACCAATGAATTCAGCATCTCTTTCTACATTAGAATGAAATTTTTAATCAGTGCATAGCGCAACATTAATTTTCGTGTTGTTATTGACAACACCGCCCTCCCGGCCTTACGGAGATTATGAAGATGGGAAACGATTCTCCATAAGAGCCCATACTGTCAACTAAATGTGGAACGCTCTATATCATGGGGATTGAATTGTAATTTGTAAGTGAATTCGAATTTGTCTGTTTTGTGATTTGATTGGAACCTAAACGCTGATCGTAGCAGTCGATTTTTCTTTTTGAGATAATAAAATTACCATCGATTTTGAAGAAGGCGATGGAAGGATTAGTTTTGAAAACTCTTCTATCATCACATTTACAAACTAAGCCGCAAGCAGCCTGGAAAAGGCGTGTGGCAGGGGGTGTAAGGACACCAGATGTTTACACGTAATAAAAACAAATACTCAAACAAGAGTACGATTAGAATTTATTAAAGTCCTACATTGTTGTAAGGGGGGAAAACGAATTCCCATATCTATGCGTTCGGCTGAAAATATCTCTTAATAGGGTGGTTTCCTTACATTTTTATACTGCCTAAATCGAAAGATTATTCCTCATTGAGTACGCATTTCAAGCTTTCACATTTTTTAATTACGATAAATATTTTTCGCGAATAAATGTAAAATTGTGAAAATTTTCAAGCGCGCGAAAACGCGACGGCTAAGTGTGAATTCCGGGAAAAGCCCGTCTGACGTCATTTTGGATCCCGCTTTCGCCGTGTGAGGTGACCTTGGGGTGAGGATATTGTGCGCCGCTGCGATGCTGGCTACTAGCAGGTAGTGCTTGGCTTAAATAAGGATTATTAATACCTTATCAAACGAAGAAAACTTTCTGACCTTAGCCAGTTTTAATAGGTGATTATTAAGACACGTTTCCCTGAGCTCTGTGCCTCATGAATGCATTGGCAATCTCAGACGATGTAAAACTCCTATCTACTCGTATAGAAACTAGGTCCCTGTGACGTCATGTGGAGTGGCATCGCATGGGCGCCAATCTGGCTTTTTTCAAATGAGGTTAAAATTGACCATCGCCATTCGTCTAAACCGCGGCATTTCTAAAACCAAATAATTTGTATATTATGAATACACTAATGTTGGGTAAGGAATCACAAGCAATGCCTTTCGTTTTTTTTGATGAAGGAAACTACCTTATTATGTCGGACTTGGAAATATATATGATGGTAATCTCCGTGTCTCTCCTAAATACGAGGCATAAAGTAGGGCCTGTTTGTTCACAAGAAAAAATGTACTCACATGTATGAAACACGTATTATCGCCGCTTTTAGTTGGCTACAAACACTTACATCTCTTCTCTACGTAATTATGCCGTTCTCTTCTAAGCATCACGTTGCACCCAGGGGCGGCGGATTCGCCAACTCCCCCCCCCCCCCGCGAAATTTTATCATTTTAAATGCCCGAAAAATGGATTTTGACGCTATTCTGACACTTAAAAACGAGATTTAATTTTTTTAATACGATTTTGAGCATTTATTTAAATACTGAGTACACTTGTGGTGTCATTTCGACATAATCGCATCGGCGGTTGAGGAATAGGTTGTGTCCGTGGACAAGTTTATTATTATATGATAGGTTGCCGCCAATTACTTCGAATGAATTACGCCTTTGTCCTGAAAATCATCTCCCGTTTTAAAATGAATCTCTCCTAGCCAATTCTTCAATTCAGCGTGAAGATGAAAGTCACGCGGCAATAGATCGGAATTTTACTGCGGGTGATCGAAAATGTCCCTTTGACATTGCTCAAGGAGCAGTTGGGCTGCATCAGCGCTGAGATGACGGGCGTTGTCGTGGATCAGAACACTTCCAGAAGTCAACACGTCTCCTCTTTTGTTTTGAATGGGAATGGACGTAATTTTTTTAACATGAGCAGCTGCATTAACGTTGAAATTCTCTTTTATCGGCATAAAGGTGAAGACATGTCAATGCTGAAGCCATTCGTCGAGTTTTACTGTCTGTTTCTCCGCAGTGTACACTTGGCGAGAGAATCAATTGATGCAGTGCAGTTAATTAGATTGCTATAGTAACCTAAAAATAACAACTTACGGTCAGAAATGACTTGAGCGTGTGGAGTGGAGGACATGCAGTTGCCCTATTCGCGCAGTGCCCGCACGTCGCTTGTCTTCTGTTTTTGATGGGCTATCGCAGGTTGAAAAAAGAAACGGCCCTCGATTCTGATCAAAGCGTTCCTTTGCTACGATATGTCGAGGAAAGGTAAACCTAGAAGGTATGAAGGGAAATTTTCGAAGCGTTTACAGGAATCAAAAGAAGTTATTTTTATGCACGGCGATGCTTAATAGAATTACGGAAGCAATTTATCAGAAGCTAAATATGGAGAATGTTTCTCTATGGAAGCGAATCTTGGACGTTGACACCCACATAGCAACGAACCTCTCAGAGACGTCTCACTATGATCTCGAATGTCTCGAATATCGCAAATGTCTCAGAGATGTAATCGTAAGCCGTTCAGCCGCGCAGTTTTGATTATTAAAATCACGACATTTAATATGGGTTTCTTATTTTCAAAAGGTATTTCATCCATCAAAAATTCGTCGCTAAAAATGATCGAGATAAGTAGGTCACAACTGTATAATTTGTATTTAATTATCTTTTGCCTACATTTATAAGCATACCAGATTACAAACTCTTATGAGACATCTCAGAGACTTATCTGAGACGTCTCCTGAGACATCTCATAGACCATTTTTTTGGACATAGTGAAGTCTCAGAGATGTCTCTGAAGCTCTCAGAATGTCTCTGAGACGTAACATGCGATATTCGAGACGTCTCAGAGACGTATCCGAGACGTATTTCTGCTGTGTGGGCAGCAGCAGAGAAGTCGAGTTACTATCGCCCTAATACGAAATAAAATTATATTTTTTAGCCAAAATACTAATTTTTACCATATTTCATGCCAATCCAGTTTTCTACGGAGCACAGTGGGCGGAAATCAAAGAAAAACATTCACAAAACCCTAACTTTTCACTATTTTTTTGGAAAGCAAAAATTGAACAGTATGATAATATAGTGTCTAAGGATTAAAGAACTATATCCATTTAAATATTTATTTCATCCATAAAGCCATCAGAAAGCCTTTAAAAATGAGAAAAAAATAATAAAAAGTTTCAAATTGGAATTTTCGCAAATAGCAAGTCTTTACTTTCGCTCGTGAGTCAATAAGCTTTTTTAATAGATTTGTAAGCATAATTTCTGAAAAATTGACATTTTCTAAGAATTATCTGTAAAAATATATTGATTCTAATAATTTTCTCATGCTATAAATAATTAAAAATTGAAAGGTTTACTATTTTTTCATAAAGTGAAAAAATATTTTATGAGAGCGACGAGACTCGATCGAAAAATACATACGTATATGTCATTGCATGAAGTACGAATATGTGAAGTGTACTGCGTTTAAATTTTCTTCAAACATGAATATTGAGGTACACCAAATTAATTCCTGTATTGGCGCCTTGTAAATTGTTCTTGATTATGTTTACGCACTGTTTGAAGGCATTTGTCTACCTGAGATTGAAGTACTTTTAATTTTAAAGGTTTTACTTGTCTATCATCAATTGCAATGGATATTTTTCAAAATATTTATTTAGGCTGCAATCCATCAATTTCGAAATTTCATGCTAACAACGTATATATTCAATTTACTTTGAAAGTGGTATTTGCACGATTCATTCTCTGCAAACACAGAAAGTATTAAATACGTATTAAACCCGTATTTTGAAATCCATAAAATCCGAATTATATCTAGAATTAATCTCTTTCAAAGGGGTTGCTATGTCCACTATTTCCCGCGAAATTATCAACAGCAGCTTCTGTTGACCGTCCCGAAATCACTGATTTGCTTACAGTGGCAGTACTGTTTTCCGTTCCGTTTTGCAGCAGCAGTAGCAGTACTGCTAGTGAATTACGGAACGCGCCCATAGATAAACAAACACGCTGTATATTTTCGTGATGCGGGTCCTATGACAACGAGCTGTGATATTGAAAGTGATGCGAAAGCCGATGACGACGGGAGTGACCGTGCGATTCAGAAAAAATTTCACTAGAGCGATCGCTTTTCGCGACGGGAAAAGTGATCGCGATAGTGATCACTTTCGCGACGAAAAAAAATGATCGTGTGATAAATGGTTTATAAAAGAATATCTTTACCCATCATTTTCCCCTATTCCGGCGTCCGTTTGAAATTCATATAGTGACTAGGTAACAATAATAAGATAAACAAGTTTTCTTGGATATTACACAATTCAGAAAGATTCAAGTGCTTACAAAAATAACAAAGATGAAAAAAGTAATTTTGCTGAACATTTAATATACAACTGCCATAGGAACGATTTTAAAAAGAATATTTTAAAATTTTGCATCGATCGTAATTTTTTTTATTTTGAATTTGACTCTAGAAAGCAGTTGGAAACTTTAAAAATCATTGAAAGTCAGGGCAGTACTCTTATAAATGAATAGCTCTACCCATTCTTTTCCCCTGTTCTGGCGTCCGTTATAAAATTCATCTGGTAACTTGGTAACAATCCTAAGATAAACAAATCATAATTTGCGCCTAAAGATAATGGTAATTCATTGAAACCCGGGTCGCGCTCTGTAAAAAAATAAGTGTTATTAATAGTAATTGTGTGATATGAGAACCAATAATACTTTTTATGGCAATTTTGAAAGTGAAGGTTCGCTGTGGCGTAGCAAAGAGTTAACTTTTACGGAGGCTTCCGCAGTGATTAAATTGATGAAGGTTTTTTACGGTTAGTAAAATTAATCATTAAAAAAGTTTTTTGTCCTCCAAAAATGAGCCTACTCGGCAGAATCACGGAAAATCTTCCTCAAAAAGTTTACGATTGAAATGGAGGCCACTGATATTCGCAGGTGAAAATTTATTATTTCGGGATTTCTTTCGCAGAGTTTTTCTTACAATTCCTATTGTTTATTTTAGTATAGCCTGAATGACACTATCATTTTTTTCCATCCTATTCGAGGGACAGGCTGAAATGATCGCTCCGATGATCGCATCAATGATAGTGGAAAAATGACCGTTTCACTTATATCACCATTTTCCGCCTATGCTCCATAGGGATGGCAATCCCATCCATTATCCCTTCATTGGGCACGCCCCTTATCCCATCGCTGGCACGGTCCTTCAACCAATCAGAAGGCACGGGTACTCACCGCGACCGTAACACCTATTTGATTGGCTACAAATTGAATGACAGGGCTAAATTCAGAAACAGAGTGGATAAGCGATTAAAAAAAACTGCAGTCGATGTGAATGACCGAATGATGAGTCAGAAAGTGATAGCTCGATGAGCAATCACATTCAATGTCCCTTAAAAAACCTATCATAGGAGATATCAGTCAATATCGCTACATACTACCACGGAATTAGCCGCCGCAAAAAGGCGTGTGGCAGGGGGTGTTAAGACACGAGCCGATCAGATAATAGTGGGTTGGAAGCGAAGGGGTACAATTGATTTCTTCCTCAACAGAGTTAGGTGAAGTTAATTCTTAGATTAATACACAAAATCCTGGTTGCCAAGGGAAACGAGCGAGTCTCTGTTCTGTGCTGACATCGAGTGGAAAATCAAATGCACTACTAAACATCCTATTGATCTCGCTTGTATTCTATACCTTATTTCTGTTCCTAACACTCTGTAGAAAAGAGAAATCACTAGTACCCCTTGGCTACCAACCCGTTCATATGAAAATAGAAGCACTCCATCGAAATTACGACTAGGATTATTAATGACATTTGATTATAGCATCGTAATTTCATTATACGCTTTGTTTATAGTTTTCTTTTAGTTCGGTTTGGTCAATTGAAACGCAATTGCGCAATGTTTTTATTTATCACTTGATAGCACTTATTGTCAACTCACGAATCACCCGTTGCTATGCCTATTGCTAAGAGGAAAAAATGAATTCCCATATATATATCCGTTCAGCTAAATATCATTCTTAAATTATCGTTTCTTTCGGACCTGGAAATATCATACGGTTCTCTATGTCGCTCTGAAATAGATTATTATGTAGACGTAGATGTAGAACGGAGGGTGATGACGATAATTATGAATAATATTTTCTTAAACCCAGTGAGTTTCATGCCGTGAACGCATGATTTCGCATTAGTTCTTATAATGAGGAGATCGTCTAAAATCCAAAATCGATTCATAGATATAAGCGTTAATAATATTTCCCTTTTGATTCGAGAAAACGTGCAAGTATAAGTACCCAAAATTGTTTGAAATTTGTTTTCCTAGAGGTTGCTGTATCTAAAAGAGTATCAATGCTGAAATGAATTTGCATAAACTTTTCGTATACAACTCGTGATTGAAAACGAAACCGTTTAGAACGGATGGATCTCGTGATGCATGCTTCTTATTGTGTTCCTCTCTATTTGTGTGTTCAAAATGAAATAGAATTGGATTTAATTAACAAAATGTGTGCCCACCATTCAAACAGTGATTTCACTCGGTTGGTTGGTTCGTTTGTATATATGATAGAGATCCTTCCAGGCTAAGCAAGGGGTGTATGAGTTTTACGTATTAGGGCAGGGAAACCGCTCTCTTGGCTTCACCGAAATTGGTGAAGTGGTAGCGTAATTTGTTAGTATGCGTGACTTTTATTGGACCGTGTGGTGTGCATGTTGCATCCAATTGCATGCTGCATGCTGGTGATTGATCACCCCCTGCCAAACACCCTAGAGGTGGCCCGCAGGGTATTATGCAGATGTAGATTTAGATATCAATACTCAATTGTTCAGGCAATCTAAGCCTTTAATTATACAAAAAGGCTATGCACATGCACATGCAAGCAACCAGTGGCGCCGACTCCATGGGGCCCGAGGGGGCTCGAGCCCCCTCAAAGTTTCGTTTGGGGGGGCGAAGCCCCCTGAATAATTCAAGATAACAATTAAGTTATATTATGCTTTGTGAAATCACAAAAATATATTGGTATTTTTTATTTCCCATGTTTGAAGATAGTTACCTTTTAAAATACATTCAACAATATGTGAAAACAAATAATTATAAGGTAGAAAGCAGGTTAACTGAAAACAAGTGGTGTGAATTATGATAGTGTTACGGTGCTGATACACACTTTGAATTTAACCTCTTTCCGGGGCAAGACCCCCGATATGGGCCCCCCCAATATTTTTTATAAGTCGGCGCCCTTGCAAGCAACAATAGAGTAGTTTCCTTCATCAAAGAAAACGAAAGGCATTGATTGCTATTCGTTAACCACCATTAGGGTTTTCATAATATAAAAAAATTATTTGGTATTGGGTATCCAATTTTAGACGAATATAAATGGTCAATTTTATCCTCATTTGAAAAAGGCCAGATTGGCGCCCATGCGATGCCACTCCACGTGACGTCAAAGGTATCTAGATTCTATACGAGTCGTAAGGTGTTTTACATCATCTGTGATTACCAATGCATGCATGAGGCACAGAGCTCAGGGAAACGTCTCTTAAAAATCACCTATTTAAATTACCTATGGTCGGAGAGTTTGATAAGGTATAAACAATTCTTATTTAAGCCAAGCTCTACCTGCTAGCATCCTGCATCGTATCAGCGCTCATAGCATCACCCCAAGGTCAACTCACACAGCGACAGCGGGAACCAGAATGACGTCACACGGGGTTTTCCCAGCATTCAAACTTATCCGTCGCGTTTTCGCGCGGGTGAAAATTTTCACTTTTCATTTAATCGCGAAAAATAGATATCGTCATTTAAATATCTAAATGCGTGAAATACGTACTCCAGGAGTAATAATCTTTCAATTCAGGCAATAAAAAAATAAAAGGTAACCACCCTATTCCCACATCTATCCTCTACAGCAGAATCTAAAAAAAATCTACTGTTACTGAAGGATGCACGGTGATTAAATTGATGAAGGTTTTTATGGTTAGTGAATCAATCGATTGATAAAAATCAGTCTCCCATGGGGTGCAGTAACACATTCAGCTCCTTTAAAAACCTATTTGGCGATGCGATCAAAGGGAAAGATTTCTCTGAATTCCAAATACAAAGACGTCGTGAATAACCTCTGTTGTTCAGCTCGGTGTGTCGTCGCAGAAAATTCTTAGAGTGTTTTTTTTCTCTTCGTGAAGGCGGCAGTACGCCTGCGATTTCTAATTCGTGTTTGTTTATGGGAAAATTATAGGTTTGCGCATCTAAATACGCGCTAAAATCTGCAGGAGTGGCTCTTATGGGAATGGGGAATACTATTTATTTCGTTATTCACTATTATTTCCAAGTATTAAGCGTTGATATTTCGAAAATTTATTGAGCGAGAGATAAATGTTAACCCTAGATTAGACTACAATCACTGAGGAGCGTAGATTAGCATTAACCATGCCTAAAGTATAACTGTAGATCCCGTACGGAGTCATCGTGAATGATGGCTAATATCATTCACTCTCGCTGTGAACATGGCGAACTACTGCCGTTCGGCTGGCCGCATTTTCTTCAATTTTTGCTTAAAATGCAGTGACCTGTGTCACGTACTAACCGTAGGAAGGAATCGTGTCTATAAGGCATTGGGATGACTCAATTCAGAGTTGAGTGTGGAGAAAAAATATCGCATCGACTATGCGAAGCGACTCTGAATATCGTTCAGTTGCTGGGTAACCGTGTGACGAGAGTGTCGAATTTTATTCCCGAGTGTGCCTTTTCTGTCTAGTGAAGAAATTATTCCCGTGTTCTGACAACATGAAGGAAGTGTTTTACACTTATCTAAGATGTTAATCTTTCGTGGTGCAAAGTGAATAAGTGTATTGGTGAATGTGGATTAATAAAATAATCCGAATTTGGAAATCACTGGATGAGCGCATGGTGCGTATGGTGTCAAGTGTGTTCGATGGTGTACTTGTGGTGATTGTGTTGTATTGTGTAGCTTGTTGTGTTCACAACTAAGTTACGATTTTCGGATCTTACGATTTGGCTTCTTTCTGGTGGAAAGCGTCTAACGGCTCCAATTGCAAGGAAAAATCAAGTAAGGATAATTTTCATGTTTTGAAACTAATTATATTATATTTATTTATTCTTTTGCTTGTGGGAATAAAATTTAATTGGGTATATTAGTCACACTGAGTGTAGGTATTTAGAATTATTTATCGCCAAGGTGTAGCATATTTATACTATAAAACCCACTGCCCACCTCTGATTGACTGATTCATAATCATGTTTGGTGTGAACGAACCGGAATACGAAAAAAAATCATGGTTCCACCCCTTCTGAAATTTGTAGAATCACTATATTCTCTATCTAATTTTAATCAAGTGAAAGTTAGGTATCACCTATACAAATCCTTAGACCAATAGAAATCATCTTCCCACATCGCCTCCGTGGCGAAATCGGCTGGCGCGTTCGGCTGTTAACCCAAAGGTTGGTGGCTCGAGCTAAGCCGGGGGCGCTATTTCTTAACGATATCATTAAGAGTGGCCGGAAAAGGCGAGAGGCCTTTTTCGGGGGGAGAGTATTTGGGGGACCCAAACCACCCAACAGCGAGAGAAAGCGATTGCAGATGAACGAACGATTTAAAAAAATGACGTATTTTTCCTGAAAAGGAGACTTTACGTAAGTAATGTCAAGAAAGAAAATGAAACCATTTTTATTTGTTAGTAGACACTTAGGTACGAATGATGTCGAAGGGATTTGTCCGTATACGCCCGGGTTTGAAGGAAAAAGGCATTTGAAAGTTGAAAAGTACGGTCATATTGGATTTTGGCAGCAACCCCGAGTTAAGTTATAAGGCTACACAAGATGTGTACTAACGCTTTTTCTAAGTAATTCCTAACGCTGCCTTTATAGTCTCGTCTTATCTATCGTGGAAAAACCGACATTCTGAATCAATGTGTCCTACACAGTCTATTTCTCATATTTTATTTTCATAATCTTATCTACCGTAGTATGTTGGCGTTCGTAATATCCAACTAACTCCCTCTATAAAAACTCTCAGTTCTTCTTTACAAGGATGCAAAAATTGTTGGACCAATAATTATAAATTGTTTTAGATAAAATTTGGGGGGTTATGAACCCTGTTACCCCCCTTACATCCGTGGTTAGTCGTATCTGTTTTCGCAGGATTTGATCGTCAGTGAGGGTAAGCCGAAGTACAGCCAAGGGGTTGGGGGAGTTGGCAACCCTGTGTAGATTGCAATTTCACTTAAATTCAAATAAAAATTCCATTTTTTTACTCACGTGTTTACAGTTATTTCCCGAGAATTTCTGCTCCGATGCCATATTCGTACCAAATGCCGACACCATCTTTGCTTATTTCTCATATATTTGGCAGCAGCCCAGACGAATACCAGGATCAATGCCCAGGAAAACGATTGGTACAGTGTCACTGCAAAATCACACCAAAGAATAAATACAGCATTAGATAGGATTTTTTAAGTAGATGCATGAAACATATATTGCAAGAATCCGGTAGTTTGAATAAATATTATATCATTATCGTTATTTACATCACTTATAGGGAATACATTGATAAGATGATTAAACTAATAAATGGTGCATGTAGGTAAATGTCAATGAGTCACCACATTTTTTACGTTGATTTTCATTCAATTTATGGGAGGTTATCCCATAAATAAAATTCACCGTGTAAAATACTTAAGCGAATGCATCTATAGAAAATAGAATCTGTTATTATTTGGTTCATTCATTCGTACATATTCCGTTCATTTCGACCGAATTCGTTCATGCGTTCACCCATTAACTCGTGCGTGTTAATGTACTTTTTAAAAATGCCTTATGAAAGACATTCCGGTAGAAGGGAAACCGATTTACCCGCTGATAAAAGGCAGGGCGGCCAGATTTATAATGAGTTCTCAAGATAAGAAGTGCAGCAAATTGAATCATAAGATACCAACAGTTGACCATATTAATGTGTTTTGATGGAAATCTGCCAAAAAACGACGAATCAAGCAATGAAATGCATATTATACGATGGCAATTATAATAATAATAGTCATTAACAATAATATTTTACTCACGGACCCAAATACTTCCAATTTTGTCGTTAATGTCGTCCCAGCAAGCCGCTGTTTGCACCAGGTTTTCTTCCAACTCTGACCTCTCGTGTACACGCTATTTCACTGTTTTTAAATTTCTCCAGCAAACTCTGCGTGCACGAAAAATAATCACGTAACGGCACGCGTGTATCCATTGGGTCGTCATAAAGACGTCAATGGAGTTAGAAACAGTTGTCCGTTGATGTAGACAATGTTACGCTATAGTAACAGTGTGCAAGCAATTTGAAGTGACACAAAACATAACGAGTCATATGGTGTGATGACGGTTAAGAAGACCGTTGAGTTGTGGGTGGAGGAGGAAAGTCAGGGAGGTGGGGAGGATACGAAAATGGAAGTTGAATAGAGCATTTAAAAACCGTCGGAGAGTCAAAAGGGCCCAGACACTGAGACAGACGAACTTGTTCCGCGCACAAGGAAAGCAGACGTGACGTCAGGGAAACAAAAGCCAATCGGTGTTCGAAATCGTTAATTAAAAAATAGCGTTATAGTTTTAAACATTATTTTACACGAATTTATTTAAAAATATTACATTTAAAAATTAATTTAAAATGTATATTACTTATTTGCTGAACACTGATACTCTATTTATATTTTTTTACGAAATAAATGAGACTCAAATTTTCGTGACGTCATAAACGTCCTTCACTCAGGTGACGAATCGCAACCGCGGAGCTCCTATCCTTCTCAGTGTCCTGCTAACCGCCGGGGAGTTAAGACGTAAGTAAGCAAGCGATACATAAGTTTTCGTTTTTATCGTGTCATACATTTGTCATTGCTATATCATTTTAGTGTTTAAGATATGATTGAATCTGATTTTATCAGTGCTTATAATAATTCGCGAATTTCTCTGCTTGATTGAGATTTATCCCGCCTATAAATATTTTTATTACCCAATGCAAAGAACCTCAAAGGTTTGAAGGTAGCGTAATTGTGATACATTCGCCAGTGATTTCTGTGTTTTCATTATTCCTGCCAAACGATAGGACGTTATTGGGGATATATTTTCTCTTAGATTTCAAATACCTCCCTTGTATTCACCGCTTATTCGATTTCAAGACTTCGAGAGTTATTGTGAGTCTAAATTGTTCATAAATTGAGTTCGATGTCTAGTGATCCAGTTTCAGTAATGTCGTCAGAATGTCTCAAATATCAGATGTTCGTAAATTGTCCGTTGCAGCGATCATATTGCGATCTTATTTTCACTAAGGCGGATTCTGATTGATTAGGCCCGATTACGATTATATGTGAATTGCTTACGTAAGTGCTTTTCCCCAAGGCTATACGTACTTACTACTCTGGAGGTTTCTTTAAGAGGTTTTGAGAATAGCTTACGCGAAGGAATTCGTCCCCCATCGTGTGGTTTAAGCGATTATTATTAACGAGCATTCTCGTCTTCGAAGCTATTGCCGCTAGAATATTCCGAGGTTTATGGGGCTTGTCACCGAGGTGATGGAATACTTGCAAGGCTGCCCCATTTGACCACCGACTGATACACCCAGTTGTTTTCAGTCACGAGAGTTATGCGGATACCTTACTGGACTAACTTCTTAGTATAATTCGCGTTTATATTTGACGTAGACGTCTCTCTCCTTTCTGTCGTCGGCAAGCAGTTGTGATCGCTTAAATTTGTCGCAGTTATTCCGATATTTCGTCAGAATTCAACCGAAAATGACTTCTCAAGTTTTCTTCGCTAACTTTCTCGTCTTTACCGTTGAATCACACGACTGTTGCAAATTATAAGAATTGAATTGAATAGTTAAGTGGATTAACTATCATTTTTCACTAATTTTTAATTTCCGACATAAACTTGTCCGTGTTCACAATAGCCGGTCGTTGCTTCGATAATATTTAATCATTCAGATTTTGTACTTTTGGTTTCTGCTTGATGATAGCATTATGTTAATG
This sequence comes from Ischnura elegans, assembly GCF_921293095.1. NCBI lineage: Eukaryota > Metazoa > Arthropoda > Insecta > Odonata > Coenagrionidae > Ischnura > Ischnura elegans. The sequence continues at coordinate 803,885 of NC_060259.1, read as the reverse complement.
TGTGTCCATTTCTTATTATTTCCAGTAAATTGTTTCCGTGTGAAAATAGTGCGGTGTCAGTTATGCGAGTGAAATTTCTGGGAATTATATTGCGCCGGAGAGAGATCCTGAGGAAAGAAATGGTAAGTGGATTTCATTAATTAATATTGTACATTTTTTCATTATGTTATATGCCAAAAAGTTGCCATTAATATGGTAACCTTTACTTCAAATGGAAGCAATTAGTTTTTACATGCACGGGATTCTATGCTTTCGTCTACGAACTGAAGGTTTTATTTTTCTTTGTCTTGTTCCTCCGTTAGTAGAATTATTAGAAATAATTGCAGGGAAAATACAAAATTAGATCGATAGAGCTTTTTATGCTTATTTTAGTTTTTTTGGTGTGGATCTCAAAGATAGAGGAGACGGATTATTTTAATTTCCCATTGCAGAGTTTACTTGATTCAAAATTAATCATTTTACCACTTAGTGGATTCTAAAATTTTACCTACACTTGAGTATTCGTCATGGATATTACTGTCTTGTGAATAGGCTTAATAAGGGTTTTTTCCGGCTGTATTTGCATTTGGTGAAGGATTAGCCTTATTCATTTCGCTGCTGTTATTATCTGTGGATAGTATTATGTTTCCTTGGCAACATCAACACGTTTATGCCTCAATGCTACTTATTGATTCGCTTGCTGTTATTCGATCATATTTAACGTGATGAAGTGATGTGAATAGTCTTGTCTAGTTGGCATTTACTGAAAACATACTCAGTAGTCTTTAATGAACTCCATTCTTTGCAACGGATATACATTTTGATAAGATCTTGCGTCGATCTCTACTGTATGTTTGAAAGCATGGCATAGGCTCCTAACTTAATCGTTCACTTCTTCCTAATGCATTTAGATATTAAATAAGTTAAGGATTATTAGCCATGAGGAAATCCTTGCTATAGATATTCAAGTTTAACGACTGAACAACCTATCCAGCTGTTTTCATTTACACTACGAGAAACCTACCGTTACTTTATATTTTTACGAAGTCATTCTTTCGAACGAGCAATTCTTTCGTCGCACATTGCCAGATTTGGAGTTAATGTCTCCACAATAAAATAGGCAACATTTTGTTCAGCAACATATATATGGTTGAGAGTACGAGGGGATGAAGATAACTTGGCTGCTTACTACTTTACGAAATAGAGATACGTTGACCTTCAGATATACTGACTTTGAATTTTCGTGTTTCGAAAAGCTTCGCCGGTTCGAAAGACTGGTTTGGGTTCTTCTTCTTTTGGAGGTCGACCTTGTTGCTGCAGACAAGACTTCAAACTTAACTGCATTTTCAGCCATTTCTTTCTCTTTCTGATGTCATTGTTGGACGTGAATCTCATTTACATCGCAAACACTTTAACGCATGGAATCCTCGATCGTCATTTTTTATTTTTCTACGAATCATTTCTTCCTTAGTACTCTGCATTAATATTTGTTTTCGTATTAATTGACCGATGAATTTTCCTCTCTCTTGGACTGTTATTATTTGTGTCGATTCTCAATTGTTCAAGCAATCTAAGCCTAGCTAAGAAAACACAATTTCTCCCAAAGGTGGTTGAAAATACGATCAAATTATTCTAATTTGTTTACTTACATCTCTTTGATAGAGACACGTTGATCTTCAGGTCTTTCACGAAGCTTTGCTGTTGGTATTTGTTTGTTATTTTAAAGGTCGACCTTATTTATAGGCCATGACAGCCAGCATAACTTCATTTTCAAACATGTCTCCTATTTCATTTTATATGTCGAAGAGCACTTAATTCATACCGCCAAGACTATTACGAATGAAGTTTACAATCGCCATTGGCCTTTTTCTATTAGTTTTTTCTTCTGTAATATTCTTTGTCGTGATATATTGCCTGTGTGAGTGACAGATGAATTGTGCTTTCAGTTGGGGTATGTGTTTATTCTCCCGCATTTATCGTACATAAATACTCTTTATTAATTTGTTTAGATATTCATTATTTATCTTTTGGCCCATGGATACCTTTGTTTTGTTTAGTATCGTTATGAAAACGGTTCCGGCTTATTTAGCGTCGTCCACTTTTTTAGGCTGTGATTGCGTAAAACCAAATACGTTCTCATTTTGATGTTTTTCCATCGATTACTTCAATAATAGGACGTCATATGGTATTTTCAGAATCAGTTTTCTGTAGGTCCACCTTGTTCTTGTACTTCCCCTCCAAAATTACATTCCTGCAAGTTTAAATTTGGTCACTTATGTTATCCATTTCTATCTTATTGTCCGCAATCATATCCATGCATCAGCATCCACACTACATGAAAAACTATTCACGAATTTCTTCATAGAAACAGGACAAATCATAGTGATGTGTTTTTTTTGCGAGGAGATAAGTATTATAAGTGCATACATTTTATGTACACATATGTGCATTAGAAGACTATAATTATTATGATGGAGGGTACGTTATTTGGAAATCTGATTAATATTATGCCGTGAGCGTTTTCTGTTTTTTTTTTATAATCCCTATTTTTAGATTGAAATGATTTTTTATTCTCGACTTTTTTCATACGAGGGATTTTTGTGTCTACAATGCGGTCATGAAATAATAATGTTAATTTGCTTGTAACTTTATTACATCTACCTTTGTGATGTACATTTTGTGCCATTTTAAGTTCGATAGACTCAGTTGCGAACCAACATTTTGCGAATAAAAATGAGTAACGCTCTACACATATCTATATTTTGTGCCTTTTCGTGTGAATTTTGTGTCCTTTTAAGTTCAAAACACTTAGTTACCAGTCAACATCTTGCGTATAAGAAATGAGTGACGTGTTACATAGTATATCTATCGGAGAATTGCATTTATTATATTGTTGTGATCCGATGAATTATCTTCCATTGCGGTCATTTATCTGTATTTTTTTGAGGTTATAGTGATACCCATCCAATGAAGTGGTACGTTTGGGTTTCTTAATTAGCTCTTGAATAGTGTTTGTTCGAATTTTGCTAATTTCTTTGCATTGGAATACTATCCAGCAACCCGCCGAATGCATACAATTAAAAAGTGCGTCATGTATAACAGAATTGCGTTCACTCCAAAGACATTTACTTACGTGATATATCTCGTGCAGCTAATGCCATACTAATTTGGTCACCTGGCTTTAGTCTCGTTTACTTGTGGCCTTTTGGAGGCCCACCAAAGTACCGCAAACCCTGACATTTACTGAGAGACATTTTTTTTAGATGAAACGATTTCTTGGCTGACAATATATGCTTCTTTTGACCTCAGAGGAATAGTTAGATATTTTGTTGGGGGAAACTTCACAAAACTAAGTCCTGTCCACAGTCGGATTCAAAAGTATTGCAAAGAATTGAGCGGCGTCACTTTCGCCGCAGTTTGGAAATTGAGTTTCATTATTTTCTATAGTACCAGTAGCAGTGGCGGCTCGTGAGTCTAATGCTTGTGTAACGGTTTTTAGACACTTCTTCATTAAGCTTTTCAATTCTTAATCTGTACGCACTATGTAATTGGACGCTTCTGTCAACTTTGTATGTCACGGTGTACTTGATGCACGCATTGATGTGTTTTTCGCTAAATTTGTTTTTTGACTTTATCATTTTAATGTTTTAAATCCGAGACACCATCCATGCACTGTCAGTAACTTCCATTTCCACAAGGCATAAGCTTAAACGCGTCATTGCACCAGCAGCCCCGAACACTACCACTATATCATATAACTGCATGTTAATATGGATTGGGACGTTCTGGCCAGCGCCCCACGGCTACAAATTAATACTTCTCGCGCTATTCTTCCTTTATTTCTACATTTTCGATGTATGCGATTGATAAAATACTTTGGTTAATAATATGTATAATTATAGTTGAATGGGTATTTCATTTTTTTTCCTTTTTCAAATCTTTGGGAGGGGCGGCGTCATTATGGGCAAGCCTCCACTTACCAATAGGAGAGAATTTGATCAACGTTCCCATCTCCCGCAATATCTTCATCATTATTACACCTTAAAAGAGAATTTTGCACCCGGGATGTGAGCAATCTTTAATGCTACATAAATTGTGCAGCTCATGCTTCATAATACATCCGCCTCCGTAACTTCATATCACTTTATCTCGTAAATTGGCCAATCCTTGGCAGTACTTTTTATTACAATTAACTGCGTAGCTTTTGAAATGAGAGATAACGAACAAAACACACGAATAAAATATTCGTCGCAACATCACGGCAAGTATTGGCACAGCGAGTTCCAATTCAATTTGATTTCATGACACTAGAAGACTGGTTCGTTCTCTTGCATGATTTCGGAAAGCCCGTGCTGAAACAATATTGAAATCAGTGAGTGAGTTGGCTTAGTGGCAAAGCAGATTATTTTCCACGGCAGCAATTTGAAGTCACGGATTCTGATCTCAGCGAAAAAAAAATTTTTTCCGAAGCGTATGATGGCAGTACCATATTTTTTCTTATCCACTCTAACGCAAATTAATCACTGCTCTCGCTATCAAATTTTGAACGGCGTAAATTCATTTTGTTTTCCACGGATAACGTCATTCGAAACAAAATCTCATTTCAAGATGAATTCGTAAAAATTTTCCTGATAGTTATTCTTCTCCATCAAGTCCTTTTTCGTACTATACGAATGTTCTATCGTTTTCCATAATATGTAGACAGCAATGACTCCTACTTAACTGATGTAGCCGGGTCGGTGAATACGTGGGAGGTCGGCACATGAAGCAACTTATATCCTTAGCCTTCGCGGCACCAAGAGCCGACAAGGACGGACGCGACAGAGCTACCGAAGCAGGGGTCAAACTCCAGGAGCATCAGCCCAATCAGAATTAAGATTATCGGATGGAATGCACTGAGGTACTCACGTCCACACTCACGTCGGAGTGTTTTCTTTCGGGCTCCGTGGCGAGGTTTTTTCTATCTTTATAGATTCGTATTACGTCTTGCTGTTCACGTCTCACTAATAATTAGTTCCTTAGGCGATTGGGTCTATATTTTGAGTAGTAGTTGCGGAAGAGTTCTGGGAGTGATCGAGTCCGAGGTAATCACACATTATTCGTTTTTTAAAAGAGGCATTCTTAAAAATTACCGTAAAAAATTCACATTACTCAAAACAATGGAAGTGTGGAAACTGTATATAAACGATGAAAGTTAAGAAAATAATGACTTCATCTATAACAGTTTGTGGATTGGGTCAAGTAACATGCAAGAAAGGTTTTAAGGATCAGATCTTGGCGACGAAGGTTGAGGTATTGCACGCACCATGTGGACAATTTTCTAAACTCAAAAACTTAGCAGAACCTCGTATTAATCTACATCTGCTATGTAAGTCTCGTGTAAGTCACCACCTAAGGCACCAAGTTGTGTGTTTCACTGCAGGCATGCCGCACCCATCCTATCCACCAATCAGACACACGCTCGCTCGCCAGACACAGGACAAGCACTAAAGAACACAGCGGTCTGAAAGGAAACTTAAGGAGAGTGCAAAGGATACGACCATTATACCATGCTAATAAATCTACTAGTCAGCAATAGGAAAATTAAATGTTAGCGTAGTAAAAGATTTATGCATGAGCTATAATACGCCAAGAGAAGCATGCAAATATAGCTAGCAATAGATAGGCATAAGCTACTAGTTGGTTATACTAGCTATAGTTAGTATTGAAAAATACAGTAAGTCATTAACTGTAAATGCATAGGCTATATTTTACTTAGTCCGTGTAAAGTTATTCTAGAGCTAAACCATAAAGTGTTGTGTGGTGTGGGGGATGTCGCATGACTACTGAATTCTCAAGCGATTATTTATTCGTTGAAATGTTAAACTCCTTCCTTACATAACCACGCGGGCGGTTGACTGTAGAGTGATTTTTTACCACCTTTTTCTGCATCTTCAGGCCTTATTACGGTCTCACTAACGGTTCATATGCGATGTTTCACATCCTCTGCTTCCTCCACCATTTGAAGGACATTTTCTTCGAAGTTGCGTGTAGTGCACATTACAAAGAAGGGAGGTTTCCTATTATTTTTAATTGCCTGAATCGAAAGATTATTATTCCTGGAGTAAATACTTAACGCTTTTAGATTTTTAAATGACGACATCAAACAGCGCGCGAAAACGCGCCGGCTAAGTATGAATGCTGGGAAAAGCCCGCGTGACGTAATTCTGGTTCCGGCTGCCACCTTGTGAGACCACCTTGGTGCGAGGCTATGAACGCCGCTACGATGCAGGCTGCTAGCAGGTAGCAGAGTACACAGCTAGCAGGTAGCGCTTGACTTAAATAAGGATTATTAATACCTTATCAATATTTGGTATTTCTAAAACCAAATAACTTGTATATTATGAATAAAGTAAGTGTGGGTAACGAATCGCAATCAATGCCTTTCATTTTTCTTTGATGAGGGAAACTACGCTATTGCCAAACCAAGCAATGCTGAACTCATCCTAGCCTTAATCAGAGAAGCTCTCGCTTACTAGACACATAGTACAAGACGCTTATAAAATATACATTAATTTTAATGTGGTTATCATTTAATTCTTTTTGCTTTGTGTATTACGGAGCCTCAGTACACTACGTTAGTAACACTTTCACATTAAAATTAAGAGAATATTTCGTATACCCTGGCAATGCCATCTACCAAAAAGACTATTTTCGTCTTTTTGGGTTTTATTTTAATTAAGAGTAACAATACAGACATTTCCTGGCATGAAGAGTTTGGAAATATATTTTTTTCGTGTAGCATACATAACTTCAATATTCATGTACCCTTCTAAACCTTGGAAATTGAAATCTCCCTTTCGGCCATTAAAAAAATCAAGGAATGGGTAAAATTTAATTTTAAAATGCTACATGTAATGCGAAGATGTCGTCCTCTCTACAAAAAAAATACGGTGTACCATGGGGGAAAAATATCCCAACAGAGTTTGTGCCGCCAGCATAGCTTCACAGGAGAATGGATTCCCTTTCTAACGGTACGGAATATTTGGAATGAGACGAGGGAAATTCAAATACGGTCATTTTTCAGCCACCAAGGTCGTAACGCGAATTTACTAGCCTCGAACCGAAGCTAATATGTATTTCGTATTCCTCTCTAGAATGTTGGCGCATTCGATATCCTTAGGGATTGTGCCTTCCTTTTACCCGCTATCTCCCACTAACCCTCCTTTCCGTTCCTTCTTCGCACCTACTCCGGCACTCGTAATAAAACTCACTGAAAGCCTATCAATGTTATCATCCGGAAAATCGTCGCTTCGTGGTTCATCAGCAACCGGAACCTACGAAAGGACCTGAAGATCACGCCATTGCTGCACTGTCTGAAGAGCTCTCTTCATAAATTTCCTAAGTCGCTGCCACTAACAAATAACGTACTGATCGCTCATCTTTGGGATTACAACTTTCCTGACAAAACTAAACATAAACTCCCAAAAACCGCTATCCTTCCATGCCATATCCCTTCCTCCTCATAAATTAATTAAAGGAACTGCCATGACTCACATCTGCTATGAAACAAGAAAAATTGAAACAAGTAGTAGACAGCCTTTGGCTGGGATACCACAAAGAAAGTGAAATAAGTTGCGAGCCTGCGTCCACTTCCTCATTGTCTCTTCTCTGAAAATTTGTCGGATAAATATTCGCTAGACGTAATCTGCAAGGCAGCAATGGCGATGAGCGATTTTGATCAGCAGGAATTAATCTAAATAAACTAGTCAACAAAAAACTTTTTTTCTATCCTAGAGATGTTGTTGGGTGATCCTTGAGGTGCTTTTTGTCCTGATTCCAAATCTAGGCTCAGATATTTTATATCACGTCTACTTTCTTTAGTATAACCGAACTAAGTAAGGGTTCGAGGATATTTAAGCAAATAAATCGTGATTTTAAAAATGTGAAAAATAGTTACTTTCATATGATTATCTCGTATATTGAGCATCTGGTAAGTCCCTGTTCAGTGTCAAACAGTAATCTGCTAACGTGGTGCTCAAATTTCCTTGGTTCTATTTTTCCAAATGTAAAATATTTCTGTCGAAACGCTCACTGTGTTCATCTCTAACAGACTGAGGTTTGGTGGAAAATGGCAGGGTTTGAGTCGAGAAGATAGATTTTTAAATTCATATTACAGCCCATATTTTGTTACGATTTAATTATATTAATATAGCCACCAGATCACGATAATGTTCAGCCATGATATTTCCTAAAAAATGTTGAGATACATTTCTAAATGCGTTCCACGCGCTTTTCTCCGTTGATCTCACTTGCTGTTGAAATTCTGAATCCTTTAATCCCTAATCTGTGGCCCAATACATATTCTTTATTTGATCTTTGCCACACTTAATTGAAGGGCTTTTTATTTTAAATAAGTAAAACCAGTACCATTTTTGTCCATGGCTTCAAGAAAATTAAAAAAGTTCTTATTTAATAAGTAGAGGTGGAAAAAGGACTTTTTTTGATCGACCAAAGGCTGACATGGGATATTTTTGGATCCAGGGACGAGTTCTTTACGTTCCGGACAAACTTTTTCAAGTGATAATTTTTTCTGTCTCTGATATCCCATTCACAGATGAAGCAACAACATTTCGTATAGCCAAGCTGTAATCCTAGTAGCATTGCAATTACTTTAAGTGGCCACAAATTTTCCATTTATATTTTCGGTAGTGATTTTCTTCTAAAAGAAACTGCATATTCTCGTAAGATTCTTTCATTTCAGTTTCATGAGTTAACAGTATTGATGGGAGCTCGTTGTCATTATGTAAGTGATTAGCCTTAAAAATAACCTTTGGGGAATAAATGAACAAACGCTAATAACCTGTATTTAATTCAAAATTAGGAGTATCCATAACGGAGAGAACATCATTGCAAAAAGCAAATCGTTTTTTGGAGAATAAAACCAAATCAAATTCGTCATGGAGAGGGCGGGACATCAAAAGTTTCGAATTTGGATCCAACAATTTTCAACCCTTTAATCGTGATCCTAAGATTTTAACCTGCTTTCTTGATAAAATTTAAATCGTGCAGTAGATCATTAAAATCCTCTTGCGTTATAAAAAGAGGTCCAGCAGATATACTCGGTCCAACTTTTTGGGTCCTTCGAATCTTCGAACATTTCATTATCACGTTCTTGATTACTTTCTGAATATTTGCTAAGATTAACATACTCCATTGGTTTCGGCACTTGTAAATTTTCGGAGTGAGGGAACGGTAATGTCGCTGTTTCGAAGTTGTCTGGATATTTTACAGTGTGTTTTGACTTCATTGTAATTCCTTTCATTTTTTCAACAAAAATAACAGTCTGAAAAATGATCTGCCAAATCATGGGGACGGAAAATTCCGAATGACGCTTTCCCTTAGTCCAACCAGTAAGAAGCTCTACATTGGTGCCACACAACACATGGGGATACCATCCTTTATCTTGGCCACCCAACAGGCAGCCAAAAAAAGCTTATAACCCTGTCTGAAAAAGGGAGTAATTTTCCACCTTTGAGCCGTTTAAAGTAATTTCACCACATGCATAATAAAAGTCATCAGGATGGCTCACGCACTATCTAGGGCTGATTAAAGATAACAAGGAGACTTTGCCTTACGGATGTCAAGAAAGAAGATGAAACCTTTTTTATTTGAAAGTAGACACTTAGATAGGAAAACTGTTGAAGGGTTTTGTCTATGTACGCCCGGGTTTGAGAGGAAAAAGCATTTTAAGAATTAAAAATATGGTCACGGTGAATTGAATTTTAAAAATTTTGCTCAGTGATAAACGTTGCTTTGGACGAGTGGTAGCGTGCCGCGCTTCTGTTATGAAAGACCAGGGTTCGAGACTGGGAGAGTGTAAATTTTTTTCCAGTCTGCCACCTCCTCCATTTTTTTTGTAATCTGTTTCAACTTATTCAGATTTGTTCGTTTAGGACGTTTTACATTTTTTTTACTTGACTGCTTTTTCAGAATAAGCCCTAAACTGACATTTATGTCGTTAGCTAAACCTTGCTTCGAATTATTCTTTCCGTGCCGAGATCAGAGGTGATAAAACTGTGGAGCGAAGCAAAATATTGTAAACATTCTGTCTCCGGAGAGTTCCCCAGGTGCCTCCTGCGAGCGAAAACAAGAAAAGCAAAGAATTGAGAAGCACCATGCTTATTCTATAAAACTGCTACATGAGCATTCTTACGTTTCTTTAAATCTTCAGGGAAACATATTTCCCTGAATATTAAGCCCCTTCTCAGCGATTACATTGCTATAAGCTGTAATTTCCTGCGAGGAACAAAATATGGTAGTTTCCTTCATCTAAGAAAACGAAAGGCATTGATTGCGATTAGTTACCCACCATTAGTGTATTCATCACATACAAATTATTTGGTTTTAGAAATGCCGGTTTAGGCGAATGGCGAGGGTCAATTTTATCCTCATTTGAAAAGGCCAGATTGGCGCCCATGCGATGCCACTCCACGTGACGTCACAGGGACCTAGTTTCTACACGACTAGATAGGAGTTTTACATGGCCTGAGTTACCATTGCATGCATGAGGTACAGAGCTGAGGGAAACATGTCTTCATAATCACCTATTAAAACTGGCTAAGGTCGGTAAGTTTTCTTCGCTTGATAAGGTATTAATAATCCTTATTTAAGCCAAGCGCAACCAGCTAGCATGGTACTCTGCTAACTGCTAGCACCCTGCGTCGTAGCAGCGCTCAGAGCTTCGCCCCAAGGTCACCTTACTTACGGGGAACCAGAACAACGTCACACGGAGTTTTTCTGACATTCATACTTACCCGTCGCATTTTCGCGCGCTTGAAATTTTTTACTTTTCACTTATTCGCGAAAAATTAATGTCGTCATTTAAAAATCTAAAAGCGTTAAGTATTTACTCCAGGAGTAATAATATTTCGATTTAGGCAATTAAAAAAAATAGGAAATCATCGTATTCCCTAACTATCTTCAGAGAAAGCAAACGTTATCTCGCTTCTATAGCTGGTGACATGCTTATGTGAAGTGACAGCTTAAGCAGCATTGCTTGGAACAAAACGATAAGATAGTACAATTATAAACATATTTTTACAGTATAAGAAGGTATGACATCGTAGGACAACACCTTTTTGCAGGAAAGTTTTATTTTCACTTTCTCATGCTATGACGATACATAAATGAATTAAATTACTACTTTCGTAAAAGCAAAAACATACACTAAGCTGTCCTAAATAAAGTAAATGTGACGGAAAGAATCTAAGCACATATTATGAATCAGCGCCAAAAATACGCCTGAGATCCCTTTACAACGTCTCTAGAACAAAACCTATGTTGACAAGTGATACTTAAACAATTATCACATTAAAAGGTTTTAGTGCGTCAATTGCCATTGAAAATTTTGTCAATGATATGGACATGATTGCTAGAAATTTAATTGACGACACACAATTTTCGAGTTAAATTCCATAAATCATAAAACAAAATTAACATTAAATTTTTTCCTAGACAGTGACAAAAAAATTATTTTATGCATTTTTATACCTTACTTTTTTCAATTTCTTTGAAAACCAATTTTGTAAAATTAAAAGAACGCGCGACATTTTGCTGTCAAATTACTTTTGACAGTATTTTAGGGTCAAATAAAATATCTAAATTACTGTGAAATGAAGAAAGAAAAATATACTCCAATGAATTCACACTTCTCTTGGGACAATATCTCTCCTTTTATTAAATTCGAAATCTCAGCAGCACTTCCATGTATTATAATATGTCAGCATCAACATCTCCGGTTATACACCTACGTCCTAATCGGTCACTTCTCATGTGAAGGGCTTCTCCGATTGTTTAATGCCTCATTACCCTCCATGTTGCGTTTCTCCGAGTAGTATACGGTACTTCAATTTTTATTCATGCTTTGCTATGTGTCCGCTACTGATAAGCCTGCCTCCAACAAGGTGACTACTTTTCGCTCTTTCGCCTGCAACAAAGGCATCTTAAATCAAGATAGGAACATATCCTTCTCGATCGAAAGTTAAACGCGTCCTGGCAATGCGCATGGCAGTCCTTCCGCTGAAGGTAAAACTTCTTCAAAACCAACTGCATTCAAATACGTGTTCCATCGAATATTCTCGTTTACTGTCTTGTTTACCTTAAGAGAACGATTGCTGTGACCCGTGGTGATTTTTGTAGTTTCGTTGAGATAGGTAGGCGAAGGAATATTCAGGGGAGCGTTCCCAATGTGCGCACCTGATGCCGTCGAATGCGTCTCTATTCTACGGAGTTCATCGCGAGTCATGCTCTGGGTTGCGGGAGACTCAGTAGTCAATCGCGTGTTATGACAACGAATAAAGGAAATGGTTTGCCTTGTTTGAATTTCCCCCACTGACCAAAGAACAGTAACCTACTGGAAAGGAATTCCACCAACCCGCGGAGCGATAGCGGCGGCACAGATTTTGTCAGGATACTTTTTTCCCCCCTTAGTACGAATGAAATATTTTGCCCGTGACGAGATGAATAAGAAGACTAAAATATTATTTTATGCTTTTATGCCGGGTTTAATAATGTGGGTGACTTTTCTCGGGAATCCCACCGGGTTCTGTTGAGAAAAGTTTACCCACATGAAGACGACTGTTACGCCGTTCTCATCGTTTTTCGCGTGTTCGTCTTCACTTGTTCGACTCTAGAAACTAAACGTTTGCGTCTAAACAATGTTTAATCATTCATTTTTGTAGTCGAATAAACAATGAGTATAACAATGTATGACAAGACCCTGTGGAGGTTCGCCAGAATTGAAAAAAAAGGCTTTGAGTTCAGCCTCTTACCTTTTTGGCGCTGATAGTAGTTCATTGGCAATGGCAATGCGAAATGCTAGCGCAGTAAGGGATACAAGCATGAATTATGACAGTTGGATAAAATAACGTGAGAAATGGTCTCTCGTCATCTTCCGGCGTGACTGGCGAATTATCCAACTTATTTTCCTCTGCTAAAAAACTTTTTATTCATAATAATTATTTCTTTGAGCTGAAGAAATGGTACTTGCTGAGTTGAATGGATAGGATACGAGTATTACGTATAGGATAGGAGTTTCACGTCATCTGAGGTTACCAATGCATGCATGAGGTACAGAGCTCAGGGAAACATGTCTTAATAATCACCAATTAAAACTGGCGAAGGTCGGAAAGTTTCCTTCGTTTGATAAGGTATTAATAATCCTTATTTAAGCCAAGCGCTACCAGCTAGCAGGGTACTCTGCTACCTACTAGCATCCTGGGTCGTTTCAGCGCTCAAACCGTCGCCCCAAGGTCACCTCAATTGTGCAATCGGGAATCAGAATGACGTCACACGGAGTTTTGCCAGCATTCACGCTTAACCGTCGCGTTTTCGCGCGCTTGAACATTTTCACTTTTCATTTAATCGCGAAAAATAGATGTCGTCATTTTAAAATCTAAAAGTGTGAAATGTGTACTCCAGGAGTAATAATATTTCGATTTATGCAATAAAAAAATAATAGGAAACCACCCTATTGTTCAAGCAATCTAAGCCTAGCGCGCGGCCTCCGAGTCTCCAGCGGCTCCCAGCCTAGTTCGCTTAACAGCTGAGTAACGCTGTCTGTACGCCCGTAGCAATTTTTTTGGCGAACCGCGTAGCCTTCCTTTATAGTTTATGCAGTTCGCGGATTAAGTATATCTGCACCGGATAACATTTGATATCGCTGCATATTCTAGGTGTGGTCGGACGAGTGCGCAATAGCACCTTTCTTTTATTTTCTCATCCGAAAATCTCCGCACAATACGCTTGACGAATGCTAATCACTTCAGGGTTATGCCGCAAATATGCCTTCTATGTGTTCCCCACGAGAAGATCGAGATTATCTTAACTCCTACGTACTTACCTTCGACTGTTGCCCTTCTGTGCACAACATCCACTCCATAAACATGGTTAAAGTTGGACAAACTCGGCGAAAAATGCATCGGCATGCATTTGCTCATATTAAGTTCGAGACCCCACTCTTGGCTCCACAAATGATAAAATTCTTCGGAAAAATCTCCTGCAACAAACCTTCTATCATCATCATTAGTCAACAATCCTAATATTGGTTTGACGCAGCTCTCCATTTCTCTCTCCTATCCGCTAATCTCTTCATAGCTACATATTTATTCTCTTTTACATCCTTTATAACCTGTCCGATATAACTCATTCGGGGCCGTCCCTTGCCCTTTTTCCCTTCCACTTGTCCTTCAACGATTGTCTTCATCAGACCATCGTGCCTCAAAATGTGGCCAACTAAGTTGTCCCTTCTTCTGCTTAATGTTTTTAGGAGGCTTCTCTTTTCTCCTACTCTCCTTAGCACTTCCTGGTTACTCACACGGTCAATCCATTTTATCCTCATCATTCTTCGGTAGCACCACATTTCGAATGCTTCCACTCTTGACTTCTCTGCTGCTGTCAACGTCTAAGCCTCGCTTCCATAGAGAAACATACTCCATATGTAGCATCTGATGAATTGTTTCCTTACTTCTATGCTGGTATTTTCAGCTGTAAGAAGATTCTTCTTTTTGTAGAAAGCCCTCTTCGCCTGCGCTATTCTACTGTGTATTTCTTTCTTGCTCCGTCCATCGCTGGTAATTCGGCTTCCCAGGTAAGAGAACTCGTTCACCTCTTCAAGCTTATGCTTTCCTAGGTTGATGTTTGTTTTAGCCTCCTCTCTTTTACTGCAAACTAATATTTTTGTCTTCTTTTTGTTGATTTTCAGCTGATATCTGGCCATTTTCCTTTGCATGTTTGTCAACGTCTTCTTCAAATCCTTCTATGTCTCGGCTATGACTGCTATGTCGTCAGCAAATCGCAGCATACTAATTTTTTCTCCGTGGATATTGACACCCAAAGCTTTCTGCTTGATTTAGTTGATGCCTTTCTCTAAGTAAACATTAAAAATTAGGGGGGAAAGCGCACAACCTTGTCTCACCCCTTTTCTTATTCTCGCTTCTGCACCGTTTGGTCCACATTTGATCACATCTCCTTGGTTTTTATACAAACTATGAATAATTCTACGATCATTGTAGAGTACGCCGATTTCTTTCAAAATTCTAAACATTGAATTCCATTCCACGTTATCAAAGGCCTTCTCTAAATCGACAAATACTATGAAGGTTGGTTTGTTTTTCTCCATTCTCTTCTCTATGATCATCCTAAGAGCCAAAATTGCTTCCCTTGTGCCCCTGCTTTTCCTAAATCCGAATTGGTCCTCATCCAGGAATTCTTCTGCTCTTCGTTCAATTCTCCTGTAAATGATTCTTGTCAGAATCTTCGACGCATGTGTCGTCATGGTCATTCTTCGCACTTCTCAGCTCTCTTCTTTTTGGGTATGGGAATGATGATGTTCTTCTCGAAGTCACTAGGTAAATCTCCTGTTGAGTACATATAGCAGATAGTTTTATACAGTTCAGTTAAGACCTTTTCTCCTGCATTTTTTTATTAACTCTGCTGGAATGTCGTCTATTCCTGGACCTTATTCTTTCGCAGGTCTCTTACTGCAGCGTCAAATTCCGATCTTAAGATGCTTGCTCCAATGTCATCCTTTTCAACTTCACTTTCCTCTTCGAGAACTTTTGAGCTAAGTTTGCTCCCGTTGTATAATTTCTCCAGGTATTCCTTCCATCTCTCGGCTTTGTCTTCGTTTTCAATTAGAATGTTTCCATTCCTGTCCCTTATGCTATTACATTTTGTGTTTCGTTCCTTAAAATGGTTCCTCACTATTCTATAGGCCGCTTCCACTTTCCCTTTTACGAGGTTATTTTGTACGTCCTCACGCATGTTCCTCATCCACGCTTCTCTGGCTTTCCTCGCTTGGCGGCAAATCTCGTTCCTTATTCTCTTGTAGCAAGCCTGTCCTTCCTCAGTATTCGTATTCTTATACTTTCTCCTTTCTTCAATGAGGTCTAGGATTTCATCCGTTATCCATGGCTTTTTCTTAACACATTTTCTTATCCCTAGAACTTCTCTAGCGGCCTCCTGAAGTCCACTTCTTAAGGTAGTCCAGTTATTCTCAACTGAGTTTTCAGACTGATCTAGTCCTATCTTGCGCTCCACTACTTCTTGAAAGGTCTGTTGATTTTTTGGCTCCTTAAGTTTCTCTAATTGCCAGGTGTTCTTTGCTGATTTCTCCAATTTCTTGAATTTCAGATGGAATTTCATCATCACTAGATTATGATCACTGTCGATATCTGCCCCCGGGTAGCTTTTACAGTCCTTTATCTGGTTTCTAAACCTCTGCTTCACTAAAATATAGTCTAGTTGAAATCTCCTTTTGTCTCCTGGCATTTTCCATCTGTATCTTCTTCGCATGTGATGCTTAAATGGAGTGATGGCAACCACTAATTTGTGTTCTGTGCAGAACTCTAACAGCCTTTCTCCTCTTTCATTTCTATTTCCTAATACATATTTTCCGGTTATTCTTCCATCCTGGCCTTCGCTGAAGTAAATGTTACCACGCCTGAAGTGCAATGAGAGTAGACTACTGGGCGGTATAGGCAATTTCCCCTCCCCCTCTCCCCCGCCCCCTCCCTCGCTCCCCCCACCCCCTCTCCCACCGCC
The DNA here is from genome assembly GCF_921293095.1 of Ischnura elegans. NCBI lineage: Eukaryota > Metazoa > Arthropoda > Insecta > Odonata > Coenagrionidae > Ischnura > Ischnura elegans. The sequence goes on along the minus strand of NC_060259.1, from coordinate 787,322 downwards.
GAACCCCAAAATTCCCCATGCGAGCGTATTCTGGTCTCTATAGGCAGTTTTCTCCTCCCCTCGCTCCCACCCCTTCCCCTGCTACCTCCCCACACCACGTGCTAGGCCGTTCTGGTCTGTTGAGGCAGTTTCCCACCCCCCTCGCTCCACCCATCTGATGATTTAGAGATGGATATTGCGGATATCCCCGGTTGCACACAGGCGTTGAATATGACTGCCAAGTTAAATCCATCCCTCTCCCTATTACCAACTACTTCCTCATCCACTTCTCAAAATGGCTACGCAAAATTTAATAATAATAATAAATCGCTCACGACAATTGAGAACTTAGATGCTGCAGGTGCTACTGATGGGTCCACGATGGCGGTGTGTGGTAAGTGTCCGGGTCAGTCATTGACTGCACCCGCGACTGTTTGCGCCGCGACGGCGGCTATTGATAGTTGTCCGGGCCAGTCTTCCACTGCACCCGTGACGGGTTGCGCCGTGACGACGGCTAATGGTAAAGGTCAGTCAGTGACTGCACCCTCACCTATCATAGATTCCCAGGCTGGTTCCTCACTGACTCTCTCTATGAATGATACATCAGTTGATAGACTATTTGCTGATTCGGAGGAGTTCTTTGATGACCTTCCGTCAGAGGATAATTTAATCCAGATGGGTGGTGGACGGGATATAGAGGGTGACACACATTTTACGATATTGGGGGAGAGCAGGAGTTATTTGAGAAACTTCCGCATGTGGGGGCGGGAGGTAATTATTTCCTTGCATCCGGCGCCAGATGGCCAGAACCCTTTGCAATGGTTTGGAAAAACCATCACCAGCATGTTGAAACTTTTTAAGACAGGGGTCTCTCCTAGTGCTAAAGCAAGCATAGCTTTTCAAAACGAAATGAACCCGGCACTCTCAGTCCATATATCCTTTAGACGTCTAGACCAGTTGGATGAGGAAGTAGTCTTGGACAGAATAGAAAAAATCGTCCAATCAAATGACAAGTTTTTAATGGAAGGTATTCACCATGTATCATTCACTTACGTAGATATGCCGGAAGGTGGTCGTCCTGGTAAAAATCCTCTCCTAGGTTTCAATGAGTTTTGCAAGAGCAAACGTTCAATTATAGTTATCGGCAACAATGACAACTTTTGTCTGCCTAGAGCGATTGTCGTGGGTGTTTCACGCTTTGAGGATTCGAACGATGCGTACACAATGGTAAGGAGAGGCAGTAAAATTCAAAAAGCGAGATCTCTAACTCTTTGTAATAGGGCGGGTGTTACCATTACTGAAACCGGAGCAGGCCTCGATGAGGTACAAATGTTTCAGGATATCTTGCCTGAATACAAAATAACCATTTTTGGGGACCGCAAAGGACGAGAAGTCCTGTACGAAGGACCATCCACGCCCAATCCTCAGGGTGTTGAAAGAGAAAACATTGACTTGATTTATGGCGAAAATCACTTCAATGTCATAACTTCACTCACTGGGGCTTTTGGTTATGTATATTATTGTAGGCCATGTCGTGTAGGATACAACACGTCCTTTGAGCACAGGTGTAAGTCCGAATGTTCAAGGTGTCTCACGTCACCCCCCTGTAAACCCTGCAAGACAATTAATTGTCCTAATTGCAAACGTTCGTTCTTCGGTGAGGAATGCTATCAAAATCACTCTAAACCGAGAGGGAATGGGAAAGCTACGTGCGAGGTCATCAAGTTTTGCGAGACTTGCTGCAGAGTTTACAATATAGCCACCAACAGAAAAAACCATGTGTGCAATGAACTCTTTTGTAAGATTTGTAAACGACACCACCTCGCTGTATCTTGAGAAGAAAAAAATGATGAACTGGTATAACGAAATGTCCTCCACTATTTTTGATATGAAAAGAGAAATTCGTAAATACTGCGTCCAAGATGTTAATATATTACGGTTTGCGTGCCTAAGGTTTCGGGACATGTTTATGTCACTGAACGATGTCGATCCCTTCCGTGAGGCTATCACGATTGCCAGTGCCTGCATGGTTGTCTTCAGAAAGAACCATCTGCGCGAAAACACTATTGGAATCATACCACCAGGTGGTTATCGTTGGGCAGAAACCCAATCAAAAAAAGCCATTCAGTGGATCCTCTTCGAAGAATTGGCGAGGGGTATCAAAATACAAAATGCAGCTGCCAATCGGGAGGTTCGCTTGTTGGGTAGGAGGGTTGACGGTTTCGCCGATATAAATGGCGAGAAAGTCGTTTTTGAGTTCCATGGTTGTTTTTTCCATGGTTGCCCAACTTGCTTCAAATCACGACACGATCCCATCCATAACAGCCCGAGTGAAACGATGCACAGTCGCTATGCAAGCACTGAGGCAAAAACGGCCATGCTTGTTAAAGCCGGGTATAAAGTTATTGAGATGTGGGAATGCCAGTTTGGAAGACTGCTGAGCAGGAACCAACAGGCGAATACATTTGTCCAAGACCATCCTCTTCTACAGAGAACGCCATTAAATCCAAGGGATGCATTTTTTGGCGGGCGCACTAATGCAGTGCGTTTATATCACAAAGCAGATGAGACCCTGGGAGAGCAAATAAAATATTTCGATGTGTGTTCCCTCTATCCTTACGTTAATAAGTACAAGCATTATCCTATTGGCCACCCAACAATTTATGTTGGTGACGAGTGTCCTCAACTTGAAAATCTTGAAGGCTTGGTGAAATGCACCCTCCTCCCTCCAAGGGATTTATTTCATCCTGTACTTCCGATAAAAGTAAACCAAAAACTTCTTTTCCCCCTTTGTGCCACCTGTGCCAGAGAGGAAAATAATGATGCCTGTGGGCACAACGCTGAGGAGAGACAGCTTACCGGGACTTGGGTCACTGTAGAGGTCAAGAAAGCCGTATCCAAGGGATACACTCTGATAAAAATACACGAGGCCTGGTATTTCCAGGTTGAACAGTATGACGTCCAGTCCGGTGAGGGAGGTCTCTTCTCTGACTATATCAATACGTTCCTTAAACTTAAACAGGAAGCAAGCGGTTGGCCTGAATGGTGCATCTCTGAGGCAGAGAAGAATTTGTACATTGACCAGTTTAAGGAAAGAGAAGGTGTACATCTTGACCGAGATGCTGTACAAAACAACCCTGGCCTAAGATCGCTTGCGAAACTAATGCTTAATAGTTTCTGGGGAAAGTTTGGCCAAAGGGATGATCTATCAAAAACCACAATTCTAAAAAGGGGGAATGAATTGTACAGCCTCCTGAACAACCCAAACGCTGAGGTTTCTCGCCTTGTGCCAGTGAGCGAAGATGTTCTATTTGCTCATTGGATGGAGCACAGTGAAGCGATTTCTCCCTCGCCAAATAGCAACATATTTATCGCTTGCTACACAACGGCTCATGCACGCATGGAGCTATATAGCTACCTCGAACAACTAAACGAGCGTGTTTTGTATTTTGACACGGATAGTATTATATTTACTAAACTCCCTGGTGAATGGGAACCTACAGTAGGGAACTTTCTGGGTCAATTAACAGATGAGATTTCACCTTTGGGGGAGGGGTGTTTCATATCCGAATTTGTGTCAGGTGGACCAAAAAACTATGCTTATCGGGTGAGCTCTACAGTCGAAAAGGGGTTTGAGAAGTATGTCTGCAAAGTCCGCGGAATTACTATAAACTCTTCCAACGATGATGTGGTATCGTTTCAATCCCTGAAAGCTATGGTAGTCGATGGCTCTCCTGCTGTGGTTGTCAGGAATGAAAAGAAAATTTCTCGGTCTAAGAACCTGGAAATCGTGTCCCGGGCAGAGAGAAAGATATTTCGGGTTGTATATACAAAGAGGAAGCGTGTGGATGATTTTGACACGGTGCCATACGGCTACAAACGCCAATGCGTATAATAAGAAACTTTCCATTTGTATCATACGACCACAAACTTACTTGTAATATAAATATCTAGTAAAAGCAAAAAAAAATAAATAAAATAAAAAACAAATAAAAAACCCTTCCGCAGACTACCACCTTGACGCGGTGGAAGGGCTTTCATTTCCCTGAAAAACGATCGCGATGCGACTATTATAATGACACTACAGATAGGTATCGTTATTTCATGGAAATATAACCAAGAGTAGTCTCGTGCTTTTCGATGTCCTACAGCTCTATAACAGCAGCTGTTTCAGTCCATCCTTATGTTTTGATGCACACTGCAGGTGTTTAACTCACCCATTTAATAAGACGTATAAGTGTAACTTCACTGCAGTTGGATAATGGATCTTAGACTGAGACATCCTTTTGGTGCTCACATTGCGGGCCCAAGCGCATGTGGTAAGACGGTATTTACCAGTCGTCTGATAAAATTCCGAAATGAAATGATTGACGTCCCTTTTGGTGAAATAATCTGGTGTTATTCTGAATGGCAGCAGTTTTACGATACTTTGAAGGAAGAGGGGGTAATATTTCATGAAGGAATTCCTGACCTGAAAACAATACCCCAAAGGCCCGCAGCTACTCTTCTAATTTTGGACGACTTGATGCAAGAGGCTAATGGAAGCATTGTGATTGATTTATTTTCAAGAGTGAGTCACCATCGAAATATTAGCGTGATTCACATTACTCAGAATGTATTTCATCAGGGAAGAGGGGCCCGAGATATATCATTAAATACTCACTACATAGTATACTTCAAAAATCCTAGAGACGGGAGTCAGATATTTACCCTTGCTCGACAAATATATCCAAAGAATCCAAAGTTTTTGCAGGAGGCATACGAAGACGCAACACAAAAACCTCATGGCTATTTGTTAATTGACTTGAAACAGTCAACTCCTGACACCTTGCGGTATAGAACGGAAATATTTCCTGATGATGAGGTACAGTATTTCTACCAACCAAGAAAATAATTATCTTCAGGTAAATAAATAACAGTAGTGACAAACTCTTCTCTCAGTCGACATGACGCATGTGTTAGCTAAACAAGCCGATATTCTACGGTTTCTCGCCCGCTGCAAGCCTTCTGTTCGGACTGCAATTCTCAAAGCTGCGGATCCTAGTCTTATTCGAGTTATCTGCGAAATCGTCGATAACACATTGAAAGGCTGTATCAATTTAAGTCCTGCTCAGAGAAAACGCTTGTCGCGTCACAGGGGTTTGTTACGCAAAATTGCTGAGAGAAAAGGTTGCTGGAAAAGGAAGAAAAAGCTAATCCAGCAGTCAGGTGGTTTCATTTTACCGTTGCTTATACCATTGATTAGCGGTGTAATATCCAAAATTCTTTAACGATGGAACACGCCAAGAAAATGGTACTTGTTCCACAGGAAAATGTACAACGCATTATGACTCCGAGTATTTCCATGACCAAATCCAGCCAAATCCTTTCAGATTTGGATCGGGAAATGGAAAAAATTCTACGTACACAAATGAAAACAGATGATGAGAAATGGACGTTGTACAAACAATGCCTGCATCGATTTTTTCATTTTTCGGGTGTAGAAAGAAGTCCACTGGTCTTTCCCATCACATCCGATGTTGAGAAAAATACAGATGCTGTACAAGGCGAGAACGAAAGAGATATAGACGCTGAAAACAAAGGAGTCGAAGTAGAAATCCCTCTCCATACGGAAATTGTATCATCGATACCTCAAAAATTACGTAAAAAAGGAGAGTTGCTTATCGCTCGATTGTTGTCATCTGGTAAAGTAAACTGGAGTGTTGACGGTACTGTAACCATCAAGGGTGGTGTAATTCCAGGATCTAACATAACAGATCTCGTTGGTGACGTCATGCGTGCACACAAAAATGTCAATCCGAAAGGCATCGATTCATTTGTGGCTTTGCTTTCGGAAATCAATATGCCAAAAGAATTTATTGGCAATCCAAAACGATTGGATCTCATTCGTCGCTACGACTCTGCGGATAGTGTAAGGCCCGAGGAAACCGAAAGATCAAAACGCTACACTGCAACCGCCTCATCTAATTCATCAAGACCCGCAAAATTAAAAATTAATAAGCGTTGGACACCTTATCACTTCAGAAAATGAAGAATAAATTGAATGGCATACTTTCAAAAATTTATTACAGTCCATCGCATCCTGCTTCCTTCTCGGGCGTTGATAGATTATGGAAAGAGGTATCAACGCTTGCATCTAAAAAAGATGTTTTAAAATGGCTCCAGTCACAAGATACTTACACACTTCACAAACCAGTATGTAGGAGATTTCAGAGGAATAAGTACGTGGTTGACAACATTGACGATTTATGGCAGGCTGATTTAAACGATGTGAAACACATAAAGAAGCAAAACGACGGGTTTAATTACATACTTACTGTAATAGATGTGTTTAGCAAGTTTGCCTGGGCGTTACCCATTCGTTCCAAGACCGGTACCAGCATTTGCGATGCTTTTTCCACGATACTGAAAACGTCTAAACGGATACCCGTTAATCTCATGACTGATAAAGGAACTGAATTTTCTAACAGGGTTTTTCAGCAATTTTTAAAGAAAAAGTCTATAGGTTATTACCATTCAAACAATCCTGACACAAAAGCCGCCATTGTAGAACGATTTAATCGAACACTGAAGACGAGGTTATGGCGTTACTTTACTAAACACTCTACAGCTAGGTACATTGGCGTTCTTCAAGATGTAGTTGATTCTTACAACTCAACGGTTCATAGTACCATAAAAATAGCTCCATGCGATGTCAGTGAAAATAATGCCCTACAAATTTGGGAAAAGGCATACAAAATTAAATCTCAAAAAAGTAAAGGCCCACGTCTAAAAACTGGAGATTACGTTAGAATTAGCCGAGAGAAGACTACTTTCAGGAAGGGCTACAGATCCAACTGGACTGAAGAAATATTTATAATCGAGAAAGTGATCCGTCGCACACCAACGGTTTACGTTCTGAAAGATCTGCAGAATGAGGTAATTGAAGGTACTTTTTACGAACCAGAGTTACAAAAGGTAGCGTTTTCAAAGTTTAAAAAATTTAAAATCGATAAAATACTTAAAACGAGGGGTAAGGGTGCCATAAAAGAGGTGTATGTCAAGTGGAAAGGTTACAGCTCTAAATTCAATTGTTATATTCCTGCTTCATCGGTAAAGAAGTTGTAATGGAGGGTGAATTTTACTTAACTTTACCAAGTAATAGCTCAATTTCGACTTATGGAGGTAATACCACGGCTAAATTTACGACGCTCTTACCCCGTAATGTCACTCTTACGGGGAGCTGGGAAATGGCTTTGGTTGAAATTCATTTTCCAATGACTCTATGTAACGTGTACGGTAAACAACGTGAATATTCCGTCTACCATGGAGGAAGTAAGTATTCATTTTACAGAAAGCTTCCTGTAAATCATTACAGTTCTGTAAGGGAACTAATCAGAACTTTAAATGAAGACCTTGCTAAAATATCTCATCCTGACAGGGTTCAATTCTTCTACAACGAAAAAAGTGGCATCACAGTCAAGGCAAAAGATAGCGTTGTTCTATTCATGCCCGATATTTTAACTCTGCAGTTGGGGTTCGAACCAGGTGAAGATATTGTAGCGCAGGGGATTTCTAAGCGCAAACCAGATCTAAACCTAGGGTACCCCTCTCAAATTTACGTCTACTGTGATATCGTTGAGCCGCAAATAATAGGGGACGTTGTGGCACCATTGCTACGTATAGTTAGTACAAAGGCCGAAAGAAATCAGTTCGGTCTTGATATTAATCATGTGTTTAACAGGCCCTTTTACTTTCCCGTACTGAAAAGAGAATTTGAAACAGTAGATATAGATTTAAGGACGCACTCGGGCCATCCTATGCCATTCATTAGCGGAACATCAGTTGCAGTACTTCACTTCCGACAGCGAAGAAATCATGGTCAAAGTGAATAAGTATTCGGATCCCTACACTCGTTACTATCTGAATCAGGTGGGAAATGGCGTGGGGACAGTGTATAGAGGTGCTAGCTATCAGAAAGGTCATGGAATAGGTAGTTTTCTTGGAGGTCTTTTCCGTTCAGCACTCCCTCTTCTCAAAAGTGGTGCTCGGGCTATTGGTCAAGAAGCAGTTAAAACAGGTGTAAACGTGTTAAGTGACCTAACATCTGACAATCAGCAACCGGTAAAGCGTATTATACGCAAACGTGTTTTCGAGGCGGGGGAAAGTTTGATGAAGAGAGCTGGAAATAAAATTCGGAAAATGACCGGGGGTGGATATCCTCGCGGAACACGCAAGCGAAATACTCAGTCAATCATTGGCAATCGAAGAAGAAAGAACGGCCTTTCTACGAAAAGGAAAACGAATACGAAACGAATCGTTACCAAGCGTAAAAAAGTGAAAAATACCGTAAACGGTGCAAAAGATATATTTTCTTAAAATGTCATTCCTACACCATCAGTCCTGTGAATGCACGAAGACAGAGTTAGACTTATTCTCACTCCCACCAACGCAGACGAGCATAGAAAATGGTCAGTGGATTCATTATAAACCCATTTCCACACTGGGAGACGATGCTCCTCTAGAGTTCGTCGTGCCAGGACATGGCGATGAATACATCGATCTATCCCATACTCTAATATCGATTACTGCAAGAGTTGAACGCAGAGCGCAAGTAGCCGATGATGACTCTGTAATTGGACCGATCAATTTATGGCTTCATTCATTATTTAGCCAGATCGATGTACTCCTCAATCAAAAGTTGGTCACCCCGCCAAGTAACACTTACCCATACCGAGCTTACGTTGAAACACTCTTAAATTACGGCCCTGCAGCAAAATCATCGCATCTTACATCATCTCTGTGGTACGATGATACTCCAGGAAAGATGGATGACTCTCGTGAAAATGAAGGAGCTAAAAAAAGACGGAAATACACGGATGACGGGCGTTTGGTAGAAATGATGGGTCATCTACATTGTGATCTGTTCAACCAGGAAAAATTTCTTTTAAACGGTGTGGAGATGCGTCTTAAACTCGTCAGAACCAAAAGTGGTTTTAATATGATGGCTTCGAGGGATTATGAGAACGTTGCGGTAAAGATATTGGACGCGGCTCTTCTCGTTCGCAAAGTAAAAATAAGCCCATCAGTATTGATCGCCCATAGCCGTGCATTGGAAAAGTCAACCGCTAAGTATCCGTTGACGCGTGTAGACATTAAAACTGTTACCATTTCACGAGACGTTCAGAGTAAAACTATGGATAACATATACCTTGGACAACTCCCCAAGCGTGTTATAGTCGGATTCATATCAAACGCTGCTTTTAACGGAGATATGAAGAAAAATCCATACAATTTTCAAAATTTCGATCTGACCTTCTTATCATTGTACGTTGATGGCCAGCAAATTCCTTCAAAACCATTACAGCCAGATTTTTCGGGATCAGGACTTTTCCTCCAGGCTTATCACACTCTATTTTCCGGTACTGGTATCCATTTTCAAGATGATGGGAACGGGATCGCGAGAGAGGGTTACAAAGATGGATATTTCCTTACAGCGTTCGATTTAACGCCAGATTTGGAAGCTAATTCCAGTCATTGGAGTCTACAAAGACATGGAAGCCTACGTCTTGAGGTTCGATTTAAAAACGCGTTGATAGAAACTATTAACTGCCTCGTTTACGCAGAATTTAATAATATTCTGGAAATAGACAGACATCGCAACGTCGGAGTGGATTACAGTAGCTGAGGAAAGACCGTCAGAAGACATGGCGTAGATAAGGGTGAGAGCGCGTAGGTGGAACAGGAAGAGGGGTGGGGGAAGGAAGATGGAAGGGGTGAGCACTTATAAGGAGCTCCGGCTAACCATTTCTTCAGTAGTTGAACCCTCTTCCTGAGCATTCATCCTCTCTGGTATCTGTGATTTTTGTGGATTGTTCTACTTTGTTCACCATGGCTGCTTTTGTGGATATACAGTGTTTTAAAAGTGGGAAGGATTTGGTGGTGAAGGAGTTATCTATTGCGACTACGACATCCACTGGAGTGAAAACTTGGTTTTTTAAACCTCCTTATTCCGACAACGAGAGGTGCGACGCTGACATACAACAGGATAAGTGGCTTCGTGATAATTTTCATGGTCTTCGATGGGGTGATAGAGATAGGGCGTATGGTGATTTACGGTTTATCCTCCATGGAAATTTATCCGCTTGCTACTTCATATTCGCAAAAGGACGTGAGAAATGTGATATGCTTCAGAGAGTTTTAAAGTACAGGGTTGTGTTAAATATGGAAATCTTAGGCTGCCCTTCTCTCAGGAAAATAAAATGCAAAGGCTCTCGTAATGTTTGCAGTATAGAAATTCACCGAAAAACTGGATTTGAATGTGCATCGAGAAATAGTGCCAATTTACTTGACTGGTTTCTAACTACTGGTGGTGAAAAATTGACATCGTCGTCTTTCCACAGGGATTCCTTCATGGGAGTGTCGCAAAAATTTGCTGTTAAAACAAAAGTACTTGCAGAGGCAGGGTTCTTTTACTCGGGAGATCGTGATGTTGCAGTTTGTTGTGTATGTGGCATTGCTCTCGGCTCCTGGGATCCTTGGGATCGTCCAGACAAAGAGCACTATAGGTGGAACCCATACTGTCCCCTGGTTAGGGTTCCCGTAGAGTTCGGACCACCCCACATAAAACATCATGAAATTAAGTGGAATTCGCATTATGAAAAGAGCTGCGATTGGCAGAATGAACAGCAATCAGCTTTCTCTAGCTCTCGGAAGTCATGAAGACACTCGTACATTTTTTAAAGGTGTGTTTGCCGCCGACAGACTACCAAGAAAGTGCTACCCCCCAAGTGCACTTATTGTAAACACGGACCCTGCGAGGAAGCAAGGTACGCATTGGGTGGGGATCTTCATCGACGAGAATAGACGAGGCGACTTTTTGATAGTTACGGATTGCCGCCGTACATCAAAGAACACATCATCTTTCTCAACAGAGAGTGCAGTTCGTGGCGGTATAACAGAAAAAAAATTCAAGGGTGGACGTCAGCCACATGTGGTAGTTATTCCTCCGTCTTCCTCGCATATCGCTGCAAGGGTTTTACAATGAATCATTTCCTAAAAAAATTTAACCCAGAAAATAATAAGAAAAATGACGAAGTCATAATTAAACTTTACAATGATTTATTTGGAAAATATTGTAAAAAATGTGCAATCAATAGAAACTTATTGTCCGTGCAAATAGGTAGGGCTGCATACACGCTTCCGAAAACCCAACAGTGAATTTATGATGTGTCGCCATCTTGTTCTCCCTCCTCTCTCTCTCTCGGCTGTTCTACCCCCCTCCCCGTCAAGCCTTCTCACCCCCACCCTTCACTCAGGCGATCAGGGTATATAACCTCTGGTACTCCTGTAGGAGCACAGTTCTACAGCGGATTCATCAGCCATGGCATCGGATGGAGACACTTTCCAGACACCAAGGAGGTCCTTCAAGAGAGGCCCTTCCAAGACTGACGCGCGTTCACATCGCCCGTATTCCCCGCGGCCGCCAAGCAGTGGAAAATATCACCGGCCAGCATATCGACCATCAATCAGCCCTGTGAGATCATCTTCTGAGGCGGGGTGCTCCTCAGAGACGTCCCCTACCGCGGATCGTCGAACCCCTGTTATCGGGCTCCTCGAGTGTTCATATAAACTGAATCATAGTGATACGAAGAGAGTGACAATCGGTGTGGATTTAGTCGAAGAGTGCTTTCCATTTATCACGATAGGGAAAGTTGGTGGTCTTTGTGTTAAACTGAATTACGGTGAATGGTGTGATTTACTTAAGTGTGAAAGTGAAGTGGCGTCATACTTTTCTGGAGTTGCTATCCCTCATAAAATCGCCTTTGGAAGGTATGTTTTAAAATTCAGGACTGTATTCGGGGCTAAGTCTATAGTCCTTCAATTACCCGAAAATAGTGATGAGAAATCGGGAGTGTACCTTGCAAAAACATCGTGGAACGGACTTTTCAACATTGCCGAGTGTGTTCGCCTGCGTTGGAATGAACGAAATGAATGGTCTACGTACGCATCTAAAATTGCGGACTTGAAAGTGGATTCCATATTTGATACCTTCAAGAAGGAGGTGGAAAATGGTGAAATATTAGATCTTCCTCGCGAAATAGTGAACCGCTCCCATTTCAATCTGGAAGATATCGGAAGCACTCCTAAGACATTGAACGTAAACGCTCTCATAGAGGAAATATGCTCCGTCCTTAGAACTCACGATGGAGAAAACTTTGTTAAAAAGGAAATGTTATTAAGAGATTCTAAAATACCTGGTCGAAGTGAGTGACAACATTTTTGATGTTTGTTTTTATTTTATCAAAACAAATAACCTGATACAATGGTCTTCATACTTTTTCATTATTATATTGTGTTTTAAATTTGGATTACTTAATATGTTTTGATTGTGTGAAAAATGAAATTATTGATATGCTATGTAATGACTTGTATGTAACTTTTATAAGATAAATAAAATTGTTCTCAAAGGAAATGTTATATTCTCCTCTTTTATTTAAAAATAACCTCTCTCTCTCTCTCCAATGGCTGTTAGAGTTCAAGTGAATTGCAAGTAAAGTAGTGATCGGTTTTCTTATTTAAAAATCTCTGAGCGTTTCTGTTAGCCGTTTCGACAAATTCGTATGAATTCCATATTTAAATTTTGTTATTTAAAAGAGTGCTTGAGTTTCAAAGAAACATTTAAATTATTTTATCACGACAAATAATTTAACAAGAAAAAGTGGATACGTTTAATTTTAGCATTAATATCCCCGTCACTAACTCTCTTGCGAACTCGGTAGTCAATTCAAAGTAATTATTTTGATTCGCCATATTATTTTTCGAATAGGAGTAGATGCTTTAAAAATGATTCGTAGAACGTTATATCACAACAAATAATTTAACAAGAAAAGTTGGATATGTTTAATGCTGACATTAATAACCCCGTCACTAACTCTCTTGCGAACTCGGTAAGTCAATTCAAAATAGATATATGAGTCGCCATATTATTTTTCGAATAGGAGCAGATGTTTTAAAAATAATTCGAGAAAATTATATCACAACAAATAATTTAACAAGAAAAGTTGGACGTGTTTAATGTTGACATTAATAACCCCGTCACTAACTCTCTTGCGAGCTCGGTAAGTCAATTCAAAGTAGCTATTTCAGCCGCCATATTATTTTTCGAATGGAAGTAGATGTTTAAAAAACGATTAGAAGAATTTAGCATTCTTATAACTCAAATATCACTGATTTCACGAAAACATTGAGTTTTAATTCTGAACTTTACAGTCACTTAAATTTTGTGATGACAATGAAGAATAGCTATGAAAAGCGCACGGGTCATTACAAAAAATTGTACTCGCCACGTAGTAGTATTTATTTCTTTCATAACCTTCTCATTTTAACTTTGATTCCTCCGCGTCGTTTAAGACATCGCGCTTGCCATTTTGCACTCCGCATTAAAACTTCATGAGTCAGCCAGAATGACATCTAGTCGCTGTAGACCGGCGGCTACGCTGGATTCTTACCATCCTGAGTGTCCTCTTCCGGACGCAGGTTCGAATCCACCCGGAGGAAGTATATTTTTTCCTCATCCTACTCTAACGCCATACGGGTTTTTCATATACCTGAGTTCGGACTTTACCTCTCTACAGACCACAAAGGCAAGCAAGAGCGAGGGGGGTGGGAAACTGCCTCAACAGACCAGAACGGCCTAGCACGTGGTGTGGGGAGGTAGCAGGGGAAGGGGTGGGAGCGAGGGGAGGAGAAAACTGCCTATAGAGACCAGAATATGCTCGCATGGGGAATTTTGGGGTTCGGCGGTGGGAGAGGGGGTGGGGGAGCGAGGGAGGGGGCGGGGGAGAGGGGGAGGGGAAATTGCCTATACCGCCCAGTAGTCTACTAATGAGTGTCGCTGTACTGACCATCGTGATCTCCACCTTCACTCATATGAAGAAGAGCTGCTGCCCTCTCCTCCGGGTGATATGAGGCATAATTGTCAGCGGCCTCTCATCGCCAGGTCACGGTATCTTCACGCATCGCATCGCATCGCATTTCTGGTTAACGTATTCGTTAATGTCACGATATTCAGCATCAGCTGGTAATCGGCGAGTTGGGTTTTAGTATATAATGGCGTTTGTGTGATTTGTGGTTAATTAGTCAATTTTGTTCAGCGGTTTGGATGTGTAATTGCTCTTTTGGGTCTGTTGTATTTAAAGTGTGGGTTTTCTTCGTAGTTCCAAATTGGTGTGAGTAGCGTGTTGTTTGTTCTGTGCAGAGAGTGTTCGAAGGATTTGGCTATGTCGTGTAGGCATTGTGTAAGTGTTTTAATTTTGAGGTTGTCGTGAATGTATTGGTTGCGGACGAACCAGGGGGCGCCCGTGATGGTCCTTAAGACCTTGTTTTGTAACACTGTCAGTTTGTGTAAGTGAGTGTGTGCTATTGATCCCCAAGCCGGGTAGCCATAGGTGAGATACGGTCGAATCATCGCCGTGAAAAGTAGTTTCTTGGTGTCCAGCGCCAGGTGCTGGCTTTTTAAAAGAGGGTAGATGGACGCTGCTGCGCCCCTTGCTTTTCGGATGGCTGCGGATGTGTTGGCGCTCCAGGTGAGTTTCTCATCTAGAGTGATGCCCAGAAATTTGGTGGTGGCACTTCGGACGATCCTTTTGTTCCCGTAATAAATTGGCGTGGACAGGGATTTTTTCCTCTTGCGTGCAAATTGCATGACCTGGCTTTTGGATGGATTCAGCTGAAGTTTCCATGTGGACATCCATTCTTCCACGTCATCTAGATGATCCTGGATGTGGTCGGCGGCCGTGTCTGGATCAAAGGACTTGGAGAGAATGGCGAGGTCGTCTGCATAAAGGTAGGTATCGGTGTTTGGATGGGATGGCAAATCGTTGATATACAAGTTAAATAGGGTAGGGGAGAGGATTGATCCTTGGGGAACGCCAGAGTTGATAGGGTATAATTTGGATTTTGAATTGGAAAAGGATGAAAAGAAGGTACGGTCAGTTAGGTAGGATAAAATAATTTTGGTGAGGTATGAGGAGACGGGGGAGGTGTGGAGTTTGTGTATAAGTCCTTGATGCCAGACACGGTCAAATGCCTTCGACTGATCGAGGAATACGCCAACGATGTATTTTTTCATGTTATATCCTAGTTGGATGTATTCCACGAGCCTGGTAATCTGGTGGGAAGTGGAGTGACCAGTGCGGAAACCAGCTTGTTCGTCACGAATGATGGCGTTGTCGATGAGCTCAGGTAGCAGGCGATTTAGGATAGTCTTCTCCAGGATTTTGCCAAATGCCGATAGAAGACTAATTGGTCGGAAGTTATTCGGGTCCCGTGGAGACTTTCCCGGCTTTGGGATGTGAATGACCTTGGCGGTCTTCCAAGGTTTGGGGAAGTAGGATAGCTTGAGGCAGGAGTTTAAGAGGTGTCTGAGGAACATGGTATAGTTTGGAGGCAGTTGCTTGATCAGGTGGTTGGAGAAGAGGTCCGGGCCTGGGGCTTTCTTTTTCGGCATCTGCTTGACGATGGATTGGAGCTCTGATGGAGAGACCGGCGGAAAAGGCGGTGTAGGACATTGGAGAACGGAGGAGTAGGAAATTTGGCAATCTTCCGCCATGTCTGAATCTTCTGAGTCCCGGAAAGTTTCTGCAAGCAGTTCCGCAAACTTGTCGGCTTTCTGTTGATCGGTGGCCGCTTGTGAGGTACCGAAATCGACAGGAGGAGAAGGGGTTTTTCTATTTTTTAAGGAACGCGCTAGTTGCCAGACGGAATGGTCCTTATGGCTTAGAGAGGCGATTTTATTATCCCAAGACTTTTGACGGTGGTCCCTGATGAGACTGGTAACTCGGTTTCGTAGCGCTTTGTAGAGATTTCGCATAGCTGGATCGTGAGTTCTTCTCCAGCGGAGAAGTGCGTTGTTTCGGCGCTGCATCAGCGGGAGAACTGACGGCGGCAGAGAGTCGTCAATGAGGGGAGAAGGTTTGGGCGTGAAAGAAGCTTCAGCAATGCAGTGGTTTAAACTGTTGTTTAGGAGGGTTACATGGTCTTCAAGATCCTCGGTGGTGCTGCAGGTTCGTGGGTCGGGAAGAATGACCTTCGAGGCACAGGCTGTAAATTTGTCCCAGTTCACTATAGGGGAAGGAAGAGTCATCGGGTATGAGAGAGGTAATGAAATTGAAATCGGGATATGATCAGATGAAAGTTGTGGAAGAGTTGTAGGCAGGAGGAATGGAGAAAGGTTTTTGGTAAGGAAGAGATCTAGTATGTCGGCTGAACGGTTGGGATCGGCAGAGATGTGGGTGGGGTTTGGTGGTGGGAGAATAGTGAACGGGACTGTTAGCTCTGCATGATGCAGATCTCGTCCTCTTGAGTTTGTGATGCGGCATCCCCAGGCAACGTGTTTACAGTTGAGGTCACCGCCGATGATTGCGGTGTTAGTTAGTACAGATGCAATGGCGTCAAGATCGGTGCGGCTGATGCCATGCTGTCGGGGGGGGAGGTAGGCACTCCAAACATCGATACTGCCGTTGCAAGTGGAGAATTTAGAGCCGACAATTTCCAGTCTATCGGTGGTTGGTGACTGTAGTGGCGTTTCTGATAAGGACTTCTTGTAGCCAAGCATCACACCGCCTCCACTTGTCCCTTCAGCGCGGTCCTGTCTTCTGATGTTGTAGTTTGGGACTGAAAAAGCATCTCTCTGTTTGAGCCACGTTTCTTGCACGAGGAAAATGTCCGGTTGGTTGCTGTGGACTAGGTGTTTGAATTCCTGGGTTTTTGGCCGAAGGCTGCCCGCGTTCCAGGACAGTATTCGGAGATTGTGGACTGTTCTGTTTTTATAATCCATTGAGGAGGATCATGGCGCCTGCGATGACTTCTTCTATTAAGATGTCCATTCTGGATTTGCCCTGTTCCGGGGCAATGATTTTTTTAATGAGCCCGGAGAGCCAACCTTTCAGTTGACTCTTCCAGGAATCATTATGAACATTTGGGGCCGATGGCGGCTGGCTGTTTTGCGGCGGTTGTGGGTTGCGGCGGGGGAGATTGGTAGTAGCGGAAGATGTCGTGGGTGCTGAGGGCATTGTTGTGGTTGAGGGTGCAGTCTGGGTCTGAGGAACTGTGGGCGGAGTTGTGGCTGGACGGTTTGTCGTCCGTCGCTGCGTCCAGGCGTTCGTAGGAGGGGGTGGAGGAAAATTTGTTTCGTTGTTGACCGGAGCTGCGGGGGCTTCTTCGGTTGGAGCGTGTTTCAAGCGCAGCGCGAGAGCGAGCTCTTTATATTTTGGGCAGCCTCTGTATGTCGAGATGTGCGCTCCTTCACAGTTTGCACATTTCCCCGGCTGTTCCTTAGGCTTAGTGCAAGCTGAGTGGTGATGCGGGCCTGCGCACTTGAAGCATTTGATTGCCAGGGCACATGCTTTGTGTGAATGCCCAAACGCTTGGCATCGTCGGCACTGCATGGGACCGGGAGTTGCTTTATAGACTTCGACCTTGGCAGTAAGGCCAAGCATGTGGTTGATTTTGGTAAGATTAACTCGTTGCTCCGGGTTGTCAAGGCGTACCTGAAACATGGGCAGCGGTTTCAATTGGATCGGTGGCAGTTTAGCGTTAGGATCATCACGACGCATTTGAGTGCGTTCGCGATTCTCAGCTGGCGTTAGGCGCGACGTGTGCAATTGATGCACGTGTTCTGTGCGTACTCCTTTAGATTGGAGTTCGTGAGCGATTAGTTCAGGCGGTGAGTCGGCTGGAAGGCCACGTATCACAAAATGTTGCTTTTTATCCTGTTTGAGTTGATACGAGTAATGCGGAATCTTATGTTCCGCAAGAATTTTTGTTGTGGCTCTAAAATCGTCCACTCGCTGGCATTTCACCATGATGTCGTTTTTCCGGAGGGAAGCGACGGGCAGAAACTGGCAGGCCGATTTAATCAGCCGCCATTTTTGTGACCATTTCGTCGTCTCGGTAATAAAGATTGGAGGGATATTGGAATGGCCTTCCCTAGCGTTTTCGGCTTCTTCTTCTTCCTCGGCGTCGCCTTCCTCCATGTCTGTCGGGGCGATGGCTGCAAACTGGTTGGCTGTTTCTATAGATGGCTGCTGCGGCTGGTCTGCTGGCGGAGTGTTTGGGCGAGTCCGTTTGGTGCCCAAAACGGGCGTAAAATCAGGTGGAGGCGCGGGTAGAGATTGGGCTGCCTCTGCCTGGCTGGCAAAGAAAGCACGCAAATCGGCACTACGTTCGCTCAGGAGCGCCAGAAAGCGCGGATCTTGGTCGATGGGTAGATTGGCTACCGCGGCGGGAGAGAGTGGAGAGTCGAGGGACTCCATATTGGCGTGTATATGTGGGTTTGACATATGTAACCTATTGCATGTGTGTGTAGTCCTAGCGAGGGGACCCGGCGGGTCCCCCAAGACGTGCAGTGAGGTTTCCCTCTGCCTTGGGGTTGCCGACCGAGAACGACCAGGGTGTAGGAACGGTCAAAGCGCCACCTGGGGATTGCACCCGCCTCCCCCCAGATGCCTTTGCCGAGTGAGTGTACCTAACGTGTGAGTATATGTGTGTAAATAGGCCTCGGAAGGCCAATGTTGGTTGTGAACAAGTGGTGAGTAAATCTACGTGTAAATTGTGAAAAGGCCCTTAAGAGGGCCGATGAGCTTAAAAATTGGGTCTTTATACGAACCAGAAGCCACGGAGGGCTTAGTCCTTGAGGGCGCTGTGCCCGTCTAGATGTCTGGGTGCCGATGCGATGCCTTCCAAGAAATTTTCGATTTCTGGCGAAAAGGTCCTCTTAATGGCCTCTGCGGCCAAAACCCGTGAGGGCGCTCGACTTCTCTTGGAGTCCGGATGCCGGCGCGATGTTTAGTAGACTCTGACCAAGAGTCACCAAAATGGTCCTCTTCAGGTCCTTGAAGGCCTTTTCAGGCAGGCGAAGTTAGTCGTCGGGTGGTGGCAGGAGACCTTCTCGACTGCCGGGGGGTTGGCCGGAGTGCGTTGTTAGACGTCCTCAACGGCCGGGGAGTTGGCGCCGGTTGGCGTCGATGCCGCGCTCAATGCCGCAGCAGAGTTGGCTGACGCGGAGCGTCGATGGCGTGTCTGATGGTGACCAAGATCAATGACCAAGTGAACCAGGTAGCTACCCAAGCTCTTAAGGTTGTAAGCATTGGAGTCATTCCAGAGCAGATGTCCGGTATCTTCACAGGTTAGGTGTATCATTTATATGGCCTATCTCACCCAGGGATAGACCCATACCACCTCGGATACCCGCCACTTTTTGTCCACGACTGCTTATTCGACAAGTAAACTTGCTTATATCGCAGCTAACCTCTATATCTAGAGGTTGACCCACCATCCGCAACCCGGTGGACGCACTCGGTGGCATAAAGCTCAGCCGCGAGCAAACCTTCTATAATTTGATGAATTAATTACAGTAATTTTTAATGTTTTATAGACCATAGAAATACTCTCAATTTTACCTGAGAAATCTTCTACAATCACAGTGAAAAAATTATATTCATTATTAGTACATAGCGTACAAGATATGTTGTATAGTTATTGTTTTACAATTATAATTATGAGGCAAAGCTGAAAGAGGGTATATTTGTTGGACCACAAATAAGAAAATCGGTGAAAGAACCAATCTTTGATACCAAACTCACAGATATCCAATTACCTGCTTTGTCTTCTTTCAAAGCAATCGTGAAGGGCTTTTTGGGTAACAGAAAAGACATAAACTACGTTGCTTCTTTGAATGACCTGTTGGACAACTATAAGAACATGGGGTGTAGAATGTCGCTTAAAATTCACTTTTTACATTCTCATCTTGATTTCTTCCCGGAAAATTTGGGAACCGTAAGCGATGAGCATGGTGAACACTTTTACCAAGACATTCTTACCATGGAACGCCGTTACCAAGGTCACTGGAACCCTTCGATGATGGGTAACTACTGCTGGGGTCTTGCTACGGAGAGTGATGAAACGGCAAACAAGAGAATAGCTCCGTCGTCGCATTTTTCAAGAAACAAAGACGATTAAAGGTGAAAATATCTTATGAACTATTTTGGATTTTTTACTTCACATTTTATCTTATGAACGTTCTCCAGGAGTAATAATCTTTCAATTTAGACAATAAAAAATAATGGGAAACCACCGTATTGTATGCTAACTAGGAGACGTCGCCAAATTGATGTTCAGGATCAGGATATGGATGTTATTTTCTAAAACTATACAGGTAAGGTAGAAAAAGTGTCACGGCTTTCTTCCACATAGGCCCGGGTTCGAGAGATATTCGCTTGTAAAGACTTCGCGCAACATGACACCCCTTGAGTAATCGGTGTGGTAAGGCACAATTCGGAATTTCGTTTGAAATCCATAACTTTATATTAAATTTAAAAATCGCGAAGTAACTAAATAAAACGAATGGGGATAAAATGTAACAGTGGTTTCAAAAATCAGAAGAGAGAAAAACACGGCCGTAGTTAAGAGGTAGCGATTACTCAAATTAGATATTTTGTCTCTTATTACGGACTTCAGAAATCAGATCGAAGTAAAGGATACTGACCGAAGATGTACGGTATCTTGTCTTAAGATCTGTTTATGTCACTCCTGTTTATAGCACTACTTCATCGTAATGCAGTTTGGTAGACATTCTAAATGGAAAAAAATACGCGAAATTTGGAATTCTCTTCGTGATTAGATATCGCATCGAACGTAAAACGATGTTTGAACGCTATTTTTCTATATGCCTCTCGTATGTATCAAATATCCGCCTCAATATAACTGCAAATGATGCCATTGTGTGTTAAAAGTCAGTTTTCTTCATAAACAAGAGAGAACTGTTTGGTTCCCTTGCATGACTTAGGAAAGCTCGTAATGAGGCACTATATGAATCAGTGAGTATGTTGTCTTGGTGTTTAAGTAGAGGATGTAGCAATATGAATTCGGATTTTTCGAACCTCTCTGAAGAATTTTTTTTCTGAGACGTGCGACGGCAGGAACATATTTTTGCGATGGCAGGAATTAATTTGTCTTACCCACTTTAACGAATATTGACCACTGCTGTCGTTGTAAAATTTTTCATGACGACAATTCATTTTGTATTCCACGGATATCGCCTTTCGAAACAAAATTTCCCATTTCAATAAAAACTTTGGAAAATTTTCCAGTCAGGTATTCTTCTTCAAGGAGTCCTTTTCCGTATTATACGAATGTTCTATCGTTTTCAATAATATGTATACACCCACGAGACCCACTTAACTGATGGGGCCGGTCGGTTAAAATTGGGAAGGTTGGCACATGAAGCAACCTGCAATCTTAGCCTTCGCGGCACCAAGAGCCGACGAGGACGGAGGCGACAGAGATACCGAAGCTGGAGTATCAAACTCCAGGAGCGAATGCCCAATCAAAATAAATATTAGCGAATGGAATGCACTGAAGAAACTCACGTCCACACTCACGTAGAGGCGTCAGAGTGTTTTCTTTCGGGCTCCGTGGCGAGGTTTTTTCCTATCTTTATAGATTTATATTTGGACTCGCCGTTCATGTCTCACTAATACTTATTTCAGTAGTCGATTGGGTCTATGCTGTGAGCAGTAGATGTGGTACAGTTCTGAGAGTGATCGAGTCCGAAGTAATTACACATTTTTCGTTTTTTTAAAAGAGTCATTATTAAAATGACCGTAGAAAATTCACATTACTCAAAACAATGTAAGTGAGGAAACTGTATGTAAACGACGAAAGTTATTAAAGTAATGATTCCATGTAGTATAGGTGGTGGATTGGATTAATCAACATGGTTGAAAGGTTCTAGGGATCAAATATTTGTGGGCAAGGTTAAGGTATTGCACGCACCATGTGGGGTAAATTTTCCAATCTCAAAAACTTAGCGGGACCTCGTATTCATCTACATCTGCGAGGTACTGTGAAAGCCAGCGCCAGGGCCTCGTGTGGCAAGGGGTGATTCCACACGAGGCAAGCAGCATATTGTGTGTGTGTGCAACAGTGGCACAGCGGGGGCGGGGTTTTGGGGGATAAACCGCCCCCCCAGAGTTCAGTGAAATTTTTTAGTTTAATCCATTTTACTTATAATGAAATTGATACTACTAATAGAACAGCGCAAGGATTAATAAAATATCCCTCAGAAAGCAGTAAAACTCACCATTTTGAACCATTTATTTAATAATTCCGCAATTTACTAATCTCGCACCTATCGCTAATCCTGGTGGGTATACCAAACCCCCATACACCCCGGTATTAATTGAACCTAAACCTCCCCCAGCCTTAATTCCTGGCTGCGCCCCTGGTGTGCAATACCCTATCATTCGTCGCTCTCATCTCAGCCACCAATCAGAAACACGCTCTCTTGCTGGACAAAGCCCAATCTCTAAAAAAGACAGCGGCACAAGCGGTCAGACCCGAAACTAGGAGAGTGCTAAGGACACGAACAGTTGCGCCGACTCCATGGGGCATGAGGGGGCCCGAGCCCCCTCAAAAATTCGTTATGGATGCGAGGGAAAATGTGTCAAGCTTGTCGATTTTCCCAGGACTGTCCAGATGTCGAGATTCGAGTTATCAGGGTTCTAATGTTGTTCATATGACTCCTCAAAAATGCTTAAAAAACTTAAAACTCACTACTTATAAAATTTCCCGGGCCAAGATCCCCGTTTTGACCCCTCTCAATATTTTTCGTAAGTCGGCGTCCCTGGACACGAGCACACGCAAATCAGGGTACTAGTTAGTCTGTGAAGAAAAAAGAAAAGTTAGCGTAGCAATTGATTCATGTATGACTTGTGGCATGCAAAGAAATACATACAGATAGTATTGTCAAATGTATTAAGTTATTAACTATAAATGCAGAGCAATTGCTGCCTTATGAAGTTATCCTCGAACTAAACTAAAATGTCGCGTGAAGTGTGGCGAAGGTCGCATGACTATTGAAATCTTAAGCGCATAGTTATTTGTGGAAGGGGATCGGGTTGGTGTGGTGGCTAGTGTGTGTTGTCTTCCCACTCCGTGGGCTCGGGTTCATATCCCGGCCGGTGGCAGATAATTTTCAGAGACTGCCCGATCCCTGCTCGAGTGTTGTGCGGAGGACATTTCAAGCGCAACACTCCGTCCGTCGGAAGGGACGTCAAGCCGTGGTCCCCTTGGCGCCTTTCACAGTGCAAGGCTGCTCGCTGCGAATGCTCGTCTTTGCCTCGGACTGTGGGTACCGGGGTTTCTCGCTGTTAAAATTCCGAATCCTTCAGCGCTTCCCTAATCTGTTGCCCTATACAAATTCCTTCTCTGCTCTTTGCCACGCTTAATTGAAGGACTTTTTGTTTGAAATAAGTAAAACCAGCACCATTATTGTCCATAGATTTCACAAAATTACTATTAAGTCCATATTAAGTATGCAGAAGTGGAAAAAGAATATTTTTTGGATCGACCAAAGGCTGACAAAGGACATTTTTGGATCCAGGAAAGAGTTCTTAACGTTCCGTGCAATTTTTTTCAAGTAAAATTTTTTTCTGTCTCTGATATTCCACTCGCAGATGAAGCAACAACATTTGGTAAAGCCAAGCTGTAAGCCTAGTAAAATTGCAATTTCTGTTAAGTGGCCACAAATTTTCAATTTTTATTTTTGGTAGTAATTTTTTTAAGCAACTACATATTACCGTAAGATTCTTTCATTTCAGTTTCATGAGTTAACAGTATTAATGGGTTCTCATTGCCATTATGTAATATATTAGCCTTTGAAATAACCTAGGAGGAATAAATGTACAAACGCTAATTATCTGTGCTGAATTCGAAATTAAGAGTATCCGTAACAGAGAGGACATCATTTCAAAAAGCAAACGGTTTTCTGGAGAAAAAAATCAAATCAAATTCGTCATGTCGAGATCACGACATCAAAAGTATTTTATTTGGATCCGGCAAATTCTAACACTTTAAGTGGTTCTAATATTTCACCTTCCTTTTTGGATAAAATTTTAATCGTGCACTAGATCATTTACATCCTCTTGCGTTGTACAATGAGGTCCATCAGATGTACTCGGTCCAAAATTTGGGTTCTTCGAGTTTCCGAATCCTTATTATCACGTTCTTGATTACTTTCTGAATCTTCACTTGTATTAACTTATTCCATTGATTCCGGCAGTTGTAAATTTTCGGAGTGAGGGAACGGTAGTATCGCTGATTCAAATTTGTCTGGATATTTTACTGCGTTCTGACATCGGTGTAATTCCTTTCATTTTTTTCAACAAAAATAGCAGTATGAAAAATGATCTGCCAATTCCTGGAGACGAGAAATTCCTTATGACGTTTTCCCTTAGTGCAACCAGTAAAAAGCTCTACAATGGGGCCACACAACACATAGGAAGCCCATCCTTAAACTTGGCCACCCAACAGGCAGTCAACATGAAGCTTATAAGTCTTATAACACTCTGAAAAAGGGAGTAATTTTCCGCCTCTGAGACTTAAAAGTAATTTCACCGTATAAATAACGAAAGTCATCAGGATGGTTTAAGCACTATCTAAGCCTGATAAAAGCTAAGCCACTTCTATGCGATTACATTGTAATACTGTAATTTCCTGTGGGAAACAACATTCTCAAACTATCTTCAGAGAAAACAAACGTCTTCACGCGCAAACAGCTGGTCACTTGCTGATGTGAAGAGGCAGCTGAGTCAGCATTGCTTAGAAGAAAACGATAAGATAAAGCAATTTTAAACATATTTTGACAGGATAGGAAGGCATGACGTCGTAGGACAACATATTTTGGCAGGAAAGTTTTATTTTCACTAGCTCATGTTATCACGATATATAAATGAATAAAGTTACCACTTTCGTAAAAGCAAAAGCATACATTAAGCTGTCCTAAAGAAACTAGATGTGATATAAAGAATCCAATCATAGATTCGGAATCAGCGTGAAAAATACGTCTTAGATCACGCAACAACGTCTCTAGAAAAAGATCTATGTTGACCAGTGATACCTAAACAACTATCACTTTAAAAGGTTTTAGTGCGTCAATTGTGGCTGAAAATTTCCTCAATGATTGCTACAAATTTGATTGACGACACAAAATTTTTCGAGGTAAATTCCATAACTCGTAAAACAAAATTAACATTTTATTTATTCCTAGCTAGTGGCAAAAAAAACTTTTATTTTCTGCAATTTGATACCTCACTTTCCTTCCAATTTTTTGAAAACCAATTTCGTAATATTAAATCAATGCTTGACATATTGATGTCAAATTATTTTTGACAGTATTTAAGGGTCAAATAAAATATCTTAGTTAATGCGGAAAAAAATGAAGAACGAAAAATATACTCCATTGAATTCACACTTCACTTGGGACAATATCTCTCCTTTTATTAAATTTGAAATCTCAGCAGCACTTCGATGTATTATCCGCAAGCAAAAACATCTCAGGTTGTACACCTAGGTCCTAATCGATCACTTCTCAGGTGGATGTCTTCTCCGATTTTTCAATGCCTCTGTTGCGTTTCTCCGGGTAGTACACGATGCTTCAATTTTTATTCATCCTTCGCTACGTTTCCGCTACGAATAAGCCTGCCTCCAACAAGCTGACTTCTTTTCCCCCTTTTGCCTGCTGACAAAGGCATCTTAAATCAAGATAGGAACATATCATTATCGATCGAAAGAAAAACGCGTTCTGGCAATGTGCTCGTCAGTCATTCCGGAAAAACTTCTTCAAAATCAACTGCATTCAAATAAGTGGCCCTTCGAATCATCTCTTTACTGCCTTGTATACCTTAAGAGAAACCTTGCTACAGCCCGTAGTGATTTTTGCCGTTTCGTTGAGATAGGCGAGGGAAAATTCAGAGTAGCGTTCCCAATGTGCGCACATGATGCCGTCGAATGCGCCTCTATGCTACGGAGTTCATCGCGAGTCATGCTCTGGCTTGGGGAGACTCGGTGATCGGTGCGTATTTGGACGGCGGAGAAAGGAAATGGTTTGCCTTGTTTGAATTTCCCTCAGTGAGTTATGTAGATGCAGATCCGCAAGTACCATATTAAATAAAACTATCTAATAAGAAAATAAAACTATTAAATTAAAATCAACCATTTCTACTTCGCAGATTACCTTCCTTGATGTCAATATCTTGTCAATAACAAATTCCTCACCTCTGTCCATGTAAAACCCACGAATAAGCAGCAGTACCTTCATTTTAGCAGTTGTCATCCTTCCCACACTAAACGCTCCCTTCCCTATTCCCTTTCCATTCGAGGCCACCGTATTTGTAATAATCCTGATGCCCTGAATAATTTTCTTCACAGCCTTCACCGTTCCCTCATCCAGAGAGGCTACCCAGAGTCCCTCCTGTATAAAAAAATTCTCAAACACCCCCCCTCCCCCCAGCAAACTGCCCCGCTGAACCATGCAATAGAAGCAAACCACGTGACCTTACCCTCTGCACCACTTACTTTCCTGGAATACAATCCCTGCAATCTATCCTCAAAGACCTCTTCCCTATTCTAAAAAATAATAAGTCGACAGCCAATCTTTTTCCCAAACCCCCTACTGTCACATTCAGACGACCTGCTAACCTTTCAAATTTATTCCGCTCAACTAACCCCTTACAGAAGTCACCCACTACTTCGCCCTGTGGTCATCCTAGATGCAAGACCTCCCCAATTTTTGCCCCTCCTTCTATCCCTAGTCATCTTGTCACCTGTCTACCACCACCCCTTGCGGCCTCCTGTACTTCCAAGAATGGAGTTTACCTCATTCAATGCCAACACTGTCCCTCCTTTTATATAGGCAAATCCTCAACCCCCCTTAACCTAAAAATCAATGACCACAGGGCATCGTGCACTTCCTCTCACTTTGCGTCCCTCCCAGTGGCGAAACATGCGGCCACTCATCGGCGTCAATTCAATGATTGTTACAATGTACCTATCAGTTTTGGCCTCCCTTCCCCCCACAGACCACCCACTCAAACTTAATTCCATTGAATTGACGTACATATGGCTATTCAAAGCATTTCTTCCTCCTGGCTTAAATATCAATAGATAATCCCTTAATTGCCTCAACACACTCTTTCCCCCCTCTTTGGACCCTACCTCCCCACTATTTCCCCTTCCCTCAGCTATCCTTTACCTACAGTCTCTTACCTAACTCTGAGGAAGGTGGTAATACACGACCGAAAATTTAGTACTAACTGTGAGTGTTTTTTATCCTTTTTTTAGTGTGTTCTATGATTCTTCCCGACCTAGGGTTTTTTACGATATTAAATAAAATAGTGTACGAGGGTTAAAACTCTCACTCTGCCAAACACATTTGCGGTCTCCACCAGAATTTCGGATACGCTCATACACGTGGTCAAGCTAAAAAGTGGAGTGGGGGAAGAGAAAGGATTATTTTAATTTTCCCCTCCCATCACAAAATTTCGGCGTTGCAAATCTCTGGAGGCAATCGGCGTTAATTTTATCACTTTTCATAAAATACTTATTTTCCATCGTAGAATCTCGATCAAAAGACGAATTTAATCGCTCAACCGCGAGGAATATGATTAGCGCCTTTATTTACCGCTAAGTATTGGAATTAAAAAAGCAAAAAATTTACTACAACAGGTGATATCTGTAGGGGTGAGCTCGTGCTGTTATGGCAGTCTCCAGAGGTCCCGGATAACCTCTGGGTGACCGAGGAAAGGGTTCGAAAAAGGGTCGCGCTCGACCATTGTTTGGGTCCAGCATACCTGGCTGGATCTTGGCCCTCCCAAACTACTACGAATCCTATGATTTTTCAAATTTAATTCAAACTGCCATGCATCGTGTCATGCTTGGATAGCAGCTAGGTCATTCGTTAGTTCATCTACGTCTTTGCTGGAACGGATTTCTCTGTAAACTACAGCCTCCTCTGCAAATAATCGTAGCTTACTGTGGACTATTTCACCAGTGTCTTTCACATAAAGAAGGAATAGGAGTGGGCCTATGGCACTACCCTGAGGGACGCCAGAAGTGGCTCCAACCTCGTTGGAGACTTCAATACAACACAGACAACAATACAACGTCCAATACTACTTACTCTCTGCAAGCGGTCGCTCAAAAGTTCTCTTATCCTGGAAATGACATCTTCATCTAGGCCGTAAGGCTTCAGTTTCATTATCATTTTTCCGTGGGGTTCATTATCAATATCTTTTTTGAAATCAAGATAGATCGCGTCTAATTGAATGTTGTCCTCTTCGGAGACTAAAGTATCGTGGGCGAAAAGCACTCACTGGGTTTCGCATGGTCTACTTTTCCTGAATCCATGTTGAGTTCTCATTAACAGTTTTGCGCATCTAGGTGTTTCATTGCTGAGCTGTCTACGATATGTCGAAGGACTTGGCATGAGATGGACGTTAAAGATATCGGTCCGTATTTCGAATTCTCTTCCTTGCCTCCACTTTTGAATATTGGCGTTACATTAGAAATTTTCCAGTCATTAAGTACTTTGTGTTGCTCGATGGATTTACTGAATATTAACTGCAAATATGGAACGATATCTGAGGAAAGTTCTTTGTACACGCGAGAAGGGATTTCGTCGGGTTCAGGTGATTTATTTAGACTGAGCGATTTCAATATATTTTCTATTCCGTGCGTACTAATGTCAATAGGCGGCATCTTTCCTATGCAGAGATTGACCACTGTCTAGGATGAGTTATCAGAAGTTTCGGTGACCACGCTCTTGACGTAGGAATATAATGAATTTGCTTTATCGGAACTTGTCAACTTATCTCCATTATCGTTTATCAACGAACATACGGTAGATCTTTTTTACCTTGAACTTCCTTAAAATGAGACCATAATCCTTTTGGGATATCCCTTAACTGATCTACTTGTGTTTTTCCTTTGATAATTGCTGAATGCATTCCTGAACGCTTCCTTCGTGGCGAAATTTAAAAAAAAACTATTTTTTAATTATACCACGCGTTCATTAGCGTGGTGGCAGTTCATTTTAGTATGTCACGCTCTTTGTCGCCTCAATGATTTTCTCATTTCCGCGTCATACCATCTCGGTCGCTATCTTCTTTTTTTTGTTTCACTAGGGATGTAGCTATTCACTTCCGAGGATACGAGCGAAAGAAGAGCCTTCCAAGTACCACCTACATTTAACTTTGATAATGATTCTTGAAACGCAGGTGAAGCATTTTTCAGATGACTCTTAAACCCATCAAAATCAGCTCTTTTAAAAATTAAAAGTTTAGGCCCTTTAAATATTTCAGCGGTATTAAAAGAAGATTTTGCAGTTACTAACCTATGGTCACTAATTCATTCGACGGTGCTTATGTTTATTACCTGATGAGGTATATTTGTCGATATTATTTCGAGAATACTTTCTCCTCTATTTGATGCGGGTGCTATTTGAAACAATGAATCTGATGTAAAAGTGTGTACAAACGCCTCGGAAATATCTTTATCCCTCCCACCAGGAATGAATCTATGCGTCTCCCAATCTATAGAAGGTACAGTGGGATTAATTATTACAAAGAATGAAGCGGCGCCACTTTCGCCGCAGTTTGAAAACTAGTTTCAGCACTTTCTATGGTATCTGTGGGAGGGGATTTTGTCGGAGGGAAATAGGAAAATATTTCAGTCAGGTATTCTTCTCCATCAAGTCCTTTTTCGTATTACATGAATGTTCTATCGTTTTCAATAATATGTAGACACTCACGATACACCCTTTGTTGATGGGCTCGGGTCGGTGAAGAAATTTGAAGGTTGGCCCAGGAAGCAGCCTGCATCCTTTTCCTTCACGGCACCAAGAGCCGACGACGACGAACGCGGACGCGACCGAGTTACCGGACCTTGAGTCAAACTCCAGGAGCGTTTTTCAGATGACCCTTAAACCCATCAAAATCAGCTCTTCTAAAAATGAAAATTCTACGTACTAATCGCTCGAAGACATACGTATGTCCCGAGGCCGTAGTTATGGTCGATTTTGACTTATTGCCCGGCCATACGATTAGAGGAATAATCCTGCTGGAGTCTAACTCCAGGAGCAAATATCCCATCGAAATTAATATTAGCGGGTGGAATGCACTAAAGTAATTCACGTCCCCGCAGACGTTAGGCCGTTGGAGTGTTTACTTTCGGGCTCCGGGACGAGGTTTTTTTCCTATCATTAGAGTTATATTTGAACTCACCGTATACCTTTCCCTAGTGCGTGCCTTCATGGGTGAGTAGGTTTATACTGTGCGCGGTAGTGGCGGTAGATTCATGGGAGGGATCTAGTCCACAATAATCATACTTTTTCTCATTTTTTAAAAGACGTACTCTTACCATCAATATAATCTATGCGGGTAATTCGGGGAGAAAAATTCAGTACTAAATATTAGTAATGAGTAAAGTTATCCGGCTAAACGTGTCCTCAGAGGCAATCCGCATTGGGCAATTCTTCACATCATGTTAAGTAAATTTAAGATTAGTAATGCCGGAAACTAAGGAAAAATCCATAACAATTAACCCAGGGAAATTATATGAAATTTTATAAGCACACCCAGTGTAATTTGCCCATCTTCACCACATTAGGGCAGATAAGGACCATCCGAAATTCAACCTTCAAAATATGACATTAACATGGTCGCAATTCATACTATTGCGTTATAAACAAGAGCGCTAAAATCGAGTACAAATTTCGAGACGCGGTTATGGTCATAGACAGAGAATCGACTTACGAAGGATATATGAGACAGCGAAGTTTTTCCACTATTTAAAATCTACTATTGCGATGGGGAAGGTGGCGGAGTTTTTCTAGCAGTCAAATCACATTTATACATTGCCTCCCATGCATTAACAGACATTGAAATAGAAAGGGTATGGTGTACAATCAGACAGCGATTTGATATTATTTCCCTATTAGAAAATAAAAAATCTGCATTTTATTTGAGACCCAGTAGAAGTGTTATAACTATTCTGCGAGATTTCTATCTCCCACGCATAAATTTGGATTCTTGCTCTCTATAAAACCGTATTCAAGGAATAGAGAAATCTGTGAGATCTTAGTAAACGGAAATCACTCAATTGCACAAGTAGTTGAAATGTTCACGAGGGGAAATAAACTATTAGACTTTTAAGCAGAGAGCCGTACTAAGGTGATAAATCAAATCGATATAGTGGACGGTATATGTGATCACAAAGTAATATTTGCAGCCTTAAAAATTGGAATAGAGTCATCTTTAAAATCAAAACGGATAATTATTTCTTGGTATATTTGGGGGTTAAACAGAGAGGCACTAGGGAAGAGAATAGACCACTAAGGCACTAGAGAAGTAACCATGAGTTACATAAAAATATTTATGGCAGTGAATTGAAGAAGTTAGCATTCGTCAAGCGCATTGCGAAAATACTTTCGGGCGAGAGTAAAAGAGAGTGCGATTAATGAAAAACTGCTACGTCCTGAACTATGTGCTCGATTTTAGCTCTCTTATTTTTAACGCAATTGCAATTAACTATGACCAAGTTAATGACATATTTAAAGAGATGGTGAAAAGTAAAGGGTTACTGACTCAATGATAATGGGGTGTTTGCATGGATTTTTTAGCGATATATGCGGAAACTTCACTTAATCCTAGATACGGAAATGCTATTTAAACTTAAATTTAGGGTAATTTTGGCCATTTCTGGCTGCGTTAAAAATTACCCGGTTTGAACGTCCGCGAAAACAAGAAAAATGA
This sequence comes from Ischnura elegans, assembly GCF_921293095.1. Classification (NCBI taxonomy): domain Eukaryota; kingdom Metazoa; phylum Arthropoda; class Insecta; order Odonata; family Coenagrionidae; genus Ischnura; species Ischnura elegans. The sequence continues at coordinate 755,712 of NC_060259.1, read as the reverse complement.
ACATGGCCGCCTGTGACGTCACGTGCCTGTAACTTCGAGTACCTGCCGTACGGGTATGCTGTAGTTAATGGTTACGCGCTCTCTTGAACGAAAGTCAGAGATAAACTGTGCGCAATGTCGGCATATAAATGGTGTTTTGTACCAGAGTGTACAAATACAAGCAGCAGGAACCCTAGCAAAGTGTTTTTCGCGGTTCCAAAGGAAGAGAAACGGAGGAAGAAATGGTTTAGAGCTACAAGAAGGGACTTCAATGTCTCTCTGAAATCAACCCTTTATTGCTGCGAGGACCATTTTAAGGCATTTTAATATTTATTACTGACGCTTATTGAATAGATGCTAATGTATGTATATGACACTTAATTATTCATGATGAAGAGCCTTTAACATCTGCTGAATGAATCCATTAATCGTACAAAATAGCCAACGTAATAAAATGGAAAATAGATGCTTCCAAAAAACTGCAATTCAAAGGATGTAAATTGTTTACGAAGAAAACCTTGGAAGAAGCATCTAGTAGATCAGAAGTAAACTGTTTGAGCTATGATTTTGGTATGTACAGTTAAAAATATATACCTAATGCTTTTGTTCATAGATGGAGGACGACATGGGAAATTTCATGAGGTGCAAAATGGTAGGAGGGCATAAGCTATTGAAAAAATGTGCTTTTCCCCACGTATTTGGCTGCCAGGAAGACCGGCAGAGAGCATTTGCGTCAACCACCCAAAAATTACCCATGAAGAGGACTCAGCAGAGATTAATAGAAGACGCACTGAGTGTAAGTTATACATATGCAGCCCTCCCTAGGCTGGATCTAAAGATATTTGTAGCCTCAATGTGAATTGATGAATATTACATTCTTATTATGGGAACTCTTTATAGGTACCTACCTTAAGTGTAGACTGCATTGTTTATATTTGCCCTTTAAACAAATTAATATTTTAATTAATGAATAAAATAAATGATAATCACTAAATAGAAACAGTTACAGAGACAGAAATGTGTTCTACAGGTATAGATTGACTAATATATGATATGCTGCCACATATAGGCGGATCCAGGGGGAGGAGGAGGCACGGGGGCACGTACCCCCCCAGACCCTTAAAAATGTGCTAGATTTTTAATACGGTCCCATTATCATTTCGTTCGTTTTGTATGACGACGTATCCTTGTGTCCCTCCCGCTGAACAAAATCCTGGATCCGCCCCTGTGCAACATTGAAGCCTAATAACAACAGAACAGTTAATATTTCATATTAAAATGTGGCATCCATACTCTTGGCTTCTAACAATTGGCTATACTTGGATTCTAGCGCCATCATATCTGAAATAAATAGGCAAAATAATAAGCTTGAAAGTGAAATAAAATGTTGTTAATCATATATTTAATTCTATACTTATATGCCCAGTAGGAGTTTGAATATTTTCATATAAGCTCAAGTGATTTTGGAAAATTAGAAGTGAAGAGTTTGGTGCTGCTCAGGTACTCAAATTTAAAAAAAATCAACTTGGTACTACGGATATAAGGGTCTCGTTAAATGTATGTCAGTTACTTGCAAATTAATGCCTGAATTATACAACTTATAAAATATATGCTTTTCTTTTAGGTTGATAAACACCCAGCTAGCACATTATAAGTCATTGAGATAAGGTGAAAGGAAGAAATAAGGAAGTCGCTTCTCAAGTAAGCTTGTTATGGGTTTCTAACGGCCAGGGCGACAAACATCCAGAGTAATGGCAAAATGGATGCCAAACTTTCAGCACTTCGGTAGATGCTGTTATTATCCAATCGTTTCAGTGTGTTATTTAAGGCCTTTATGATTTAAAACAATGTTTTTATTATTAGCGCTTCTATATTATGAGGAGAAATAACATCATACCGCCATAATTTGAAAACCATTCACATTTATGAACTGATAGCGAAACGAAGGTCGCAAGAAAAACACAATTTCACAAGAATACCGACGTAGAATAATATAAAAATGCCGGAAGGAATTTAAAATTCACAAATGTTAAAATGTATGGACCTTGAATAATTTCAGTTTCTCATGCTCGTGCCAAACAAGTTTTTTTTACATAATTGGATATTTAATTGGTAACTACTCCACAATTTCATAACAACTGCCGTGGTGTAGTCGTTAGCGTACAATACTTCGGTTACGTAGGTCGCACGTTCGGATCCATCCGTAGGTTTTATTTCTTTCCGCCGCATGGATAGAGTACTTGTATTATGCTTTATATCTTCACTAGCCGGTCGCTTGCAGTTATTAATTTTTTTCTATTTACGGGAAAATCTGTTATCAGTTGTTAAGCCCTTATAAAGACTCGCTTAATTTCACCAATAGCCTTTAGATAGTCATGTCGAGATGAGCCGCGTAGCATGTGTAGTACGCTGTTCAGCCGCCTTTGGCGCTCCAACAGAAGTGACTTACATTGCCTGAGGATATTTGACGGCATTCCTTACCTAATTGTCCCTAACATCTTACCCTTGCCTTATATAAGTCCCTTAGCTTACGATAAGCTGCTTATCAATTTTTTCCGTAAGAAAACCATAATAAACGGTTATCTCTCTTACTTTGTGCTATCTGGGCATATCCCTCCCCATATAACCACCCATATAACCAGTCATGATTTGGATGAGGAGTCAGTGGACATGGAACTAGACTGCTCTGAAGCTCATGAGGGTGGAAATGCTGCATCCAACTATGAGCCATTGACTCTTACTAAGACATTTAGTGATGCTACTGTCCAAACTTCTGTTTCTCAAAGGAGTAAGGGTATTAATTGCAATATGACAAAGAAGGAAGTAGTTAACATTACCACATCTCCCATCAAGTTACAGAGAGATGTGTCGACATCTCCACTGAAGAGAATAGGTGGGGCTGTGGATGAAGAGGAATTGGAGTCTGTCACAACAACTGAGGGTGTGGAAAATGGCAGTGGGAGTGAATATGAGCCATGCTCATCTGAGAGTGATGAGTATGCTCATGAATTTCAGAACCCTGATGCAATTCTCTCTTGTGTAAATGGGAAATCCAAAATGTATATTGGCGTGCCAGATGAGTGGTTTCCTAATGCAATGTCTTTCATAACGAAATACACTAAACTTGGCCAGAGAGACATTGTATTTACTCTCATGAAAATTAAGGTAAACGATTCTTTTGAAAGACTCGCGGATCAATTTTGCATATCATGTGGCCATGCATGTAAACTTTTTAACAGAACTGTGCCAATCGTGGCACACACATTGAAGGAACTGTTCTATTGGCCTGATAGGGTGACTATAAAAAGGCAGCTTCCCATACCTTTCCTTGTACTATGGAGACGAAATCATCAGGTAACTTACCGAAGTGCCTTCGTTCCTCTAACTTCCGGAATGCTGAAGCAGTCATTTCCCTTCAAATACTACGCCACCATAAATACATCTACTTTTGGTAGATTATTTGTATTTCCTTTATCAAAATTTACCTCTAATACCATGTTTTCGACAATTTTCCCTGTTGCAATGAGGCCTCATACCGGTAACTACGGGCAAGTGACGTCACCAACCGTATCTTCTCCCGCTGATTTCCTTGGCATTTTAGCGATTTTATTATTCATTTAATAATATATTTCCCTATTTTACTGCATTGAAACCTATGTTTTCTTCATTTACTTCCTTTCCTCTATACGTTGAAGAAATATTTAAGCGCAAAAAATTTTTATGCCAACACCCCATTGGGTCTTTTTAAGATAGCTCTGATGAACTATGTACATAATTGCTCAAAGATCAATGGAATAAAATAGCATGCATGCATACATATGGGGACTAAATACATATTGTGACATGAGGAGGTGGGGGTTAGTTGGTTTATTGGAAAGAGGGGAGAAAGAGAAGGGAGGAAAAGAGGGGAAGGGAGAATAGGGTGGTTTCCTATTATTTTTTTATTGCCTAAATCGAAAGGTTATCACTCCTGGAGTACGTGTTTCACCCTTTTAGATTTTTAAATTACTATATATATTTTTCGCGATTAAATGAAAAGTGAGAAATTTAAAGCGCGCGAAAATGCGACGGCTAAGTATGAATGCTGGGAAAACCCCATGTGACGTCATTATGGTTCCCGCTGTCGACGTGTGAGGTGACCTTTTGGCGAGGATAATTGCGCTGCTGTGATGCAGGTAGCAGAGTATCCTGCTAGCAGGTAGCGCTCGGCTTAAATAAGGATTATTAATACCCTATCAAACGAGGGAAACTTTCTGGCCACAGGCAGTTTAAATAGTTGATTATTAATAGATGTTTCCCTGAGCTCTGTGCCTCATGGATGCATTGGTAATCTCAGGCCATGTAAAACTCCTATCTACTCGTATAGAAACTAGGTGACACCACATCAAGTGGCATCGCATGGGCACCAATCTGGCCTTTTTCAAATGCGGTTAAAATTGACCTTTGCCATTCATCTAAACTGGAATTTCTAAAACCAAATAATTTTTATTTTATGAAAGCACTAATCATGGGTAACAAATCGGAATCCATGCCTTGTGTTTTCTTTGATGAAGGAAACTACACTATTATTATGTAGGGAGGCTCATTGCGATGATTGGGGTACACAAAAAATGAGAGCTTATACCGTAGATTCTGAGTTTGACAGAATATTTAATGCAGAAGAACAGGGCAATATACACATAGAACACATGAAATTGTTCAATATCTTTCTCTGCTTTGAACATCAAACTGGCCAGTGGATATTACCAAAATGATTAAATCAACAAAACAAAGACAACTTAATAAAAAGAAAACAGGAAGTTTCCTTCCAATCAGTCTTCGGCCTGGTTTCTCACGAAGGACGGGGGGGAGGGGAAAAGAGGATAGAATCGAAAATGCAATAAAAAAACTCATGGGCAAAGGCTCTTCAACATTCTGCATCTTCTTTCTTCGGTTCTTGGGGGGGGATGAGGGTTTCTTCAACAACACTAGATCAGGGCTTTGAGTGAAGGTTCTTCTTTACTTGGGGATACAATTCAGGATTGTGGTTGGGCTTATCAAGTTTTCCCATCTTGTTCACGGCTGAGGGATGACCTCCTCAAATGGCTCCTTTTCGGGAATCGCTGAGCCTATATTGAATGGATGAGGCAGATACTTTGTGGAGATCCATTATGAGATATGAACTGAAACACTTTGCACTTTCCACATAACAATGTATTAAACTACAGTCGACATGTTTCGCTGCACTGCAGAATTATCAAGACTCCCACAAAATATATCGACTGTAGTTTAATAAATTTTTATGTGAAAATTGCAAAGTGTTTCACTTCATATCTCATCGCTAAACCTTCTACACACCCTGGGCTGAGAGAATATTCGGAGGGATGGCATGGGTTGACCTTCTTCTTATTGATGATGGAAATCTACCATTCATTCTCCTGTTTCCTTTTTCCGCTCATTTCCTCCTTTCCGGTCCAAATTCCATTGCCTCCAGGTTCTCCCTTTCTCTCCATAGACCACTCATGTAATGAGGCGCTTGCCCTGACAAAATGGCAGAGTCCTCGGCAGCATGATAAGGCCAGGGTTGATGTATCTCTTACAGCTGGTGGCTCCTTAGGTTTCATGCCCCAAAGAGGGTTGGTTTTCAGGGGGTGAGGAAGGTGGGGAGAAAATGAGAAAGAGGCCTATTTCTAGAGGTAAGTCACCATGGGGGGAGTTAAAGTATGTTTTATCTATTTGGGAGGAGCGGGTAAATGTATAGGGGAAGGAGAATCAGGTGGTCGTAGGCAGCCTTGCACCATCACTCCTCGGTGGGTGTGGGTGGGTGAGGAGGAGTGCACTCTTCTCTCTTTGGGGCCAGCTCATACACAAAGTCAGGTGATGGGAAAACGCCAAAATCTGGAGGTGGGGAATTGGGGGGGAGGTGAAATGCATTACACACAAGTCCATTCACACTGAACTACCCACACACACACGGTCAAACTTATATAAGACAAATAAATGAAGCTCTCCTTCCCTCAAAAACATCCATTCAAACCAATTTATGTAAACGGCCAAATTTCAACGGTTACAATATGCATTTACAAATGGTATACATATATTAAGCTACCATAGGGAACTGGAATAAAGGTACCATATTGAGGAAATTTATGTGTACTATGTATTATAATTTCTTTGATTTTATGATACATATTTGGATAACTTACAGTTTGGTATTTTTCATTCATGTCACTTACCCCCACTCTCTTCCAGGATTGCGTGGAGGATGAAGCAAAATGATGAGAGTTTGAAGATAGAAGAAAAAAAGCAAAAAGTGTGTGAACCTTATATGCATTTTATCTGATGGGTTGCATGATTGAGCAAAAATTTTGAGCCTTTTGATTGTACAGAAACAAAAGGATGGGTGTGATTCCCGAGTCCTCCAAATTAAGGAGAAGAGAGAGACTCCAGGACAAGAAGACCACTCCAGGAAGAAGAATGCGAGTGACTTAGCTTAGATTGGGCCCTTAGGACCATGAATAAATGTGCCAAGTAAGACTAGGTTATTTTAGGTGAGTCAATTATACTTTTTGTCAAACTGAGGTTTGACATGGGCTGTATACCATTGTAGGGTTATGGAATAGAAACTGTCATTTGGATGAAAAGGTAGTAACTTCCTCCTCGTGCCACAGTGACTTGTATACTGCAATGGAGATTGTGCAATTCCTTGGAGGAAAGGTATTTGCATGTACTCTCTCCATACTTTGTACTTACCTTGCATGTACTCTCTCCATAGGCTCAAGACAAGCGGACCCCAGTTTCACACCTAGCTTAGTTCTTGGGCCCTCAGGGTTTTGAATTATTGTGTCGAGTAAGGCTAGGATTTTAAAGAGCGTTATCTAGAATTTTATGTTGAAACAAGGTTTGGCATTCACAGCATACCATTGCAGTGCTCGGGTTAGAAACTGTGTCACTTGAATGTGAAAGGGTTAATTTCCTCCTTTCCCACAGTGACTTTCCATGTGTTGCATTGCAGAGTGTGCTATGTCTTGGGGGAAGGATCATTTATTTACCTTGCATGAACTAACCCACTCTCTCCCTAGGCTCAAGACATTCCGGTGGCCGAAGGAATGTAGGCATTGCAAGAGATGCCATCAGACAACTGAAAGGAGAAGAAACATGTCAAGACAAAGAAGAAGGAAGGTGTCAACCTATTAAAATTTAATTGCATTATCAGGAGCTGTCCTGAGCACCTTTATCTTTCTTCTGCGCAAACCAACTCCGCTTAAGTATGAATAACAGTCCAAAATTTGTATTACATTGAAATCAACTTTTAAGGACAACCAAACAATATTACCTACTTTCAATTAAATTTTGCATATTAATTTCATTTATAAAATAATTTCTTCTACATTCAATTCAATTTTTTAAAACGATATCCACATGAGTTTATTTTTTTAATTCATGATGCATATTCTGCCATTAAGGATTTCTTGCTTTTTTAGCCTAATTTATACTAATGCAAAATGAAGTCAACATCTTTCAGTTCTTCCAAACAAGTTTAGATACATTCATTTAATCTCACCTCTTTGCATAATCCTGATGCATCATGAACATTGTATGTAATCAGTCACCTTTCATTTTTTTATTATTGCTCATCCAAGCACTGCATTGAAAATCAGTTTCTTTAATTTTTATTCATGTTTTTTTTTCTTTCTCAATTGATAAACTAAATATTTTCTCAAAACATTTTGCAAAAGTTCTTTTTCAAAAAATCAAATCATCATTTTTTTGTGAATATGTTAAGTAGAGAATGACAGAATGTAAATTATGTTCTTCAGAATTATTTTTAACTATTGATAGATTATAAAGTGAATTATATTTTTTAATGCCACTTCTGAAGAAATACCTCGTTGGCTAAGTAAAGAATTCTTGTTGAATCCCAATTGTATGAGTCTCCTCCATTTTATCAATTCATTAGGAAAATACTCTGCCCATTTAGATATTTGCTCTCTGGCGTCCATAGCGTATCACAGGAAGTAACTTAAAAATTTGCTGGTATAAATTTGATAAATTTTATACAGGTCCCAACTTATAGCACTAAACACATATTAGAACTACTTTCAGCTTTAGGATTTCAAGTTTTTCCTAGAAACTTTTTAACCATTTTGAACATATTCCCTTGAATTCTGTTTAAATTTCATTGAAATTTTCATGCATCCGTATCGAAATGAAACATCTTTTCAACTTTTCATGCAGAGATAAGACGTGGGCTTCTTATACCACTAATGTTGAATTTTCCCATGGCTGTTTGTGCAGTGATTCCTCGTACCCTATTAAATTTCAGTGCACTCACATACAGTTTTTATAAATCCGCGATGGAAATTAAATTTCTGTACCATTTATCTCCCCTCAGCTGCAAGCCATCTTGGAGGGTGTGGGCAGAAAGCTGGTGGAAAAATCATGCTGACCCAGATTCTGACGGTGAACTGACCATGCCAAAAGGTAAGAGTGGGGTGGGATGGGTTGGGATGGGGTGGGATGGGATGGTATGGGGTGGGATGGGTAGGGATGGGGTGGGGTGGGGTGGGATGGGGTGGGGTGGTATAGGGTGGGATGAGGTGGGATGGGGTGGTATAGGGTGGGATGAGGTGGGATGGGATGGTATGGGGTGGGATGGGGTGGTATGGGATGGGTTGGGGTGGGATGGGGTGGGGTGGTTTGGGCTGGGATGGGTTGGGATGGGGTGGGTTGGGATGGGGTGGGATGGGGTGGGATGGGTAGGGATGGGATGGTATGGGATGGTATGCGGTGGGATGGGGTGGTATGGGATGGTATGCGGTGGGATGGGATGGTATGGGATGCGGTGGGATGGGATGGTATGGGATGGGATGGGGTGGGGAGGGGTGGGATGGGTAGGGGTGGGATGGGGTGGGATGGGGTGGGATGGGGTGGGATGGGTTGGGATGGGTTGGGATGGGGTGGGGTGGGATGGGGTGGGATGGGGTGGGATGGGGTGGGATGGGGTGGGATGGGGTGGGGTGGTTCGGGCTGGGATGGGTTGGGATGGGGTGGGGTGGGTTGGGATGGGTTGGGATGGGGTGGTATGGGTTGGGATGGGGTGGGATGGGTAGGGATGGGGTGGGGTGGGATGGTATGGGTTGGGATGGGGTGGTATGGGATGGTATGGGGTGGGATGGGGTGGGGCGGGTTGGGATGGGTTGGGATGGGTAGAGATGGGGTGGGGTGGGATGGGTAGGGGTGAGATGGGGTGGGGTGGGATGGGGTGGGATAGGGTGGGATGGGGTGGGATGGGTTGGGATGGGGTGGGATGGGGTGGGTAGGCATGGGGTGGGATGGGTTGGGATGGGGTGGGATGGGGTGGGATGGGATGGGGTGGGATGGGGTGGGATGGGGTGGGATGGGGTGGGATGGGGTGGGATGGGGTGGGATAGGGTTGGATGGGTAGGGATCGGGTGGGATGGGGTGGGATGGGTTGGGATGGGTTGGGATGGGGTGGGATGGGGTGAGATGGGCTTGGATGGGCTGGGATGGGCTGTGAATGGGTAGGGGTGGGATGGGGTTGGATGGGGTGGGATGGGATGGGGTGGGATGGGGTGGGTTGGGATGGGGTGGGGTGGGATGGGGTGGGGTGGGTTGGGATGGGTAAGGATTGGGTGGGATGGGGTGGGATGGGGGATTGGGTGGGATGGGGGATGGGGTGGGATGGGATGGGGGATGGGTTGGGATGGGGTGCGATGGGGATGGAGTGGCATGGGGGATGGAGTGGGATGGGGCTGGGGTGATAAGTGATAAGTGTATTTAATATAATACTACTTGGAAATAGCAAAGTTTTTGATCTTTCTATTCCTCCTATGACTTCGACGACCATGATAATTATACAAGCTGAAGATGATTAAAATATTTATTTTTATCTCTCTACGCATGTAAATATTTGTAATGTAATTTTGTTTAAATAAACGTTAGTGTGTAAATTTACTTTTTTCCTATTTATACCTATTATAAGTAGTTTGTAAGAATTGAAATGTTATAAGGGGTGGTTTTTAAGGGTTGTACATATTTAAATCGGCATCGTTCTTAAATTAGGGCATTTTGACGAAAAATATATTTTTTGTGGTAAATAATTTTTTTCCTTAACCCCGAATAAGGGTTGATTTTTAAGGGTTTAAATATCATGAAGTAGGAGGAGGTTTTCACCCCTAAAAAAATAAAAATAAATTACTTGAATTCATGAGCCTCATTGCATAAAAGTTGTATTTAATACCCTCATGTATGTATTTATATTGGAGAGCCCAAGAGATGTGCGTGAGAAAAATGTGAATGTTTAAATTTTTTTCCAACAGGAATAAATGAGTTTCTACTTTAAGTTTATTTTCGGAATGGTATGTATTCATTCAAATGAAAAGATAACTCGACTTCTGAGATGGAGTATGAGAGATAAATAACAAGTTTAGTGACACCCAATTAAAACTTAATAGTGGTCACTAGGGTATAGATTTTATTTATTTTATCAATATATAATGTCTTAATCTAATTTTAAAGTGAGCTTAATTTAAATTGTTATGAACGAAATCGACCAAATATTGCCAACACTAAACGTAGCGACCCTTTTTGCTTTAGAATATATTTTCAGGCTTGTGGAACGATCAAATTCAAAACTCTTTCTCTCTTTATGTCCCTCTCCTTCGTTAACAGCGAGGCGATGACAGTTTTGAGGCGACGATCACGCGAGTTCAGAGTTTTTTCAAGAAGGCGCACAAGTCCACGTTATCAGGAGTTGTAAATAAGGTTTATTGTAACGACTGGAAAAAATACGCCATTTTCGAGTAAAGAAATTGAATATAGATCGTGAATTGAATATAGATTGAAATGAAGGGGGTTCGTCATAAGAATTGTGGTGGTGCACTTTCGGGCGACTCTTAAAGGGTTAACCACTAGCCAGCCGACAGTTATTCATCTAAGTGTGATATCAAAGATCGGGAAAATGTCGAAATGGGATATACTATAGTTGCTAACGCTCAAAATATCAAGATGGTAACCTCATTTTGTCGTAAGGTTAACAGTAAACCCGTTTTGGTTTGGGTGATGTTATCATAGACGTTAATTGACACTATTAAAGCGATAGAAAGACTTGATTTGAGTTATTTTGATTAGGGGTTTTAGCAGAATTTCATGCATGCTGATTTATTTTACAGATAACCTTGATAAATGTCACTTTAATTGGTCGATCTTTTTCAGGGAGACGGAATTCCATAACCTTTCGTATATTTTTCCTTATTTTGAGTTCAATTGAATTTAATTTACAGGGATGAACAGCGTGTTTTCCTGGATCAGTCGTTTTTCCTCCAAATCCTTAACTGTGTAATGCGCCTGCAATTGCAATTCATAGTGGTGAGTATTAATTATCCAGGATTGTGAATGAGTCAGATGGCTGTAAGTTATATGCATTTTAAAGTTCATTCGGGATGTTCTGACTTGAAATAGTAAGTTGATCTCTAGATTACACATCGTTAGTTGGTCGTTTTGTTCACTTGTCCATATCCCAACCGTCTTCTTTTACCAGCATCTCGACGTCACCGCACCCGCATTCAGTATTATGTCCTATGTTTAGACATAGTGACAGTAGTCATCCCTAGACCACCGAGACAAGGGTCTACCCTGGATCAAAACTAGGGGAGGGGGCAAGCCGTAGTCGTTCATTTTCTAAATATTTTGCTTGAAAAAATTATTTCTTTAAGTACACGTTTTATGCTCAAACCATTTTTATTCAAAATAAATTTTGTTCCAAACTTTCCTTTTGAATTACATTAATTTTCGCTTCTGGGGAGGGGGGGCAGTTGTCCCCTCCTCCCCAGAAGCGAAGCCCAGTAGGTGCCCAAGGCCCTCTCAATAGATATCCTAACTGACAATAAACAAAAATTAAAATGATTCTGACGTCGCATCTGGTGTCAATTATCTCGGTAGGGGACAATGAGGTTTAAGTGCAGCTTGTAAGCAGCATCGCCTAATAAATGACTGTCACTTGGAAATTTTGTTGCATCGCCAAGAAAGTCTTGCACTTCCGACAGACGGAAAACTCTTTGATCATGAGGTGAGCCTACGTGCCCACCGTAGCAGTTTAGGAAACGGGCTTTATGGTCACATATTCCCTGTGAGAAATAATGAATGGTATATGGTGAGAATATTGGTATCTTTGCATCATTCGAATTGAAATTTGACCAGGGTCACATTACTCAGTTAGTAATTACCTGCAACTGAATGGAATGATATTTTTTTCCGATTAATATAGGCTTCCGGATTATGTTTTGGAGCAGGAATATGATTGTGTCTCCCATTGATAGCTTCCAAAACTTTAGGAAAGGCACTGATGGCCTCAAAACCTCCCCAAACGACCTGCGCTCCATGGCGCCTAGGCCATCGAATTACGACAGGTGCTAGCGATATCAACGCCTTTGTCACTATCCGCACAGTCAGCAAGGCAGTTGCATGGCTGACGTCAAATTTTTCACGAATTGACCTGGGGCCGTATTCTGTAACTCCAAACCGATCGGTGCGGCACCGATTCGTCGGGTGCGACGTCACACCGACTCCTGGTAAGAAGTCGTGCGATTCTGTACGAACCCGATCGGTGCTGCACCGACGAGAGGACGGGAGATCGTCGGTAGCCGTACCGACAGCAAAAAGGTGTCGTTACGGCCACCGACTAGTGGGTTTCATGAACTCCCCGGTGCGCATTGTACGTTTTATATTGTTTTTACCTCATCACCGAGTAAATAATGAGGTTTTCTGCAATGTTATCTTTTTCTGCCCCTTCGAATACGCCTCTATAATTCACTGTGTCATCATCTATATTAATTACCTTGACAGAAATATAAGATAATGGTTAATAAAAATGAGGTTTGCTAACATATAATGACTTTCTCTCATTTATGTTACCACTTCCACTCGCTTGTAATAGGCTTTATTTCTCTCTATCATCATTTATTTGCTCCTTTGACATAAAAAATATATTTTTGATTAAATATGAGTTATGCCGCAATGTTATCACTTTATCTCACTCTGAATACGCAACTATTATTTCACTCAATTTCGGATATATTCGGATTTTCCCTGTTTTAAAAGGAGGGGGAACCGTACCGTCTGGTTTGATACCGACGACCATACTGAATCGCTGAATTTTCCGTCGTCGGTATGGAAACCGTCGTCGGTACGGAATGATCTGCTGTAGGTGGGCTGGGAAGGGAAACCGACCGGTGCGGTACCGACGAAATACAGAATACGGCCCCTGAAAAGAGTACAATAAAATAGAACAATGATATATGCATGTTCAGACAATCCCCGAGTTAAGCAATAGTTATTTTCCCATAAATCTTGGGTTGTAATGACTAACGATATTATCAATTTACTAATGTCAAATGATTAAGCACTTACTATTCAATTCACTTACATCGAGAATTTTAGACACTTACTTGAGACATCTGAGACACTTACTTGAGATTGAACGTTAGATATAAGAATATTTAGCTCATACGTTAGTTTTCTCAATTCTCTGTTGGTTCTAGAACGTCGACTTAAAAATCATTGTTTGCATCGCATTTCCGCCAATTCGTTCCTAATTCCCAAGATAGTCGCGAGCCGCGCTCAGCAGGCCTTTCTGCCACCGGTGTCCTCTCCTTGGGGTACATGAGGAAACTGAGCCAAAGTAGTCCCTACTCGGTGACCAGCGACTTCTTTTCTGGTCCATGATAAGGGAGGAATAATGAAGTGTGAGGTGCTAACTGACTAAAGTGAGTCATTCCGAGCATGGGAAATCCTGATTCCACAAGCTTTTATCGTGCATGTAACCCTAATTGGCTCAAATTTATCCTACATGATACCCTGTAAGCCACCACAAGGGTGCTTGGCAGGGGATGATCATTTTTCAGCATGCAGCATGCAATTGGACTCCAGCATGCACACCACACGGTTATAGAAATATTACGAATTATAGCAAAATATAGGTGAACACTCATGCAAAGACAAAACTTTCCAGTGGTTTGTAGTTCCTATAGCAAATCCATTGCAAGGTTAGAACTATGGAGAAAACATGCAATAAGTTGTCATAGCGAATAACGCCATTAATTCTATTAATTCATAGACACCGTTGCTATACGTAATAGTACGAGTAAAATGGCATTTCAAGTCTCTCCGTTTTGCAGTCTGTTCCTTTACTCTCTCCTCGTGATCACGTCTACCATAGTACGACGGTAAACGTCATCCTAACTTGACTTCGTTTAACACCATAATGTTAAGCCGGTCGATACGAATACATTCGAATAGTGATACGCCCTGCGCCAAAAATTTAGTGCTGCGAATGTTCTGAGATTCAGTTCTCACCACCTCTCCGTTTACTCGCATCAACATTGTTATTTTTTTAGTATAAGTAACAATGAAAACTTGATTTTCCTTCGCAACGAACACCTGTTGCAATCTAAACGATACCTCCGTGCCGTAAAGCTAGCACTCCGTGCAAAAAAGGGAGATTCAATATCTATAAAGGTAACCAACCTTAGCATCGCGATCCCTAAACAACGCAAAGGAAAAATACGATATAATTTGTTTGAATTTAAAACGAGGGACATGAAATAATTTCAAGTTGTAAATTTACGTATGATTTTTTTGTCAGCTTGATCATAAAATTCGCCTAGAAATTTTAAAATAGCCAGAGTGCATTTAATAGAACACATGGCAGCAAATTAATGTAGCGATAGCTCACCGTTAAAATTTAATTAATGGTGTTAGTGCATAGAGGGTGGCGCCCTGAGACACTTCCCCTCCCCCCCCTCGTCTCGCCATCGCTCTATTACTACCTCCCCTTAGCCACCGACTCCCTCCCTGCCTTGCTAGCCCAATGACGCGTAAACCGAAACTCACCCGTCTGACTTCGTGGTGCACTGTGACTCAAAATCAGTTCAGTGCATTTTACTCTGCATTGGACTATTCGTGCCGGGCAGAATTCCATTCATTCCTTAGCAATTTCTCATCCCCCAAGAGGTGTAAGTAAGAAGCAGTGCAACCGCTTTCGGTGTTTCCACTTAGTCCTCATTCTGTTATCGTGAAGTCGGAGTCTCACAGCTGTTTTATTGGTGGTGAGAGGCGGATGGTCTGTTGCTGAAGAATGGAGGTAGGTCTTTACTTGTAACTATTATTCCATGCTTTTTCTGCTTATTAAATCAATATGTTTTGATCGTTAGGTGCAAAGTAAAGATATACTCTTTGGCAATAAGGTAAAGTAAAAATTATTGTCGTTTATGCAACTTGCGTTTTTGGGGCTTGACTCTCTAGATCCTACCGGAAGGACTGGTTACGCCATAAAAACACATTTTATTATTATTATATTATTTTAATTATGGGAACCCTGTGCGGAACGAGGTCAGCGATTTATAAGTGCCGAAGAATGTGCTCCGCAAGCGGCAACAACTATATCTAGTCCAGATTATTGTTGATGAACTTATGAGCAACACCAATCTGGACTAGCTATAGTTTATTACCGCTTGCGGAGCACCTTTTTCACATTTAAAAATCGTTATCCCGTTCCACCCTCGGTTCCCACTATCTTATTTGATACAACGTGCAATTTTATATAAGAATTTGCCATTTTATTATAGTTTAATGAATGAGCCAAAAATGTACGTGAAAATTTACCTCTTAACGAAGCCATGTTTCACGAATGCATTATCAGAATACTTAATCTCTTCAAATTTGTTTCTCTAATTCGGAAAAGTTTCCTTTCATTTAATCTGTTCAGAGATATACATCAGCTTATTACAGGTTATTTTTATTCTTATCATGAAAACAGGTTCTAAAGAATGGCTTAAATACGCATGCATCAAATTAATTTTTGAGGTAACCATACCTTCTTTTCATAAAATGGATGTACTATGTCCTTGGTGCAATTTCTTTTACGGGTTATAACTCTTGGAATATTTCATGTTTTCAAGATTTGACGGGAAAGCAGTGAAAGTGTTAAGTTTTAATGGAAGAATTCATGGTCCTTGGTGTGTAGAATGTGTAGTGCTGGTGAATATGTGTATTTTGGGGAATCGCCGATGGACAGCTGAGCTCTGCCGCAGATGGACGAGTCATCGAATAAAAGGTAGGGAGCATCTTCCTCTTGCTCTCAAATGTGAAGTTTAAACATATTGACAGACAATTTTTGAAACCAAAATAGATGTTGAGCCCACTTTTTCGGACGAGGATGTGAATTTTTCACTTTAGACGGCGTCTTTTAGAAAATGTCAAATTTTCATATACGTTTAGATTTTACGTTTGATTCTGTACTTCCATGGGAGAGAATATAAATATAGAATAGAAAAGAAAAAAATAAACTAAAATAGAAAAAATGTAATTCTAAAATCAGTTCTAAAGATGTAAAATGCAATATTTACCCTCATAATTCTTTGTGAAAAAACAATAATTCCTTTAGTTTCTAATTAGTTGAGTTACGGTGCCATGGGAAACGTATTAACCTTAGAAATTTCCGAAATCACATATTTTACGCTCTAAAATATTCAGCAGCTATGCGTCATTCTTAGGGGCTAAACGATTAAAAAATTAACGTTTTTTTACCACAATCAGTATATTACTATTTATATAATAGTATAATTCTTATACTAAGCAGCAAAATCAAAATTATTGAATTTATTTCGCAACATTGTTGAAAATCGCAAAAAAACTCATCGTACGTAATTAAACAAAGCCTCAGACTAGGGGCGTGGATTCGAGACCTCGTAATCATTAAATGTTTTTAGAAATTGCATTCCTTCCGAATCTAGAACTGCCATCAAAATCAATGGCACCGACTCCATGGGACTTGAGGGGGCCCGAGCCCCCTCAAAAATTGGTTACGGGTGTGACGAAAAAATGTGCCTGGCTTCTCAATTTTCCCCGGAGTGTCCATATATCAGGATTGGAGTTATCAGGGTTCTAATGCTGATCATATGAGTCTTCTAAAATGCTTAAAAAATTCACTACTTATAAAAATTCCTGGGGCAAGATACCCGGTTTGGGCCCCCCTATTATTTTTTTTAAGTCGGCACCCCTAATCGAAATCAGCCGTAAAATTGAGGACAGTTACACACTGCATGTACATACTTTACTATATCTGCTAGATATACATATACGTGCACAGACAGACCAAATAAAATTATGCTCTTTTCCCATATTTGAGAGAAAGCGCTAAAACGTTTAATTTTTAATGTCTAAAACGTTATGTACTATCGTTTCCGATAATATGTAAACACCCACGATCCCCAATTTAACTGATGTGGTGGGGCCGGTAAAAGCTTGGAAGGTTGGCACATGAGGTAACGGCATGCTTCAACCGCACGCCACCAAGAGCCGATGAGGACGGACGCGGGGGCGATCGGGCTAGCGAGACAGGAGTCAAACTCCAGGCGCAATAGCCCAAGCGGATGACATGCACTGATGAAACTCACGCTCATGTTTTGGCCGTCGAAGTGTTTTCATTAGGGCCCACTGGCAAAGTTATTCCTCATTTTAGATTCATATTTGGACTCAACGTTTAAATGTGAGATAGATGTGGCTCCGTAGCTGAGTAGGATAATTTCAAGCGGATTAGTAGCGCTTGAGTTTTTGGCGGGTTCGAATTCGAAGTAATTATATTTTCTTCATTTTGTAAAAGAATCATTCTTAAAATCAGCATATTAGACACAGTAAACTCAATACGTAAATGATACCGAATTTTTTTTAACGACCAAATTTATTAAAATAATGACTATCTACGTTAAAATACATTTACTTCGAGGCAGATTAATTCACCGAGAATAAATAAGCAGAGGAAGTGGCAGAGGTTGCATCTTCGTGTCCTTTCGGCTAACTACTGTCCAATCTAAGTTGACAATAATTCTTACTCATATTAACTACATTTCTTAGTAAATAACCAGAGACATTCATAGGTAAAATCATTTTGAATTCCGTATCGTAAGAAAATTCATTGTAATTCAATCGATAATTATAGTTTTCAAATGTCTAGTACTTAATTACGAAAAAAATGTGTGAATTTACGTGAATGAAGGAACAAACGCTTCCCTAACTGTGTGAGACCACATTTTACTTACTTATTACAAATTACTGCAATTAGGCTTTTTTCTGGTGGCAGCATTAGATTTAAACAAATGAATGAACGTTTACCTATGCAATAACGAATTAAATTGACAGAAAATACAGAAATATTATTTTAAATGACATTAATTCTACTATCAAATAACTAAAATGTGAACATTGACCAAAAATAAACCTATTTCAAACTCGCCATAATAAACCGCAATGTCATCAAACAAGAATCGATGAGCACTTATTCTTAAAATTGTTGTATTTACGGGGAATATCTTTAAAATATCTTCAGGGACGTTAATCCACTCCTTTCTTCCTCTTTGTAGGTTTTTTTACAAAATATCTGTTTTCCGCTTCTTTAACTTAATTTTGAATTTATGATCGTTCCTTCCTATTTCCGTCCAACTCCGCTCTTTTGTAAAGGCTTTGAAGACACCACATAACCTATTAATGGCTCTCACCATTGAGGTTTCCATCCCAAAAACCCTGGCATAACTGTGACTCTGTTCCCACTTCTATGCTTCCTTGCGGGACCCCTGATATTATCGCTATCTCCAAGGAATGTCCAACAATTACTCCTACCCTCCGGTATCTATCTTTCAAAAATTCTCTTATCCATAGTTAATCTATCTGTCTATCTGTATGAGTATCTGTCTATCCAATTTATTTTATATATCTATTGATCATGTGACACCTTATCATAAGCTTTTTTGAAATCAATTTCACTGCCTTGATACAGGACTATAGCAATGTCTTGCGATAACCCCAGTAACTGGGTAACTTAAAAATGCCCTTCCTGAAACAATAGTGATAGAAGAATAGCCTGACATTTTAATCCTAGAATTCGCACTAGTACCTAGCGATAACCTTTTCAATTGAATTCCACACTACTGACATTAGTCTTGATTGGTTTATAACATTCTAATTTACTTTTATCGCCCCCTTAAAAATGGGTGTGACAGCAGCCATTTTCCTATCGCAGGGCAAGTACCCATTATTAGGGTGACGAAAAAAATTATTCTAATACATTATCTCATCCCCTAGTTTCAATGTATCGATGGACATATTATCAGGGCCCATTGATTAATTTCTCAACTTTTTCCGCATTAGTTTTAATATTTCACGATCTGTTACGCTAATAGCTATAAGAGCCAGGTGGAAATTCTACACCGAAAAAATATATCACAGTAAAATCACGGACTAGCTCGAATAAACGGTTGGGAGACAAAGGTGATCATTATTTCGGTAATTAATGAATTATTATGAATAGTCGTTGGATTAAGTAGAGTAAAGAGTTCATTTACCAATTTATTTCTCCTTATTTCCACTGCTTGAATGAATCTGTGTAGAAATGAATGTGGTAACGTAGATAGATTCATCATTTTAATAATTAAGCCGTTTAGAAAATTCGATATTATCTTTTCGTTTAGCCATCTGCATAGAGTATGTTGGTGTTAAGATGTCTTCTATTTAAAAATGGATAAATTATGATTGCTTCGGACTCGAACCCTCCCAGAACTTTACAACATCTACCGCGCACAGAATAGAACTAATCGCCTGCAGTGCCTCGTATCAGTGAGACATAAATGGTGAGCCCAAATATGAATCTATAGAGAGGAATAACCTCGCCACGGAGCCCGAAAGTATACAAACCTACGACCCAACGCGTGCGTGGAGGGGAGTCGCCTCAGTGCATTCTATCCGCTTATATGAAATCCGATAGGCCTTTAGCTCGTGGAGTTTGACTACAGCTTCGGTAGCTCAGTCGCGTCCGTCCTCGTCGGCTGTTGGTCTCGTGAAGGCAAAGGAAAAAGTTCTTCATATGCCAACCTTCCAAGTCTCTTCCTACCCGACCCCATCAGTTAAGTGGGGCTCGTGGTCGTCTATATATTTTTGGAAACACGGATGTTAGAGAAGAGGACTGACGGATGGCATAGGTGGATTTAGGAGGGGGCATAGGGGGACATGCCACCCCGCCCCCAAACTCTTAAAAAAATATATATACAAGATTTTTAATACGGTCATCATTACGTTCGTTTTCTTTTGTGTATTGCGTAGACTCAATCATTTAATTTAATGTTAATAACATTCATATCAAAATTAAGAGAATTAATATTCTCTGCAGTAATTGTTGTATTTTGTTTTTAAATCTCATATATGAGGAGACCTATTAGATACCCTTGCTTACCTCCAGAAAAAAAATCCTGGACTTTCCCCTGAACTGAACCTCTTTCATAAAGCCTCAATATTTAATATTTTACATGGTTCCTCCATAGATTGCAATGATGAAAAAATACAGATTCTATACATATTTACTTGTAATTCGATGATTAACAACTCTCAATCCAAATTTAAATTAGTATCAATAGAAATATACGAAGGGGAGTAGAAAGAGTAATCCATTATGTCACAAATTATGATTTAGCACTGATAATGTAGGGAGAAGTATGATAATAGTAAAAAAGAGGCTCATCTTGATCACTTCTTTCCAGAATCATAATGAACTCTATTATTAATACTTTAAAAAATAAAAGCATGGACTATTGCTCAACCATCTAAAATACTATGTTGAAACATAATATGCTCTAAATTCAAATCGAACTAGAACGCGGATAAATTTTTCCAAAAATATGTTTGGGATGCCGGTGTGGTATGCGCGTTGCATATGCTGTTTTTTATATGTCAATCCGGTTCCTTTGGGAAACAAAAAAATGCCATTAAATTGGCAGTATGTTTCGCTTGAATAAAACCTAAAGTTAAATTCATCGTTGGCAATTGGCCGACATTATGGAATATATCTGTATACCGTAAGAAGGAGGATCAGAGGGTGGTTGCCTATGGACTAGTGGTGATATTACAGACGAGTAGATCCTAGATGAAAAGTTTCTCTAGCGGCTCCTCTCCTCTCTTGAGAAATATGGGTTACGTTTCATCGAATATTAGAGCAACCCCGTAAGATACATATTTTCATTCCATGTTTAGTTTTTTACTACCTCACTAAGTTTTTTTTGAGTGCCCATCCTAGGTCAAGAAGAAGTAAGTTATTTAGGGGCACAGTGCAACGGGTAAAGCTTCATGAGTAATCGCTAGCATTTGCGCGTGCGGAAACAACAGCTGGTGCCCTGCCTGACTTACTTTACTGCCTTACTTACTTACGCGTTGCGTTGACGCCGCGGCTAGCGAGTCAATCAGAGCCTGTCTTTGAGAATTGATGACGTCATGTCTCCAGTTCGCTGCGTCCTCGCGGAAAAACTGAACCTGCCGTATTTTGTCTGCGTGAAGGCGGCAGTACGCCGACGATTTCGAATTGGTGTTTGTTTATGGGAAGCTTAGGTAGACAAATATGCAAGATTAGATCTAATGCAGGATCCCCATCCTCTCAGACAATACAACCACTTCCAGATTTTTCCCGCGATGCCCTTCCCTCGTCTTTAAAAGACCACCAAATCTGGCCAGCATTTTAAAAACAACAAAACCGCTGCCCAAGCAACAGTTCCTTATTAGTTTTTTTTTTATTATTTGCTTGAAAACATATTATTTTCTTTAAAGAAATCGGGGATTTTTGCTTCTAGGGGGGGCAGCTGCCCCCTCCTGCCCCTCTCTGGGTACGCCCATGGAGTAAAAGAAAAATATTTGTAGTTATAACTCATAAAGACTTCGGAAATGAAAACAGAGTTGAATTTGGAGTGTGTTTTATGAATTTCGCATTTTCAGTGCAGGAGAGCAGTTTATTTCCCTCGGCCAACTCTTGCTGTGGCAATAAGGTTTTTCGAAGTATTTACCAGAGATTCGAACCCGAGACCCTTCGATCACAAGTAAAGCGCTCTGCCCACTGCTACCACGCTCTCTAAACAAAAACGAAACACGTCTGATACTCGTAATCGATGAAAATTTAACGGTGAAAGGTATTGGTGAAGAATGGGTACGGTAATTACGATGCTTCGCTCCAAATTAATAATTTTATCCACGAAATGAAACCAAAGCAGTTCATTGATTTTATTTTATAGTGGTTTTCGGAGCAGGAAAGATTCTAGCAGCGGAAAAAAATCACATACAAAAATACATACAGAAACGAACCCTTGTGGTAAATCACGGAATGAAGTGATTTGCCCTCGGCATATTCCTCCACTTCCCTATCTCTTTCACGGGAAACTAAGCATATTTGCCAGATATCCGAGCCAGTAACGCAGCTAAGGAGGGGGGGGGTTTAGGGGATAAACCACCACCCAGAGCTCAGAGAAATTTTTAAGTTAACCCTTAACCGGTGACGTGCGGTCTGAGAGACCGCTGCGTTTCTAAAATTATGAATACTTTCAAAATAAAGTTTTCAAAGTATCTATAATTCTCGTTAGCTTCATAATCTTGCATAACAAGGACATCCCACTCTTAAAATTAACGTTCCTTTTATTAATTTCTGTAAATTTGCAATTGAACTCGATTAGCGGTCTCTAAGACCGCACGTCACTTACTAAGAATGCATCAAGAAAAGGAATAAGCAGGATAAATTTCATGGCTACTCACTACTTAGCTTTCCAACTTTGAAATTTAAGGCCTTTTTTGAATTTGGCGAAATATTGATATATAATAACTCAATTAGTGTTTTTGGCATCAGTTTTTTGATCCTGCTTCAAATTTTTCAAAAATTTTTATGACAAATTGGTTCGTATTGGGAGTGTAAAAAATTTAATATAAGTTTTAAAATAGTTAAGCATTCAAAGAAAAATTAAACAAAACAATAAAAATGGCGTAGCAATATTTTATGAATTTTGATTTATTTCGGTCACTGGTAGTGTAACAAGAATTGCACGTCACTCGTTAATGGTTAAACCTATGTTTCTTAATTGGATTAATATTGCTTACAGAATAGTGTGATGATTAACAAAATATCCCTCAGAGGGCAGAAAAACTCAAACTTTTGAACCATTTACCTTAATTTTTTTCTGGCGGAAGGCCCCCGCACCTACCGCTTACCCTAGCGGGTATACCACACACTCAGGCAACCCAGTATTAGCTACGCCTGAAACCCCCCCTATCCTTAATTCCTAGCTGCGTCCCTGATCCCAGCTATCCACGATCGTTGAGGGATTTGAAAATATTTTGCACAACGCATCTAATAGCTAGGCACAAATGGCTTTCGTATTCTGACGTATTCTGGGGAAAAATGACTTATGCGGACGAAAGGATGGCCACGGAAAATTCCGTGACTCAACTACTCAACTCAACAGATTCCCTGTGTCACGGGGGCCTATACGCATGATCACCTCATTATCGCGGGTCAAAACGTCTTACTCTCCTCCCCACTTCCAGAAGCCACTTCTTTTCCTTTGCAGCACACAGGGCCGGCCCTAGCAGGTGCGGGGCTAGGGGCGAACCTTCAGTGCGGGGTCCGTCACTTAAAATATTAAACTCTATACCCCATCTACAAACTCGAGCATTTTGAATCCCTACCATTTTCTGGCTAAGTATGTGTTCCCCTCCCAAATTCGTACTTCGTAATAACGCCGTTATGATACCATCACGCAGTAGAGTTCAAAATAGTATGAGATACAAATAAAATTTATAATTCTATGTATTCATAAATTTATAACGTAAAATAAACAAAAAAACGCGCTTTTTCAATAGGTACATATTTTTATAAGTGAGATTATGAGTTTTCATTTTCATTTATTTATTTATTTTTTGTCAAGCACGGACTTAACAATACAGTAATAGTTGAAATTGCATTTTCAAAACTATCGTATATTTTAATTTTTTTTCACGAACGCGTGGCCCCCCAAAGCGCGGGGCCGGGGGCTGTCGCCCCGGTCGCCCCGCCCTGAGGCCGGCCCTGGCAGCACAGGATGGAATAGTTGTCTTTCGACTGATAAGCGAAGGGGCCGGTCACAATCTCATCCTGGGGCACACAGTCATGAAAATCGCCGATCAAAACGTCTTCCGCCGCCGTGGGCTTCCAAGACTCTTTTTGACCGATAGGGAGTAGGCTAGGGTGTTGCTTATTTTTTATTTTTTTTCTCGGATTTTTTATTTCTACCTCTCAAAATATGCTATGGGGTGCAGAATGGATATCCTAAAAATTTCAGCTCAATTGTTTAACATTTAGAGGTCGCTCAAAGAGCATAAATGCAATAACATTAAATTTTCACAATTTTTTTAAGTAACATAATTTTCAGGGGTAACGCACGATTTTATGTCCCTTTAGAACCAAAATTCGCTCCATTTTAACGTCCGCTCAACAGTTTTCCAGGAATACAATACTTTACCGCGAGCTACAGCCGCGCGTCACACCCCTGAGGGCTAGCTGGTCGCTCGCGGCCCGCATTCACGGTCAACTGATCACGGCATTACGCCCCCCTCGCGCCTTCTCTAAAGAGAGTCGGTGGAGGAAAGGAGGAGTTACCTAAAAAACTTGCATGGTTTTACATTGTTATAAATTCTGGAGACTTTTTCGTTGAGATGAATTCGCAGAATAGATGGAACCATTAAGAATGATGTTTAGAGACAACTGTGTATGTTTTCTTACCCAAGTTTGCGTGTTTCACATTTTCTTTAACCTCATCGCAGACGGATTTTGAATGGCGTAGAGTAAAATTTCGAAGTTGAAACGCTATTGATAAATACAATGTTGTTTATCGCGCGCAAGTCTAGTGACGTATTCCTCATCGGCGTCCCTATAACAGCTATCGCTGCTTGTTTCGTGAAAAATAAGCTGACTTTGGAATATAGTCTGAGGTTTCAGGCGAGATGGAGTGGAAACGTGACATAATGAAAATGAAAAAGCAGGAGCAATTTCCACAATTTTACATTTATTAATACGACCGGTTTCGCTATTCTCAGCGAAACCGGTCGTATTAATAAATGTAAAATTGTGGAAATTGCTCCTGCTTTTTCATTTTCAAGCTGACTTTGATTCGCGAAATGCTGCAGTTGTTCTATCACAACCCTGAATCTAACCCTGAAACAAGGATTGTATGCAAATACGAGACTAACGATGATGTCCGTGATCCCATTCCGGAGTATTATGTCGACAATTCAAATAATTCAAGAAATACGGGAAATATATTAAATAGAGGCACAGTGTGAAGTGAGCTGTTAAAATTCAAGATTTATTTTTGACGGCGATCTACGAAACAGCTAAAGAATGACATGGAATTGAATGAAAAATTGGATCAGTTCTTTGATATTGCCGCGGTAAATGCTCTAGAAGTTATTCAAAACGATATGGATAAAGTGCTCTCTCTTGCAGAGGCGACCGGGACACCTACTTCAAAAGATCCTAAGCTTATAGAGAGAGAGTTTTCAAAACATTTTTCTCTCTGAAAAACTTCCGTACATTTATTAGTTTTGAGTTTCTGCTTGCTCCAACAAAACTAATCACCCAAATCATAGACATATATATTATGCGCATAATATGAAATGCATTGTAAACTGGCTGGTTGGGGTGAACTTGGTTTACCGGGACAACTATTAAGCACCTTTGGCTTGCCAAATAATGAGATCCTTAACGAAGCACTTAATAGAGAGAGAGGCGGCAGAGAAGTCGGCGCGACGAGTAGAGAGGAAGAGAAAATATGACGAGTATCGCAGCAAGTCTGAATTAAAGAATATACAGAAAACCAAGTAGGCCTTGTAAAACTAAATCGCTATCGATTCCCTTTTCATGTTATTACATTGTTGCTAATGATACGTCATTCTTTTAAGAAATGATGATATTTTAATCTTAAGTAGTGAGGATGTTTCTGAAACGAATTCTATTGATGATACGCCAACGGAGTTGTCAAATAAAAGATAGATTGGTAGGAAAATCCTCATTACACCCCAAATTTCACTGATCTTTGATGCCTTGTGCATTAACGCTAGATGAGCAGCAATGGTTCTTGCTGCTACTATGTTGTAGTAACAGGGGTTACTGTCTACTAAAGGAAATATTTACTAATTCGTTGAATCAAGTAATTAAATATTATTTTGCATATTACGTCATTAGGTGGTTCTATAGATCTCATGGCTGATTGATGAAATAAAAACAACATTAAAGATTCCATAACTCACTGGAATTGCTAGTGGCCGGGCCGGGCCACTGCTGAGATTTTTCACGATTGCGTTGAATAATGGAGATTAGCGAACATAAAAAAGCATTTTCAATTGATTCAACAAGCGTAAATAGAGGTAACTAACTGTTTTCATATCTTAGGTTCTCAGTCTTATCATTTTTTTGGGGATTTTAAACCTGAGAATTTCCTTTTTTTTTCATATGTAAGGTTCGAAGAACAGTGATGTAGTTAATTTAAAGGATAAACTACAGCAAACACCCGGTATGAAAAACGCCAACATAGTATACGACTCCTCCTTTCTTCCGCCGACTTTCGCTAGGGAAGGCGCGAGGGGCGTAAGGCAATGACGGTCGCTGTCCGTGAATGCGGCTCGCGTGCGACCAGCTCGCCGTCAGGGGTGTGACGCGCGGCTGTAGCTCGCGGTAAAGTATTGTATTCCTGGAAAACTGTTGAGCGGACGTTAAATGGAGCGAATTTTGGTTCTAAAGGGATATAAAATCGTGCGTTACCCCTGAAAATGATGTTACTTAAAAAAATTGTGAAAATTTAATGTTATTGCATTTATGCTCTTTGAGCGACCTCTAAATGTTAAACAATTGAGCTGAAATTTTTAGGATATCCATTCTGCACCCCAGAGCATATTTTGAGAGGTAGAAATCAAAAATCCGAGAAAAAAAATAAAAAATAAGCAACACCCTAGAGTAGGCCCTCACCCGACGCTCGGATTCAGGGGCGTAGCCAGGACGATTGTTAGGTGGGGGAGGGGGGCGGAAAGACGGGGGGACGCTCCTCCCACCATTCTCTTCGATAGCTATCGCATCGGCTGGTATTGGCGATTGAAATGATTGTAACCGGGGGCGGTAAGGCCAGGTCGGCTGGTGGGCGATCGCCGAAGGCCCCGAGCTTCAGGGGCCCCCACAACGCCCGCGTCTATCGTGAAGCTTATATGAAAGGTGTAATTAATAAAAAGTTATTTTGTAATTGTAAAATTCCATGTATTCATTAATTTGCTTTATTTATGACTTATCCACCGAAAATAGGTCGTATAAAAATAAATAAAATAAAGGAGTCAGAAGAATAAAGGCAACCTGATTCTTTTTTGAAAGGGTCACTCGAAAAGCTTATTTTAGAGGTTTCTTTTTAGATTCGTATTCCTGAATCATCTCGCGTAACTCGAGGTTAACATTTTTCTTCTCTCTTATGACAGTCTCCCCCTAAATAGTATTTTCATCGTGAGAATATTGTGGGAATTGTCGAATTCAATGGTTAGATCACGCCTTTTAGTTAAACCATCTGGAAAAAACCCTTCCGGAAAACATTTAAACTCATCGGTTATTTTTTTAATGCATGGCGACCGTTAGAAATTATTATGTTTAGTAAACTTATGCATATCGTAAAATATCCAGCCATAAAAATTCAGTGATGAAAAATAATACGATAAAAAGATTTGTAAAAATATAAACAATGTGCTTTATATCGAGGGTTGATCTCACAATATGTTAGAAAAAAGCCAATGCAGTAAAGGCAACACTAGGTTACCTTAGACTAAGGCACTCGTATCCACAGCCAAAGGTTCTCGAAGTCATCGCGATTATAGGGTATATTTCAAATCCCTCAAAATATTAATTCCTCCCCCAAAAGTCACCGTCGTATATCTCCTGCGGACAGCCATGACTAAAAGATTGCTTTGATATCATGCCCCGCACGTAAATATCTTACCACCAAGAAGCCGAAGTTTTTCAAGTCTCGATCTGAAGTCGAATTTGAAATGCCTCTTAACCTCACCCCCGATGCAAAGACTAACGAACACTCTGAGCGTGGAAAGTGGGTGTACCCCCTACCGGTCGAAAAGAGTTCGCGGAAACCCTCGGAGGAAGGCGATATGACAAGCGATATTTATACGGAGGCGCTCATGTGTCAACGTGCAGGAAGGAATCGTTCATTCAGCAATGAAATTTTCGGAGGCAATCCTTTCTTCCGCATACGAGGATCACGTTTGATTGACCGACCAAGTTATTTAGCCGTCAACATCTTCAGAATCATAACTTGAGTAATAATTGGTTTATCAAAGGTTTTCCTCTGCTACTCAAGAGATGATTTGAGTTTTATCATGGACATTAAAGCTGTCATGAGATGTTTATGTATTTCAACACATTAAAAATTTAATTGGAGGTATTTCTGAAGTGTTATTATTCTCGATCATGATGACTAATCATGTGATAAAATTCGTCTTAGTACATGCCAAGGGTCTCACCTACCACGTTATTACAAAATGACATCAATAAAAGAACCTGCAAAAAGTTTTCTTTCGTATCTACACAAGAGATAGCTATTCGGTACCTTCGTATACTATCATGTATTCACTTAAGACAGTGGCGGATACATACGGGGGACGCGTAACCCCCCCCCCCCCTTTGCCGGACCGTATAACATAAGATGCCATTGTCTTGAGTGTGTATAATCAGTTTAAATGTAACTTTCTTATCCCGATCAATGATAATCATTTGTCGGTACAGGTCGATTACCAAAAGCGTATTACTTGATTATTTCGTTACAATGAAATGAAAGGTAGCTCGAGATACCTTATGCGCCCCATCCCTCGAATTTTTTCTGTATCCGGCACTGTCTTAAGCTTTCGAAAGGAAACTGCAGTCACACCTCCTTCATATTTCAAAACTTAGGTTGAGTGATAACAATAGAAATACACTGAAGCGTCTGTGCTTTTAGTTGTAACAGCAACCGATTGCAACGTTAGCGTTAACATTAAAAATCAACGTTCAATGCTTCCCGAAGATGTCTTTTTCTCTTCACTTTTTCGCCTTTATTTTGTGGAAGAGAAGAGATACGTAGGAGAAGAAATACGTAAGAGTGAAATACGCAAAAGAAGAAATACGTAGATGGAATGAAAAGATAAGCTGATAGGAGAACTGAGTGGAGATCTGCGTCAAACCAATCCTGGGATTGTTGACCAGTGATGATGATGATTTTGTGGAAACTTACGTTAAACGCCTAACTTCGTGATTTTTCAATCAGCACAATATTTTTCCGAGTGGAAAATCTGTCACATACGCACTGTTCGTCGGTTTTACTATCCTTTTGAACTGGGTACTATTATAGAACTGCTGCGACCATTTTGATAGAATCAAAATCAAATTTATCAATTAGGTTTGGCCATTGTCACCGAAACAGTTAATGTTCCACATAAACCGAAAAGTTCGCTGAATTTCATTAGAATATAATATTTCTAAATGAACTTTTTTCGGTGTAACTTATTGAAATTAATACATATGGTGAATGACATTTGAATTGTGTGTAAGGTTTTATCGTAGGCCATTGATACGGCACTTACTTTGGCTGGAGTATTAGAAATAAAAAATGATCAGTTCCAACAAAACCTAGTTAAAACCTAGTTAAAAACATAGTTAAAAATTTCGGGGTAGTAATAAAAAAATCAATAAAGTTGATAAAATTATATTTGAATGCTGTCACGGTAATTATTTCAGAAAATTTACTTCCAAATAACAAAACGTATGGGATGAAACGCATTTTCTTAGTAAACTTAGCTAATCTTACCATTGGCGAAGCTTAAGGATTATTCGACGGTAGTATTTCCCTTTAGCTGTACACAATGTCTATTCACAATGACTTTGCAATAATTGGCCCATCACTACACTGAAAATGTATTTCTCGGAGTCCACTAATGAGTAAGCACAATCAATCACATAGCAGTGTGAAGGCAGTCAGACTTTAAAGCCTCCACTTACTCGAAGCAAGATTGAAATTCTAGAAAAATATCACTTCTCCTTGCTCTCTCGGAAACATGAAATTGATGATTAAGATGATATGATACAAATATTTTTACAATGTATTCAGTTTATGTACTAAGTCTGTCCGATTACCCAAAGCATCGTCACTTATTCATACGGATAATATATACGTGAGCTAAAACCAATAAGCGAGCCTGGGTTAAGAGTGCATTTCTCTTGAACTATTGGGCCAATAAAGGGTTAAAATTGCAGTGGTCGTTTAGCATAACGATGGGAGTTTTGCAACCTTTTTGACGTAAATGAGAATTTCGGGTGTCCATCCGAGAAAAATGTTCTCAATGCCTAATAATTATCTTTAATGAGCGAATAACGTTGGCGACAGTGGACTAATGTTATAACAGCAAGCAGGAGAAGTGATTAACTTGACTTTACGTGGCATGACTACGAACTGAAAACTCTACTCGAGGGTGGTTTACAGCAACGAAAAAAATTACTCAACTCGATTTATGATAATCATTAGTCGGTACAGGTCGATTACCAAAAGCAGAGATCAGCATCGGAACTGAAACCTCATTATTACGATTGGAAATGGCAAAATTTTACTGGGGAAATATTCAAAAATAAAATTTAATTAAGGATAAATTCACTCTCTTAGATTAACCCTCAGCGAGTACTATCGTGCCAAAGTCCCATATAACCCCGTCCTTACTTCCGTTTGGCTGGGTGAGCTGTGGTCAGTGGCGGATGCGAGAAAACTCAAGGGGGGGCGCAA
The DNA here is from genome assembly GCF_921293095.1 of Ischnura elegans. Taxonomy (NCBI): domain Eukaryota; kingdom Metazoa; phylum Arthropoda; class Insecta; order Odonata; family Coenagrionidae; genus Ischnura; species Ischnura elegans. The sequence continues at coordinate 725,053 of NC_060259.1, read as the reverse complement.
AAATCCATTTTGTGAGGTTCCATCCCAAACCTACAACCGCCACCGACATCATGTAATATTGCGTGGTGTTCTATATATATTTATACTTGGGATGGACGGATCGAGGATTTTTTTCGGATCCAATCCTAGATTTTCGGAGCTGGATCTCTCGGATCGGTTATTTTCGGATCCAAATGCATTTTCATATTTCTACTATTAAACGAAGTAGTTATTCAAGTATTTTCCTTCATAAAAGGAAAGAAAAATATCGAAAAATCATGAATTTACAATAGAATTCATGGAAAAATGAAGTTTTTTTTAGATTATGAAGGGTTTTAAAATTAGTTTGAAACCCTCTACTTTGTACCCTGTTATTTAAAAATCCCCCCCCCCCCCTGGTTTTGGACCCCTCCCCGTAACGAAGACAATGATTTATGGTCCGTAAGATTTCGGAAAAAAAACAACAGAGGCACGGGCTGATGGTGGTTTTCCGAAATCTGCGACGCAGTTACTTTTGACGTAGTTATTATCCTACGAGGCTGAGATTCCCCCGAGGATTGTTCAATCTATTGGGAGAGTCAGTCTTTGTGCCAGTCGTATTTTGCCTTTTTTTCTTTCCTCGGCTGAAATTCTGCTACGTAACTTCGGATCCAGATCCGATGTCTTCCGCGACTTTGGATCCGATGTATCCTATGAAGGGCAATACCCGAGGGTATTTGGACCCGAGGTATCCGATCCAACCATCCCTAATTTATACCGACAAACCGAATACAATAGCGGCTTTCTTCCCATACATGAGGTAATGCGTTAAAGCGTTTAATTCTTTAAGTCTAAAACGTTATGTACTATCATTTCCAATAATGTGTAGACACCCATGATCCCCACTTCACTGTTGCGGTCGGGTCGGTAAGAGTTTGGAAGGTTGGCACATGAGGTAACAACATGCCTCAACCGCACGCCACCAAGTGCCGACGAGGACGGACGTGGGGGCGATCGGGCTAGCGAGACAGGAGTCAAACTCCAAGCGCAATAGCCCAAGCGGATGACATGCACTGATGAAACTCACGCTCATGTTTTGGCGGTCGGAATGTTTTCATTCGGGCTCCTTGGCGAGGTCGTTCCTCTCTTCAAATTCCTATTTGGACTCAACATTTACATGTTGGGTGGATGTGGCTCCATTGCAGAGTAGGTTTATTTCACGCGGATTCAGTGGCGCCGACTCTACGGGGCATGAGGGGGCCCGAGCCCCCTCAAAAAATTCCTTATGGATGTGAGGAAAAAATGAGTCAGGCTAGTCGATTTTCCTCGGAGTGTCCGGAGTTATCGGACGAACGGAGAGTTATCAGGATTCTAATATCGATCATATGATTCCTCTAAAATGCGTAAAAAACGTAAAACTTACAACCAATAAAATTTCCCGGGGCAAGAGCCCCGGTTCGGGCCCCCCAATAATTTTAGTAAGTTGGCATCCCTGCGCGGATTAGTTGCGCTTAGCTTTTTGGGATGGTTCGAATCCGAAGTAATATTATATTTACTTCATTTTGTAAACTAATCATTCTTCACAACAACATAATAGACACAGTTAACTAAATAAACAGTTAATACTGATTTTTTTCAAACGTCTAATTTTTAAAAAATAATGACTATCTACGTTATTAACACATTTATTTTCAAGCAGATTTATTCATTGAGAGGAAATAAGCAGAAGAAGTGGCAGGGGTTGTATCTCCGTGTCCTATCGGCTGAATAATGTCCAATCTCAGTTGAGAAAAATTCTTCCTCATATCAACTAAATTTCTCACTAAATAACCAAAGACATTCGTGGTTCGAATCATTATATGAATACCCTAAGGTAAGAGAAATTATTTAAAATTCGACCAATAATTATAATGTTCAAATTTATAGGACGAAAAAATATCGGAATTTACGTGAATGAGAGGAAAAACGCATTCCTAACGGTATGTGTGCGAACCACAATTTATTTATTACAAATTATTGCAAGTAGTCTATTTTTTGGTGGTGTATAAAGCATTAGATTTAAGAAAATGAATGACTAGTCTACCCACGTAATAACTATGTATATTGACAGAAAATACAATTATATTATAAAAAATACATTAATTATAATATAATGCAACTAAAATATGGTGAATGACCAAAAATATTCCCATTTCAAACTCTCCTTAATAAACTGCAATGTTAACAGCCAAGAATTGATGATTACTGCTTCTTAAAATTGCAGTATTAAAGAGGAAGATCTTAAAAATATCTTCAGATTGGTCGATCCACTCCTTTATTCCTCTATGTAGGAATGATGTTAACAATATTTCTGTTTTCTGCTTCTTGAACTTAATTTTGAATTTATGATCTTTCCTTTCTATTCAGTAGGGTGAGTCCAGTTTTACACCTATTATCTTCCAGCCCCACTCTTTTGTAAATGCTTTGAAGACCCCACATAATATATTATAGTTCTTCTCACCTTTAGAGGTTTCCATTCCATAAACCCTATCATAACTGTGACACTGTCCCCCTTATATACTTTCCTAGAGTATACTTGGCTGCCTTTATTTGAACTTTTTTAAGCTTTAAAGTATCATTTTCTCAAAACGGATGCCACACCGAAGCAGCATATTCTAATACAGGTCGATCCGTAGTAATATAGGCCATTTATTTGGTTTCTTTTGTACTCTCTTTTATTTTTCTGATGACCCAATGCAGAGTTTTTAATGATTTTCCCTACCACCTGATCAATATGCATTCCCCAACCAAGTTTGAATGTGAAATTAACCCCCAATTTTTTAAATACGTTAAAGTTGGAAATATTTCCCCCGAAAAAAATATGACCGATTATCCTTATTTCTCCTTCTCGTGAATGTATTTTTTGCACTCTGGTATTAAAATACAATTTGAAGGGTATCATACATGAAGATATTTTATCTAAGTCATTTCGAAATGTAGGTCCTACACCGGTCTTCTCTGATTTTAATCCTTCGGTAGATTGTGCAACCATCCGTAAAAAAGAGTATTTTGGAGTCAACTCCCACATGCATGTCATTCATGTATATGAAAAACAATAATGGACCCAATACGCTTCCTTGGGCGACCCCTGTTGTTACCGCTATCTCCTAGACATATCCTTCAACTACTCTTATCCTCTGGGATCTATCTTTCAAAAATTCTCTTATCCATAGTTTAATCCTATCATTAGTCCCCAATATTAGTGTTACGAAAAAAAGTATTCCGAAGTAAGGAAAAATAGCTTCATTCCCTAGTTTCGATTCATCCATGGACACATTATCAGGAGCCATTGATTGATCTTCTGTTTCAGCGTTAGTTGTAATATTTTACAATCTGTCACGCTAATAGCCATAAGATCCAGGTGGTCATATTTACATTCCACCCAGAAAAAATACATCACAGTTAAATCACGGATTAATTTGAATAAAAGGTTGGAAGACAAAGGTGATAATTATTTCGGTATTAAATGAATTAGCATTAATAGTCGTTGAATATAGTAGTGTAAAGAGGTCATTTACCAATTTATTTCTGCTCATTTCCACTCCCTAAATGAATCTGTATAGAAATGAATCTGGTAACATAGAGAGAGTTATCATTTTTATAACTAAGCCGTTTAGAAAATTCGGAATTAAATATTTCTTGAGTCATCTGCAAGGAGTGTGTAGATGTTAAGAATTATTGTTTGAAAAAATGGATAAGTGATGATTACTTCCGACTTGAACTCTCCCAGAACTTCACCGCATCTATCGCGCACAGAAAAGAACTAATCGGCTGCCACGCATCGTGTCAGTGAGACATAACTGGTGAGCCCAAATATGAATCTAAAGAGAGGAAAAACCTCGCCACGGAGCCAGAAAGTAAACAAACCTACGGCCCAACGCTTGCGTGGAGGGGAGTCGCCTCAGTGCATTCCATTCGCTAATATGAAATCCGAGAGGCCTCTAGCTCGTGGAGTTTGACTACAGCTTCGGTAGCTCAGTCGCGTCCGCCCTCGTCAGCTGTTGGTGTCGTGAAGGCAATGGATGCAGGTTGCTTCATGTGCCAACCTTGCAAGTTATCACCGACCCGGCCCCGTGAGTTAAGTGGGGCTCGTGGTCGTCTACATATTTTTGGAGACACGGATGTTAGAGAAGAGGACTGACGGATGGCATAGGCGGATTCAGGAGGGGGGATGGGGGCACATGCCCCCATCCCATGTGTGCTCCCCCCCCCCCCCAACGGTTATAAAATAGGCATTTTTAATAAGGTTATCATTATGTTCGTTTTATTTTGTGTATTTCGGAGTCTCGAGTGAAAGAAACGAATTATTACTTTAATGTTAGCAAATTTCGTATCAAAATTAATAGAATATTCTCTACAGTAATTTCTGTATCTTTTTAAATCTCAAATATGACAAGGCCTATCAGAGCCTTGTGCCCCCAGAAAAAATCCTGGAACCAACCCTGATATGAATCTCTGTCATAAGGCCTCAGCATTTTATCCTTTACGTGGTTCCTCAATAGATTACCAAATATGAAAATAAATAAAGATTCTCTACATATTTACATGTCATTCGATGTTTTACAATTCGCGTTCCAAACAAAAATTAGCATTGATATAAAAATGCGAAGGGGAGTAGAAAGAGTAATTCATTAATTGTCACAAAATATGATTTGGCACTGATAATGTAGGGAGGAATGTGAAAACAGGAAAATAGTCTCTTCTTAATCACTCCTTTCCACAATCATAATGAACTCTATTATTCATACGGTGTTAGTAAAAAAAAACCATAAATATTGCGCAATTATCTAAAATGCTAAATTGAAACATAATTTGCTCTAAATTCACATCAAACTAGAAGGTGGGTTAATTTTTCCAAAAAATATACTTTGGGGTGCCGATGCGGTTTGCGTGTCGCATATACTGTTATTTTGTTGTCAATTCGTGTCCTTTGGGAAACATAAAATGTCATTAAAGCGGCTATATGTTTAACTTGAACAATACCTAAAGCTAAATTCATCGCTGGCTATTGGCCGACATTATGAAATGTATTATATCTATATGTCAAAAGGAGGATCAGAGGATAGTTGCCTCAGGGCTAGTGGCCATCTCAGCAGACGTGTAGCTGCTAGAGGAAAAATTTCTCTAGCAGCTCCTCTACTCTCTTCAGAAAGATGGGCTACGTCCCATTGAAAATTAGAGCAAAGTCAACCCCGCAAGCTCCATACTTTCATTTTTGTTTAGTTTTATTTACTATCGAATCAACTATTTTTGTGTGCCCACCCTAGGTGAAGAAGAAGTTAGCTATGGAGGGGCATCGTGCAACGTGTAAAGCTTCACGAGTATTCGCTAGCATATGAGCGTTCCTGCCTTTCATTTATTTTAAGTGAAAACAACAGCTGGTGCACTACCCAACTTACTTCGCGTATCACGGGTGACAATGCTTCAGCTAATGGCGAAATATGGCGCTCGTCATTCCATTGTATGGATCTATGACTCCACGTCTCACCGTACACCTTCAATTTTGAGTTCACTCTAACGTATGACGCGGTGAGGGCTGGTTGTTCATCCCTCGCTTCACATTATAATTGGAAATGCTCTCGAAGGAAAGAATCACCCTTGATTCCGTACAAAGCCATCATGAATAATCGCTAGCATGTACTCGTGCGGTTAATGAGACGCATCACTCCTGCTCAACCGGCAGTATTTGCTTTCTTGCTTAAGGACTAACAAGGTTGTAAACTGCCGCCTTGTACCGTCCTTAGAAAGAGGACATGTCTTCAGGCCTTCAGCATGACGCAGTTCTGAGTTGAGGGTGGAAACAATTTGGGATCGGTGCGAAGCCACTCAGAAAATAGTTCAGTTGCTGGGTAACCATGTGACGATAGTGTTGGAATTCATTTCTTAGTGGTGTGCCTTTTCCGTCTTGTGAAGTTATTATTTCAAATTTCCAATAAGTAACATGAAGGAAGTAATGTGTGCATCTGAAACACGCAAATCGTTCGTTAAAAAATGTGAAGCGCATTGGTTGGTGTGGAGTTCGAAAATATCTGAATTTGTAAATCACTGGTTCAGCGCATTACATATTGTTAAGTATGTTGGGTGGTTTGTGTGTGTGTGGAAAAATCTTGTGGTTATTGCGAAGTTTTTTGTGTTACCATTAGAGTTACAGAAGAGGAGTAATGATACTGGGGTGTTAGGATTTGGCTTCATTCTCCTGGAAAGTGTCAAATAGCTCCAGATTCAAGGAAATAAGCAAGTAACTATAATTTTCACCTTTTAAATCTACTCGTAATTATTTTATTTTTCTATGCAGTTGATTGGGAGAAAACAATTATATTGGCTTCATTAATCACACTGGGTGTATTTAGAATTCTTAGCCTTCACGGTGTAGCATATTTAGTACATCCCAGACAAAAAATCACCTGCTATCGGCGCAAAAAAGGCAGAAAGCTGACTTTTAATAATTTGTATGAAATTCTGCCAAAGCTCTAGAGGGTTGCGTCATCTATCGTTTTACTGATTGTGAACTTGACTACGACAGTAAATAATTAAATATTGTTTAAACGTAAACTTTTGGATTCTATGGTTGAAAGAGTGGAGAAGAACACGCGAGAAACTCTGATAACGGAAGAACGGTCGTATTCTTCTTCTGATTACGGGCAAAATATTTAATTGGTAGATTGTATTTATTAATAGAGACAGCGACAACTCCGCATTACAAGTAGCGTTTAAAAATTATATTTTACCCAATATTTGATTTTTTAAATGGCACAAAGGTAGATATCAATTTCCGAGGTGTAGTAAAGTACTTGAATATTGAAGTTACGTATGTTATATGAATAAAATATTTCTACACTTTTTATGTGTCGAAAGGTGTATATTATTCCTCGTACTAAAATTAAACCACAAAACAAAAATCGCCCGGCGGCAGAGCATATTACCAAAGTAGAAGCCGAAGTTTTGGTCCAGAATAGACGTCGAATTGGCAATGCCGCTGAACCACGCCTACGAATCGGAGAACGAAAACCCCTTTGAGTTTTGAGGGATGGCGTATTCTTCTGTGAAGTTGGAAATGAGTATGTAGTTCATCGGGGATTGGAATTTGGCAACAAAGTGAGCGTTATGAAGGGATATACAAGAGTCGTAGCCTCCTATCAAGCGTGAATTCCTCACGGAGTTGAGATACGAAGTCACCCGAAGCCTTCATTTCATTTACAGAAAGCATTTACGTGAATCGCCCCATCATAAAAATCAGTGTGATGGTCAAAATCCTTTTCTTGATGAGCACCATACTCCATATAGATCGCACCCAAGAAAATGTCCTACTCCCAACTCAGTGGGTTTATTGTTCTCCGATGCGGAGGCGTGGTTCAGCGGCCTCACAATTAAAGGCAGAGGGTATTGTTGGTTCGCAATAACTTAAAATTCCGTAGCTTTGCTTTGTATAGTATTAAGCTGTTATAAGCCAAAACTTCTCATGAAATAATATGATATTAAGTAAGATGGCTATCCCTACCTAGTGAAAAAAATCATAATGATCTGAATACAATTTCAGAAGTGGTGCGCAGTTTGTTCCATGCTTTGAAGAATAAGTCATTGATTGATCTGATCTTTAATTCGTCTACTCTGAAGAAAATTTTGCTTTCTGATCGATATTTGCGTGCGAGACTGAGCGAACGAATGAATACGAAAATAATGAAATTTTCTGAGTGATGTGACTTTGGAATTTATACCGAATAACCATTGACACTCGACTTATATTGGGACCGAAGTGGTTACGTCACCGTCATTCTACCAATCCTTATTCCGGCCATCATATATGCAGCCATTTTTCTATAAAATTATTATAAAACGTTCGCAAATTCAAAGAGACTTTTCCTAAAATTCCGAATCTTAGCTTTAGCTTAGTCATGAGTTGATATAAGGAAATTCTTGAATTTATCGGGTAGCAGGTAAGATATGGTTGTGTCCAAGGTGATAAAGAAGCACCTTGGGTTGTGTCTACCTAAATAAAATAATCTTAAGTCCTTTAAATTGAATTTCAGGATTAATTCGTGGTTTATTGTGTGATTTAACAAAAAAGTCATTGATAGTTTCAGTCCAAAATTAGTCAAATTTTTATTTTTAGTGAAAAAAGACTTTAGCATTGCAGTACAGTAAGTGACTAATAGGGACATCGAAAATACGGATTCACATTACAGCCGCTACTATTAATTAATTGGATTCAAATTTGACGAAAAGCAAGTTGAATGCAAGGCCTGATTGCTCAGCAAGGATGTTCGCATAGAGTTACCCTATTCCCCGTCGATATATCTACTGAGCTATTCAGCGGTAACCACTTATTTTAGAATAATCACCAAACACAGAAATGTTGCCAAAAATATCACTTAAGATGGGTGTAGTGTGCCGCCACTAAGAAATTGTGGGCAATTAAGATAATAATTAAAAGTTACGTGGCAGGAGGTGAGTAAATGACAATCAATTTCTCCACTCACGCATTCAGGATCAATCCATTGAATTCCTGCTCCACCGGCGTGCTCGTACCATATGTTCTCTTCGCACCAAATTTCTTCTCACTTCACGCTCAAACCTGAGACAGCATTCATAAGACTTGCATATTAGCTTTCATGTAATCATGATCCCTTTCGTGTAAATCTGCTCCTCAAACACGTCCGTACCAATTTTTCCCCTCACTCCGTACCTACATCCTCTGCAAGTAGTAAATAAGAACCGATGCAGTTACTTAAGGATATTTGCCAAGAAAAACCGTAACAAAGAATTATGCTGCAAAAATGCGAATAAGATACAGGAAATAAAATATAGAAAGAAAAAAATAAGAAAGACAGAGAGATTCAAAAAATACTACAACGGTTTTTTTCCGAGAATCCACCGGAGAATGTCAGATTGTGAAATAATATCAGTTTTACCAGTATCACTCCCTTAGGAGCTGTTGAGTGGATAACTAACTCATGCAATTCAATCATAAATTGTAAAAATTGACAATATTTGTCGTGTTATTATAATAAATTGCCGACAACCGGCGCATTAAGAAATGGAATGCAGATTATGATAGCAATAGGTGCCCACAAAATAACAATAATTTACTCACTCACTAAGTCACGGTCAATCACGTAAATTTCTTCCCAGCCAGCCGCTGTTTGCAACAGGTTATTATCCTACTCGAACCTCACAAGCACAGATTTTTTCACTGCTTTCAAATTTCTCAAGCGTATCCTGTGTGCACGCCGTTGTTGATGAAGTCAGGGACGGTGGTCCGTTGGTGTAGACACTGCAACACTCACAGTGTGGAAGAAGTCTTCGAAATGACACTTGAGAGTGAGTCATAGTCTTCTGACAGTCACAAGACTAGAAATTTCGCCAAAGTTAGGGAGTGGCGAGGATCAATAATGGAATTCAGCGATGCATGATTGAATTGAGCACTGAAACCGTTGGAGAGTCAAAAGGGCCCAAACTCGGAAACTATCGAAGTTATTACGCTACGCAAGGTAAGGATACAAGTTCTTTGGAAAAGTAAATTATTATAAATACATTTATATAAATTATTACATTCTAAATTTAATTTCAATGATATCCCATTTATTTATTTTTTAGCTGAAAGTCTATTTTAATATCTATACGAAAATACATCGGCCATATGTTCGTGACGTCAAAGGTGTTATCCAATCACGTGCCGGCTCAACCTACGAATCTTCGGGAGCCACGACCCGACTCAGTTTGGTGATAGTCGTCGTCGAGTAAAGAGGTAAGTAACGAAGCCATGTTTAAGTTACCGGTTCCCTGTTTAATATTTACGTCATTACTTTTTTACTTTAATGTTTAAGATATCAGTGAATTTGCTGTGATTAATGCCGATAATTATACGTGAGCTGATTGATTTATTAAGATTTATTACGCTTAAGAACATTTATGACCCACATAATTTGAAGGAAATGTTTTTCGATATCTTCGCCAGTAATTTGAATGCTTTCATTGTTCCTGCCAAAGATTCGTGGATAGTGGGCTATTCGTTATTCTCTTTCACGATCGATTGCTATTGTGATACGGGATACGTCTGAATTATTATTCATTGAGTACGATGCCTAGTAATCAAGTTTCAGTAATGTTCTCTACATTTCTTACGTATGAGACAATTTGAAATTGTCCATTGCAGCGATCCAGTGGCCATATTGTGATAATTTAGTCCCTAAGGTGTGCTCTGTTTAATTTTATCTGTTTTGAGTGTTTGTGTGACGTTGACGAAGTGCTTGAAGGTAACCCGTACGTGGTTCTCGAGTGATTTCTTAAGGCTTCTGGGAACAGCTATAATATAATGATTTGTCTCCCATCGTGGTTAAGAGGGGATTATAATAGTATTTTCATGACGTCTTGCCGCAAGGTATTTGTACTCGAATTTTCGGGACTTGGTCACCAAGATATTTGAATATTTGTAAGGCTGTGCCATTTCACCGCTGATTGCATAACCTTGCAGTTTATCAGTGGCATGATATTGTTCGGGGATCCTTCAAGATATATTCCTAAATATTTCGTTTTTAGAGTTGAAAAAGGACGCCTCTCCTTTTTTGAAGTCGTTAGGAGGTTGTAATTGCTTAAATTCATCGCAAATATATCGGAATTTCCTCGGAATTTAACCAGCCAATGCATAAATTTTTTTTCTCTTTTTTCTCTTCGCGGCCGTTAACTTGCATGGCCTCAGCATTCACAAAAGGAAGGATTATCGAATAAATTAGTGTATTAACTATCATTATCATCAACTTCGTTTCTTACCTGAAATTTTCCGTCATCGTAATAGTCGGATGGTGCCGCGATAATAGTTCAGTATCTCAATTTTAAGCATTTCGTACTCTCGGTTGGTGCATGATAAAAACAATATGTTAATGTGTGTCTCTTTTTCATTATTTTCAGTGTATCGATTCCATGTGAAAGTTGTGGTGTTTCTGTTATACGTGTGATATGTCTCGGAATTCTTTAACACTGGAGAGTGATCCTGAGGAATGAATGGTAAGTTAATTTCAATTTTCAATAGTACACGATATTTTATTATGTTATATGCCAAATTGTTTCCATTTCTCATCCTTAGTCTTCACTTGGATTATAAGAATTTTTTCACGGGGTCATATACTTAAATCTGGGAATAAACAATTTTTATATTTGTCTTGTTCCGCCTTGAATGGAGTTTTTTTTTATTTAAAAATTCCAGGGAAAATACCGGAAATGATTCGCAGTAATTTCTGCGTTTAGGTTTTCTGATGCAATTTTGAAGATACAGGCGACGGTTTTTCCTTTGCATAGTTAACTGGTTTCAAAAGTGGCTCCTATAATTTAACTGCACTTGTATATTCGTTATGAATATCAACGTCCTCTGAATACGCTTAACGAGTGATCTTTTTTGTATATTGGCACTTGGTGAATCAGTAGATTGGCTCCTTTGGAACATTAAGACATTTATGTTCCGATGCTGCTTATTATTGTTTCTACGACTTTAGACAACATTTCAGCCAAATAAAATAATTTTGTCTTGTAGAAACTGACGGAAAATCTATTGAAATGAGATCCATTCTTAGCAACGTCAACAGCTTTTGATATTTTCAAGGGTTAGTATTTACGGTATAGTTAAACTTATGGCAATTTCTCTTCACGTAATCATTCAAATCTATCGAATGCATTTTGATATGAAGTCAGATGTAAATTCCATATATTTAAGAGATCAATGCTAAAGGTATTACCATGTAACAGCTGAATAACTTATCTGGCTGTTTTTTAAGCTTGTAGTCACTTCATAGTTCGTTTATAGTACCTATTATCACTTTATTGTTTTCCAAAGATATTTACATTGGAATTTTTGTGTCACATACTTCCAGATTCGGAGGTTTTAATGAACAATGCCTTCTTAGTTAGAAAATTAAGCTTAATGTTCTGAAAAATTTGGTTGAAAATACGATTAAATAATTGTAACTTGCTTGCTCATACCTTTGCTTCCTGAATATTGCGGAAGAATGAAGCTGACCATCAGAATTATTGACGTTGTTATTAAGTCTTTTCTAAAGCCTTAGCAGTTCGAAAGACGGGTTTGTTTAGGTCCTTCTTGTTTTTAAAGTTGTCCTCGTTGGTGCAGTCGAATGCTCTTCGGCCGGTGCCCTTTAAGCAGGGGCGCCTTATATATCCCTGTGGTATTCTATCCGCTGAACCCTCAGGGGCGAAGGGAATGGGTGTAGGAGGGGGAGGGTACACGTTTACTCCAAGGCCAAGAAGGGCGTGCTTTCTAGCGAAACCCCGACAACCTTTACTGTTCATACAGAAATGGAAGAATATTATGTATTCTAAATATTTCTCTGTACATGTTCCAGAATTTCTTTTCTGAAGATGTTTTACCTGTAGTCGTTTCAGGCTTGACTCGGTGGAAATGCAATATATATCCATGATAAATATATTATAAAGATAGTAATTTTATCACTATTATTTAAGATCTATTGGTTGGATGGTGATTTACAGTACAGATTGACGTACTTAGGAATAGCTTCTAACTTAAACACTGGTTATTAAAATGCGCGTTGGAGATTGGCTACAAGAAATTTAATAGAGAGAATTAAAAATATAACCCAGCCTTAGCTGTCTTACTAGTATTTCGTAGTGATTAGGCATTGGAGTTTATATTTAAGTATTAGGAATTACCTTGAGCAGTTCATATTTTATATTGGATATTTTGTTTCTCGTTGCTGCAGCCATAATTTACAACAGTACTCAATTTTCAACCTTTTCTTTCGACATATTGAGTTTAACATTTCATTGTTTAAGGTGCATTCCATTCTCATTGCCTAATAATTATTTTTATGAAGTTCTTGATCATCATCATTTGTCTTTTGCCAAGAATTTTTCCTTTTTTAATATTCTTTTTGAAGTTGTGTTGCATGAGTAAGTAACCGACTAGTGTGGCTTTCTTATTTTCATTTTTTGCTATAGTTCTTTCTCCTACTGGGCTTCCCTCGATAATTTCTAAGGACTAAGAAACCTTCGGTCTCATTCGGCCTAGTGTCAATGGCCTTCCGATACATATATCCGTTGAAAAACTTAATCAGTAGATGGAAAATGAAAGAATTCATTTTTTTAGGTTCACTAATACATTAGCGGAAACAAGATCTTGGATTCATAATACAGTTACATCGTCAGGTTAACTATGTTATGAAACCCGGATCGTGTTTTATCGAACTTGTCAGGAAACCGAACAACTTTTTTTTTCATTTTCCATTATAAGAATGTTTCACACATTTACGCTGAAGTATTTCATTTTTGCTTCCCATAATGCAAATGAACGCCTTCTCTCTACCTCTTTTGATATAATAGCGTACTTTCCTTCATCAAAGAAAACGAAAGGCATTGATTGCGATTCGTTACCCACCATTAGTGTCTTCATAATATACAAATCATTTGGTTTAAGAAATCCCAGCTTAGGCGAATGGCAATGATCAATTTCAACCGCATTTGAAAAAGGCCAGGTTGGCGCCCATGCAATGCCACTCCACTTGACGTCACAGGGACCTAGTGCCTACGCAAGTGGATAGGAGTTTTACATCGTCTGAGATTACAAATGCATGCATGAGGCACAGTGTTCAGGAAAATATCTCCTATTAAAACTGCCTAAGGTCGGAAAGTTTCCTTCATTGGATAAGGTGTTTATAATCCTTATTTAAGCCAAGCGCAACCTGCTACCAAGGTATTCTGCTACCTGCTGGCAGCCTGCATCGTAGCGGCCCTCATAGCCTCACACCAAGGTGGGCTCTAACAGTGGCAGCCGGAACCAGAATGACGTCATACGGGGTTTTCCCTGCATTCATACTTAGCCGTCGCGTTCTCGCGCGCTTGAAAATTTTCACTTTTCGTTTAATCGAGTAAAATAGCTATCATCATTATAAAATACTAGCTGACCCGGCGAACTTCGTACCGCCTAAAATTCAATGAACTTACTGTGTAGTTACACCATTTATAAATCAAGAGCGGCTGCATAACTTTTAATCATATTTAATTTATTATAATAAAATAAGGATACAAATTCAATAAAACTACGTGAATGAGGATCAAAATTACTTGTCAGAAAGGAATTTTCTTCATTGAATCTACATAGGGTGAATCGGAGCACGTTTACGCGGATTTTTCGTAATGAATTTTCTTACATTTTAGCTTAAGAAATTTTGGGCATTGTGGCATTATAAAGCAGTTAATGAAATTAAATTATACGCATTCAGTGGTTGGCTATATGTGACATTAACCGTAAAAAAATGTTTTTAGGTCCAAGTCTTTTGCGTAAACTTGGCCCGTTCACGGAGTTCAGTTCGTATCAAATTACTTTAGTCTCGCCAGTCATACTTAGTATCTCTATTTGGAAAAAATACACTGCGTAAACGTGCTGCATGCGAAAACGCACCAAGGTGTGCCCTACACATTCGGGTTTAATGTCTTGCGTCTAGCACCTTCTGATAAACAACAGTTTTTGTTTTGTTATTAGGTGCATGATAAAGCCGATGAAGCTAAATAAATATAGTGAAGCGGAGCAGTGATTGAGCGAGGGGTGTTTTTGGGGGATAATACCCCCCAAAGAGTTTAGAGAATTTTTTTATAAAAACTTTTGTTATTAATATTAGGGGGACGGATGAGTAACAAACAAAACATATTTAACTATTCACACAGCCACAAAACCCACTATTTTGAACCATTTATCCATTATTTGGGGGGAGGGCCCCCACATCTCTGGCTTACCTTAGTGTGTTTTCTATACCCTACATACCCGTAGTATTAGCTGCGCCTTAAACCCCGCTATCCTTAATTGCTGGCTGCGCTCTTGAAGCGAAGGAAGAAATACAGCGGATGGTTTACCGACTCGTAAACATACAACGTTTAATTGACCATGAGAAAATCATGGGTTTTCATTGGCACATGAGCACAAAAATCTCAAAAACTGAAAGACTGACCATGCGATTTGTTAATCGTTATCACGAATGCAACACGAATTGGAAATTGAAAACGATTAAGCTCAAAAGGGCATTGAAGTTGGGATCATGGAATCTACGGAATGAGAACTTACTCGTCTTTGAATTTTCCTTTGTGTTAAGTCGCGTGAATCACATTCATTATCAATTTTTTTAATCACCAAACGCGTTCCGTTGGATAGTTATGGTTGGTTTAGGTTTCGAAAGATCATGAACGCAGAGCCTACATTTAGCTGTAAATCGTGCCATGGTAAGCCAGGTACATCCAAGGACTTAAAATAATCAGATAGATATTTGGTGATTTCGTCTTCGTTTGTTACACAGTTAAAAGATTCAAATTCATGCAGAGTACCAACTATCTTATCCTGATATACCTCGTTTGAGTCATCCACATCTTCGTTCTAGGCCTTCAAAATTGTTTGCTCAATCAACCATTTTTGATTTTTGTGGTGATCATTCATATTCTGGAACACTTTGTTGATGAGCTCACCTTCCGATTAAACTAATTTGCAAAGGTCCTCGACAGGAACACGGGCATTATCGTTGGTCAACAATTGCTTGGAGATTTGTTTACAAACACGGTCGTGAAGAGTCATCTCAAGCTGGAATTACAATTAGCTCGAATCTAATTTTTTAAATAAAATATCAATATTTTGAATATATTTAGTATTTTTAGTAATTAAGTGTTATATTGTTGCGAAGTTTAGTTAATAAATTGGTAAAAACAAAACAAATTATTTAATTTGTAGTTTTGACCGACTTATCAATTGTTGTGTTACTATAACTCCTAAAAGCATGTCCATAGGAAAGAGATGAATTTTTTGTGAAATTATCCTTTTTTAATGGCCTATATGTTAACCCCGCCTGAGACGAATCCAAAGAACCAAATTTCATTGAAATCGGTGCAGCCGTTCTCGAGTTATAAGTGTTCTAACTAACACGATTTTCGACTTTCTTTTATATATATAGATAAAAGCGTGAAATGCGTACTGCAGGAGTAAATATCTTTCATTTTAGGCAATAAAAGAATGATAGGACCACCCTATTCTCGTGCATTTCAATAATTAAGGTTTCTATTTTCATTATGTTACTCTTGAAATGCTATCCAAAATATATTTCCCGTTCCAGTGGTGTAGCCAAGAATTTCGTTCGTGGGGCGGGTCCAAAACCAGGGGGGAAATTTAAAAAAAATAGTATACAATTTAGAGGGTCATTATATAATTTTAGCTTTTTCCATAACCGTAAAAAACTTCATTTGTCAAAGAAATTCCTTTTAAATTCATGACTTTATGATATCTTGTTTTCTTTTACGATGGAGAGTAATATTGTTTTTATCTTACGGGGGGAATGGAGGGGGCCGGACCCCCGAACTCCCCCCTCGCTCCGCCACTGGCCCGTTCCATAACCCACTCATCCGGGGTCAATGGAATTTCTAATGTTTTCATCCGTAAAGTATTTAAAAAATTGCCATCATAACTGCTTGAAGTAATCAACTATTCTGTATCCAACTCAGTTTTTCCTAGAATATGGAAAACGCACTCGTGAGACCCGTCAACAAAGTCCGAAAGCCCTCCTCCCCTACTGATTTCCGGCCAATTTCGATTCTATGTGCCTTACATTAAGCCTTTGAGAAAAATTTTCATACCCGAGAGACTGATTATCTTACTGATTACTTCTGCCACGGCGGCACATTCATTTATTTTTCGTGAAGGCTTCAGTGCCTCGGGAGAAAGGGTGTTGGTTATTTTTTATTTTTTTTCTCGAATTATTCTATTTCTACCTCTTAAAATATGCTATGGAGCGCGGAATGGATATTCTAAAAATTTCAGATCGGTTGTTTAACATTTAACAGGACGCTCAAACAGCATAAATACAATTAAATTCAATTTCCCCTATTATTCAAAATAACATCATTTTCTGGGATAATGCAGCACTTCACAGCTCTGTAGGTCCAAAATTCACTTCATTTTCACGTCCGCTCCACAGTTTTCCACGAATACATTATTATTCAGTGAGATGCAGCCGCGCGTCACATCCCTGACGGCCAGCTGGTCGCTTGCAGGCCACATCCAAGGTCAGCGGCCGTCATTGCCTAAAGACCATCGCGCCTTCCCTAACGAAAGTAGGCGGAAGAAGGTAGGGGTCGAATAATATGCTCACGTTTTTCATACCGTATGTTTGCTGTTGTTTATCCTTTAAAATAACCAGAGCACTGTCCTTTGAACCCAATATATGATAAGAAGAGAAATTTTCTGGTTGAAAATCCCAAAAAAATATGATAGACTGAGAACCTAAGATAAGAAAACAGTTAGATACCTCTATTTAAGCTTATCGAATCAATTGAAAATGCTTTAATAATCACTCTTCTCCGCTCCTCAGCGCAGTCATAAACAATCTCAGCAGTGGCCCTCCCACTGGCATCTCCGTTGAGTTTTGGAATCTGTAATGTTGTTTTTCTTCCATCTATCGGCCATGAGATTTACAGAACTATTTATTGACGCAATATGCAAAATAATATTTAAATTACTTGACTCAACGAATGAGTAGATATTTCCTTTAGTAACCAGTAACCTTTGTTGCTATAGAGCATTCCACATTTAGTTGACAGTACAGGCCTTATGGATAACAGTGTTGCCAACCTTCCGCTCCGCCGGCAGGCATCCTAACAGCGTATGCAACCACACATAATAGAGCGCCAAAATTGTTTATTTCAAAAAGGAGTTAGGGATCGCACAAAAGACGGCGTAAATTAAGGAATTTTTAGCGTATTTTACAATACCTTTGCTGCAATATAAGAGGAAAAGTCTTTTGTTATTTTATGTATGTACTTATTCAATGCACAAGTTGAATAATGAATAATCTGTAATGTAAAAAATACTAATAAATTGAAGAATAATAAAAATTATCTCCACTTCTGAATGAGACAAAATTTCTGTTCCTTCCATATTATGCAATATTTTTTGGCTCTGGCTAGTATTACATGAAAGGCGATGTTGTATAAGACATCATCAATCTTTAATTTTTCAAAATTTTCTCGTACTTGGTTTATTGTAAATTAAAGATCTCTTTTCAAGCTGACTTCTTCAAAGCTAATTTCCTTAATGTTCTCTTTCCTCCACCTTGTCGTAGGCAAGGAATCCAATTTCCTTGAGTAATAAGAGGCATTATCTACCACTATAATTGAAACTTCGGGTAAGTTTGCAAAAAGTGAGTGCTCAAACCATCTCTCGTAACACTCGCCAACCACTTCTTCATGCTCATCCATTGAGTTTTTTTTTACAGAAACACATGCGATGCTCCTTTTATGAACCCATTTTCCGTTCCTGCATGTAAAATTGCCAATCTTTCTCCTCGGGAAGTGGGGGCCAAGCCCAGTATTTAGTCCAGCAAGGAAAGCTTGACGCGGATTTTCTAATTGTTTGTTTCGCAAACTAATGCTCACTATTTGTCCATCCTTAATCCAACTTTCGCCTGTGAATACACTCGTCCTGTGTTCGCGACGATATTTTTTTAGCTGCATTAAATAATTGTGCCGCCAAACGAATAATATCATCCCTTTCAGTAAGGATGCTTCTTTTCCCCCTTCGTTCGTACACGAAGCCTACGTCCAAAAGGAGACGATATAGTGTTGTCCTTTTGTAATCTGGGAGATCACTTTCCATTATTTACCGAGTTTTAGTGGATTTTAAAGTCGGAGGAATATTTTTCACGAAGGATTCAGGTACCATCCTTCTAATTCCCAATCTCACAAAATCGTCGAAAATCACTGCTCTCGAATTTTTGTAAGGCTGTCTAATTTCTTTAGTTTTTGAAGAAGTTACCAATGGACCACGGGAGCTTTCCTTTCTCACTCTGTTAATAGTGGACTCCTAGCACGTAGTAGCCTTCGAAGCTTCTCGGCAGGCCTCACTAATGCGGAGAGATTTCCTTAATTAAGTACGAGAAGACTTTGAGCACCAACTGCCTTTCGCGGCTTATGAGCTTCTCACCTTTTCTCCTATTCTTTGTAACGGACATATTGATTGGCCGTGTTACAGCAGAGGTAAGGGTAAAACACACTTCACAATTCTCAAATTCTGCAGATCACACAACACTTGTTTTCTCCAAAAATGCGATGACAAACTGAACGCCTTCATAAATTCTTTCCACGGCCCCTTCGGCTAGGGTGGATTCTGGTGCACGTTTTATGGTACCCTATGAAAGGAACTCAGAAAAAACCCAGGCCCCCTTTTGTAAAAGGCGTGCACTGGATGGGGTAAAGTTTCGCAAAGACTATGAGATTCTCTTTCTTGGTTTCCGCGATGGGACCGAAACACCCAAGGCGAAAGCGTCTTATTTCCCAGCCGATTGCTTACTTTCGTGTATCCATGTATTCAGATAAAAACACTGCGGTTACGACGAATGAGTATTCTCTGTTTAGGATATCAAACGAAGAGATAAATACATTTCATAGTATGCATTTACAAAAGACTCCTTTTCCGCCCGAGAATTTTCCCTCTGCGCGCAAGAAAAAGCAAGAAGCCTGGCACAGCGGCGCCGTAATATTTTTTCTTAAGATCAAAACATTGTAACTCGCTTCAGAATTGATGTTAGTAAATTATTTTTTCACCAAAAATAACTTTGTAGTTTTCTTCATATTTGATACGCAGCATATAGGGACCTACGACGCGTTGTACGTAAGAAACGTAAGTTAGTAAGCGACTACTTTTTACCTTGCAAAAATCAGAATTTTCTTGTGCTAAAGGGTGTTACGTCGGCATAACAACATTTTAACTCAATATTTGTACATTATTGAAGATATTCAAAGAGAAAATAGCGTGAAGAATTTTGTGCAGAAGATTCAATTCAATACAAACAACGGTCAGACAGAAATTGCGAGAAGAAGATAAAGTAAAAGAATACACGTTTCTGACGGAAATTTAAGGAAATGATTTTTATAGCTTTTGTAATAATTTTTATGGAAAAACTATTGGCACCAATGAATGCAGCATCTATTTCTACATTATAATGCAATTTTTAATCAGTGCATAACGCAACATTAATTTTCGGGCTCTTATTGACAACACCGCGCCCCTGGCCTTATGGAGATTAACATGGGAAACGATTCTCCATAAGAGCCCATACTTTCAACTAAATGTGGAACGCTCTATACCAAACAACTGTCGAGGAGCGCCAAAGAGATGACTCTCAACTGAAGAGCGTGTCAATACATTCATTGTTTATTTTAGTTGTTTCTCCATTAAAAAGATCACTTCGGCACAAAATCCTTGCTATACCAAACCCAGCGAAAGGCCATCCGCATGTAGAAGACAATATATCAATAGCCAAAGGTAGTATATATATTGTAAGGGAGAATAGAGGGGAAATGGAGAAAGAGGAGGGGATACCAGCAAATGTTACTTTGTTTTAATTTGTATTTAAATAGTTTTCAGCAGCTCACTTCCTTCCAGTCTTTTTAATTACCATTACCCTCCACCAATTTTGGATCCAAAAAAGATTGCATCTTAACTGGTGCGTCATAAGTCTTGGAGGGTGGGTAGTAATGGGAGAAGATCGAGTTGGAGCGCCCTCACTGAGAGCCAGAGTGGCAACTGCTCTCATGGTGGGCGAAGAACTGCAACATTTGGAACACGGAGCCATTTTCGTAGTCGATGTAGCCTGAGCAGTGCGTTGACATTTGTTCAAAGGCGAACATAGTGAGACGTGGAGATCCTTACTTTAGGATGGGAGAGGGGAAAGATATTGTTCTTTATAAGTGGAAGGGTCATATTAGTGCAGCCATCCCAATACGAGTACAGCAAATTAAAACATATGCCATTAATTAAGAAAATTTCAAAGTATTTTACGTTTCTTTGCATTGTAATACCGGTGATTGCATAATAAACGTGATTATTCGACCTATGTCGCTTAAATCGACTATTTCACACATGACTGGTGCAGAATCGGCTGAAAAAAAACATTTAAATCGCGACATTTATCGCCGAAATAGCGTAAAAAGAGGGCGTGTGTTGCGGGTTGCCTAAGCTCAACATAAAGTGCCCTGGTGCCACCGTAGGATGTCAACCTACATGATCAAATTTTTTTCTCTGTTCACTTGGTACTTCGGGCTAAATTTTGTAACATGTCGAACTTTGAATTTCGAAAAATGTTGTTTAATGACCGCCCCTAATGTACCTATGTTAGGGCGTATCAGAAAAATCTATTTTTAAAAATCCATATGGCCTAGTGAAAAAAAATCGTGGAACCGATTAAAAAAAAGTCCTGAAAATTTTGAGACCTCTCGGTGAACCCCTGACCCTGACTCAAATGCAATTTAGAGGGGAGGGTCGAAATTCGTAAAATATAATATATAATGGTTATTCTCCATAGATTTTGCCGAGTTACTGCCCTTCTAGAGCAAACATTTCATGCACTTTGACGCATATGCCAACGTTGAGCCACAACATGCCTAATTAGAGTCCGCGTTCGCGAATAAATATTCCAACGCCCACGCAGCGTCGCGGATACAAGAACGGCAGGCCGATTCCGTCCCCTCCCCGCTCGCTTCTCCCCCTCCCACGCCTCCAACACAGCAAAATTCATCCCGCGAGTGCTGCTAGGAGGGCGTTCATCTTGGATAATATAAATCGGAAGATGGTAGAGGGTAAAAAAGGCTGCGTAGTGAGACGGCTTGTCCCTTATTTGGCGCCTCGTCGGCGTTAAACAAATCGATGTTACCAACTTTTAGAGAAGCGATGAAATATTTTTAGATTCGATAATGCAGGAAAGAAGCGTACGGTACATGAAGACGCCTCTCGAGTGGCGTTAAAGATGTCCGAGCTATGGTGACGCGCTTCTCTTCCATTTTGTGCATGACAAAATAGATTTATCGGTACCATTTACGGAAAATGCGAGTAGGCTAAAAGTATGGTTTTATTGTAAGCAAAAAGTTCATGCAATCTTAAATGAACATTTGAAATTATGCTATATTAGTGCGTTTAAGTGCAAGAAGGAGCATAAGTTTCCTCCTAATGAAGTAATATTTTGAGAGACAAAACTCAAAATGGAACTTCTGCGGGGAAAATGCGTCTACGAACTGTGATAGAGGTATATGCAAGAACCAATAAACAGCAATGATCGTCCCCGCAACTTGGGCTGAAGCAAATTTCGTAACTTCGTAAGATACATCCAAGGTAGCGCACCAGAATTACTTACGTAGACAGAAAAGCATGCTTATTACTGTGAATACGAAAAGAGAGGTATCAAAGGGTGTCTTATATTAAAGGGCTCCATTTTGATGGAATGAAAGTCATGCTCTTGTCGGATGAGAAAGGGTAAGAGGACTTATCAATCCAAGTTTAGACAGGAATATGTCGTGCTAGTTGAGGAAACAGATGCCCACATTTGGAGTTTGCCTCCCCCGCCGGGGGATTAGCCAATGTAATTAAATCTTCGATTGTCGATTCCTTGCCGAGTGAAAAGTAGATACACTAAATTAAAAAGGATTTGAATATGATTGTACCAAGTGAATACCACGCAAAAAGGAGGTATCATCCCTCTGCTACTAGCGTAATTCCAACATTCTTGCAGTGTGGATAAACTCTTCTCGGGGTTTCAACCAGGTTAAATTTTCCATAATGGCCAACGTTTCAAGCTCCGACTCGGGGCTCATCCTCAGGGATAGATTTAGTTGAATCCCGAGAAGAGTGTACCCATATCATTCGCCGGGGAAACATCAAATCATATTTTATCCCTTACAGTGACCGATTTGCTATTTGCAATGAGCTGACTTAGATTTGCGATATGGTCATTGGGAGGGCAATCTAGGGACCCAATTTGCGTTGTTGCAAGGATGTGTTTGGCGACCAATCCGAGATTTTTTAACTACTGGGTTTCAATATTGACGTAAAGGACTAACCGTTGATGATGGATAGAGACCACGGTACCTCTGGTTATATCTGATAATCTGCTTAGGTATGTGAAAATTCAAAAATCTGTTGAAGAACGTTCCAATTTGAAGTTAAATATTCCTTTTATCATGCATGCGGACGAGAGATTCGTAAAAAAAATTCCCCCAAACTTTGTTGACAATGACGAAAGACGAGGAATGACACTGACATAAGAAATACAGATTGCATAGCAGATAATAGAGTAATTATTTCGTGATTTTTCCTCCACAGACAATGCTGAAGCATAAAATATTAATTAGACTGACGAAGGAAGAACCATTAATTGTGAATTTCGTTGCATTTCGGGCGTGGGAGAGGCTAGGGACGCGAGCGGCCTTCACCCAAAATCCATTTAGTCACAGCTGTCGGACAATACGTAGTAGCATTTAAGCGCATATCCCAAGTTCACACACCTTTATGGCCTCTCGAGAGGCCTTTTCACATACCGCAGGCTCCTTCTTGTGTTCTTGGATCTAACAATAAGCATATTTCACCACTTCTCTAAAACTGAGTGAAATCGATTTGCTTAACGCCGACGAGGCGCCAAATAAGGGACAAGTCGTCTCACGACGCATCCTTTTTTACTTTCTACCATCTTCCGATTTATATTATCAAAGATGAACGCCCTCCTAGCAGTACACGCAGGATGAATTTTTCTGTATTCGAGGCGTGGGAGGGGGAGAAGCGAGCGGGGAGGGGACGGAATCGGCCTGCCGTTCTTGTATCCGCGACGCTGCGTAAGCGTTGAAATATTTATTCGCGAACGCGGACTCTAATTAGGCATTTTTTGGCTAAACGGTGGCAAATACGTCAAAGTTCACGAAATGTAAAAATGTATTTTATTCTAATTGTGGAAATGCAAGTCATTACTTGCATATTATTGCCTCTGGGAGGTTTGATTCGCTCTAAGAAGGACATTTTAGAAGGCAGCTATTAGTAGCGTATGTTGTCTCAGAAGGTATTCTCGTTAAAGGGTTTCATTAGAATTTGTAAATTATTTTCATCACCTTCTGCAGCTATCGGGCTTGTTGACTGTTGACGTTATCGGCCGGTTTCTCGTAATGCACCCCCTCCGATATAAATCCTCACTTCTCCGAAGAGTACGCCAGCTATTTACAAACAGAGCATTGAGAGGGAGGTTGAGTAGCCCTCCGTCAAGAGCAATAGCTCAAGTCAAGTGGGGCAGCTTACAGGGATACCTTCTTTAATGTTATTCTCGCCGTGCAGATACAATCCTAATATCTCTCAGATAATTGTCTCGTAGACGTCAGATTTGCTCTAAAAAGGATTTTTTTCGAACCAAGGTATTAGTGCCGTAAGTCATCCCAGGAGGTGCTCTGGTAATCGGTATCATTTGATTTTTTTATCTTTTTCTAGCCTTCTATTGCTTTTGGGCGTCTTCACTGTCCATTGAAATACTCAGCTACCTTCTTATATGCCATTCTCGAAGTGGAGACACAAAACTTAAAACTCGCAGATTTTGCATCTAGTACGTCAGATATGCTTTCAAAATTACTTTTTCGTCGCCAGTGGTGCTTGTTAAGGGATGTGGATTGCTCGAAAATGGTACCCTTAGAATTTTTTTGTATTTTCGTCACCTTCTGGGCCTATTGACCGTCCATTGAACGGCAGGTTTGTCGTCCTCGCCTCAACGGCTGGCTAGTCTAAATGCACTCCCTTCGCTCTCCCTATTTTCACTGAGGACCACGCCAGCTGATTACAAACATAGCATTGGGAATAGGATGTGTATTCCTCCGCAAAATAAATACCTCAAGTTAAGTGGGTCAACTAACAAGATCACTTTCTTATAATGTATTCTCACCGTGGAGATAGGAGACTCAAATCTAGCAGATGTTTACGTCTGTGACGTCAAAGTTGCTCTAAAAAGGAATTTTCACAGTCGGCTATTAGTGTCGTACGGTATTTCATGACGTATTCTCGTAGATAGTATCATTAGACTTCGTTTACGTTTTTGCGTCGATTTCTGCAGCTTTCGGGATTGTTGGCTGTCGATTGCGGCTGGCTTATCGCGTCTCCCCTTAACGGTTGTCTAGTCCTAATGCACCCCTGCGCTTATCCTCTTTTCGCTGATTCCATGCCAGCTAATTATAAAGAGAGCATTGTGAGGAAGGGTGAGTAGTCCTCCGCCAACAGGAACAGCTCAAATTAAGTGGGGAAACTTACAGGGATACATTTTTACATATCATTGTTGCCGAGGAGATACAAGCCGCAAATATAGCAGATTTTTGCCTCTATGACGTTAAATTTGCTATAAAAGAAAATCTTCACAGTCGATTATCTGTGTCGTATGTTCTAGAGGAGGTATTCTCGTAAATTGTTTCATTAGATTTTGTTTACATGTTTTTGTCGACTTCTGCAGTTTTCGGGCTTGTTGATTGTTGACGTTATCTCCTTGGCTTCTCGCAATGCAACTCCCACGGTTGGTCTCACTCCGCTGTATGCTACGCCACCCAAGGTGAACACAACGGCTTGATTACTATATTGAGGAGAATGCACAAAGAAAAAGGACATGTGTACCATTGGATGATAATTCTGCTATCTTGAAAAATTCGCGAGCATCCTCTGACACCACTCCAAATCTAAGCTCGGTAATATCTACATCTTATTTCTCCCAGCACCTGCTTACTTCATTTTCTGCCAACATATGAAACCGTGGGGTTACACCTACCACCCTTATCATGCATTAATTATTTAATACTCTCCCTTTTTGCCATTTTGATGAAAAATGTCCCCATGATCGACAGTGGTTTTTTAGCAGAGCCGAGTAGATTTGTCTCTATACATACCGTGAAAAATAATAATCCTATGCTTGTTTTAAAAAAAAAAAGTTCGAACCGTTGCGCCTGCCACAAACAGCATTGGCCAAGCTATGCAACCCGTGCAACACAACCCCGGTTTCCACCGGCTATCTGAATGGCAAGTGCTACCACCTTTCCTCACTCTATTTTTGGCACATACGCTGCACTTCTTTCTTCCTTTCCTTTACATTTCTTAAGAAGTGAATATTTTTAAGGGAACTCATTGAAGGCTTTCCCTCAGGTAGGACATTTAGCAATGATTTTATCATTTCATTGCAGTGTTCTAACAAATGTATGGGTGTTCCTTTAAATCTTGGGTGTAATGTGAAATAATTGTTCATTATTATCTGAATAAAGTATATTCTCAATGTTAGGCACCAACTTCTTCTTCGTTTCGCAAAGATAATAAGCAACAATTCATCAACCTTGTCTATGCCTCCCATATGTTTATTGTGAGTGTCCATCATAGCGGGTTTAGTGGACTTCCCTCCCCTCTTGCCTGAAAAGTCCATACTTGGACGAAATCATCTTTACATTCTTTTATCCCTCCATTTTAAAACGTCCATTCCCTTTCTATCGAAGCGAGCCACAAGTTCACCCTTCTCCAATTTTTATTTCAATATATCGGGGTAATTTTTCCTCTTCATTTGCAGTGCACCTGTAACGTATGTTTCCTCTCTAAGCAGACAATTGCAAGTGTTCAGGCTGTTGTAATAGTTGCCCGTGTACACTGATTGCACCGT
Source organism: Ischnura elegans (assembly GCF_921293095.1). Taxonomy (NCBI): domain Eukaryota; kingdom Metazoa; phylum Arthropoda; class Insecta; order Odonata; family Coenagrionidae; genus Ischnura; species Ischnura elegans. Next base: position 698,585 of record NC_060259.1, on the reverse strand, counting down.
ATTTTAAAATTTTTCCAACAATTCATGAGTCACTTTCTCGACGTGACCTGAACTCCCTACTTCTTCATCCTCGCCGCCACAATATATCAAGCAATCAAAAACTAAACCGCATGGTTCAGTGATCATGTACAATTTTATTCCATATTTGTGACGTTTCTTAGGAATGAATTTTAACTTCTATTCATAGTAATGACTTTCGTCTGGGAATCTCTTCGTTTCATGGAAATTCGTCTAGACTCACTGCCCTTACTGGGTATTACCCTTCACTCGTAGCTGCACGTATTTGGTGCAATGGATCACTGGGTTCGCGTTCGCCTTCTTTCACATTTCTACCATAGTGCATAGCGCGCAATATTTGCAAAAACCTATCGCGTAACATGTAATTGGAAAAAAACAGGGAAATTATATATTTCAGTTTTTTTCCAATAACATTGTAATTTTCTAAGAGATATATTTCCATTAGAAATAGACAGCCAAAAAATGTTTCCAATTCTCATCGACTAAAGACTTTCCACTACGCTATTCCGGCATTTGGAGGAGTATTATTTCGAACCATATAACCACTATTGAAATTCGTTTTTTTATAAGTAACTAAACAAATCATCATTGGAAATGAGTATAGTATAGTCGTAAGGATTCTCGCCGGGAAGATTTACTTTTAGTCCTGAGGGGCCAGAAAAAGGCGTATCCGTTACTTCGAGTTTAGCCCTTTCGCGCCGAATGCCACACCTGTGCGGCGAGGATTTTCTTCCATAATCAACGAATGCCACACCTGTGCGGCGTTAATTTTCCTAACTTAAGCAACGAATGCCACGCCTGTGCGGCACAGGTCGAAAAAAGTGACCGTGGCGGACACAATAGACCCACGGACGCGGTCGCCCCTCGTGATCCGCCTTAGCGCGAGCCCAGTCCCTTCTTCGGCCGCTCAGGTCGACCCTTTCCTATCCTCTCCACGCGGTCAACTACTATTATTTGCAGTGTTTTCCAAAAATATATTTGTTACTATCTTTTGAAATCCAATGCTAGAAATGAATTCATCTTTTATTGCTGACCACATGGAAATTTCAAACAAAATTCTAACGTTAATATCAACGGAGTTATAGAACAACTAGTAAATATACTAAATCGGTCTATATAAACGTGAGAACTTCGTTTAAAATTTCTGCACGAGGAAAGGGGTCGGCGCCCCACTGAGTTGGGTCCTAAAATGGTTAGGGAGGGAACCACTGCCTTCAGTGGACGCGAAAAAGTTTCGTACAGGGGAGTAAAGAAAACTTTCAAGAGACTAGTATTGAGGAAGAATTTCCCTCAACGAAGGTCCGGCGCGAAAGGGTTAGCTTCGTACCATAAATCGTAAGTCATTTAAGTGCCTTCGGAAGAATTTAGGTGAGGTGCATTGGCGTTTTCTTCATCCACTTCCTGACTCTCTTCGGACGAGTTCTTGAATTCCTGCATTATCTTCCTCGCTTTCCATCTCTTTATTAGGCTGCATGGTGACATCCATCAAGTCTAAATCCGCCATTATCATCACATATAAGTTATTGCGATCGTCTTGGAAATCCCGGTATTACATTTCCGTCAATGTCGGCATTGAATTCCACTGCCAAGGTCAATACTAAAGATCCTGTGTGCAATATTTCATCTCAAAATGGAGATAACCTGCGGCATCGAACCTTGGTCAATTACGAGAATTACATTTTCAGGGGATCTATCATCGCTAAACATAAAATCTATTATTTTCAAAATAAGCAACTATGAAAATTGTCCAAACTAATTTATTCACAATTTTTTTGCTTCCTTGAGATGCATCTACACATTTACAGTGTTAATATACGAATAAACGAAATGTAAAAAGTTATTTGATAGAATTATTATTCAGAGGAGTTTTGAATGCATACGTGACACATTAATCTTCGATTTCGAGACGATTAAGTTCAGAAAAATGAAAATACCATAAACATTACGAAAAAATACAAAAAAAAAGATGGAAAAGTGGTGAGATAAAAATGAAAGATGATTCCTAGAAACGACGGCCAGTGCTGAATGGTACGGAATGTAATAGAGAAGCGAGAGGTAACTTGGAGCGCCTAGGCCGTTATCGGTTGATTGTGGGCGCATTTGAAAACTGGTGCGAGCAGGACTCCCGAGTTTTTCTCCGCTCAGGGCAATAGTTTGCGCAGGAAGCACTGCCGCCGACGCGGAAGTATGTAAGGGTACTAACTATATATATTATAACTAAGGGTATATATACTAACGTGATGCAATGAACACTGCATTTACCGGACTGGATTCGATGTAAACATATAGTCCCTTGGTGCCTTCATAGTTACGAGCAGCCTTGAACCATTGCAAAGTTTATATCCTCTAATCCATGGGCGAACCCAGCGGGGGACGGGAGGGTGCAACTGCCCCACCATTAGGGCGGAAGTAAATAAATCCAAAACGAAAGGTTTGAACAAAGTTTCTGTATAAGTACGTGACAGATAACAAAATAAAAATCACACCTCCAAGAATATGATAAGAAAAACAAATAATTTGCTTTCGTAATTTTCTTAAAATTTTGGTTTCATTAACCTTTACAATACTACGATGCTACAACTTGCACGACCACGCCTTGCTCCCCCCAGTTTTGGTCCTGGATACATCTACACAATACCCTGCGAGCCACCTCTAGGGTGTTTGGCAGGGGGTGATCAATCATCGACATGCGGCATGCAATTGGACTCCCACATGCACACCACACGGTCCAAAAAACGTCACGTATAGTAACAAATTATGCTACCATATTCCGCTAGAAATAACAATAAAATTAAGAACATGCACTAAGTTTTACATGGGTTGGTAGGCTACACTACAAGTCATGCAATCTATTTATGAGTTCTATGGCTGCCGTTATAATCTCTTGTGGATCGTGGAAAAAAGACATTCTGAACCTGTCTTAATTTAGTCTATTTTTCAATCTACGGTCCAATAGAGATTCCTATCCGAGTTTATCTAAGAGGTCAGTTGCACTAACAAGACTATCGTAACGACCTTTCACATACCTGGCGGCTCTTCTTTCCTCGCGTTCAATAAGTTTTGACCAATAAGTTTTGCGCGTCTTGGTATTTCATTACCGAGCTGACTACGATGTGTTCAAGGATCTTGCATGAGATGGACGTTAAGGATATCGGCCGGTAATTAGATGGCTGTTCCTGGTCTCCACTTTTAAATATTGGCGTTACATTAGCGATTATCCAGTCATAAGGTACTTCGTGTTATTTGATGGATTTATTGAATATTAACTGCAAGTAGGGGGCAATTTCTGAGGCTAGTTCTCTACATACGCGAGAAGGGATTTCGTCCGGACTAGGTGATTTATTTGGACTGAGCGATTTCAATATATTTTCTATTCCGTGCGTACTAATGTCAATAGGCGGCATCTTTCGTATGCAGAGATTGTCAATGGTCTCGGGTGAGTTCTCGGAAGGCTCCGTGAACACGCTCTTAAAGTAGGAATTTAATAAATTGGCTTTATCGCAACTTTTTTCCTGGATATAGACAGTTACTTATACCACTTTTTTTTAAATAAGTGGTATAAGTAACTGTCTATATCTAGGAAATAATGGAATACCACTAAGTTAACCAAGAATTAGTGAATTTTATCGCAACTGTTGGTCAACACATCTCCATTGTCGTGTCTCAGCGAACACACGGTGGATCGTTTATCTTGAACTTCCCTAACATATGACCAAAATGCTTTTGGGTTATCCCGTAGCTGCTCTACTATTGTTTTTCTTTTAAAATTCGTGAATGAATTCCTGAACGCTTCCTTCGTGGCGGCTTTAGTCATCCTTTATTTTTTAGTTATTAACTCGCGTTCATTAGCGGATAAATCCGTGCTGACTTTTTTTTCATTTTAGCATGACACGCTCTCTGCGTCAATGATTTTCACACTTCCGCGTCATACCATCTCGGCTCGCAGCCTTCTTTTACTGTTTAACTATGGATGTAGCTATTTATTCCCGAAGTTACGAGTGAAAGAAAAGCTTTCCAAGTACCCTGTACATTAGGCCGAACCTTATTTTTCAGAATTAAGAAAAGTTATGTTTTCTACATCTACATCTACAAATTACCCTGCGAGCCACCTCTAGGGTGTTTGGCAGGGGGTGATCAATCACCAGCATGCAGCATGCATTTGGACTCCCACATGCACACCACACCGTCCAAGAAACGTCCCGTATAATAACAAACTATACTACTATATGCTGTTAGAAATAGAATATAGAATAGAAATTCAGAAACATGCAGTAAGTTTTACATAGGTTAGTAGGCTACACTACAAGTCATGCAATCTATTTACGCGTTCTGTTGCTGCCGTTATAATCTCTTATTGATCGTGGAAAAAATGACATTCGGAATCTGTCTGTTCTGCAATCTATCTCTCTTATTTTATTTATATGATCTGATCTTCCGTAGTACGTTGGCGTCCGCAAGATATGGTTAACTTCGTCAGAAAAGACACTGCTCTTGAATTTATCTAAAAGGTTTAGTCTATTTTTCAATCTACGGTCCGACAGAGATTCCCATCCGAGTTTATCTAAGAAGTCAGTTACACTAACAAGACTATCGTAACGACCTTTCACATACCTGGCAGCTCTTCTTTGCACGCGTTCTAACTCTGTTATTAAGCCTTTTTCATGAGGGTCCCAAACACTGGCAGCGTATTCCAAATGTGGTCTAACGAGGGAAAAGTAGCTAATTTCTCTCACTTTGTCGTCGCACTTTCCTAATATTCTTTTAACAAAACCCATTTTACGATTAGCTTGACCGGTTATTTCTCGAATATGTTTATTCCACGATAGATCATTATTGAGTCTAACCCCTAGATATTTCACAGATTCAACTGCCTTTAACTGCGTGCCCCGAATGACATAGTTACGCTGTAGGGAGTTATCCTTCTTCCAGAAATTCATTACGACGCATTTTTCCAAATTTAATTCTAACTGCCAAGCATCGCACCAAGCTTGGATAGCAGCAAGGTCATTCGTTAGTTCATCTATATCTTTGCTGGAACGGATTTCTCTGTAAACTACAGCGTCGTCTGCAAATAATCGTAACTTACTCTGCACTACTTCGCCAATGTCGTTTATATAAAGAAGGAATAGGAGTGGGCCAATGACACTACCCTGAGGAACGCCAGAAGTCACTCTAACCTCATTGGAGACTGCACCGTCTAATACTACTCTTTGGACGCGGTCGCTCAAAAATTCTCTAATCCAGGAAATGACATCTTCGTCTAGACTATAAGATTTCAGTTTTATTATTAACTTTCCGTGGGGTACTTTATCAAATGCCTTTTTGAAATCAAGAAAAATCGCGTCTACTGGAATGTTATCTTCCCCGGAGACTAAAATATCGTGGGCGAAAAGCGCTAACTGAGTTTCGCACGATCTGCTTTTCCTGAATCCATGTTGATTTCCCATTAATAAGTTTTGCGCGTCTAGGTGTTTCATTACCGAGCTGACTACGATGTGTTCAAGGACTTTGCAAGAGATGGACGTTAAAGATATCGGCCTGTAATTAGATGGCTGTTCCTTGTCTCCACTTTTAAATATAGGCGTTACATTAGCGATTTTCCAGTCATTAGGTACTTCGTGTTGCTTGATGGATTTACTGAATATTAACTGCAAGTAGGGGGCAAGTTCTGAGGCTAGTTCTTTATATACGCGAGAAGGGATTTCGTCTGGACCAGGTGATTTATTTGGACTAAGCGATTTCAATATATTTTCTATTCCGAGCGTACTAATGTCAATAGCTGGCATCTTATGTAGACAGGGATTGTCATCGGTCTCGGGTGAGTTTTCAGAAGGCTCCGTGAACACGCTCTTAAAGTAGGAATTTAATAAATTGGATTTATCGTAACTGCTTGTCAACACATCTCCATTGTCGTTTCTCAGCGAACATACGGTAGATCGTTTACCTAAAACTTCCCTAACATATGACCAAAATGCTTTTGGGTTATCCTGTAACTGCTCTACTAGTGTTATTCTTTTAAAATTCGTGAACGCATTCCTTAACGCTTCCTTCGTGGCGGCTTTAGTCATCCTATATTTTTTAATTATTAGCTCGCGTTCATTAGCGTATAAATCCGTGCTGACTTTTTTCATTTTAGCATGACACGCTCTCTGTTGCCTCAATGATTTTCTCACTTCCGCGTCGTACCATCTCGGTTCGCTGCCTTCTTTTACTATTTTACTAGGGATGTAGCTATTTATTCCCGAAGTTACGAGCGAAAGAAAAGCTTTCCAAGTATTCTCTACATTTAACTTTAATACTGATTCTTGAAACTCGGGGAAAGCATTTTTCATATGACTCTTAAACCCATCAAAATTAGCTCTTTTAAAAATGAAAACTTTACGCTCTTTTTTAAAGTTTACAGCGGTATTTAGAGAAAACTTTGCAGTTACTACCCTATGGACACACAGTCATTACAAAGGATATTTCCGAAAAATAGGGTTATTTTGACATTTAATTGTGTTCTTATAATGCGATCGAGTATTTTCATGAATGAATATTCTTTATGCGCCATTTTTTTCTAACATTATTGATTATTCAAAAGTTTGTGGAAATAACAAGTCTCCGTGTCTTTTGTTTTTCATAGTTGCTATCTCAGTGAAGTTCTTAGATTATATTTCTGCTCAAGATATTCAGATTAAAAAGATTACGACAGGTTTTTCACCTTCCCTCCTTATATACCCCACCTTTGACGCAAAACGACCTTAGTAGATCTCTTATGCCTTCCTCACTAGATATGCCATCATCGGTCTTTGTATATATGGAGCACAATATGGAGCGCAGCGGGCGGGTCGAGGTTTTTCAAACGGATATACATAAGTATTGCCCACGCGCGGAAGGCCTTTAGTGATGGTGATGGTGTACCCTATTCGATCCTCGGAACCACCACTGGTCGCTGCCCCTCCGAAGGCCACAGACAGCTTGACTCAAACGCCACCACTCCCACCCGTGCTGATGAGTCGACCGAAAAGGAATGTAGATGCCAGCATTCACCACGTTGCGCTCATTCGTATTGGATTACTGCTCACGCAGTGGTCAGCGTCACCTTCACGCGCGCGTACGAAGCAGAGGATCTTGGAGGTCTCCCAATTGTCGAAAGCGATCGCTACTTTTTATTACGTTTGCCATTCCCGGTAGATTTCCATTGGCTCTGGAACAGTAGTGTCGTAAGGTCAAAATCTTCGTTTTTGGTGTTTATGTGCTGTTGAAGAGTAAGGATGAGCGTTCAATTTGCCAACAATTTTTATTCTTTTGTTTTAACGCTTTGTCTAACGATGCAAGCGTGTTAAAAGCGCCACCACAAATGTGATTATTGCTGCTCAGAATTACCCAATGACTTAGCCATTGACGACTAGTTTGATAACAGAAAAATTGTCTCTTTTTACGTCTAATTTTAATCAATTTTTTTGATTAGGTATTTAATGAAATTCCGTTTAAGTAAATTGTGTGGGCGCCAGAGAGATTACAGGGAGTTTCATCTAAATATTTTCATCAACTCCGGGAATTCAAAGTTGGTTCCTGTCGAGATTGAAAGCAGACCCGTTTGCCACTAATCTATTTTGATCGGAAGTATATAGAACTCTTGCTTAGCGAGTGTAATTGGTTCCCACTGTTAGAATTGCTGGGAATTCCTATTGTGATTCTTTCTCCAACAACAAACATTTACTACAATCGTCTCCTGTATCCTCATTTGAATCTTTAATGGCACTTACCATCTTGGGTCGGTTCTCTGCGATGGAAGTGATAAGTGCTTGTGTTTTGTTTTATTCGTGGTCATTCCGTGTAGTGGAAGTGTTAGTGCAGTGGTGAAACGGAGTGCGACGTGGGATGGGAAGTAGAGCTACATCCGCCGTTGGACATCCTGGTGTGCTGGTAGGGAATCAGTCATTTCATTTCTCCTTGCATGCTTCTAGAGTTGTCGGTGGGCACACTCGAATCTAGGTTTGCCCGTTATCCATTCTCGCAAGGCCCTTTTCGGGCTGCAAAGTTTTCTTTTAGCTTGTTTCTCAAAGCTTTAATTGTTGCAAATTCTTATATTTTCTCACACATAGCCCAGGTATCTTATACCTCTACTATTGGGGAGACATTTTTCTCCTGGTGTTTTCTTGAGGTCTACGCCTCTATGTGTGAATTTCTGCTTCCATGCAAGCACGCATTTGCAGATGCATATTTTTTTCAGTTAGGTTTGGCAGGGCCAGCATATCTGTGCATTTTTTCAGGTGGTTTTTCCTTTCTTTGGTGTAGTGCCCTATCACGTCTGAGTTATCTTTTCCAAGGATCTTGCCTTGCCCTTAGGAAACAGCCGTGCTGGTGGAAAACGAGTAGGCACTTCATCAAGGGTTTATTTGAATGGGAATAACTATTGCAGTCCCACCCCAACGGAGGGTGTTCGTGCAGACCGTTTCCCAACTGGATCTGTCGTCTCGTCAGCTTCCGCCGCCGTCGGCAACCGTCCTTCATCCCCGTTGCGGTGTCTTGCCTCCCCGGGTTTCTTTTTCTCGCTGAACAAATGAATTTATTGGAGCTCTTTCTCTATGCCCGATACAATTCCGATCTTCACCTTTATAACCTAATATTAAACAGCTTGAAAACGTAACTTGGCGTAAACGCACTGAGGTTGATTTTTAATCCACTTTAATGTCGACTTTTTTATTTAATGATTGGGGTAGCACTTTAGCACGACGCAGAGCAAGAGATAGTTATTAATAAATAAAGCTTGGAAAAATAATTGAATGAAAAATTGAAGTCGTTGAATGGTAAATATGGTAACTTTATGTATATGAATCTAATTTTTTGTAGTGAATTTCGAGGTGGTATTAATGTTGGAAGTATTTACTATTTCATGAAAAATATTTACAAACATTTTAGTTTCAGATAATTTGAAGGTAGGGTCTCAAACATACCCAGTATGTAAATGGTATTAAAACCACTAAAGTACATGTATTTTTACTACCCCTGATGGATAATACTTCACGCAGAGACGGTCTTGGATAACACAACTGTAATTTAATGCTGAAATATCAAGTTTGGATGTACGTAAGATAACAAATTGATTGATGCAAGATAGACTAGATAGAAAGAGAAGAACGCACCACCTAACGACTCCCCCCCCCCCTAGCTCAACGGATAGACCTTCTCTTTGCACGGATTCGTCCTCCAGCCAAAACCCGCCATCGCCTGGCAACTCGCCGGCGACAATTAGCCACGTGACGCTGTGCGTTAAACCGATGGCGGTAGTCGACATAAGAGGGCTTAACTCCTCTCCCCTTTCATCTCCTCCCGGCTTCCAATTTTGGAGAGAGCGCTCGCGATATTCGGTCACTGCGTCTTCGTGGCATAATTGATAGCCTTCCTCCCTTCTGAGGGAGATGTCCCTTGATATCTGCACCCTGCCGCTGCGGCAGAGAAATTTCTGGAGTTTGTCGAAGTGGATGATGGGGAGGATGGTGGGGGGGGGGGGTGGGGTAGGAGAGAGAGCGAGGGGCCGGGGTGAGGAGTATCACCGCGGAGCATTAATTTGGGTTTGGAGTGGATTTTGGTGGGAATCCATAGCGGATATTAACTCGGCTTGAAACCATTTCCCGTCTTCCCAGTTTTACGCACTTTCTCGTGGCTCAATTTCTTTTATTACTTTTCGAAGCGTGCGGGTCTGAGAGGGAGCTTATTTTATTCTTCAAGTTGCCTTATTTTTCATAGGCAAAATACTAATTGATCCAAGCATACATTGCGATAGCATAATCAAGCATGATAGCATAATCGATGGCCATCCATAAACCGACAGAAAGAAGTCCAAATCAATTTCAAGTCAGTTCACACGAAAATTTTATTTCTCTTCTATCCCATTGCTCATTTTATATGTTTCGGGGAATTTTTTTGTAAATCAGAAACGGGTCGTACCGGTGGCTTCAATTGATAGCACAATTACCCAATTTTGCGTACATAACAATAGCAGTCGGCAAGGGACTATTTTTGTTACATTCCTTTTTTTCTCAATGAGATAATATGGTAATCAGAATAGTCAACGCACAAAATTGTTTACCTTCGCTATTTTCTTGAGCTGAGGTGTCCGTGGCAGGTTGAATACTTACAGGAAAAGATTTCAAATAGTAATTACTGCCGCTGTAACTTTCCGTAGAATATCCGATCAAACTTTGATTGGTTGTACTCGCAATTTGTTTCCATTTGTTAAGGAATTGAAATCCCCGTTTTCCACGTCTATTCACACTCCTCTCAATCTGGTGCGTTTGGCATGTTTGCTTGGGCGAGGTGTCCTTGTGCGCGTTTGGTAGACATCTTCCACTTCTTCGTCTTCATAATCTGACGTAGGCATGTAAACCTGTACCACTACCGTAACTACGGGTTTGGTATCTATCTTTACCATTACTATCCTTTCATTAAACTGCAGGTAGCTTTTAACAAGCATCCCGGCACTCTTTCTAAGCACTATGCCTACTCCAACATTACCATTTAGCGATCCCGTGTGTATTATTCTGTAGCTTCTACTCCAAAAGTCTCCTTCCTGGGGCCACTTCATTTCGCTGATGCCTAATACATCGAGGTTCATTCTTCGCATCTCCACCTTCAAGTTCTCTAGCTTACCGCGGGTACGAAGTGATCTGACGTTCCATGTTCCTATCCGTAACATTCTATCTCGTTTGACCGATGTACCCTCTCGAGTAGTCCCCGCCCGGAGATCCGAATGGGAGACTAGTTTACCTCCGGAATATTTTACCTGAAAGAATTCCATCATGTCATTATATAAATTGAGTGGAGTAGCTGTGACTCCTTGGGATGATAATGTGGTGGTTTCCCCTTGCCTTCCACATCGCAGTACTACAGCCGTTAAAGTAAATGTTACCATGCCCGTAGTGGAATGTGTGCCGCTGTACCGACCAGTATGGTCTCCACCTTCGCACATGTGAAGAAGAGCTGCTGCCCTCTCCCCCGGGTGATGAGAGGCATAATTGTTGTCGGCCCCCAGTCGCCAAGTCACGGTATCGTCACATCTACATCTACATCTACACAATACCCTGCGAGCCACCTATAGGGTGTTTGGCAGGGGGTGACCAATCACCAACATGCAGCATGCAAGAGGACCGCCACATGCACACCACACTGTCAAAGAAATATTACGCACACTAGAAAAATATACATGCTTATTCATAAAAAAATGCTAATGGTTAGAAACTCCTAGAGCAAACACATGCAAGGCTAGAACTACAAAAAAGCATGCAATGGGTGATCCTAGCGAGCGTTCCCATTAATCCTTTCAATTGAGACAACATTGCTATCCTTAATAGTACGAGGGAAGAATGACATTTTAAATCTCTCTGTTTTGCAGTCTATTTCTTTTATTTTTTTCTCATGATCGCGTCTACTATAGTACGATGGTAAACAAAGGATATGCTTCACGTCGTCTGAGAAAATATTATCTTCGAGTTTCCTAAGTAAGTTAAGCCTATACTTCGATCTACGCTCCTGTAAAGATTCCCATCCTAACTCGTTTAACATACTTGAAACGCTGCACTTTTTGCCGTAACAACTCATCACAAATCTGGCCGCCCTGCGCTGTACTCGATTAATTTCACCTATTAGTCCTACCTCGTAAGGGTCCCACACGCTAGCAGCATATTCCAAGTGAGGCCTTACTAGAGTCAGGTAGCTTATTTCTTTCACCTTTTTTGGGCATTTACCGAGAATTCTTTTTACAAATCCAAGTTTACGGTTAGCTTTCCCGCATACTTCACGTATGTGCTTACCCCACGAAAGATCCCGGGTAATGGTGACCCCCAAGTATTTAACGAATTCGGTATTTGGTAGTGGAATCCCGTTAGCGGTGTAACTCTTTCTTGAAGATATATCCTTTTCCCAAAAATTCATCACCATATCTCTTTTCAAGATTTAATTCTAACTCCCAAGTACTGCACCAGTCATTTACGGCAACGAGGTCCTTTTGTAATGCTAATCTATCGCTAAGGTCGTAAATTTCACGGTATACCACTAAATCATCTGCGAAGAGGCGGATTTTGCTCGTGACCACGGTGGTTATATCGTTAATGTAAAGAAGGAACAAAAGAGGGCCGATAACACTTCCTTCGGGTACGCCTGAGGTAACTTGAATTGTATCCGAGCTAACTCCATCCAAAACAACTCTCTGTTCGCGATCCTTTAGGAAATCTTTGATCCAACCAATAACGTGTGTATCTATGCCGTATGCTTCCAACTTTTGAATCAGCTTTAAATGCGGAACCTTATCGAATGCTTTTCTGAAGTCTAAAAATATGGCGTCGACTTGAACATATCTGTCACCCGCGGATAAGATGTCGTGAACGAAGAGAGCAAGTTGAGTTTCACAAGACCTCCCTTTTCTAAACCCGTGCTGCTCTTTTGCTAACAGATTTTGGCTATCAAGATGAGCCATTATCGAACTGAAAATAATGTGTTCCAATATTTTGCAAGAAATGGAAGTAAGTGAAATTGGACGGTAGTTACTAGGCTTTTCCCTATCCCCACCTTTAAATATAGGCGTGACGTTCGCTGTTTTCCAATCTTTAGGGACTGTGTGTTCTGCTAGAGATTTTTCGAACACTATCTTCAAGTAAGGCGCTATCTCTGACGCTGATTCCTTATACACTCGAGCTGGAATGAGATCAGTGCCTGTCGATTTCTTTGGATCAATAAAGCTGAGTTGTTTTTCTAAACCACTGTTTGAAATACAGATAGACGGCATCTGCTCTTGGTAGAGTCGAGGTAGAGGTGTTGATATATTGGTCGTGAAATTAGAGAAGATACTATGGAAAAAGTTATTTAAGAGATTAGCTTTATCTCGATTGTTCGTCACTCTTTCGCTACGTTCATTAATGAGTGAAGAGACTGTAGCGCAATTTCCCTGTACCTCCTTCACATATGACCAGAAAGCCTTAGAGTTTTCATCTAAATATTCGCCCAATATTTTTGTTTTGAATTCACTCAACGCCTCCCTAAGCGTTTTTTTCGTCTCTTTTTTCAATTTTTTATAATCTTCACGCATTTCTTGTATTTTCTCACAGGTAAGTCCCGCATGTATCTTTTTTATTTTAGCGTGAATTGCTCTCTGTCGCTTAAGAGCTTTACGGACTTTAGCATTGTACCATCTCGGTTCAGTATTAAAACGTTTTAACTTACTGGGAATCGTTTTATCCACGGCTTTCTGCATAATACTAATGAAATTCTTCCATGCTTCGTTTACCCCAAGATTGAGAGTGGCGTCTTTGAAAACAGGGAATGAGTTCGTCAAGTACTGCTTTAACCCTTCAAAATTCGCTTTATGGTATAAATAGACCCTTCTTCTTGACACAGGTTTTCTATCGGAGACGATACGAAACTTTCCATGCACTGCCTTGTGGTCACTTATACCAGCCACAGCCTCAGTTCTGATAACGCACTCTGGAATATTCGTTGCTAAGAGGTCTAGTATGTTGTTACCCCTGGTTGGTGTATCTACTAGCTGAGTCAAGGAATTGGAATAGAATGAGTAAAGCAAAGTTTCGCACAGGTCCTTGTCTTTCCCTCCATTTTTAAAACAGTATTTTTCCCAATCGATTGATGGAACATTAAAATCGCCGCCAATTATGACACTACTACGATTTTTCTGAGAAGTAAAACGTCTTATCTGGTTATCTAACTCTAAAACTGAATCTATGCTTGAATCTGGTGGTCTATAATATGCGCATATAAAGTATCTCTTAGCTGAGCATTCGATTGAGCACCAAACACTTTCCAATTCACTATCTCCAAAATTCTCGGCTCTGCTTTTGATCTCATCCTTGACGGCAATGAATACTCCTCCTCCTGTTCTCGTTTTACGGTCCTTTCTGTATATGTAATATGATTTCGGGAAGATCTCTCGGTCGTGTATTTCATCCGATAGCCAACTTTCAGTTCCTATGATTACATCAGCTTCTGTATTTAGAATTAAATGGTGGAAATCAGCAACTTTGTTCTTAATACTACGGCAATTTACAACTACGATCGATAAAGCTTCTTTTATACACGGTTTCGTGGACTTTCCTGATAATCTAAGTTTCTCATTGCATGCTATATTTGATTTTTGTGATGCTCTATCATTATTTTCACTAGGGCTATTTTGACGTTTTGAACGCTTTATTGCTGTTTGGACGGAACCTTTTACCCCACGATTTACCATACCCATATCTACCCTACACTCTGCCCTAACTCTGCCCCACTCTGTCACAGGTTTTGGTATCTTTTAAATGGTCTACCTTACCCAAGGATAGCCCAATACTCCCTCAGAATACCGCCGCTTTTTGTCCACGACTGCTTATTCGACGAGAGAACTCGCTTATCTCGCAGCTAACCTCTATATCTAAAGGTCAACCCACCATCCGCAACCCGGTGGACGCACTCGGTGGCTTTAAGCTCAGCCGCGATGTACGTACAATTTTGAAATCTTTGGTTTTCAAAGATTGACGTATTTTATACGCCAGCGCGCCCAGTCCAGGATTATCAACTTTTATTTCATCCTATTTGTTAATTGAAATTATATTTCGGAATGGTTCTTTTAGCACTGCTACTGAGGTAAACTGGTAGGTACTGAGTACTAGGTCCTGAGTACGCTTTTTGCCTTTCATTTGTTTTCGCAACGCAGCTTAGACCATATAAGAACTAGACCCGCCATTCCCCACCCCTACCCATGTCTCGCCGTGTGGCCAACATCTCCCCTCCGCTCCCTTCCTTCCCCACCCACTTTTAAAGCGGCGTGACGTCACGGTTGGGACGCTCATCGTCGTAGCGCATGGCTATGAATGGGGATTCACTGTATCACTGCGGTATTTTGACCATTTTCTTCGCGATTTTTCAATTAAAAGTACTAATATTTATTTCGTTATGTACGAGAAGTATTCTCTCAGCCATGGTTGGATTGGTGAACTTACAATTAACGAACAGTGGCATTTTTCGTCATTGGCAGCGACGAAAAAATATTGTGGCAGTAAAATAAAGACAAAGCCCTTTGTAAACTTCCGCAGATTTTTTTCTTGTCTCGTTAGCGATCTAGCATCATTCGGGACATCGTCATAAAAACATGAAATCCTGCGCAAAAGTTGTAAACGGGGGGAATTTTAGAGAGGAAAAGGGTCATGTTGTAAAGACTTTGCCGGTCGTCCACGAAGTAACGCGGCAAGGCCTTCGCATATAGTAATTTTTAAACGGTCCATTATGCGATGCAAATACAACTGCGCGCTAGCGCTACTAAAAAGGGATGTCAACAAATCAGCATTCATATTATTTAGGTAAGTAATTTAGTTATTTCATAAATGCATAATTTTTTACTTAGCAGACAGCTCTCGTGTTATTTATATTTTGCGATGGTGGAAAAAGGTCTAGCGCCGGCTTTGCAAGTGACACCTACGATTTACGTACGCTACGGAAAATTCTGGGAATAAATAATACCTATTAACATATTTATAATTAGAAAGAAAGAGAGGATTGGATTAAAATAATTTTAAAGATAAATTTGCTTTAAAACAATCAATTATATTTAATTCATTGAATAACTTAATAAATATATTCTTGTAATTTTGTAGGTATGTACTTACCGTGTTTGCAATGAAATTTTAAAAAACTATTTATGACATGATTTTATTTTTTAGATTTTTGTCATAATGCATAACAAAAGAGGATGCAAATTCAAAGATCATATAAGAAGTGAATCTCATTTTATTAAAAAAATCCAGGTGCGATTACTTTGTCTAATGTGTGAAATGTAACGGGTAATTTTCTATTTTTCACGGCAGTAGGAATGATATTTCGAAGCACTTGGAGACGCAAGAGCATAAAAGATATTTAAATACTTCTGCATCTTCCTCCAAAATACAGAAATTTATAATAAAAACGAAGAAAAGAAACTAGCATCAGCAGAAGGATGTCTTTCCATGCCATTTTTCATAGTCATTCCTTCAGATCTAAGGCCTGTACATCACAAGTTATCAAATCGGTTTTGCAGCGCACATGATACATAACGCCGTTCAAACAGCTGCTCTTTTGTTGCCCGCAGATGTGGAAAATATTGTTATTAAAATATATTTCTATTTCTACATTACACTGTGCGTCTTCAAATGCTGAAAGAATTTTGTGAAACTGCGGAAGTCGCATGTATAAGAAAATACTTGGTTACTGTAAAACGCGCTAGTTACCTCTTTCGTCAGGGATATATTGAATTTTTAAATTATACCACACCATGAATTCCTACTTTCTATATCAGGCTTAATGTCCTAGAATTGTAGAAGAGAGTTTTGAAAAAGAATCCTCAAATTTAGCTAGAGTTTAAAAACAATCAATCACCTTTTTTTAAAATGCTATTGAAGTTATTGAGGGTGATAAAATTTTGGTAATCGAAGTAGCGAATAAAGTTTAAAATATCTGAATCAAAAGCGGTCAGAAAGTCAAAGCGGTCGACTAAAATCTCTATGACCTTTGACCCCCATTATGACTTTCGGAGGTCAAAATAAATTGTTGTACGGATGAATGAACTGCGTAACCGACTTTGGCACCCTTCAAAACCTATGGTTTGACACGTTGGTTGTCATGATGTCCAGACATTTAACTCTATGACCTTTGACCCCTATTGAGACCTCGGTGGTCAAAAAATCAACAATACGGATCTATAAACTGAAAAATCGACTTTGGCACCCTTCAAAACATATGATTCGAAACCTGGGTGTCACGATGTCCGGACGTTTACCTCTATGGCCTTTGACCTCCGTATTAACCTTGGAGGTCAATTAGTGAATAATACGGGTATTTGGACAATTCCAATGACTTGGGTGCCCTATAAAATCCATGGATCGACACCTTTGTTGGTATGCTATTCTTTTTGCCACCCTTATGACCTTGACGGTGACCTTACTGGGTCAGCGGTTGAATTTTCGTAAATGAAAGTTTTTTTCGAGTTTCTTGAGTCCGAAAACCCAAGAATTGACATTTTGGACAATGAAATTCAGACATTTTTCAATCTCGATTTTTTACATTAAAACCACATAAAGCAAATTAAAATTTTTGGTTTGGACCCACATTGTGAGGTCAAAAGGTCAAAATTGTAAAATTTTGCTTAAACTCAACAAAATTAGGTCCTTTCCCCATAAGTGTGCCAATTTTCATGAGTATTGCTCGATGCAAAGTTACTATAATTACGGGTTAAAAATGACACACGACCGTTGGGACAGTTTTAATATTCATTTTCTAAGAATGTCACCGTTAGGTTAATCTACTTGTAATAAGTAATATTTCTAAAATAATTTTGCCTTTTTATGGACCCCTCCCTTCATCCTTTGTGAGATATCGTGGGATTTTGCTCCACGCCTTCTTTCTAATCTCACGTAGGATTTTTCAAAATGCGTATTTTCAGTGTAAATACGTTAATCTAGGCTTCATTGTGTTGGGTTAATAAATAAAACGATTAGTGTAATTATTTTTATTGAAGATTACCGAGACCGCAATAAACTGGTTTTTGCGGAAAAAATTACGTGATACTTGCCAGAACCCCTTCTTTTTACCTAGAGGGGGTCTAGGGGGAGGAAAGGCATGGTCTAGGGGGGGAAGCCATGATCTAGGAGGGGGGGGCAAGCCAAGTTGTGACATTTTAGCATGGAAAAGATGAATGAAACCAACATTATAAGAAGATAATGACAGCGCTTTATTAGTTTATGAGATTATTTCATTGAAAAAATAGTTTTATTTCAGTTACTTAACTTATACTAATACATATCATTTTTCGTTGGTTTGAAGAAAATTTGTTGAATACTTTCGTTTCAATTCAGTACTGATTTTGCTTTAAGGCTTTTGCGATTTTTGCTTCTAGGGGGACAGCTGCTCCCCCTGCCCTTCGCTGCGTACGCCCATGTTTACATATGACATTCTTAATCAATTTATTTAATACGATCGCTTCTCGCTTTATCTTGATTTATTTAGCTTTTTGCGCACAGTCAAGGCTATAAAATGCCTTAGTTCATCGTAAAAATATATTTATTAAGTGTATAATCATTTTGCGTGCCCAATATCGTCACTTTTCAGCGAATTTGCAGCGGATGAGCGTTAAAATATCTCAAGCGCGCATACGGAATATCGTCTGCAGTCCCAACCGTGACGTCACGCTCCCTCATCCCACTCACTTCCCCGCCGTGCGATGTTGGCCACAGCGTTCCGCCCGAATGGCAGGTCTACTTACTTATATGGTCTAAGCAACGAGTCGTTCCGAATGGAGAAAGAGTCAACCGTCCGGTATACCCGACGACAGCGCCAAAACGGATGATAGAAGAACTACGTGAAAATATGCAGGGAAACCACACAAACAATAATAAAGCAATGGCGGGGAATGGACGAAAGGTTATGGAGGAATAAGAAAAGATTTCATTGTATGAAACATGTTAATGAAGAATTTTTATGTAGGGACATGAAGTACATTTCTATTACTATCTGAAGGAAACAGTTAAATTTTTAGATTCACTACACTAGAAACGAATACGTAATTCTTCATTAATGCAATGAAGACGAATCGACAGAGTCCACATATTCGGTAGACTCATAAATTTTATCAATTCCTCAGAATTTGATAAAAACAAATCCACAGAAAGAGTCTACCTTTTTCGTAGACTACTATATTTTATCAATTCCTAAGTGTGTAACCAAAAAAAATCCACAGAAAGGGTCAACCTTTTTCGTAGACTACTAGATTTCATCAATTACTTCTTATATATGATAAAACAATACGACAGAAAGAGTCAACTTTTTTGGTAGACTACTATATTTTATCAATTCCTAAGTGTGTAATCAAAAAAATCCACAGAAAGGTCAACCTTTTTCGTAGACTACTAGATTTCATCAATTACTTCTTATATATGATAAAACAATACTACAGAAAGAGTCAACTTTTTTGGTAGACTAATAGATTTCATCAATTCCTCAGTATGCAATCAAAACAATGCCACAGAAAGAGTAAACTTTTTGGTAGACTATTACATTGCATCAATTACTTCTTATATGTGATAAAAACAATGCCACAGAAAGAGTCAACCTTTTTGGTAGACTACTACCTTTCATCAATTCCACAGCATGTAATCAAAACAAATCCACAGAAAGAGTCAACCTTTTTGGTAGACCACTAGATTTAATCCATTACTTCTTATGTAATCATAACAATGCCACAGAAAGAGTCAACCTTTTTGGTAGACTACTAGATTTAATCCATTACTTCTCATTGTAATCATAACAATGCCACAGAAAGAGTCAACCTTTTTGGTAGACTACAAGATTTCATCAATTCCTCAGTGTGTATTCAAAACTAATCCATAGAAAGAGTCAACCTTTTTGGTAGACTACTTGATTTCATCAATTCCTCAGTATGTAATCAAAACAATGCCACAGAAAGAGTCTACCTCTTTGGTAGACTACTAGATTTGATCCATTACTTCTTATGTAATCATAACATTGCCACAGAAAGAGTCAACCTTTTTGGTAGACTACTAGATTTAATCCATTACTTCTTATGTAATCATATATGCCACAGAAAGAGTTAACCTTTTTGGTAGACTATAGTACCTTTCATCAATTCCACAGCATTTAATCAAAACAAATTCACAGAAAGAGTCAACTTTTTTGGTATACTACTAGATTTCATCAATTCCTCAGTATGTAATCTAAACAAATCCACAGAAAGAGTCAACCTCTTTGGTAGACTATTAGATTTAATCCATTACTTCTTATGTAATCACAACTAATCCACAGAAAGAGTCAACCTTTTTGGTAGACTACGAAATTTCATGAAAAACGTCTTATTTATTGCGAAAACGGTAATTAGAAAGTGGAAGCAGTACCAATATTAGCCGTACGTGGCGCTGCCGTCGGGTATACCTTGAGGTTGACTCTTTCTCCATTCTCTAAGACTCCTAAGCAACGCAGAGCTGTGAAGGGCTCCAACTTGCTGCGATGAGTCAGCTCCGCCCCTAGTAAGCAACGTAAGCAACGCCGAGCGATGAAGGCACCATAAGGGGGGAGCGGAGGGTCCTCTCCTCCCCTCCGTCCCACGATTGAACCATGAGAGGGGAGGGTGCGGAGAGGAGAGAGTGGAGGGGGGGAGAGGAATCCTGCCCCCCTTTCGATGCGACGCGGCGCCCGAGTCCGCCAGGGTCCCCTATCCCCCCCAAACCACTTTCCAATCTCTTTTCTTTCAATTCTCTCATCCTCCGATCCAACCTCCCATCGCACTCCGGGGCGCCGCATGGAGGGAGGGAAAGGAATGGCCTTCTGTATCTGCCCCCCCTCTCTCTCCCTCCCCCGACTCCTCCTTAGGGTGGTCGATAGGGGGTGGGGGTGACAGGGTTCGGGGGTAGGGATGTGGGATGGGGTCGGGGGCCTAAGGAGTTTTGGAGGAAGAGAGGAGGGGGCCAAAAAAAACCCGAGTGGCCGCTTTTAGTGGGTTTGGAGAAATTTCTTGCTTTCTTAGAGTATCTCTTTTTTTGAGGGTGCGAGAGACAGAAAAGCAAAAATTAGATACGAATGATTTATGAAAGGTCAGATTAAGGCGATTAAGGTATGAGCTCCACGGTACAAACCAGGAGTCATAACGTGCATAAAAATAAATACAATAAGTATTATCAACAATAAAATGCGATATGTTTGCACACATAAAACTTTCCTTGCATAAAAAAGCTGCGTTGAAGTTGCTATAATGTATGCCTAGTTTGTGGATTTTGTGCATAAACGATGTGCTGAGTTATTAATAAATTTATCGAATAATTTCTCTCAGAGGCAGTTAGAGATGACGAAAGCATCATAAAATATGATGGTTGGAAAAAAGGCCTAAATTGAAAAGAAATGTTGCATTTAGGTTCTAAGGAAAACTTTGCTGAAGGAGAAGGCAATGTTGAGGTGAAAAAAGGGAAACCATTTTATCTCTGAAAAATGTCTTCTATTTGCAGCATACACGAATTTACAGGTCGCCTCCTCCTCCTTCACTGCAACTGATCCTGAAATATTATTGTCCATGGATTACTGTCGTCGTGCAGCGATCTTAAGTACCATAATTTTCAACGCTGGGAATGATCTTCTGAGTGACTTTGATGCATGCAAATGTGTCGATGAGTGCCTTCAAAATGTCAGTGTTAGTGAAGTGAAATAAAAGGCGAAGAGCTTGAAGTGCAAGAGTGCAAGTGGCGAGGACGCGGAAATCTAAAGAGACAGTTTCCCTCGTGGCCCCTCACGTTATGTATGCTGAAACATGTTTGCGCTTTTGGAGTAGCCAAGGGGTCACTAGGGAAATCCAGTCCCCCATAAGCCTCGCAGTCTCCTATAAAAATTCGGGGGATTATAGGACCCCCTAACTATGACAATGCTTGAATGGAACGAAATCTGTGTCGAAAATATAGCGGAGGCCATACCACCACCGGATTTTTTGGGGGGCCGGGTCCCCTGCGACCCCCTATTTACTCGCAGACATAGTTACTTTAACATTACTAAATTTGTAACAGAGAGCTAAGGGGGTCCCGCCCCCCAGATTTTCTATCGCGACTACGAGCCTTCCGGGGGGAGTCAGGGCCCCCCAATAATGGCTGTACTTGAATATATCTAACAAAAGTAAGTCTAAAATAAAAACTTAGGGGGGACCGACCCTCCCCCCAAAATTTTATTGGGCACTATGACCCTTTCGGGGGGGCCAGGATCCCTCCAGATATAGCTGTGCATGAAAATAACAAAATCTGCAACAAAAAATTAGGCCCCCCCCCGAATTTTTCTGGGGGGCTACGAGGTTTATGGGGGCCGGGCCCCCCTAAACCTTAAATCTACTCCAATGCTGTAGACATCCTTAATTAACATAACCTATATGTATTGTACAAATAGCCAAGGGGATCCCGCCCCCCCCCAGAATTTTTCAGGGAAGCAACGATCGTTCTGGTGACGCTGGGGTCCCTACCTGAGGAGGCCCGGACCCCTCTAGCTAGGGTCATGGAGAATACATGCTTTGAAATATCTAAATCTTTAAGAAAAATAACTTAGTGTTTCAAGGATGCCCGTTCCCCCTTAGAAATCTCTTGAAGTGACAAATCTTTAAGACCCTGTAAACTTGTAAAGTTGATAATTTTTTAATATTCACCTTTATATTAACGAATTTGGTCACATGGTTTCACAAACTAATATAATATTTCCGGTACTTCATTTCCATTTCAATCCCGCGATAGCTAAACCAACGCCTTAGTTATTTTACTCAGGTTGTTTTGCAATAACAGGAGAATAACCGAGCACTCGTTACATTTTCCTAGTTGCGATGCATTGAAAAAAACCTATACCGCAGCGATGAGCTGCATGGTTTCCTCACGAGTGTTCTGGCGTGCGCTTTTTTCTGCTGGTTGTTTAGATATAACCATAGAGTTTACATTACTAAGGAGGCCCCACTAGGTGGCAGTAGCAGTCATAATTTGAACACGGGTCCCGCGCATTAATTCAAACTCCAACTTTTGCCACTTGTGGCGCGACCGACACTAATATTCCCATCATTTGGCTTGTTGTCAGTGGCGGCTTATGAGTGATCGGCTGTTATCATCCTCTGTGAGCCGAGAATTTCACCGATTTTGGTGTTTTTTTTAGTACTTCTCCACCAGTAAGATATTTACGAAATATCATGGGTAAATCTCGGTGTTTTGTGCCCGGATACATCTCCGGCTACGATTGGGAGCTGAGGGAAAATAAGCGGTTGGGGATACAGGACCACAGCAAGAATTTTTATCATACAGACTGTCCCAAGGGTCGTGTGTCATTTTTGATCTGTAATTTTACTAACTTTGCATGGAGCAATATTCATGAAAATTGTCACACTTATGGGGAAAGGTCCTAAGTTTTGTTGAGTGTAAGCAAAATTTGACAATTTTGACCTCACAAAGTAGGTCCAAACCAAAAATTTGAATTTGCCTTATGGGGTTTCAATGTTAAAAAAATCGAGATAGACAAAAGTGTGAATTTCATTGACCAATATGTCAATTCTTAGGTTTTCGGACACGAGAAAACCGAAAATAACACTTTTATTTACGAATATTCAACCGTTGACCCAGTAAGGTCACCGTCAAGGTCATAAGGGTGGCAAATGGAATAGCATACCAACAAAGGTGTCGATCCATGGGTTTTGTAGGGTGCCCAAGTCATTGTTATTGTCCAAATACCCGTATTATTCACTAATTGACCTCCGAGGGTCACCACGGGGGTCAAAGGTCATAGAGTCATAGGCGGGCGAATATTACACATCCATGGTATTTCCTTACCCAGGACCACCTCGTACTAGAAAATATTCATCCTCAGGGTTGAAACATCCAAATGCTTTACCCGGGATATTTAACTCTGACCCTTTGGTAAGCAGTCAAGTGCTCTATCCACGAGGTTACCCCTTCTCCGAAATCACTCGTATATAATATATATTTTTTTAATTTCAAATAAATACCCTTCTTTTCAATTTGTCGCCTCTTAAGCGCAGTGTATCTAATAAAGATAAGTCCGCTGGATCCGCGACCGAAGCTCCAAACCACTGTAACCAAATACTCGCGATTGGATGGATAGGTTACATGTGATTTTAAGGTAGGTATTGTACCCGACGCTCTTTTTCTTCTGCGAGCCACCTCTAGGGTTTTTGGCAGGGGGTGATCAATCAGTAGTATGTAGCAGAATTTCGGCATGCACACCACACGGTCATAAATAACCCCCATAGTGTCAAAAACAATGTAAGCAGATTAATCCAGCACCCTGATTATGTAAATGTGACAGCGACGACGGCGAGCGATGGCGATGATGGTCTACTATCACGTTTTCAGTCAACGCCCGATCAGGTAAGGGACCGTCATGAAGGCTATCACCGCTATCACTGTCGTGGTGTGACGTCACACGCATAGATGCGAATTCCCCTCTCATCGCTACTTTTTTGGATGTTGGTAGCAGTGGAAGATCTGAAGAGCCAATGAAAATCCTTGACACATTTCTACCCTTGTGTTGGTAGCGGTATTTTGAACAGCACAATCACGAATAACATCGAAATGGATACACCGCAAGCGTAAGTACAATATTCATGTTTTTAATCTTATGAATTAAATATTGTTTTCTCGGATGTGTTCACGTGCTTTTTATAATATTATCATGCCACCTGGGAGTTTCTGCGGGTGTGACATCCATTCGATCATTAAATAAAATTGTCTGATGTAACCTTTTACTACTGAGCGTCTCTAAAGAAATAGTACTATAAGTGGAATTTACATCGATCATGCATCGTTGATAGTATGTTAATTGGCGGTCAATGGTTGCTTGATATGTATGAAATAATTCAAAATAGAATATTACGGTGTAAATTTATCATTGAATCACTTGAACAGTTTTGAATAGAATCATGGAAGACTTCTTCCATGATTACACTTTTAAGGAGGAAGTTAATTACGTGTAAATCAGCTGCTACTAAATCAATAATTGCTTTAAACTTCTTTGGCGAAGGTTAAGGTGCGATATATCTCGATGGTAACATGAGCTATGTTATTAAATGTGATTGATCCGATATGTAAATGATAGGTGAAATGTTCTTGGGATTTTTAGGATATTTAGCGTCTATTAACTAGTCAAAAATATTTATCGATAATATGTTAATTACTTAATTCAATGGGAAAGCACCAAGTCCTTCATATATGCTCGACCAGTAAACAATGCAGCAGCATATGATATTTAGATGCATTGGTTGTAGTTTTCTACCTTAATTTGCATTAAGAAAATGATCATGATTACTTTTTCGGTTAATTTATTAACATTAGGTACCCTTTATTGCTATAATTAGGAAATCTTAAGGTAATTGTTTTCTTACTTAAGTTATAGTTTTGTCATGAGATGACATTTACGTTGTTATTATATTTGCAGGAAGAAAAATGTCCGAGTAGGGCGCGCTAACGAACGGCAATTGAAGCTGCTCGTTGATTATATGTCAACCCACAGCAGCTTTGCTGCTGGAAGGTTTACTGGACCTCTCGGGTTTGAAAAAACTCAGCGCCAGTGGCAGACCCTCTCAGCGATGCTGAATGCGCTGGGGGGTTTAAAGAAGTTGAGCAGTGGAAAAAGGTTAGTAATGCAAAGATATTAAAGATAACTTTTTTTTTTAATAATTTACCTCTTAGACTAATTAGACAATGTCATAAGCAGACTTGGCGAGACCTAAAAAGAAATGTTAGAGCAAAAGCCGCAAGA
The DNA here is from genome assembly GCF_921293095.1 of Ischnura elegans. Lineage (NCBI taxonomy): Eukaryota > Metazoa > Arthropoda > Insecta > Odonata > Coenagrionidae > Ischnura > Ischnura elegans. The sequence continues at coordinate 673,277 of NC_060259.1, read as the reverse complement.
GTCAATGCTGCCTGTCGAGAGACAGGCAACAAGCCTGTGGCAGAGATGCTAACAGAGATGGAGGAGAAGTGCCTCGCAGTCGTGGGCACAGAATCAGCAGTTGGCTTGCCAATTCCTGAGTTCTGTCAGAGTATTCCAGTGAGTATCAAATTATATATTATTAAGCTAAGTTACATGATGAAATCAGTAATATGTAAACATGCTATAGTCTTACTAATGCTCTCTTTCCTCCTGACCCTCCCCATTATTTCCTTTTTCACAGACTGCCTCTACATCTGCTGCTTCAACTTCAGCCCCATCCACCGCAGCCAATTTTTCTAGTTCATTTGCTGAGGAGTGGGAGACAACCAGGGTGGGTACGAAAGCAGTGTGAAACATTGCATATATATGTAAAATATTGCAGGCATGGAAATCAAGTAATGTATCGGTATTGCCTATTCTTAGAGGTGTTTTCTTCTCTCTTATTTCAGGAGCAAGATGATGAGGAGACTCCATCAAATCCCCCAGAAGCACTGCAGCATGTAACTATAATTTTTCATGTTCCCATAGATATCACATTAATACACTTTTTGTTCTCATATGCTTAGGCTTAGCTCTAATTTCTTTTTAATTAGATGGAAATAATAGTGGAAGATTTATTCCCGAAGGAGGATATGGGGAGTGGCAAACGTGAGTGCCATTTCATTTCTTATTTTATTATTTGCCTTTAAAAATTGGGACTGAATGTGACATATATTCAAGAATGTATACATTTAATCAATTCTTGCTTTTGTCAATTGAATGAGGCAGCACTGCTTGGTAATTGTAAAATAAGAGGTCAAAAAATGGGGTAAAATAGTAAATTAAAATTTTATCTCCTCAGAAAAGAATGAAGGCGACTTTCACAGGGTTACAGCGATGATTTTGGACCACATGAAGGCATTTGAGGTAATGAGCCATTAACCTGTTCAATCAATCGAATTCTATTTCCTCAAATATGACACTCATAGATAATCATACTTTTTTTCCACTATACTTTGCCTCAGAAAAAGAAAGAGAGTCTAATGGTTCGGAAAGTTAATGCCCTGGAGCTCATTGCCCAATCCTTAGCACGCCAGGCAGTTGCTGCGGAGAGGAGGGCTGCAGCTGAAAGCAAGCAAGTGAGACAGCATGAATTTCCTTATTTAATAATATATATCATTTCTTTGTTTTTAGTTGTATTTATTTGTTTACTTCCATATCAAAGTTTGTATATGTGAAAGGGTTCTGATATATATGTATTTACATGTTAGCATTTTTTTAAATTAAAGATATATTTTTTTCTCTTGACTTCATGTCACTTCATTGGCAATTAAATTTTGCTGAAGATAATGTTTTTGTGGCCACCAAGGTGAGTATAAAATTTAGTTCATTTCTTTAATGCAAAGTCAAATTTTTCCAGCTGTAAATATTAATCACAGATTTATCCTAAGACATTGTTAGGAGATAAGAGGTCATATAAATGGTTTAACTGCTACTGTTATAGTATCTTATGAGGTGGAGAACATCTAGCATGGGTTGCAGGCAATAAGTAGATATAAATAATTTAGTTTTTGGATTATGGAGCATTACATGTGGATTAACATGATCATAATTGTGGTGCAACATCCTTTGAGATATATTCTTTAATATCAGCAATTTAAATAAGAAACTGCTGTCAGAGGTAAGGTAAAAAGCACATAAATAATGAAAGTTTCCTTGATGGCAAGAAAAAAACTAAAATCTAAGGCACGTTGACAAATGAAAAGGATTTCACATTATTGTAAGAAGTAAACATTATGGTTGACTTTTTGTACATGAGAAGCATTCATTTGTCAGCAATTCAAAATGTGAAGAATTGCTGGATCACCAATCTTCTGGTGTTTTCCCAAGCAAACTCATCCTCATTCACGATTGGTTGTCTTTCCTCTATGAATTCCATATCTTGATCCTCATGCGGAGGTAATTCTTGTCTGTGAGTTATCATAAGGTTATGAAGGACAGCACAAGAGATAATGATTCTCGCAGCCGCTTCTGGGGTGTAATGGAGCACTCTCTCCCTGTTTAAGCATCGCCACGTATTTTTTAATACCCCGAACAAACGCTCCACACAGTTCCGTTTTTGTCAGCGGCAGGTGGTGTACCGTTCTTCAGGGGAGTTAGGGGCAGCCTGCCTAATGGGGGTCAATAAATATGGCTGCAAGGCATAGGTACCCTGAATCACCTGAAATGAAAATTTATTTGTTTGTCCGTTGTATTTTCAAGGTGATATTAATCTAGAGCTAAACATGAGTAAATGTAACTAATGCATTGGTAAGATTTAATATTCTCACCCAACAACCACGTATTTCTTATCCCTTCATCATACATCGCCTGCATTATTTCCCGGGTTGTGCTGGTATTCCATATGAATTGATCATGTACAGATCCCGGAAATCTTGCTGACAGGGACAAGATTCTCAGGTCATGGTCACATATCTGTTGATTACATATCACCATTATTAAAAACAGCAGTCATCATTGATCCATGGGTCAACAGGAAATATATTTGGCAGACAATTATGAAGGCATGGAACTTAATGCCTGTACATTAAGGGAATGGGAGCGATAGTGATGATTGTAATAGGCCTCTTCTCTTGCTGATGGTTTCACTATTCTAATGTGCGTACAATCTATGCACCCAATGACACCTGCAGCTCGATTCTGTAAATGTGATATGGCCGTCACAAGCGGATTTCGTCAATGTATTCACGGCTTTGACGCTGGAGCGATTCTGAAACTTTTTAGTGACGTCACTCTCACAGCCGCGTCCGTGAAAGTATTCACGCCCAAGAGGGTCCGTGGTAGCTTCGTCGCGGCAATGCGCTCTAATTTTTCATTATGAATTTACGCTGTGATTGATAATTAATAGCACATTATTCATTAATTACGATGGTGGCTATTTCATATTGTCACTTCGCATAAGTAAAATCTATTAAAAACAAATAAAAGAAATGCATAAAGTTAAATTTACATTCGCGTCCTATTTAAATTGATTGGCGTTCATTGCGATTGAAGTTGGTGGGAAGTTAAACCTTGCGCTGAGGGTTTGACAATTACCTTATATTTGTGCATCTTCTAGAATGTACAACTAAAATACTCACAACTTAATGTTCATAATAATTTGGAGTAGAACCAATGGTAAAAGTATTGTGCGGTATTGAATGTTAACAGATTTATTTAATATTTATTTCGTAAGTTCAAGCCTTCGATTTGTTTTTATTAACGAGAATGGAGGCTCTTTACATACCTCCGCTACTTTTGCATGAGCATCAATGTCGACGGTGGCAATAGATGCACATAGGTACTTCGACGGCAGATACGCGATATCAACAATCCCTTCGAGACGCGAGATTGGCGATGGATCACTGAGTTCACACCACGATTAATTCGTAGACGTTTAGATGGCTTGCCGGGGCATACTTTAGTACGTTAAGATAAACATTGATCATCTATTCCATCTCTTCCATGCATTATTGCTGCCGTTCAGTAACACGACCAACATGATTCGTTTTTCTGTTGACATAATAGAAATACTAAGACATGTAAACATCTCGTCCTTTAGCAGAAACTGTTAATAATCTACTCGTATTCGCGCCAGAAACATTTTCATCAGTATAAATCGTGAATAGTGGCATGTGCTTGCACAATCAGACGTATGTATACGCACCACAGCGCATTTAAAATTATGTACTGAAATGATGAGAACAGCTCAAACACATACGAGAGTGAACCATTATTAAATAATAAAATAACACTTGTTCTCATTCCGCGTAAGCATTAGCTCCATATCATGAGGAAATTAGAGCTAATTGTGCAATTACGAGCCCGCTACGTGATAACTGACTTTGATACGCAGCACTTGACAACATATAAAAGAGGGAATATACAGTTTATAGCTATTAACTAATTAAGCAACCGTAACTTATCATTAATAGGTACTTTTAAAAGAAAAGACCTCACTCAAAATTGAGTAAAGAAGTATTATTTACGTTGGGAGTGAATATTCCACGGCATTGTATATGTTTCTCTTTGGTAACTGAAGTTGCAGTTGGCCGCTGAAGTAGGTTTGTGTCGGAGTTTCTGATTCGTTCCTCGCATCCGCACAGCTACCAACATAAGAAACTGAAGTGATCGTTCGCAATCCGTCAAACATCTCACGACACAGGCTTACAGGATCGCTTGAACGTCTTTCACGGTGAGAGGCGTGAGAACTCCACTGTGGTTCGAACCACGCGAAGCACAGGTATGACATTTACAGAATCGAGCTGCTGGAAATCCTCGAGCCTCCATGAATCTGAAATATATTTTGTTAAAATAATTAATTAACCTAAGTATTGAAGAGAACCATGTAATACAGTGAAGGATAGTGGTAATAGAGCCACCCTAGAGGATAAAGCCAATGCCTCCAAATGCAATTGTTTCAATTAGTGTAATTATTTCGTGTTATACACACCACCAAGAGGAAAATCACTAACCTGTTCTTAATGGCCTGCCGCTCTTCAAATGTTCTGGGAAATATAAATGATGTAGGCGCGAGGATTTCAGTGACTGCTTCGCTTATTTTCCTGATGCAGTTACTCACGGATGCCTGTCCCATTGAAAGGTGGAAATCCTGAGCGGCACATCGTTGGTAAGAGCCAGTGGCAAAGAATCTCATTGCTGTCAGTACCTAACATATATTTTCCGAAAATTGTGATCAGTCAAATTCTATCAGAATTCAAATTTCCTCTGCTTGAAAGTGAAGCTTATAGGTTATTACCTGCACATGAACAGGTAAGCCACTGGACCGTCTTCTTAACAGCCGTGGACTGATTCCCACAATTAGCTCCTGTGCTATCTCCCGGGACACTCTGAAGAGGCGTTTAAAATGCCGCTCTTCCAACTCAAATGGATTATGGGCGTCCCGGATCCTTCGTCGCTCTAAGCGTAATCTATTTCTCTCCCGTCTCCGTTGCCATTCGTGGAGCAGAAGAGGCAAAAAGTAAATCCCGTCCATTCTACTCTTTAAAATTAAACCATTAGTAGACGAGACGGCGGAAGGGAACGAAATGCATTTATTCGCTTACGGAAATACTATCATTAGGGAATCCAAAAAGAAACTGAGAATTTGCTGAAGCGGTACTTACTGTCCAATTTGCTGCGTGAAAATAAAGCTGCACAATCGAATACACTGCCTCTTCGAATTCACCACCATGCGCATATAACAATGGGGAACTTGCATGAATTTTTTTTATTTCACAGGCGGACAGAAAATTATTTTCTGAATACAACAAAGAAAACCGCATGTATATCTGAGTTTTCCTTCGCGAGATATTTAATGATAAATATAACGAATTTTAAAGCGCGGGAAAAACTCCCTCACCCCCCAAGCCACTGCCGACGAAGCCTCGATGACGTCAAAGGTGCCTAAACATCACGCGAAGCTATTGTTGTGATTGTTTGTAATAGTTGCCAGCAGTTGTGAGAGCTTCGTTTGTTAGACGTATTGATTATTTTATATTAAAAGATAAATATCCGACGATAGAGACTTGGAAGCCCTCATATTTTGCATTATTTATAATATTAATATCTGAGTAAGGGCATAAAATATAAAACTGGAGCAGTTAAACCAAACATTTTATAATGCCTAAATAACATCGTTGTAGGAGTCTGAGCCACGGCCATTGGAAGGGGGATACGTTAATTGTAAGTTGATGTTATCGACGGCATATCATTCATTGAAGTAAGTAATTAGAATGATTTTCATGTTTACTAATGTCCGCTTAGCTTTTATATACAATAACTTCATCCGTTTATTCGTAGGTACCGGAGAATTCGTCGTTTAGTACTGTCTGTGCTTGTATTATGGGGTGAATTCCAGTCAATGCAACTTTTGCTCGCTGATTGGAGACATCTAGGAACATTTTTGTGCCAAAATAGTGTTATTTTCAACGTGACATCTCCCGTTAAGCTACTGCTAATAATCACAGTGCCAGTGGTTGTAATGCACAAAGTTTGACAAGGTTGAAAAATATCGGCCAAGAGTTATCAGTGTTCCATCGTGATTGAATTGTAAAAAGTGCTATTACGCTATCGATAAATGTCTAACAGTAGTGTAAAAATTGTTAGTGGCGTGCTAATCTCCGTTGTTCACCGTAGATATGACATTTCACGATCACGCTATTGAAATAAAAACTGTGAGTGAAGTTTGCTATTCCATTATTTCAACGAATAGTAGTGAGAAATGTCACCTGTGTCACTTGTGTGGGATAATTTAAGGGTTTAAATCAGTGAATAAATAGTTGTTTCCATCATAACGAGTTCTGTTATTGTAAGTTGTACGTGATGAATATAAGAATGTGACAGTGACTTCCAGTTTTGATAAGAGTATTTGCCTATTTCCCACTATATTTTTATGGTATATGCTGGTATATTGTTTATGGATTTACCTATATTATTGAAAAAGGTTGTAGCTTGTGTGTGTGTTGGCAGCGGAACCGATTCGCGATCTCACATGTGGATTGTGTGCAGACTGTTTTGCTGTGAATTCGTACCGTACGACGGATAGGACTATCTTCTCCGTTAATTCGGCGTTGCCAAATTCAACAGCACAGCTTACTCTAATGTCAACTGCACAGCTTACGATCGTTATCCTCCAGTATTACAAGTTTTTTTACAACTCGAATTGCCGCCGACGTATAGCAATAATTTGTCTTAACAAATTCCATGAGGGTCGTGGCATCAATTTTTGGTGTCCTAAAAAAAGGCTGGTGTCCTAACACCCCATGCCACACGCCTTTTAGGCGGCTTGTGGGGTATTATGTAGATGTAGATGAATTTCAGGTGTACTATTCGAACGAGTGGCAACGTTATCATCCATTTTTCTGATCACTAAAACATACGAAGTGAAACGCTTGTACTTCATCATCCCGATGCCGCATTGTTAATATCCTAAGTAATAATCTAGGCACAAAGCAATAGGAAAACTTGCCCAAGAATAACAGAACAAAATAAAGTGACGATGAGCGGCTAAATACTCCCTCAAAACAAATTTTACACCATGCGCTCAGCGTATTTCCCTACTCCCTACGGTTGTTTAGGCACCTATGACGTCACGCCTGGCTTCGGCAACGCTCGGGTGTCTTCGCGCAGTGGTCGGCTCAGAGAAATTTTTCTCGATTTTAAATGCAATTTTTTTATTTCTTTTGATGTTGAATGGAGAAACTGAAGGTATTTTTGCGAGCTAATGTATCCATTTGACTTATTCAAAATAGTTTTTCGAGCAATTTACGACCCATGCAAGTTCCTCATTGAACAACGTGGATAACTAATTAAGTCAAGACAGCACTCCAGTAAAAATAATTATGAATTTAATTGGTTTTTGTTCGATTATAGGGCATTATTAAATTAAATAAACAATAATTTTTGGCAAATAATTGCATTTATTGCTCGATTTTATTTCGGCATATGCTTGTCACCATCGGTTTCGAGCGTGATAGGCCGATGACGCTCGCAGCGTGATAAAAAGTGCGATCACGGTTTCATAATCGCTGCTATCACCTTCCGTCGTGGGAATCGCGTTGCCCCTGGCAACGACATCGCTCTCACCCTTCTCACAGTTACATAATAAGGGCGCTGGTGGTTTGCTGTTCTTTTGCATCTCCACTACTGACGTGAATAACCAACCAATAGCTATATGCATATGATTTGGATGGGATGGCTGTCGCCAATTAAATCATCCGTGCCAATATATGCATTCTCCCCACTATCTCAGTGATTGCCATCCCATCTCCAGAGGACCAACTTCATCCCCTCCACGCCCCCTTCGGGACATCACCTCTCCGCTGCTCCCACCCTCCACATCCTCCTGTTACCATATCACCTCCGACTGACGCTTCCCTTCCTGGGGGGGGTGTTTCAGAGTCTCGTAGGATTGGCGGCGTCGGGTTTTTGTTATCTAAATGTAGTCTGATAAATACGTCGTTTGCATTATGTTATGTCATGCCTCGCATTAAAAAAGATTCGCTTTACTCGATCCAACTGGTGAATACCGAAGTACCGAAACTATATCCTTCAAGGTCGTAAGCTAACGCACGAGCAATTATAATGCGGAATTCTGCATCAAAATATTACAAAAATCAGTAAGTACTTACCTCAATGGATCTGTTGATGTATTATACATATATATATATATATATTAATTACCCAACTACCCATCTCTAAGGTTTTGGGCTGAGGATAAGGTTTCAAGGTTAGAAGCGAGCGAAAGAATAATGATTTTAGGTTGCGCCCTGAATTTTCGCGCGTAGGTCAGCTCTCACGAAAGCACTAAAATCGAGTGTCACTTCCGCATATTTTGTGGCTTGATACATTTTTTAAATTAGTACACGTTTTCTCTATTCGTCCAAAAAAGTTACCCACTTTGCTAATTCATCAGTGCTATATGAATATATTTTGCCGACCAGCTGTTATAAGGTGGTTTCCTATTATTTTCTCATTGTCTAAATTGAAAGATTATTACTCCTGGAGTCCGCATTTCACGCTTTTAGATTTTCAAAAGACGATATCTATTTTTCGCGATAAAATGGAAAGTGATAATTTTTAAGCGAGAGAAAACGCAATGGCTAAGTGTGAATGCTGGGAAAAGCTCGTGTGACGTCAGTCTGGTTCCCGCTGCCGCATTGTGAGTGACCTTGGGGAAAGTATGTGTGCGCCGCGGCGATGCAGGCTGCTAGCAGGTAGCAGAGTACCCTGCTAGCAGGTAGCGCTTGGCTTAAATAAAGATTATCATTACCCTATCAAACGAAGGAAACTTTCCGAGCTTAGGTAATTTTAATGGGTGATTATTAAGAGATGTTTCCCTGAGCTCTGTGCCTCATGCATGCATTTGTAATCTCAGTCGGTGTAAAACTCCTATCTTCTCGTAAAAAAATAGGTCCCTGTGACGTCACGTGGAGTGGCATCGCGTTATCACCAATTTGGCCTTTTTTAAACGCAATCGCAATCAATGCATTTCGATTTCTTTGACAAAGGAAACTACCCTCTAGTATCTCTCTAGGCATCTCCTGTGCTCTCTCTTGCCAAGCCTCCTTTCTCTGTGACTTCTCACTCCGAGGATATCGGTTCGGTCTAGAGCGTTAGAAGTGACAAACCTCTGTCTTCCCATTGGGTTCGCCTAAAGTCAACGTTACATACAGTACATAGGCAGTGTGTTTCGAGTGATAGGGGCTAAAGTTGGCTAGCGAGCAGATGCGACGCAGGAATATTTCAAAATTTAGGTCATCTAACCCCGTTCTGCTCAGCGCCACCCTCTTTCGGCATTTACAACTCACTCTACTATCCATCCCTGCGATATTGGCAAAGTTTCCAGGCGATGAGCGCATTGACGTCATGGCGAAATTAGCAGTGCCCGAACGCAATTTCCTTAATTTTTTTAGGAGTAAAATATTACTCCGGGTGTTTTTTTTATCACAAGTAATTATTGAAATTTTATCACTTTTTTTTGTTAGCAATGCATGTATCAGATATTTTGTGGCAGCAAAATTGATGAAAATGTAATTTGCCTATTTATTGTAGGAAATGGAAAACAAACGAAGGAGGCCAGTGCGTCTTTTGAAAAATTCGTCCGTTGGAACTCTTTTTTTTCTTCCCAGCGTCCCCTTCGCCACTCGCTGCGTTGTGGCTCGTGGTGGGGGAACCTTCCCCCACCACCCAGGTCCGACCGTGGGAAACTGCGCCACACACAGGTTCCCACGATGGTGGTCTACTTAGCAACCCCCCACCCCCTATTACTTTCGCCCAGGTGGGCCCTCGCAAGACAGTGTGTGTCACAAGAAAATGTAGAAGGAAATGAACGTTAGCTATGTTTAATGTATGCCGTTCGCATTTCCACTTAGTAGTGCATTCACTTTTCCTCCAAATTATCTCCTATGGTTAAACATTACAGCATCATTAAGGTCTACAGAATGAAGATTACGTGAAAAATTAACCGTGATATTGCCCGGAAAGTAAATGTATTTGTTGACAGCTTCTCCGCACTCAACTTTCCGTTCATATGTGCACGAGTGAGGAATAGCCGTCCGTTTCAAGGATTTACAACCGTACATGGAATTTATCAAACACGAACTTTCAACGTAATCAATTTCGGGATACATTTCCCATTTCTTTACGAGTTCATGTCATTTGTCATCGGACGAATAAAACTTCAGTTTCAGTCTGGAGGGAAATATTTGCATCGGACTGCATGATATACATTAGTCACACTGGATTTCCTGAAACTGTCTGCATTAATGAATGTGCGAATGAGGGATAGGAATATATCTTCCAGCAATTACGCAGATCGCTCCGCCGGGAAGCTGAATAATCCGCTGGACCAAGCGTCACTTTCCAATGGCAACGAAAAGGAATGCTCGTGAGTGCTCACACTTACCTTAGCCATTTGCGCTGCTTCTTCTTTTCTTTGTATCTATGCTCATTGATTGTATTTGTCGCTCCCTATCCTCGTTCCCACGGAATGAGTCGGTGACTTCAATGAACGAATAAACCGCTGATGTGGTCCACACAAATATTTTTATTTTGCACAAATATGATTTCACCGAAACGACGATCGGTGAGGAAATGAGAGTATGTTTCGGAGAAGTTCTTGATTGGAATAGACGTTGAAAGGAGACTCTAAGAAGATCCATTGACTGTTTTTTTCCATGTAAAAATGCGATGACGTCTTCTGCTGACCTTCGGATTTGTTTGGAATATTATGGAATATTGTTACACGTATATCGTGACCGTTGGCTGTTAACGAAATATCGGACCATATATTCAGCGCCACCTTTTCAACAAATCTTTTTTCCCTCGTAAAAAAATATTTTTCGTGGGATATATTTTTTTACAAATTTACAGGCTACCGCTGTTTATTAATCTATTTTATTGGATGAAATTTCAAATAATCTAACATATACGATCTTCAGTGGTTTTAAAGTTTATCATTGGTTTCAAAGAAAACGGGTTTTGAATTTTCGTGACGTCTCAGCTATTCGTCATTGGCTGAGTTTCAGAAGTGCCTCTCTCTGGACTTCACTAGGGATGGGCAAAAATAACCGGTTTTATTTATAACCGGTTTTTTCAGAAGGTTAACCGAGTAAAAACCGGTTATTTTTCGACGCCGGTTAACCTGAGTACTCGGTTTTTTTTGGCATAACCGAAAAATAATTTAAGAAAAATAATTTGACTCCTGATTCCCGCACTCTCTCGCGAACCGTTGGAACTACCAGCACGACCAGCACTTTTGCCGCTGCCACTGGATGAGGTTTTCCTGCGCCTCTACCGGCCACAGAGAACATTAAAACCGGTATTTTTTGATGCAATAGAAAAACCTAGTGGCCGGTTAAAACCTAGGCCACGAGTACTAGTTGGCATAACCGATGGCAGGCGGGAGAGAAAAAACCGGATGAGGGAGTACTCGTTGGGGAAACCTATCGCTGTGGGAAGGTTTTTATCAATGGAAAAACCTAGTGGCCGGTTAAAACCTAGGCCACGAGTACTCGTTGGCATAACCGATGGCAGGCGGAAGAGAAAAAACCGGATGAGGGAGTACTCGTTGGGGAAACCTATCGCTGTGGGAAGGTTTTTATCAATGGAAAAACCTAGTGGCCGGTTAAAACCTAGGCCACGAGTACTCGTTGGCATAACCGATGGCAGGCGGTTATGGCAGGTTACAGGTATAGGTTTTTTCAATGCATATCAACTAGTAAAAACTGTAACGAGTACTTGGTTATTCTCCGGTTATAGCAAAATAATCTGAGGAAAATAACCAAGGCGTTGGAGTAGCTATTGCGGAAGTTAAATGGATATGAAGTACATGTAATATTATATTAGTTTGCGAAAGCATGCCTGCCATGTGACCAAATTCAATAATACAAATATGAATATTGAAAATTCGGGGGGGAGCCGGTACCCCCTTAGCTGTTTATACAATCAGGATCGAAAGGGTCGTAGTTCCCCATAAAATTTCCGGGGGTGGGGGAATTGTTATGGACCCCCTAGCTTTTAATAAACTTAGTTATATTCAAGCACAGTCATGGTTAGGGGGTTCTGTCCCCCCCGGCCGCCTATAAAAATTCTGGGGGGTATGATGACCCCCCTAATTTTTTATGTAGATTTTGTTTCTTTCAAGCACGGCTGTATCTGGGGGCGTCCTGGCCCCACAGAAGGGGTCGTAGTCCCCCTTAAAATTTGGGGGGGGGGGTTATGGCCCCCCTAACTTTTTTCTTTTAGACTCAGCTACATTCAGCACTGTCATATTTAGGAGGCCCGGCCCCCCCTGGAGTACCGTAGTACCGCTAGAAAATCTGGGGGGCGGGACCCCCTTAGCTCTCTGTTATAAATTTAGTTATGCTATATATCTATGCTATACATAAAGCATGTCTGCGACATCGGGGTAGCTAGGGAGTCTCAGGGGACCCGGCCCCCTATAAAAATTCTGGGGGGGGTCCCGCCACCCATATTCTATAGCGGGATTACGGTCTTCCAGGGGGGGCCGGACCTCCTAAATATGACAGCGCTTGAATGTAACTGAGTCAAAAACGAAAAAGTTAGGGGGGCCATAACCCCCCAAGATACAGCCGTGCTTGAAAGTAACAAAGTCTACACAAAAAACTAGGGGGGTCATCATACCCCCCCAGAATTTTTATAGACGGCCGGGGCCCCTGAGACTCCCTAGCCACTCCGATGTCGCAGACATTCTTTAACATAACTAAATTTATAACAGAGATCTAAGGGGGTCTGACCCCCCAGATTTTCTAACGAGACTATGGTCTTCCCGGGGGGGACAGAACCCCCTAACCATGACTGTGCTTGAATATAACTAAGTTTATTAAAAGCTAGGGGGTCCATAACTACCCCCCCCCGAAATTTTATGGGGAACTACGACCCTTTCGATCCTGATTGTATAAACAGCTAAGGGGGTACCGGCTCCCCCCCGAATTTTCAATATTCATATTTGTATTATTGAATTTGGTCACATGGCAGGCATGCTTTCGCAAACTAATATAATATTACATGTACTTCATATCCATTTAACTTCCGCAATAGCTACTCCAACGCCTTGGTTATTTTCCTCAGATTATTTTGCTATAACCGGAGAATAACCAAGTACTCGTTACAGTTTTTACTAGTTGATATGCATTGAAAAAACCTATACCTGTAACCTGCCATAACCGCCTGCCATCGGTTATGCCAACGAGTACTCGTGGCCTAGGTTTTAACCGGCCACTAGGTTTTTCCATTGATAAAAACCTTCCCACAGCGATAGGTTTCCCCAACGAGTACTCCCTCATCCGGTTTTTTCTCTTCCGCCTGCCATCGGTTATGCCAACGAGTACTCGTGGCCTAGGTTTTAACCGGCCACTAGGTTTTTCTATTGCATCAAAAAATACCGGTTTTAATGTTCTCTGTGGCCGGTAGAGGCGCAGGAAAACCTCATCCAGTGGCAGCGGCAAAAGTGCTGGTAGTTCCAACGGTTCGCGAGTGAGTGCGGGAATCAAAAGAGGATTATTTTTCTCGGGCTATTTTTCGGTTATGGCAAAAATAATTTAATTCTCAGGTAAATGGCATCGAAAAACAACCGGGTTTTAATTTGCTTATCTAATAAAAAACAAGTAAGACTCTACGATAAACTACACCAAGAAGAAGGAAGACGAAGTTCAAAAATGCGGTAGGTTTTTTTAAGAATAGAAGATATGCAACACGCAATGCTTTAGGTTATATAACCTGAATATAACCGGTTTTTTTCGTCCGGTTATTATACTCAGGTATTCTTATCACTCAAAATAACCGGTTAACCTAACACCGGTTTTTTTCTCATAACCGCCCATCCCTAGACTTCACTTCGCGGCAAGCTGTCTTGGAGATAAGAGGTGAATACCTTACCTATTCTTTTGGTGATACGGTTTGTGCATCCACTATCCATTCATTTTCAATTCTCGCAAGCCGAGCATCAATCGCAAATACGATTTATTTATATTCACAAAGTAGTCGTTGTAAGAGTAACAATCGTTTTGAAAAACCAATTATTCTTACGGCTTTCGTCTTCATGTCCAACATATTATACCATGAAGGGAATACGCCCCTGTTAAAAATAGCCCAGTGTCTTCAAGAACACCTGTAATCGGGAAAAATTTTCTCGGTTTTAAATCCTCTAGTATTTTAATCAACACTGGAATTCGTGTCTAAATAATTTCTGCTCTCATGGCATTTCGGTGAAGGGCCAGGTTTCATTGCGTATTAGCTGCGTTAGATATTTAATGTGACCGTTAACTGGTTTGATACTCCTTTTTATGTGCGTATGAGATGGATTTAGTGAGCAAGAATGGTTACTTCTGATTAGTTACATTTCCATCTAGTCTGTCTGCATTTGCAGATTATAGGTAAACTGTGAGTGGCTTTATCACTTTTTTTTTATCGTTTTTCAACCTACCAACTTTCGCACGATTGTGCATTGCGGGTGACTCCCGTAAAAGTTATCACCGCGGCTAGTCCCGGGATACTTTAAATTAGCATATTATGATTTTTTTATTCTCTCCTATGCTTCTATTCCTAGTGTGAAAAGATTATTGTTTTTGCAGTAAGCCTCCTTTTCCTCCACTATTTTCTGCTTATTTCTTCCTTACTTCACCCATCGTTGTAATTCGGCTTTCTGGGTAGCAAAATTCTTTCACCGCTTCATGCTTTTCTTTCCTAGGTTAATCTTGGTCTTAGCCTCCTCTCTTTTGCTTCATACAAATATGTTAGTATCTTTTTATGACTTTCAGCTGACATTTGGCCATTGTCCATTCCAAATTTCTCAAAGTCTTCTTCATAACCTTGTCTTTCTCGGCTATGACTTCTATATTGTCAGCAAACGGCAGCATAATAGTTCCTTCTCATTGTATATTAACACACTTAAAAGCCCTCCGTTTTATTTCACTGATGGCTTTCTCTAAGTATGCATCAGAAATTACAGGGAACAGTTAAGCCCATGCCTCCTTTTCTTTTCCTATTCTTTTCTCTTTCCACCGATAGATCCAGAACTTATCACTGCTATTTGTTTTTTGTGCAATCTGTGCTCTATTCTGCGATAGTTGTTGAGCACTCCAACTTCCTTCTGAATTTTGAGCCTCGACTCCCAATCCACGTCATCAAAGGGCAAATGTCTCTAAGTCTGCAAATGATATGAAATTCGGATTCGGACGAGCAGCTGAAGAGCCAAAATTGCTTCCTTTTGCCTTTGTTTTTCCTAAATCGGAATTTGTCCTCATCCAGGAGTTCTTCTTGTCTCCGTTGTATTCCCTTGTAGATGACTGTCGTCAGCATCTTTGACGTATGTGACCTCAGGCGTGTGGTCTAACATATTTACACTCCTCTGCACTCTCTTTTTTGGGAGTAGGAATGACGTTCTTCTCGAAGTCACCAGGTGAATCTCCTGTTGAGTTCGTATCGCAGATAGTTTTATGCAGTTGAGTTAAGACCTTTTCTCCTGCAATTTTGTTTAGCTCTGCTATAATGCTGTAATGCTGCTGCGAAGTAGTGCAGAGTAAGATACGATTATTTGCAGACGACGCTGTAGTTTACAGAGAAATCCGTTCCAGCAAAGATATAGATGAACTAACGAATGACCTTGCTGCTATCCAAGCTTGGTGCGATGCTTGGCAGTTAGAATTAAATTTGGAAAAATGCGTCGTAATGAATTTCTGGAAGAAGAATAACTCCCTACAGCGTAACTATGTCATTCGGGGCACGCAGTTAAAGGCAGTTGAATCTGTGAAATATCTAGGGGTTAGACTCAATAATGATCTATCGTGGAATAAACATATTCGAGAAATAACCGGTCAAGCTAATCGTAAAATGGGTTTCGTTAAAAGAATATTAGGAAAGTGCGACGACAAAGTGAGAGAAATTAGCTACTTTTCCCTCGTTAGACCACATTTGGAATACGCTGCCAGTGTTTGGGACCCTCATGAAAAAGGCTTAATAACAGAGTTAGAACGCGTGCAAAGAAGAGCTGCCAGGTATGTGAAAGGTCGTTACGATAGTCTTGTTAGTGTAACTGACCTCTTAGATAAACTCGGATGGGAATCTCTGTCGGACCGTAGATTGAAAAATAGACTAAACCTTTTAGAAAAATTCAAGAGCAGTGTCTATTCTGACGAAGTTAACCATATCTTGCGGACGCCAACGTACTACGGAAGATCAGATCATATAAATAAAATAAGAGAGATAGATTGCAGAACAGACAGATTCCGAATGTCATTTTTTCCACGATCTATAAGAGATTATAACGGCAGCAATAGAACGCGTAAATAGATTGCATGACTTGTAGTGTAGCCTACTAACCTATGTAAAACTTACTGCATGTTTCTGAATTTCTATTCTATATTATATTTCTAGCAGCATATAGTAGTATAGTTTGTTATTATACGGGACGTTTCTTGGACGGTGTGGTGTGCATGTGGGAGTCCAAATGCATGCTGCATGCTGGTGATTGATCACCCCCTGCCAAACACCCTAGAGGTGGCTCGCAGGGTAATTTGTAGATGTAGATGTAATGTCATCTATTCCTGCAGGGTTATTCCGCTAATCGTATGGCCGGGCCATAAGTCGAAATCGACCATAACTACGGCCTCGGGACATACGTATGGCTTTGACGGGCCATAAGTCGGGCGGTAACTAAGGCTTCGAGGCCTTAGCTACCGCCTTATGTTATGGCCTGCCTCGGAGGCGGTCATATCGCAGGCCATATGAAGATTGAGCACGTAACATCGCTAGCCTTGGGAGTTAAAAAAGGGATTTCCGAAGAGTTTATTGTTATAGAAGCGCCGATTATAAATCATGAATCTTGCGCGTGAACATAGGCGTATTCAGCGCGCATTGGCGAGGCATATTGACGAAAGACGTCGTTTTAATATGGAAAGGAGGAGGTTAAGAGATGCAAGCAATCCGTTTGATTATGGTAATGACATTTTTATCAAATATTTTCGGGCGTCAAAAGACGTCGCAACATATTTAAGTAACTCCTTATCAGGTGAATTGAAAACAAAGAGAGCGGATGGACTAAACGTAACTCTACAGGTGAGGCGTTTAGAAATACTTTTTAAATGAAAGTTCTCGAGAAGCGAACGTACTTTTTTTGCTTTTTCTGCAACAGTTGCTTATGAATTTCTTATTTTTTGTTTCACAAAGCTGCAACTTCAAATATCCGCACTGTAATTTTTAATATTTCAAGGTTCTCGTCGCGTTACGGTTCTTGGCCGAGGGAGGATATCAAAGAGGTGTAGGGCAGGACTTCTTTTTGGCTGTTAGTCAACCAACAGTTAGCCGATGTGTGAAGAAGGTCACTAGGGCCATTTGCAATCGTCTATTTAATGTTTGGGTGAAAATGCCGGCAAATGATCACGAAAAGAACGATATCCAATTGAGGTTACAATTTTATATGGGACCTACATTGAATACTTTGACATTTAAATTGCTAAATGAAGTTAAAGTTTCAATTTCATTTTAGATTTCGTGCGTTGGCTGGATTTCCTGGGGTTTTTGGGGCAATAGATTGCACCCATGTTGCAATAGTAACGCCATTGGAAGGAGAGGAAGGGTACAAAAACCATAAGGGGATTTATTCATTGAATGTCCAAATGGTGAGATATCAAATTTTTACAAAAACTTCACAAGACTGCTTGTACTAGCATACCGACGATGCTTAGGAGCCTATTATCTCTTAATGCTACAGTTACTCATACATTTTTTCACCTTGGTACCAATTCTTCCTTTTAGATTTGCGATGACTCTTTTAAAGGAATGGATGTGTGTGTGTATCCGGAAATAGTGCACGACCAATTCATTTGGCGTTGGTCTCGTGCAAGAATCCAGCTCAGACTAGCTGAGGAAAATAGGCTTGGGCGGTTCTTCCTTCTTGGTAATTTCATGGGTGAATATCATATAGCTTTAGCAATAATCTCCATTTCTTATATATTCTTCTTCTATGAAGGTGATGCAGGTTATGCTCTGGAGCCATGGCTTCTAACCCCATTGGCAAATGCACTTCCTGGTACACCTGACTACGAATACACCCAAGCCCATTGCCGGGCAAGGAATGTCGTTGAGCGCTTGTTTGGAGTCATTAAAGCACGTTGGAGATGTCTCTTAAGAGATAGAGTTCTCCATTACCAACCTCAGCAAGCAACCTTAATTATCACTGTATGTGCAGTTCTGCACAATATTTTGTTGCATTATAGGCAAGTAGGTTTTTATTACTGATAACTGAAGTACAAGAATTAAGTGCAGTGATGAAAATGATTAATTTATGCTAAAGATATGTACTGCCATTAGGGTTTAATGTCACAGTTGATGCAGTTATAGTATTACCTTATTGTTTTGGAGTTATTTAAATAACCTCTACTCTTCATTCAATGTAATTCAGTATAAAAGATTAGCTTTGCTGTAAAGCTTGGTATTATTTTAATTCATGGCCCACTGCCAAATTGTTTCCCATAGATTACCAGACCCGGAAATAAACGCGGAAGAGGCACATAATAATGATATGCTACAAGGCCCTTTACCAGGGGATAACCTCGTGCAAGCAAGAGCTATTCAAATAAGAATTATAAACTCATATTTCACTTAGAACATTCCAAAAGTTACAGCCTTGCTTGCCTACCATGGTGGATGCTTGTTCCTAGATTCATTTTTATAAAACGAACTGCAGTTATTTTTTCGTGATTTTATATTTTTAGTTGATTAAAAGCAGTAATATCATTTCCTCTTCTCATTATTAATAAAATGAAGTTGTATGTAGTTTCATAAAAGGGAGGATCACGTAGTATATCTTTTCAAAGGCATTTACTATGTACTGTATCTTTCATATGGAAATTGTCAACGAAATTATCTTAAAAAATAATAGGTGCAGTGATATCAAAGAGTTATTAAAAATAAAAACTTACTATCTTTAATAGAGACATTCTTTCGTGTACATGAAAAATACAAACAGAAATTAAAGGAAAATTATATGAACACTGAAAAAATAAATATTTTGATGACTCACTTCAGCCTTTTTACAATTAAAATCTTCTACTTTTTTAAATTAAAAAAATCTTCAAGCCTGTGAAATAAAAAAGCACAATATTTTAAAGATTTGTGATATGGATGGGATTTCATAGTGCTATTTAAATCACCTCATTAACCACTAGAGGAACCGGTGAACATCTCAAGAGCCACAGCTATTCTTTCATTGGTGGCTGCTAGCTCTTTCATTGAATTTGAAATGTGTTTAGTTTCCTCCACGAGCAGGGAATGTTGTGTGTGAAGGTTGATTACTCCTTCTTTGATATCCTGAATTAATATGATTGATCAAGGATGACAAATTAAGTTCAAGGTATAAAATTAGCCTTATATTCAGAGATAAAGCATACAAAAATACCTCCAGGAGTTGAAGGTGTCTCTGCTCATAACAGTCTATCTTTTCCGCCACATTCTCAATCTCCCTGTGGAGAGATGCCTTTTTGGGCTGGTTGTTTCCTTTTGAATCCAAAATATGGCACTTAAATCTCTGTTTACATTTCAAATCATACTATGCACTTCAAATGTACAACAAGGAGATAATCCTTTATTTAAGGATCACATGAAATGGCTAAAGTTATTTATATCCACCTCAATCACTGAACTCAATGGCAGTAAATGTAGATATATACAGGAAGTATAGAGGACTTATTTCAAGGCTCAAAGTTCATAACTTAATACTGATGTAAAATATCAGCTATTTTTTATGTAAGTACAGGTGAAACCACATCGAAATTCTTACCTTCTATATGTACCAAACAGACATACCTATATTGCTGAGATTTTAAGTAATAGTAAGTTATAAACAAGGAAATGAATTTCATGGTGTACATCCTCCACTCGCATGTTACTTTGACTGAGCAATCTTTAAAATATATTATGTCTGTGAAAACTTACTCCGAGGAGGAATAATAAGATCAGTCACTGCCCCTGCTGAGTTAGAGAAACATTGTTTGAAAAAGACAACTCCATTTAGTTTTTCCATTGAAAAATAATATAAAGAGGATAATGTAACTTATAAAATAATATAACAAACCATGTCCTGGTGAGATCAACTTTGGATTGCTGCTCTCTCCAACTACAGCCTACAAATGTACAGCATATTAAACTGAGGTCATATTTGTTTATTATTAATGAATTTATACTGCTCTAGACTTACTGAGTGCACAAAAAGTCATCTTGTAAGTATGAAATTTACTGAGTAATATTTTTTCTTACCTCTATAATGGGTTCTTGTATTTCTAATTCAATATTTTGCGACACATCTGCATCCTCCTGTAGTGAATAATGATAGATTCAGAGTTGAAAGTCTACTCAACAACAGTTTAACAAAAAAAAGCTACATCACATATACATACAGGCACCTCATCATTATGCGCACTTCCATCAAAAAGGGGAATGGAAGTGCAGACTCCAATTATCCCCAGAACCTTTTCATCAACATCAGTCAGTTTTTGTGGGTCCACCTGCTATGATACATAAATATTCACTATAAAGTTAACAACCCTGGCCTTTTTCACAGTTCACTCTGCTATAGTTAATTATCCGTAAATCAATATTGGTAAATATTCATTTTGATCACTCACTGTAAAATTTCCGGTTCGCCCTCTCTCTGCATTTATTTTTGCATTTTTTCTCTGGCCTTTCCTTTTAGATCCTTCCACACCTAGAATCACAATTGATGATTTTCAAATATTACTATTCTGCGTTACCTTTATAACCTACTAGAATTAAGGTTTCAGATAAGACAAAAAGTGTTATAATAACTAATTCTTAACCTTTTTCTACTGCTCAGAACTTTTTTTCGGCCCATGACCTTCCAGAATTTCGGCCAGTTGTTGCCATTGCCTCTCCGCTGTCACCTTACCCTGAGGCGCCTGAAAACGCCCACAGGCGAAATCACGGTGATCCACCATATAATTTATTAACACATTTATTTGATTTTCCCGTACACGGGTCGCTCTTTTCCTCATTTCCCTGAAAAATTCAACGTACATTTTGGCTCGTATCCAGCGCATTCGTCATGTTCATTACAATAAACGAAACGAATTTATAAAACAACGCCGTATACACAGATAATATTCATTAGAAGGTCAAATTAATCATTTAGTGTCAATATACGTACTGAGTAAACTCCATTTTCTATTTTCAACAATTACTTATCGTCAGTTTGTCTCCTTTCAACACTTAAAATTACCACTTCTTCTCGCCGCTGATTTTCATTCTTCACTTTTTTAGATGTTTCCATCGACTGCCGGCACAGTGGTGACGCCATCAACGGACCGAACTTAGTGTACCAATTATAATTTTCATACTCGCCAGGAGAAAGGGCGGTAAGACTTATGGCCAGGCCATACGATATGGCCCCTCGAGACTGGAATCGATTTAGGCCGTAATTTCGGGCCAGACCATACGAGACTTACGGCCGGCCATACGTATGGCCCCGATTAGCAGAATAGCCCCGCTGGTGCCTTATCCTTTCGCAGGCCTCTAACTGCAGCGTCAAATTCCGATCTTATCCCTTATGAGTATGCAGACACAAGCAGACCCCGTATTTTAACCTTCAAGTTTTTCGAAAATCGTCGTGAGTACCAAATGATAGGCATTCGTAATCATAAAAGATGTACTGAAAGCAAGAGATATTCGCTGATCTATCTCCTCAGATCGGTATTAGTTCACACCGATGGTTCAAAAGGGCATTTACATTTCCATAATTTGATAATTATCAAATTGAACTAATATCTAAAAATCAAGAGTATTGTCAAGAAATAAAATCTGACATCGTTTTATGTTTGCGGATTTACTTGAAAAAAAAATGCAAATGCAAATTTGCAAAAAATGGAAAATAAAATTCAGTTCGGCATTATATAATAGCATCACCCAGTTTTCCCACATCCACGAGACTCTCGAAAATCTCGAAATACAGCTGTATGTCCTTAATTGGTATTTGGTACAGCTTTATCCCTAAAACTATCCTTCTGTTAAGACGAAGTAAAGTTTTATTAAGATTTAAATTTGAAATATAATTCAACCATAACTTTTCGATAAATTATCTACTATAAAAAAGAATTTTTTTCTGATACATCAATTTCTGAATGCATGATCGTGACTTGTGAGCCATTTTTTCCTGCAGAAATTGAATTATTTTCTAAAACGGAAACTTTTAGTGCTTACTCCTGCGACCAAAATATGTTGGATAATACTCGCATGTGTGTAAAGTATCGCTCAGCGGCACTTGCATTCCTTCTTATACGTAGTTTGCTTGCTAGGGGAAAATGATGCCCCATTTTGAATTGCGCAGAGCACATTACCTCGGCAGAAATGCGGATTGTAGTTGAAATAACTATGTACCTCTTCCTGCATGACATATTTTCCGAGGTAAGTGAGGAAATTTATAGATCCATTTGGGACCTTGAGTGAACACCTTTTACTCTGCCAGAAAGAAATTATTTATCCTAGGAAAGTGTATGGACTGCAACCAGGTTTAATCAAATACTTGACATCACCACTTAATGCTATCGAATTTCGAGACGCTTTTGTGTAGAAGAATAAATTCTTTTTGGATGCAAAGAACCTTTTCTAGATAGTTATTTCAGATTTTAATCTTGTTTATATAACACTTCTAGTTCACAACGACAATTTATAAAATACAAATTTATAAAATACCCCTCTTGCCCTCCTCAAAAGCCTCGGCGTGGTCGGCCGCAGCCACCTAGGGAGAAGGCCTGTTCACTGGCGTGTGACGTCACTCATTGTAGTGCTACCGCCAGAGAGAGCATGGCAGAATGGAAGTAGTCGTGGTTCTGTCTGCGACGGTGGTTTAGCCGCCGTAATGAAATGATAATTGATACCTAATTTACTCAGTCAATAAGAAAATAGTCAGCGGGTTCCGAGAAAATACTGACACGCATAAAAAAATATTTTTCAATCTGAAGTTATTCGTTAACATTGCGTCTAATCCACGTACCATATAACTTCGCCGCTCTCCAGAAAAAAAAACTATTTATAACTGATTTATAAATTGTCGTTGTGAACTAGAAGTGTTATATAAACAAGATTAAAATCTGAAATAACTATCTAGAAAAGGTTCTTTGCATCCAAAAAGAATTTATTCTTCTACACAAAAGCGTCTCGAAATTCGATAGCATTAAGTGGTGATGTCAAGTATTTGATTAAACCTGGTTGCAGTCCATACACTTTCCTAGGATAAATAATTTCTTTCTGGCAGAGTAAAAGGTGTTCACTCAAGGTCCCAAATGGATCTATAAATTTAGAGTGAATTCTTATTTATTTTGACACTGAATTAGATATACCCATGGGCTATGAAATTCTTACCTTAGAGCCTGACGAAATAAGATTTTCAATGATAGTTACTTGTGAAATATAAGATCGTTGACACATCTGCTATTATTACGCTCGAATACATCAAAATGCCTGCCAAAATTTACGTATAGTCCAGCCTCAGCTAATAAAACGCACTCGTCCTAGGCGCTTAGGTATTTGAAAAATTATTTAGGATGAGCAAAAGTTTCAATGTCACTTCAGTAGATATATCAATGTAATAAAAACTCTGAAAGTCCTGCCAACTCACCAGCATAAACATTTGTATAAAGAACACGACATCTCTGAAATCACACCTCATATCTTACTTAACATGCATGAAGTAATCACCACAAGGAATTTTGGTGGAAGGAAAGAAAAAACACAGAAATAAAATACAAATATTTTGTATTTTCATTAGTCAATCACAATAATACCTGCAATTTTCTCTTATTACCATGAACTAATTTGGTGAAAAAATACTGGTAATCTCTTTTGAACAAAAATTATTTAAATGAGCACTGGCAGAAGTCACAATAACTATCTTCAATAGTTTTTCCGACGAATGTCCATTGTCACATCATCCACTTATAAAAAAACAAATCCACCATAGTCCTATATGTCACTTCAACCACTATGTTATTATATCTTCCAGATGATAGTTCGGTAATTATGAAGAAATGGCACCCTCCTCACCATCTGGGCACCTTTAATTCAACGCAAATTATCTTCCCCATCTTCTCCGGAAAGGCCACAGATTCTTTCCTCATGTCACTCGCTGTGAAGTGAAGCTCACACCACTAAAATTAATAAATAAGAAAATACCAAATAAATTACTACGTAGTTATTTCTTTCACAATTTAAGGCATTTCTGCATGAGAAATATATCTAATGACAAGGCCAGTAAATATAGGAGATCATTATATACCTTGACGATTTTTTATTTAAAACTAGACCATAAGTTAATTTTAGATGATGAAAGCCGGGCACAGATAAATTACGGTTCATTGCACCAATTGTAAGAGAAAAACGCATATTTTCATTCACGGTGGTTCATACACACAAATATCATACTATGTACGTTTCTGACGAGACTCATGAATTTCTCATGATTTGCTTTCCATGAAATTAATCAAGTAAATATCGTTGATCTTACGAAATGATACATAAGCTGAAATTAATTTGAACTCAAGAATCCTATCAAATTTATGTGCTTTTCCCCGTATACGTATTATAATATAGATACTACGGCAAAAATAAAAGACTGGCAGTTTTATCGAAAATACCCAAGTACATAACATATCGCGTAAATAATTCAAATTGCTTTTCAACTCCAAGTTACAAAAGTATGGTTAAATAAGAAGTTTTACTGAGTTTCAGACGCATAGCACAGCAGAGGGCAAGATAAGGAAGAATAATCGTTACTATAAACTTGGCTGCTATATTATAATTCCCAGAAACTCCTTCAACCTCACGTTCACTGAACGAAATAATACAAAAAATACAGCTAAAATGTAAGAACTTCCTATTGAATTGTCGCCTCTATATTTAGATCGCCACTTTTAGTACTGTCAACATCCCCAAGCCACATCTAGCTAGAAATAACATCCAAATAATTACAGCGAGAAAGGGTACATACCTTACTGTTTTTCGTGGAGGTGAAATTGTCTCTTCTCATCCCTCAAATACACTCCTTCTTCAACTCAGGATCTTTTGGAAAGCTAAAACTTGAACTTCGGGTCCACTCCTGAAGTTTTCTTCGCATCCCGGCACTACACACGCGAAATGAACTTTTAACAAAAACGCCTAATAAAATGCCCAGCCCAGCCTTAAGCCCAGCGAATGAAATTCAAGAATAAAGGAAACTTCACTATCCTCAGAAACTTCAATTTCCACCAACTAACACCACAAAAATCCCTGAAATGTGGTAGAACGTAACGTAAATACACTCGTAAACAAACTGGTCTCCAACGGCAGCCGGAACAACAGAGCACTTCTCGTGGTGACGTCAGAGCCTCAGCCGTCGCTTGTGATCGGGCCTTCTCTCTAGGTGGCTATGGGTCGGCAGCCGATGAGGAGCGGCAGATGAGCAAATAGCGCCCTCGGACGGGAATTGATGGCATCCGGGTGAAGGGGGGAGTGAAAGGGGGACACCCCCCTCCCCTCCCGCGCAATTCGATCTCACAATGGATGCCCCCTCCAAACGCAGTCCTCTGCTACCACGCAAAGACTACCACCATTGTTACGCAAGGCGCTTTGTTGGCTGAGCTGCCATGTTTACGCGGGCGACCGCTTTGGCTCTGAGCGCAGGTGGATCAGAAAAAGGGGAAAGGCTAGGTGGCGCTCTTCGAGCTTAGAACGAGAATGGAAGTCGAGCGGCTCTCGAAAAAAAATAATGAAACCGAGGGCATTATATTGAGGTGACAATCGTGGAAGTGATACACATGTTGGTTGGAGAACAATCGATGGAGACATAAGGAGTATACCAGACATTATCTGCAAGACATGCGAAAGTCCACGTTGGAGAAACGGAAGAACAATCAGAGTCAAGGAGCACAGCGCCGTCATCCGACTGTTTTTTTTATGGAAACAAGAACACACCGGCCGAGGACGCGATGCGGACATAAGGAACTTAAATATCATCGCAAGAGAAAAATGTTGCAAAAACAAAAGTTTAAGAGAACCCCTTGGATAAAGCAACATGCAATTTTAGTGAGGACATAGGAACAGTGAAGGGTGGCTTCCAGAAGATACCAGAATAAGAAACACGGTCCAGAATATTCGAAATCCACTCCCAAAATCAGATATGATTCAATGCGCAACATAGGAAAAATTATTTATTATCCCTGACGAGGTTTTCGGCAGAGCAGAAGAAACGTGGGCTGAACATAAAGGCCTGGTTACACGATACATTAACACGTACGGGTCAATGTCTAAATGTATGAACTCGAGAATGACCGCCAAAATGCAACGTGTAACCACCCAACTTGTGCGAATGCATGCACAGAAAATAGAACCTGTTCTAATTTGGTTAATGCATTCGTACATGTTCCGTTCCGGTAAATCAAAATCATTCACGCAAAATTTTATTAACTTGTTCGCGTTAATGTACTGTGTAACCAGGCCTTTACAACTGACGCGGGATCACCCAAAAAGCTTATTCACTTGAGAGCTTACTTCGTAGGGTTTACTCATGGATATATGTAATTCCTGTTGGAAATGACATAGGAGCGTCGAAAACGGTGGAGGTGTTCCAATTAATGAGCGGAAGAGACAAAGTTTACAATAAATGTATTTAACCAGACAAACTTATGTTTTACAAGCAATGCATAATCGCGTGATTCTCCAAGCTAACCAGTTGAGACACTGGATTTTCGAAGTTGGACGATTAATGATTTCAAAGCCGTCTCCTAATAAAGACATAACGTTGCATGCTGGAGGTGATTGGTCATCCCCGCCAAGCACCTTAGAGATGGAATGCGAGGTAATATGTACAGTCACTTTCAAAAGTTTTAGGACAAAGTTTGTGGCGCCACTTCTGCTTCTCAAGAAAATTTAGTTTCCCTTACTCCATTTGTTTTCCTTGCTCACGCACTGCAAATATTTCGCCTCCATGTGAAGATATATGAACAAAGAGGGAGAAGTTACTTGCTAAATTTATCGTTTTGTTTCGATCTTTGATGGATTTAATGATTAATTTCGTGTGCATACTCTGTGTCCTTGCTCCGGTTTTCACTGCTGGTCTGATATTATGTATTACAAAAACCTCAACGTCAGAAGTCGTGGTGGCGTAGTGGAGTTAATGCGACGTCGTCACAGTAAAGGTTGTTGGATCGATTCCACTGCTCGGAATTAAGATCTCAACATTTTTTTTCCTTGGTAACTCCTTTTGTATTTAATAATGGGTTTCAAAGAATTTAAATTCGCTGTAACCGTTATATACTTTATACTTTTTTAAATGGTAAATGGTAATATACAAGTTAAGAATTGGGCAAGGGTTGACGTATCATTTTTATAGATTGCTAGTACACATTTTGAAAATTAGGGATTTGCAAAAGGGATAACCGTAACCCGACGGTAAGGGGCGCATTCAAACCCAGCGTTGGTATTAACTTTTTTTTAGATTGGCGATGAAGGGTCATACATAGCAGTTGATTATTGCATTAATTGGTTTAGAAAGCTGTTGATTATTATGATTTTCTTCAATGAGCACCATCCTTCATCACTTGTCTCTTGAGACGGGTGATAAAGCACAATGTTCATCACCACAAACCTCAGTCTAGGGATTCGAAATAGATCTTCGAAATTAAACTTTTAAACGAACTATTTATAAAAATTCCCTGGACAAGACCGCCGGTATGGGCTTCCCCAATATTTTTTAATGAGTCGGCACTCCAGCATATGAACCCATTATTAAAGATGGCGGAAATAAGGAATTCGCCTATATTTGAATCCTCTTTCAAGTACTGTGTTAAGGCGAACGACAAATAACTTCACTTGCGCGTTCAGAGCACGTTAAAAAAGATAGGGAGTAGAGAAAGCTAGCATCGGCTTTCTCTTGTTCTTAACGAAAGGCGACAAGGCACAGTGGGCGGAAATCGGAAAAAGCCGGACAAAATTACAAAATGGCTTTTTTTTTGAGTTATAAACTTGAAACTTCGCAGGTATACTTAAAAATGATTGAAATTTATTGATATGTACTTCATTTGACATAGATCTTACCCGTTACTGAGGTACAGAGGCTAAAACGTGAGCAAATTTCCATAAAAACGCCCGTCTTCAATTTTCTCTGAAAATCTTCCAAAGTAAGTGAATGGTGAAGTTATGGGTGGATTCTTGCCGAATAAAAAACCACATAATCTGTTAGCATGGTGTTGTAACACCTAATTTTGAGTGGTTTGTTTTGGTTGTTGGTGTGACGAAATAAAAGCAATAATAAGCAGCAGAGGTGGAGTGAGGTAATTGTTGGGATTGTTGACGGCGCGGGAGGAGATGAAAAGGGGGGAGTCGGATTGTGATAGTTATGGCGGACGGGTGTTTCCCTGCTCCCGAGTTTGTATTATTTTAAAGTGAAATAAAATGTTTGAAAGTAACGTGAAAACGAAGTGAAATTAATTGAAACGTTACATTTTGGCGCCGCAACGTGTAGGGCACGACTTCTCGAGAGGATCGAGACCACGGAACGCCTGAGGAACGAGTCGCGTCGTAGAGACCGGGAATTCAAGATGGCGGGAGTGAAAAAATTTTACGAACTGAAAAAGGTGGATTTACAAAGTTTGTTGAGGGATCGGGGATCGACGACCCAAGGGGCGAAATTTGAGCTGCAGGAGCGTTTGAAACCGCTTTTGATAAAAGAAGGGGTAGATATAGAGACACATGAGTTTGAGATGGAGACGCAGGACCAAGGATACAATGACCTACGGGTGCTACTAAGACAGATGCTAGAAGAACAGAAGAGTCGAAATAGAAAATGGGAAGAAGAACGGGAGAGTCGAGATAGAAAATGGGAAGAAGAACGGGAGAGTCGAGATAGAAAATGGAAAGACGAACTGGAGAGGCGAGAAAGCAAACAAGAAGAAAGAGACAAAAAGTTGGAGGAGACAATGAAAAGCATCAACGAAGGGCTAGCGGCGTTTCGGCGAGAATGTAAGGGGAGAAAGGAAAAACAAGCGGAGGAAGTGCCCGGGAAGATGGCGGACGGACAACAATCCACCACAAAGGCAGCTGAGCTAGATGAGGAAGCAGTCCAACGCATCGTGCGTGAGAAAGACACGAGACCCGGCGTCACAATCACATCCGCGGTACAGTTGAAGGCCCCGACGTTTGATGGGAGGCATACATCAGGACCCCGTGAGGAGCGTGCGTGGAGGGCGTCGGGAGGCGCGTTCCAGCCCAGCCAGCAGCACGGATGGGACTCGAGGAAGTCGCAGCAGCGGGAGTGGCAGGCGTCGAGCCAGCAGAGAGAGGGACGACGAGACAATGACTTTATCGGCGATGGATACTTTCACCGGCTGGGCGAGAGATCAGCTGATCAGCGGCCTGCACTAAACAATGTAGCGGAGGCGCGCCAACCGGAACGACAGCACCTTGTCAATTCCATGATGGCGGAAGGAAGCAGTCACATAACCGAGCTTGGATCGGCGGGAGAAGGTGACTCTGACAATGAGAGGATCGCGAGAATATTTAGGATACGTGAAGGTAACGTAAGAAGGGACGAAGGTCGGGTGGAGAGAAGAAGGAGGAAGGAGAAAAGGAGGAGAGTAAAATTTAAAATGGGGCAATTAGATAGGTGGCGAGAGTGGTTACACCCTGGAGAGACGGTGGAAGGGTGATGTGACAGGAGAAAAGTGAGGGTAAATACATGTGTAATAATTTGATATGGATGATTGCAGGAGTGTTTGTTGATTGTTTATTAAGTGCATGGTTGGTATTTATATGCTTGGAATGAATGATGACAGTGATGAATGAATGAGTAAAGTGAACGGAGAAGGGGAGTGATAAGTAAGAGAAGTGTGACAGATGGAATAATGAAATGCCGGTGTGTGAAGTCGAGTGAACTGTGTTTGTGTGATGGAAAGGGGGAAGTTCAAAACTGAAGGCGTTGGGGCCACGCCCGTAACCCATAATACTTTGTTTTTGAAGGCTTTGAAAAAGAAAATTGCATGTCATTCCATTTTCTTTTCCAATGGGGCAAATGTAACACCTAATTTTGAGTGGTTTGTTTTGGTTGTTGGTGTGACGAAATAAAAGCAATAATAAGCAGCAGAGGTGGAGTGAGGTAATTGTTGGGATTGTTGACGGCGCGGGAGGAGATGAAAAGGGGGGAGTCGGATTGTGATAGTTATGGCGGACGGGTGTTTCCCTGCTCCCGAGTTTGTATTATTTTAAAGTGAAATAAAATGTTTGAAAGTAACGTGAAAACGAAGTGAAATTAATTGAAACGTTACAGTGTTTTTTCTTAAATTTTCCGTAATCTTAAAGAATACAGTCCATAAATTCTTACCGTGCAGTAATAAAATGGCGGATACTGTTTTTCGACGAAGTTTTACATTTAGGTAGACTTTCAAATAGGTTTTCAGCAAGGTCGCGCAGAGTAACTTATATGACAGCATTGTTTGAAGATTTCTTGAGGTCTTTATGCAGTTTTATTTGAAATAAGTTTGCGTCGCCGGAAATTACATTGATTTTTCGATCGCGCGGCAGGGTTCCTCTCCGCGCGTTGGGAGTTGGATTAGCCGCGCCGCGGTAAGGTTATTGAAGCTGTATGGGTTTTAACGCTCAACATTCACCGTTTTTATGTTTTGCTTCAAGACACCGATTCTCAAATGGTCTATGGTGAAGACAGTGGAGGTTTTTTATGCGATGTACTTGCACGTTTCATCGAAGTTCATTTCGTTATCTTTGGATACGATCGAAGACCACGCTTCTATTAAAAGCGTTCAAACCTCGACAAAGTGAGTTGTTTTCCTGGGACTCATACAAAAAGACCTACCAGAAAGATACCAGCTGAGACCCTTATACCTTCTTCAATCACCGATCCCTGACCCTAAGGATTCTAATTTCGAAAACGGTCGTTTTATGACACCCTGGAGCGGAGCCCTTGGACGTCTTAACGGAGGTATTTCCATGGGAACTTCTAGCTTTTTTAAAATGTGCTTCATACCCTCAGCTCTACTTTATATCCATAAAATAATATGAAAATGGGGGAAAAATTGTTCACTGAGAAAAAAATGTTTGCTGCATTATTTATTGCTGAGGCTGAATTTAAGAGAAAATCCAGGTGCTCTGAAATTCCTCAGTGATTTCCTAACAAAACGTATCTCAAGGTCTTCCCTTAAGAAATTGGCTGAGAGTCCCCGAAAAAATGAACGATTTTTGTGTCGCTTCAAAAATTGGCCCGCTGAATCCATAACATTTCCGGAATATGCTTTGCATTACTTTCTCAATACTTCTACGGGAGTTGGTATTTTTGTAAGAATCTATTTCTTTCGAATTTATTGAATAAATACTATTCCACATTTAGCTTTACGTTACAAAATTCATACTTAATTCATACGTACCGACGGATCAATATTGACATAAATGGCGTGAATAAATTATTCTGAGACAACGTTGCGCTTGATAAAGGAAACTTACCCATGCGGGACTCGAACTCGACACTTCTTTGACAGGCGAGCATTTTACCCCGCCGCCACCCAATTCGGCAAATTGAACAAATAACGAACTGCAATAAGCGTCATTAAAT
This sequence comes from Ischnura elegans, assembly GCF_921293095.1. Lineage (NCBI taxonomy): Eukaryota > Metazoa > Arthropoda > Insecta > Odonata > Coenagrionidae > Ischnura > Ischnura elegans. The sequence continues at coordinate 641,614 of NC_060259.1, read as the reverse complement.
TAATTCCCAATGTCCCATTCTCTCACCACTGCACTCCAAAGGTTTTCTATGGGATTCAAGTCTGGGGAATTAGATGGCTATGGCAAAACATGAATCCGTGGATGCTCTTCAAAAAAATTAGAAACGATATTTGCCCAATGGATTGGGTAATTGTCCTGGATGAAAGTCACTTCCTCGCCAGGCGGAACGACCGTTTCAATATACGGCAGAAGATGGTTCGTCAGGAATCCCACGTCCTCCTCTGCATTCAGTCTTCGAGACGTGGAAACTATAGGCCCAGGCCCTGCAGCCGTCATTGCACCCCAATAACTTTTGCTGAGGCGTCCTGAGTTATTCCTTGTAAGGATGTGCCGCTGATCGTATCTATGGACGTAATATGTTCATAGATACGATGTTGTATTAATCAATTCCATTATGATTGACAAAACAATAGAAAAAAATATTAGCAATTTAAGACGCACGAACAAATGAAGCGGATAGTTTACCAACACTGAACATGAGACATATAATTGTTCATGAGAAAAACATGGATTTCCTAAATTCAGACTACAAACACTCAAAGGTTGACATAGTAATTAGCTAATCATCATCGCGAATGAAACACGAAGCCGAAATTTGAATTTATTTGAACTCATAGGGCATATCAGATGGGATAATGGGAATCCTTGGAATGAGAATATCCTCATCTTTAAATTTTCCTTTGAATATAACCGCGTGAATCACATTGATTATTGTTTTTTTATCACCTAACATGTTCCATTGCATATTTTAGGTTTCAAAGGTTCATGACCACCGAGTCAACCTTCAGCTGTATATTGTGCGGTGGTAAGAAAGTAGTCACATATCAGAAGTTTAAAAATGCAGATGGATAGTTGGTGACTTCATCTATTTTTGTAACACAGTCAATAGATTTGAGTAAATGCAGATTACCAATTATTTGCAAATTTCGAAGTTTCGAAGAAGTAATCCACATCTTCGTCCTGAGCCGCCAAAATCGCTCGCTCGCTTTAAAATTTGTGATTATTGTGCTCATCAGTCATGTTCGAGAGCACTTTGTTGAGGAGTTCATCTTTCGATGAAACGAAATTGCAAAAATGCCGAGGATATGAAATAAATCCGCTCGATACGTCGAAAAGAACACTACCTTTACCGAGAGTCAAAAATTTTTATGAGGCTCAGTCATTAAATTGGTAAAAACAAAACAGATCATTTAGTAAGTAGAATGACCGACTTGAACTAGAGCTGTTGAAGTGTTGCCAACTCCTAAAAATGTCCCCTAGCATTCATATTAATTTCTTCCATGAACTGATATTATTTTTAAATGTTAATTCTGCTATTCGAGGTTGATACGAATCCAAAAAATTCTATTCAACTAGAAAATCGTTCAAATATGTGTAGCCGTTCTCGGGTTACAAATAGTGTAATTAACACGATTTACGACTTTTTTATGAATATAAATATCCTTAGATTAAATAAATAACATAGAAACACTGAAAAAGGGACACTCACAAAATGTTTTTCAGACGTTTCTATGGGGTTACCCACCATTCTCAATGAGTGAGACAGGATTGCTGATGTCTTCTGTGGAGTTTAGGGGGGGGGTTGAAGGGGTAGGTGGAGGTGAGGGGGAAATGGGGTGGGATTGGCTAGTGGCTACTGAGTGACGTTCAGCCCTGGCGGTTTGAACGCTGTTTCCACCCAGGTGTGCTGGGTGAATTTTCTGGTAGTATGTATTTCGATTTAGGAAAGGGAAAAGCACTGCTCGAAGGAACTATTTTGTGTTGGAGTACTGGTTCAACGAATGGGGGGGACTTGGTGGAGAGGTGATGGTTGTTCATTCGAATGGATACTGCCGTGGTGCATTCTCCAATGTATTAGGCAGGGCAGAAATTGTAGGATAGTCGGTAGATGGAATTAAAGGAAGTATTTAAAGGAAAAAGGAGAAGAGGAAGATTAATTGATGAATGGTGGGGAGGTGGAGCGAAACTAGAAGCAGCACTTGCATCTTGGGCGGTTGCATGTTGAGGAGGAGGAAGATAGTGGGGCAGTGCGGGGGAGAGAGGGGCGGGTGGATCGGAATATTTGCGCACGTGGGGTGCCTTTCTGTAGGTGATAGAAGGGCGGGAAGGGAGGAGATTGGAAGTACTTTGATTTGCGCTGATGATGGAGTAGAGGTCTCTTAAGGTATTTTTTATTTCTTAGGGCTGTTTAGGCCTTCTTCTAATTCATTGGATAAAATTCTAGATTGTCCATTCGCAATAGGGTATAACATCAACAGGTTTCCATTATCAGCTCGCCGATTACTTGGATGAATCCGTTCTGACAAATTAGTTGGATCTTTGCATTGATTGAAAACTAGAAAACACATTCACCGCAAAACCCAAATGAAGTAGTATGTGATGATTATAAAGGCTATTTGCTGTATGTAAGTCAAGTTGGACGTCATATAATGACACACATATCACCCGTCTCAAGGGACGGGTGAAAAGTATGGAGCTCATTACAGAGAATCATAACAATCAACAGCTTTCTAAACAAATTAATAAATTTTCAATAAACTACTATGCGTGACCCTTCATTGCCAATCTAAAATCATTAAGTTAATACCAACGCTGGGTTTGAATGCGCCCCTTACCGTCGGGTTACGGTTACCCCTTTTGCAAATACCTAATTTTCAAAATGTGTACTAGCAATCCATAAAAATGATACGTCAACCCTTGCCCAATTCTTAACTTGTATATTACCATTTACCATTAAAAAAAGTATAAAGTATATAACGGTTACAGCGAATTTAAATTCTTTGAAACCCATTATTAAATACAAAAGGAGTTACCAAGGAAAAAAATGTTGAGATCTTAATTCCGAGCAGGGGAATCGATCCAACAACCTTTACTGTGACGACGTCGCATTAACTCCACTACGCCACCACGACTTCTGACGTTGAGGTTTTTGTAATACATAATATCAGACCAGCAGTGAAAACCGGAGCAAGGACACAGAGTATGCACACGAAATTAATCATTAAATCCATCAAAGATCGAAACAAAACGATAAATTTAGCAAGTAACTTCTCCCTCTTTGTTCATATATCTTCACATGGAGGCGAAATATTTGCAGTGCGTGAGCAAGGAAAACAAATGGAGTAAGGGAAACTAAATTTTCTTGAGAAGCAGAAGTGGCGCCACAAACTTTGTCCTAAAACTTTTGAAAGTGACTGTACATATAGATTTACATGCTATCACATGGAGATTTTTACGCTAACTCACTTAATCACTCACATTGTGACTCAGCCTAAAGGCTGGTTGGAACAGGCAAAGGTACAGCTCCTCCCCATAGGTGTCACTCTCATTTCCGAGGATTTTTGCTCGGGGCAGTCCGGTTGCGAATCCCGCGAACTAAGGGACAAAGGGAAGGGGCAGTTTCTTTCCCAATGCCACCTCGAATTACAAAAAATCTCTTCCTAGAAATTGTTGATTAGTTTCCGGGTTAATACCGCGTCGAATAATTTTTGGCGAAAAAAATGAGTCGACGCGATGTTAACCCGGAAAGTAAGCATCAATTTAATCACCGCGGAAGCCTCCATAATAATCTTCCTCGAAACTTTGGGCATGTATGGCAAACATGCGCTTATGACATTAGCTGAGTTTTGTTTTTACAGTACAAGCTATGTACAGTATGTACAAGCTATCGAAGTTGGAACACTCTTATAAAGGTACTTTATTCGTTGAAATAATGAAAAATATTCACGCAATTATTCATTTCCTAATAAAATTGATGAATGAAACCAGATTTCCACGTAATGGCGCCGAGAGATTCTTCACTCCCAACCCCCAATACTTTTCTTATTTTCTAATGGTTTTTCACGACCATTTTACATGTCTGGCTAAAGTTTATTTTCCAATTTCTTCACCTCACTATAATTTTTACAGGTATACCACTGGTGAAGTCTGGTATAAATACACGGAGCAAATGAACCAAGCATGTTATCCCCACCCTCCCATTCCATTAGCAATGAGGCCTAGTCTCCCTTTCATTCTGAAAAATGCTCGAATTCCGAGCAATAAATATGACGACCATGAAGTGGTGTGACTTCTCTCTCTTCCGATGCGGTGATGGAGAGGACAGGGTCGAAATGGAGGGCGCTCGCTGGATACAACAGGTCCACCGGGATGCTGTGCGGCCTCCCTCCCTCCCCACTTATCTCTCTCACTCTCTCCGTCACCATGGATACGAGGCTGAAGAGAGAAAAAGAGTTGTAGTTCGTGGTGGAAAGACGCTCATGAAAGGAAAGGAATAATATAGATCATAGGTTTCATGATTGGGAAATATACGAATAGAAGTGGAACACACGTCCATTTGTTAAAGGTTTATAAAGTAGTTGCATTTTGCAATTTCAGTGGATTCAGAGACTTCCATAGGTCCCATCGAAACAAGTAGATTACTCTGATTGTCTGAAATTAATTGGACGCCAACCCTAATTATTTCATTCTTAATCGAGCTCCAAATCCAACCACCACCTCCCCCTTACCAACGGCTCCCGGAAATTTCCCTACCCAACCTTCTGCTATTTATACTGTCAATTTACCTGCAATTCTTCACCTTGATAATGCAACGCTGCAACGAAACCATGGTCTTTAGGTCTTAATAAATTACTATGTGGAAATAGCAAAGTTATTATTCCTTCCATTCCTACGATTATGGATTTCCACCAAGTTACCCCCGCTACTATTAATTATATTTCATTCATCCCCTCCCTTCACAGTGTGATAATTATGAATACAACTTAGTTAACTATAATTTTCTTTCGTCGCTAAGTATCGTTATTTGAAATTTGATGGCCCATTACCCTAATAATTACCGTCATTGTATGGTCGTATTATATTAGAATTTATCACTTGAATAATTTCCCTAATCTTTGCTGCCTACAAGTTGTTTTCAGGGAGTATTCTACTACTTAAGACGAATATTACAGATATCGACGGACCGCCACTCGTCCGAGGTTCGAATGGCTCTTGCGTGGCTCTCACTCGTGGAAGGCTTTTTTTAAAAGAGGTCTGGCGGATATTTTATGGTCGTCGCGGCAATTTTCGCGGACGAGCACGGAGCGTGGAAGAGCTTCCTTACGTGCCGCCGCCCAAGTGATCTGCCGCCCCTCTGTGTGTCTGTGCGAGCTCTGCCTTTAATGACCCTCAACACTTTTCCCATAAATCAGGAGTTCCTTTAACATTTTCGTGCCTCTTATAGTCCCATCTTTATTGGCCTGTGGATATTTCAAGAGATAAACCTGGTTAGAACGAGTGTCTCAGGTGTGATCTTAAAAAATCGTAAGCTCTATCACCAGGCATGGCTTTAAAATTTGATAAATGAGCGAGGAAAAAGTTCTCCTTCGGCTCCTAGGATATTCAAGGATTAAAAGTTTTTTGGAAAAATCCATTTGAGCTTTTTTTAAATTGCTTTAATTCTTCCCCATTAGAACAATAAAGAACCATTAAAGCAGGCCATTTTCATGACTAGAATTTTAGAAATTTTGAATTTTGCTATAATTCACCTATCCTTTTATGTATCCTTTCCGGGTGCGGGAGAAGCTTTTACCTAGGATGTGGCGATGAGATTTTCCGCTCATTCAACGGGCTCTTGTTTGCTCTTTCACTTGGAGTGGCCGGCGAAGCGCGTTTGCTGGAGTCATGTGACCCGCCGACTCTGCCGAGGGCAGTCGGTGCAGTTTGCCTTTCCTCCTTCCTCTCCTTTCAGACATCGCAGGGGTTGTATGCACTCACTATGGCGGAGGGAGAGAGAGAGAAATAAAAGGAAAAGGGGGCTGTTGGAGAGAGACGCGATTGGCTGTCTGTTGATGAGATGGGAGGGGGGGGGAAGGAGGAGTTGTTGTCGCTTTGGAGTGAGGTGGTAAAAGGGAAAAGTGGCAGGGCGTGAGACGAAATGACCGCGTGTGGAGGAGAATGGGTTGCCAAGTGGATTGGAACAAGGAGAACCTTTGGAGGAGATGTAAACAGAAGCACCCGACTTGGTTGCTGCGGTAACCGAGAGTTGGGAGCAACACCGAAAACACGCAACCTAGGATTACTTTCAATCTCTAAATGCAAAATGGTAAAAAGTTGCACACTAAACCTTTAAAAAATATTTCCAACCCACAGCCTTAAAATTTGTCCCTCGTGATTTCTCTCATGAAGTGAAGATGGGCTTTTGACGACACTTGAATCATTTTTCCACTACAAATCAAGCAATGCTGTCCATGGAATCAGCTTTTTCCGAACAAAGAAAATGAAGGGGTAAGAAAATTCTCTTTCTCAGGGAATACATGTTACCCTGGAGGCCACATACATTCGCTTTACACACACTCCACATCAACTGCGCTTTCATCTTGATGCTTTTTCTGTGTCTTCGTAAATTTTGCATACGCTTGCTATTCACACAGGCCTATCGTTTCTACGGCAGCTTTTTTCAATTTATGTTGTTTCTCGTTATTTGGATTTTGTTTAGGGATAAAATATATAAATAGGCTTCTTAGAACGCAATGGCAACAAATTTGACCATTTTTAAATTCAGAATTGCTTATCATAATCTCTCCTTTTTGATTTAACTACAATAATTACCAATATCACAAATGGCGTAATAGAATTTAAAACTAAGCTCACAAATCACAAAATATTTTGCAATGCAGGGATTCGGTAACGTTCCCGTGGATGGTTGTAAAACCAAACTCTTAAAATCGTATTTTTTTCAATCCGTTACAAATTTCACAAAATGCGCCAAATTGAGGAGAGGGTTGGGTTGAAAAAGTTAATTTTAGGCGTTGCAATGACGTGGAATGACCCATTTGCTGCTTTTGGATTTGATTTATCGAGCTTCACCATTCTTAATTTAATGCCTAAAGCATATGTTATATCGCTTAATATTACCAAAACATCAAATTGAAAATTTACATTACATGTTGGAATTATTTTTAGAATTATATCGGAGTTAATTTTGCAGGCACAAGTTAAAAATGAGATCTATACAAAAAAATATTGATTCATTAAATGATGGATTGCTAGTTGCAACAAAGCTTTTTCTCTGGGAACAAACCTAGGGTTACTTTCGCGATGAGCGACTATTTGAATATTTATTTCGAAAAAAGTCAAACATTCACCTCTCCTCGAAATATTAGGATAAAAGCATTTTCTTTTATGATATGCTGTAACTAAGACAGGGGGAGGAAGGAAGGCCGTAATAGCGAATGAAAACGACGCCTCTGTGCGTATCCATTCTTGTGTCATTATATTATGGAAACTGTACAGTACAGCAATTCTAACTTCCCGAGTAATAACATACATAGAAACAGGCAAATAATGGTAAAAATTTATATTTTAGCATGAGGAAATAAGAGAAACGTATTACTGCGCATTATTTTGGGTGGGTAGGGCCTTTTTATAGAATTTGTACTGCAAGGGACCGCGTCCTTTTCAGAAGCCTCACTAGATAATGGCTGGCTTATGCGTACCTTTATTCTGTTTGTTAGGCTGTCAGCGTAGTTTTATTAACTTTCTACAATCCGCTTTGAAGTTATACACCGAAATATTTCGCTGTAGTAAATCTGCTATTATCTCCATCCTTGGGCGCGATTGAAGGACCAGATGAACGAAGAACGGCTCTTCTCCTCCTTGCGGACGAGTGGGAGATGCGCCCCGCGTCCCTGAGCACACCGCGTCCCCACGCAATCAGCAGCGGAGGAAAGAAACCATACTTCTAAGCATAGAGTTAGGAGATAATTCAAGATTTGCTTTTTAAATCGCAGTACCTCCGCTAGTTTCACGTTCCTCTTCTATCTAATAGACAGCTTTTCACGATTCCATTAATGCCATGGATATTGCAGTTGATTCTTAACATATTTACACACATACTCAATTTCTACAATAAACTCCTCTATGAACGAAAAATAGCTTGCAAAATTATTAATGCATTTTTCTTATACGATATAATTTGGACTGAAATATATAGTTTTATCAACCAACGCTTTTAATAATCAACTCGCTAATATCATACGCGTATTTTAAGGCAATACGCGTATGATATTAGCGAGCTTGAACAAATCGCACCAATAGATACGAGTTGGCAATATTCGCTGGATATATTGCAATCTGCTCCGAGTGGGAAAAATGGGCCACTCACTCCCTTCGCTGAGCGCGATTCGTTTTTTTTCGGTCGCGCTCGCTTGAAGAGGGGATTCCACGTGCCTGCACAGAGTCGGATTGAAAAAAAGAAGAAGGGGTTGGGGTGCAATCGGTTGAAGGAGGGTGAAAGACTTGCTCATCTTCCACAGAGAGCAAAGGGAAGTTGAAGGGAGAAAACATTTTCCTCTTATGAACAGGATGCTTATGGATGGACCCAGATGATAAGGGATTGCGGTGGGGAAGTCGAGATATGATTATGTTTCAAAGCGTGGGGAGGAGACGACGAGTATGCGATATTTATAGTCGCTGGGTGAAAAGGGAAGGGAGGGAGAAAGCATTTGGAGTGAAGATGCTTTGGAGTGGACGGTGTTGAGGGGAGTGGACCTCTCTCATCATCATTCCGTCGAATGAGTGCGACGGACAGCCAAAGGGTTCAAGTTCAAGACAGTTCAAGGAGTCTATTGGAGATTTATTTGACGCGAGTGATGTCTCAGCAAAAGTCTCAGAGCTTCTTCCTCACTCGTCTATTGATCAACGCTCTAAAATCCTTGTGAAGTTTCTATTCGAAGTAATTCTTTCCGCTGCACTAGTAATCAATACTCCCGATTCTGAATGCTGTATTACCTCTTATAATTTATCCATTAGCATGCATTAACCCATTACCGTCCGGCAAGTTTTTTGGGTTTGAGGTTCCATGCTGGTACGAGGGGTTGCTATTTCATATATGCACTCAAATAAGCATCACAAGGTTTCAGCATGCATTATACATTACGTGGCACTGAGAGAATACATTGCAGCTGCAATATCTACTTTTTTGCATTGACTAAAGTGTTTTGAGTAATGCGTCGCAAACGGCCCAATTGGGCGATAATGGGCTAAACGAGGAAACGCTATGAATGCCTACTTGTAGAATTAAGTGAGTCCACCCTGGTCCCTATAAGACACCGTGGTTTTTTTTTTAAATGATTTATTTTAGGGTCGTTTGATATTTACAATTGATATATTAAGTAGGCTTATCGCAAATTTTGATATATTATGTAGACTTATCGTAACTTTTGATATATTAAATAGACTTATAGTATGTGATATTTGCTAATATTTTAATTGAAAATAACTTTTCTTGAAAAGAAACCATCGTGACCGAATCGCAATTTTATATTTCCCTAGCCGACTGAGTGGTTCTCGGGTCTAAAAAGTATCTCAATAACGTGATGGTGTTTGTATTATTATTTGAAGTAGAAGACAACAGCTTTTGTGCCATATATTCACGTAGTTAGTTTGGCGTCTTAAAGTCTATGAATGGCACCCTTTTTGCAAAATGTTCCTCAGTTAAGAGCCCTGCACATCTGCATACATTTCAGGGAAAAGCGAGATGGAGAGAGTAAATTGGAATGCAGGGTCCTTTTGCAAAGGGGAGGGGGCGGTTGAGACTGGGAAGAGGGAGTAGCAATCATAAGCGGAGAGAGAGTGAGGGGGTGGGGGGAGGATAAATGAAGGTATAGTTTGGGCACGCTGAAGGAGGGGGGTGGTGGATGGAAATGTTTGGTGTCGAGAGAGGGAGTTTTCTCTTTTTTTTTTGAGCGTTTATTTGGATGCGGTTTGAAGCCCGACGAGTGGAATATAAATAAGCGGTGTTTTGGGGGGCGCGGCGATCGGAGGGGTGATAAGGAGGAGTGTTCAAACTGCGCCAAAGGGAAGTTGCTGCGCGGGGAACAAAGTGAATGGATTGCGTGGGGACGCGGTGTGCTCAGGGACGCGGGGCGCATCTCCCACTCGTCCGCAAGGAGGAGAAGAGCCGTTCTTCGTTCGCGCCTGGTCCTTCAATCGCGCCCAAAGCGCTTTCTTTCCGTGCGCGCGGACGACGATGGCTAAAGTTTTGGGAGCGCCGACAAAGTGGTGGGTGGTCACGAGAGGGTGACCCCCCAGAGGAGGAAGTGACGCTGGCTCCGAGAGAGAGAGAGAGGGTATGAGAAGCCGAGGCCTTTGAAATGTGCAATTAAGGCTTCCTTCCATGTGTGCGGCTGCCCTGCCTAGCACCCACGACGACTCGATACTGTTTCGCTCCATTGCAGGTTAAACTCTTCCGGGCCGCTTCACGGCTTAATTCTCACCAGAATGACATGCGGCAAAGTGTTACGGTTGCAGGCGTGGAAATTAATTTTAGGCCGAGAAAATTTAAGGCAGAAAGTATTGAATTCTATCATTGACTAGATGACCCGTCCAACTTCGTACCGCCTATTAATCAATGAAAAAGTTTCATTACACCATTTATAAATCAAGAGCGGCTACACTGATGTTAATAATTTTTGACTTCTTATAATAAAATAAGAAAAACATTCAAAAACTAACAAAACAAACAAAAATAAATATTACAATGGCTTGTTAGAAAGACATTTTCTTTAATCAATCTATATAGGGTAGACCGGGGCAAATAACTGAGGATTTTTTTACGAAGAAATTTCTAATTTTAATGTTTAAATTTAGTAAATTCAGACTTTGTGGACTTATAAAGAAGATAATACAGTAAAAATTTAATGTATTCAGTTGTTGGCCTATTTTTGTTTTTAGCAATAAATAAAATGTGTTTCGATTCAAGTCTGTTGCGTAAACTTGCCCCGTTCTCGGGGAAAGTATACGCAAGGTTATACCGACGCTTGGCTGACGCTCAAAATCTCTGTGGGAATAGTCCCTAGGGAGCAGCATTAAGGGCCCCCGCGCACTGGCAACTTTTTCAAAGCAACTATTTAGTTGCTTCATGGAGGTTCAAATGAAACACACGGCATTGACTGTGGCCCCGCGCACGGGCGACTTTTTAGTTGCCGCAACTAAATTATTGCGTCCGGACCTATTCTGAGGGTGATTAAACTGTTGCCGGCAGGAATAGATCGCGTGGGTGTTTACCCAACCCCGCGCACTGTCAACTTTTCAGTTGCTTGACGGCACTTGTTCGAAGCGCATCTTAGGAAGTGTTTTGCAGGACGCGTTTTGCAAACGTCTCATAGTTTTTAAGTTTTGGGATTATGTACGGTAATTTTAATTACTGAACATGCTCTGCATTGTATTTGGAAGCCTTATATTTACAACTTCACTTACTTCCATTATGTAAATACACAACATCCACAGAATAATTTTACTCACATAGTTACACCTTTCCTTCATTTAACACCTTTCATTAAATTTTCTTCATCTCGATTTTCTTTATACCCTTGAGATATGTACATCGAAATTCTTTTCTTCACTTTCCTATTCTTCTCCTTTCTACTTGTCCAACTACAACTGTTTCACAGTATATTGCAAGGTGGACCACGGATCTCTATTGTAGAGACTACTTTTGTAGAGACTTTATTAGCCACAAATATACCACATCAGGTAATAAACGTTGGCACTGTCGAAGGAATAAGTGACCATAGGGTAGTAACTGCAAAGTTTTCTCTAAATACCGCTGTAAACTTTAAAAAAGAGCGTAAAGTTTTCATTTTTAAAAGAGCTGATTTTGATGGGTTTAAGAGTCATCTGAAAAATGCTTTCCCCGAGTTTCAAGAATCAGTATTAAAGTTAAATGTAGAGAATACTTGGAAAGCTTTTCTTTCGCTCGTAACTTCGGGAATAAATAGCTACATCCCTAGTAAAATAGTAAAAGAAGGCAGCGAACCGAGATGGTACGACGCGGAAGTGAGAAAATCATTGAGGCGACAGAGAGCGTGTCATGCTAAAATGAAAAAAGTCAGCACGGATTTATCCGCTAATGAACGCGAGCTAATAATTAAAAAATATAGGATGACTAAAGCCGCCACGAAGGAAGCGTTCAGGAATGCGTTCACGAATTTTAAAAGAAAAACACTAGTAGAGCAGTTACAGGATAACCCAAAAGCATTTTGGTCATATGTTAGGGAAGTTTTAGGTAAACGATCTACCGTATGTTCGCTGAGAAACGACAATGGAGATGTGTTGACAAGCAGTTACGATAAAGCCAATTTATTAAATTCCTACTTTAAGAGCGTGTTCACGGAGCCTTCCGAAAACTCACCCGAGACCAATGTCAATCCCTGTCTACATAAGATGCCAGCTATTGACATTAGTACACTCGGAATAAAAAATATATTGAAATCGCTTAGTCCACATAAATCACCTGGTCCAGACGAAATCCCTTCTCGCGTATATAAAGAACTAGCCTCAGAACTTGCCCCCTACTTGCAGTTAATATTCAGTAAATCCATCAAGCAACTTGAAGTACCTAATGACTGGAAAATCGGTAATGTAACGCCTATATTTAAAAGTGGAGACAAGGAACAGCCATCTAATTACAGGCCGATATCTTCAACGTCCATCTCTTGCAAAGTCCTTGAACACATCGTAGTCAGCTCGGTAATGAAACACCTAGACGCGCAAAACTTATTAATGGGAAATCAACATGGATTCAGGAAAAGCAGATCGTGCGAAACTCAGTTAGCGCTTTTCGCCCACGATATTTTAGTCTCCGGGGAAGACAACATTCCAGTAGACGCGATTTTTCTTGATTTCAAAAAGGCATTTGATGAAGTACCCCACGGTAAGTTAATAATAAAACTGAAATCTTATGGTCTAGACGAAGATGTCATTTCCTGGATTAGAGAATTTTTGAGCGACCGCGTCCAAAGAGTAGTATTAGACGGTGCAGTCTCCAATGAGGTTAGAGTCACTTCTGGCGTTCCTCAGGGTAGTGTCATTGGCCCACTCCTATTCCTTCTTTATATAAACGACATTGGCGAAGTAGTGCAGAGTAAGTTACGATTATTTGCAGACGACGCTGTAGTTTACAGAGAAATCCGTTCCAGCAAAGATATAGATGAATTAACGAATGACCTTGCTGCTATCCAGGCTTGGTGCGATGCTTGGCAGTTAGAATTAAATTTGGAAAAATGCGTCGTAATGAATTTCTGGAAGAAGAATAACTCCCTACAGCGTAACTATGTCATTCGGGGCACGCAGTTAAAGGCAGTTGAATCTGTGAAATATCTAGGGGTTAGACTCAATAATGATCTATCGTGGAATAAACATATTCGAGAAATAACCGGTCAAGCTAATCGTAAAATGGGTTTTGTTAAAAGAATATTAGGAAAGTGCGACGACAAAGTGAGAGAAATTAGCTACTTTTCCCTCGTTAGACCACATTTGGAATACGCTGCCAGTGTTTGGGACCCTCATGAAAAAGGCTTAATAACAGAGTTAGAACGCGTGCAAAGAAGAGCTGCCAGGTATGTGAAAGGTCGTTACGATAGTCTTGTTAGTGTAACTGACCTCTTGGATAAACTCGGATGGGAATCTCTGTCGGACCGTAGATTGAAAAATAGACTAAACCTTTTAGATAAATTCAAGAGCAGTGTCTTTTCTGACGAAGTTAACCATATCTTGCGGACGCCAACGTACTACGGAAGATCAGATCATATAAATAAAATAAGAGAGATAGATTGCAGAACAGACAGATTCCGAATGTCATTTTTTCCACGATCGATAAGAGATTATAACGGCAGCAATAGAACTCGTAAATAGATTGCATGACTTGTAGTGTAGCTTACTAACCTATATAAAACTTAATGCATGTTTCTGAATTTCTATTCTATTTCTAACAGCATATTGTAGTATAGTTTTTTATTATACGGGACGTTTTTTGGACGGTGTGGTGTGCATGTGGGAGTCCAAATGCATGCTGCATGCTGGTGATTGATCACCCCCTGCCAAACAACCTAGAGGTGGCTCGCAGGGTATTAAGTAGATGTAGATGTAGATGTCCTTCACGGCGCGGAAAATTCGTAAAACAAATCAAATCCAATTCGTAAATCTAAAAAAAAAGAAATTGATACAGAAAAATGTATCAAATTTCTACTTCATAATGGATAATTCGATGTGGTATCGCATCGCATATATCTTGTTTTGATTGCTGTACACAAAAATTATTCTATACCATTGGGAAAGGATAGATTTATGAGTACTAACAAAGCGTTTGCATGTTTGAGATGCAGTTATTCTTTTACAAACGGCCGTGGAAATTCGTTTTCACTAGTTTATGCGTTATGAGTATGGAAATACTTAACCATAAACGTCAGTATTAAATACATTTATATTCGGAAAGCAGAATTACACCTCATTGTCGGAGTAAAAACGAAGCATTATGCAGTACAGAAATGAATCGTAAAGGAAATAACGTTAAGCTCAATGTGAATGACACGAATTTATTAAGTTACAAATTAGCAAGCAATTAGTAACATATGTTTGCAACTTCTCAAATTTTATAGTTAAGGAAACAATAATCTGCCCCGCCACATTTAAATTTTTCAGATGTTGATAGTGTGAAAGTGCGGAAACATAGGTCATATAGTTTATTAGAGGTGGTTAATGTAAAAAACAAAGCATAATCAACCTAACTTGTTTTACATATTTATTGCTGATAATATCACAAATACCACTACAACGCACGCAACATTTCACTTTGGATTTCACGAGCTGTCTTTATGATACTTATAATCAGTACATTCCAAATCAACTGATTCAAAGAAAAACTTGGCTCATAATTAATTTAAAAAACTATAACGTAACACTAATAAAGCGTCATAATCAGTTTTCCATTCACTCTGTACACACTAAAAGAATTTGCACTTCTTGAAGTTCGAAAGGATCCTTCACATCTCACTTCCCACCCGTCACTTGCGATTTGGAATCACTTCATGTTATTTCATATTTACATTATATAGACAATGAAATCAATTGGCTTAAACAAATTGATGTGCTATTTACTGTAACATCAACAAACTGCAAAAAATTTCCAGGGTCGTATTAACTCACAATCACTCGTACCGTAACAAAAACAAAAACCACAGCGCAACGAATTGCGTGAAATGTAAACACTGGTGATATCATATCTCACGATGAAGTGACCAGAATAAATAATAAAATCTAACAGAACTTGCTAGGCTACAAACGAATGAGAATTAATGCGCGTTCGCTGCATTCCTAAAGGGCAACTACTTCACATATGAAACCCATACCCTTCTTAACAGTTTGATACATTTGATGATAATAGATACGGTTGATTAAACCTGTATGGAAGTAATAAATAATTTTTCCGAAGCTCATGCACTCACAAATCTCTTCACATGTCGCTTCACTCTTCACTCCATCGTCTATATGCAATCAATTCACTTAGGGGCGCACTGAATGCACAAATTGTGTTCACTTACAATAGAGGCACAAGTTCACTGCACGCCGAAGCTTCCTTGCAGTTACACAAAACTTTCAATTCCTATAAACAATTACACTACATACGTTGCCTGCCTTACTTGAAGAATGGATTCTCGTATTCAATTTTTGCACAAATGCGTAAAAAATCTATGACTTTATACAAATAAAACCGGAGTTCGATCATCCAAAACGGTGCGCCATATTTAGTAGCTCCCTTACACAAGGCCGGAGGGCGACTAAGAACCGGCTACTAAGATAGAAGCATACTTAGCTTAGTAGCCCTTAATAACGATCGAAGAATACCATTTTGCTAGTATGACACTACTTAGAACGCTACTTAGGCGTTAGTAGCTTACTAAGGAATCTATGAATACGGCCGTTAGGATCTATCATTGAAAGCACCATTTGGTGCGAGCGCTGCGCCGCTGACTTAGTATTATGGCAAGCCGCTTAAAGTATCCAACTGATAAAGGTGTGTTTGCATAAAGAAGCATTTAAGAAGTATATTTTACGGCCTCTCCTCCCTTCATTGACTTCCTTCTTCGATTCGAATTAAGGCCTACTCCCTTTCATAATACCTAAAAATCATATGGGAATTCGTTTTTCCCCCGAACTATGAAGGAATTTAATAAATGGTTGTCGATATGTTGTTTGAGAATTTGCTTTTTATATTAAACGGCTTGTTTCCTAGCACCCTCTGCCACAGGTCGATGTTGGTTAAAAATGCTGTTTATTTTTCGATAAACGTGATAATTATTTTAGAGTATGAAGTCTGTGTGACGCATTCTGTTTCGCTAGGTGACGGTCAAAGAAGTAGAGAATCTCTTGACACGAAGCCGCTGTATTGGTGTAGGTGGTTTAAATGGTAGTCAGGAAGTGTTGGCTGGCTGGCCCCCCTCGCTTTGCGGGCTGTTTGTATTCGAGGGATTGAAAGAGGGGGCGGGGGAGTTGGAGGTGTGTCGACGGTGGCGTGCGAATGTTTCGTTGCAAGGTTGTTTGGGGGGTAGGGGAACGGAGGGGAGGGTGCCGGAGGGGAAGAGTGGCTCGCAAAGAAAGCCTTCTTTTCAGTGCGTCGGACTAACAGCTACGAGTCAGGACTAGATGCAGAAAGACCGAAGAGCAGTTGACGGTGAACACGCGAAACCCATTCCTCGTCTTCGCCTGCGGTCGTCGTGGTTCGGAGCCGATTCCTCTCCCCTTTTTTGGGCTTCCCTTGCGACCCGCCCTTCCCCCTCGAGCAACCTCCCCCTCCGTTGACGACGCATCTGACCTGAAAAGTGGTGTTATTGCATCGTTTCGCTGTCATCGCAGAGACGTCAGTATTCGTCGTAGAAATATGGTTGGGTTCCCCAGCGGCAAGGTGGAGCAACATCCTAGAATCACGACGGAATGGAGAGGGGATTGCATCGCTTCACTGTTATCAGGGAAAACGTACTGATTCGCGCTACCTCATGGGTAGCAATGAAGGAATAATTTGTTTTTCCGACATCGTGGGAGGTTATTGTGTGTGCGAACTTCGGATTTCCATTTTTTTCGTCACTGACAGTTACTGTCCCCCTAAAGCTTTGAGGTGGAATTAAAGAAAGAGTACGCGGAGTGGAGAGCGTGGACCTCAACCCTTTGTCATAATCATTTTGCAGCGAGGCTCGGCCTCCTTCAACCGGAGGAGTGCGGAAGGATACGAGCGTCCCTTGACGGATTTCTCCTGAAGAACAATCGGAAAACTCTCTCACGTTCGAGTGAAAGTGCTACTTAAAGAAGTACGAAGACGATCGCATATTCTTATCGGAGGTTGGAAAATAAATATTGGCGGTAAATATCTTCCCCTGGGCAAGAAACATTTGCAAGTGTAAATCGTCCCTGCTCAAGTTACATATTTCGTTATGTGCATATCTTTCCCCCCCGTAACCAGAACTATGTCCAATATTCTACATCGTTCACTGAACTTCGTATGAGTGAGTTTGTGGTGATATCCGGTTCATTTAGCGTTCTATTTTTCATCCTTCACGATGATGTTCTCCAGTGGATATGTGAGCAAGTGATCGTTAGCCGTGCTCACATGTGTCTTACTTCGAGTGCTTCGTTTTGTGCAAGAGGAATAACAGCTCCCCCGGACGCAGGCACGGCGTCTTAGAAGCGTCGGATGGCCATGGCGGGTGCCGACGGCCGTAGGCGTCTTATGCGGGGCGGTCGTCGAGACGGTGGGAGCCTTCCAGCGACGCTACACTTCATCTCGCTCCTCTGACAAAGGTGAGTGTCCCCGGAACCATAAGACTAATGGAGAATTCTTTTGATACTCGTGGTTGCGAAGAAGAACTCCCTCACTCCATCCCCTGTGATTAAAGGTCCCGTAGGCGCCGTTAATAATCCCTGTCAAGTGTGCTGAATTGTACGAACCATAACGTCAATTGAACGCACTTTGAGAAGCGGACGGCAATATAATTGTAACCTATTGCATACTACCCTCTTGCAAGAATTTATCGCTTTATTTATTGGAATACTTTAATTTTTAAGTTCACTTGCTAAAGGGTAAGTTTTTAAAAATGGAAAACTCCGGAGTAGCAAGCAAAATTATTTCCTTGAGGAAGGATAGATAAAAGACGGGTCTGTCAGGGTATAATCCGGAAGCTATTGTGAACGCAGATTGGCTGAAAACTGGTGCCATTCGGAAATTATACTCCCTCTTTCTACCAAGGTTGTTTTTTAACTGTCGAAGGAATATTGGGGCTTCTTACGTAATGGTCACCGGCAGATTTTAATTATAATACACGTTTTTTTCCTATTCTACAACGATTACGTAATAATGTTACCCCCAGCAATGGTCGAGTAAAGTTTGTGGCAAATCGGCGTAACTGAGGTGGAAAATATATTCATGTCGTGTCTACTTTGTATGAAGAATAAGACCAAAGTCACTTGCATTTTTCCCTTAATTTGGTGGACAGACGTTTCAGAATTGGATGGCCGTTATTCTGTTTCCTTATATCCTTCCCAAAATTAGTGTTTTCTTATTTTGAAAAGTGAATGCGAATCCTCACTGTAGATGGATAGTGTTTGAATACGGATTATTACCACGCGTTATTTCCTGAAAGGACTGATCAAATATTTTCCATTTTTTCTCGAAAATTGCTGGAATGAATTACTGTCATTACTGAATCATGAGCAAGGACGTAGGCTTTCCTATAGGATCTGACATCAGAATGAAAAAGCCATAAATCATTGCAAGATTAATATGAATACGCAGCTTGTTTATCATATTTTATTTATTGTCTGAGCAGAGTTTTGTGTATTCCAAAAAATATGTTTTTCTATGGTAAATTGTCACACACATTAGAGTAAGTTTTTAATGGTATATTTTTTACACGTAAAGCTTCTAGGGTGTAGATGAACGCCAATTTCGAATGAGACATGTTAGCTGCATAAATAAATAAACCCTCTGCGATGGTATACTCATTTCTGATGTTTGAATTCTGTTAGGAGAGTCTATATCACCCTTAGAAAGACGGTACAAGCAAATTTATATCGGAGTATACCAATTAGGGTGTAACGATGGTCTTCGTCGAAATCTCAAAGGTAAACACGACGCGCTGGTCTTAGGAGCGGGCGCGCACATAATTTATATCCATAGGCTCATTTACTCATGGTATAGGTGGAATGTGTATTATTTCCTTGTGCATAAGTTCAGAGGTTAGGCAGGTGGGGGTGGAAAAAAGCGGGTGGGATGGAGATGACCCACCGTGGCGGTATGCCTCGGGGGCAGAGACGGAGGCAATCATTGTCTGGGGTCCGAGGCCCCACTGGGCGGCCGCTGTTTTTAGATTTCGCCCCTCCCCCGTCCTCCTCCGCATCCCCAGCAACACTCCTCCCCTCTCCTACCATCTTCCCAGCCGTGTGATTCATCCCCAATGACCCTGATGGTCTGCTCTCTCTCTCTCTGTCCTTAACCGTTTTCCGCCCAGAAAACTTTGTCTGAGTTCTTGAAGATAATTAGTTACGCTGCTCCTATGATCTACTATAGAATCTTAAACATTTCTCTACCGATTACGGTATTTCAGAATCCCGTTCTCAGCATGGAATGTCAAATTGCCAGTTTTGAGCCTTGCGTTTACTTCGTTTGATTCTTCTTTCGATAGGATTCTACTAAGACATTTGAACTGCACATTAAAATGGATATTTAACTTTGAATAAATCACTCACCAGACATGTAACTTTAGTACCCGAAATTGATTTTTTTCTCCGTGCCCGTTTTATCAACTCAAGTATGACCGTATCGATGTTCTCTGTTCTTGTTTTCGTTCTATCCCTTTACTCATTTTCTTCTCCGATCTACTTATTTCTCTAGCATTACCGGCATCGCCTCGGTATTCATATATGTCATTCTCCGTGCTGTTTCCGAGTTTCATCTACATCTACATAATACCCTGCGAGCCACCTCTAGGGTGTTTGGCAGGGGGTGATCAATCACCAGCATGCAGCATGCATTTGGACTCCCACATGCACACTACACCGTCCAAAGAACGTCCCGTATAATAACAAACTATACTACTATATGCTGTTAGAAATAGAATAGAAATTCAGAAACATGCATTAAGTTTTATATAGGTTAGTAAGCTACACTACAAGTCATGCAATCTATTTACGAGTTCTATTGCTGCCGTTATAATCTCTTATCGATCGTGGAAAAAATGACATTCGGAATCTGTCTGTTCTGCAATCTATCTCTCTTATTTTATTTATATGATCTGATCTTCCGTAGTACGTTGGCGTCCGCAAGATATGGTTAACTTCGTCAGAAAAGACACTGCTCTTGAATTTATCTAAAAGGTTCAGTCTATTTTTCAATCTACGGTCCGACAGAGATTCCCATCCGAGTTTATCCAAGAGGTCAGTTACACTAACAAGGCTATCGTAACGACCTTTCACATACCTGGCAGCTCTTCTTTGCACGCGTTCTAACTCTGTTATTAAGCCTTTTTCATGAGGGTCCCAAACACTGGCAGCGTATTCCAAATGTGGTCTAACGAGGGAAAAGTAGCTAATTTCTCTCACTTTGTCGTCGCACTTTCCTAATATTCTTTTAACAAAACCCATTTTACGATTGGCTTGACCGGTTATTTCTCGAATATGTTTATTCCACGATAGATCATTATTGAGTCTAGCCCCTAGATATTTCACGGATTCAACTGCCTTTAACTGGGTGCCCCGAATGATATAGCTACGCTGCAGGGAGTTATTCTTCTTCCAGAAGTTCATTACGACGCATTTTTCCAAATTTAATTCTAACTGCCAAGCATCGCACCAAGCTTGGATAGCAGCAAGGTCATTCGTAAGTTCATCTATATCTTTGCTGGAACGGATTTCTCTGTAAACTACAGCGTCGTCTTCAAATAATCGTAACTTACTCTGCACTACTTCGCCAATGTCGTTTATATAAAGAAGGAATAGGAGTGGGCCAATGACACTACCCTGAGGAACGCCAGAAGTGACTCTAACCTCATTGGAGACTGCACCGTCTAATACTACTCTTTGGACGCGGTCGCTCAAAAATTCTCTAATCCAGGAAATGACATCTTCGTCTAGACCATAAGATTTCAGTTTTATTATTAACTTACCGTGGGGTACTTCATCAAATGCCTTTTTGAAATCAAGAAAAATCGCGTCTACTGGAATGTTATCTTCCCCGGAGACTAAAATATCGTGGGCGAAGAGCGCTAACTGAGTTTCGCACGATCTGTTTTTCCTGAATCCATGTGTATTTCCCATTAATAAGTTTTGTGCGTCTAGGTGTTTCATTACCGAGCTGACTACGATGTGTTCAAGGACTTTGCAAGAGATGGACGTTAAAGATATCGGCCTGTAATTAGATGGCTGTTCCTTGTCTCCACCTTTAAATATTGGCGTTACATTAGCGATTTTCCAGTCATTAGGTACTTCGTGTTGCTTGATGGATTTACTGAATATTAACTGCAAGTAGGGGGCAATTTCTGAGGCTAATTCTCTATATACGCGAGAAGGGATTTCGTCTGGACCAGGTGATTTATTTGGACTGAGCGATTTCAATATATTGTACTTAGCGATTTGGACTGAGCGATATCAATATATTGTACACGAGCAATCCAACCTATAGGGTGTTTGGCAGGGGGGGACCAATCACCAACATGCAGCATGCAAGAGGACCGCCACATGCACACCACAGTCAAAGAAATATTACGCACACTAGAAAAATGTACATCCTTATTCATAAAAAAATTGCTAATGGTTAGTAATTCCTAGAGCAAATACATGCAAGGTTAGAACTACGAAAAAACATGCAATGTGTGATCCTAGCGAGCGTTGCCATTAATCCTTTCAATTGAGACAACATTGCTATCCTTAATTGCACGAGGGAAGAATGACATTTTAAATCTCTCTTTTTTGTAGTCTATTTCTTTTATTTTTTTCTCATGATCGCGTCTACTATAGTATGATGGTAAACGAAGGATATGCTTCACGTCGTCTGAGAAAATATTATCTTCGAGTTTCCTAAGTAAGTTAAGCCTATACTTCGATCTACGCTCCTGTAAAGATTCCCATCCTAACTCGTTTAACATACTTGAAACGCTGCACTTTTTGTCGTAACAACTCATCACAAATCTGGCCGCCCTGCGCTGTACTCGATTAATTTCACCTATTAGTCCTACCTCGTAAGGGTCCCACACGCTAGCAGCATATTCCAAGTAAGGCCTCACTAGATTCAGGTAGCTTATTTCTTTCACCTTTTTTGGGCATTTACCGAGAATTCTTTTTACAAATCCAAGTTTACGGTTAGCTTTCCCGCATACTTCACGTATGTGCTTACCCCACGAAAGATCCCGGGTAATGGTGACCCCCAAGTATTTAACGAATTCGGTATTTGGTAGTGGAATCCCGTTAGCGGTGTAGCTCCTTCTTGAAGATATATCCTTTTCCCAAAAATTCATCACCATACTCTTTTCAAGATTTAATTCTAACTCCCAAGTACTGCGCCAGTCATTTACGGCAACGAGGTCCTTTTGTAATGCTAATCTATCGCTAAGGTTGTAAATTTCACGGTATACCACTAAATCATCTGCGAAGAGGCGGATTTTGCTCGTGACCACGGTGGTTATATCGTTAATGTAAAGAAGGAACAAAAGAGGGCCGATAACACTTCCTTCGGGTACGCCTGAGGTAACTTGAATTGTATCCGAGCTAACTCCATCCAAAACAACTCTCTGTTCGCGATCCTTTAGGAAATATTTTATCCAACCAATAACGTGTATATCTATGCCGTATGCTTCCAACTTTTGAATCAGCTTTAAATGCGGAACCTTATCGAATGCTTTTCTGAAGTCTAAAAATATGGCGTCGACTTGAACATATCTGTCACCCGCGGATAAGATATCGTGAACGAAGAGAGCAAGTTGAGTTTCACAAGATCTCCCTTTTCTAAACCCGTGCTGCTCTTTTGCTAACAGATTTTGGCTATCAAGATGAGCCATTATCGAACTGAAAATAATATGTTCCAATATTTTGCAAGAAATGGAAGTAAGTGAAATTGGACGGTAGTTACTAGGCTTTTCCCTATCCCCACCTTTAAATATAGGCGTGACGTTCGCTGTTTTCCAATCGTTAGGGACTGTGTGTTCTGCTAGAGATTTTTCGAACACTATCTTCAAGTAAGGCGCTATCTCTGACGCTGATTCCTTATACACTCGAGCTGGAATGAGATCAGTGCCTGTCGATTTCTTTGGATCAATAGAGCTGAGTTATTTTTCTAAACCACTGTTTGAAATACAGATAGACGGCATCTGCTCTTGGTAGAGTCGAGGTAGAGGTGTTGACATATTGGCCGTGAAATTAGAGAAGATACTATCGAAAAAGTTATTTAAGAGATTAGCTTTATCTCGATTGTTCGTCACTCTTTCGCCACGTTCATTAATGAGTGAAGAGACTGTAGCGCAATTTCCCTGTACCTCCCTCACATATGACCAGAAAGCCTTAGAGTTGTCATCTAAATATTCGCCCAATATTTTTGTTTTGAATTCACTCAACGCCTCCCTAAGTGTTTTTTTCGTCTCTTTTTTCAATTTTTTTATAATCTTCATTCATTTCTTGTATTTTCTCACAGGTAAGTCCCGCATGTATCTTTTTTATTTTAGCGTGAATTTCTCTCTGTCGCTTAAGAGCTTTACGGACTTTAGCATTGTACCATCTCGGTTCAGTATTAAAACGTTTTAACTTACTGGGAATCGTTGTATCCACGGCTTTCTGCATAATACTAATAAAACTCTTCCATGCTTCGTTTACCCCAAGATTGAGAGTGGTGTCTTTGAAAACAGTGAATTAGTTCGTCAAGTACTGCTTTAACCCTTCAAAATTCGGTCTCCGTGAAAGATTGAAAGATTTTCTTGAATGAATGAATCTCCGTGGTCTACTCCTCCCCCTCCCCCCCCAATCCTCCCCTAGGATCTTGGATCGCCCCTTCGTCACTTATGGCCTATGTTTTCACCTTCCAATCGAAACCCAATCATTATGGTTAACTATGGGTTATAATAAAAAAAACGGTTGCCATCAACTACCGGTAAAATAAAAAAAGACAATCGCTTAAAAGAGTTTGAACACTATCGACGTCGAAGTGTTTAAATCGAGTGTACTCTTTGTCAAACCTGGACATGAATAACCGTTTGAATAAGCCCCGTTGTTGCTGTACATATTGTGCGAGTGGAGGATCTGTTTCTTTGGTGCCGTGGTCGTCTTCGGAAACTCTTTTTTTCTCACCCCTTTCTGACCTCCAAGGGTGCCTCCGGCTGGGAGTGGGTGGGAGCACAGGAAGCGGGTTTTGATGGCCACTTGGGATGTGATACGCATAAAACTGCCCCGGGGAGAATTTTCCAACCGTTCCCAACGCTCTTCTTTTTGGGTGTTGGTCGGGCGAGAGGGATAGAGGTGGCCTCTGAAAGGGTTTTCAGAAATTACTTTTTTCCTTTATGATGAGAACTCACTCGTGCTTTGAAGGCAGTCATGAAATAATGGGTGTGATCGCCATTTGTTCCATTCATTTTTTAATTATTATTTAAGGTTTCGGCTTTTTCCACAACTCCTTTCTCTTTCCCATGCATTATTTAAAGATAATTCTACCTCCATTGGTCTTTTTAGAAAATCGAATTGTATAATGCTTATTGGTGGTATCATATTTTTATCGAATATGTGGGTACCATTTTCTATCGTGACCGATTGTGTCTCCTATAGGATAAAAATCGGTTATTTATTAATGAATCAAATTTCTGCTTAATTTGTATTGTCTCTAATTAACTCATGTCGTACTGAAATAATATTTGCAAAATACTTGCTTGAGGTTAGGAAATGGCGGTTGTAAATAAATGGTGATTTTATGAGGGATTGTTGGATTTTATTCTGGTATCTTTTAAATAACGAGGCGTGTTCGCAGGCGGAAAAATACTCGGAGCTTTCTATGATATATTGTCTGAAAGTTCTACTTGCTGTGTGGAGTTTTCAATTATGCTCTTATGCTAACGATATAATTATTGAAAAATTGTTGATGAAAACGAGAACATACGAGGTGTGTTCAGAAAATATTGGGAATTTCAGTATTGAAAAAAAATATTAATGCCTGTACATATGACTCTGTAATGTTGTCGCCTTTAAAATAGTCCACATTAGATATTATGCACTCGTGCCAGTGTTTATTCCAATCCTCGAAACATAAATTCTCAATCTCCATCTTTAGGCTTATCTTTAGCTCTGTCAGCGATTTATTTTAATGCCATCTATGCGTGAAAAACGACTGCCTTCGAAGGTTCTCTTTATTTTTGAAAACAGGGAGAAGTCACACAAAGCCATTTATGGCGAGTATGGAGATTGGGGCATCGTTACAGTATTATTTTTGGCCAAAATTTAACGAACAAGTCTTGAAGTGTGAGCCAAATATCGATTAGGTCATACAAGCACGTAGGTCATACTGGGTCATACTAACCTCAGCGGCTGCCACAGACAAAGTGTACAAAAAAAATCAGCTGAAAATTTTATGATAATTTAGGGACATTTATACTAATATGCCTAGTAAAAAAATTGACTTTCGAAATTTCCAAAACCTCGAGAAATTTAAAAATTTAGTCTCCATTTTTTTCCGAACAAGCATCGTGTCATAGAAATAATTTATTTTGGTTTAAATGTATGGTAAATTATTCTTTTCCATTGGCGTATCATATATTTTAATAAATACCTCCTGCGCAGATACCTGCTTTTGCTCATATGGTCATAAATGCTGCCATTTACAAAATTTTGCTTTTTCGTGGTTAAATACCATCATGTATAAACCCGTCCGGAGGTATTCGTCTTGTCCCACATCATAATATTCTCGTTCTTGGGCTTTCTTCTTTCATCCTTTTCACTTTTACTTCATATTTATCTCGTTTCCTTCATCTTCATTATCCTTTTTTCCCTATTTCCACTCACCTCTTTCCAATCTTTTTTATTTATTCCTCCTTTCATGCGTCTTCCGTCTCATCTTTCTCCCTTCCCATCCCACCACATCCGAACAATGCCACGCCACCCGCCCTCCACTCACCGTCGCTTGGCAACCTTCCGTCTGGGGATACAGATCGTCAAGAGTTTTTCGTCTATGGCGTCTATGGGGCGAGTCCTCGTAAATTGCCAAGGCGGAAGTTGAGCAATGCCCTTGCGAGAGAAGAACTCGAGGTATAGGAGGAGTATATGGAGTCTGTCACATCAAGCACCGACGACGAGGCTCTATATTGCACCCCCGAAGAAGCAGCACGAGGATGAAAAGAACCACCGCGTATTCTTTTTTTCCCATCCACGTTCTACACCCCTCCTCCTCCCCCTCCCGAATGCACTCCGCCGCCCCCCGTGTGTGTGTACGGCAAACGGCCCGCGCGCTCCGATCGTCGCCCGGGATGATTTTTCGTGCCCCGTAAAGCACGCCACGCGCTTTTATTTGATGCGACGACGTCGTCGATCGCGTATCGCCTCCTTATGGAACTAGCGGCGAACGCAAATGGGCGCTCTCAGAGTACGCACGCACGTATGAGGGCACAATCGCGCGTCCCATTCTGTTTCGACTCGTTGATCGCGTCGGAACGCTGACACTATTTCGCATCTTTGGCTTCCTGCGGGAAAAAGGAGGGGGGGTTCGCTCCAGGTGACGTCACGGGTTCGTCAATGTTCTTGAATCGATCAACCTTAAGGGGACTGGATACCACGCCAGAAAAGTGCCGTTGCAGCAAGCTACCATTTAGGTCGCTAGGGGGCCATTTTTGAATGTAACGAGGAACTGTTTCCACTAAAAAACATAGGATATATGTAGCCTTGGTTTGTATGTCTTCACAGTTGCACACGTAAAAACCTATTAGGAGAAAAAAATTGTAAACTTCCCAAAAAAATCGCCTTTTTCTCGTGAGAATTACTCCGCTCCAAATTGAGACTCAGAGATGATCAAACATTTGAGTCAAGACTGCGTCTTTCATAATTTCAAATATATATACCGGTAGAGCGTGCATGCAACCAGATTCGCGTTATGTTCTTGAGCGTGATGGATGTTTTGACCTTTCTACGGCTCGACGTCTATCACAGCGCTGGCGGGGACCTGGCGCTGTCGTCTTCCAGAGAAGGATCCCCCCACCTCCACTTCCCCTCTTTTTGGCGGTCTGTCTCCTTCCCCTCTCTCTCCCCCACTACCAATCCCTTGCCTTCCTTCCCCTCACACTGCTCCACTACGTCGGGCGTCATATTCGGAGAAAAAAAATATTTTGTTTCGGGAGGCTGGAGAGTTCAAGCGTGCTACGAGAGCAAGATACACCTGTGTTTTTCGACGGGTCAGTGTCGAGATTGATTGTGGATAGCAGATTATGGAAAAACCAACTCCTTACCTGAAGTGGAGATATCGTAAGTGTTATCAGCCGAAGAAGAGGAAATATCACCCTCCAAAACCTAAGGAAGCAGGTAATTTCACAATGAAATTCAATTCATTTTGCGTTTAAAAAATTACTCTCTTGTATTAATAGTGTACCAATTATTTAAGCTTCAAGAAAAATAACGAGAATAAAAATTCCCTCCTTTGCCTGAAGCCTTATTACACATTTATTTTGTAGCAGTTGAAACCGGAAGCGTTCATTCCGAAGAATCATCGCCATTGGGTTCCGGAACAGGTGTAGTGGAAAGGTAAATATTGCTGCAAAATAATTACATTAAATCTTATACCTACGATTTAGTTGATAATAGTTCAGAAATATTCAATGGAGCGCTAATTGCTAATTATAATTAACGTGTAAATTACATCACCGTCATCAAATTCGTTTTCTCAAAATTCGTTTTTTCCCCTTAGGCCATCATCACCTCAGCCTGAATGCAGCAATTGGCATGGTGGAGAAATGGACCCTAAGGAACAGGATGAATATCGATGAGCTGAGCAATCAGACGAAGACGATTGCCTTCTCAGAGTTGAGGATCATTTGGAAAAAACGGATAGGTAATTGCAATAAGACTGGTGGATTTGTTGATTCGGTTAGGTTGAATTACTCGGAACATAATTTTGAAAACGCAAACTCACAGAATTGAAAAACGCATTTTAATGTAGTTCACCGTCTCCTATTTTGTACGCCCCTAGTTTAATATATAATGTCACCAACAATCCTGTAGAGTCATACAACTCTTACGTAGCTAATGTGCATAAAATATTTGTTCATTAGAAGCTATATGCATTCATTTTCTTTCAATACTTTAGTTGGAAGTTAATTTTAAAACTTGAATATTTAATATATTTTTATCATGAAATCATTCACGATCAAACAACATCGCTCTCAAGTAATGAAATCCTCTTTATTACAGGTGATGGTGATAGTAGCATAATGCAAAGGCTGTCTAGGGAAATGCCATATGGGCAGCACTTACCAGTGCAAAAAGTAGAATGCGTCAACCACCTACTTAGAAATTACAGCAGTAGACTGCAAGATATTGCATGACGGCCAAGAAATTCAAAAGGGGTAGTGCCCGTTGGGTACAGGAGAACAATAAACAATAACTTGCAAAGATTGAGGGTAGCTGTGAGTGGGGCAATCTCCTTCAGAGCGAAAATGGCTGGGTCGGAAAGGGTCAAACTCCTACAGAAGGACATAGAGCAAGGATCGAATCATGTTTTTGGTTACCATAATAAATGTGACAAATATTATTGCAAAGGGCCCAAAGAAGGAGAGGAAAACTTGGTCCCTCATTTCATTAGTTGCGGCATATGGGAGGATATCATCTATGCCAACAGTCTATTATCTCGTCACTCCGCTAGT
This sequence comes from Ischnura elegans, assembly GCF_921293095.1. Lineage (NCBI taxonomy): Eukaryota > Metazoa > Arthropoda > Insecta > Odonata > Coenagrionidae > Ischnura > Ischnura elegans. Next base: position 612,915 of record NC_060259.1, on the reverse strand, counting down.
TTGATATATAACGTGACAAACAATCTTGCGGAGTCCTACAACTCTTATGTAGCTAAGTACGTAGGAGGGAAAAGGTTAAATTTATATTTAAGGGGGGCCTATGAAACTAGGTGTGCCATTGCATCGGTAGCCTTCAATGTGAAAGATGATGTACATGGCATAATTCATAAAGGACTGACGAGCAAGAGCCCAGGAGAATGCCCAAAAAAATTCTGTTTCCTCCAAAAGGAATAGGGAGTACATAAGAAAGCGACGACTGGAATTCTCTGAAACTTCAAAAAAGAAACGTCTGCGAATTGAGGGACCAGGCAAACATTATGGGCTTGTTCCTGATGTACAAAGTGACATCGCATTGGCCAGCCAAGATTCCATGAATAATTTCCTATCATCACTAAAAATGGATAAAACCTCAAGGGAAAAGTTGGAGAGGGAAACACGAGAGCAAATGCTCAATGCGACGTGGCAGGCGGAAATGTGGAAAAGGTTGACGGCCTCTTTCTTTGGCCGTATTTGCAATTTAAGGCCCACAACATCTAGGGAGAAAGTGGCAGACGATATTTTGTTTCCTTCCTTCAGAGGAAACAAGGCTACAGATTGGGGAAATGCTAACGAAAAATCTGCCATCAGGGAATATGAGTCTTCAATCAAATATAAAGTTTAACCCGCTGGTCTCTTTGTTGATGACAAATAACCTTCTTTGGCTGCTAGTCCTGATGGGGTGATATCTGATGGTGAAGGCTTGGTTGAAATCAAGTGCCCCTATAATTGTAGGTATATTACTCCTGAGGAAGGAGTTAAAAATAAAAGAGCTACCTTCATGGAAGTGAAAGAAGGAAAATATAAGTTACGCAGGAGAAACAGATATTTTTATCAAGTACAGGGACAGCTGGAAATATGGGATAAACAATATTGCGATTTTATTGTGTGGTCTCCTCATGGGATTATAATTGACCGAATTGACAGAAAGCAGTTTTGGGCCACAGCAATGGTGGATAAATTAAAAGAGTTTTACCTGAACTTTATGTTGCCTAAAATATGCCAGAATACACCTGGTTACAATAAATAATTGTACCGGAGTTGATGTTTTTTAATCAATACTTTCCCTCAACTTTTTACCCTTCATTTCTCTTTGCACACCGGCCTCCTGGAGACTAAATATGGTAATATTTTATCCCTGTATATCGCGGTGCGGCCAACAGCAGCCTTCTGCCCCGGCCACTGGTTTTTCCTGGATTATTGCATATATATTATGGCATGGCTGAGTAAGACGCATTTTTCTTTTCTCGACCAATTTTATAAATTAATTAATATTGTAACAAATTTAAGTGCGACTTCCATTAGTGCTTACAATATGCTATACATACATCGAAATAAATAATAGCTTTCAGCCGCACGAACCGCATTGTTTATCGAGTCACGCGCGCATCAAAAGTTTCCGGCTTCAGCCTTAAGGCCGTTTTACACGAGGCACGGAATTGCGCAGGTTAGAGCTGCATTAATTTCTAAAATGGCGCGGAATTGCGCGAATGCATGAACGAAATTAAAACAATGGCTATTTTGCCGTCTCGCATCCACGCATTCTCGCATGTGTTCTAGCAATTCACCGCTTTACACGACGCAATTTTGATTGCGCCTTCGCACGTACGTCAGATTGCGCAATTCCGTGTACCGTGTAAAACGGCCTTTAGATATGGGATTCTTACAGGGTAATGAGATCGCAATACATGAAGTTACTAATTCCACCTCTGAATACCCTTCACCAATTGTGAACCGAGTCGAAATTTTTCGTGCTCCGGCGCGACATTAATTTTCTCCGGGCATTTTCAAACGAGTAAGATAAAAAAATGAGGATATCATGACTCCTCAGCTTCAGTGCCGATTACAGCGCTACAGATTTCAAAGTTAAGAAAAAATTAATTTTGCATGATCCCAGGGGAGTTGAGATTTAATAACTTTGTATGAATTTTTATAAATGTAATCATAAACACGTATATGTATCATATGAATTAGACCACTTGTAAAAATTTTCGAATTTTAAGACATACTTTCACCTTTCATACTTGGAGTTGAAGCTTTCGAAATAGAGGTAATTTAGGATTCCTCCCAGCTGTACTAAAAATTATGCTGTCGTTGCCATCATAGGAAAAATTATAATTGAAGTGCGCAATAAAACGGAGTATTGAAGTAATATAAACGTGGATTTTGTGAAGGATTGCAACAACAAACGGTAGAGAGAAAAATGAAACTGCAATTAACGAAAGTGATACACGATTTCTCGCGTTCTCGTTTCGATTAATTATATTGTGCAATATTGGTTACCGGCGTGGAATAAGTCAAGTCATACGGTCTATTTTATTTTTATATTATAAATTATAAACTGCAATCTTATTTACGATGCATTCATTGAGGTACAGGATGAATAGAAATGGGACACCGTGAAGAAAGCGAGCGGAATTCAATGCGGGAACTATCCAGAGAAAAAGAGACCGACCGAAGGGATCAACTAAAGTAACACAAAAAACACAAATAGAGTTTTTTGGGCCTCAAGAGTTTTTTTACAACACAAACAACTCCGTGGGGTCTGCATAGGTTATCCGAGATCCCGACCGCCAGCGGACCGAAATCTGACACCGCAGAAGGGGAGTTCAGTCCCTCTCCCCAACCATGAATTTTTCTTCGCTCTCGAGTTCCCCTTCCACCCAGTCAACTTCCCCTCCAATTCAAACGCAGCGGTCGCTTTCGGAACTAAATGCCAGCGACCGTTGCAGCGGAGTTCTCCCGAAGTATCCTATCCCCTTAACCAATTCGCCGTCCTTCTTTGACTGCTTCCCGCCGTTGAACTAACTTATTTCTGCCTGCCATCATAAGAGAGGGTAAAGCTATCACAATCAGTATTATGAAAGCAGCATACGTTATAAGTGGTGAATGAAATGAAAAAAAAAAACTTATTGCACTGTCCACTGGTTTACTAAAGCGTTATTAATGTTAATAAACCAGTGGACAGTACAATAAGTTTTATTATTTTATTCAGCATGCTGTTCCACCCACCATGTCTCTCCAAACACAGTTCAAAATTATCGGTGGTGTTTCGATTTTTTCCTTTGTCCATCGTTTATGTTTCCATAAGTACATCAGAGGAATCTTTATTTACCCACTTTGGGCCAGTTTTATAATACTCCAAGGATGAATACAGCCATGAAAAATTATTTGCCCAAGTCGGGATCCCAAAATTCGCTCCGATAAGATGGGTTGGTGGTGTTTCGGGCTAACACGCCTGACCGGCGATCCGGGGTCGTTTCGTATCCCGGCTACGCCAAATATTGTTCCACCGCAAACTTCATCCTTGGTGTTTAGAAATTTTAACCCGTGCGCTTAACAGCGTACAAAGTCGCTTGCTTGAAGTCTGTTTGTAGTTTGAAGTCTGATTTTATACAGAACTAACCAGGACTTTCACCCATCGCTAGGTTATTTGAAGGCTGCATCATCGTATGCTTGGCACTATCCACACACAATAAAATCGGCCTTTTATGTGTTGTAACCCACATGTATTAACCTCGCGCAAACTAATAGATTTACTAAAGTCACCACACGCGTCGCTGACGGCAGATTTATCCGAATTTCACGGAGTAGTGAGCAATAGGGCTGCTTCTGATATGATCCATCCCGAATGTTATATGCCTGATGTAGTCTATTCGATTCATAATTTTTCCATATTAATCCTTGCGCCCGAAAATACTCCATCCCAAATACTGATAACAATTAAGGAATAATTGTGTACTGATCGCCGTGCTGCGGTCATTTTTGAAAACCAATTAACACACTCAATGCTGAAAATATGTGGAAAAGCGATTTAATAAACAAGGCCCAATTTTTGTAATGTTTGATGAAGTTAAGAGGTGAGATCAGTAAAGGTGTGATAAAAGGAAATGGGCGCGATCAGAAAAAAAACCTGTTACATGGAAATTACTACTTTCCATTCTTCCCGATGAAGACATTATTATACAAAAAAGGCAGACAAACTTCTAATGAGGTACATATGTCTCATAAGGGCTCAAAATGTATAGGAAATTATGACCTGCTTCCAAATTTTTAGCCACACTCATGTTATAAAAAAATCACCAGATCTAGCAGCGAATACTGAGGTGTAAGGTTGGTTAAAAAAAAGCATTAGCTGATGTTGCCTTCACTCAAGACACCAGCATTGAAGTGTTAAAATGCGCCGCAAGTAGCAACATGAGTTATGCTTCCATGCTGTGGTACAGGAGCGAACAAAGTGTGTTCGCTCCTGTACTCTCCCGTAAGAAAGGCGGCATGGGAGGGTGGCTTACACCCTGGTTACGTCACGGGTCCGTCAATGTCCCCGAATCGATCTAGCATAACCTTTGCCGTCCTGCGTAGGCCGTTTCCCACCAGTGGACTCACTTATTACTTGCTGCCTGCCATCGACAGAGTGCGTGGATGCGTGTCCGTGCAATATAAAAGCAATCTACGTTGCAGGTCGTGTGTCCTTTTTCTTTTGTTTGTTCAATGTTTATGTGCGAACCGACGGTTCTTGTTTACGAGTTCTTATTTCTGTTTGGTCACCCATTTGCTGCCTTTCTCCGGATTATTTCCACGACATCGGACACGTGTTCATTTGCGAGTTGAAGGTCAGCATGCTCGAGATTTTTTTTGGATGATGCTCGTGCCGCAAAGAAAATGTTGCGAGACAATTATGTTCTTCGTGACGATGTAAATGCTTTTTGAACTTAAGACTGTTTGAATCGAGTTTCATACGATAAAATGAATGAGCTGTGGGTTCAGGTGTGCTTTTTCTATGGTCTTGTGCTGGAAGTTGATAACGAGCTGTGTACTTTCACCGTGAAAAATAATATAAGATAATGTGCCTTAACTTTGGTCAGAGGCAAAATAACTAGAAATTTTGCTTCTGTAGGTCATTTATAACGAATGTATGGTGTCACGAATATAATACACGCACGGAAATAATATTTATTAAATGCCGATGGAATGAATGAGGAAATTCCAAGTTTTGTTCACTTTCAGTGATGCAAAATTACTATTCTTTTTAATATTTTCATTTTGGAACATGTTTTCATGCACTAAATTACCAACTAATAATTAGTAAAATGCGTGTTGCATCATTTAGAGTAAGCAGATGTTATCTACGCCATATTTATTTAGATTTTATTTTATCTCATTTTGTATCAGACAGATGAAAGAGTCATCGCTCTAGGGTCGATGGAACATTGAAATTCGACATTTTAAATTAAAATAGCTCGCCCTATCATAGGCCGTGAAGGCCAAAGTTACATATATGACACGAGGCCCTAGTTTACAAATATCGAGTATTTCTTCCATTACGATGCATGCCCACCTTTCGTACTGTATAAAGTTTTGCGAAATGTTTGAGATTTTGGTTATGTCGGCCCAGTTAATATTAATCATAAGCCCTTAGGCTTATTTATTACGGATGCATCTTATATATTTTCATGTCAAATATAATCTAATTCAGGATTTATAAATTACTTACCACTTCCATTATTTTGCGAGAAATAAAATCAACTTCCGAATTGCCGTAGTCAGGTAAATGCTAAAATACCTATTTCGCAAGAAGAAAATTGATAGAATGAGAGTAGTATGTATGAAGCTGGCAATATCCTTTTGTCAGAACTAAATCATTGCAATCTATTGCCATTAAAAAACAGTTTAATATTATTAAACGCTGACTCTTATCCTTAGTTAAGCAAAAAAATAGATAAGTCTCGGAAATTTTCCAATAAAACTCCCATATAAATTGGTATTCAGGCGTTCAATTCGCCACGGGTAAACTACTTTCTAATGCGATAATCTTTTAAATTTTTGTTCATTTCACTCTTGGAAAATAATTGGATAAAATTTGGAGGAGCAATAACTCTCCCGCAAAAAATGTCCAAAGGGAAATTCTTAATTTTATGTGTCTCTTATCAATGAATTGTGTATGATGCCATGGATTGCTTATGATTTTACGAATATATATTTTCCGCTTTGTTAAAAATTTTATCCACCCTATAGTTGACCTATGATGTATAGTTGATATATGAGTATAAAAGGTACTGACCTTTCCCCGTTTGCATATTTTGGCACGCATCCGTATTATAAGGGCACATAGCTATGATAAAGGATCATGGGTTTTAGTCTATATGCTAAGATCACAAAGTATAAAACTCCGCCTTTATTCAAGGCGCATTGAAAGTTGAATATTGCATTCTAAGCATTGAACTCCACTCTACCTGTTTTTGTTCTGTTATTGTCCTGCCAACAGCGTTTACACAGGTTAATAGGATCGATTCCTGTAATTCAATTCCATGCAGGGTCGACATTACGTGTTTCCATGGTGCAGTCGCTGCGGAGAATCACTGACTAAGACTTTGTAATGCATAGCCTTGACCCATTTTAGACCGTGCATTTTCAGTGTAGAAACTCCATTAGCGGTTGGTTGTTCTATAGTTCTATCCCTTGCTTACTTTAACTCTGCGCGCTCCGGCAAGTGGGATGTGGACAACACTATGCTGTTTACCGCAAGGGAACAGCAGGTCATGGGAGGAAGTGGAGAGGGGAAGGACTTCTGAAAATGGTTTACCTGTTCCTGTTAGGGTCAATTTAAAACTAGGAATACCGGTCTTGACACCTCTCCTTGAACTACGCATGGAGTCAATTTGACTCCTACCTTATAATTGGTTATTTTTTGCAGTTTATATCTGCATTTATTGACACGTTGCTCTAGTTTATCATTTTTTATGATTTCAATATTTCAGCCGTGGTTTTAGCAAAAAATGATGTTTAAAAAATGCGATGTTCGACAGTATTGCTTTGAAATTCTTTTTTCTCTCATGTTATATTGTTATATTGTTTTTATTGGTTTATCACTGAGGAATTGGATAAAACAGTAAACAAACTTTTCACCATATATTATTATTATATTTTTATGATTAAAAATGTTACCTAGGCTACATAGAAAGTGGGGAGATAATTTAATAAAATAAAAAATATTTTTATTACACTTGGTACCTCCTCTTTTTGGTAGCCAACGGTAAATTTTGAAAAACTATTTTTTCTCTAAAACTATTTTTATCGCTAAGCCTTATTATATGTCAAAAATGAATAAGTGTCGCTGAATTTTTGGCCGAAATTCGTAAAATATTGGTCAGAGCAGAGAAATAAAAATCTCTAAGGAGTCAAAGTGACTCCATCCGTAGTTCTAGTGTTAAAGCGTATTAGCCCTCGCCTATCCTCTAAATACGCTGTTAGACGCTCTTTTCCTGTGGCACCTACCTTTCTGAGGCAACTTAATTTTTTTCAAGAGAATATCCTTTGGATACAATACATTTTTTGAAGTTAATCATAGTTTTGAAAGCATTATACCATAGGATTTGCACCAGTATATATCAGTGTTGCAAACATTTTTACACTAAGCGTAACAAATATTTCTAAAGGACGTTATTGCTTACTTTACGTTTTGAATCCTTCTGAGCCGATATGTGGCTTATTAAAAGGATCTCTGCATTTTGCTTTTATCGTTTTTGCGATTGAAATAAACATTTTGCGAGTGTCAGTATAAAAATTATTAATTTATGAGTGTTAATATAAACACAATATAAAAATTATTAATTTATTGTTTCCGTTGTTTCATCATTGAAACAAAGTCTAAACGTAATTTAATGAATTAACACTTGTGAAATTTTCATCACGTAAAAATTATCAAAATTGAAAAAAATAAAATATAAATTGTTATTTCTTCATGAGAAATAAGATCCTCTGAGAACTTTGATGGCTAATAATGAAATAATTTCGTGAATAGTAAAGAAGAGGGTGCGTTTTTATTCCTTTTTCATCTCAGTAGGTATGTTATTTCTGAAAATAGTTTACATAGGATTAAATATAACATCAGATTCCGACCAATGTGTAGTCAAAAGTATGCAGTTAAAAACTGTTAATTTACTTAAAATGGCAAAAGGTAGTTGTTATCTTTCAGTCCTAGGTTCGCCGTTGTATCTAGTAAATTTATGTGCAGTAGTTCATCTTATGACCAAGGCATACTTAGGGTTAATTTTAATGTCAGATTTCATTGGCTGAACCAATTTGATCGGAATAAATGACGGTGCCGAAATCACGCATGTTATAGATTATATAGTTGCAGAAAATGCGGTAAAGAGCATGTCAAAAGATATCCATATCAATAAAGCATTTCGTGCTGCAAGGATAATATCGATATTAGGAGAAGTTTTTGTGGAAGACTTGGTAGGAGCATATAAAACGTATATTGTATAGACATTCTGGATATACGTTTTGAAAATAGTACCTGAGATGGAAATCATCCTCAAAATTTTGTTAGGATGTAAGAACACCTAATTGGATACCAATATTTCCGTTGTTCACTCTTTTTCGGACTGATAAAAATGCGATTGATGCTCGAATTGTGCTAGGTGAATTAGTATGGGTTAAAGGAGATGACTGTGGCTGGTATTCATTCATCGTTTAGATTGACGAATGAAAATTTAGAAAATTTTATCACTGCAGTTTGTCGATTGAGAAAAAGAAAAACGCATTTCACAATGCTTTGAAGAACGATCTCTAACCGATCATATCGCGTACTAACGTGTTTGGAAAGAACGTAAAATGACCGTGGTCGGCATGTGGGCCATTGATTAGAATCTCGATTGAGCATAAATTGATGAATCTATATAAACACGTTTATTTTCCTATCTGTTGGTACAGATTTTACGGACGCACAGTGAGCATTACATTGATGTTAAAAGAATTGGGCTGGACGCCGCTAGAGACTCAGAGGGTACTACGATTGCCTGAGCAATTGGGAATAGATATCTTTCAGAGCGACACATCATATTAGAACGCCACTATTTCCAGGTCAGACGGAAAGAATTAAGAGATATGGTATTTGGAGGAGGCGACCGACAGCTGAGGTCATTTGCGCCATGAGGGTAGGGTATGGAAGGAAGGGTGGAGAGAAACCCTGCGTCGGCATTAGCCTGCTCTAAACGAAAGGCGCCGAGGGGACCACGGCTTAACGTCCCATCCGACGGACGGAGTGTTACGCTTGAAATGTCCTCCACACATCACTCAAGAAGGGATCGGGCAGTCTCTGAAAATTCTCTGCCTCCGCCGGGATTTGAACCCGAGCCCACCATTTAAGAGATATGAAGTGAAACACTTTGCACTTTCCACGTACAAATTTATTAAACTACAATCGATATGTTTCGCTGCACTGCAGCATTATCAAGACTGCAGTGCAGGGAAACATGGCGACTGTATTTTAATAAATTTTTATGTGGAAAGTGCAAAGTGTTTCACTTAATATCTCATAATGGATCTCCACAAAGTATCTGCCTCATGCATCCAATTCAGAATGAATTAATTGAGAGATATATTTTTCCGAACGGATGTGTATGGGGAGTCGTTATTTCCCCGAATGACGAAGGACTTTAATGAATGGTCGGCGGAACTTCGTTGGAGTATTTCCTTTTTAATTGTTTTATGAGTTAGTTAGAAACTCATTTATCAAACTCGCCATGTCCCATTCCTCAGCAAGTAAATAAAACTCCCTCTCCACCTCCCTTTCCTCGTGCCTTCTATTTTATTCTTTACTATCTCTGTTCAAATTTTTTATGTTAAAATTTCATGTTTGTTACTGCATCACTATAAATTGGCAGAAATGCTGTGTCTGAGCAACTCCTAAATGGGAAAGAGTGACACCTGGGATCTCGAAAGGGGAGATATCTTTCCTCGCCTTTCATCTTGAGGATTCTAATATTTGGGCAGTGCAATATTTCCGGCGATTAAGCTTAAAAACTTACTGGAAATAAGAGGGGAGATTAACCATGCCTGAGTTACTCAATAGCATGTGGGAATACGACAAGGATTTAGAGCGTGTATGAAAATGTAGATATTACTTCGCAGTTTTGAGGAGTGGTACTATATTTGGGAGTATGTTGAATGATTTATATAAAGACTTTGCGTGACTTTGCGTGACTTTGCGTTTATTAATAGGGTGGTTTCCTATTATTTTTTTATTGCCTAAATCGAAAGATTATTACTCCTGGAGTACGTATTTCACGCTTTTAGATTTTTAAATGACGATATCTATTTTTCGCGATCAAATGAAAAGTGAAAAATTTCAAGCGCGCGAAAACGCGACGCGTAAGTAGGAATGAAGGGAAAAAGTCCGTACGACGCATTTCTGGTTCCCCCTCCCGCCTGGTAGGTGACCTTGATCGAGGCTCTGAGCGCTGATAGGACGCAGGATGCTAACGGGTAGCTGAGTACCTTCCTGTCTGGTAGCGCATGGCTTAAAAAAGGTTTATTAATACCTTATCAAGCGAATAAAACTTTCCGACCTTAGCCAGTTTTAATAGGTGATTATTAAGACATGTTTCCCTGAGCTCTGTGACTCATGCATGCATTGGTAGCCTCTGTCGATGCATAACTCCTATCCTCTTGTGTAGAAACTAGGTCCCTGTGACGTCACGTGGAGTGGAATCGCATGGGCGCCAATCTGGCCTTTTTCAAATGAGGATAAAATTTGACCCTTGCCATTCGTCTAAACCGGTATTTCAAAAACCAAATAATTTGTGTATTATGAATACACTAATGGTGGGTAACGAATCGCCATCAATGCCTTTTGCTTTCTTTGATGAAGGAAACTACCCTATTGCGAGAAAAGAAAAAGTTGAACTTCAATTCGAATTCGTCGTCGTATTTGGCCTAAAGGCCATTTTACACGGGGCACGTACTCAGTAGCGTAGCCAGGGGTTGGGTTCCGGGGGGTCCGGAACCCCCCCGAAATATAAAAACACAATAATTTTCCTTCATAAAAGAAAACAAAATATTGAATGATTTATATATAGAATTTGCGTGACTTTGCGTTTATTAATTAAACAGTCATCGACGTGACACAAGCGAGAAAAGAAAAACAGTTAAACTTCAAGAAGACCAACTTATTTACTGGTTACCAACCAGACTGCACCGACAATTAACAATCGATAGTATCGATCAAAGGTATCGATACACCCAGTATCACAAATACATAGGAAATACATGCATCACCAAATTTATGCGTTCATATTTTCCAACAGAGTACGAATTGACACCTGAGTTTTGCAACGGAGTATGACGGGAAATATCTGCGTTACCTAACCACACATCAGTCATGTCTCTTTTACTGCTTACTGTTACTGGTTACTGCTCCAGGATTAAACCCTGGCAAGCGAGGGCGGGAGAGTTTTTAAGTGGGTGGTGCAAGGAGTAAGGTCCCTGATTGGCAGGGATGGAAATGAGTTAGGAGAAGCGAGGACGGCCTTTCGTGTGTGGGAGTGTGTGTTCCATTGTTGAAGGGAAGGCTGGCTCGCCCCTATCTGCATCCCGGCGCTACCTATCCCTCATTTTTTTCTCTCTTGACTCGCTTCACCCCCTGCCACATTTCTAGATTAGGGTTTTCGTCTTTGGACTTTCCCCTCGACCACTCCTTACTTCTGTTGCTAAAATGCCATCTCCCGTGCTTCACCCCCTCCTAGTCGTGTCATTTCTCACCTTCAACCCTGCTAGTCTACAAACTGTCCACAAAATTCTATCCAACTTCCTCCGCTCCGTTATCATTTCTCCTTTGTGCTATTATTACGTTCGCACAGTGGATGTATCGTTAAAATATATACCTGTATGATATACCTCTCGTTCTGTATTCATTAGTCTCGTAAACATTAATGACTATCAATTCTCTCTTATCAATACCTATCGTTACCTCAAAGAAAGGCAATATTTTGTGAGACATACTTATAATGTACCTTTAAAATACTCTATGTTGCCTTTAGATAACCGCGATTGTGATCCGTGATGCCGGACTGCGGTCGGACCGCGTGGATATGTTGTTTCGGAGTAAATGGTAGGTAGGACTATCAACTTTCTTGAGATGAATTTTCCGCCCTCCTCTTGAATTAAAGGCCCACCCCCTTAAAATTTCTAACTTAGGAATTTCGTCTTTGGAGTCCCTCCTCAACATTTTCCTCTCCATTCTTCACCTCTGTTGCTAAATAGTCGTGCATCACCCCTTCCTAGTGGCGTCAACTTTTCAATCATTTACTACCTTCAACTCCAGTCCGAGTCCCTCACAGGAATACTTCTCTCACTTCTTCCGCTCACCAGTTTATCTGTCTATTAGGCATGGTGTACAGTATACACCTTACTCCCGGTCACACGGAAAAACTTAAATTCTTACGAGGACTCCTATTTGCACTTCCTTTAGAGTTCCTCCGCCTCAATCCCTTCAGGTATTGCTCCTCAGTGTATTTTTCATCCATGTCGAAAAGCCATTTTGCCTCTAAATTACTTTTGAATTCGTTTAGAAATATTTTTCTTGGCTATCCTTATCCGTTGTAGAGGCAGTGCAAGCAGAGCAATCAAAAATTTAAAAAGTATTCTACGACCGATATTTTTAATGTCTTGAGGGGTGGTTCGAAAAACGAATAAAAACACGTCTCTTAAATTGCAACTGTATCGCAATCGGCAATAAAATACAACTGGCTAAAGAGCCCATTGTTGTGAATAAGATGTACATCTACAACAACATGCTATCCTACTAGACGCCTCAATAAGCGTGTGGTAGAGGGTGTTAGGACACCCGTCGTAAGCAAATAAAAAGGAAATGCCCTTTATTATTAGGAAGAAAAACGAATACCTGTACATATACGTTCCGCAAATTATACCTCTTAATTTATCGTTTTCGTCGGTCCTGGTAATATGGTGGGGCTCTAAGTTAATGACCTGTGTGTCGATCTGAAATATATTTATTTTCCATTGCTCAAGCAATCTTAACTCAGTGCAGAGCATCCGAGTCTCTTAACGTCTCCCAGTATTTGTTCAACATCTATGTAACGCTTTTTATTTGCCCGAGACACAATGAAACGTGAAAATTTTCTCTTTCCATATTTTAAACCAATATTTTCTGGTTATAATCTCGTTATCTCGAAGTTATCGCAACTCCATGATGAGAGATGGTAAGTTCCGTAGGTATGGAATTTTTCATAGTAAGGCGGCAACAAAAAATATTAATTCCGCTTTTTATGAGGTGCCCATCATTTGATCCTGATTTCAGCCTCTCCTCTTCTCCCCTTTGAGGCCTTAATCTGCCGACATTAACCAAGTTGCCTCTCGACGCCTTCCTTATCTCCCCCAAAAACCACCTTCCTCCCCACCCCTCCCATTGTGACTCTGCCCCTCTCCTTGTCGCGCTCATTACTCAGGAGGAAGCCTCCCACTGTTGGGCCACCTCCTCTGGGCGAATCCCCTCTCCTACTCCCCTTCCCTTCTGCAAAGTCTCCCCCTTCAACCCCCAGCGCAGTTCGCTTATTTTTTCAAACCTCACTTCCCCTCTTCATTAATTCCTTCGATTCATCAATGTCCGAGGACGGATTTGAATGCGAGGAAGGCACTCACTCATTGCATCTACCGCCGTCCCGTGTCACCCTCCTCGCATGTTTCGGCCGCGGATTGAGTACGGTGGATGCGTTACACTCGGCGCTTTTAAAGCCGCCGGCGAGCATCCTCTTCCCGTGATTGTCGTGAACGTGCGCGGCTCATATTTCCATCCATTTGCCGTTGCGCCCTCCTGGGTGAGCAGCGCCCAGCGAGCGTTTTGATTCCGCGCTACGCGACGGTAGTTTGGCACGAAGAAAAATCGTGTTGGCCGGTGTGAGTGGACAGTGTGTGGACCCCTCACGAATACGTGTATCGGTGTGGTTGCTCCCAAGATTGATTGATGCCATCTGGGATTTGAATGCTGCGTGGGACAGCTCGGGGGAATTATTTCGGAGATTCATGCGCGCTCATATTTGCATTCTTGGTCACTTCCCCGAGTTCATTCTGGGGGTGATCTCGAAATTGAAATGGTTTCAATTTATCGTTTTAGCGACAGAACCACTCACCTCATTCCGTATCGTGTATCAAGCGTATGAGTGAATTTTTATATTTTTTATTTGAAAAAAAGATCTATCCGGAATGGAAAAGTGAGTCGCTCATAATTAATTTCGATTTTCGTTAAAAATGCAATATATTTGTTATCATCACCTGATAAAGTGGCAATGAACTCATGCCGCGATGTGGTAACTTTTATTATTTGAATTGAAGTGTCTCTCCAGTTAATGGAACTGGTGAATGGCTTAGCTTTCTCAAACATGATATGTGTATGACATGCGCTTGGGATTTACTTTTTGAAGTTGTTTCGTAATTTTATAGGGTTTTGTGGTTTCAGTGATGGTTGAGAAAAAAATATTAATATGATTATTATTATTATTATAGTATTCTACCGATTAAGGTAGGTTTCCATGGAGTACGCAAGAAGTGATCTGGGAGCCTCCCTTTCCTTCCAGCACTGCCTTCTTTAACTCACAGTAAGGCCTACTCTCTTTCAATCTATCTAAAAATCCTATTCTTCTCCTTCCCCTCCCTCGTTTCCCTAACATTCTACCCTCTAGCACCATTTTCAACATCCCCTCACCACTAAGCACTAACTCCATCCATACCTTCTGTCTCCTCCGTATCTCATCTAAAAGCTGCCTCTCCTCGCCAATCATATCCAGCACTTCGTCGTTCCTTTTCCTCTCCGTCCATTTCACCCTCTCCATTCTTCTCCATACCCACATCTCGAATGCCTCCAATCTTCTCTCGTCTTCTTTCCTCAGTGTCCACGTTTCCGCACCGTAGAGAGCTACACTCCAGATCAAACTCTTCAGTAACCTTTTCTTTAAACTCTTACATAACGATCCTCTTAGAAGCTCCTTCCTGTTCATGAACGCCTCCTTCGCTAATGCAATTCTCTTCCTGATGTCCTTACTACTGTATCCATTTTCCTCTAACGTACTGCCTAAATAGTTGAATTGCTCAACCTGCTCAAGTTTTTCACCACCCACCTTCATCTTAAGTCTCACATTCCTCGCTCGTGATGCTTTACAAAACCGCATTACCTTAGTTTTCTTGTGATTAATCCTCATCCCATATTCCTCGCAACGCTCGTATAACGCATCCACTAGAGCCTGAAGCCCCCTTGCTGATTACTAGTTGAAAATTGTAACGATGCAGCGGCAAGGAAACTAAACCATTTTGACTTTGCATTGTAAACATTCTGTAATTTTAAAGTAATAAAGGCCGTGCTGTTATGCAGTCTGCGTGTCAATGGTACTCCATAATTGCGCTCATGAATCGCTCATACCCTCTTAAAACGTTACCTATGTGCAACTTTCATGTGAGTTAAATAATGCTATAGAAATAAAGCTTTGTTTTGGAATCAAATGTTTCCAGAACAGGTTAATAAATTTTAATTCGCTATATTTACCTAGTTTATCTCGGCATTAAGAGTCGCAATGGATCGCAAATATGCTTTTTTTGAAACTAGGCTAGGAAGTGTAGCACATATTAGCTGAGCAGCTAGCTTTGTGCACTTTCGTTTCTCTTGAAATTCTCTGATTTCATTTTTGAGCAGTCACGCTGAGATTTGAGCTAAAGAAAACAATTGATGATCAGTTTGTATCCTCCGATACTATAAAGGCGAAAAATTAATTTTCTAGCAAGTAAGGATTTTTTTAAAATTTTAGGTGAAAAGGTATTGATATCGTTCTGTTCCTTTCGTGGTAAAACAAACCGTTGCGTATCATTTTATGTAATATCGGAATGCCGTTATTTTTTCTATTTAAATATGTAACCACAGGAATAGTTTTCCTTTAGTTTGATATGCGGTACCACTGAGTCTTTTATGAATGATGTAGAGGTCCTCAATATTCTAATAGGGTGGTTTCCTATTATTTTTTTATAGCCTAAATCGAAGGATCATCACTCGTGGAGTACGTATTTCAGGCACATAGATTTTTAAATTAAGATATCTATTTTTCGCGATAAAATGAAAAGTGAAAATTTCCAAGCGCGCGAAAACGCGACGGCTAAGTATGAATGCTGGGAAAACCCTGTGTGACGTCGTTCTGGTTTCCGCTGCCGCAAGTGAGGTGACCTTGGGACGAGGCTTTGAGCGCTGATACGACGCAGGCTGCTAGCAGGTGGCAGAGTACCCTGCTAGCTGGTAGCGCTTGGCTTAAATAAGGATTATTAATACCTTATCAAACGAAGGAAACTTTCCGACCTTAGGCTGTTTTAATAGGTGATTATTAAGGCATGTTTCCCTGAGCTCTGTGCCGAATACATGCATTAGTAATCTCAGACCATGTAAAATTCCGATCTACTCGTATAGAAACTAGGTCCCTGTGACGTCACGTGGAGTAGAATCGCATGGGCGCCAATCTGACCTTTTTCCAATGAGGATAAAAATTGACCATTGCCAATCGTCTAAACCGGTATCTCTAAAACCAAATAATTTGTATATTATGAATACACTAATGGTGGGTAAGGAATCGAAATCAATGCCTTTCATTTTCTTTGATGAAGGAAACTACCCAATTATTCATATTGAATTTTTTTTCTAGTTGCGGTCACAAATTACCTCATAATTCTAGCCAAACATTCTCTTCGAAGGGAGGGAAGGGTGGAATTTGAGCTTGAGCACTTAGGGGAGATCCACTAGATTCATGCATGGAAATTTTGAAGGGTAAGGCCAGGGGGCCAGGGTTGGAGTAAGTAAGGGTAGGTCGTGGCCAAGCGGCTTTATGGACAAAATTTGCGGAAGTAATACGCAGTATTCGAAAAGAAGGTCGAAGTGTTCCAGCATTGAAAGTGTAAACAGATGGCATTGGACGAAGTGTTGAAATAATAGTTATTCCTCATACAACCTATTGACTCAGGTAATAATAAATTTAATTTCGTGTTCTCACTGGATTGTGGTAGTCCTAAGGGTTTACTGAAAAATCTCAGGTTTTTTCATAAAACTCCAGGTATTGTTCCAGAATTTTATATTCATATTGTATTTATTTTAGCTTTAACGATTTATCAAAATGAATTCGTGGATTCAACATGGTGGCAATAGGTTATTCGTTTAACATCGTGACGAAAATATGTTCGACGCGTGAAGTTGTAAAAAAGTATAAGGTGTGGCTTTTGTCGCATGATTATATATTTGTCATGAAAGATAGACAGAAAACAAGTAACCCATAGCGGTTTTACAAATTGGGATGGAATGGAAAATGGAACTACAGGTGGTTGAAATTCAGACTAAGGGCAGCAACATAATGACGTGAGATTGAGGGAAACAGCAGGAATTTCAGGGCATTTATAATATAGGCAGCATAGACGAATGACGAAAGGTGCGAGTTTTCTTGTGCTTTTATGAAGGTAGAACTAGCGCACAATTGGATGGTGGCATAGATACGTATCGCACTGGACCCGTAATTTGCTTATACCCTTCCCACCACCCTCATTTCCTGCATACTCTCGCTATTTTCATCAAACTTTACTCCACGTGACGTCATAGGGACCTAGTTTCTGTACGAGTAGGTAGGAGTTTTACATCGTCTGAGATTACCAATACATGCATGAGGCACAGAGCTCAGGGAAATATCTCTTAATAATCACCTAAGGTAGGAAAGTTTCCTTCGTTTGATAAGGTATTAATAATCCTTATTTAAACCAAGCGCTACGAGCCAGCAGGGTACTCTGCTACCTGCTAGTATCCTGCATCGTATCACCGCTCAAAGCCTCGCCCCAAGGTCACATCACACGCCGACAGCAGGAACCAGAATGACGTCACACGGAATTTACCCAGCATTCATACTTATCCGTCGCGTTTTCGCGCGCTATAAAATTTTCACTTTTCATTTAATCGCAAAAAATAGATATCGTCATTTAAAAATCTAAAAGTGTGAAATTCGTACTCCAGGAGTAATAATCTTTCGATTTATGCAATAAAAAAATTATAGGACGCCACCCTATTTCTGAATCATTCTATTTCAATGCTGTGGAAAGCATTTATGACGTTCCTATATCTCAGGTTGATCATGCTGTATATGAAAATGATAAAATTGAAGGAATAAGATTTATATGTAGGCTTGTTTGTAGTAATTTCGTTGTTAAAATACTCGATCCGAATAGGTTTTTTTTAGTGCGCCGAACGTAGAGATTCCGACCCTCATAGTAGACGTCAAGATGCGGTCATCTTAGAGCCTTTCTTAGGCGCTGCTTAAAATCGAGTTTCCTGTTTTTCTCTCGTATATACTTTGCCTAGCCATAGATATAGATAGTTTTTGTATGTAACCTACTCTGACTCGGAATATAACAACGCCCTATGAAATAATTTATATAAAAATACTGTAATGAATTGAAAATTATGTGAATTTAAAGAGAATATGGCGTGCTGGTTATCAAATATTCAACCCAGGGCTGTGTTGTATTTTTTTCTGGGATTCAAGAATTTTCCTGATATTTTCAGATTTCTTTTTTAACGAGATTGAAATGGTGTTTCGCAAAGCTACTCTTATACTTGCTATTTTATCTATGCGAGTCGAATTCCTCCCCCTTTCATCCGAGCAGCACTAATATTTATTTTCTGCTAGCAATATGTGTTCGGGAATCCTATGAAATTTCCCATTCCTTCCATTCTTTCCGTTAAATCTCATTTTCAATTCATTGTGATTTTTCACGGCAAAAATGAGAATTTACATGCCCGCGAGTGATTGCTTGGATCCTTGGAAACTCATGTTTTCCGTTTTAATACTTACTCCATGCAATTGTTGCCTCCGTAGTGGTGGTACTTATTATCCACCACCACACTTTCTTCAGCAGGCATTAGAGATTTTATTTTAGTACCTTGTAGATTTAGTTTTTTGGCAGAAAGTACCTACACGAAGTTTGAGCCATAATTTTTATCCATGTGAAGGCAATAGCGATGCGGCCATTTTTTCCCATAGTTTAACTTAATTTTAATTAAGCGACCCTTGTTTGTATCATGAATTCTTTTGGTGGTGCAACTGTTATTTGTTTATGTGATCAAGATCAAAAAAATCCTTAAATTTTATTCATATATCTAGGGACAGAATTAAAGTTACGATAGAAATGTAAGAACAAAATGCATTATGGTGAACTTTCATTTTTGAACTGTGGTTCACTTCAACGAGAAAAATCTTTCCTCGACTACGTCTGTCAGTAGAATTGGTTCTCAAAAGCACCTGGTGATTAGTGGAATAACGCTTTTCCCGGGAAATAAAAAAATGCAATGTTCTCAAAATAAGGTTGACGTAGAATACGTTCGACCCTGACGCAGCTGCAAGGATGGGGTCAAAGGAATGACCCAGTTCGTTCCACTGTTTTTGGACTGAGGCCGAAAGGTAAATTATTTCAGGCTTTCACCGCTCATGATCGTCAAGTTGGTATACAATTAAGTATCCAGTGGAAACCGGCAGTTGGTTCACTTAACGCTCTAGGCCTGTCATTTAGGCAATTTGTCCCCTAAGCATTTCTTTCCCTCCGGTGGTGTTCACGATTTTTTCGATCGTCTTTTGTTTCCAATCGCGAGTGCATGCCTCTTGACGCCCATCATCTGATGCACTCCCCCTCTCCACGGTGACGTCACGCAAACACATGCAGATCGCGTGGCGCTACGCGGGCCCGCTTATCGCCGCATGCCATCTAAGTGGCATATATCTCCGCGTCTCGCCACCCCGCGTCGCTTTTTACAACTTGTTATTTCGGAAAGGATCGTAAAAAAAGGAGCCCCTCTTTCCTCTTCCTCCTCGTCTACAGTGCTTGAAAAAAAAGCGTGGAAGAATGAATAGAAGGAAGGAGAGATTCACGGGGAAGCTAGTCGCTTCCAACTTCAAAAATCGTAACTGTCGCGGTGGAAAATGATCGGCCTCGCTTCACGGGGCCTCACCAGTCTGACTCAGTGAACGGTTGTGCGGATAAAAAAAAAACACTCGGGTTCGATGACGATATATTTTTTTATTTTTGAGTGAGTGATATTCATAGAAACCAATTCGAGAGGACGTTAAAAAGTGGAAGGAACTTCGCTGTGAATGGGAAGTGCATAATTTACGACGTAATTTGCAATTTCTCGTACGCGTTGAGGTTTCATTGCTTGTCACACGGGCGATGCACCACCTCGGGAGTTTCGGCGTCTCGTGGTTATTGATATCGCTAAAGTGGTCACACGAAGAATGCATTTCAAAAGGCTATAATTCTTTCATATCGCTGCGACTCTCGCATAACCGAATTGCACGTCCGACTCACGATGTGCTGAACCAGGCGTCAGATATCTTTCCACGCATCCATTTGCTTCTTCATAAAATGCCGTACTATATTGCACTACCTATTGCGTAGGAAATGAGCAAATCCGTGATGTGTGCTTATTTGTTTATTATAGTTCACTTTTTTGAGGCCCTTTCAGTGATTTCCCGTTTTGAAGTGATCTTCCTTCTTTTGGGTGTATCCGAGGCTTGGTCGATTGCTCGCAATACAGTAAGGAATGTACGCACGAAGTTTCCTCGTATTGTAATATTTTTCTAAGGGTAGCTATTTTAATTATAATCATTTTTGAAGGCGTGTTTTCTCACATCATATGCGATTTCATGAAATAAATGAATCGAATTAGGTTCATGCCTTTAAAATCTTGCTGATCACATAATACCGCTATTATCTTACTGAGTTTGTTGTCTTCCACCTTTTGTGCATTCACTACTATGAAAATTTTCTTGATATCTAGAATTCATATCCTCAAGGATATCTAATTCATATCCTCTTGGTAATCCTTTTACTCATTATTGATTAGTATTTTGGAAAAGGAAACCCTTAGTTACCCTTTAAGGGTTGATAATATGATCCTTTTTCCCTGAACCATGGACCAACTATATACTTGGCTCCTTGATATATCCCTTTTATTTCTCTAATGACTGTCATCGTGGCCAGGGTTTATGAATTTTGCGAAATAATTAGATAAATATGAATGGTGCAATGTTTTTCCAGGTTAATAAACATTGCCACTGCACCCCTTAAAATAGAAATTTAATCATCCTATGATTGAAGAAATTATTTCCGTAAGGTGTTATTATATTTGAAGCTCGTTGGTGGATTCAATTTTTAACTTGAACTGGTGAAATTATCAAAATAGAAACATTAACAAGTCTTAAGATTTTTATTTGGTGATAACCACCGCGGATAAGCGAACGTGGAAAGCAGGCCTCTACCTCAAATGTACTCGTCGAAAATTTCGCGTATGAATAATGCTTTTTAGCTGAGTTATCAGTCTTAATCTCTTAAACGGATTTAATGAAGAAAGAAAATATATACGTTGGTCTGCCATTCGATACGGATATTAATACCATATATTAAATAATTATTTTGCAGTTTGCACACGGGCCGGCTGTATTCCGTCGAAATCATTTTCCTGCAGTGTTGCCAACGGTCCACGCATTGTGAACATAAAGTTTTAAGATCTCCTGAACACGGTGTTTGGTTTTTAAGGTTGTGGTGACTGGCGGCGACTGGCGGCCACCGGTCCAGAGACGGAAGAATGTGTAGAGGGAGAGAGAGTGTGTTCCTCGCTCAGAGACGCGGCGAGCGATGTAGTGGGGGAGGAAATAGACGAGTGTCATTGGCTAGAGGGCGGAAGGGGGGAGTGGCAGAGACTTTAGGAGGGAGAAAGGGAGGAAAGAGGGGTGCGAAGGTGGGAAGCGTCCCTCCCTGAGACGCCTGGACGCGATGGGAGGAGAGATGGTGCGTTGGTGATTTAGAAGGAGGGTGAGGGCAGGACAGCGGGAGGAGGAGAAGTCCCACGGTGCATTTCGCGCGTAGGGGGCTAGAATTTGAACGCATTGGTAACCGATTTCTGGCTACCTGTTGCGACACGTGACTTCATTATAACTGCCTGAATTATCACAGTAGAAGGACGCTCTTGACAACCCCTGTCAATGTTTTTCGTTCTTTAATTCATAGTGGTTGATCAACAATTTCCTACTTATCATCTTCAGGATTATTATCTTATTTTTCTCCTGAGATGCTGTGGTTCATCGTCATAATTAGTGTCTTTTGCAAACGGGATTAATTTTTTGGAACGTGGTCCCGCTAGGAGATGCGTCATGTCTTCCCCACAGCCGGGTCCTAGCGGTGAGTATTGCTTTCTTTGTATAATTTTACTATGTCATAATTTATTTTCCGATGCTATAAATATTTCTTTTGTTGGTTGTTTGTCAAAGATATGGATATTTGTCAGTGTTTCGAGGGGATTTTTAAGCCGCGTGCAGACTGCAGTGTGTTCGGTGCGGTAATGACCGATGAAGGACGTTTAGAGAGTAATTTAATATAAATTATGTTTTAAACTTCAGTGTTTACGGCGATTTAACAACTGCTAAAGTTTTTTATCTTCGTTGTAACGGTGAATTAATGCTGTCTTGTAAGGGGATAGGTCATATGACTTTCGCACGTAATCGTTGCGGCGTATTATTTTCTTTTTCGGAGTTAATCTCAAATTGATTGTTTCACGTGAATAAGATATTGCTAATTATGTTTTCGCTACAAAGCCATATGACTTTACCTATATTGCTTGCGTTTAATTTTTGTGTTGCTTTGTACATGTGTACGTTTGGAGAATTATTTATCAAAAAGTTTTACGCTATTCCTGTATTGATAATAACTGCTCGCCATCACGTGTTCACGCCATGCCTTTGTACATGTTACCGTATGGAGAATTATTTATGAAATGGTTTTACGTTAATGGTGTATTTATATTAACTGCTCAAATTCACGAGTTGATTTGGCATTCCCTCGCCCTTTATTGGTTAATTGTTTGGACGCGGCGTTCTATTTAAATGTGTTACGTTTTCATTTGTTTAACGGCACGCATATTGTGTTCAGCCTTTCTTAGTATACTTCAAAGCAAGAACGTTTTTCACGATTTGTTAGTGTTTACATACACCTATACCAGGTAGAATCATTGAATACGAAGTGTTAAAAAAATAATTAACAATGGAAAAAATTTTCTTGGAGTGGATTTTTTTGCCCTCAATGCTTTTTTGAAAGCATATAGTCCCCTCATAATTATGTACTGTCATTATTATTTACATCCTTTACTTTCGTTGATTTAAATTAATCCTGGATAATTCATGATCTATGATTTGCGTTTATAAATGTTTACCTTATAATAATTTCCCGTGTTACAAAATGCTTTTCGAAACTATAACTTTTCTTCCCGATTACTGAATTACCCATTTTTCCGATTGTCCTTAATGTAATTGATTTAATTGCTTCCTCATCCTATTTTTACTCGCTGTTTAAGGCGAAATCTGAAGGTATTCCCTACACCTAGGTATGGACGGATGTCGAGTGGCAATTTTTCGTGTTACTATTATGAACGTGTGTGGTTTCCAAGCTGGAGTCATTGGCGGCACCCGTATCATTATTTCCGGTGAAATGCGCTCAGAAACTTTAACGTAAATCTTTCTTCGCCATTACTTAATTAGCAAGTTTTCTAAATGTCCCCATTATTGTTGACTCAATCGCTTCTTTATCCTACTTTTATTCGCTGTTAAAAGCGAAATCTGAAGGTGTTCCCGACACCGCTGCAAGCAGCGCACGGATGTCGAATGGCGATTTTTGGTGTTAGTATTATCAACGTGTGTGGTATTCGAAGCTGCAGTGGTTGACGACATCACGGCAAGGAAGACAGGATGCGCGAAAACCATAGTTGTTCTGGGAAGGATTGCTGAAGCGAAGGGCTGGGGTGCCTACGGACGTGGGGGGGGGGAGCTTCGGGCGAGTTGGCGGCTCAGCGAAAAGAAACAAGGGGAGGAGAAATAGAGTAGGGGGGAAGGAGGGTGGGGGAGTGGGGGAAGGCCCATGCATAGCGTCTGAGAAGGGAGCCGCGCTATTGGCAACCGTGCGATTATTGCCTAATATCCCGGGTAGAGGGACGCACTGCCTGAATTTATCATTTGCCTTTACACACTCGAGCAGGAGATGTAGATTTTTCAGAAATTTAAAAATAGGTTTGTTAATGGCGGCCAAATAATTGAGCTTCGTGCCGGCCATCATGTGAATGTTTCTTTTGAGCTCATGCGGTTTTCGTGATGTCTTATACGTGCGGTGGAATACATTGAATTAGGTCATGAATATTAATGTTAATGGAAGTGAAGAAAAAAGCACTCTGTTATGAATATTTACTGAATTTTCAATACCAACATTTATATTATTGAAATTCGGCAACAGGTGCACTTTCATGGACATAAAAAACATGTTTCCATGTATCCAAGCGGACGTGCACGTGGTGCTTTCAAATTTGTATCTTAGAACATGGTATTTCTCTGATGATAGTGTTTCACGTGAACAGGCCAATGCGAAATTTCACGCATCATGATGCCAATTTATCGGAGGAGGTATTAGGTTTGTAATTTTCAAGTGGACTCTTTGCGGGTCCGAAGCGAGGCGCCTGCTCATCGACAATACTGGAAGACGCCCGCTACACATTCCGCGGTGGCCCTCCCATCTTCTGGGTGGTGCGGGCGAGAATAATCGATTTAAATATTCTGTCAAAGTTGAGAGTTGAAAATTATGTCTAATATTTACTCAATTCGTACCAAGGCAGTGTTGAGCCGGCGATAGGTGGATAGATACCCTAGACGACTGTATGGGCGATTACTTCCCGCGCAGTGAAGGGACTTATTGCTATAAGCATTGTTAGCGCGAACTATTCTGTTCTTGAGGCAATGATAATATTTGAGCATCTGTGGCCATGCTTACTAAATAATGAGTGATATCCTGAGTAAAATTATTTACTTGTACTTTATTCACATACCTTGCTATGCTTTACGTCACGCCACGTAGTCAAAATGTCATGTTTCATTTACTTTCAATGGGATGTCACAAGTGATTTTTACTATGATTTTCGATAAGATGTGTCAATCATAGCTGTTACGTATTCATGATTCTGCAAATATTCTTGAAATTCAATGATAAATCAGCATTACGAAAATATATTAGAGTTAATAATATATACCGCCCATTTAAGAGATTGCGCGTTTTTTCATGTATTGGAAAAGTTTTGCGTCAGCATTTCGTCATTTATCACATTCATTATATTGTGCTATCTTTTGTTGTTATTAGTTATAAGTCAAGTACAAAATTGTAACATTTAAATTTATTTTCCATTATCATATCCACTTTACGCATCAAGCTCTCTTCAGATCATTTGCTACTTCTTCAAATCAGGTATCAGACCAAAACGGGCTGTCCGGGTATGTGATTCTTCTACGTCGGATTCTGACGGTCCATCCGTCGCCGATTCAGAGCCCTTTACGTCTGGTAATTTTTCCTATCTTTTAATATTGTTAGTATTAATATTCAATTATTTTACATTTGACAGTAATTATAGGTTTTGGAAGAAAAAGTATTCAACACAAACATTTTCATATGCGGTTTTTTTTAAATGTCTCAAAATATTCCTATTTAGAGCTACTTAGTGAAATGCTTGGTGTTCAGTTTCTGTTTTTTCTCAGCCTTGGCTGAATTTCTTGTTTAAAATAGCTCCACAGGTACGTTATTCGTCATTATGATTGATGTTAATTTCAAATAATTTACCTTATTATTACTTTTTGTGGGATTATTTACTACCATATGATGACTTATTTGATGAGAAATGAAATTCAATCGAAATAAATATTATTTTACCTGCAATTTAGCCCCCAAAATGGAGATTTAGAAATGTTGGCAAAAATGAGTTGTGTTGTGCGGGTGGTCTATACTCTAATTTTGTTGTTAATTCATAGACATTTTTTTAACCATAGATTTTATCAAAAAAACTTCAAATTTCATTTTCATAAACTATAAACATGTATCCACTCTTTGATATTATCCATTACCCATATTTTCATAAAATTCGTCTTCATAGCCGTTTGATTCTGAAATCAGCCTGATTTTTCGCAAAATTTTAAACTTTAGAGCTCGGGCGGCAGTGGTTAATATTATCCGATTTGAAAAAAAATTTGGTGTGCGAGATCCTTATATCATTTCGCAACTTTCCCGCATACGGCAAATTTGATCAGGAAAAAAAAACTATTTTCGGCCCACCCTATTGGACATGTCTCCATTGTATGAAGTCGTGGGTGCAGGATTGAAATTCCTCTCCCTCCAACTCTCCCCTCGTTCGACTCCCAAAAGGCGCAAAACCCAACCACCGCTCTCATTACACTATCCACGGACAACTTGGCCCTATCCTCTTACTCCACTCCCGTCGCCCTCATTGTCCCTCGCAATTATCACCCAGGGGTTTCCTCCCCCCCTGCCCCGCGTGTCCTGCATCTCATCTCACCTCTCCATCTCATTCTTTATGCCCGATCATTAACTCTTCCGCTCTTCTCCTCCGCGGTACGAATACTACCATTAGACTTAAAACGCTCTCTCCAATCCAAGAGGGGTTCGGTCGTGATGAAATAATTCCTATTTTGTCCGCTCGTGTCACCAGCCCAAGCGAATATTGCCATATCGCGTCCTCCACAGTTAGCTATGAATTTGAGACTCAAGGTTTAAGTAGCCGGACAAAAAGTTAAGCAGGTTGGGAAATTCAACTGTTTTGGCAGACCATTAGAGGAAAACGGCTACATTGGTAAGGACACCAGGGAGAGAATTGCGTTTGCAAAGGAGGCGTCCATGAACAGAAAAGAGCTTAAGAGAGGATAGTTATAAAAGAGGTAAAAGGAAAGGCTAGTGAAGAATCTTATCTGGAGTGCAGCGCTTTACGGTGCGGAAACATGGACACTAAGGAATTGGGCAACAAGGACAAGTGAAGATTGAAGGCGTTCGAGATGTGGGTGTGGAATAATTAATCGGGAATATTCCACCATTAGCTATCTCAGAGGCGGGCTAAGGCCGTTCATAGAGGCGGGGTTTTCAACCTTTGGCGACCAGATGAAGTAAAATGGCTTTATTCGCTTTTTCGTCTAATCCATTCACCCGTTGACAAGTAGAAATTTTGAAATGCAATAGTGGCGAAGAAGGCTTACTTGGACAGGAATGAGCTTTTGAGATGAGCGTTATGTGATAGTTTAAAGAAAAGGCTGGTGAAGAGTCTGATAACTTTATGGTGCTTATGGATTCAAACGTGAACACTTAGGAAGGTGAAAATGGGCACCTTAGAAGGATGATTAGAGATGAGTGGAGGGGTCCGAAGTATGAGTGTCATCCGCAAAGGCGGTTATCTTTACGGCGGTTCTTAAATGAAAGTTTTAGTTCACCAGCTTTGAAAACAACCTTAAAAAATAATGAATGAATATCTAAGATCCACTTGACCGCGTATTTAAGACCTGAGACGCATAATTGCTGATAGAGGTAATGCATACCGAGGCATCGCGAAATTAATGAACCGTACTCCCCTATACGACGACCTTAATCCTCTTCTCCTGTTGAAGGAATCCATGTTTTCTCTAGTTATTAGAGGGAAACATTAGAGCTAGAGTTACATAAATCCTGATAGATCCATACGTATTTAATCTGTAATCAGCTATATTTCTAAATTACTTAAAATTACCTGCTTGAAGAACTAAGGAACAAATTTAATGAATAGCTAATTATTCAGCCGCTGGTTTTTTTGTATTATCGTGATCAATATTACGCATGAATGTATGCGTTTTTATGAACCTCTGTTGATGAGGCATTTACTGAAAGGGATGAGTATTTATTTTCAGAGACGACTTTAAACTAAGAAATTATTCATTAGTTAGTTATATATCTTTTGTGCGACGCGGGCGTTTTTTCTAAATTTAGACCTTGTTGTAGTGTGATGTTGATGTGTGTGTAGTCTTTAAGGATGGAGAAAATACGGATGTGGCTATCAATTTTGTCCGGGATAATGGCAGGGGAGGCTAGTGCTCACTTAACTTTACTCAAGCCTCTACACTGAAAAAACACTTTGGATATGAGAATCGTAGGTTTGGGTGTCACACCCAAAGCTGAGGTGAAGGAAAGGACTTGTCCATACATTTGGTTGTGTCACCCAAAGGGAATGGATGATGAGGAGTTGGATGTTCCAACTACTCCTTTAGTTGCTACATCCAAAGAAGATGGACGAGTACTTTGGGTATGAGAACCAAAGCGTTGGGTAGCTCATCAGAACAACGTTTGGATGCCGAATGAAAACTTTAGATCACCTGCCCAAAAGATGGCGCCCCTACCCCTTCCTCCCTCCTGTTCAATTCCACTACACCTTAATATTGTTCTTTTTCAGCACATTTTGAAATAGGCCACTAAGACAGTGCAACTAAAAAATGAGAAAACCTAGCTCTGTGATTATCATAATATCTATTATCACATAATTCAACATATTGTAACATGCGCGGGTGGAAAAATAAATATCCATATTTGTAGAACACTAGAAAGAACATTTATTTCCAATATATAAACACACAGTTACATAAAATTCACTTCAAACACACAATTTTTCTCAATCTCTTCTTGTTCATTCTCCTTTCCTCGTCAATAAACTCCGTGCCAACGCTCTCGATGATTACTCCGCAAGGCTCTCGATGAATCCACCGTTATAATATCATAAAAAGTGCACAAAACACAGTGAATTAATATCATTACCAAATTTTATGCCAATAACATAAAATATTATTAAAATACAATCACAACATATTATAAATATCATCGGGAAATACAAGAAACGTGAGACAATTTAACCTCAATAAATAAAGGTCAATGTTAACAAGCACAGCAGCACTTTCGACAAAATATGATCTGAGAGTTTGAACTTTGTTTTAATAAGCACATAGAGATAACAATGGGAATATGAAGAACTCATAAGCATAGGGTGGTAGAGCGGGCATGAGAATTAATGCAACATGGCGGTGAGAATAAACACAAAATGGCCGTGAGAATAAACAACAACTCGCAACTTACCAGCGAACACATGGATATAGGCTCCAAGTCCAGCCTTCGATAAGAAATTCGCCGTCCCCTCGTCCATAATCTCGAGCAGCAAGAGCAAAGAAGCACATGCGGCAGCATAGTTCGCCCGTTTTGCCCACAACAAGTCCACACGTGTCTACGGCTTCCACGGCTGAACACAGAACTGCGGGTGCTAGAGAGCTTCATGAGATTGCCACCAGAGCGCGTAACAATAGATTTAGATTTCGTACCTAAACCGGTTGAGTGCACTAACCATAACTTTGGTTCTCCCATCCAAAGGACGATGACTGGACGTGTTTGGTGTGACATTCTTTACCTTTGGTTCTCACATCCAAAGAGTTAGTTCTGACGTCGCATGATTCTTGATGGCGCATCCAAATCTCCCCGCCCAAAAGGGTTTAGGGTGTAGCATCCAAACCTGTTCTCTCAGTGTAGTATCATCATAATTGCAAACTGACAGGTGGATCAGCGTAATAGCTATTTGCATCAAAATTTCAATTTTGGTTCATTAAAAATATCAATTATTCTAATTAAATTAATCAATATTAAAAACATTGGTGTGAAATTTTGGCATTTTTTCTTAACTTACAAGTACCATTGGATTAAGACACCTTTAGCTCTTTCCTCGCAGAAATTCATCGTTTTCCAAGAATTCGAAAGTGATATGAACTGTAATTACGAAATATTTGACCGGTACATTACTGTACTTATACATTATTTTCAAATTTCCACTATTTGAAGGAACTTAGAAATATGTAAATTGAAGCTTAGATTGTGGGTAACATTAACCAGTAAACTTAATTTGTCCTGAATTATATTACGCATTATTCACGAGTTGTGCGAAGCTGTATTGATGTCCTGAATTATTGAGATAATCAGTTATATCTCAATTGGATGGATTGTGAATAGCTAAAAAAATGAATGATAGCCGATTCGAGGTACAAGTATTATGAAGTTGGCAAAGTGGAGAAAATACGGATGGAGGCATCAAGTTGGTCAGTGGTAATGACAGGGGAGGCTCGAGCCGACGTACTAGAATTAAGACACTCTCGGAATCCGAGGGAGGGAAGTAATTTGCCTCTGATGGGGGAGAGAATGGGTTTATGATGATCATAGCAGATCATTATAGATGTTCCTTTGGTTCGGTGAAGCGTTATGTTTAGATAATGAAAGTAAATGTTATTTATTTGAGTCCAAACGCATAACTTATGTTTAACCTGCTACAAACCTACTTTAATAATCACTAAATTGTATGTTTTTTGAAAACAAGTTGAGTTCTCGAAAGCCGTAAGTTTGATAAAAATGCCAACGAATGAATACGATTGAATAGTCTTTTGCTACATTTACTCTCTCTACTTTAACTTGATTGTTCATATCATGACATGAAAACATTATTATTTTTTTCGGAAATATCCTATCATAAGTGAGAACTCGATTGTGGTCCTGACTTAAGGTAATTATCTAAGTACAAAATTAATTGAATATTGAACGTTCTTGCATTTAAAAAAGTTTTGGGGCTTAGAAACGTTTTATTCATTCTTTTTTGGATTTCTTTGAGGGATTGGGTTAGTTAATTTTTTTGTAGGTGGGCTCGGATAGCAGCGGGAATAATTCACCCGAACCGCGCGCTTGGATGACCTAAGGTACCAAGCGATGGAAAATGCAGTGGTAAATCCTTTCAAATGTAGTAGCAAGAATTCGCTTTAGTAGTTGATAATAATTGATTTTTGCAAGGTGAATTCATATAGTATTTGCGAGCAATTGGTATGTATTGAATAGAAAATTGCATAATAAATGGCTAAATTTACCAAGGACGAAGTTTGATCATAAAGGTTTCAGGGATATGAGATGATTACAAAATTTTAGACTCCACACTGTAGCTGTTAGTAGAATATTAATTGATATTGCTTTGACTATATTACATTTGATGGAGTCCACTAGTTTTAGTGCTCTACAAAAATCCTCGAAATTTCAATGCATCTTAACAAATCAATAGTTTTCACGAATTTTGGGTAGCACTAGCTTAAGTCATTGATGATATCGCATTCTGGAAGCTCAGCAGTCCTCAAATCATCGACGAAAATAATAGATTCGTGAACAACTCCGGCTGTTTTGTTTTTTTTTCCTCAACACTCCCGTTAGTGTGTGCTGTGACCTATTGGAACTGGAACCTTTATCAAAGAGCTTTCTTCCCTGCAGCGTTTTGATAAATTGAGGTAAATGCACTCATTCCAATCCATTACTAAGCGTCATGGCATGCATTCTTAATTTAGTTTCGCCGTTATGACGGCGTGGTATACATCTCAATGACTGGAACAGTATACGTTTTACGTCAGCCTAGTGCTCATATGAGTGATCATTTTCTCCTTTTTCGTGTGTCGAAAAGGAGTTCGATGAAATAAATGATACTCGACTAATTATAACGAAATAATACCCTTGGTATAAGGAGTTAACGTATCGCAATTGATTACCAGGCTATTGGTAATATCAAGGTAATTACTTTTTATGAGAACCCGTATGCTACGGTCTAATTAACTACCTGATATCAGCCTAATAACACAATATGGAATTTCTTGGCTAACTATATCTGTATAAATAACTATCTCAACGAGGCGACTTGAGCTAAAGTCATTTCACACAATATATGATTTACCCAATGATTGTGAACGCTGATTATTTAAATTTTTCGAAGGTGGTAGTTGGTAGTCATTTAAGTCATCTATAGGAAAATTTAGAATAGTAATTTAGAACCCATTCAGCAAAATTATTGACCAAAATATTGAAATAAGATTTAAAATCAAACCTCGAGATAGAAATATAATGATTTAAATTTTGCGGCGCAGAATTAAGTAGAGGAGGCTATCATTTATAGAAAACATAGCTGAAATTGAACGCAAAGAAGGTAAAAGTATTGATCAATAGTTGAAAAGGTGAGGCGAAGACTTCCTGTAACTATGCAACAATGAACTTGAGGATGTAAAGATATTTGAAGTATCACGGTGACGCAATCTTATGTACAGCTAGTGGAGTATAGTGTTAGTGAGTTAGCCAGTATCGATATTTTTCAAAGGGGAGAACAGCTGCTTGACCTAGAAATGTTTATGACCTCCAATGCGTTCTAGGAAGGGGATGAGCTTCGGATGAAAATGCCATTCACCGAATCAATCACCGGAGGGCGTGCCTCGGGTGCCACACGAATGATTGTCATGTCCTTCAAATTTTCCACCCACGTCGAGGATGGGCGAGTCTAAATGGAATGGTGAGGAAGCCCAATCAGAAATGGCTGCCTATTGCATGTGTAGCGAATGAAAGTCAAATGTGTTGTTTGCTTTCGACTTGCAATGCAATCGACTTTCGGAAGTTAAAGTAAACGAAAGGCTGCGTCAAATACTGTTTCTGGAATTAATGTTTCGATATAAATATCTAAATCTAATATTTTATTACTAAACCTAAAACTAAAAGTGCAAATGGCCATGTTGCCGACGCACCCCTAAAAACGCATCTGAAACCAAAATGTAGCTTGGGTAATTTGAAAATTCTACCGCGCCGTCATTTGCCCTTAATACTATGGCTTTCCTTCCGCGCGAACATGTCAACTGGATCACCCACGTTACGACTTGCACGAATGGGACTTGGGTGGAAATAAAATTCATTGATAAATTATTTCATAGGGTGTGGTGACGAACAGTTGTCATGATACCATTTGATTTGTTGAAACATATCTTACGTATCAGTATTACCATAGAGTAAGTATATTCCAAATTTCATATGCAGCATGTATGGACTTATATAGTAAAATACGAAAGTTAGCAGGCGATTGCTTTTTACCTTGCAAAATTCCAGATTTTTCGTCCAAAAGATATATAAACAATTATAACAACATCGAAACTGAGTTAAGAACAAAGTAAAGTTCACCAGTATGGAAAAAATGTACAGTGAACGTTTCCTGCAAGTTTCAACTTAATAAGTACTAAGAACAGTCCGCCGGCAACTGCGCCCTGATTATGTAAATGTGACAGCGACGACGGCGAGAGATGACCATCACGTTCTCCTATCACGTTCCGCTGTATCACGCGATCATGTAAGCCACCGTCATCGCGCGTATCATACAGGTACGAGCGCGTGAGGTTGGTATCATTGAGAAATCTGAAGAGCCAATGAAATCCTTCGACACATCTCTGTCCAAGAATGCGTCGTCTGCGGAGTATTTGAAATAACAATAACAAACAACGAAAACATAAAATGGATGCAGTTCAAAGCTAAGTACTTCGCTTCGCCAATAGATAATATTATAATAAAGTACTCGTATTATGGTAAAGTTATGGGGAAAGTGTTGTATTACTTTCTGATGTGTGATAACGTAATCCATTATGCTAATGCTCGCCGGGAGATGCTGCAGTCATTATATTTACTATATCGTAGAGAATGGCCAAAAAGTCGTGATCTTGGATTGAAACTAATTAATGTTGAAATGATAATGGAAGTGTAATCGCGCTAGCGATTATTATTAGCGATTAATAGTTGATTTCATCATCATCACTGGTCAACAATCCTAGGATTGGTTTGACGCAGCTCTCCACTCAGTTCTCCTAGCAGCTAATCTTTTCACTCCTACGTATTTCTTCTCTTTCACATCTCTCTTTACTTGTTCCATATATTTTGTTCGTTATATAGTTGATTTATGATGATTAAAAAATCGAAAAGGAGTTTAACGATGTTCATGGTGAAACAAAACTCAGTACTATTCCACAAACTTTTATTGTAACAGTCTACTAGTTTCGACGTTTATACCGTCATTATCAAGACTAACCTGTCTGTTAAAATAAAAGTTTGTGGAATAGTTCTGAGTTTTGCTTCATCATGAACATTTCATCGTCCCCACAGGTAACGCCCAAATCAGTTGAGTTTAACGATGTTGATATGTTGGAGAACGTACTTGGCAAATGTTGATAATTAAACTTCGATATAAAGTAATTGACGTTTAAATCACGGATGTACTTCAATTAGCAGTACTTTCCAATTTGCTGTGTGGAAATAAAGCAGCTCTATCGAATTCACTACCGTGCGCATATAACAATTGAACAACGTGGGCAACTATAAAGTCAACAGAGCACTCCAGTTGAAATAATTAAGAATTATATTGGTTTTTAATCGGTTATAGGGCATTTTTAAATTAAATAAACAATAATTGTTTGCTAACATATGCATTTCGTGCTCGTTTTTATGTCAGCATATGCTTGTCACCATGGGTTTCGAACGTGATAGGCCGATGACGCTCGCAGCGTGATAAAGAGAGCGATCACGGTTTCATAATCGCTGCTATCACCTTCCGTCGTGGGAATCGCGTTGCCCCTGGCAACGACATCGCTCTCACCCTTCTCACAGTTACATAATCAGGGCGCTGGATTAGGAATATAAACTCGGAAAAGTCAAGTTACTGGTGGACATTCAAGGAAATATTTTGTATTACTATTGTTATGAACAAAATCGACTAACTATTGTATCCATTAAACGAAGTAGCCCATTCTGCTTCAGAATATATTTTTAGACTTGTGAAACGAGCAAATTAAAAAAATAGCAAAAAATTGTTCCTTGCCATCTGATTAATTGTTCCAGAACTACATCAAAAATATATACGATTTTTATACGCATGTGTATGTCTCTATGTATACTTACTCTATGGTATTACTCCACTGGATGCATGCTGTCCGTAACACTTGTCGGAAAATCAAAGTCTTGCTACTTGTCAGCTGACCGTGGTGTGACTAGCCAGTGAACCTTCATGCGCTTAATAATATAGTCCATCATTCCCATCCCAGTGGTCTTCATTTGCTGCCTCAGTTTACGCTTTAAAAATTAATTGAAACCTTGAAATTTTAGGATATACATAGTGTATACATTGTCAAAATTTACCTGTGTTTCAAATACGGAAATTTTTCGTTCACAATGTTTAGGGTTTATTTTCATTTTGAGAAAAAATTATTTAATAGGGATCATTCTGCAATCTGTTCAAATAACGAGTCGAGAGCTTAAGTTTAAGATACTAATTACGTCAAAAAAATAAGCGAAAAGTAACTGATCCAGCGGTAGTGATGCATCCTTGAACATTATATACGTTTTAGTGTATGAAAAATAATACAAAATAGAAATTATTTTTTATAAAAACTTTTTATCGGAAACTAAGAAGACTACAAGTAAGTTTTTTGTCCAATCAATTTTTTAATAAATTTTGATGTAAACAGATTTGTTATAACTATCATTCTCTATTTGTTATAACTATCTATCATTCTCGTTCCTTGAAATGATCGCAGCGCCACCATCGGTTTTTTGAACTAATCTCTAAATTTAATTTTTTTAAATTCTGAATGCAAATGGAGATACAGTTCAAGTCTTAATGAAAGTTTTATAATATTGAATTACCATCTGGTTCGGAGTTATCCTGAATAATTTCAGCTTGATAGCGAATCGGAAAGTGGGTTACCAGATTTGACCCTGACAAGAAGACAAAAAACAAAGGGAGATTATGGAAACGTTACAATACAAACGATGATACATGGCCCCTGTTGGCTGTCACTGTACCTTTCAACCCAATGCATTTTGAATGAATTTTAATTCCATTATGCAAGTCATGGCAGTGACACCATTGGCAACATAATCGTGCGGGGGCACTTGTACCGCATTCTAGCGCATGTGCCAAAATGATAACTAACTATAATTTCCCTCACTTTTTAAGTTTCAATTTTGGCTACTCACCGTGAAAAATTTGTCAAAAAATACAAAAAACATCATGAAGAATATATATCAGGCATGAAAAGCTTTTCCATTATTATTCTACGTAAGAGAGGTTGGGAAAGAGCTGTGCTGACTAAAAGGGGCGACTAAAGGTTTCATCCCCACAAAAAAAAGCCTCATTATAACCATCACCCCAAGTCTTCCTTCCTTCGCTCGAAACGGACCCACAGTAAGGGGTGGCGATTTAAGGAACGCATGCTGGGCGACCGGAGCTCCGTTTTTAATTGTGCGAATCTTTGGAAGAGGGCGAGGGTGGAGGAAGGGGGTGGGGGTGATGCAGTGACTCGAAAACAATTGCGTTGGTGGGTCATTGTGGTGCTGTGGATTGTGCCGACGTCATTGTGAGAGGGAATCGAGCCCTGGGCGCACGTGAACTATCCCTTTTCTTTTGTACTGACGGCTGTGGTGGTGGTTGTTAAACAAATGAAGGACGATGAAAAAGCACTCCCAAACCGCCGAGTGTCACGTGTCGTTTGGTTCCAAAGACGCTGAATACGAGCTCCACGAACTAAGAGAGAGGAGCACGCTCCGAAATGTCTTTGAAATCAACCAAAACATCAATAAAATACTTTTTTCCTTGTAATGCAATCAATTTTTCCTTTTTTTAGACAGTTTTCCCGAAAAAAAATAAAACCGTATGATTTCGTGACAGTTCGTTTTAAATTATCTTTGCTAGCTAGCATGGGTGACTGGATATGGATACTGCAGTTTCCTTATTAAATAGGGCATAGTGATGCTATCTGTTTGGTGATGGTGCTATTTAAAAAAATTAAATTCACTCACTCAAAAAAATAGACCTCTTCATGAGTTGGTTAAATAATAATCAACAAGGTTCTCGTTCAAAAATATCCGTTTTAGTAGGTATATATTTCCATAAGTTTTACAGCTAAACTTAATTTAAACATTATTGTATAGAAAATTACTTCGTAATTACACTAAAATTTGATTCATATTCTTATCCACGTAAAATTATGAACACTAAATTCTTGATGAAATTAATTAATCTATTGAGTCTGTAAATAGCAATTTGACTCAGTGGCGCTGTTGCTAAATCGATTGCAGTGTGTCGTGGTGAAAAATTCTGAATGTTGTGGGTGAACAGAGGGTACCCCGGGGGTCATCCTTTTTGCTCGAAGAAAATTTTCTGGGGGAGGATAAGCAGTAAGGGGGTGCTAGCAAGATGCCTCAAGGGAGGGAGAGGATCGCCGGCGAGGGGTCTGTCTTTGGAGAGGGTCTTCCCTAATATCCTATTTTTTTGTTTGCTTCGTCTGCCCCTTCATTTGTCCCCTCTTCGGCTGGACAGCCCTCTGGAGATCTCCAGTCCATCACTCACTCCACGCCGCCGTCCTCAAGACGCAACCACCTTTAATTCATTTCACCCTCACTCCCAACCCCTCTTGCCTTTTCAACTCCTCTTCCACCCTATCTGATGCTTCGCGTTTCCTCCGCCATTATTTTTTCCTGAACTTGGTCATTCCGGCACCAGGTTAAGGAAAAAATCAGGTGCGTTTTTCTGGAGGAACTAGGACGGAAGCGATTAAATCATTTAGGTAGTGGAATCATTATGGAATGGTATAAAGTTTATTTTTTCTTGAGCACTTTCACGGCCGAATTTCTCCTAATTATTCCATATCAATACTAAACAAGGGGTTTCAATCTTGGTCACGGCATTTTTATTCGATGAACCTGGACATTTCTTGCATATTGTTGCTCTGAGGTATGGCAGGTGTTGGCTTTTCTTCTAAATACAGCATGCAATACTCAAAAATCTACATATCTACATCTACGTAATACCCTGCGAGCCACCTCTAGAGTGTTTGGCAGGGGTGATCAATCACCAGCATGCAGCATGCATTTGGACTCGATGCGATGCTCTTCTAACGAGAATGCGGCAGGGATTACCACGAAGTCGACTACTACTCCAATGTAAAACTCGTCAAGCTGGCGATTTCGGCTTGCACCACAGCATAACATTCCTTGATTCAGGCAGAGTGATTGAGTAGTGTTTGCAGCATACTTTTGGAATATTAAGAGGACGCAACTCCGATACAATGTCGCAACACACGCTCGACCGAGCTCTCAATTAGTTAAAAATGTAGTAAATTTGTAATGTAGTCTATGCACCGGCCCTTTATCGGCAAGATTTTACTTTCATGTAGTATCCCTCATTGTTTTATTTCAACCTTGGATTTATCCCGTTACTCTCTCGCGGACTCGGATTCATGGGATAGCTTTACAAATTCAGGAATTTTTGATAACCCCTTTGATAAAAGTCTCATTCAAACTGGAGAAAATACTACGACATCATGGACTAGATTCTACTTTTGAAATATTATGCATATGTACAGCTCAATTATGCATGCAAGTGAACTATTGGAGGGACTCCAACGTAAAAATATCCAATTAAGGACCAGATTATGGTTGAAATTTTGGCGTCGTAACGAATAATTGTTAATTTTAGATAAAGATGAAAATTTTACCTTTGATAAATGAGTGCATTCTTTGCAATCTACATATTTTGAATATTGATTAACCTATTGCTTCTATTGGCTTATAATAATACAATAACGAACAATATAATGGAGATGATGATTAAATTTAGTTCTGAGTTGATATTCCTAGATTTTGTGGGTTTCACTTCTGTTATTGTTGCATTCATTGAATCCTTCACATGAAATTATTTATTATTAACTCCTTTCCATAAAGGGGCAAGGGATATAATGGGACATTTAAACCAGTATGAAGGAATGAAGTAGTTTATACTCGTTCGTCCCAAATAAAACAGTAAGAAGTGTCAAAAATATATATGGCAAGAATATAAATGCAAAGATCCACTAGCACAAATCTCCTGGACTATCGCGTCCGGGGGATGAAGGAGAGTACTTATCTACACATTTTTAAAGCTATTCATCTACATCTACATAATACCATGCGAGCCACCTCTAGGGTGTTTGGCAGGGGGTGATCTATCACCAGCATGCAGCATGCATTTGGACTCCCACATGCACACCACACCGTCCAAAAAACGTACCGTATACTAACAAACTATGCAACTATATGCTGTTAGAAATGATAATTGAATTAAGAAACATGCATAAATTTTGCATAGGTTAGTAGGCTACACTACAAGTCATGCAATCTATTTACGAGTTCTATTGCTGCCGTTATAATCTCTTATTGATCGTGGAAAAAATGACATTCGGAATATGTCTGTTCTACAATCTATCTCTCTTATTTTATTTATATGATCTGATCTTCCGTAGTATGTTGGCGTTCGTAAGATACGGTTAACTTCGTCAGACAAGACACTGCTCTTGAATTTATCTAAAAGGTTTAGTCTAATTTTCAATCTACGGTCCGACACAGAGATTCCCATCCGAGTTTATTTAAGAGGTCAGTTACACTAACAAGACTATCGTAACCACCTTTCACATACCTGGCAGCTCTTCTTTGCACGTGTTCTAGCTCTGTTATTAAGCCTTTTTCATGAGGGTCCAAAACACTGGCAGCGTATTCCAAATGTGGTCTAACGAGGGAAAAGTAGCTAATATCTCTCATTTTGTCGTCACACTTTCCTAATATTCTTTTAACAAAACCCATTTTACGATTAGCTTGACCGGTTATTTCTCGAATATGTTTATTCCACGATAGATCATTATTGAGTCTAACTCACGGATAGGATAAGTATTTCACGGATTCAACGGCGTCCAATTGGGTACCCCGAATTATATAGCTACG
Organism: Ischnura elegans; assembly: GCF_921293095.1. Lineage (NCBI taxonomy): Eukaryota > Metazoa > Arthropoda > Insecta > Odonata > Coenagrionidae > Ischnura > Ischnura elegans. Next base: position 573,519 of record NC_060259.1, on the reverse strand, counting down.
TGGTAGGGAGTTTTTCTTCTTCCAGAAATTCATTACGACGCATTTTTTCAAATTTAATTCTAACTGCCAAGCATCGCACCAAGCTTGGATAGCAGCAAGGTCATTCGTTAGTTCATCTATATCTTTGCTGGAACGGATTTCTCTGTAAACTACAGCGTCGTCTGCAAATAATCGTAACTTACTGTGTACTAATTCGCCAATGTCGTTTATATAAAGAAGGAATAGGAGTGGGCCTATGACACTACCCCGACGAACGCCAGAAGTGACTCTAACCTCATTGGAGACTGCACCGTCTAATACTACTCTTTGGACGCGGTCGCTCAAAAATTCTCTTATCCAGGAAATGACATCTTCGTCTAGACTAGGGGTCTCCAAACTACGGCCCTTGGGCCGGATCCGGCCCGCGGAGGGCTTTCATCCGGCCCGCGCACTCGTTTCAAGTAGCGCGCAATTCTCGCTCGTTTAACTCTGTGAGACGCCGCTAGAAGCATGCAGCGCTGTACTGCACGTCGAAGTTGCCTTCAACTGTTCGTTAATAAGAAATGCTCCACCTGATTCTTCAGTAGACGTTGGTATCGAATACTTCAATCATCGGCAAATTTCCTATCCGGCCCGCGGGACGATTCGGAACTTGGAATTTGGCCCTCGTGGCCTAGTTAATTGGAGACCCCTGGTCTAGACCGTAAGATTTCAGTTTTATTATTAACTTTCCGTGGGGTACTTTATTAAATGCCTTTTTGAAATCAAGAAAAATCGCGTCTACTTGAATGTTGTCTTCCCCGGAGACTAAAATATCGTGGGCGAAAAGCGCTAACTGAGTTTATCACGATGTGCTTTTCCTGAATCCATGTTGAGTTCCCATTAATAAGTTTTTCGCGTGTAGGTGTTTCATTACGGAGCTGACTACGATGTGTTCAAGGACTTTGCATGAGATGGACGTTAAAGATATCGGCCTGTAATTAGATGGCTCTTCCTTGTCTCCAATTTTAAATATTGGCGTTACATTAGCGATTTTCTAGTCATTAGGTACTTCGTGTTATTTGATGGATTTACTGAATATTAACTGCAAGTAGGGTTCAATTTCTGAGGCTAGTTCTCTATATACGTGAGAAGGGATTTCGTCTGGACCAGGTGATTTATTTGGACTGAGCGATTTCAATATATTTTCTATTATTCTCTACATTTAACTTTAATACTGATTCTTGAAACTCGGGGAAAGCATTTTTCAGATGACTCATAAACCCATCAAAATCAGCTCTTTTAAAAACGAAAACTTTGCGCTCTTTTTTAAGTTTACAGCGGTATTTAGAGAAAACTTTGCAGTTACTACCCTATGGTCACTTATTCCTTCGACAGTGCCAACGTTTATTACCTGATGTGGTATATTTGTCGCTAATAATTCCAGAATGCTTTCTCCTCTGTTTGGTGCGGATGCTATTTGAAACAAGGAATTACATGTAAAAGTGTGTAATAAAGCCTCGCAGATCACTTTATCCCTCCCACCAGGAATGAAGCTAAAAGTATCCCAATCTATAGAATGTACGTTGAAATCTCCACGTACATTATCCTCTCCATCTACTATCTCCACCTAGTTTCTTTCAGGATACTTGGATGCTACGCTGTTTATTTGATTTCGAAAATCAAACATTGACGTTGTATCTGAGTTAGGTGGTCTGTAATACGAACATAATAAAATAGTTTTGAATTTTGGACATTTAATTAAACACCACACAGATTCAACGCTGGTCTCAGTTACGGTTATCGCTTGGCTGACGATTTAATTCTTTACAGCTATGAAAACTCCACCCCCAACTCGATTAATTCTATCTTTCCGAATAACAGTGTACGATTTTGGGAAGATCTCATTGTCCGAATCATCATCTGTTAGCCAACTTTCTGTTCCAAAAATGACGTTACACTTCGTACTATGAATTAAATGGTGGAATTCGGGAATCTTATTTCTTAAACTACGGCAATTAACCACAGCCACGATTAAAACTTCGGAACCAGTATTATTGCGATTCGGGAATAATTCTGATTTGCTTTTGTCGAATAGACTATTCACAGGCTCTATACCGCTGATAAATGGAAATGCATGTCTTATTGTCTCACTATCAAAATGACTTGAGCCTTGACTGCCTTTGAACGTATTGCTCGACTGACGCTTCTCGTGCTTAAATTTAATACCTGAAACGCTGATTTTTCTTTCTACTTCTTTATTCTCATTTCTGGAAGAATTTTTGTATGTGAAAAGTTTTGAACTTACCCCTTTATTTTTCAACCCACTAATATATCTACACTCTGCCCTACTCTCTACTCTAAAAAAGACCTACAGTGCTCTAATTTGCTACTAGCTACGCGACTAGCCGACTCGGCCGTGTAATGGATTCCCGAACGGTTCAGAGGGATCCGACACGATCGGATTGCCGGCCTAAGGTCCACGAAGGAGGCTCCGATGTCCGTGCAGAAATGATGAAGCCTCTGGTTTATGTCTTCCACTCGGCTCCAAACCAGAGAAACATCTAAGTGTTTCGGAAGCACCATTTTAATTCTCCAACTTGAATTGGAAAAAAAAATATATAATGCCTACCTATTGGTATTGCTACAATTTGGCTCGCAGCCTTTTTTGAAGTACTTACGTGCAATAAGCATCCCACCAACGATTTAGTTTTTAATTCTTCCAGGAGATTCTGCCGCGTCATTATCAGTCCCTTTCAATACATATTAAAATTTCACAACACTGTCTTAGCCCTTGTAATCGGTTTCGAGATTTTCCTCGATTTCAGTTGTTCCATTCCATCTTCACGGATTTTTAAGCTGGAGAGGTAGAGAGAGAGGGAGGGAGTTTCTTGAAAGAAGATGACAAGAATATGGATGAGAGCGGGAAACCTTCCGTAATTCATTTTCTGTCGTGATGGCAAAGAAAAATGTAATATTACAGTTACAGGCATAGATATGATCATACATGATACAGATATGATAATTAATTTTTACACTTGAAATTACCCGGCTTTGCTTTTTTTAAGAATCCGAGCACGTAAATAACCGCTGTTCACGACATGGGTACGTGCACGACAAGAATCGAATGTGGCGTACTCGAACCAAAATGTGGAAAGAGGATACGTACTTAACAAATGGGAAAATAATTGGCGCATTTACTCGGGATATTATAATTTTCAAAGAATTTCGAATAATTTAAGTATACCAGAACTAGCCACGGTGATAACCTAAAGGGCTTACCCGCAATTCAAAAATAGTGCATATAATCCACAGAAAATATCATTCGCCTTGACCAGAATTCGAACCTGAATCCCGCCGATTTCCGGTAGATTGCCTTAGCATGTTAAGCTACTAAGGCGTCAAGTTTGCTCAGGGAACTTCCACAGGCATTCGCATGGATATTGGGGGATCTGGGTTCGAATTCTGGTCAAGGCAAATGCTTTTTTTCTTTGCGGATTTTTCGCACAATTTCGATAAATTAGATAGATGGAGCCACGTGAACGATAATGAGAAATAGGCTAAACTCTGATGCATAGTTTCATCAAATAAATCATTAATTTTTCAAAAAAATTTGTATAGGAATATCATATCAGACCGATTTGTCAATTTATGATTCTTCGAATTTTCCGATTGCAATGTCGTGCTACTGTCGCTGACGACTTTCATTTTTTAATTTGATACCGATATGCATATTTTTAAGTATTTTTTCGTCTCTTTCAGTTGGATCTCAATTTCATTTTAGCTGATAATCATGTTTTCCTCGCGCAATGCCTGTATTTATTGCTTTATCTTATCTGCAGTGCAATACATTTAAATCAAGCTATAAAACTTCAACCAAAATGAAATGTGATGGTTATGAATTTTATTTTTTCTATGAAGGCTAGTTTTATGCAAAATTTCAAACATATATGGACATTTTTTCATTATTCGTAATTTTGATAGAGTGGCATCGTCCATATTTTAGATTAGACTTGTCATTAAGTACCAACTCGGCATATTTTTTAGTTATAAAGCTAGGTGATCTGAAAACCCTTTGGCATGGCATTATGCCTAAAATGCGTACCTTAATCGAGACATTGAGTGACTGGAAATGGTATCTGCTTTTAGTATATGCTTGTCATGCTGTTAAGCTTTGAATGTATCTCGGATAAACATCAATGGGTCAAATCCAAGAAATAAATAAAATAAACTCTGAAAAACTCACTGCACGGAATTGCACACTGTATGTATAATAACATCATTAATCGTGGTTTTTACCCTCTCTAAACTATTATAATTTTAGGATAGACTACTCGTTGGGTACTAAGTACATTCTTTATGTAATAAGAAAGGCCCCTTAGAGGATGGATTAATTGTTCCTAAAATGTGCGACTTTAATATCTGTCATGATTTTGGCGGAATGGAAACTGTCAAGCTTCTAAGCTAGACTTTTAACGGAGCATTTTTGCTTTCAGATCAGGGTAAGGTAAAGCACATTTCGATCGGCCCTGCAAAATAATGTTACGCAGAAGAAATACTCTTAAATCATGATTTTGGCGGACTGGAATCTGCCCAGATTTTCCGCCAGACTCGTCATGCGGTAGTACTAATTGTAAGCACATTTTTCGGATTAAAAATCATCGGGGTATGGACGTAAACCCCCTGTCGCGGCATTATGTATAGTAATATGATTTTTTTCCTAGAATAAATTAATACAACACATTCATGTTCGCATAGGGGAACGATTTAGTGGAGCAACAGCAGCCGCGTTCATTTGAATCTTCTCCACCCGAAATTCGCCCTCATCCCATCTACCGCGACCCATGAGATACTGATGGCGTCATAAGGCGTTGTCATGCGACAGAACTGCGCCTGGAGACCGCGGCGGCGGCAGGGCTGGTCCTACCAGGCCAATGCATCACACCACACCACCCCCTTCCTTCACTTGCCCGCACAACCCATCCGCCGCCAGCGGGCAGCACCGCGCGGACGCTGCGTCGGCAATAAGAGGAACCGAGAGAAACCTGCGATGCGACTCTCCGTCTCTCTCTCCCTCTCTGACCATTCTTTTGCTATTCCCCTTTCCACGCATAAAGGTCCCCTCTTCCCTCTAAACCTTTCCTAAGGAAATAGAATGCTCTCTTCTCATCTGGCATCTTACCCTTTTTCCTTGTTACGTGAACTTGGCCAATACAGAGGCATGCATAGTCAACTTTAAACTTAATACTCTACGATATTTAGTGAACTATAGAGAAAACGATAAGGAATCACTACAAAATATTGGAATTCTCAAAATTCCAATCGTATCTTTGCTCAAATTATGGGCATTTCCTAACTGAATGTTTCCCTAAAGCTCGCCAGCATGACCATTTATGATATTTTAAATGGCTGTAATGTAATGAAAATTGAACCTAGAGATTAGAAATTGGCTTTTTTAATCAATCACATAGGTCTAAAACGCATTTTCAGAAGAGCAATCCAGATGGCGACCCGGTAACTCCCGCATGAATTTGAATGTAATATTTTCTAATTAGTTTGAAGACGAAGATGAAAAGGAATTTAATAAATATTAAATAATCCTTGCAGAGGTTTTTAATGACATTCGTTATAGTAAACGTTGGTTAAGTTCTGGAGGCATGGAAATTACAAGCGAAACATAAAAATACATTTATGAGAGGATAAAAGAAACATACAACTTACACATTTATTTGTCAGAGAAACTATTGGCAGAAAATCATGCTAAAATCATTTTTTAGAATCAAGAGGAACTAACATTGATAGAGTAATGTTTATGAAAATGACTAATTGGTTCAAATATATCAACGCCGCTAATATTAAACACTTTTCCTTTGCACCACAAATTACATGTGCAAAGCTCGAGCCTTATTCGTAATGAAATATATTTCCACAAAGTAACATCGCCAATTTTTTGCTTGCAACCAAAGTAACAATAGCTTTTCCCGTAAATTTAATCCCCATTCTAATTCATAGTTCATCGCATGAAGCCAATACGTTTCCAGATTTTTTTTAAAATCTTCGTTTATTGATATTAATTAATAATATCTGCGATACATTTGTTCTAAATTAGGTAACCATGATTCGGATCATAAAACCGTGTGTGCCGATGGTACCACTTTGCTTATATTAGTTTTGTTATTGCTGCTGCACTATTTAAGTATATACGAGCGTGATGCGCCCGCTCACAGCGGCCTTCCCCGCTCTTTTCAATGCAGGTCCACTGAGGGATAGGCGCGTTTCTAATTTTAAAATGTAGAAATAAAGGCAAAGTCTTAGGTACAAATTTAATTGGAATGTTCATGTACAAATTGAGGCCAGTGGACTTCTTAAAACAAAACATTTGAAGTAATTACACTATCTTCTGTTAATACTTCTTTAGCGTTTTTCTTTATATTTACAAAAATATTTAGAAAAGATCTTACCCTAGAAAATGCTACATAAAGTTGGCCATGATTGAATACAGGGCCAGGCAGGAATAAGCCAGCTCTTTGCAAAGTCTGACCCTGAGCCTTGCTAATAGTCATCGCATAGGAAACCTTAATGGGAAATTGTCTGCGAGTCAAATTAAAAGGCATGGTGGGATCCGACGGCGTTAACTGTATTCTTGGGATGAGGACAATCTTGCCGGAATCGATTTTTTATCTCTATAAACCAATTTTAGGAAAGAATAGCAGCATTTAGGAAGTAAATCATGCCGTCACATGTTCTCTGATAAATTCTGTGCTTTTTGGCACCTCATTTGCAGTTTGGTTGCGTATAAGTTGGGAAAAAGGTATCTATACTGTAGAAATAATATAGAGGATCTGTGTGTCATTTATTACCGCTCCTTTGACTAGTTAGGAGACACTCCCGCCAGTTGGTTCCCCGAAAGTGCAATGGATTCTTTACCTCTCCTCACGGCCACGCTCTTCCCCGGTTAGGACTCCCATCTGCGCAATAGACTCGTAATTTACGCTCCCGAGGAACGGCTCACTCTCCTCGCGCAGAACGAAGTTTCAAATACCGATGGACGGAACTGGTGCGCGGAATTAAACTCCGCCACCCGGAGGTGGAACGGTGGGAGTAAGGGACTGCGGAAACAATTTTCGCCCGCGCCGCTTGCACTGACCGTTTGGGGTTCCTCCATTCTTTTATGTATCTATACTCTCTTTCAGTGTTAAACATATCTTAAAAAGCAAATAACTGGATGCATTCGCGCCGTGGTACAAGATGTGGGTTCCTGGCTTAATTGAGTAGTTGCATGGAGGCGAGCCAAAATGTGTTTCTCATTGTTAATTGGTGTTAGGACAGGGTGTTAGCTAAGGGTTAGATATTGGCTGCTGACCGAATATTTCGTGGTTCAAATCTCGGGCGACGGCTTTGGCCATGTCTAACTATGATTTTCTTGGTGTAGGGTAGCTTCGGGAAATATTTGGCGGCCTCTGACGTGAATGTGTGAAATTCTGTTGCTAGTCAGGGATGAGCTCCACTATTACCTTTCCCTATCAGCCTTCGGGTCGAAAAACAGAGTAGTCAGTGGCGGCGATGAAGGCCCCACAGACTTCGCGACGCTGCACAGTGGGCTGAAATCGAAAAAAGCTGGACAAAAGTCCAAAATGACGTTTTTTGAGATAGAGACTTCAAACTTGGCTTAAATACGTATAAATGATTACCAACTATAGGTGCATGTGCCATTTTTACATCAATACGATCCGTTACTGAGATACAGTGGCCCAAACATGACCAACTTTTTAAAAACACGCGCGGTCTCGTTTTTCTTCAGAAACCTTTGAATTTAAGCAGGTGGTGTTGCATTGGCTTGATTTTTATGGAATAAAAAACGCAATATTCCTATGAATTGATGTTTTGCCTATACTTTGCATGAATTTTGAAGATTTTGGTTTTGATTTGGATTTTGGAAAGAAGAACTGTCTTTGGAAAGTGAGAGGAGTAAGCAGCGACGCCGGCAAAGAGGCGGAGGTTGTTGTTGCCCCTTTAGGTTGGCAGAGACGGAGTGAAAGTTGGCGGGGGTACAAGCGGTTCAAGGGAGGAAATTGCCAGCAAAAGAAAGGAGGAGTGTTTTTTCAGTCGCATACATCGAAATGCCCCGTTCACATTACCATCTTTCTTAACCAGCGTAAGATGACGTCAGAACCAATGCGCGTTCACACTTACCATGGTTAGACCCTGGCGACATCTGATGAGTGTTAAAGTAATTCCAAGTGAAAAATGAATTGACAAGAGCGAATAACTTGTTGGAAGGAAATAAAGAATGTGCAGGGAAAAGTTCTTGTGTTAATTGCAATGATTTAAACATATGTGCATATTATGAGCTGCTTATGAATAAAAAATTGCATTCCAGCGTCGACAATCATTGTTCCTTGCTACGTAGAAGGTAATTCAAATGTGTTCGTCTAACTAATCATTTCATCGATAGTGTGGCTTGCATTCTTCTACTGCTCTATTTAATACGAATAAAAGCGAATACTTGTGATAATTAGGTTGATATCAACAACATATACTACTACTTGCCCTTGATTCGGATGTGTCGACAAATCATTGATGTAGGTGAAGAAAATCGAGGACCTAATCTGGAGACTTGAGCCTCAATTTGAGACACTTGTGATTTGGGATGGAGATACACTTTTCGCTGCATTATATTCTTAGCAATTATTGTTTTCTGATTTTGACAAAGGACATGATCCAATCTGATGCTATACCGTAAATTAAAACTTTTTTACCTCTTCTTCAAATGTGGACGAATAACTTGCAGAAATGTGACGATTATTGAAATTTAACATACGAAATAAGAGAGAGAAAGTGGTATTTTTTGCGATATGTAGTATCACCCGACGCGTCTAACTTTATTTTCTATAGTTATATCTGACTAGCCGTTAGTCTGATATTTTATATTGATATGGAAAGAACTTTTGTTCAAGGATGAACATAAGTGATCTTTTTCAAACTGGGACAAAGCACTCTTACCAAAACATTAAAATCATTATGACCATCGGATGTTTATTATGGTAGTTTCGCACATTTTACTTAATTCTAGCAAAATATTTATATAGATTATTCAATCTGTCCGTAACAATACAATACCACAATACGAGCTAATAGCTAATTCACTACGAACTGTATATAGTATATCGCATAACTTTAATCAGGTTTAAAATCTCATTATATACAACAAATTACGGAATGAATCAATAACACTTTCCTTAGAATTAATTCTGACGAATATAATTCAACAATAACGGCCGTCTCCTCTTCGAATGCTTTATTTTCTGTTTTCTTTCCTCCTATCCCATTTCGTTGCTGCTTCGCCTTCTTCTTTTTCTAACCAGCTTTTAACCAACTTGCGTTCACACACGCATGAACTACCGCCAACCATGGTTGGTAAACGGTGGTCAGAATCCCAACCACGGTTAACGGGAACTTGCGTTCACACCTCGTTTTGTAACCATGGTCGGCGCTAACCGGCGTAAAAAGAACGTAATGTGAACGGGGCAAAAGTGTAGGAAAAACACGAAAAGAAATAGCTAGTGAAGTTCGTATTTGTAGCCGAGGGGCGCTGGCCAGGACGTCCCTATCCATCGCCATGCAGTTATTTGGAGAGTGGTAGTGGTGGGGGCTGCTGGTGCGATGACGCGTCTAAGCTTGCCATAATGTCGACGGTTGAATGCAAACAGCATATTCATGGTTTTATAGGTTTTTTTTTCGTGTTACTGACTGCAGTATACAAACTTGCTCACACTGAAACGAGGATAAAAAAATATCGGCATTTTGGAAAAAAAACTGCCGAAACTCAAGAATTTATATTGCTTAGAAATATCGACCATTTAAATTTATTCCTTTTCGCCTCCCGTTCATTCTATGACAGTAAAGAGTCTTAGAACAGCAGAAGGAAGGACTTAAAATCCTGTTTTCAGCATTATAAAACCCACGCAGTTTCTCATTGCTTCAAATAACGTAGAAACGTATTGCTCCATGCGAAAGATGTTACGTTCAGCTCTAAATTTCGGATGGCAGACGCTATGAAAATTTCTACGTATAAAACGATAGCACTCGACGAACATTGATGATTGAACCTCCTTGATATGATCCTCTGATGACCAATCAATATTAGCTCAATAACTACGTTGGACGGAAAATTTGGGGATAGTTTTGATTTCCTTCTCTCATCATTTCGCAAAATGGTGATGTGCTTACTATCCTCTCTCTCCGACTGATTGATGTCTTTGAATAAAAAATCGCTATTAACATACTAATGCTACGAATAGAACCGATTCACCGGCCGCGTCAACATAGCCTGCAAAAGCCTCTTTTTACGGGGGTACAGAAAAGCCTTAATTGAACTCAATATAGTGAGTCGCCACATAACTATATGTTGATGAAATCTTCACAGGAAATCAGCCGGGTAAGGATGGTCATTGCTGCCAACGTTTCAATTCACTGCATTCGCCCTGAAGACGATGGCAGAGAAGGCCATTGAAACGTTGGCAGCAAAGACCGTCCTTACCCGGCTGATTTCCCGTGAAGATTTCATCAACAGCATTCGCCGGGAAAGCACCAAATCCTTCTACATAAAGTCATAAATGAAATATTTTCTTAATTCCATGAAATCCTGCTTGCTGGTCGAATGAAATGATATTTTATATTTTAATAATATTTTTTATTTATTAATATTTCTGTATTCGAATGTTTGTTGCTAGGCATTTAAAAGAGAGCTTTGTAACCCAGTGGGGATAGTGCTTTATCGCTTATCGAAGGGCCTTATGTTAAAATGTGAAGCGGCATTGTGACACCCGGTATTAGAACCCAAGGCCCATTGGTAAGCAATCAAACACACCTACCGCCCCTCTTCCCGGTACATTCAGTGAAAGTATGCGAAGACGGAAGAAATTCGAATACCTATTTATGTTGGAAAATGTAAATATCGCCGAAACCAATTATTGAATTGACTGAACAACTTTACAGTGTTCTATAAACTCTTAAGGCCTGTTCACACGGTACATTAAAACGTGCGAGTAAATGTCTGTTTTCGTGAGTGATTTTTGTGGACCGGAACGGAACATGTACGAATGCATGAAACAAATTAGAACAGGTTCTATTTTCTATGCAAGCAATTGCACAAGTTGGGCGGTTACACTTTGGGGGTCATACTCGCAATCATACATGTAGACATTAACCCGTACGTGTTAATGTACCGTGTAAACAGGCCTTAAGAAGAAAACGAGACAACTAAATCAGCCACACCATGGGGAATGATGGCCTTATGACGACAATCGTAGAAGGAAAAGTGGATGAGGAAATAGACAAAGGAAAGTTCCGAATGAGTCACATTGGAAAAGTGAATAGGATTTTAAAAGTTGGAGAAAAACGTAATTATTGAAACGCTTGCTGATAAATGAGAGGAGTGGAGGGCCGCTACAAATTAATCATCGGATTATTGCATAATGATGACTGGCAATTATCGACCGGGGGATTGATAACATTTTAACTCGCTGAAAGAAAAGCTTATTAATAGCCTCAAAATCTGCTAAACCCGCTGATGATTGACATCAATTTCTATCGCTATTGATAGCCTCGTTAATGGAAAAACCGATAGAAAAGGTATTTATTAGTTCCAATTTTTTTTACATTACAATTTTCCCCTTTGGAAATTTTCTCTGCAGTAGGAAGCTTCCAAATTATTTGAACTCACAACAAATGTGAGAAGTACATATAAAACGTAAAAATGACGTAACATATAGCGGTCCTAATTTTTCTTTTACGTGGAATTTTACTGATTGATGATTTGCGTTGCCATCTTAAAATTTTCAGTGTACCTACGTATATCTGTCAACAATTGCACGTGTCTAATATTGTAAGGTTTAATGTCAAATAAAATACCGTGTTTACAATATTAAATCGGAGGTAAGAACAAATTTTGACATGTATGAAATTTCAATGCCATCAAGATTTCAAAATAATAGCGTGAGCTGGAAAAGTACTTCACAAAAAAGACGCCGGTGACTGGGGATATTATTTAGTTCGCATTGATTGCGTATCGATCTCGATAATTTCACCTTGTGACACGGCGTGGAATGCTTTAGCATCATCCTCGTCAACAGTGGCATCGAAAACTGTTTCAATATTCATGACTAACCCATCCTATACGTAGCAGGACCTTATCTTTCTTTGAATTGTCTCCCCTGCTACATCCCAGTTTAGCGACCTCACCATCAGATGTGTCTGCCGTGCTCTTGAACACTCTTGAACTCCTTGAGCTGTAGTCGGGGAGGCAGGAGGCCGCGCGCCTCTAGCGGTGAGTTGGCGAAGCGTATCCCACCCTTCCTCCCCTCCCTCGCTCTCCTCCACCAATTTCACACACCCACAAACAAAAACACATGGCCCTTGCACCTCCGGATTCCCACGCTGCCGTGCCGGCCGTCACACCGCCCGCTAACAGGGCACAGTCGCCACCCCCTCTGTCCTCTGACCACGTGGGCATTGAAGTGAGCCATTTGGATCATTATTCATCATTTTCGTAGCGTGTTATTCGCACTGGAACCACAGTCGTCGCTTCATGACATTTGACCAGGAGGTGCGAATAAAGTCTTGTATTTGATCGCACATTTCTTGAATCTGTCATTTAACCACGACCCTCTTCTTGCCAGGGAGTGAAGAAGGTAACTGGGTGATGAGCGTCAGTATTTCCCGTAGAGCTCGTGGAGTTTATAACTCGCACGCTAGCCGTCAGCGTGTGGTCCTCCGCAAGGATTGTGTTTCGCGATTGTCAACCACTTTTCAGTGTAGCGTATCATATTCAAGTTGGTGCGTCTTCGTGTATTTCTCCTAATCCTTCAAGATCCGTGTGTTTTGTGATCTATCTGATTGTGCTTGCGTGTAATGAGAGTGCATTAAAGTGCTTGATGATTAAGGGGACTGGATACCACGCCAGAAAAGTGCCGTTGCAGCAACATACCATTTAGGTCGCTAGGGGGCCATTTTTGCATGTAACGAGGAACTGTTTCCACTAAAAAACATAGGATATATGTAGCCTTGGTTTGTATGTCTTCACAGTTGCACACGTAAAAACCTATTAGGAGAAAAAAATTGTAAACTTCCCAAAAAAATCGCCTTTTTCTCGTGAGAATTACTCCGCTCCAAATTGAGACTCAGAGATGATCAAACATTTAAGTCAAGGCTGCGTCTTTCATAATTTCAAATATATATACCGGTAGAGCGTGCATGCAACCAGATTCGCGTTATGTTCTTGAGCGTGATGGATGTTTTGGCCTTTCTACGGCTCAACGTCTATCACAGCGCTGGCGGGGACCTGGCGCTGTCGTCTTCCAGAGAAGGATCCCCCCACCTCCACTTCCCCTCTCTTTGGCGGTCTCTCTCCTTCCCCTCTCTCTCCCCCACCACCAATCCCTTGCCTTCCTTCCCCTCACACTGCTCCACTACGTCGGGCGTCATATTCGGAGAAAAAAATATTTTGTTTCGGGAGGCTGGAGAGTTCAAGCGTGCTACGAGAGCAAGATACACCTGTGTTTTTCGACGGGTCAGTGTCGAGATTGATTGTGGACAGCAGATTATGGAAAAACCAACTCCTTACCTGAAGTGGAGATATCGTAAGTGTTATCAGCCAAAGAAGAGGAAATATCACCCTCCAAAACCTAAGGAAGCAGGTAATTTCACAATGAAATTCAATTCATTTTGCGTTTAAAAAATGACTCTCTTGCATTAATAGTGTACCAATTATTTAAGCTTCAAGAAAAATAACGAGAATAAAAATTCCCTCCTTTGCCTGAAGCCTTATTACACATTTATTTTGTAGCAGTTGAAGCCGGAAGCGTTCATTCCGAAGAATCATCGCCATTGGGTTCCGGAACAGGTGTAGTGGAAAGGTAAATATTGCTGCAAAATAATTACATTAAATGTTATACCTACGATTTAGTTGATAATAGTTCAGAAATATTCAATGGAGCGCTAATTGCTAATTATAATTAACGTGTAAATTACATCACCGTCAGCAAATTCGTTTTCTCAGAATTCGTTTTTTCCCCTTAGGCCATCATCACCTCATCCTGGATGCAGCAATTGGCATGGTGGAGAAATGGACCCTAAGGAACAGGATGAATGTCGACGAGCTGAGCAATCAGACGTAGACGATTGCCTTCTCAGAGTTGAGGATCATTTGGAAAAAACGGATAGGTAATTGCAATAAGACTTTGGTGGATTTGTTGATTCGGTTAGGTTGAATTACTCGGAACATAATTTTGAATACGCAAACTCACAGAATTGAAAAACGCATTTTAATGTAGTTCACCGTCTCCTATTTTGTACGCCCCTAGTTTAATATATAATGTCACCAACAATCCTGTAGAGTCATACAACTCTTACGTAGCTAATGTGCATAAAATATTTGTTCATTAGAAGCTATATGCATTCATTTTCTTTCAATACTTTAGTTGGAAGTTAATTTTAAAACTTGAATATTTAATATATTTTTATCATGAAATCATTCACAATCAAACAACATCGCTCTCAAGTAATGAAATCCTCTTTATTACAGGTGATGGTGATAGTAGCATAATGCAAAGGCTGTCTATGGAAATGCCATATGGGCAGCAGTTACCAGTGCAAAAAGTAGAATGCGTCAACCACCTACTTAGAAATTACAGCAGTAGACTGCAAGATATTGCACGACGGCCAAGAAATTCAAAAGGGGCAGTGCCCGTTGGGTACAGGAGAACAATAAACAATAACTTGCAAAGATTGAGGGTAGCTGTGAGTGGGGCAATCTCCTTCAGAGCGAAAATGGCCGGGTCGGAAAGGGTCGAACTCCTACAGAAGGACATAGAGCAAGGATCGAATCATGTTTTTGGTGACCATAATAAATGTGACAAATATTATTGCAAAGGGTCCAAAGAAGGAGAGGAGAACTTGGTCCCTCATTTCATTAGTTGCGGCATATGGGAGGATATCACCTATGCCAACAGTCTATTATCTCGTCACTCCGCTAGTTTGATATACAACGTGACAAACAATCTTGCGGAGTCCTACAACTCTTATGTAGCTAAGTACGTAGGAGGGAAAAGGTTAAATTTATGTTTAAGGGGGGCCTATGAAACTAGGTGTGCCATTGCATCGGTAGCCTTCAATGTGAAAGATGATGTAGTACATCGCATAATTCATAAAAGGACTGACGAGCAAGAGCCCAGGAGAATGCCCAAAAACATTCTTTTTCCTACAAAAAGAATAGGGAGTACATAAGAAAGCAACGACTGGAATTCTCTGAAACTTCAAAAAAGAAACGTCTGCGAATTGAGGGACCAGACAAGCATTATGGGCTTGTTTCTGATGTACAAAGTGAATCGCATGGGCCAAGTACAGTATCGAGTACAGGGACAGCTGGAAATATGGGATAAACAATATTGCGATTTTATTGTGTGGTCTCCTCATGGGATTATAATTGACAGAATTCAAAGGGAAAGCAGTTTTGGGCCACAGCAATGGTGGATAAATTAAAAGAGTTTTACCTGAACTTTATGTTGCCTAAAATATGCCAGAATACACCTGGTTACAATAAATAATTGTACCGGAGTTGATGTTTTTTAATCAATACTTTCCCTCAACTTTTTACCCTTCATTTCTCTTTGCACACCGGCCTCCTGGAGACTAAATATGGTAATATTTTATCCCTGTATATCGCGGTGCGGCCAACAGCAGCCTTCTGCCCCGGCCACTGGTTTTTCCTGGATTATCGCATGTATATTATGGCATGGCTGAGTAAGACGCATTTTTCTTTTCTCGACCAATTTTATTAATTAATTAATATTGTAACAAATTTAAGTGCGACTTCCATTAGTGCTTACAATATGCTATACATACATCGAAATAATTAATAGCTATCAGCCGCGCGAACCGCATTGTTTATCGAGTCACGCGCGCATCAAAAGTTTCCGGCTTCAGCATTAAGGCCGTTTTACACGAGGTACGGAATTGCGCAGGTTAGAGCTGCATTAATTTCTAAAATGGCGCGGAATTGCGCGAATGCATGAACGAAATTAAAACAGTGGCTATTTTGCCGTCTCGCATCCACGCATTCTCGCATGTGTTCTAGCAATTCACCGCTTTACACGACGCAATTTTGATTGCGCCTTCGCACGTACGTCAGATTGCGCAATTCCGTGTACCGTGTAAAACGGCCTTTAGAGATGGGATTCTTACAGGGTAATGAGATCGCAATACATGAAGTTACTAATTCCACCTCTGAATACCCTTCACCAATTGTGAACCGAGTCGAAATTTTTCGTGCTGCGGCGCGACATTAATTTTCTCCGGGCATTTTCAAACGAGTAAGATAAAAAAATGAGGATATCATGACTCCTCAGCTTCAGTGCCGATTACAGCGCTGCAGACTTCAAAGTTAAGAAAAAATTAATTTTGCATGATCCCAGGGGAGTTGAGATTTAATAACTGTGTATGAATTTTTATAAATGTAATCATAAACACGTATATGTATCATTTGAAATAGACCACTTGTAATAGTTTTCGAATTTTAAGACATACTTTCACCCTTCATACTTGGAGTTGAAGCTTACGAAATAGAGGTAATTTAGGATTCCTCCCAGCTGTACTAAAAATGATGCTGTCGTTGCCATCATAGGAAAAAATTATAATTGAAGTGCGCAATAAAACGGAGTATTGAAGTAATATAAACGTGGATTTTGTGAAGGATTGCAACAACAAACGGTAGAGAGAAAAATGAAACTGCAATTAACGAAAGTGATACACGATTTCTCGCGTTCTCGTTTCGATTAATTATATTGTGCAATATTGGTTACCGGCGTGGAATAAGTCAAGTCATACGGTCTATTTTATTTTTATATTATAAATTATAAACTGCAATTTACGATGCATTCATTGAGGTACAGGATGAATAGAAATGGGACACCGTGAAGAAAGCGAGCGGAATTCAATGCGGGAACTATCCAGAGAAAAAGAGACCGACCGAAGGGCTGATCAACTAAATTAACACAAAAAACACAAAAGAGTTTTTTTGCAACACAAACAACTCCGTGGGGTCTGCATAGGTTATCCGAGATCCCGACCGCCAGCGGACCGAAATCTGACACCGCAGAAGGGGAGTTCAGTCCCTCTCCCCAACCATGAATTTTTCTTCGCTCTCGAGTCCCCCTTCCACCCAGTCAACTTCCCCTCCAATTCAAACGCAACGGTCGCTTTCGGAACTAAATTCCAGCGACCGTTGCAGCGGAGTTCTCCCGAAGTATCCTATCCCCTTAATCCCTCTCGGATCAACTGATTTCCCGGCTGACTCCTGCTGCTCCGGCCGCCAACCCCTACGCTTCGTCATCGGTCATCGCCAGAAGCTCGAGGATGGATGAGCTAAGTCGTATTTTTTGCTGCCTTGACCTTTCATAAACTTCACCCTAATACGGTTTTTCTCTCGGAAATTCTCTATCGTGTCTAGACTTAAGGTTGAAACATACGATCAATTTCTCCGTCCCTCAGAGTCATAGGGATAGCTCCAGGGATAGCTTTCGGAGACCGAAGGTGTGATAACTTGAATCGCCATTTTCAGAATCACACGTACATTCCCACCGTCCATTTTTCCTTCGCTTACTCCGTCGCTTTCCGTCTTTACAACCGTCATTCAAGTACGCTGATCAACTTTTATCGAGTGTCACTCAGTTCTTTGTTGATGAGTAGAGTGATATGAACTAGTTTTTAGCGGTTTTTTCTACACTTAAAAACAGTTATAGCCAACCAGTATGGATAAAAGCTACGTGACTACATCAATATGCTATGCAAAAATGAATTATACATAATTAATGCATAACAATCAAAAGTCTTTATGTGGCCCCAAAATGTCCTTTGTTTTTTTACAAGTAATTTTACATTTTTACTTCTGTTGTTTAAATGGATTATTCGATTAGGCTCGACAATGTTCTACAGGAGATAATACTGTAACATTGAGACGCCAAAACCTGCTGACTATGTAGAACAATTAGTTTTTCTGCATGAGAATTTCAAAGGATCAATTGTAACATATTTCGTTTGCGTGCATTATATTTATTGAAATTGTACAACTGCCATCACTGAGGGCTATTCTGAGCAGTTTAGATACACACATTGATTAAATTGACGACGCATCACTAGAGGTAAATTCATTTAAATTGTGCTTATTGAACTATTGAAGACACATTAATTTTCATTCATCTCCAAATTTTGATATGGTTGCCATCAAAATTCCTCATTATCTTTGCCGATTAAATAAAGCTAAGCAGTCGGAATAGAAGATTCACGGGGGAATTGGAAAAATGAGAACATTCTGGAACATGCATTGATGTATTGCATTATTCAGGAATTGCCATGACTACTCTACTCGACTCGAGATCAAAAAGTACTTGTCGCACATTCCTTAAACATACCATTATTACTCTGCAGAAGCCGAAATGACGTGAGTGGATACTTAATTGTTCGTGGAGCGGACCATGTGTCGATATTTGTGTGTGCGAATTCCTCGGAGGGAGAAGCGCTGCCCTCGCCCACTCTTTCCACCGTCGCAATCATCTGTTATGGTGTCCATTCTCTTTCACCTTCTTTCTCTTCCTCATTCTGGCCTAGTTTCTCCGCCATCTCCTTTTATGCGTGTACTGCGTGAGTGGGCGAAGTCACCGACGCGTCGTGAGGTTCTGGAGAGGGAGTCTATCATCTTCACTCTTTTCCCCTCGTGCGTCGTGTCCTATTGACTCGGAAAGTGCGACAGAGGGACGGACAATGGAGGCTGGAGGAGGATAGTGACTTCAAAGAGTTAAGGCGACTTCCTGTTTCCCTGGAAACGTTGGCGGGAAGGATGATATTGTAAAGCCTTCCCCCCTTGTCGTCATTTTCAAGGAGGGCTGTTCTGTGAAACTCTCTCTCTCTCTCTCTGGCCCCTGCCTTTCTCTCTCTCTCCTTACGGCGACTTTCTCCTCTTTCGTGTACCATAGATCATTGATAGCGTTCCACTCATCTCAAAATCCTTTTTATTTGCTTTCTTAAAATGTCTTAAATGTCATCTTAAATTATCTATTGATTTCCGTTAGGTTTGTTTTACTTACTATGATAATCCGGATCCGTTGATAAATGTCCGGACAGGCATCATAAGTTATCAAATATTTTTCTAGTTTATAAAGTGGTAAAATTAGTTCCTTCTTAATCATGATCTTATTCCGTGCACATGCACAACCAATTCTGTTAAAATCGTGGCGTTTAACTTTTAAATTAATGTCTCACTTTTATTCATTATTTAAACATGTATATCACTGACTAATTAAGAGTGCTATAAAATAGCTTTATATATTCGCCTTTCCTGTTTGCTGAGATCTGACCTTGACCTTTTTTTGGTTGCCTTGGATGGCATTTTCCTCGATATAGCACCCCGTTATTTGACTGCCACTGATTTTATGCACTAAGAATAAAAAATGCATCCTCCA
The DNA here is from genome assembly GCF_921293095.1 of Ischnura elegans. Lineage (NCBI taxonomy): Eukaryota > Metazoa > Arthropoda > Insecta > Odonata > Coenagrionidae > Ischnura > Ischnura elegans. The sequence goes on along the minus strand of NC_060259.1, from coordinate 554,047 downwards.
AATCCATATCTCCCTTTTTCTATCCAAGGAAATATTTGCTTAGTATAGGGTTTATTCACTCCCATCATCTAAATAAATCAATAATTTTTGTAGCCTCATCTAATGTATCGCTTTCTCGTGAAATATTCCTACTAGGTGAAGCTTAGACCTTCCACTTACGTAGCTAAATTCTACTTAGATTTTTATCTGCTTGCCCCTTCTTCCTATTATCCATGTATTTATTCAACAACTCAAGCGAATACAGCATAACATCCATACAATTCTTATATTTGTTCATCATTCCACTTTGGGCCGATGAAAATATTTTTCCTTCATACTATTTCTTATTCCATGGCCGCGCCATCCAAAGTCTCGGGAGCAAATGTTGTTTGAGAATGCAACCTTTGTTCGGCTTCCGCGTACCTTGACAACTTCCGGTTAAAAGCGCTGCAATTGCCTCCAAAGCTTTTGCTATTTATGGGTCGAGCTTATGAAGATCGCCTATTGAAAAGTGGAATAAAAATGTAATGTATCAATAATACTCGGCATCTCTTATGTGTGAATTAGAATTTTAAATAATGGCCTGTAGAGGAGTTTAAAGCTTGTGAGGATTCACTCTTGAAGTCTACTTTAATGCTAAATTATGTGGAATGTGGTGCAGTTCAATTACGGTTCAATATCAGCGTGTGGCCTTCGGTGATTGCCTTTGAGCTCGAAATTGAATTGACTCTGTGCCTTCGTGTGCCACCTATCGCTCTCCGCGTGCCACGGAAACTGTCCCGCAATCCAATTACTCCCCACCCCACGTCCTAGCATCATCACATGTGAACCTGCAAGTATTTCTCGCGGACGCCAGTGCTTTTTACCACGCCCTCCACCCCACCGCACTCGTTGACCCCCATCCTGTCTCTTTAACAGACGAACGAAGTGTTGAGGGTGGTCGGGGTAGGAAATGGAATGGGATGGCCAGTGGTTCATTGGATGATGGCGAAAATTGGAAAATTTCCACGACCGCCAGAGCCCTTGTTAGGGGGAAAAAGGCGGTAAATCGAGTCATTGATGTCGAGGATTAAAGTCCAAAGAAAAAAAACATCAGCCATTAAAACGCCAGTTTCAATAGATAAAGCATAATAGAACCATTGTCACGAATTAGGTGTCAAAGGTCAACCCCAGTATTTCCCCATGGATTGGCGATGAAATCAATGAAAGTTTGAATCGAACATGCGGTCGAAGGATTTTCAATCAAATTTCAGCTTTCTGTATGTACGATTTATATCACCTTTTAATGAAATAAAATTAATATAGTCGTTCAGGGTACCTCACATTGAGTTTACTTTATGAGGTTTGCTTTTGTAAAATCCGCTTTAACTGACTAAAATATCTTATTTGGAATAATATGTGGTAAAATATATTTCTATCAATGTAAAGATTGTTCAATAGTAATAAATATAGGCTCACTTACGTTCTTAGCCAATGTGAAGTAGACATTGTTAGGGTCGCACGGGCTTTCATTTCTCTACGTTAATTTCCAAAACTCCCTCTGTTCGCGCAATCCGGCCCGAAGGTGGCTCAGAAGAAGTGCGCGCGGGGACGTGTGCCCCGGGTTATGATAAAATGAAAGCTGAGGACACCTTCAATCGAATTCGGTTTATTTCGCACGCAACTTGCGGTTTATTCCGCACGCCGAAACTCCACCCGCTCTACACTGACTATAAATCCACGCCGTCGGCGAGGGCATTGGATGCTAGGGTCTAAGGGTTACTGACCCTCGAGTAACGGCACTCCCTCACTCCAAAAGGGTGTGAGTCGAGTCCTCTTGGCGGAGACCATGAGAAAGGGGCTCGGCTGGTCCTTGGAAAGCCCCGGGGGCGACGACACTCGCCGAAGGGGAGGGGGAAATACCCAACACCCTCTTTTGGGGGAGAGCAATAGAAAAAAGAAGTAGAAGCCTTCTTCTTGGCAGTAAATGGGTAATCAGAGGTAAATCATTTAAGGTTGCGCGTGTTCTAGCATACATGAAGATGCAAGTGTAAAATCTGGAAATACTTAGGCGATATGGTGGTAAAAACGCGACCTCAGCCTAATTATTCAGATTTTATTTTTTGTCGTATCTTCAATTTCAATGTAGTCTTTTAAAACTCCTTCACGACAGCATTATGAAACATCTTTTACTTTATCAAAATTAATAGTTCCAACTTTGAATTCCCCTAAGACATAAGCTCAATTCTTAAGTAATGCCGAAGTTGTAGTATTTACGACTGTAACAAAGAATTCACGCCCAAGTCTCCCGGCCGTTTGACTCATCTCGCACCTTTCTCTGTGGAAGAGCGTATTGTTAGCGTCACAGGGCCGTATACAACGTCCTTCATCTCTCTACGTGAATGCCTGTAGCTCTCTATGGGGAAAAGGATAAATGTAATGTGTGAAAACCGCCTGCTCACCCGAGGTGATTGCGTAGAAAGGGTTTGCCTTGGGTCCCTAAAGTTGGTTTTGCGCGTATACTTACGTTCAGCAATATTTTCGGACGTCATGAAGTAGTAAGTGGATGAAGACAGAAGGATAGGGCGTCCATAGGTCATTTTATGCCTATCTATCTCTGCGCGGTGGTCATCTGGGAAATCGTTTGCGTCCTTCGTGAGTCAAGAGGAGATCTTTTCATTGTATTACTTCCAAATGCCTTTTCCTGCTCTATTGCAGAACGCGGACTAAGAGCATTGCTTCTTTCTCTTTCGTATTGTTTCCTCTTACCTTGTTTATGTGTATGATTTCGCAGTAAAACGAACGAGAGCGCCACCTTCAATCGAGAGGTGCCTTAAATTCTCTCCCCGTGAATGGATTTTGGGGAAGGGCCTGGCGAAAGAAATTTAAACCCCAATAGAGTTATCCACCATTGATTATTATAAATTTTATTGCGTTATTTTCTTTATTTTTATTTTGCTGAGTAAATGTTTCATTACTTTCGTAAAAGAGTTTTTGGACGCCCTGTTTGTATCGCTGTTGAAATTAATTCCTCCTCTTTAAAAACATTTCCCATTCTGAATGTTTGACACTTCATGTTCTGGGGAAAGGATAAGAACCTAGTGAAATAACACACTTGCTTGGATTAAAATATCGCAGCAATAAACACCGCAAATCAAATAATGCCATATAAATGGGCAATTTTCAGGGGAAAAATAGTTATCTAATTGTTGCAGAGTTTTTGAGAAACCGCTAGATGATAATTTAAACCGTATGGTAAAACATAAAAAGCAAGTGTGAATGACGGACGATAATGTGGTAGTTTTGTACAGCAACATGATTTGTCACTTGATATAAGAGGGTAGGAAATAGATGTATTAATGGTCGAAACAATGAAAGTGTTGCATGTCACTCTCAAATCTCCCTGCCGAAAGAACCGACTTTTAGTATCCTGGCGTCGGATCTCGTGCTTGGAATATTTTTAAAAAGCAAATGAAAGTCTGTTTAATTGGTTACTAGCTGACCCGGCGAACTTCGTACCGCCTAACATTCAATGAACTTATAGTTGAATTGCACCATTTATGAATAAAGAGCGGCTGTATCGTTTTACTCATATGCGATTTATTATAAATTAAATGAGGAAATATTGATGAAATAAAAATTATACGCATTCAGTTGTTGGGTATTTGTGTTATTAACTGTAAAAAAATGTTTTTAGGTCTTTTGTTCCTCCGGAAGTCCGTAGAGTAAACTTGGATTGTTCACGGGTTAGCGCAACGCTAGACCGACGCTTGACTGATGCTCAAAATAGTGTAAGAAAAGCCCCTATGAAGCTGCTTTTGTATCAAATGACTTTAAGCGCGCCAGTTATAGTATCTCTGTTTGGAAAAAATGCACTGCGTAAACGTGCTGCATGCGTAAACGCACCACCATTCGGGTTTAATGTCTTGCGTCAAGCGCCTTCTTATAAACAACAGTTTTTGTTTTGTTATCAGGCGCAAGATAAAGCGAATGAAGCTAAATAAAAATAGCGAAGCGAAGCAGGTACGCAGCGAGGGGGGTTTTTGGGGGTTAAAACCCACCCAAAATCTCAGAGAAACTTTTTATAAAACATTTGGTTATTAATATTAGGGGGACGGATGAGTCACAAAATATTTAACTGTTCACACAGCCGCAAAACCTACCATTTTGAACCTTTTATCCTAAAATATGTCTGGGGAGGGCCCCCAGACATTTTTTAGGACCTCTCGCTTACCTTGGCGAGTTTTCTATACCCTACAGACCCGCCAGTATTAGCTGCGCCAATCCTTAATTCCTAGCTGCGCCCTTGAAGCGAAGGAAGAAATACAGCGGATGGTTTACCGACTCGTAAACATACCGCATATTATTTACCATGAGAAAATCATGGGTTTTCACTGACACATGAGAACAAACATCACAAAAACTGAAAGACTGACCATGCGATTTGTTAATCGTTATCACGAATGCTACACGAATTTGAAATTTAATACGTTTAAGCTCAAAAGGGCATATAAGTTGGGATCATGGAGTCTTCGGATTGAGAACTTCCTCATCTTTGAATTTTCCTTTGAGTATAGTGGCGTGAATCACTTTCATTATCAGTTTTTTAAATAACCAAACACGTTCCGTTGGATAGTTTTAGTTGGTTTAGGTTTCGAAAGATCATGAACACAGAGCCTACCTTTAGCTGTAAATCGTGCCGTGGTAAGCCAGGTGCCTCCAAGGATTTTAAATATTCAGATAGATAGTTGGTGACTTCGTCTTCGTTTATAACAAAGTTAAAAGATTTGAATTCATGCAGAGTACATGAACATTACTGATAATCAACAATTGCTTGGAGATTTGTTTACACACACGGTAGTTATGTGTTTGTTGACAACTCAATTCGAGCTGAGCTTATATTTAATTCAATTATTTTAATACTATTTTACTATTACTTTAATATTTTTAACATGTTTGAACATTTTTTTTTTTAATATTGCTAAAAAGATCAGTCAATACATTAGTAAACTCGAAAACAAATCTTATTTTTTTGACCGTCTCAACAATCAACTCCTAAAAACATATCTCTAAGAGAAAGTTGAATTTTTTTAATGAACTTTTCCTATTTTCCTATTGTCCTATATGTTATCCGCGGCTGAGACGAATCCAAAGAGCCTAATGTCACTAAAATCGGTGCAGCCGTTCTCGAGTTATAAGTGTTCTAACTAACACGATTTTCGACTTTCTTTTATATATATAGATGAGACGGTTCTTTAGCGTTTTTCACCAGACTGGACCAAAATAAAGTCTATTACTTGGTCATTTTAAAGGCTATAAGAGATGAGAACAGTTCATTGTTACATTTCCAAGAACAGCATTATCCTGAATTCGGGTCTTGATTTCTTCAATGAAACCAAACGTCAAGTGCCTGTATTTCACTGACGTGTTGCTTATTTAGGACTTATTCACAATTGAAGGAATGGAATTGGAGATAATTTTATGCTACCTCAAGCCTATGTTTGGTGACCAGCTACACAGAAAACACGGTGGCTAAAGAAACAGCTCAAGGAAAAAATAGTGTGGTCACTGCGCGAGTGTTCCTTGAAAAACATGTGTATGTACTATTGTTTCCAATAATATGTAGACACCCACGAGCCCCACTTAACTGATGTGGTCGGGTCGGTAAAAACTTGGAAGGTTGGTACCGTATGCTTTTAGAGACTGTTATTCGAAAAATTTAATCTAAAGTGTTTTTAGATTTCAGCGCGGTATTAAGGAACAAATACACAAAATAGATAATAGAACCATCATACCTTACTGAAATTTAAAATCTGTGAAATTTCATTTTTCGAAGTATCTGTATTTACGAAATCTTTTATTAGCCTTTTTCTTGATTTTAAGAGCCAGAATAATCAAATCAAACTCCATTTCTGGGCATGCGATTTCCCAAAATTTTCCGGGGTAGGACTCCCAAATTCCCCAGTAAGGAGGGCCCCATCATGAGCCCCAGCCGAGGTCCCACAATCACCTATGGCCGCCCCTTCATCCGATTATTTAGCGTGAAAGATTTCATGTACCAATTTGCTTCCTCTTAATCCTTAGAGATAATCGGATGCTGAGAAGCGCTCTGTAGAGAAGAATCTTTGGCAGATGGAGATAGGACGGTAATAAAAGAGAATTCTAAGTTAGAATAATAATAATATCGTTTATTTTCGTAGGCACTGGGGTCCATGAGAAACTTTAAGTACAGCTTTCTACATTTCACATTGAGATAGATAAATAAAAGAAAAAAGTAAATAAATATATATACATATACAGACGAATGTGAACAGTGCATATCGCCTAGTGCATGAAAAAAAAACAATACAATATTTTCGACAAAAAAATAAATAATCGCACTTAGATATAACACACAAATTACAAAATTTAAGGTGACAAACAAAAGAAATATGAGCAAGAGATATGAACATAAGAAAGTGAATATAAACAAGAAATATGAACATAAGAAAGTGAATATAAACAAGAAATATGAACATAAGACAGTGAATATAAACAATAAATATGAACATAAGAAAGTGAACATAAACAAAAGAAATTTAACTTGGGGATAAGGAGGCATTCTTCAGAAACCCATATGTGCTGTGTTTAAACCTATTGATGTTTGTACTGCTTCTTATTTGGGCTGGGAGAGAGTTCTTTATTCGTGAGGTGCTTACTATGAATGATTTGTTCATATGAGGCGTGTGATGTTTTGGAATATGGAGGTCAATGTTATGATTACGGGTAGGTATATTATGAACCTCAGATTTTCTAACGAATTTCTCGTAGAAGTAAGGCGGGTAACCGGTCGTTAAGACACTAAAGGCTAGAGTTATTATGTGAAGGGTGCGACGCTCTTTATACTTAAGCCAGTTAAGGCGGTTGTAATAGTTACTAATATGGTCCCATTTTTTTAAATCGTAAATAAATCTTACTGCCGAATTCATGGCCAATTGGAGTCTGTTATTGTTTGCGTCGTTTTGGTTAGTGAATAAGGCTGTACAATAATCCAAGTGAGGGAAGACTAGTGTTTTAACTAATGAAATTCGTATGTCGGGTGTATTTCTCTGGCTCTGACAAGTTGATGCGGTGGTCCCAAAAATGTACGCCTCGCATAATTTGTTTGAGGCTTCCAGCTAAGGGTTCGATCGAATATGACTCCAAGGTTTTTTACCGTTTCCTCATAAGGTATATTGTGGCTACCAAGTCTTATTTTTGGTAGATTTTCATGGTCTAATTGGGAAAAGAAATAATTGCTCCCTATAATTATTGCTGTTGTTTTCTTGTCATTGAGAACCAAATGATTGGCCTGCGCCCAACTGTTAATTCTCTCGATGTCCTCATTGATAAGTGCTATTGAATTAATAATATTGGACGGCGATGAATGACGATAAATTTGAAAATCGTCGGCGTAAAGGTGGTAGTCACAATGCATGAGGACATCAGGGAGGTCGTTTATAAAGAGAGAAAAAAGAAGTGGGCTAAGAACTGAGCCTTGTACCATCCCCACGGGATTAGGGATCCAATTTGACTGTAGGTTACTACTGACCACCACTGCTTGAGTGCGACCGCTGAGATAAGATCTAAGCCAGTAAACAGCACTCTTTGAGAAATTTAGGGTACTCAGCTTGCGGAGGAGCAATGCATGGCAAACGGAGTCGAAAGCCTTGGTGAAATCGAATAATACTAAGATCGTCACCTGGCGTTTGTCATTGCCAATTTTTAAGAGTGCAGTTTGAGTGCTATGTCGACCACGGAAGCCAGACTGCAAGGGGTTTAGTAAGTTAGCAGTGGATGTATATGAGCTTATTTGCTGAAATACAATCCGCTCAAATATCTTGGCAAAAGCACATAAAATTCCTATCGGTCTGAAGTCATCAGGTGTAGAGGGCTGGGGGCATTTAGCAATTGGGTGTATAAGGGAGTGCTTCCAGGTCGCAGGATAGGGTGCCGTTTGAAGTGAGGCATCTATTATGTTTAGGATCGAGGGAAAAATGACAGGTAGAGCCTTCTTAATGCAAGAAATGGGAATTTTATCATGTCCTTTGGCATTGGAGGTGATTTTTTTGCTTGCGCTAAAAACTGAGGACGATGAGACATGTGAGAAGAAGAACTGATTATGATTCGCTGGAGGTTGGGATATGAGGTTCGAGGGAGATTTGCGGTTCACTTTTGACAAATTGATTATTGAGGACTTGAGGATTATTGAATAGTAATCGGAATATCTGAAATAAACAATAACATTCGGTGTTGATGGGAACGGCTGGCGTGTCCATTTTCATGTCTTAAGTCTTATGTTCTCATTTTACTCATCTTCCACTCCCTGGGTTTGAGGTTTTTAAAGGTAAAATCTAATAAGTCCAACAGATTCAGGCTTCAATTGGTGGAAGTTAGACATATTTAAATAAATAAAAGATCGTAGCACTTTTCCACAAGAATTTTTAACTTGACTTGATCTCCCCTTTCTTGATTTAACTTTCTTGATCTCTCCATATCCATAGTTGGTGACAAACATGAATTTGGTGCATAAAGAAATCGTTGCTATAGCGATATAGTCATTCCAAGTGACTCATGTCATTCAACCTCACAGAAATTATCGTCATTTCATTCCATGTTGCATGGATTGGTTAATCTACCGTTATTTGTTGTGAATTTCAACTGTGAACTTTCCATTATTAAATCAATTGCAGTTTCAAATGGCTATAGTGTAAAAATTATTACCAAAATGCTTCAGAGAAAGTGGAAAACGCGAGCCATCTCACAGCTTTGCACCCTTCCCCTCATCACAGAGAAATCTAAAAAATGGTGCCGGCTTTGTTTGTGGGGGATCTTTCAAAAAGGCTTGCTCGCAAATTCCCCAAAAATAAATTCAATGTTTCTTTCTATAACCCCTACACTCTCGGTGAAGTTTTGTGTCGTAACAAAGACAAAATAGATTCCATTCATCAATCTGGCATTTACAAAGTTAATTTTGAATCATGCAACATGTGTTACATCGGTCAAACAGGCAGAAGTTTCATTACCAGAATAAATGAACATTAGGCCGGCCCTTATTTTTCGTAATTGCGAAAAGTTATGTTTTCCTGGTCTCAAAATGATCCAAATGAGGTTTATATTCACGTGTTAAAATTTGGTTACTTTAAAATAACGGCAACCCGTGCCCCAAGGGCCCTAAGTACTAAGGACCCTAAATTGAGTTTTTTGAGGTCAAAATAGTGCTATTCCTATGTAAAACGTAAAAGTAAAGCCCTTTTGGGCCAATTTTCTGTTTGTTTTTACCTATCTGTAAGCGTTTAGGAGATATCGTCCGTCGTAATGCAATTCCCCCCCAGGGCGCCACCCCGCACCGCAGCACCGCTGAGGTACGGCCCGCAGCACTTACTACAGACCTCCCCTCAACCCCCTCCCCTCCCACGGCAAAAACTTTGCTCACACTGGCAAGATCTAGCCTCTGAAGAAATGTTAGAAACCTTAGAAAGAATTTAATTGCCATAACAATACTTCCAATCCAAGAGATCAATTTATTTTCACACTGTCCATGAATTTCGGTACAATATCCAAAATAAAATACATTTTCATTGTATTTCTAATTTTTCATTGACATCCCATATTTGACAATTAAAGTGCCTTTCCGCACCTATGGGTTGTATTGCGATGAAAAGCCACACTTAGTAATAAATTTTGAAAGCCCTCTTCCTTCAACGTGACTGCTTAAAAATCTTGAATTAGTTTCACCCCTCTCGCTGCACTATCATTTCCCACTTGATGACCCCGAATAATTTGCAAATCGTTCTTGTATGTTCATCCCATTCTCGCATGTGCACATCAAAGAATGCAATGCATATTTACAATGCATTAAATAGTTTTCTCGAATTAGTAGTGACAAAATATGGTATAGATACCTTAGTCATGTCTTTATGTTTATAGAATGCCTTCTTCGGTGGATCATATTTTCCTTCACACGACCACATACAGCGTATCACGTTTTTATTTTCACACCTAGAAATGGATTCGTCAAAGAATGACAGGCCTACCAACTCCTCACTCATGAACCACAAGTGGTTTGAAAACCTCTTTTGTGCTGCTTTCGCTATGTCCAGGCTGACACTTTCGTAATTTACAAGTCTTTTTAGGTACTCCGGGTCACTGCTGGAAGCTAATGCAGCACAAGGAGCGGAGAACCACATCTTTTCCTTTCTTCTTGAATATATTGAAATCTATTCCACCAATGACTACATTTCGTTCTCCTCTTTATTTGCGTAAGAAGATTGTTTCTTCAGCCCAAGCACATTTATCCGAGAGATTATCTGCACTTTCCTCCTCGTGCATCAAAAATTCAATGGTACCGCTCCTTGCAATTTCAAACAAATCATCAAGTTTTGTTACGAAAGATTCTCTTCTCCTCATCTCCACTGTAGTTCGCGCTCTCTTTATGTCGTTGCACGTTCATCCATTCTTTGCGTCATTTTTCTAACTTTTCAATCGCCTTATTTTCCGTAATAACAGGAACTCTAGTTTTGTACCATGGATGAGACGCATTTCTCACGGTTTTTCTCGCACTAAGTCTTACAAATTTCGAACCCATTAGATGATAGAGAAAACACAGTACTTCTCTCACTGTAGGTAAATTTGAGCCGAGTATTTCTTCACTTTCTTTTCCAACCAGTTCAATGCCTGGATTTAGTCTTGATTACATGCCTTTCCTTGTTGGTCTATTCTTAAAATGAACGTCACGTTCATGATTAAGTATTTATTTCACTACATTTTTTCTTACATCCTTAAATACTTAGCACCTTCTATCCTTAGCACACTATACACAAGAACTATCTCTCCACAGTGATCTACATCCGTGAACTGACTACCTCGTTTCGTCTTCCTTGAATATTTCTATCTACTGTTGGAGCCCTGTAAGCCCTGCTCATTCCCTTCATTCCTTTATAATTCATAAACACAATTGTATCACATGCTTATAATATTTTGTACATAAAGAGCACTTTGGAACAAAGCCTGCTGAAATGGTTCGTGGCCGTGTGGCGGCAAAAAATCAAGGTTTAAGGGATCGGTACCCAGTACATAGGTCGGCGTTGAAGGGTTAAAATTGACATTATAGCCTTTAACAACATTAATCGTGACACAAGAGGAATAAACTATTCAATACTGTACCACTAGCATGTAAATGTTGTCACCAGGAGCAAAGTCTTTGCCGTGGGAGGGGAGGGGGTTGAGGGGAGGTCTGTAGTAAGTGCTGCGGGCCGTACCTCAGCGGTGCTGCGGTGCGGGGTGGCGCCCTGGGGGGGAATTGCATTACGACGGACAATATCTCCTAAACGCTTACAGATAGGTAAAAACAAACAGAAAATTGGCCCAAAAGGGCTTTACTTTTACGTTTTACATAGGAATAGCACTTTTTTGACCTCAAAAAACTCAATTTAGGGTCCTTAGTACTTAGGGCCCTTGGGGCACGGGTTGCCGTTATTTTAAAGTAACCAAATTTTAACACGTGAATATAAACCTCATTTGGATCATTTTGAGACCAGGAAAACATAACTTTTTGCAATTCCGAAAAATAAGGGCCGGCTTAATGAACATAGAAGGTGGTGGAAAAATGGGGATGAAACGTCACTTCTCGCCAAACACCTACTACAGACTTTGCATTGTTATAATTTTAAACCCGAAATTCTACATTTCGAAAGTAAGGGCAAAAGACTTGACGTTTTAGAGCAATTCGAAATTGTACTGAGTGATATGAATATGCTCATGAATGAAGAAGTGTTTTTTACCCACTCTCATCTCCTTGAGATACCCTACCCGAAAACGAATGGTGAAATTCTTTCTTCACCCACGCCGTAACCGACCTCAACATCCATGGGGTGTTTCCCGTCCGCCCATTCTCTCCTCATATTGTTTGACCATTTTCTTTTGCTGGCAATTACCTCCCTTGCACACCTGCTAACTTTCACTCCTTCTCAACTAACCATAAGGGACTCCTCTCCCTTTCTGAAGACACGCGGCCTCTCGTTTTACCCTAACCCCCTTTTTTCACTCTTTTCAACCCCCTTCACGTTTTTCTGTGTATCTTCCCCACGTGTCGCCATTTTACAGTTATGACAGGAACTTTCCTTCCAACGTGGGTTCCCCACATCCCGTAGTTGTATCTTTTTCCACGGTCTCTACTCTGTACCCGTTCATACCCCCTTCCTCAAACATGTGAAATCCTCCCCAACCTAACTCAAGGGTATAAAAGGGATTTTCAAATGTTTTGAAGTGTCTTGTACCAGATGATGGCTCAGTGATCCGAAACGCCTTGTACGCGTTAAAAATTCTTGTGGTAAAAACTCTATGTAAATCTTGTACGATGATACTTTCCCAAAACGCCGTGTTAATAAGTAACTATCCTTGAAAATTTACATTTCTTTTGTTTTTTTCTTCTGTCACAGATTAAATCTAACCAACTCAAAATTTATGGCAACGCATAGTATAAGGCTAAAATCATGTTTTTAAATTATAAACTGATAGAGATTTGTTGGTTTGCTTAATTATTGAGATCCTGTGACGTGAAAATTGAATGAAATGAGTTGAGTGAACGAGAGAGAGGAAGGAGGAGAAGAGAATTTTTAGGCAAAATAGAAGGGAGTAGGCCGTGTTGTGAATTGAAGATTACGGGAAGGGGTCCATGAAGGGAGGAAGACCGCGAGAATACGTCGTAAGTACTCCATGGAAAACTAGCAGAATTCTGAAATAAAAACAAAAAAGTGTATCTGCATTTGAAAAGTAAGCATGGACGTGAACTCTATTTACATGCGGATGAATACCGGAGAGGTGGATACCTCAAAACGGTGGAATACGTGAAACTGCTGCGTATGATTCCATTTAAACTTTAGATTTATTATCGTAGTACCAATATTGATGCGAGTAATAATTAATGATCGTAATAATGTGACATGGCTGGAATAGTGGTCCCAGCTTTCGCTTAGCTCCCAGCTAGATCCATCTCTTCATCTATAGACCCTCTCTACATCTCTTCATCTATAGACTGTCCCCTGTTCCCTCTCCTAATACAAAAGTGGAGGAGTCTGGTGGATGGGGAGCGCTTCCCATAAGGGTGGGAGGGTCCCGCCGTCAATATCTCCAGGAGCGAAGCTGTGCACTGCGAGGAGGAAGTTCCGAAAAGTTTGATCGAATCAAACGCTCTTTAGGTGGCGGCACTCTGCGAGGGGGGGTGGGTTGCGGGGAAGAATGAGCCGAAGCAAGGGGGAAAATGCGGAAAAACGCGGAGCGCTGCATAATATATTTGGTGGGGGTTCCATCCCTTCGTTGCAGCGTCGGACGAGATCGCAAATTGCTGCTCCACACCTTCCTGCCTCGTCTCTCGTCACCGTCTTCGCCTTCCCTAACCAGCCATCCCCGCAGCAGCGTCGCCATCGGGTCATTAAACCTTCCGGGTGCGGGCAGTTTTAATCTCAATAAATGCTCCCGGGTGCCACGATTCACCTCCAAGGCGGGGAGCATCTTATGCGTGGCGCGGAACGCGCAGGTCTCGGCAATCAGGAAAGCTCACTGAACTCTTTATAGCTCAATTTAAGGCTTTCCTTGCCCTGAAAAAATGGTTACAAATGACATTATTAGTTTTATAGTGCTTCATCTCATTGCTCTCTCGTATTACTTGCATGATTCGTCCCAGACAAATAAACCTATCATCTCTATCAACTAAATTTCCTGAGAGGAGTATCAAAAATCTCGTCACCAGTTATTTTTGCACTTTTTCATTTATGATGCAAATACGTGTATAAGATATTATTTAGACATTTTTGATGGTCTCTGTTTTTGCTGCCAATTATTTCCTCTCAGTTGTAAACGTATCTTTTATCTTATTGAGTATCAATGAATCAACTTTTCTTGTTCATCTTTTTTTTTACCTTGAATGGGTTCCTTAGTGTTACAAACATTTTTTATGGAAATACTGGGAATGTTGCTAATTAAAACCTATTTTTAAAATTATCAACGTAAATGCTAGGATTCTTCAACAGATGTATTGTTAATTAAACCCTTTTTTCGGTAGTTTTTCCGTCCATTTCGAATTTCTCCGAGAAGATTTCTGGAAAGGTCATTGAACTCTTAATATTGCCCAATATATAAGACATAGAATGCCCTCCTAAAAAGTGATTTTATGATTTTTTTAGTTTTATATTACCTACTTCTGCTCCTTTCTCCCTTGCGTCATCACTTTTACAATTCGCCCCCAAAACTTAAAACCCACCATCCCCTGTCTTTCCGCCAACTGCATGTTCCGAAAGGAGTTTCTATGAAAATTTTACGTCACAAATCTTTCTAATACTTGTTAATTTATGCATCAAATATACCTATGGGGATTTTATGAAGCATTTTTCATGGTTTTATGGCTCATTAACTCTTTATAACCCAATTTTTATCCTAAGCAACATCAAAAATGTTAAGCATTTCAGCTCTATTTAGGAGATATCTAAACTAAACATTATTTTGGAGTGTAAATTTTAATGACGAAATATTAAGCTGCCAGGATATTTATCATTGAGTGTAAAATTTTTAAGTTTTCAACATGAAAATTCTTGAAATTTGATTTCTCCCAGAAACAGCTCTGAGTTATTAAAGGTTAATCATAGTTGTACGTGTTTATGCCCCAAGTGTATCGCAATATCAAATATTTTTTCAGCTGGTTTTCCGTCCATTTCGTATTTTCCGCAGTGGCATTCAGGAGAGATGCTTAAACTTATTATTGCACAATGTGAGGTTTTTACTAGGGATGAGTCGATTCCACTTTTTTTCGATTCCGATTCCAATTCCGATTCCTTCAAATCGATTCCCGATTCTCGATTCCGATTCCATCGATTCTTGTTCCTTCTAACAGGTGGGATTTTGATTTATCTGTAGCATTGCTGTCATTAAAATTTAAGAATTGAATGGAATAAAATAACTAGGGATGTACAGATCCAGGATTTTTGGAGCCTCATCTTTCGAATCGGATATTTACGATTCCAAAAGCATTTTCAAATTCCTGCCATTAAACAAAGTCATTATTCAAGTTTATTCTGGGTACATATAATTAATGGAATTCTTTTTAGATTTTCGTACACATTTTAATATCTTTATAAAATAAAAATCTTTTTTATAGGCTTTCAACTTGTTTTTTTTTTAAACATCTGTACATGCTCAGGACCTAAACTGTTATGCTTGGGTTTGGAAATGAAAATAGGAAAAATCTTAGGATGAACCACTGACCAGTGGCATAGCAAGAGGACCCCCCAAAATATAAAAACACAATTACTTTCCCTCATAAAAGGAAACAAAATATTTAAAAATCATGGAATTACAAAAATGAAATAAATGAATCTTTGAAAAATGAACCTTTTTCTTCTATGAAGGGTGTTAAAATTACTTTGAAACCCTCTCCTTTGTACCCTGTTGTTTAAAAATTTTCCCCCTGGTTTTGGACCACCCCTTAACAAAATTCCTGGCTACCCCCTTGCCTTCGACTGAATTCAAATTTTCCTCTAGCATATTTCCCCCGAATTTTATTTTCTCATTGCATACCGACTTGTGTTTTACCCGAAAATGCTTCAGTATGGTGAGGTGGATTTAGCACATCCTCGCGATAATTTATGCCACAGTGCACGCACACGGCACTCATTGGTTTTCCTTATCTCAATGGAAATGTTTAAACACAATGAAAGACATTTTTATCGGTGTATCATTAAATTAAATTGCAACTGCGCAATCAGCAACACAATAAACAGTATTTGAAACGGCATCAACGTCACGTGCGACGAGGTGCTCCACCGCTCAGCATGAGGAAGGGGTGGGCAGCAGAAGCGCGTAATCAGTAAAGTCTAATTGTAGAATTGTAGATAGAAAACTGAGTGGCAATCAATTACAGCTGAAAAATAAACTGTAATATCGTCAGGAATGCGTCTCGTTTGGTCTAATTCTTTTTTAAATCTCGTGCATTTCATTTAATTGTCGAAGCTATCGAGATATCTTCGGGCCCAGAGTGTCACTCTCCTAGCATTTGTCGTCTAGAAACGGAGAACTGAAGCAGGTAGGCCAAAAAAAGGTCAGTTGGTGAGACGAGGTAGAGATTAAACACGCTTCAGTTGTTTTCTTGTGATTTAATATTTTCCTTAGAAGACAAATTATTTATGGTCCAATGTATGAAAATGTATTTTGTTTCACGCGACTGATTATAGGCTATATCCTCCAATTCTGTAAGAGCAATGAGAATCATAGTCACAATTTTGTAAAAAACTAAAACCTAATGGTCGTTCTTTGGGGGGAAAACAATTGAACAGACAGATTTTTCGGGCGCCTTGAGGACTACATAAAAAAAGGGGACAGAAAGAAGTATAAACTCCCATCTTTAAACTCCCATCATAAACTTCTTTGTCAATAGTTTTGCGTGAAGTACGGTAGCCGCAGAGAAAGTTTACAAGATGTAATAGATTCATAATTTAAGTATTCATTTCACCCTATAAAACTCTCTCATTCGTTAGGATTCGTTAATTCGTTAGGATACCTGTGTCCCTGCTTGAGGTATCACTCGTGCAAGCGCTGTTCAGTAGACTTTGAAGCACGAGACGTGTATATATTTAAGGCGATGGATTTCTATGGAGTCCGAAGTGATGGAATAATATTCAAAGCCGATCAAGCCATGCAATGCGGTGAGTTGAATGGATAATGCGCATTTTACAGTGAGAGAAACGGAATTTATTCGTGAGAAGCCTTTTAAGTTAGGGTATACTTTCCTTACGAAGGATAGCCTTGAGCGTGGCTTGGAGTTCCCGTAGAGTTATGTGGCGTGGGGTGTTTATGTGAGGGAAGCAAAGGTTTCTCGTCCATCAGGCGTCATCCATTCGAGTTTTATATTTTATGGCGATGCAGACTTCTCTCGGTTCTCTAACAGTTTTAAAATATAGCGGTTTGAATAGGAACTCCGCCTTTTTTTCTCCGGTCTCGTTAAATGTCGACCCTCATCGTTCACCTCAGGCCTCGCAAAGTTTCGATTTGTAAACTGTTCCCATCAACTTTAAACGGTTCATGGTAAAAGATTTTTATCCTTATTTGAGATACCTTTAGTGCTATGCTTTGTGGCTATGCCATTTAAAAACTAATTTTCTGGCATCTTGATCTTACGCAATTAAAAGTCATGTTTCAAATTGTCGTTTGATGGTCTAAATGTGTTTTTTAATTGGTTTTTGCAGATTCTGGCTCTGATTGTTATTGTTTTATGAAATCCAGTTTGATAAACTACACCGGTATAGTACTGCGAAAGCATGTTTATTATCATGTATTACGATACAGATAATAAAAGTGTCCTTTCGACGAATTAATATAAATAAGAAGTGAACTTGCTAAGATTTCTGTGAAGTGTTCTGTATTGCACGATAAGGAGTTATTGACGCTGATGCAGGAGGATTAGTATCCTTGTGTGTGAAGAAAAAGTCTAAGGGATGATACGAGGAAATTACACAGATCCAACACCATTTGAGTGCAAGTTTAGCGGACAATTACTCATTGTTAAAAACTATGGTTTCATAGCCATAAATTTGAGCAGCATAATATTCTGCTATGGAATGACTTATTAAGGATTATGGGCCTGGATGATCTTCTCCCTAAAAAAGTTGCGCGGATGCTCGGTGGTACGATTATATTTCCCTAACATTGAATATTTGCATTGGACGTAAATTTTCAAGTTACTTTTGTGCAACATATAACTAAGGTTGAAAATTATCTACTTACCTAATTATTTAATGCTATATCATCTGGATACATTATTTGCTCATGTATAACTAAGGTTTTAAGGTAGAGAGAGATACTTAGTTTTCTACAGTTTTTTGTGGAATTTAGGGTATGATACAGGATCGTGAGATAATAAAACCTCCTGCTGCCACAATATCAGACGCTTAATCTAATTGAGGGGCGTGAGAAGTCGAGGAGTACGAGGGATTTTTATCTAAACAGAATTAATTGTAGAAATTGAATTTAAAAATACATAAAAACTTGGTGGCCAAGGAATTCGAGTGAGTCTCTTCTCTGTGTAAACATGGAGTGGAAAAGGGGATCGGGATCGCCGAGGGGACCACGGCTTAACCATGAGAAAAAATAAAAGAAATAGACTGCAAAACAGAGAGATTTAAAAATTCCCTCGTTCTATCAAGGATAGCAACGTAGTCTCAATTGAAAGGATTAATGGCAACGCTCGCTAGGATCACTCATTGCATGTTTTTTCGTAGTTTTAACCTTGCATGTATTTGCTCTAGGAATTACTAACCATTAGCATTTTTTTTATGAATAAACATGTATATTTTTCTAGTGTGCGTAATATTTCTATGACCGTGTGGTGTGCATGTGGCGGTCCTCTTGCATGCTGCATGTTGGTGATTGGTCACCCCCTGCCAAACACCCTAGAGGTGGCTCGCAGGGATCATGTAGATGTAGAACTCTGTTTAGAAAAAAATTCACGTGTACCCATTGGCTTCTCAGTTCTCACCCCTTCAATTGTTGTCGAAAGTGGTTTTCACCGCTTGATAGTCGTTATCTCACCGTTTGACCGAAAATATTTGGAATGCTGAATGCTCGCCAACATTTTCATTGGATCCTTTACTTCCCTCCAATTCTTCCAGTTATGTGCGCGATACAGTTACATTTATTACCGGGTGAATGTACAGGATCTGAAAGGGGGCGTTAGTGCTTCTTAATTTGAAAGTGTAATAGGCTCTAAGGTGCGAAAAACACGACGTGACGGGTGGAGAGAGAAGGTAAGGGAATTTTTATCCATTTTTTTCATTCATTTGAGCCACGAATTTTTTTAAAAATTCTCCCTTTTTAATTGAATATTTGCTTTATTTTTGGACCCGACTCGAGCAAACGCGAAGTATATATTTTTTTCCACCGCCTTCGGGAGTGAAGCATTATTTTACATTACTTGAATTGTTCATGAAACTTATATTTTTTGCCGAAAATATTTGCAATTCTTTGCAATTTTTTTTATTTTACACTACTTGAATTATTCATGGAACTTATATATTTTGGCCGGAAATATTTGCAATTCTTTGGGGCTCAAACCTTGAGGGTTGTGCGCGGAATTTCTATGAGACCTGTTGCTTTTTCCTGAGCAAGAACTTCCCGTTCAAATAGTGTTAAGTTAAAAATAATGCAAAAGTTTGAAAGCGCCGGAGAGCCATTAAGATTTATGGTCGATAATTCATTACATAAAATTGTGCGAGAATAACAATTTTACTATTTTATTTTGTACATAACAAAGCTGCAGTAATATTGCGCGATATATTTTTCAAGTTAAGAGTACCTTTCCCTGGCGCCCATAATGAATTATCCTTCACATTATATTGTCGACCTCATATTTTTTCCATTCTTTCCCGACTTATTCAAATTCACATTTCCACTTTCATAATCAATGCCTTTTTCACTAAATTTTGGAGGAAATGTTACGCTGTTTGCCACCTTTTAGATAACTGCGTGTTTCTGTATATTCGAAATTTGTTGCCCCCAAAGCGTTGCATAAAACAAATAACTTTGAAAGCTGTCACGCACATGGGTGCAAATTTACTCTAAGATTGAAATTCTCCCTGAAAATATCAATTAGCTCATACGGGATTCGAACTCAAAGCTCCAAGTTACCGGTCGGGTGAACTTATAGTTATGCCAACAAGGCATCTTCTTCCAAGGCGAATCTCAAATCGAGACATCCGAGTACGAATCCCGGTTAAACCAAATGATTTTCTCATGCTTAGTTACATCCTTGGTTTAAATTTTTACCCCATCTTTTTCTTTTGCTTCCTGTAATTTAATATTGCGTTATTTCGTGTTGCCTTGACGTTGAATGTGGATCTCATTTTGGAGTTGTACTATTCTTTCTGATTGCTCCTCACCGTGCGATATTTTTTTCCATATCTATGTTTTATACTCAACGTAACGTAAGATTCAAAAGACTTATGAAAGTTAGAAAGGCGAAGAAATGGAACGTAGAAGCCCTGAAGGGAAGTATGAGGAGAGAATATCAGGAGCTAGTGGACATTAGTATAAGGGCAATTGAAAGTACCAAGACGGTAGAGGAAAGATGGGATAATATAAAAAAGGGAATAGTCAAAGCGGCGGAGAAGTCAATTGGTTACGTTGACAGTAGAAGGATAAAGAAGCCGTGGATAACGGAGGCAATGGTAAATGAAATGGAGGAGAGGAGGAAGTGGAAAACGTGGACACAGAACAGGGCAAAAGAATGTATAGGGAATTGAATAATCGATTACGACGTGAAACTAAGAGGGCAAGGGAGGCTTGGTGGAAAAGACAGTGCGAGGAAATGGAAAAGTTCCAGAAGGATGGAGAAGTAGGCGCGTTGTACGCCAAAGTTAAGTCGATATCGGTCGGCAAAAGAGGACAAGCCATGTCTAAAATTAAGGCTAAAGATGGGAGGATGCTAACCGAGCGAGAAGAGGTACAGGGTAGGTGGAAGGAATACGTGGAGGACCTGTATGACGGAACGAACAGACCAGAGAGAATGACTCTAGAGGAGGAAAGTGCAGTGGAGGAGGATAATCTTGGGCCGGAGATATTAGATTCAGAAATAGAGAGATCACTCCGTGATATGAAGGCTAGGAAAGCAGTAGGCGTGTACAACATCCCGTGTGAGCTTCTGAAGAATCTAGGGAAGGAAGGTAAGAAAAGGTTTTTCGAACTAGTGCGCAAGATCTATGAGGAGGGATGTTGGCCGGAGGATTTCGTGGAGACGGTTTTAATTCCGCTTCCGAAAAAGAAGAAAGCTGTGGAATGCGGAGATTATAGGACTATCAGCCTAATATCCCATGCGGCTAAAGTAGTGCTGAGGATATTGAACAGACGAATTGAGGCGAGGGCAAACGAGTATTTGTGCGAAGATCAGTTTGGTTTCAGAAAAGGGAAGTCAACTCGTGATGCAATAGCAATAATGAGGGCCCTCGTGGAGAGGAACCTAGAATATGAGCAGGACGTATATGTGTGTTTCGTGGATTTTGAAAAAGCGTTTGATAGGGTGAACTGGGTAAAGTTAATGGATATACTCAAGAGAATAGGTGTAGACGGGAGGGATAGACGACTGATTTGTAATCTGTATATGGCCCAGACTGCGCAAGTGAGGATAGCGGACGGAGAATCTGGGTGGGCAAGCATTGGCCGAGGTGTGAGGCAAGGCTGTCCTCTATCGCCACTGCTCTTTAACGTGTATGCTGAAGAGATGGTAAGGGAAGCGTGGGATGAGTTAGAAGCTGGGATAAAAGTGGGAGGAATGATGTTCAAATCAGTGAGATTCGCGGATGACCAGGCGTTGATCAGTCAGTCAGCAAGGGGGCTTCAGGCCCTAGTGGATGCGTTATACGAACGTTGCGAGGAGTTTGGGATGAGGATTAATCACAAGAAAACTAAGGTAATGCGGTTTTGTAAAGCATCACGAGCGAGGAATGTGAGACTCAAGATAAAGGTGGGTGGTGAAAAACTTGAGCAGGTTGAGCAATACAACTATTTAGGCAGTACGTTAGAGGAAAATGGATACAGTAGTAAGGGCATCAGGAAGAGAATAGCATTAGCAAAGGAGGCGTTCATGAGCAGGAAGGAGCTTCTGAGAGGATCGTTGTGTAAGAGTTTAAAGAAAAGGTTAGTGAAGAGTTTGGTTTGGAGTGTAGCTCTCTACGGTGCGGAAACGTGGACTCTGAGGAAAGAAGACGAGAGAAGATTGGAGGCGTTCGAGATGTGGGTATGGAGAAGAATGGAGAGGGTGAAATGGACGGAGAGGTAAAGGAACGACGAAGTGCTTGATATGGTTGGCGAGGAGAGAACGCTTTTAGATGAGATACGCAGGAGACAGAAGGTTTGGATGGAGTTAGTGCTTAGCGGTGAGGGGATGTTGAAAATGGTTTTGGAGGGTAGAATGTTGGGGAAACTAGGGAGGGGAAGGAAAAGAATAGGATTTTTAGATAGGTTGAAAGAGAGTAGGCCTTACTGTGAATTAAAGAAGGCAGTGCTGGAAGGAAAGGGAGGCTCCCAGATCACCTCTTTAGCATCCATGGAAACCTACCTTAATCGGTAGAATACTATAATAATAATGTTTTATACTGAAACTTTTTGCGCTGCCGAATTCTTTTTCTCTCAGTTCCTTTTGACCCAGGCAAAATTAAATTTAATTATCTTAGAGATCTGAACTTTCGTGTGAACATTTTCAGCCGGCTTGTCCTTTTTTAGCAGAATAATGGTGTCCCATTGTTCCCACATTGTCGATTTTTCGGGGAACTATGGAGTGTATGTTGATAGTGTTCCAGTCTTTTGATTGGAAGCTTTTTGACTTGAGCAGAAACCTGCCGTTAGGGGGAAAAACATGAGAAAAAAAGTCAAAGATTAATATCAAATACGTAAAAGAATTCTTGCCCTCTGGTGTACCTACACTGTAAGAGGCAGCGTTTTTATACGTACCAAAGTTAAATATTAAATACTCTGAGAGCAATCAGTAAGTGTCATGCAATTGAAATTTGTTACACATAAGGAAAAGTTTTCCCTGTGTTATGTAGTGGGCATTTAGTTGCTTAATTTTTCGTATTTCTGTGAATTAATTGCGGCTTACCCAACGTAATGTTTCTGCAAATTACCTAGCTGCTACCTACGTAATTCTCATGTATGCTGCTAAATAGTGAATGATTTCCTGAGGAGGGGGATCATTTGGGAAAATTATCTCCGAATCTCACTTTTGCTATTATTTATTCGACCAGCTTTGAAAAATCATTTGAAGTACTTACTGAAAATGACATTCATATGTGTGTAGGTGATTTAGCCGTTGCAGAAAAACGTGTGTTTGTGTCAAGTTTATATTGTTTGTGTATATTGATCTCCCAAATCAAAGAAAAAGAAGATCGTGGGGTGCAGTATTTATTTAATTGCTCTCTATCTAGGAAGTACCGTTTTTAAGCAGGCTTTTTGTCTTCTATTTCGTTAAAGCTACTTGGAGCTTGTATTCACATAACTGCGATGTTTCGCCTCCTATTGATCGAAATTGTATACTTCCAGAATAATGGATCCATTGGAGACAAGCTGCGTCGTACATCAAACATGGCGAACCATTACAATTTCTGCAAACGCACTGTAATAGAATCTCTTTCCACATTATATTTTTCCGTTTAGGATATTTTTTCCTGCCATGATGCTGACTTTTTTTGTGGTGCGTGCTTAATGTTGCGCCTTCAGTTATTTTTCCTGATTCTATGGTCTTTCACTGAAGTATCCCAGTGGGGAAAAGTTAGTTCAAAAGATATGCAAAGAATATTCTCCAGCGAAGCAACTTTAGTGCAAAGAATGTTCTTCATGAACGTCCAAAGAACCAACAAATGGCGCACTATCCGAGTTCAAAGAACATTCTCCTGCAGTAGTGCAAAGGATGTTCTTTGGTTATTCATCTTGCACTACCTATGGCCAGATCGTGCGATAAGAAGGTTCAAAGTTGCTTCTTAGGATATGTATCGTGAACTACCTCTTGCCAGAGGGTCCAAAGTTGCTTCATAGAACATGCATTTTGCACAACCCCTGGCTAGATGCTTCATTGGGAAGGTTCAAAGTTGCTACGTAGGATATGCATTGTGCACTACCCCTAGCTAGATGCTACATTGAGAAGGTTCAAAGTTACTTCATAGGACATGCATTTTGCACTAACCCTGGCTAGATGCTACATTGAGGAGGTTCAAAGTTACTTCATAGGATATGCACCGTGCACTACCCCTGGCTAGATGCTACATTGAGGAAGGTTCAAAGTTGCTCCATAGGCTATTCACCGTGCACTACCCCTTACCAGATCCTACATTGAGAAGGTTCAAAGTTGTTTTATAGGATATGTATCGAGCACCACCTCTTAGCAGATCCTACATTGTGAAGGTTCATAGTTGCTCCTTAGGATACGCATCGTGCACTACACCCGGCGAAATTCTACAGCGAGAAGGAACAAAGGTGATCCATAGAATAGGATATAATAGGATCCATAGGATAGGATGCATGATGCACTGCCTCTGGCTATATGAATCCGCAAGAATGATCAAAGCTGCTTCAAGTTCAGTGCTATACCAATTGTAGGGACAGTAGGCCGGCCCATATTTTCAGAATTTTGAAAAGTTGTGTTTTCCTAGTCTCAAAATGATCCAAATGAAGTTTATATTCACATGTTAAAATTTGATTACTTTAAAATAAGGGCAACCCGTGCCCCAAGGGCCCTAAGTACTGAGGACCCTCAATTGAGTTTTTTGGAGCAGAAAAAGTGCTATCCCTATGTAAAACGTAAAAGTAAAGGTCTTAAGGGCCGATTTTCTGTTTGTTTTTACCTATCTCTAAGCGTTTACGAGATATCGTCCGTCGTAATGCAATCCACCCCCCAGGGCGCTACCCCGCACCGCGGCGCCGCTGAGGTACGCGCCGCACCACTTACTAGACACTTCCCCTACACCCCCTCCCCTCCTTCGACAAAGACTTTCCTCCTGATGACAATATTTACATGCTAGTGGTACAGAGTTGAACAGGTCGTTCCTCTTGTGTCATGATTAATGTTGTTTAAGCCTACAATATCAATTTTAACCCTTCAGTGCCATCCTATGCACTGGGCACCGACCCCTTAAACCTTAATTTGTTGCCACCATACGGCCGCGAACCATTCCAGCAAGTTCCAAAATGCTCTTTATGTACAAAATATTACAAGCATTGTGTCTGTGAGTTATGAAGGAATGAAGGAGATGAACATGGCTTCCAAGGCTCCAACAGTAGATAGAAATATTCAAGGAAGAAGAAACGAGGCAGTCAGTTCACGGACAGTGGAGAGATAGTTCTAGTGTACAATGTGCAAAGGATAGGAAGTGCTAAGTTTTTTAGGATGTAAGGAGAATAATGGCGAAATAAGTAGTTTATCATGAATACACGTGACATTCATTTTAAGAATAGGCCAACAAGGAAAGGCATGAAATCAAGACTAAATCCAGGCATTGAACTGGTTGGAAAAGAAAGTGAAGAAAAACTTGGCTGAAAGTTACCTACAGAGAGAAGAGTACTGTGTGTTTTCTCTATCACCTAATGGGTTCAAAATGCATGAGACTAAGTGCGAGAAAAACCGTAAGAGATGCGTTTCATCCATAGTACAAAACGAGAATTCCTGCTATTACGGTAAAATAAAGCGATTGAAAAGCTAGAAAAATGACGCAAAGAATGGATGAACGTGCGACGAAATAAAGAGAGAGCGCGAAATACAGTGGATATGAAGAGAAGAGAATCTTTCGTAACAAAATTTGATGATTTGTTTGACATTGAAAGGAGCGGTACCATTGAATTTTTGACGCCCGAGGAGGAAAGTGCAGTTAATCTCTCGGATAAATGTGCTTGGGCTGAAGAAGTAAAATTCTTACGCAATCAAAGAGGAGCACTAATTGCAGTTATTAGTGGAATAGATTTCAATATATTCAAAAAGAAAGAAAAAGATGTGGTTCTCCGCTCCCAACAGGGACCCGCAGTTCCTAAAAAGGATTGTTAATTGCGAAAGTGTTAACCTGGACATAGCGAAAGCAGTACAAAAGAGGTTTTCAAACCACTTGTGGTACCTGAGTGCGGAGTTGTAGGCCTGGCATTCTTTGACGGATCCTTTTCTAGGTATAACAAGGAAAACGTGATACTCCGTATTGAGGACATGCGGGGGAAAATGTGATCCACCGAAGAAGGCATTCTATAAACATAAAGACATGACTAAGGTATCTTTATCAAATTTTGTCACCACTAATTCGAGAAAGCTATTTAATACATTGTAAATATGCACTCCATTATTTGATGCGCACATGCCAGGATGGGATGAACATCCAAGAACTATTTGCAAATTATTCTCGGTCCACAAGTGGTGAATGATTGTGCAGAGAGAGGGTTGAAACAAATTCAAGGTTTTTAGTCAGTTAAGGAAGAAAGCTTTAAAAATTTATTACTAAGTGCGAATTTTCAACGAAATACAACCCCTAAAGTGCGCAAAGACACTTTAATTGCCAAATATGGGGTTTCAGTGAAAGATTAGAAGTACTCTGAAAATTTATTTTATTTTGGTTGATATCTACTGAAATTCATGACTAGCGTGAAAATAAATTGATCAATTGGATTGGAAATATTGTCATTGCAATTTAATTCTTTCTAAAGTAAGCACTTTTTTTAGGGGCTAGATATTGCTAGTGGGAGTAAAGACTTTGTCGAGGGAGGGGAGGGGGTGGAGGGGAAGTGTCTAGTAAGTGGTGCGGCGCGTACCTCAGCGGCGCCGTGGTGCGGGGTAGCGCCCTGGGGGGTGGATTGCATTACGACGGACGATATCTCGTAAACGCTTAGAGATAGGTAAAAACAAACAGAAAATCGGCCCTTAAGACCTTTACTTTTACGTTTTACATAGGGATAGCACTTTTTCTGCTCCAAAAAACTCAATTGAGGGTCCTCAGTACTTAGGGCCCTTGGGGCACGGGTTGCCCTTATTTTAAAGTAACCAAATTTTAACATGTGAATATAAACTTCATTTGGATCATTTTGAGACTAGGAAAACACAACTTTTCGCAATTCTGAAAAATAAGGGCCGGCCTAAGGGACAGGCGAAGGAGAAATCTTATGTACATTCATTTTGGAAATAAATCCAAGAAGGAGGGTATAAAATAATAATGTAATATAGGTATTTAATGTAAAAATTTATGTTCATAAAAAATGACATTCATATTAAATGGCAAATATTATAGAAACAATGTGAAAGCGAGCGAATAAAAGTAATTGAGGAATGATTGATGATGATAACACAAAGCATGAAAAGAATACACAATTATACATATATACTAATTGTTTCCACATAAAAATTATTCCACGGCAAATAGGCAAAGCACGCATACTTATGTTGAAGCTTAAAAATGAAATTTTTAATGGGCTTCTTCATTCGCCTCTTCCCCCATTGGCTCTGCCTGTCTGTACGTCCATGGAAATGCCAGTGGCGGGTCATTTTTGCCTTGCCGTGATGGTGCAAGTGTTAAAAATCTACCCGCACATTTCTTCACCTCCTTTCCCTGAATATTAGGTGTGCTCACTCTTTCCATGATCTCTGCAAGAAAAAAATTTATTGGTACATTGAAACGATTTTGGATCGCTAAGCAACTATAATTCAGCAGATAATTCAGAAATTCAATAACAAACCTTGGAGGCACTTCTCCAGCACGGGCAATGATGATTTCAGGGCTAATTTATCTCCTTTCCCCCTTTTATGGACACCATCCCACACATAATGAGCAGCACAATAATTAGTCATTATTGTCCCCATCACAATGTTGGCGATATCAACAGGCCTTTTTTTCCTCCAGCTAGGGCTATCATGAATTTGATCTGAAATTAAGTTCGAACTTCTTTATTAATGGAAATGCAGGGAAGCAGATAACGGAATAAAATATACTTGTCCCCCAAGAGTGTGAGGGATTGCGGAGTTAGGTGTAGGGAATGGCAGATGAGGTAAATTCTCTGAATCATTTGGGGTTATGGTTATACGGATAGACAGAAATCAATTAAATGCGAGCTATGCTCCTGCCGAAATAATGGATTCGAGTTTCGTTCTAAAGGAAAATTTTCCTGTGGCCAGGCCATACTGAAGTAATATCAAAATTAAAACACACACAAAAATAAAATAAAATAACGAAAATAACAAAAAAATCGGAGTAAATGTCCTTTAGATTATTCACTGCAAAGTAAGCCCCCGAAAAGTAAAATGAATTTTGGATAAATTAATTTTTCACGTGACACCAAAATGTCGCGACGGGACGACACTGCTACCTACTAGTAGGTCTTCTGCCTGGATAAGGTCCCGAAGGGAGAGCGAATCAAATGCTCATTGGGAGTAACTAACTCAGCTTTTATTGTTCGCTGTTATTCCGTTCGTACACTTTCACGGGGGGGATTTGAGGCTGGCGCGCACGGAGGTGGAATGCTTGGGTATAGAACTTACGTGGCGGCGAGTAGGGAGAGGCGGTGCTGATGGTCGTGGACTTGGTCGTACCCGGTTCGATTCCCACACGAGTTGTTGCTCGAGAACTACCGCAGCTTCCGCGTCAAGGTCCCGAAGAGTCCCCGGATGGAGAATCGCAGAAGTCCTCGAACGACGAACTCGTCCAACCCAGGCACCAGCATTAACGCACTCACTGTACTGCCATGAAAAACTGTCCACGCGGGACAGAATTTCTGCCCTATATGTCCACTTCCCGGGGGTGCGCGTGAGGGGGAAGGGGTCGCAGCGGGAAAGGGGAGTGTACCCCAGTGCATGGTCCAAATTCTCGGAAATGCCCCTTGGACCCCCGCACCCTAGGGCGGGAAAAGTAGCGTCACGCCTCCATTCCCGCCACGCAGAGTATCCTCCGATCACCACAAACCGAATATGCAACAAGTGAGCTTATGTGTAGAGTCTCGCAAAATTCATACATCTAATCTGAGAACCAAAAATTCTAATAATAAATATATTAACTAATGAAACAAATTTAGTAATATGGTAAATACTACGTACTCACCTAGAATAAATCGGCGTTAGTGGTTGCAATTGATAGCTGCCTCTTCCACTCCAGTTCCTGGGGTCCCTTCTCAGCTCACAACTGCATTCACCACGAGTTCACGAAAGAGTGACGGAGTTGCAATTCAGAGTAGGTGGTGTCAGTTGAAGCCGCTAAAACAACTCTTTGGGCATGCTTCCGCGAACGTTATAATTTCTTTACAAACTTTAGATTCTCCCGTCTTCATTCTCCTCCCCTCCTTCCCCTTCCCCCAACTCTTTTTACTTTCACCCGTAAGCTCTGCAGAGCCGTTAAATCGCAACATATACATTTCGGCTCTTATTAGACGAGGTAGCCAGCGACATTAGCTGGCGTCGCACTGGCTAACTAACTTAGTAACGAGTTCAGTAGCAAGAGCTTTTCGCGTTTTTTTCCCATTGTCCAGCGATGTGTACTTACTGAGTGGCAACGGGAGACTGGCGACCTAGTGTTAGAAGCTCCGTATGCTATAACGCAGCGTTACCAATATGGGTAGCCATTGGCGACCGGAGTGGCGACGGGGCTATGAGTCACCTCTAGGGTGTTTGGCAGGGGGTGATCAATCATCAAAATGCAAGGGGATTCTCACATGCTAACCACACCGCCATAAAAATGTTACACATTCTTACAAACTTTTCTTCCTCATTCATTCAAAGGTACAACTTGCCAACTACTAATGAAGGCAATCTGCTCATGAAGATAGATCGTGCAAAGCATGCTGTTAGAAATACTAGGAAAACTCAGAAACATGCATTAAGGATATACGCAAATAGTTGGCTACATTACAAGTCAGCTAACCAATTCGTAAGTCCTCACGCTGCCCTTATAGTCTCTTAACAACTCGATACAGAAGGGCGAGTATCTACCCCAACTCCATATGTTCCCTTCCATCAGCTTCGCCTGGTGTGGAATCAACAGAATTTTTTTATTATTGTGTTAAATAAGAAGAAAGTTTTTTTCCCTATTATAAAACCTAGCTTATTGATTTGCGTGCCAAAATTTTAAAATTCAGAATTTCCGTGAATTTTAAATTATATAAAGGCTTGAGTAATCAATTGACCATCGCTCGCACCTTGTGTAGGCATTTGGGGGGAAAATATGAAACAATCTTCGAACTCCATGTGAATTGGGAGGTGTTCTGTAGAATCCGTTGGCATCTGAGATCGTAAAACCCGCGGACATCAGTGAAATAATGTACAAAATGAACAATCTTCGAATTAGTTCCCTAATTTAGTTCAAAGAATGTGCTGAGAACGTTCACCTTGCGCATGTTCAAAGTTAGTCCAGCGGGAAACGGACTTTGCATGTTCTAAGCACGATCTATGCACATACATTCTGAATTAATTCAACTATGCACATACTTTGAAGTAATTCAAACTTAATTCTGCAAAAACTTTCCACACTGGGATACTTCATGTTTAAGCTCAGAAGACAATTATCGCTGAATAACCTCCTCTTTTATTGCCAATTTTTCTTTGTTCTTACTTTAAAAAAGAGGAAAAGAGTATGGAAACACAAAGGAAAAGGTTTTTCAGTGATTTGAGTATTTAGTGCGCATTAGTTAAGCCCAGCTCACTCAATTTGCTCTCAACCGCCTAATACTATTACTTACCACAAATCCTTGAAATAACTTTTTCATTCCCCGATTTTGACAAATATCTTGCCGCCTTACTCCCTATTCTCTTTATTCATGTATGTTGTGGAAAAATGTGATGATTTCCCGGAATATAAGGTCGATAAAATGCTATCGGGTTTGCTGCCGCGTCAACATCTCCATGGTTGTCAACATCTCGATGATCGAGTCGTCCATCGTCCTTAGTTGATGATAGCCCTGAGACTGATGAACGATTCGACCATCGAAACGTCGCATATCGATCGTCGATCCGGCTGCATAGCCGATTGCAATATCGATTTTGTGTTTAACTTGATAGAACATATGTAATGCTAGTTCAACGAAGATACTTGGGTATTATTGTTACCTGAGATAAAGAAAAGCAATCAGCCGGGAATGAAGAATAGAAGACCTTTTTCTGCGATTTTACGGCAAACAAGTCGTTATAAAAAATTATAATTGAAAGTCTAATTTACGCTCAGGGATTTTTGACTTACTTCGTCAAATTCCTTTCTTTCCTGTGCAAGTCATCATGTAATAGATGCGAATAAAAAAAAACAGCCAGGATTATGACTTCAATACCGGAACTGAAAGGGAGGTCCGAGTTCATCTATTTAACGTTGCCGCAGCGTAGGATGCACTCAGGGGGTATTAAGACTAGGGCTGAGTCGATTCCAAATGTCGATTCTCGATTCCACCGATTCTCGGGCATGGAATCGGAATCGAGAATCGATCGCCTAAAGTCGATTCCGATTCCATCAATTCCAGGAAGATGTATGTTTTGAGCTTAGACGATAAGTTTGGGGCATATAGGCCTACATACGCGGCCGCTACATTCCTAAGCGGCCGCGGTGCCAGCCTTGCCCGCGCAGAGAATACGCCTGGCACGCGGGTGTTGCGACGAACTTGCCTAAAGAGGCCTCGGAAACATGAAAATGTCGGCAAGAGAGACAAACCCTGAGATGCCTCGTGTTCATGAGCAACTCTCAGAGAAAAAAATTTGAAACCACGGGATCGTGAAGCAATGCATGCGTTTTCCGTTCTTTTATCAACCGCTGGTCACGGCAAATCAAATTATTGCGATTATGAATCACATCCCAAGAATTCATCTGGACCACCAATTTTAAAGTAAAATAGATCGAAATTAGAGATGGGTCGAATAGCAGATTTCTTGAACTCGAATATCGAATTCGAATATTAAATCATTGCTTGAATATTCAAATACAGTTGGATCCGGATTTAACGTCTTCGCATTTAACGTTTTTCCGCATTTAGCGTTTATTTTTTGCGGTCCCGATTCATTTCCTATTAGGAAATTGTAAAAATTATCCGTATGTAGTGTTTCCTCATTTTGCGTTTTTCCGCATTTATGGTCGTAAAAATATTTCCCGTACAAGATCTTTTTGCCCGATTTAACGTTATTTCATGACGGCTCATGCAAATGATATCCAAATCTTCGAATTTCTGCTCATCAACAAGAAGGGTCTCATGAAAGTTTACCAAGAGTCGATAGAATCTACCGGGGAATGCTTCTTCAACTGCTTTCTTCCGCGAATGCAGCGCTGGGACCTTCAACTCGCAAGCTGGGTGATTTGTCGTCTCGTAATGTTTCGCTCCCCTTCTGATCCAAACACCAGACACTTTTTGTATCAAATCCAGTCTAATGGAGCTAAGTCATCCCTTGATAACCTCTAACTACCTTATCCTTCACTTCATGAACTTCAATGATATGTGACGACTGATGACAAGAGTTATCCTCCGAGGGCCGCTACAATGATGGTTTCCTCCTAATGTATTCGATTGACGGCTTATGCCCCTTTCAACTCTATTCTCTACGGGTAGTCCATTGTTAGCCCAATATTTTTCCAGTTGGCTACTTACTCTTTTCAAACGAGGCCCAATATCATTTGCGTAGTTCACTAGAAGATTCTTTCTGTAATCCATTTCAAGGTCAGTTTCCACGGAGGAACAGCGAAAGAACCGAGGAAGTGTTTCCCCTGTCATGATCATGAGTGAAAGCATTCTTTCCTAACGGAACAACATTATTTTGCATCGTAATCCAGATATCCCGGAGCCCATATACCGACGTGCGGCTGGATGATATCGCTGTCGATTCAAAGATTTTTTCTGGTGCTATTTTATGTCAAAAGAGAATGACAATCGGAGTTTCGACAATGAGCCTCCTGTGCGCAAAATCCATCATCATCCAAAAAAGTAGAATCTTATTTTAGTATGCGTACAAGTCGATGGAGATTCAACTCGATGATAACACCAGATTCGTAGTCATATATCCGCGGCCTCATGCAGGCCGAATGGAGCCCGGAGAAGTTGCTTACGCGGCGCGCTGATCACCTTGACTCCGACTCACCATGTTTCTCGGCAGTCCTCCGCATGTCCATGACTCTAAATAAATCGCTCATGCTAGAAAAAAATCACCGCATAATCACGGTAAAATAGATGAGCGCGGAAAAATACGAAAATCCAGCATGAATCCAGTCGATGAATTTGAATTCAGTCGATGGCAAGGGGTAACCAGGAATTTTGTTAAGGGGCAGTCCAAAACCAAGGGGGGAAATTTTTAAACAACAGGGTACAAAGGAAAGGGTTTCAAAGTAATTTTAACACCCTTCATTATGGAAAAAAATTCATTTTTCAAGTATTCATTTTTTTCATTTTTGTAAATTCATGATTTTTAAATACTTTGTTTCCTTTTGTGAAGGAAAGTAATTGTGTTTTTATATTTTGGGGGGTCCTCTCGCTATGCCCCTGGTCAGTGGTCCATCCTAAGATTTTTCCTATTTTCGTTTCCAAACCCAAGCATAACAGTTCTGAGCATGTAAAGATGTTTTTAAAAAACAACTTGAAAGCCTATGAAAATGATTTTTGATTTATAAAAATATTAATATGTTTATGAAAATCTAAAAAGCATTGTATTAATTGTATGTACCCAGAATAAACTTGAATAATGACTTTGTTTAATGGCAGTAATTTGAAAATGCATTTGGAGTCGAAAATATCCGATTCGAAAGATGAGGCTCCAAAACTCCTGGATCCGTCCATTCCTAGTTATTTTATTCCATTCAATTCTTAAATTTTAAAGACCTCAATACCACAGATAAATCAAAATCCCACCTGCTATAAGGAGTAAGAATCGATGGAATCGGAACCGAAAAAAAGTGGAATCGACTCATCCCTAATTAAGACTACGCAGGAGGAAAAGTTCACCGCCGCACTAAGATACGCCCCTGTGGGACCCCGGGGCGGAAGTAAGAGGCGACCCGCATTTCCTCTTTTGCCTTTTCCTCTCTCGCTCTATTTATGCAGTCCGTCTTCGGGAGCTGCTTCCTATTTCGTCTTCTTTGAACCCCAAAGGTCGCCTGGCTCGCTCCCAGAGTCAGTCCTTCTGTTTGGACCTCTCCACCCATCCCACTCACCTCACTCTCTGCAACCATGAAAACCTGAGTGGATGGACCCCCCAGAGGGGTCACACAGGAGACCACAGGGACCCCCCACCCCCCGACCAAGTATCTTCCCATCTCCACGCTTTGATCTCCTGCACCCCTGCTTTCTCTATTTCCTCCCGGCAAAAACCTCTTTTGATCCGCACTTTCCATTCATCCCAAAGGAGAGAATATTCTACTAAGCTTAACGAAATTTAAACGGATCGTCGCAGGTTCGAGGTCTGCCTGAATAAGAAATATGTCTCTTAGGAAATGGCTGCGTTTCTAAAATTTTACGCATTTCTGGTGATTGGTTGGGACTTATGGTTTTAATAAATTATTGCTAAATGTTTTGCAGCTAAATATGTGCATAAAGTTAGCTGCACCGTAGCTATCAAGATATGATTAAAATATTATACAATTTTACAAATAAAAAATGCTTATTTTTGATTTGTCAGTACATAAACTCTGTCATTAAAAATGGGTAGATATTAAAAAAGTAAAGGCAATATCATAAACATCAGAACAATATTTTGACTAATCATTGCAGATGCATTATTAGGAAATATGGCAGGACACCCTTACACATAGCTATTCATTGTTATTTATAGACTTACCGTTGCATATAAATGAAGTTTCTTCGGATATTACTTACCATATCTACTGCATAGTGTGCATATATTTGGGGAAAATCGTTTTCTACGAGACATTTATGAATGGAATAAAGAAGGGTTGAGCATATGCGAGAAATACATTCTTGCTATCATTGAAAACTAACTTAATTTATGGATCTGATTGTACTATCCTTCGTTTGGGTTTCGTTGAGGATCCGTTCCTCACATGAAATCCAAAGAAAGTGGAATTAAGTGCTTAACATGCGCGTTCGGTTCCTCTTCATCTCCTGTTGTCCTATCTTGGGGTCCACTCTTCTCATATTAACATCCCATCGTTCCACCGCTCAAGGTGACAGGAGGGCTCTTTTGGGAGCCTAATAGTTTTAGTGAAGCTTCTTAAACTTGAATAACTTTTGATGTTTCAAGGTAAAAGTTAAAATATAATTCATCTCTCATTTTTATGGATGGAAAATCAATTCAAATTTTAGCTTAATTTTTTTTGCAAATGACCGAGTACTTATTTGGCTATTGACGAAGATATGATTAATAAAATTTGTTTGAACAGTCTTAAGAAACCCCAATTAAACTTACAAATTTACCTTACCGAAAAAACATGCTAAAATATTATTTTAGCAGACATTTTGGTTCAGTATTGAGTCATTTCGTCTTTCCAGGACGGCAAAAACATGGAATATATTCTTCTGAGGCTTCCACTGCTGCGAGTTTACTCGACAGCAAGTCGTTTATACCAATTCTATGTCTCTGTTTATGTGTAGTACCTATTATTTTGTTGACTCAGTCATTAATATGGGTTCTCGGAGACTTGCGATACCCCCTTCGTCCTCCTTAAGCCTCGCCCTCGGAGATGAAATACGCCGTCCCACTTTGGGCTCCAGCCGGAAGGCACGCCCCCATATTTCGCCACCCGCCTCCCGGATGACGCTCGACGAAAGATGACGAGCTCAAAGCGTCTACGGGAGAGCACGGAGCGAGAGAAGCGCCTCTTCCGGAGGTGGCGAGAGGCCGGAACTAACCCAATGTGCAAGGGCCGTCTTGTGTGTTGCCGCTGGCGAGGGAGGAATTCCTCGGAACGGCCCCGCGTCGGTCGCCTTGGGGACGGGAACTTCATCAGCGTCCGGCCGACGACACCTTTGACGAAAATTACGACGGCATGCGACACGAGGTGGTTTGAAGGCGACGAAAGGGGGGGCGCTCGTATCATAGCACACGACCAGCCCCCTCCAACTCCCGGCCGCTAGGTGGCCCAAAAGCTTCCGTGCGAGGGAATCGCCGATAGATGGTGCTAGTGGGTGTTTGCGCGTCCAGCATTACGAAATTGCATTGAACCAAATACAATACTTGATCGCTGGAACAACGAATTTAAAATGCCTTTAACTGAATTGAACACTAAGAAGCAATTTAATAGCCTTTTAATTTCATTGACAGCCAGTTAGAAAGTCCATGTACAAAAAACATTGCCTTTAGAAGAAATTGAAAATGAGATGTTGTCGTCTGCTAGCAGTCGTATTTTATTAGCTCTACTTCGTAAAAAGAAGTTATTTGCGTCCTGATCATCATATATTTATCGCTAACGGCATACTGCCTGACATATAATTATCAAGGTATCGGTCCCCCCAAAAAAAATTGGCGATACAGACAATCGAGCCGGCGTTTCCTCCTCCAAGTCAAGTCACCTTAAACAGGCAATCCTAAACTGGTAGCTACGAGGATACGGTTATCTCCGATTCAGAAATTACAAGATCCGCAATGAGAAAAACTGGCCCAAAATTAATTACTGAAAGCTTCACATAACGACTCATATTAAGATTGGATTAAGACTTAAGGGTTATTCTGAAATGGAAAATGTACGTTTGAGAACCCTAATTAAGACTAGGCACAACAAAAACACCTTGCTAAATTCTTAACCCAAGAAAGTCACCGAAATACACATCACAAGATCAACCGAAACAGCAACCAATGTAAAGGAAAAGGGGACGTCTGGGAACGGTAGTTGAAGGAAGTGATTGTTGTTGAATTAAAAATGCATTTATTCATGAAAGCACAAGCACTATCATTAACACTGTACAGGCGAGCTTAAAGGATAAGGGCAAAGGTTGGAAGTGTGAAAAATGTAAATAAATCTCGAAGTTCATGAAGATTTGAGGGTTTTCCACGGTTGTGGCGGTATAACTTTTCAAAAAAAGATCTGGAGATGAATGACCGCCTAGAAATAGAAATTTTTCAAAATTAGGCAAAATTTTAAAAAATATATTAAAAAAATGAGTTGCAATCCTATAGGTCGTATCAGTTATAAATGTGGAATGACAGTACTTTTACCACGAAAAATCTCCACAGTTAGCTAATAATGGCGTTACACGAGGTTATGTCACACCAAAAATGTGAGGCTTTGAGGCACGAGAAAAATATCATAATGAAAGGGTGGGGCCAAATTTTCGATTGCAAATATCAAGAGCTAAATTCATCCTTTCAATTCTTAATATTACCACCATTTACTCTATTCTCATGACTTCCATTTTTATTACAGATAGTAACCCCTGCCCCTTTTCAGCAAAAAATATCATGACCACATTACTGTTGTTGCACTTTGTTTACAACTACAACAATTTCTAAACTGCAATGGCAGCAAATCCACAGAAGTAAAAAAAATATGAAATTAATTATATTTCAACATCCGTAGGCGGATCACCGTTAGTCCGTGTATATAATTGTACGCTAAACAACATCAATACTTGCATAAAATGAGCATGGATGCAAGCATAACTATCGCTAGGGCGCCATAAATGATATCCCACCAGATAACAGAAGCTACCA
The DNA here is from genome assembly GCF_921293095.1 of Ischnura elegans. Classification (NCBI taxonomy): domain Eukaryota; kingdom Metazoa; phylum Arthropoda; class Insecta; order Odonata; family Coenagrionidae; genus Ischnura; species Ischnura elegans. The sequence goes on along the minus strand of NC_060259.1, from coordinate 516,966 downwards.
TTATAATTTCACTGTCATTAAGTCCTAAAACTAGAGTAGGATGCACATTTACACTTTCACCATGATCATAAAAACATAAATTCACTGCACAACTGTATCTAATAGGAATGAAATAATACAAGTTTTCAATTCGTGGTGGAGCGATATTTTTCCTCCTCTTTCTGTACTGACACAAAATTCTTCACTAAATATCTAAAGCCATCAATTAATTGCAAAGCGAGCTACGAAACCACCGAGGTTATACAATTGTAATTAAGTACAATAACACAATTAGTAAAAACTGATGGAACTATGCCTCCACGGCAACATGGCATGATATTATTTCGGTATTATGTGAAAAACATGAACCATTGATTTCCCGCGAAGATAAAAAATAAAAATTTCCGTAAATAAATATCGGATGCTTTGCCAAATCCTCTTTAAAAACAAGAGAAAGGGCATGCATGGAATAGTAAACAAAGCCGCCATTGCAGATACTGCAGTATTTCCGCTATCTATTTGCACCGCTAATTTATTCTTAGCGAATAACACATATTTTCAACTAAAAAACGAGGTCACTGAGATCTAAAACCACGAAAAAATTACCAAATTAACGATAACAGAGCCATAAAACTAACATCGGTAACCCACCGCATTTTGAGTACTTACCACTGCTTTGAAAAAACTTATTTTCAGCTCAGCATTCCTTCCTGGTTTTCCTGTATCTTGTAGAATTATTAGACACATATCAAAAGCGCGATGCACGATCCATCTTCAAATTTAATAGCTTTTCAGCAATATAACACATCTTCCAAGTGATGAGCTTCGCTGGTTCACCATTGAAATGAATGTAACAGCAACGCGATACTGGGCGCGCGACAGGCTCGCAGTGCCACTCTGTAACGAACTAAAAAAATTGAATAACGTGGGAGGATTTTGGGGCCAGCCAACTAGCGGCGTAACAGCCGAGTTGGAGGGGGCTGTACACGACACACACTGCAGTGAGGTTTGGAGCCGCAGATTCCAAACTTGGCATTCGTGAAGAATTTTCACTGATCACAGCGAGGGACGTGGCAAAGGATCACTCTCTCCAGGGGGGTGCATAAAGTTCTGAGCCCTCTCCCTGATGGGAGGAAAATATAGAAAAATTACAGTGCAAGAGTCTGAATTATTTAAATTAATCATGCGCGATGAAATAGCCGCAGCGTACAAGGATGATCTGTCATTTATGCTATTGTATGTATTCCTAACCATATTTTTCTAAGATAGAATGGCTTAAAACTAAAACAAGGAGGGAATGCATGCTTGCCTCCTTTTTATTTAAACTTTTCAATGGTAAAAAGCCTGAACATATCATGAATTTTTTTCCGACTAAAGTGTTGCGACTCGAATGTCACCAAATTTTACTCGGTTAGCTGTACCACAGTTAATCCGGAATCAGTGGAACCAGGAACGATAAATTATGAGAGATGTTTCGCCGAATGTTTTTGAAATTTCAAATTCTCTGGGTATAGAGGCTGGTGATGAAGGACGTATAACAGAATAATTATGTAGGTGTTAAAAGATTAGCGTTACACAGATGTTAAACGAATTAGGGTGGGAGCCGCTAGAAACTCTAAGGCCGTGCGCCAGGATTTGATTGCTTAACCATGCGTAATAGATATCTTTAAGAGCGAGACGGAGAACATTTTATTAGAACCTCACTGAATTTATAGGTCCGATAGGAGCGACAAATTAACCCATTACAACCCAATGTTGCTCCTAAGTAGCATGTAACATGTGTACATTTTCAGCTTTATTCAGGAAAGATTTAAACTATGTGCTCTTTTGCGCTGTGAATTTTAATGGCGACATATGTAGCTGCCGCAATAATAATAAATAATTATAAAATTTTCACATTTTTAATATCAGAAGTCTTGAAGTACAATTTCTCCCAGAATCAGCCCTGGGTTATGAAGGGTTGAGAGAGATATTTTGCCTAAGGGATAGGTATGGATATTTGTTTATCTCCCAATCAATAAAGGACTTTAATAAATGCTAGGTGCAACTTCGTTATAGCATTCCGTTTAATTTTGTCAACGGTTGGTGTCCTAGTACTTACGGGGTAATATAGATGCAGATGTATTTGAATACGTGCCTTAATACTTGTGTTATTATAATTAATCATGTCAGGATTTACGCCGTGAAAGCTCTTGTGTTACAAAGCGAGTATTGTTGCACACAGTGAAGAATCAAGTGTGGACAGGTGTGCAAAAGGTTGTTTTTTTTTGTACTTAAATGTGTTTATTAATAGCATGGCATATGCTTTCGCCTTTTTTTGTTTTATTTCGAAGGGCATTCAGTCGGCCAGTATACGTGAGCTTAAGCGGTTCATTAGTATCTATTACGGTACATAACATCTATATAACGGTATATCCCTTCTTTTATTGAATCTCCTTCGGTAACGCAGCTTAACACTTTATAACCCAATTTTGCTTCTAAGTAACATCAAAAATGTTTAAACTTTCAGCTCTATTTAGGAGATATCTAGACTAAATAGTATTTTGTACTGTAAACTCTAACGACTAAATATTCAGCTGGCAGGGTAATTATCATTGAGTGTAAAATTTTCAAGTTTTCCAAATGAAAAATCTTGAAATTTGATTTCTCCCAGAAACAGCTCTCGGTTAGAAAGGGTTAAATATGTTACTCTTCACTCACACGTACGTTATGATGTTCATGCTACGTTTGGGCGTTGCGTTGGTTTGATTGTCATGATTTGCATTGAAACTATAAGCTCGCTTTTATATTTGCAAGAATTTCCATGAGAACAAATTCCCCTGGACCGGGAATCGAACCACGGACGTTTGGATTTCCGGGTCACTGCGCAGACCACTACGCTATCCAGGTTCTTTAATTCTCGTGGAAATCATACCGAGGCTCATGGTACCAGCTGTTACGCATACCGCTTTGCGCAGCTTTAGCGCAGATTTGAGGCTCTCAACCGGTTGTGGCTTCTTGGAAGTCCTTTCTCCCTCGCGTTTCCATCCTTGGTGGACCGCGAGGGCCTAACACCGTGGTTCGGTTCCCGGTCCAGGGGAATTTATTCTAATGGCAATCGTTGTATATTTCTCTGCCATTCACTCGCTTTTATATTGCTTGTGTAATTTGTGTGTATTTAAGGAATAACTTCCTCGTTACCGCCAGACGTAGCTATAAAGTTTGCCTGTGACGACTTGTATAAACAAAACAAAGACGTTTCTACCCGCAATGTTTTAGTGCTACACTTCGCGCAGTTAATGCTCAAAATAGGAATTCATCGTAGTTTAAGGTAAGTTTACCTGTTATATTTTAATAATCATTCCGGCTTGAGCACCTTCTTGCATGTATTCCTTTTCTTCAACGCAGGCCTTATCAGTGTTAAACCATAGCTTTGTTATGATTTTATTGCTGCCACAAGGTTGCCATAATGTTATTTGCTTGTAATGACATTTAATGGCGTCGCTATTGTACTGCTTATGTGTTAAGGCTGGGACACAATCAACGCTAACGTGAGACGCGAGCCGTTAACGGGAGTCGGTAAAAAGATGGCGGAAGGGAAAGCTTATGGAAGGGACACAACCACCGTTTACGGGGAGTACGTAAACGCGAGAGATGGGCAACTTTCATCTCTTCCCGTGTCCCGTACACGGAAAGCCAATCAGAAGAGCCGGAGGAACCCGAAAATGGGAGCCACCTGTTGGCAGAGAAAGGTATCTACGGCATCACACAGCGATACAGCATTTTTGGCGCCCATTGCTGAATATACCAGTTGTTGTTGTCGTGCAACGTGAGCTGAAGAGGATTCATTTAAGGTAAGCCATTAATTAATTTAATTTACATGCATACTATCGTCCCCCTCTCGGCAATTATTTACTGAAGAAAATATTAATTCTTTCGAGATGCTATCTTCCCATGGTGATGTGCCAAACACTCTTAAATTCATCGGCTAAACACATAATTTTAACGCATATCTGGTAGTACTGACGTACGCTAAGTTTTCATTGTTTTCAGCCCGTAATTAACAGTTTTTACGTTCGAAAATCAAAATTCCTTTCGTTGAGTTTTTTTTTAGTACATCATTTTGAGTTCCTGTTTGGCTATTTACAAAATGACGCGTTGATAATGTACTTTTAATGTAATAGCACTTGGATGCTGTTTAATACAACTTTTCTTCACAGCTACTTCCTAATGTGTTTTGCGAGTTTCATGTGAAGTGAGGTTGAAATTTAGTGTATTTATGGATAAAATGGAATTAATGTATCGAAATTTTGCACTACATCCATTTTTATATTTCAGATGGAGAATGACGAGTTACTAATTGATCTGGTAAAAAACTACCCGGTGTTGTATGACCGGAGCAGAAAGGAATTCCGGGACACTTCCCTGAAAGACAGGGTGTGGGCTTCCATAGGTGAAGTCTTGAAAGCAAGTGGTAAGTTAATTTTTGTTTTACTTCTTGGCAGTTTTTCATTTCACTGGAGGATTTTTACCATTGGAGTCAATGGTCGATTCGCTATCTTTCTTGTAAACAAAAAAACGGATCATTGGTCCTTTTGGGTCGTATAGTTGTTACACGTCCTAGATTTCTCAAATAGCTGTAATACAGATATATTGAATTGGTAACAATTATCAGCAAAACTTAAATACTTATACATGCTTTGTGTCATAAATGTGTTAGTAGCATAAATAACTTGAAGCAAATATACCCTAGAATGCATATATGTTTTTTTATCATCACCATGCTCTTTAAGAAGTTAAGAAATGGGCTCAATAGCAAGTGTAAGACTAACAAACATTTACAAGTGGGTGTTGATTATATAGCTTATGACGTAGGAAATGACTATCCTTCTCTGACAGTTGTGGTGAGAATGTAGTGACTACATTCTCACCACAACTAAACATTTGAAGAGAGATCTCATCATTAAATGTTGTCATCAACTGCATCAGGCATGCAAATATGTAGGTTATATTTAGCAAGACTGTGTGATCATCTTCATCCTTCCAGCATATTAGCTATCTCATACCCCAATGTGTGACTTTTGTCCCTCCCTTGTCATGAAAATTTCCAAGTCTTTTTGACTTTTTTTCGTCCTGAACTTGTATTAATGTGATCTAGTGCAATAAGATTTCGTCGAGTGCTCATCGCATGGTATACAAGCATGAAAATCCTGAAAAAACCTGCTTTACTAGGTACCTCTGAATGTGTGAATTCTTTTGGTAGATAAATAAAAATAATCAAGTCTGTTGCATGTCAGAGTACTTATTGAGATAGTTGAGCAGGATTTCAGCATATCTCTCAATGTGATCAAACATCATTGCTGTAGTCAGGAGATGATGTTTTGTTTGGAAATAGAGTGCAACCGACGGATTAAATTTGAATATCTTGAAAACAAACTACTGCTATTAAATAATTATACTCCTTTAAGCACTAAGAATTATAAAATCTCCATCTCTGTCCAACAACTAAAACAAAATTCATGGGTCTGATCATTGAAGACTGGAACTTGGTCTTTATATGTCAACAATCTATCTGTAAAATTATATGTGGTCCTGTATGGACTAAGGTTTTTAAGAAACTTTCTATCCCATGGGGTACTTATGACCTTGTTTAATTTTAACTTCCTGAGTATAGTCAATTATGCCATATATTCTGGGGATCAGCAGTTACTTTCCTAAGCCAAGAGTTTCTCCGGCAGAAGAGGGCATTAAGAGCAATCATGGGTAAATGAAGAAGATAAGATGCATGTTGACCACTGTTTGTTGAGCTGGAACTTCTCATAGTACCATGCCTATACATATTTTTATTGTGTATGTTAACACAGCTCAACCTCCATAGGCTCAGGACAAATCAGGAGATATTCATCAGATATTCATGATAACTTAACCAAGTCACATTAATATGTGCACGTGACCCTATTATGATGCTATGTACATTTTGGAAATATATATTTTGGTTGCCTAACTTCAATGGCATGTTCTGTATCCATGTTTTGTGGCACTCTGTAACATGATCTTCTGGATAAAAAATATGATAATTATATTAACCACAATGCAAGGCATTTTCGACCAATTTTACTAGATCTTAAATATTCTAGAGGGGTTTGATGTTCATTAATTTACTGGAAACTAAATACTCTTCATGTTCTCTTTCCTGGTCCTTTTAATCTAATCAAATCATGCATATCTCTTACAGGTCAGGATTGCTCTTCACGTTGGGGGACCCTTCGTGATCGCTTTGTCCGCGAGTTAAAGGCGGATTCTAGTGGATTACCCTCTGGCTCTGGTGCAATGCCAAGAAGGGGATGGCCACTTAAGGAGGCAATGATGTGGTTGCAGCCATTTATCAGGGCTCGGAAGTGAGTGGGATTTAGTAATCTATGACAAATGCCTGTTGTTACTGTATTATAATGAATTATGACAAATCATGAATCACATAGCGATATGAGAGCATTATCTATGTCATTTGCTTCAACTTTGCAGGACCTTTGGCAACTGCAGGGACCCTATTAACTCCCCTCTGCTCACTCTTTCTGATTCCCCAGAACTACCACCTTCTCCTAAACCCTCTTTACCTCTTTCTTCACCCACTTCATTCGAGCTTACAGAATCTTCTAGTCCCTCATCTGCTTCCTTAACCATCCCTGTCTCCGCACCATCACCTGATACTATTTCAATTGGCTCCCCTTCCCCTGAACATACACCTCAGTCTTTTTCTCCCTCCCCCGATACCTTTAGTTTGAGGAAAAGGAAGCAGGGAGCTGACCTGGAGACTGCACTTGTCAGCAGCCTCTCAGGATTTTCTAAGTACCTCTCCGAGAAGAAGGCGAAAAAGGATGAGGAAGACGAGAATGACTTGTTTTGCCGTAGCCTTTTGAGCAATTTAAGAAGGCTTTCGAGCAAGCAGCAGAATCAGGCTAAAAGAAAACTTCTGGAAGTTATGTATTCATTTGAAGACCAATAAATCAATGCTCAGCAAACGAATGAAGAAGCCTGATTGCCTTTGATATTTATCCTTCACAATTCTTAACCAGTTTTCCATTTCTCTCAGTGTATTTCTGCCACTTATTTTCTGTAGGAGCTACTAATAGCTTGTGGTCTGCGCTCTGCAAATTATCAACCATAAAATGTAGAAGTCTTCCCAATTTTGCTTTATGGCATCATTTGTGGATGTCAGTAGCATGGTACAAGCATCTGTGTGTCCCCATACAACTTTGCAGCTAACTCTAGCACCCTAAACCTAAAGTACTAATCATCTGACAATTGAATGAAGAAGATTACCAGCATTTTGAGGTAACAGAATGAGTAAAGAATGTATTTGCTATTTTGAGGACTAAGAGTAGAGTCAAAGTTTTCTATACAATAATTGTCCCCTCAATAATGAATAACTATAAGCAGATCTGGTAGACAGGCATGTATTAAACATAAAATGAAAATCATACAAGGAAATGTTATTAATGAACTGCCTCACAACAGGCAACATAGTCAAATAAATGTAGGGGATAGTGGGCCACAGTGAGAAAACATTCACATTATTATTTTCAAATGGATACAATGTACCTTGCTGTGTTAACATTCATCTATAAAATGAAACGAAAAGCAATGCTACACTAGAAAAATTAACCACTGCCTCATAATAGTCAACATAGTAAAATAAATGCAGGGGATAGTGGGCCACAGTGAGTAAACATTCACATTATTATTTTCAAATGGATACAATGTACCTTGCTGTGTTAACATTCATCTATAAAATGAAACGAAAAGCAATGCTACACTAGAAAAATTAACCACTGCCTCATAATAGTCAACATAGTAAAATAAATGCAGGGGATAGTGGGCCACAGTGAGAAAACATTCACATTATTATTTTCAAATGGATACAATGTACCTTGCTGTGTCAACATTCATCTATAAAATGAAACGAAAAGCAATGCTACACTAGAAAAATTAACCACTGCCTCATAATAGTCAACATAGTAAAATAAATGCAGGGGATAGTGGGCCACAGTGAGTAAACATTCACATTATTATTTTCAAATGGATACAATGTACCTTGCTGTGTTAACATTCATCTATAAAATGAAACGAAAAGCAATGCTACACTAGAAAAATTAACCACTGCCTCATAATAGTGAACATAGTAAAATAAATGCAGGGGATAGTGGGCCACAGTGAGAAAACATTCACATTATTATTTTCAAATGGATACAATGTACCTTGCTGTGTCAACATTCATCTATAAAATGAAACGAAAAGCAATGCTACACTAGAAAAATTAACCACTGCCTCATAATAGTCAACATAGTAAAATAAATGCAGGGGATAGTGGGCCACAGTGAGTAAACATTCACATTATTATTTTCAAATGGATACAATGTACCTTGCTGTGTTAACATTCATCTATAAAATGAAACGAAAAGCAATGCTACACTAGAAAAATTAACCACTGCCTCATAATAGTCAACATAGTAAAATAAATGCAGGGGATAGTGGGCCACAGTGAGAAAACATTCACATTATTATTTTCAAATGGATACAATGTACCTTGCTGTGTCAACATTCATCTATAAAATGAAACGAAAAGCAATGCTACACTAGAAAAATTAACCACTGCCTCATAATAGTCAACATAGTAAAATAAATGCAGGGGATAGTGGGCCACAGTGAGAAAACATTCACATTATTATTTTCAAATGGATACAATGTACCTTGCTGTGTTACCATTGATCTATAAAATGAAACGAAAAGCAATGCTACACTAGAAAAATTAACCACTGCCTCATAATAGTGAACATAGTAAAATAAATGCAGGGGATATTGGGCTACAATGAGACAACATTCACATTATTATTTTCCAGTTGATACAATGTACCTTCCTCTGCTACCCTAAATCTAGAACATAAAACGAAAAGCATTGGTAAACTTGAAAAATCTCATTGTGGCCCACTCTACCCTACATTTCTTTGACTATGTTGCCTATTTTGAGGCAGAATAAAATAGAAAGTAACTATGATGTGGGATATGTGGATACATAACATTTTCTACTATATCAGTTTATGCTGGTTACCTTGTGATATTGCCAAGGTACCTCTCCCTCCCTTGTAATGAAATAATTAGCCAGCATGTCCCTGAGTTCATATGCCACCCTGGTGGCTATATTGGCCCCTAATCTCCCAACACCTCTCAATGCTGCCATCTCCAGTCGCCAGTTTCCCTCATTCACCACACCATTATTTTCGGAATCAACATAATTTGGGGGACAATAAAATCTTGAGCCACAAGTTTCACTTTTGATAAAGTTATGAAGGCACACACAAGCTGACACATATGCCTCCACAGTGTCAGGCTGTGCAACCATAACACTTCTAAGAATTCTCCACCTCGAAGCTAAAATGCCAAAGGCATTTTCTATCGTTCTCCTGCCCCGAGAGAGCCTGTAGTTGAAAATTGATTTTTGCAGGCTCAGGCTCCTTCCAGGATATGGCCTCATCAACCACTTCCGTTGAGGAAAGGCAGCATCTCCCACAAGGTAATATGGCATCTCCTGGGCCATACCTGGAATTACCTCAGGAGGAGGGAAAACAATGTCACCTGTTTCCACAGCTCTACCGATAACCCTTGAAAATATTCCTCCATCACTTTGGGAACCTGAAATTAACAAATATATTTCAATACCACTGCGGGTGAATGTTGATGATACGGCAACAGGGTCATCTTTATAACATTTGGTTCGATCTGAGAAATTACTAACCATATGCTCCAATATCAATGAGCGTGAAGTTGTATTCAGCATCACAGGCAGCCATCAACACTATGCTATGCGTTTTTTTATAATTAAAAAATAAACTTCCAGCATTGCTGGGTGCCTGTATGGCAATATGCTTGCCGTCAATAGCACCAACGCAATTGGGGAGGTTCCATTTTGAATGAAAGCCGTCTGCAATGCGTCGCCAGTCTTCCTCCTGAGGTCTCTTCAAATACTTTGGAGAGAGAGCTCTCCAAATGGCTTGGCATGTCTCCTTCAGCACCTTTTGTGCAGTCGACTTAGCCACGTAGTACTCCCACCCCAGTGCACTTGTGCTACCTCCATGTGCCAAGTATCTGTCAATGTTAAAATTAACACGGTATAAATATAAACATCACAATTATAGGTACGAGAAGACTGCCACGTAATAACGCAAATACTTACTTAAGAGTCATCGCCAGTCTCTGACCAACGGAAAGAGCTTTCCTCTGGCTTCTTTTCTTGAGCAACGGAGTCAAGAGTTTCACTAATGTGTCGAATTGCCTTCGACTCATCCTTGTGTATTTAAAAAACTCCTCCTCGTCCATGGTCCGCATAGCCGCGAAAATGTTGGAATATGCCCCTCGTTGCTCCCGATCTTGATTAATCGGCCTAACCCACCACCTCCTGTTGTACCACCGTTTTCTTCTTTTGTACAGCATGTACCCTGATGTCATTAACATGATACCAAGGTACATGGCCGTATCCTCGTCAATTTCGAACATTCTTCAAAAACTCTTCCTACACACAAACGAAAAGACTGAAGACCACAAACAAAACCACTGCGCGGGCGTTAGTCAATTTTCTTTCCGGCCACGGGAACGTCAATTGTGACCGCTCAGTGGCGTTCCCCGTCTCACGTTCTCCCGGTTCCCGTAACCGTTTCACGTTAGCGTTGATTGTGTCCCAGCCTTTACGCTTTAGGAGCTAGCATTGATTTAGTAAGGCAACTCATTCAGGGGCGATGTGGGGTGATTGGGGGCCCTCGGCTAGAGCTCATGATGGGGGCCCTCTCAATGGGAGACCTCTCAACCGGAAAATTTTAGGAATGTGCAATGTGCATGCCCATAGGCGGATATAGGGGGAGGGCACGTGAGAGAGTTTGCCCCCCAGCCCTCCAAACTCACTAACCAAACCAGCATTCACTGAACTACTTAGGATTTCGCGGTCTTTCAAGTTTTCGCGGTGAGGAAAAATGTAAAATATTTGTGCTGAGCGAGCGTACCTTCCCCATCCATTAACGCTTCCTTCCCTACTTCCAGTCCGTGGCACTGACAAGGAACATTCACGAAGTGTCCTCCGCCGATTTCGTTCAAATTTGGTGGGATGGTAGTGTTCCATAATTAATGGGAATTTGCAAAATTTCCCGTGCCCTTAAGCCCTGTGAGCCGAGATATCTGCATCCAAAGTTGCGCGCCGGCCACCCTTTTTGAGGCGAAGGGCCCCTCACTACGGGCCGGCAGCGAGGCGTCTCTGCCGGCAAGCGCTCGGGGGAAGGCCTGGGAGCGGTCCGGGCGTCAGCGGTCTACCATCCTCTCGCTGACAAGAAGCGGAGGAAAGATTGAAATTATGGATTTTTAAGGCATTCAAGAATGAAAATCACCGTAGCCCAGTTTCCTTAGAATTCATAAATGATAAATGCTGATAATTTTCCCGTGGTCGATTGACAAATTTCCATAAGAAATAATAAATTTAGTTCAAAAGATGCGTACTCTCTGTACACCTGCGGGGAATTTAACCCTGCCAGCAAATTAAGTTGCATATCAACTCTTAATGTCGTAAAGGGCAAAATTAATGTTACTCATAGCGAATTTAACGTTATAGCATTTAGCTCCATGCAGATTTGCGTATTAAGTAAATGACATACTTAATCATTTAGTTTTGTAGTAAATAAGAAACATTCCACATGAATTTTGGGGGAAGGCGCCTCCAAGAATTTTCGGAGTAACAAATAATTAGATACCGCATCCTATATTCCTTCATTTCTTTAATATCAGGCAAGGAGTACCTTCACCTCTTGAAGACTGGAAAATCAGGGTAAATTGAAGTCTTTGAGAGGGTATGGTCTCCTTTTGTTGTGAACGGACACCGGTCGTCTACGACGTAATAATTTCCTCTAACCCTGCAGTGAATGCCGGTGCATTAAGAAATGTCTCAACTTTTTTCTCATTCTCTTTTGAGTCCATTGAACTTATTTACGCACAATGGCGAGGAACTACATACTCATGCGCCAGATTTTACCTTCTAGGTGGATTGAAATCCGTTTTCGTGACTGTGACAATGCCGAACAGTCGAAGACCATCGACACTCATTAGCTTGGGTGCCACCAGTAGCCACTGACCCAACGCCGCGGGGGCTCTCCCTTCGGTCTTTTTTTGCAGTTATAATAGGGACGGGAAACATAAAAACGCACAATGAGAAGGCGCCCGCTTCCTTTCAAATGTTTCCCTCACGTTCACAGTTTTCCCCACCCTCAAGAACTCCCACAAATGGTGCCTTGACCTTCGAGTATCCCCAGGCCTATTCGAGACTCAAATCACCGATGGCGGCGCTGCAGGCGCTGACAATATGGCCGACGCAGCGAGGTTAGGGTTCTGATAATAGCATAGGCGTAGTAGGAGCACAACTCTGTGGTATTAAGTATCGTCGAGGCATCCCGCTGTATCAATTGAAATATGTCGAGGAAGATTTTTTTTGGTTATGAAGAGGTATATAGATACCTAGGGGCAACAAAGAATGGCGGCCGTGCCACGCAGGGAGAGTATATTTTAAATTAGGGAATTGTTAATTTCCGTTGGTTGCCTAAGCCAGCAAGGCGGTGAATTGAAAGTATTGGCTTTGGAAAGTATTGGCTGTTGGTAACGCATAACATATATTACTTACAACGTTATCACAATACTAACAAAATAACACTGGACGGCATGATTATCGGCCCTGACACCATTCCTGCTGCTTCTACTGTAAAATGACCTCCTAAATCCGAATATGAACTCCGTTTTTTCCCATCACCCACCATTTTCGGGGAGCTCCCCCTCCATTTTTTACCACTTTTCAGTCATTTGGAGGAATTAAAACGATTACTTTAGCATTTAAATTTTTTCTAAGGGTTTTGAGGGGTGCAAATATGGCAAGGAGGTAGATTCGGGGGGAATAAGTCTCCGTAAATTGTGTGAAAACGCATTAAGAATTATCAATTTTGCCATTTTTTCGCAAATTTTCACGTATTTTTTAAATTTTCCAGCTGCCATTTCACGTCTTCCTCCACCGAATGATAAAAATATATATAAAACAAGAAACAGCAGCAATAATAAAAATATTTTGCTGCATAGCAACAATGGTTAAAATTTGTATCAATACCTCGGAAGGTTCACTTTACTACGCTGGCCCTCACAATGCCTCGCCCGCTTAGCCTTGGACGGCAATACTCTTAGCTTTCGCAGCCAAAAAGGAAAAGTAATACTTCCTTATTCCACGAAAAATATAAGACTAAGATTTTATATTCTCATTTCAGTTAAAAAGTATTCTTTCTCCATAAGAATGGAGTTGCACAAAGTATCAGCCTCTCTAATCAATTGTGTGTACTGAAGTTGTCGTAATCTTCCCTCGGTATCTCTAGCAATCGCAGAGTCAACATTTTTCGCTGTTTCGGACAAGGATGATCCTTTTTTTCCAAGTAGTTAAAATTGTGCGAAACAGTAGAAGTTCAGTGTGGAGGTTTTCGGGGTTACATATAGATTCATCTCTGCAGACAAATCTGATCGCAAATCAATCTACAGAATCTACGCGGTAGTAACCCCGAAAACCTCCACGCTGAATCCTCACCACACCGCGAAAGCCTACACAAGGATTACAGTAGAAGTTGTTTCACTCCGGCTTTTTCCAAGTGAATGTCAGTATATGGGCTTGAGTTGTGATCATTACCGAGATTAAATGTGTAAAAATCATCCTCATCGCTTCTACTATGTTTGCGGTGAATTGAGTTAAGCATCGCAACAATTACCTCTTCTTATAATTTTTAAAACTGCTTATAAATTTTACTTTGGCGGTCAAGTTGGCGGTCAGGACTAGAATTAAGCTCCAAGTGTTTGTTGCACCACTTGTTACAGTAATTTAAACAAATATTTGGTCAAACCACTGTAGCATATGGCACATAGTTTCGCGTAAATGAATGACAATCCCTTAGAATAGGGCATAAAAATCTTTTCCTGTCAGTCAGCACTGAAATTACTTTTTATGGAAGGTAAAGGCTTGTTTTTTTCTGTAATTAAATGCATTATTGATAGAACTGATGATGCCATGTGACCCAAAAAATGGAGACTGTTTATGGATTCGTCAAAGACAAGCTTTAAAGTGGACCTGTTGGCCAATGGGAATGAGTTACCTTCTGTCCTGTCTGCATACTCTGCTGATATGAAGGAGACGTACAGATATTTCTGTTGAATCCTTGAAAGAATTATCGTGATTATAATTGGTAAGTTTGCGCTGATCTGAAAGTTGTCGCTCTACTCATGGGACTGCAATCAGGCTTCACGAAATAGTGCTGCTTTCTTTGTGAATACAACAGCCGCGCCCGTGAAAATTCATTACATAGTACGGAATTGGCCTCGGCGAGAAAGCTTTACTCATGGTTATAAAAATGTTGCTTATGTTTCCCTGGTTTCGACAGAAAATATTCACTTGCCACCATTGCACATCAAATTAAGACAGATGAAATACTTTGTGAAGGCAATCGAAAAGACAGGAGCTGAATTTCAATTTCTAACTTAATTTCCTCGTCTTACAATTAGTGAGGCTAAAACCAAGGAAGGAATTCGTGGACCCCCAGATTAGGAAACTTTTCAAAGATTCGACGTACATGAAACACCTGAATTATAAATAAAATCGAGCTTGGCTTGGATTCTGAAACGTGTGTTAGCTGTGAGAATGAGCTCAGAAACGTGTGAACTGCTGTCAGCGTATTAGGCCACGGGGTTTAACGTGTCACTAAAAATGCATTTCCTTCATTCACACCTGGATATTTTCATAGAATATTTAGGAGCAGTTTCAGATTAACACAGGGAAAGGTTCTATAAAGACATCATCAAATTTGTGAGGAGATTTTCAGGGAAATTGAATGCGGGTATGTTGATATATTAGGCCTACTGCTGTTTTTGCATGAGAAACTTCTACTTCACTTCACACTGGTTATTTTTTTCTTTGTTGATGCGCGTGTGGTATTGAGGGCACCAGCATGGTAGCGTACCTTCTCAACTGTTGGCACACATTTTCATTATTTTTTCTATGCCGTGTACCTAAATATTTTTATTATTGCTGATATAATCTGTTGATATGTATATTTTTCCATCATTGTAGGATATTTGGGGTAGGGGAAAATAAAATAGGAGCTGAAAAATGAAGAAAATAAGTAAAAAATGGCGAAAAAAGGAAAGGTTCATCATTTTAATGGGTTTTTTAAATCATTAACGGAAATCAATCCCCCCAAATCTACAACCTTACCATTAATTATCATGTTTTAGAACTTTTCACCTCTAAAAAACCTAATAAGAAATATAAATTCTAATATAATCATTTTCATTCCTCCAAGACATATGAAAGTGATGAAAATTAGAGTGGGGGCTTTCCCCTGAAAATGGTAGGTGATGGATGAAAGCGGATGTCATGTTCGGATTCAGGAGGTCATTTTGCATAATAATTAGCAGGAATGGTATCAGGTCTCAAAAAATTGTTTTTGCCGTCGAGTATAATTACAGAAAACACAATATACCCAACAATGCCAAAGATTTCTCAACGTGGTTTCCCACCGTCGGGGTTTACCGTCAAGGGGAATGATGAATTGCAGTGATCAAATCAATTAAAAGACCTCAAACACATTTATATAAATGCATAAAATACATTACTAACGAAGTTATCGAAGCTTAACACTAACAATTTATCCAGAGAAAACTGACTACTTACCCTACCTACCCTACAATGCCTATGATTTCGCAACGTGTTTCTATATTACCAACGTTGTGTAGTTGAGTGACGAATTGTAGCAATTAAACCAAACTAAAAGCCTCAAGCACAATATCAATGGATAAAATATATTGCTTACGACGTAATGATAGCTTCATGTCAACAAAATAACTACAGAAATCAGAGAATACCGAACAATTCCAATGCTTGATCAACGTGGCTTACTGCGGTAAATGCCTAGCCACAAAAAGGTTCCCTCGAAGCTCTACTTTCGAATTCGGCCGATAGTTGGCGTCTCCCTTGTCTGGATTCTCGAATAGAAAATATTCCTTTTAGCTTGAGGAAAAACCCAATCGTTTACCCTCACCCCGTGAAGGAATAGACAAAACCCTACCTTTAGCACAAGCCACTCTTTTTTTCTCTTTCTGGAAGAATTTACCAACATTCCGTTATTTTAAAGGTGCCATTAACCAAATAAAGTTAAGATACCCGAATTTCTCATGAGTGATTTTATTCAAACACTTCCGATCACTTTCAAATAATGTATTCCGATTATCGAGTTTATAACTGTTTATCGAGTCCTGAACTATGAACCTCGTGGAAGTCTCTTCCTTGCGCAACTCCAAATGATACCCAGCCATCAAAAATCCTTAAGTTTTCCGTTTTAATTTAAAATGCATACAATGCAAGGCAAAAATTCACCCAAAAACTGTCCGCAATAAAAATAATTGAAACAATGAAATCCCATTCAGAAGTGAAATAGGGCACAAATTTTTCTAATTTTTTAGCGAAAAATGGTGAAAACATTGATACTCAAAATAATTATGAATCAATCATCTATTCAATAGATAAAATAATAACAAAAATGGCGATCTATAGTATTTTATTTTTCACAGTTGTGATTTTCATTGAAAAAATGGTGAAAACAGCATTTGTTTGCACAGATAGCGCATCTGATGAATGTCAAAAAGTTGCACCCTTGTTCTTCAACTATAATTTCACATCTATCCTTCATAATATTACTATCGAAACAATAGTCAACAGGTGTAATATGCACTTCTGGTCTTTCATTCGTGTATCCCGCTCGAAACCAGGAATAGCGAATGAAATTTTTAAACAAAGGAGCAGAGAATTGTGAGTGAGTCAGAGATTGAAGTTTCAAAATATTATTTCTTTGAAATAAATTTAAGTCTATTTGGTCCAGCAACACACGGTCGGAGAATTTTCTCACGAAATTCTTCCACATACGGAAAAAATACACATCCAACGGCTGTATGATGCCTGTAGTTTTGGGCGGTATTTGCTGCATTTCAAAGTGAAATGATCCTGTCTTCATGGAAAGAATTCCTTCCCTATCATTAAAGGCACTCCACGAGTCCACCAAGAGAATTGTATCCTTTTTTAAAGTTGGAAACAGCACTTTACCAAAATACTCTTCGAGCAAAATGGTTTTCGTCAACAAACCGGAATTAGAAGCTACGACGTGAAGATTTGGAGCTTCAAACACAGAAACATTTTTTGGAAAAATTCCACCTTTCTCCTGCAGGCAAATAAATAAAGGAGACAGAAGTTCACCATCCATCGAGATCGTCGGCTGTATGGTATAGGAATGGGTCGTCGCTCCTAGGGACTGCACCGTTGACTCCACCGTTTTCACTCCTCGGAAATGCAAGGTTCGTCCCGAGTGTAATACTTTTTTAAACCCACTCTGGTCAGTATTTAATAGAAAATAATTTGGCTTCTGGGCCAATAATAGCCGGATATCGTTTACAAAAGCATGTGCCTTTTCGGATGTCTTTTGCCAGTCAAAGTTCTGTTTCCGAGAAACAACTTTGGTAACTTTCCTAGACACTATATTATATGATTTTTTAAACTTCCACAACCATCCTGATGAAGCAGAAAAATTTTCTAAGGGATTAGTCATTTTGCCATTATCCTCATACGCCCACCTTCGTAAGTCACTGTCGTGCACTATCAGGAAATCTTCTTTTGCTCTTCTAAATCTTTCTATTAAGCATGAAGAAATTGCGTTTAATTTCTCCCTCCGAGAGCCAGCCTGATTAATTTGCTCCTCAAACCGGACAAGCTGTTTTCTTGAGGTCACGAACCTAAAACGGTGCCTCACAGTATCTATCTTTAGTGGCCCAGTTTTTCCGGACCGCCAATATTCCACTGCCATCTTCTTCTGCGACATACTAACATCACCCTCTTTCTTCCTTTTCAATGGAGATGGCTCGTGCGATGTCGAAGAAGAAGGAGAAACATCGTCTCCATTTCCATCTGGACTGTCGCATTCATCTTCGCTTACTACTTCCTCCTCTTCCGTCCTCCCTTCGAAGTCAAAAATTAGATCCTCCTCTACCACACAGGATGATCCTTCGCTTTCCACACAGGACTTCAAGGAATCTGAAAATGGGAAAATTGTATTACAACAGGGGAAAATAAAGAATGGATGGGATGCGATTAACTTCACCGTAGTAAGAAAAACAAGGAAAAATTAATGAAACTTACCAGCTAAAATTTCCGCCAACTCGATTTCGTAATCAGTTGGTTCTTCTGTGGAAATCCATGCAGTAAACTTGCTGTCCAATATTTTTACTACATTCCTAGGATTAATCACCATTTCAATGAAAATAAAAGGAACGGCTTTGCAGGTCACGCGTCTACAAAATCTCTCGCTTGTTCGTTCTCGTTCGGAGTTCACTTCGCAAATGGTGTAGAAAAAGCATTTTTGCTGATTTAAACAGAGGTACCGAAGACGGCGACGTCATTCGCCAGATGGAGAAGACCTTTTGGTTTTCCCATTCAGTCAACAATAGTTGAGGGTGGAAGGAATGGGTTTTATGACTCCTCTCAAACCTTTCTGAAAATCTTTACTAGAAGCAGGAGCCGGCAAGGGTATGTGTACAAATTTAAGCTATTCAAAAATTCCTCGAAAACATTGGCCATCGTTTAGTCCTCGGTTCACCCACCGCTTCTTTCGTCTGTGGGAAGATAGTAAGTAGACCGCTGACGCCCGGACCGCCCGCAGGCCTTCCCCCGAGCGCTTGCCGGCAGAGACGCCTCGCAGTGGTCGGAAAGGCCGGCCTGACTGGACAAAAGTCTGTCGGGCGCATATATTGCACGCATAAGTGGCAAATGTTTTTGAAATGCCTTCAATATCGATAACTTTACCTTATTAAATGGTTAAAATAATTTTCTCTTGACCTGAGGCAAAAATAGGGGGTTAGGGAATCCCCCCCGGTTTTCACTATATTGCCTGAAAATTAATTATTAGCTGAAATTATTATCACTCTGTGCGAATTAATGTTTAAGCTGTCAAATATTTTATCATCTTTCATTTGCAATAGCTTAAAATTTTCTGCGTCCTTGAATGAGAGATAACGGCAATGGCTATTAGCCCCATCATATTTAATGAGAGGTTCTTACCAGGTTTAATTTAGTGGGGCAGTTTCTAAATGACCTGTGACTTTAAAATTACTCTAGTATCTCCTTTTTGAATGACAAATTTTAATTTCAAAATTTACAATGGAAATAGCAATGTTACAACGTGTTTCACAATACTTAAATGTTTATACAATTTACAGAAAATAATCACTTTTAGAAATTTCAATTAGGCGAAATTTACTCGTGTTAATCCTACTTAGTCAGAAACAAAACCATCCGAGTCACTTAAGCCATAATTTTCATCTATTGATGGCAATAGAACATTCATAACTTCGGGTGGGTAAGGGGAATTCTTCACTTTTTTCAATTTGCTTTTGGAAGATATTAAAGGGTCTGATGATACCAGAAGAATGTTGAAGAGGTCTTCATTTACCGTAGCAGTAGAGATTTTCCTCATGTTGCTTTCCCTGTAGCACCTTATATCCTTATTTCGGGACTCCTTTGGCTCTTCGGACAAAACACCAATTGGTAAGGGAGCCGTACGAATGATATCACTTCCATTAATTAGCATTTTATGCACATATGCTGGCATATAATACCATCCGTATAGCTCCACGCACAACCTTGCCGTCTCCAAAGCATATTGCTTAAAAACTTCCACATCAACTGCGCGTTTTGACGCCACTGTTTTCAACACGATAGGTACCTAATCTTTGTATTCGTTCCTTGCTGATTCCAGTGACTTCTGAAGACAAATCTGGTTGGGCGAAAAATCTCCTCGCTGCATTGCCATCATTCGTGGAGCCAGTTCCCTTCTTCGTAATGTCCACAATCAACCCCGTTTCCACTCTAAATCTGTCCTGGACACACTTTTTTCATGCTGAAAGAATGGATTCATCTTCGGCGATTTTAATTTGCCATTTTTTAATGTCAACTCTATGCGAAATGTGAAGCATATACTCAAAAATCCTTAACCAGGCGTGAAGAGGTGAATGGCCAAACTCGAATACATCTGTGTTTACGGATCGTAATAATAATTGTTTTATATCATTCATTTGGCAAGGAGTAGCTTTGCAGACATTGCAAGTCTGGGAAGAAATACCAGTAATAGAACTGACGGCTTTACCGTCGACCATCGACAAAACCAAATGATGATCAACTGCAACATCAAACCAAATGGACGGCCTCAATTTATTTATCTCTTCGTCCATGTATGCCTTTTCCTCAACGATTAAATTACAAGTTTCCTTTTTAAAAGAGAACTTGATCGGTCGGCAATATCTTGGCGAAGATGGCCGTGGATTCTCCCATACGGTCAAGTCACTCGATGGTATATACAGACGCAATGGCACAATTGTGATACAAAATAAATCACTAGCCATGAATTCTTTGTGGGCTGAGTCGGTTAAGGAGTGGGTGAAGAAATAATTTGACCATTTGCTTTGGGGAAGGGGAACTTAAGGAGAGGAGAGTGAGTGAGTGACAAATAGTAGTTCATTCATAAGCATATTTGTATCACTTTGCACAGCTTCAAATTGCTGTAAAAATATCTAGCCTTTTGCCCTTATTTTCAAGGTGTAGAATTTCAGGTTTGGAATATTGTAGGGGATCAATTTTTTCTGAATTTATGATATCTTTTACTGGCATACTTGATTTCTCCTTTGTCAATCCTGCTTTACTTAGACGAAGGATCGTTTTCCTGCCCCCATTGCACTGAGGTCGGATTTTCAGTTGCACGGGTGTCAAGGTTACGGTTCCCAGTCACGCCTAGTAAGAACAAACCATTCTCACAATTTGGCTATTTCCGTTTTCCTATGGTGTTACGGGTAGTGTCCACAACACCCAATACCTCATTCCAGCTAGGAAAACAACTAATGTAATCAATCAAAAATAAATTAACAATTATTTATAATTTTATTACACAATGCAATTTTTTATAATAAAGTAAATATAAAAATAATTTTAGATAAACAAATTACACATGAAGTCGTTCCCAAGAATATTTTAGTGCTGATGATTTTTCCAATTTCGCGCGTATCTCACTAGCGCCACTATGCGGTAAGCTGAAAAGTACCGCTCGAAGATTCGTATGTCACTGTAGAAAATACATTATAATTCTAAAAGGCGCAACTAGGCGCAGCCAATTTTTGCTCAGCACGTTTTATAAGACTATTGCCTACAATAATCCGTTAAAATTATACCGGGGCCCTTTAGGGCTTTTTTTAAATTCTAACACAAAGTACGTTTATAACAATTTTGGTCAGATTGTTTTCAACAGATTGATTCTTCAGAATAACAATAAGTTTTGTCCAAACTATGAATTCAATATAAAGATAAGTCTATTTACTTCCACTTTTCATTAAAATATTCCATCATTATGGTTTTAGAACCACTGATACTGATGCCTAAAAGTCAGTGACCGGTACAGTAAAATCATGACAAGTCCCGAATCGAAGTTTCTAGCCATTACAGTGGATTGCATTTGAAAGAAATCCGCAAAAACAGCATACTATCTTAAACTACAACTCATTACCTATTCAATAAGCACATTTCCACGTTATTTATCCAAACTCAAATATTTGACTTTTGTCCAGCCAGATCGGCCGTTCCGACCACTGTGTGCCGGCCCGTAGTGAGGGGCCCCTCGCCTCAAAAAGGGTGGCCGGCGCGCAACTTTGGATGCAGATATCTCGGCTCACAGGGCTTAAGGGCACGGGAAATTTTGCAAATTCCCATTAATTATGGAACACTACCATCCCACCAAATTTGAACGAAATCGGCGGAGGACACTTCGTGAATGTTCCTTGAGTCTGAGAGAGTGAGTCCCACGGTAATCGATACCCCTTCGTCAAAAACTGACTAGTGAGACCCAAACATTGTTATCTGATATTTTTTTTTATCAACGAATGAATTGGAGCATCGACTACCCAGAAACACCTGCGGGGATATTGGGTTTCGCTACGGAACTGGAGACTTTGGGAAGAGTGGACGAGGAAAAAATGGAATCTCCCTCTTCTCACGAGGGAGTTTCTCACGAACTCGTCGTCTTATTTGGCCTAAGCGTGGGACATGAGAGAGAGAAGAGATGCGACCAGCGTATGCCGATCGCTTCATGATGTACGCGAGCGTTGTGGGGCCCCCGAAGCTCGCCCCCCCCCCCCCCACACGGGGTCCTGTGGATGGCAGATTTCTATAGTGTCGATCCTTCATTAACTGGACTTTCGGCCCTTGCATTCTGCTTGCTGCATCTGTGTGTCTTTAGACCACATCTTCAACATTGTTGAATGTGCCCTTGGCACTAAAAAAGCATTGGAGGATGAATCTCGATATAGGGGACATGACAATTCAAGCGTAAGTAAGGGACCAGTGCAAGTGCCTTTCCAGTGCAAGTGAAGGAGAAAAATGAAAGAAAGTCTGATAGTGAGTGTGTGCATTGCACTCTTAAGTCTAGGAAGAAAAAAAATTATTACATGAGGATGAAAATTCCCTAGAGTAATCTAATTCTAAAATACTTAAATCTTATCGGCTTTACATGGCGCGGGCTGGTGGCCAAATGTCGGTACTGCAGTCATCTTATATTATTTAGTGGAAGTAACACACATTTTATTTTTTTTGAGAGGATATCTTATTTTAGGTTTATTTATTTTTTTGTTGGCAGGTGCCTCATTTCTTTTTTATATTTTTTTTTGTGGACAAATGCCTCTTTTCTTTTCTATATATATTTTCTTGTGGGCAAATGCCTCTTTTCTGGTGTTTTATAGATTTTTTAAAAAGGTTTTCTTTTATATTATATATTTTTTTAAGTAAATCCAATATGTATTTGGGTTTTGATTTTTCCAATACAATTGTTTCTTTTTTTACATTTTATCTTCAACCGGTTGATTGAGCTGATTGCTCTCTCACATGGTGGTTGCTTTAAATTATAACCCTTTCACAGTTATGATATTTAAAATTAAATTAGAGCAAAAGATGATAGGAAAGAACTCGATTTGAGAGAGTTATAATTTCTCGTGTATGTCTGTAGCTTTTGAAGTGTTTTCTTTTAGCTGGGTAATTCCAGAGATCTTTTGTAAGCGTGTTTCGTGGAAGAGAATTGTTCTTTAGTCTTACAGCTTGCGACCGTATGAAGTCGTGAATAGTTGGAACTCTGTTTGGGTTTCTGGTTTCTTTAATTGGTACGAGTCGGGGATTGGTTTGTGATGTAGCGCAAGGTTTTATTTTGGTACTGTTCTAAGCGTTTTCTGTTCTGCAGGGAAGTATTGCCGAAAACTTTACACCCGTACAGCAGCCTTGGTCTAATGATACTCTTCTAGAGTGTTATCTTGTCTCGTCGCGAGATTTGCGAGCGAGAGTTTAATAATGAAGCCATGGCGGCTTTTGCTGCATTGGCTGATTTGAGGGCTTTCGGTACGTGTGTGTTCCAAGTGAGTTTTTGATCGAAATGTATCCCTAAGAATTTGTGTGATTTATCCATTGGTATTGGGAGGGATTTGAAGGTTAGGTTTTTGGAGGGCAGGGGGTCTCAATATTTTTACTAGAATCTCAAAGCCCAGAGAAAACGACAAAGGCGTTTACCAGCTATAAGACTCGAAAGTATTTTTCCTCGCCGTGTTTTTTTCGCCTAAATTGTGTCATTTCGCATGTATTTTGCCGCGGGAGGTAAATGAGTTTTATCTTACGCTAAATGTACACAATAGGGTAGTTTCCTTCATCAATGAAAACGAAAGGTATTGATTGCTATTCGTTACCCACCATTAGTGTATTCCTAATAAACAAATTATTTGGTTTTATAAATACCGGTTTAGACGAATGGCAATGGTCAATTTTTATCCTCATTTGAAAAAGTCACGATTGGTGCCCATGCGATGCCACTCCACCTGACGTCACAGGGACCTAGTTTCTATACGAGTAAATAGGAGTTTTACATCGTCTGAGATTACCAATGCATGCATGAGGGACAGAGCTCAGGGAGACATGTCTTAATAATCACCTATTAAAACAGCCTATGGGCGGAAAGTTTCCATCGTTTGATAGGGTATTAATAATCCTTATTTAAGCCCAGCGCTACCTGCTAGCAGGGTACTTTGCTACCTGCTAGTAGCCTGCATCGCAGCGGCACACATATCCTCGCCCCAAGGTCACCGCCCACTGCGGCAGCGGGAACCGGAATGACGTCACACGATCTTTTCCCAGCATTCATACTTAGCCGTCGCGTTTTCGCGCGCTTGAAATTTTTCACTTTTATTTAATTTATTACTTAGTTTAAGCAAATATAATAGCCCAAAGCTCTATGCGTGTGAGGAGTGCCATGCAGTCTACACCTTCACGCTATAGACGCAATTACTGTGTTGCTAATGTTTATTTCTTGGTATTATAGCCTAAGTTATGCCCGAAGACATAAAGTGTTCATTGAATGTCCTCTTTTGCCGCAATACCCAGACAACAAGGGAGTAAGGGTCCAGGTTTGTAACTATCGTTACGAAAATTAAGAGCGGGTTGCTAAGCCAAAATTGTTTTCCTGTTACGAAAAAAGCAATAACATGAGTCGCCAGACGCTTGCCAGAGGGATACTTTTCTTAGAGGGAACGGAGAGAGAAATTACGATTTCAGATTACAGTTCGTTATTTCTGACTCTTGAGTTTACCCCATGAAAGACAGAAATCATTATTATCATTATAGTATTCTACCGATTAAGGTAGGTTTCCATGGATTACTAAAGAGGTGATCTGGGAGCCTCCCTTTCCTTCCAGCACTGCCTCCCTTGCCTTTCCTTCCCACACAGCAAAGACAGAAATAGGCATGGAATTACTCCTGGAATTCATTGAAAGCCAAGAGCTCTACCCTGGAAATCTATTCCGCTTCCATTGACGGGAGTATCCATTTGGCACAGCGCGCAATCCTAAATGCATGTGCCGATATTTGTGCTTTCATCGCACTCGAAATTGAAGAAATTTACTCGTCGAGGCCTCACTTTAAATAAGCTATCAAATTTTACTTTACTTATTCAGGTTGAAATGTTAAAATCTTGATTAGCACAATGGGTCAAAAAGGTTTCCTACAAATTGGAGGTACTGCCATCGCTTTCGTCGAAAATTAGGCTTCTTCTCTAGTCGTGTAATATTTTAGTCTCGTTGTTAAGTATTATTTGTATTATTGTAAAGTTGCTTGCGTGAAAATATAACCTTAGGCTCCCAAAATATACGTAATTGACTTACCGACTCTCATGTAAGTGTTTGGCAACAAAATGATATCTGCAGCTTTTTAATGGATCCTCCATGGCGAGTTTTCGATAAGGTCAATTTCGTAGGATAGTATGGCGTAGTAAGAAGGGTATCAAGATAGGTGCTTGTGATGTGATTGTGGGGAGTACGCCTTTTTAATCAATCGTGCTTGGTTGCACTCTTTAAAATAATAAATTGGAAAGAGTATGGAAATTATTTTTTCCCCTCAATCGTACTAAGCATTCTCGAATCTGTAACGAATCTCGGCTAAGAGCGAATGATAATACGGTGACAGAGGTATGATATTCATGATTGTTGCGTTAGAATGTCATAAAATAATTAAGAAATTCAGATTTCATGTGAGAGCATTTGGGGCCAACTCCATTTCTTACGGCCTTTTTAAACGGTACATTAACCCGTACAAGTTAATGTCTAAATGTATGAACGCGAAAATGAACACGAAAATGTCCCGTGTAACATTTGAATTCCACTTGACGTGCGTGAATGTATGAACGGAAAATAGAACCTCTTCTAATTTGATTCATGCATGTTCCGTTCCAGTCCGTAAAAATCATTCACGCAAACAAACATTAACTTGTACGTGTTAATGTATCGTATAATTAGGCCAATAAGCACTTTTTATTTCCTTATGTATACCCTTGTTTATACCCAACCCTTAATGTACCTCTCACTAGTGAGTGTTAAAATTTAAAACTTTCTCAACCAATTTCTACACAGAATACTTTCTGCTTTCGATTGCGAAGATATTAAGGCCCGTTGTTCCTGTGGTTGTCTCCAGTAATTCTGTGAAATATTTTGGCGATTGTTAAACTTTTCTCTCCAGACTGGCTTGTAGCCATCTAGCTATACTGGTGAAGTCAGGTGTAAATACACGGAGCATTTTGCGAATGAACCAAGCATGTCATTCCCACCCTCCCATTCAATTGGCAATGAGGCCTAGTCTCCCTTTCATTCTGAAAAATGCGCGAATTCCGAGCAATAAATATGACGGCCATGAAGTGGTGTGACTTCTCTCTCTTCCGATGCGGTGATGGAGAGGACAGGGCCGAAATGGAGGGCGCTCGCTGGATACAACAGGTCCACCGGGATGCTGTGCGGCCTCCCTCCCTCCCCACTTATCTCTCTCACTCTCTCCGTCACCATGGATACGAGGCCACTCCCACCCACCCACCCGCTGGGGACCAACCCCCTCCCCACAGGGATATTGCGTGGGAGGGACAGCGCGCAACACCGCCTACCGCCCAACCCGACGACCTCCGTACGACGAGAAACCCATAAAGAGAACGCGCTCTCGCGCCAAAGAGCGTTCGCAACGATTTTCTTACGTGAATGCGAGGACATTAAACCTTAGGGACGCGGAAGCATGCAATACATATGTATATCGCCTGCAGACTGGGATCAACAAGCGCAGTTGAAATAATAAAAAATTGGAATGCACCATGGAGTGAACACTAGAGTGCCACACCGCTTCAACAACTATAAATATAAAACTACTCCAGGGTTGTACTATTAAAGCAATATCAAAGAGACGAGTGAAACCAGAGGCCACTACAGTTCCAGGATATCCCGATATCAAATATAAAAGAAAAGAAATATCTTAAGGAACGGGTTGGAATAGGAATTGTTCTTTCCCACGGTCATTTATGGACTCATTAAGTCAACAAAGGAGAATACAATGTTGCTGCCATCCAATAAATCCAAAACGTCATTTTACGTTAAGATTATTCAATGTTTAGTTACACGCTTATTATTGTAAACACTACGCACCTCATGACTAATGAGGCTACTTGTGGAGCAGAAGTATGTAGGTGTTGATGTCGATTTAGAGAGCAATGGAGTACACTTTTGAGATGTAAGCGGTTGCCATATTTTATGAGTGCCTCATTTTACACAAATAATCCACTCTCTTTAGTAAAATGATTATTTTGAACTTAGATGCGACCCGCGATCTTTCTCGGCGTCAGCACTTTTCAGCCATTCCGTCAGTGAGTAAACCTCTTCGCAATGAATTTCGCAGTTAGGGGTGAGTTTTTCACGCTGATCTGATTGTGAGACACGGTGCCGGCCAGCCTCAGATGCTAACACCCTCAAAACGCCAACGGACAGCGAAATAATCACTCGGGGTAAGCTTGTCGCGAAAGAGAGGGGCGATCACGAGAAGAGCAAACGATTCCCAAATGCAATCCTCCTCAAACCAACGATAAATACGTCTTCCGGGCAGCCTTCCACTCATCGCTCAGTATCAACACATCATCGGTATATTCTAACAATCAAGTTTCAGAATCTAATAAGGCAAATCAGCATTTTAGAACAAAAAGGAATTTTATTCAATTATATGCTTACCAAATAATAATTACTGACATACATTGACAAACTCAAACAACACGCCCAATTTGGGGACAAATCATGCTCTTTTTATATATTGCCAAAACGTTCGTTGCTATTTTTACTTCATAGAAATGAGTAATTTTTCAATTAATAATCGTAGCAGTAATTATTCGTGTTTAGAATTCAGGAAATTTGGGTACAATACGAATGAAAAATAATGAAAGGAGAGGCAAGTAACCTGAAGCATATTATTGGAGCCCATAGTTATACTTAATATTTGAAATACCCTACATTATTAACTACCTTTGAATCAATCATGCTGATATCTTTAAGTGATTAGTTGTTAAATATTTTGATAAAATGCTATCACTCATAATTTTTTCATTGAAATTTAATTTAAATAAATACCACACAATAGAGAAAGCTGATAATAAGAACCATTCGAGGGCTCTTTAAATTCTACTGCAGGCAAATTCGAGGAGAGTAATGCAAAGTTAGTCGCTCTTATGTAGAAACTGAGCTCTCTCTCTCTTTTCTGTAAATATTTCATTTAGGAATAAAAAGCTTACGGGCTTTTATGAATGTCAGAGAATGAACGTCCATTGTGAGGGAGTGACTACCAGAATTGCCGTGCATGTCCTATTTTCAGTGAGTTTAGTGCATTAAGATTTGCATTTGTTAATATTTTTGTGAACTCATGTGATGGATAAAATACACTATTTAAATCGATTTTTATTAAAGTAAATTCAAGAGGAAGGCTTGAGCTATGGAAATTAAATGGCTCTTTGAATTCTTAAAAAAATGCAAACCCATTGGCTCATCCGTATGAACAATGCTGCTCTCTTACTTCTTGTATTTAGACTCTCTCCTTTCGCAATCAAAGGGTTTTATTTTGATAAATGACAGGGCGTGGAGATGTACTGTGAGTTCTGGACTACCGCGGCGGCGGCAGCTGTGTTGGCTTCCACACGGACTGTGTCTTGTGTGCTGCTGCTCTTCAAGGCCCCTGGAGTGTTCGCTGCGTGCGTTGGAGAGGTCCTACAGTGAGCGTGCTGGACGCACCCGGAGGCGTCAACCGCCGATTGTTGGGCCTTTTCCTGAGAGGGTCTTCGGGGCCCCGACAAATAAAACGGGATCTGCCTTTCGAATTTTCGCCTCTTCAGCGCGCCAATCCTTTGCCGATTCTATTCTGTGGTTTTGTCTGCGATTGTACTGGGAAATGTGCTGAAGATAGATATAAGTAACTGAACCGAATAACGATGAGATTTCTCGCTTGCTCGAGGTTGCGCTATGGATAGCCTCAATAGAATACAGAATAATATTCATAAGAATAAAAATTGGAAGTTATTACGAGTTGCAAATGCTTCCTATTTACAGTGAAGATAACTCTGCGATTAAAAATGTTTATCAGAGTTGCATTTTTGATGGATCATTTAGTCAAGATTCAGGTCTTTCTTTCCATATGAATTTTACTATCGAGTCTCGTCGCCCCCCAAGTTATTTTCCACTTGATGTCAAAAATAGTCCAAAAACAATGCAATTTAAAATGTTTAATTATTAATTAAAAGTTGATAAAAATAAATAAACTATCCCGTATTATTCTAAGGGAAGATATATTCTTTTGGAAAATATGCGTTGAAATTTATGGAAAACCATATTAACGGCTCTCTAGCGAAAGTAAATATTCGATTTTGGCAGAAATTCAGAATTGAAATTTTTTATAATTTTTTCTCGTCTTCAACTGCTTCTAATGATTTATTGGGTGAACCAAATATTTAAATAGCCATAGCTCCTTGATCCTTGGACATTATTCTATCGGACTGTACTATTTTTGTTTACCAAAATAAAAGTGAATATTTAGGGTGTGTCAAGCTTTTTTCGATTTCCGCCCACTGTGCGTCGTTTTCAACATCCCCGCTAGATACTCGCCCCATCCATACCTTCTGTCTCCTCTTTTTTTGCCCTCGTCCGCTCTTCCCAAAATCTCAGTTCCGTAGCGAAAACCGATATCCCCGCAAGTAATGAATACCATAATTAATTCTTCCACAAAATATCAGATAATATGTCTGGGTATGGTTACACATCTCACTCCTCTGGTTTTTTTAATAGGGGGTATCTATTACCGTGGGAATCAGCGCCAAGTAGTTCTCCCAGGGCTGGAGGTAAGGAAGGAAGCGTTATGGGAGGGGGAAGGTTGCGCGCGCACAGCAAAAAATATTCTTTTTTTTCCCGTCGCGTAGATTGCGAAATCCGTCTGAATCCTCAGTAGTTCAGTGAATGCCAACGGTGAAAGCTGGTTTGACAAGTGAGAAGGTTTCATGCTCAATTTAAGTGTTAATATGAAAAGTGTTCACAAAAGTGGTGCGCCAGAAAAGAAATGAGAAGAAAAAAACTTTTATGT
This sequence comes from Ischnura elegans, assembly GCF_921293095.1. Lineage (NCBI taxonomy): Eukaryota > Metazoa > Arthropoda > Insecta > Odonata > Coenagrionidae > Ischnura > Ischnura elegans. The sequence goes on along the minus strand of NC_060259.1, from coordinate 486,872 downwards.
TAATTATATTTCATAAACGTAAGTGCTTGAGTGAACAAGAACAGTGGTTCCTGCATCGGTTTACTACACATTGAGAGTTTAAGTACAGATTCAGGTACGTTGAAAATTTCGTATTTTCATTTTACTAGTATAAAAAATACCGTCTTGTGACGCGTTTCGAGTGAATTTCCCGTGCGTTCTTTCTTCTCTTACTAATTGCGTTTATTATTTAATTCGTTTTGGACGTGTATTTTAAGTATTTGTGCGCTTAGTTTCTATTTTCAATAAGTATACGTGAGTCAAACAAGGGAAAGAAACGATCTACTACTGCAAAATCTGCCGTAATACACCTGTTACCAAGGGCGGATCTAAGTTTGGACAAAAGGGGGGGGGGACCGGGGGTCTGCCGAAGGGTTTTGTGGATATAGGATATTTGGGATTTTCAAGACTCAAAAACGACGGGTTTTTGCTTATTCTTTGATAAATAAAGACTACTATGCACACGTAGTAAGCAGATTTATCAGTAAAAATTTTATGTTGGTCATCTACATCTACATACTACCCCGCAAGCTGCCTCAATAGGCGTGTGGCTGGGCTGTCAGGACACCCGCCGTATCCATTTATAATGGAAATGTTCTGACGAAATTTCGCCTTGCATTAATTAAAGTCCTTTGTCGCGCGTGGGAGATAACGAATTCCGCACCTATCCCTTCGCCTAAATATCTCACTTATTTTATCGCTTTGGTCGTACATGGAACTGTAGTGGGATTCTATTGTGATGATATCCGTGTCGCTCTTACAATTGAAGATCGCCATTCTTAATATCTCAAGCAATCTAAGCCTAGCGCGCACTCTCCGAGTCTCTAGCGGCTCGCAACTCAATTCGTTTAACAACCGTGTAACGCTTTCTGTACGACAGCAGCAGTTTTTAAAGTGTTCCGAATCTTGACTGTTTGGAGGGAATGAGGCATTCAAGAGGACGGACTCCACGGAAACCTCCGCCGTCTATTTCAAATCTATCTGTGAAATAAAATGATCGGAAAAAGTTAGGAAATTGATCTCCTGAACTATTCTTCTGGATTTACGCGTTGCTTCCCGATTCTTTGACGCATGAATGTTCGCCGTGTTGATATTCCAAACCCTAACTCATCTGCCACTTGAAAGGAGTTCTCGGAAAGACTTATGAATTTAAGTTCGGTATCGAGTCAAATATCAGTCATATTTAAAGAATGTCAGTGGTGTTGAATTGACCTTAATTGATATTGTTTTATTTCTTACCTTATGTGTGTAGAATTGGTTGTATTACTACAGTAATTATTATCTATATTGTGAGTATATTTGCGAGTCTCTGAACACTTAGAAAGGAAAGCAGAAAAAATAATTAAATTATTGAATGGTTCCAATAATATTTGGCATTTACTGAGAAAATATATATTTAATAAATACAGCTTCTCTAATATAAAGATCAAAATAAATGAAAATTTCAAGAATGTATCCTAATGTTATTCCTGTTATTTTTTACTCCACCCAAGGTTTTAATTGGCTAGCTGATTTATATGGGCGAAACAAATTGTTACAAATTATTCTTAAAGAAAATAGTTTGAGATAGTTAATTCAGGCTTAAATTTTTGTGTTAAACGACGCAATTTTGATTGCGCCTTCACACGTACGTCAGACTGCGCAATTCCGTGTACCGTGTAAAACGGCCTTTACATTTACTTCTTCCGCAGGGCTTCCGGAGGGACCTCTTTGACTCTCGGAGACATTCTACCTCTTAGCATATTTCAGACACACCCCCCTCCCAACTGATGATTCATTGCGTCTCGCCTTAAAACAGGTGTGTCCTTCCTTATCGAGTCGAGAGGGTGGTGCACTTCACACGCGTCATTCAGACCGTCGACATATGCCGGACGGCGAGTCCATCGCCTGAACGATCGCCGAGTGCTATTGTTCCTGTTATTATTATTATCGTTCGATAACTCGTGTCGGTGGTGAAATAAGTGAATCTTATTTTTTTATGATTAGTTAATGTAAACCCTTATCGAAGGAGCAACCAGAATTAACGCCCAGGATGTCTTCTACGCGTCGCGTGTATTCTATCCACTGTAAACGTCGTGTATGTGTCGTCTTCATGATAGTAGTGTTAGTGTCGCCCTTATTCTCAGTTGATCTGCATCCACGCCTTTAGTGTAATTCTTTATGTCGTGGTTGCGTGTTCCTAAGCGTGTTAACGTGTTCGCTGATTACTCTTTGAAGTGTCCCTCACGATGAAACCTTGTGTGACCCCTTCTGCCCCTGCCCGAGGATTATCTCCATCGGACATCTCCAGCCACCGGAGGAAGGAATGACCCTGATTAAGGCTTCAAGTTAATTAAGGTAGGACCTCAATATTATTCAGGGTATTTTTGTCATTTTGCTGCTATGAAGGATAGTTTATACCTAATATCACTAGCATCGTGTTCTTACCAACTTCTGCGCCCTGTTGAAACTTGAATGTATTCTTTCGCTTCGCTCGCATTTTAATTGGTTTATTATAACTTCCGTAGTGTTGCAATGCTTCTCAAAAACTTTTAGTGGCGCAACTCGACTTGGAATCGCGATTAGTTACAAGAAATGGAATGTCTCTTGGAAGTTTGCATTATTTAGGAAAATATAAATATATATAATCAGACATGCAAGGCTTTAAAATTTATGTTAAATCTATTTCTCGGTTGATGCACAGTCAGTAGTAATCACAGCCCAATTCCATTTCATTAAATAAGAATGCTTTCCTTTAGATTAACCAGTTTTATCAGAGAATGAAATGAATTAATTTGAATGTGAGGAAAAATTTCCTCAATCTCACTGAATAATGTCAAGTGTGCCTGCACATTTGCCTTATTTCTACACTGAATTTTATTTTTTTCTATGCCTATTTATGTAAGTCATTCTCAAGATGGCTGGATGCGTAATGTTATTGTAATGCGTGCGGGTTCTTGCCCTTGGTGTCGGGAAGCGAATAATCACACACAAGTATTTTAAGTTTTTACCCAAAGTTTATTTCCATTCAAAAACCCAGTTTCCAAATGAATTGAAGTAAAAGGCATGAGGTATTAATGAATTTGTGCGTCCAGAATAACCAACAGTTAAGATTTTACCAATGTCTCGGGAAGGAGAAGAGCTGCTGGTGATGACACGGGTAGATAGCGAGGCGCTTCGAAACATTTTTCAATATCTCTGCCGGTCTCTGGGACCCACACTAAGGAAACGCAGAGATTCTGGACTAAGCGTGGAAAAACATAAATATCATTAAAGAATTTTCATTATATCACTATGGGCGTGTGTAATGTTGAATCTTCTTATTCTGCATCTGAGATATACTGCGTTTCCTTAGTGTGGGTCCCAGAGATCGGTAGAGATATTGAAAAATGTTTTTCGACACTCTGAAAAACATTCGAAAATAGTCTTCATCTAATTCAATCGGATTGTGGGAACCCCTTATTCGCCTCCTTTCTAATGCCAGATGCCTCCTTCTTCTTATATACTCCACAAACACCCTCATCATACTTCCCCAATATATGTTTATTGGTCCATCCATTGCCAAATCCTTCAGATTCCGACCTTCCGACGGCCGACATGGCAAATGACAGTTGAGAAGCGAAGGTAATCGGGCTGGATTTGCCATAAGGCATTTTTATTTTCATTATTGGTATTAAATATATGTGTTGGTGTGTGTACAAATATCTTCGTACTGTGTAGGCATCTGTCAATCTCAGTAGCACATTTTTGTTAATTGTGGATAAAATATTAAGGTTTGTCACCCCACATTTTATTTATTGTTGCCTCCCCGTTTATCCCTTCCCTTATGAAAAAATTGTTTAAACCTGTTTCAAATTTTTATACATTGCCATGGCAATGTATAAGATTGTATAAAATTTTGAAACAGGTTTATACAATTTTTTCATAGGGGTTGGAATCTCAGAGTACTCTGAGGTTGGAATACGCCAGGGGCAAAGCTTCTGTGGTCACTCATAAAATTAGTGAGCACCGCGCACTGCTTCCTGCTCATTTTCTCTGACCTTTGCCGGTATCTAAAATTGTATTCACTGCCATAATAGCAACATGGGCAGAGAATAGGTTTGCATTCGACGATAAATGAATGACTGTATACAATGGATGACATATAACTGTATATGACTAAGCTTTATGGTATAAACATTCCAACAATGTAGTTTATATTAATTATTTCACGTTAACTTACGAAATACAAGTTTGGGACTCCATTCCGTAATTCACGTTAAATTCGTCGGCTCAGAAACATTTATTATCGGATACCTAGCTCCTATTGGTTGACTCATTTCTGGAGATTTGCTTTCCGAATTTTCCAGAGCCACTGTAGCTCCGCATTCTTTCCGAGACTTCCGTAACTCCTGCCGGTACGTAATAGAGTTGGAGCTACAAATCAAAACAAATCCGGGCGGAGTTACAGATAGCTCTAGCTCCGAGTCAAAGTTACGTAATAGGCCCCTATGACAGGTAGCACAAAATTGTTACATCAGTAAACATTTGTCGGGGGATTATTGGTGATAGCAACTCGCGCAGTCATTTCAGTTTGAAAATACGCATGTCCTTACGCATGGAGGAATTGCCAACCCATGATCTGCATGGAGAAATGTCTAAGTTGAGCTCAGAGGAATGACCTGCAGAAGTGGATTTCGGAATCTCTCTGCGGTTTAGTTTGGTCGGGGGAAACATTTCGCTCGAACCTTTGAAGGCGGGATATGCTTCGGGGGTTGGAGTGGTCGTGTGTGCAGAGGGATGATGTTTTGAATGCTTCTCTCTTTATTTCTTTTCCCTCTGGTCCACTGTCTCTTCTCTCATCGGTCGGATTGCGGTGTGAGAAAGGGTCAGAGGTGCGAGAGTCCTTCGTCTCTTTGTTCGCGTGGGCTACATTGGGCTCAGACAAAACTACCCTCTTCCTTTCGAAAGGGAAAAGTTATGATAGCGGAAGGAAAAACATTCATGGAGAAGAAGAAAGATTTTTTCATGTGGAATTGTTTTGTGGTTGCGAAGGGATTTCGCTCTCAATAGTTCCCACGAACCAAACACACCTTTAAATGGATTGAGGTTTTTGGAGAGGGCGTAGGTGCATGAGAGGGGAGCCAAGTAAAAAAGCCTGTTAAATGATTCGGCCATCATTGTGACCCAGCGTATTTATAGTGTGTGTCTCGTAATCGTGTGTTTGCAATAAATCTTCATTTTTTGTAATCCTGTAATTCTGAGGGTACGATGCATTAAAGCTTTCATCGATAAAGTGGGTGATTTATATCTTTGATCTAGGATTGATTAATAATATCTTAGTTGTTACTCATCCAACTAAAGTTTTAGCAAATGTGGTGCAAAATGATTGTTTAAGTGCAACTATTTAAAATATTGAGTTTCCGAGGTCATATTTTTCGTCGTAGTCTTTGTAAATGAGATTCACTTGAGGTAAAAAAATATGGTAAATACATGCTTTCGCCAGTTAAAGGCAAGAAGGTCGGTCACCTGACGATGTAACCAAGTTACGGGACCCGGGTCGTGCCCATAATTAATTAATAGTGAACCTAACACAGTTTTATCGATTTATTTCCAATATGGAGAGGTTTAAAAAAGTAAAGCTTTAAGTTATCAGTTATACAATAAAATTATTTCAGGCGCCTTTAAATGCAGATCAAATTAAATAGCATGCAAGTCTAGTGAGTATTTTATTTTTATTTTGACTTAATTTCTATTTTACTGTTGTCGTTATCATGTACGTATTTGGTGAAGTAGTGTATTTTGTGATTTTTATAGTCATGTTACCTCAATTTGTTAAAACTGGCAAATAAAATAACGATAAGCATTGATTGTTTCACAATTTGATCACTTTTAGCAGAGGAATTAAACATTTTAACCATACTATAACCGGTTAGCTTGTGGTGTGTTTTAAATCTGCAGGATAAATAATTGTAATTATTTGTATGAGGCTAACTCTTTATTAGTGATATATACTTTTTAGTCTTGACAATTGAACCCGACTGAGTCTTTGAAACAGAAACATATCAACTCTTTCAACATATCTCCATTGAAAATTTGAGTTTCCATTCCATGAAAATTTCATTGCCCACCATTGTGTCCAAACTTTGCTATCACCTTATCTAATTCTCTCCTTTAAAATTTATTTCCTGGTAAACTTCAGCACCTTGATGACAGGTAGACTCCTCCTTTGCAATGAAACATCTGCAGAGTGAGATAAGTAATGAAAAATGGTCCATTGTTTCCAACGCGTAATCGCAGTTTATTTTTGACACATGAAAGTTCTAACTAATGCATTGATAACAAATACCTTTCTTAATGGCTCAAAATCATCCTCCGAGTGAAATATTCCGCTGGAATCGAACCGTGGGCGTTTGGATCTCCAAAAGATCAATGCGATTTTTTTTCCGTGGCAGCTTATACGTACTTCACTACTGTTTACGCGACAGAGTTACGCGTTCGTCCCTTGTCGATCAAATCATCTCGACTCAAAGTCGGTCCCATTCCGATACGAGCAATTTGCCGCGCGGAACTGGTGTCTGTGATTCCAACACTGGGGATGTTTTATATTCCAGCAACGGTCCCCGAATTTCACTGATTCCCTCCTGTTTATTTTTCTATCATTTGCCCTCAGGGTTTATTCCGGCCGCCGAACGGGCCGCTATTTTTTCATTCTTATTCAACGCGGAACGAATTCAAAGTGTTTTAGCTGTAGTAGGACTGAATCATCGCTGTGGAGAACACGAACTGGAATAACCATCGTGAAAGATTTGGATTCGACGTCGGTCAACAATCGGCCTTGACCTCTAATGATTTGTGGATTCTGCACGATTAGAAATGTGTGTATCACCTCATGTCTTTGAAATATGCAAATGCGGTGCTTATCAGTATCTTTACGGTCTGCTCGTCCATAATGTTTTTTTCCCAAGGAGCGATTTGTGCTGGTTATTATTAGTTCAATAAACCGGATAATATTTTCATGAAAAGTGGTACTCACTTCGTCATTAGGAATGTGGTTACTACCCTAAAACTATTTCCAGAAAGGCCACTGTGAAGTGAGTTCCTTTCCTCATCATTTTACTCTCCATTGTTTTCATGGAGGTAATACTACGTGATTCAGTAATTTCTATACTTATGCATTAGGAGTTTATTGGTTTACTCGCGTGGGGTAGGCTATTGCAGAGAATTTCAGCAATTCGTTTATCTTCTTCAAAAGGCGGGCGTTACTTCGATAAATCTTCCTAAAAATGGTGATAAATATAGAGCATACGACTGCTTTTGTATTTTTATTTCCTCCAGAATTGTGAGGTCAAAGCTTTTATCCAGCAAGGTTGTGGCGCTTTCCCCGATATAGAGGCTTAAACAAGCGGTGACCTTCCTGTCTAGGCAGCTATGATCTCAGCTGATCGATTCTTTCAGAATCAATGACACGTTAATCAGCCAAGTCTTTGTTAGCACAATCAGCACAATCTTTGCTGGGCGACACGAACTTGGACGATAGGGGTTGGACGGAAAATAAAACAAGTCCTCCCGAAATGAATTGCGATCTCGAAGAATTTTATTTATTTCATGTCTCTCCGACTTAATCGATGACTAATATATAAATAATGAATAAATAAATAAATATATAAATAATGAATAAATTTCACCGACTAGGGTCGTGGAGTAAGCAAGGGAGCACATTGAATTATTCTATCCGTGCGTCGCAATTACTCGTCAGAATACATCTCGGCGAATGTGAAAGATCTTGTGTTCGACGGCCACCCATGAAGAAAATCGGAATCGTGAAAGCTATCTCTTATTCCAGTGTGTGATTGTGTCTCTCCTCTCATTTCTTATATTGATGCGTCTACTCTAATTCATTTAATTAATGTTTCATCATCATTATCGTCACTCAGCAATTCAACGATTGCTTTGACCTAGCTCTTCAGGCATTTCTTCCATCAGCTTGACTTTCAGTAATTATCCATAAAATAATTATGCTATGAATCATTCGTCGCATGCTCTATGTTTCTTTCTCGAGGCCTTCTTCTGTCGTTCTTCCCTTTTACCGGATTTTATTTTTTATTTATTTATAACGGACATAATTTTCATAAAAGCAGTATTCGGATCTGTAATTTGAGCCAGTAATCCTTTACATCGTAGCAGCTGAGGCAGAATACTTCTAGCGAGAAATTTCCCTCATAGTTCTTACCTATGCCTAAACTTCAGCTTTGGCTGAATTACAGAATCCTAACGAATGTACTAAAAATGGGGCACACTTCAATGCATTTCACTGCAAAGTAAAAATTCTCTTGGGCTTCTATTATTGCTCGATCATGTATCAAATATGCCATTTATATATGTAATTGTCCCACTTATCTGTTTTAATACCGCACCAAATATGGCTATGGAAGTGTTGGCAATTGATATTTAAGATACTGATTAACCTGAAGCGTTCTTTTTTGCTGGAATGAATAGCACTATGGAAGGATGTCAATTCTTTTTTCTTCCGTTGCTGTGACCGTGGAGCACGTTGGCCATCAAATGTGGTGGATGTCAAAATATCTGAAATATTTCCATCCCTGCTCCGCGAGTAGATCGGTATTATTTCCATCCCTCTCGAGGTATTTAGATTCCCTCCCCTTAGTTTATCTATACCGTCATTTCCTCTACGCCATATATGTTCCCTTAATTGCCAGTTAAGTCTACACTTCACTTCAAGTCTAAACCTATTGACACGCGGCTGAAAACGGTCCAGGTTCCTGGAAGGTGTTTTGGTGTTTTAACTTGAAGACAGCAGTAGCCATATTGATCAAACACGTTTGTTGAGTGCATGTAAATTAAGCAAATCGGTTATACTTGAATGCGAGTCTGCTGAAGTAATCTGAAGGCAATTTTGAGTTTTCTAGGGCATATTAATCATAAGTATATTCATCATGGGAATACAGACATAGAAGTAAGGTACACACATGCACATAAGAAGGTATACAACCCGTCAGATACTACATGTGGGGCATGATTGTTTTATGTAAGAGCGAGCTAGGGTGTTGAAAGCAGCAGTGACGTCGAGAGTGGAATTCTCAAAATGCGGAGCAGCCGAATAATGATGAAGGTGGAATGGATCGATAAGTTAATAGTAATGATAAAGTGCGTGGAAGGGCGGGTGGACGGGAAGGAAGGCAAGGGACGATGAATAGCACGGAACAGATTATAAAGGGAGGCACGAAATACGTCACTACTTAAGGTCTAAATAGCAAATTTTAGAACGGAATGGAGAGCTGCGTCGAGCCAATCTCACGAGTGTTGACTTAGGATTATCTTAAGAGACTCAAGCCTGTGTTTATTTGGCTTCGCCCGGGATACTCTCGCATGGTGGATGGGCTGAAATCCCACGACCCGTTGCTCCACCGTCCAACGGTAACAGGAACCTATTCGGTAAAAACATGTTGGTCATACAATTTAGGGTTCGATTTAACTCACTGTGCGTTCACTCTGAGCGAATCAGGCTCACATCGCCATGAGGTGTGCCCGTGCCAAATTTTCTATCAATCGTAGGGGTGAGCCCAGAGGAATAAATAGGAATGTGGAGTGTATCGTTGACTGGGTCACTTTCTTCGTGGATATTGCCCGACTTATCACAGATCGTGCTATAGCAGTTCCCCGCGGCGGGAAAGACTCAGGAAAGGGATTTTGTTTGGCGTGACAAAAGTCGATGTTCACGTTGGTGTAATTTACATGAGAGAATTGGCGGGGTCATTCATTTATATATGCATGAGCAAGTTCTCTCCGGCGAATGGAATTGATTCATCGAAATTTGACCTTGTATATCAAAATCAACTTTTGGGGCAAAATGCTTAAAAGTACCATTATAATAGATGGCCAAAATTTTCGGCGGAGAAGGTTATGATTCACACCTTTGACCGGTAGTATTAAATGTCGCCCATGAAAAATCATGTCACATTTGAACGTATCACCATATCCCGGTTTTTAAATATGTATTTTAAATTTAAGAGGTATATTTAGTTCTTAAATCTTACGAGTCCTTCTGATTGTTTTTATTATTTCTCATCAGCTAATAGACCTGAAGTTATTTTGATACTCTTGGTGTCCATAATACAGACACCATATCTTAATACGAAGGCCACCAAGAGCAGGTATGCCCTCCTTCCATCTGAAAGAAAAGACAGTAGTCATATGTGTGGAGTTGATGTTCATATTTAATACTTAAATCACTCCTCGAAGCAGCCTGAAGTAAAGGCTTTGAGAAGGCGGATGAAAATCACTGTGTGGCTAATGCATCCTTCTGGCAAACTCTAAACAATTAATTAGGAAATACCGATACCGCATTCAGAATCTGACTAGATCTAACGTTCTTTATATAACTACATATTAAATTCGGTGAATTATCGTAGTTCACCATTTTTTAACTTTGGTTATTACTGAAATAGTTTATTTTGCAGTCTTTTCAATTTCAGCGGCAATTTTAACCAAGGGAAATGAGGTTATGAGAATGATATCATAAAAGTGCATAACATTCAATCGCAAAAAGGTTATCTATTTCTTCATTATTTTTTTTACTTGTCTTAAAAAAATAACGAGTGAGACTCACCCCGCATTCGTTTGTCAGTTTTAGAAATGTGCTTCGTGAGGAAGTTGTTAATCCGGCAAAAACATCAATCCCACTTCATTTCGCTGTCCGAAATTTTGAAACCTCAAGAGGTTTATTGATTTGAAGGTAGTGTTTCATGGTTGAAATTTGTATCAATGTTTTCCAGAGGAGAGTTTTTCTTCTTTGATAAATAAACTTTTCTTCAAGCTCTTTGGAGGAATAATAATGAATTCTCTTGCATGAATGTTGAAGTGGTCTTTTTGTGTGTTTTAATGCTGATCGGCCTTTATCGGTTTTAGAATTCACTTTGATAGAGCATGATAATGGGAAATTCAACCTGGAGCATTGATATCCCGAGTGTTAACACGCAAAAAACACGAGTACTCGTCGATTTTGATCCTTAATTATAAGTTCGGTGATTAGGAATTTGCTGCACTAGAATCCATTGATTATTCAGAGCTTTAGAGCAGTGAAGGTAAAAATTCGTTTTCTTTGCTTTCTTTCCGTGTAAAGCACAGGGGGACTCAAAGACAATAATCATATTTAATAACAGAGATAGAACGCGTGCAAAGAAGACCTGCCAGTTATGTGAAAGGTCGTGACGATAGTCTTGTTCGTGTAACTGACCTCTTAGATAAACTCGGATGGGAATCTCTGTCGGACCGTAAATCGAAAAATAGACTAAACCTTTTAGCTAAATTCAAAAGCAGTATCTTTTCTGATGAAGTTGACTATATCTTACGGACGCCAACATACTATGGAAGATCTCATCATATAAATAAAATAAGAGAGATAGATTGTAGAACAGACAGATTCAGAATGTCAATTTTTCCCCGATCGATAAGAGATTATAACGGCAGCAATAGAACTCATAAATGGATTGCATGACTTGTGGTGTAGCCAACTAAGCTATGTAAAACTTAATGCATGTTTCTTAATTTCATTATTATTTCTAACAGCATATAGTAGTATAATTTGTTAGTATTCGTGACGTTTTGTGGACCGTGTGGTGTGCATGTTGGAGTCCAATTGCATGCTGCATGCTGGTGATTGATCACCCCCTGCCAAACACCCTGGAAGTGGCTCGTAGGGTATTATGTACATGCAGATGCATGAATATACAGTTTTTGCTATTCCATATGATCATAATTTTTCATGAGACCTTACATTTCCGTGACACTTGCGGTGTGCATGTGGCGAGGATGTGTGTGGTGGGACATATAATAATTTATAAACCGACAAGCCCTCCAAAATATGAGAATTGCATTTTTAAATTGTAGGCTATTGGGCCCCAGAGGTTTCCAAGGGTTGAAGAATGGAAAACTAGGAATTTCCCAGACGTCCAGAGGCGTGGGCTTCCCCGATCACGATCCCTTTCACTCAGTTCCCACCCCATCGCCCAACCGCACTACGACCGTCAGAGACCTTCACCCGAACGAAGGAAGGGTCAACACCAGAGGCGCTTCTCTGCTTACAAAAAAGACCCTCCCCTATAGCCATGCACACCCCTTACCCCCCAAATGGGTACACTTTCCATTTATTTGCATTCTCGGAAAATGGTAGACGACGTCCCATGGGGGCAGTAAACAAAAACGCCCTCTCGTATTCTTCATTCTGCATTTCTTAGAAGATTAAGAGGGATAAGCAGACATAATTTTTAACGCCATCAGCGGTTTATCCCAAACTGTAACAACAGTATTGATGTGGAGGGGGGAGTCGCAAAAATATTTCCCAATACATGAAGGAATTCGCATTCCCACGTTCTGAGAATAAGAGTAAAGAGCGTTCATCAAAATCCGTTGCAATGAAAGTTCCCAACGCTCATTAAAAATAAAAAGCACTAAAGTACTCCATTCAATTCAATATAATAATATGTGTACAACAATTTCCATGGATATAGGAACAGCTCAAAATGTCCTATAAGCGAAGTGGTGTGATTAAAGTAATGGTATGTACCCTACCTTCATAACATGGTATGTTTTCACATTGATATTCCCCTTGTGATATTCGAACTTTCAACTTAATAATACATAACCGAAGATATCATAATCGTACTTATGTTCATACACAACTATATCATTCTTCTTATGCACTTACGTTGTCGTTTTTTATTTTCATCCCTCGGTTGAACATGTTTTCTTCCTAAATAATGCGTTATCACAGCTGTAAGTCGGGCTCAGTCTTCGGGAAAAAATATTTTCCAATAGGGTGGTTTCCTATTATTTTTTTATTGCCTAAATCGAAAGATTATTACTCCTGGGGTACGTATTTCACGCTTTTAGATTTTTAAATGACGATATCTATTTTTCGCGATTAAATGAAAAGTGAAAATTTTCAAGCGCGCGAAAACGCGACGCGTAAGTAAGACTGATGGGAAAAAGTCCGTGTGACGCATTTCTGGTTCCCCCTCCCGCCTTGTGAGGTGACCATGGGCGAGGCTCTGAGCGCAGATACGACGCAGAATGCTAGCGGGCATCTGAGTACCATGCTAGCTGGTAGCGCTTGGCTTAAAAAAGGATTATTAATACCTTATCAAACGAAGAAAACTTTCCAACCTTAGCCAGTTTTAATAAGTGATTATTAGGACTTGTTACCCTGAGCTCTGTGCCTCATGCATGCATTGGTAACCTCAGACGATGTATAACTCTATCCTCTCGTGTAGAAACTAGGTCCTTGTGGCGTCACGTGGAGTGGCATCGTATGGGCGCCAATCTGGCCTTTTTCAAATGAGGATAAAATTTGACCCTTGCCAGTCGTCTAAACCGGTATTTGTAAAACCAAATAATTTGTATATTACGAATACACTAATGGTGGGTAACGAATCGCAATCAATGCCTTTCGTTTTCTTCGAAGAAGGAAACTACCCTATTCATGTCACTTCCCTGCCGTGCGGGTGATTTAGGGAGGGCGACCTAGTATTTGACGGCTCGTGGTATCCCTATGTAATGTAAAATGGTATGGGCTACGGGTGTTACATAATGTTTGATATCTTACCTCGTATTGTAAATGAGTTTCGATGTGAAATTCACAAAGAGTACTTTGAACATGACAAATTTAAATATTCACTTCGATTTTTTTAGGGTCAGTTATTTCCCGGTTGGTTCGTATATTTTTCAGTTAAATTTTAAAGTGTTTATTTCTTTTTTGACTGTAGAAAATTTCTTTTAATCAATAGCGAAAATAAAGAATTAAAAAAAAATTCACTTTTCCGGAATGCAGTTGGTTTCCGCAGTCTGTGGGTCGGGCCATCCCAGGACTTGGTTACAAATAGAAATAGTAAATAGATGACGTTTTTACTCTTTCATCCCTTGGTTGAACATGTTTTTCTACAATCAAGGTGTTATCCAGCTGAAGACCCGGCACAGTCTTCGGAAAAAATATTTTCCCATTCATGTCACTTACCTTCCGTCGGGGTGGTTTGGGGTGGGTGACCTAGTATTTGTCGACTCGTGGTATCCCTATGTAGTGTAAATCGGTATGGGCTATGGGTGTACGTAATCTTTGATGTGTTACCTCGTAATGTAGATTAGTTTCGTTGTGAAATTCTAATAGAGTATTTTGATAATGACACATTTAAAACTCTACTTTGATTTTATTGTCTTTAAATTCTTTTTCTTCCGTGTCGCGCATGAGTTAAATCTAATTTAAAAAATTGCGGTCCTTTTCTTCATTATTAATAAGTTTGTGGAAAATTTTAAATGGAATTCTATACTCATTTTTAGATGTTTTTTTCTAATTGTGGTCTAATATGCGCTTACTTTGGTCACGTAATGATGATAGCGCCTTAGTTTTTGAATTACCGTGGTTTTTGTTATGTTTATTTCTGGGTTTGGGAATGATACGTTACCATAATTTTGCTCTATCGTCTTTTATTTAAAAATTCTAGTTGTGGATATGTAGCATAGGTTAAACCGTAAATGACCCAGTGACATATACGCTGCAGTCCCTTATCACGATTCTCCTATATCTCAATTGCGCCTAAGTATTTCATCATAGAAGGTTCATCAACGGATACATTTAAGTCCTTTATTAATGTCCTATTTAGTGATACAACGTTTATTATTAATTTAAGGATGGATTCAGTTGGTTCTGTGCTGTAAAGGCTCCCAGATCACTTCTTTAGTACTCCATGCAAACCTACATTAATAGGTAGAATACTCTAATAATAATAGTGTCGAGAATTGCTTTTACTTGCGCTCTCCACGGGACTGATATCAGGATAGCGCCCTAGTATTGAACATGTTTTTTATACATATTTATCCTTTTTGCAGGTTTAAATGTTCTGTTACATAAATTTTGTTTATTTATCTATAATTTTAAGCTCATTTGTTAACCATGTTTGGTTTTTTTGTCTTATTAAATGACCGAGTGAAACATTGCCTGCATTTATATGTTAGAGGGTTTTTCCTGCCTATTTGTAATAAAAATGAATAACTTTCTTACTTAAAAGGAGAAATTAACCGATTTTAAGGTGAAATACTAAGTTTCATTAACAAAGCCGTTTGTATACCAGTATAATAAAGCATTATGTATTAGCATAATTTTGTCGTTATTCCCTGGGGCGTGGGATGACCTTACATGGGTCAGGATAATGCACCTACTCCTTTCCACTTATCAATTCTTATATTTCGCTCCATCCTGCTTCTTCTGCTCAACTTTCTGATTCTCGTTCCACTTCACGTAAAGAGGAGGGGTATCCAACACAATGGCAGGAAAGTTCGGATGGTTTTTCTTTCTTTCTGAGCGATTGGCACGTCTATATTTTAATCCACACGTGTGATCGGGAAATAATTGGCAAAGCTGAGGTGTTCATATGCATTAAGGTGCACTGTTTATTTTTCTCGACTTTTTTTTCACTTTTCCAAATATTTCGCTCCGCTTATCTCCTTTATGTGTACTTACACTGGGGAATTATCAGTTTATATCCAGTTTTAAGAGTCTTTTCTTACCAACACTTGCTTTAAACCCGACATTTTATCTCTCACTCTCTTCAATTGTACAGACTAAAATCGTTGGTACAGCAATGGCTTTTTTCTGGTTTCGCTAGGATGTTAGGACCATAGAGGAGGAACCTCTATGGTTAGGACCCGCCCGCCATTGCGACGGTGCGGGATCCCATCTCTTCCTTCCCTATCCTTTCCCTGGAGGTGTCATCGGGTTCCTACCGCGGCGCCGACTCCTTCCTTTCTCCTTCCTTGTCCTCCTCCCCCTTCTGCGGTGTAGAGGTGAAAAGCTAGCTCTTGCCCCAGGAGTGCATCCTTGTGAGCCCGCCTTGGAGTCTCGTTCCATTTGTGTACAGACTACCTCTTTCTCATTCTGAGTAGTGGCGCTTTTCTACTTCCTATGCCGATGATCAACTGTTCTGTTTTCCCGAATACGTGGTCAATTCTAGCAAAATGAATATCTGTATTCCCGAATGATTGGTAGCCACCTATGGTAATTTGGTATATCAGTCGTGTATCTAGCTATATCAGGCAGTTCAAGTGCACTATGGCTTTCCGCAAGTGAGATGTAAAATTAAATTTGAGATGTGAAGAAAGTTTTTGACGATGCCAAAATAAAATATTTTGCTAATCCAACCAAATCGATCAGAGATTCCGTCACTAAGCAGTTATGTACTGCCTGTAATTTATGAAATATCATCAATTATTTGAATATCCTGCTTAAAAATCAGTGAGAGCCAGGGCAAGAAATCTTATGAATGGGCACATAACATTACGTGGCATAGCATAAATCTATCTTGAAAATTGAATTTAGGCGCGGTTTCAGACGAAAAATCAGTTATTTCAATTGAATTTTTGTGTATATCTGTGCAACATGCTCAAAAATTCAAAAAGAGCAAAATTATTTTTTATACCTACATGTTAATATGTAGCCGCCTAGCTATGACTTTGATGAAACCCTGAAGGATTATCAAAGAAAGTCAAATAAACATTTAGCTATCTCCTTTTAAGTAATTTCAGGTATTCAAAATCGTCATCTATGTAATAATATAGCTGTAGCGGTCAATAACTTTCATCGGGGATGAATTTATTTTCACCGGCTAGCATTCCCAGCGTCTGCTAAGAGACTTGCAGTTTTTTTTATTTTTGAAGTTTTTTTATTTTTGAAGTTTTCATTATTAAAAAAAATATTTTATACTAAGTCATACTGAAAGCATATGTATCTTAAAAGTTCCAATTTATGCCCAGTATCAATACTAATAAATAGTAGATCTGTGGTACACCAATTTAGGCAGCGCTATGAGGGTAAAAGTAGTGATTCTCGTGAAAATTAGAAAATTGAAGAATTATTTCTTTGGTCCGATAGTTGCCGAAATTATTTATAACTTTCCATAAATGATGTATTTTTAATAGCATATTGTCGTGTCCTCTCGTGGGCGGCTCTACCAGGGGCGACTCAGACTCGGGATCTTGACTGACGCTGAGGGCTTCCGGACTGCGAAGGTAGTGGACCTCTCGGAGGGACAGTTAAAGGAGAGAAATGAAAGGTATGGAGTTTGCCGAACAAGAGTGATCTCCTGCCTCGAATACTCCCGGTCAATCGTAGAGCTTCAGGGAACCTCAAGAGGACCATAAAGAGCAATTCTTTGTGGTCCTCTTTTGAGGTTCCCGTTGGTCCTTTTTACCACCATCTCCACTTTTCTCAACGAATTAGGTCAGTTCAATTCTCTCATCAAAATATTTAGCTTAAATCACGGTATCACCATAAAAAGCATGCCTAAAAATCGATTTGTCTTTCTCACCTCACTTTATTTTTGCCAAAAATTGCAAAATGTGAAGTTTGTGTTCATATCCCTCGATAATGCTGAAGCCCCTAAATTGTAGACCCTTGAAGTGAATTGGAGACCCCTGCTCTGAACCATTCCTGAGAATATACTTGTTCGTTTTTCTTTATGTGAATAGCCGGGGGTTCCTTTTCACAACCACGGAAATTGCGTCAATGCGGGGAACATTGCGGATCAATGCTTTCCCATGTGATAATTGCTTGAAGTACTTCACCGGACCCTTTGCCGAATGGATTGTCAATAATATGTGTTGGCAGTCGCGATAAGAAATTTTCTACTAAAATTAAGGTATGAGGAGTCACGAGCAAGCCCCGAAGTCTTGAGAAGGCTGAAGGCAGGAGCTCCAAAGCGGCAGTAATAAGAGTGAGGGAAACTATAGGAAATCCGAAATGGGGTGGGGGAAAATATATCAATTCAACTATTATTTCTAACAGCATATAGTAGTATAGTTTGATAGTATACGGTACGATAGCCCCGTATACTATCAAACTACGTATACTACTATTTAATACAGCTGTTACCCACGGTGCATGTTCGTCTGATTTTGGGGAAGGACAATATTTTCTGATTTGTCAGCACTTGAAATTCACCAGACCCATCCTCAATTTCTTAAGATAGTGTTGTTTTCATGGCAGTTTACTCGGCATTGTATGCGAAATCTCTTTCGATCTTGTCTCCTAGCTGATATTTTACGTTCCTAAAGCTCAAATTTTTCCTTTGATGAGGAAGCCCTTTCGATTTAATGGCCATGAGGTTATTAGCAGTAGTTTCGGAAATGATTTACACTATGCAACTTTTAGATATTGAAGTTACATATCCGTAAAAATGTCTGGTGATAAGAATCGAATCATGACTTCTACAATTTTCTACTACAATTTTCTCGTCAATACTTTTTTTTGTAGAGCGTTGATAAGTAATGGTATGCATGGTTCCCGATGTAATTGTTGTTATTATGTCTTGCTAAACCATATTTCCTTGAATCACGATCATGTATATTTTTGACGGATAATTAGCCAAATAAAATCTTGTGATGAACGCAATAGCAATTAAACGTAATTATTATCGTAGCATTCAGTATCCTCTAATTCTTCTCTAGTCCATTTATTCTTTTTTATTTACTTTCATAATTGAATTTGGTTTAACAAATTCTGCTGTGAATATCAAATTTTATATACTTTGTGTTTCACATGAACTCATTAGTTATTTTTCAGCCTACAGCCGATAATTAGTTGCAACTGTGGCAAAGTGACTTTTTGTGCGTCATATTTTTAATTTGCCGCACCGTGGT
This sequence comes from Ischnura elegans, assembly GCF_921293095.1. Lineage (NCBI taxonomy): Eukaryota > Metazoa > Arthropoda > Insecta > Odonata > Coenagrionidae > Ischnura > Ischnura elegans. The sequence goes on along the minus strand of NC_060259.1, from coordinate 468,191 downwards.
TGAATCGTATATTTCATCCAAAATATACATTTTTTCCGGTTTTATATTCAACAAATAATCTTCGCTCATCGGTGGGAAGGGCTTTTTCCGGCTGTCAGTAGGGAAAATATTGAGTTTCCTTTGACGAATTTCCCCTACTAGTAAGGAGCCTTGTATTTCTGCTACACAGGAATATGGCAGATGGGCTTAAGTGCCACGCCCCTTCGGCTTCACTTTTCTACCGTGGGATGGGTAGCTAACGCCCTCCCCAGAAGATCTATGGTATAAGCAAACGGCTTCAACAATAGGCATGGGCAAAAAATACCGGTATTCGGTAGTACCGAGTACTATTTTTTTTTCTACTTCGGTAGTACCGGCCAGTATTTTTTTAGCGGTACCTCCAGGGTACCGGTACTAGAAATAGCGGTACTTCGACGGCGCTGCCAACTTTTGTGTTATCAATCAACTACCTACCCAGCTACTTAAACAATTGAATGTTGATAATATATCAAGCTTGTATTTAAGCGTACTAAAAATAATACCATCTATTTATTTTAATTTTAACTGATAATGTAAGCAGTAATACAGTTGGTCAACGTAAGAAGAGACTGAAGAATAGCGATGTTCTAATGATATAGGCATTTCTGTCAAGCTTAAGCTTGTTTACACTGGTTATCAACTTTTTTAATATATTAGCAATGTTCATCCGTTTCTCGTTTTTGTACATACAACCAGTCAAGTGAACCACCAAAAGAAGGCCAAATTAATTTTGCCTCTTAATTATTAACACTTCTTCCTTAGTTTATTTCTTGTTTTCTTATAATTTAACGGTACTTCTGCAAAAACTGAGTTCGACACTAATATTATAATTATTGATATAGACGATATTTATTTACTCAAATAAGGCAAGAAAAGTCAAAGTTATGGAAGTCCACACAAGTATTTCTTCCTTGACATAAATGGAACAGCGACCTGCACGTCAAATTTTATTCGATCGCAGTATTTTAGCCATAACTAACACCGATTCTTGTAGTGTAAAGTCATAAAATTAAATGTCTTAACATTAGAGGAGCTTTTTCTAGGTAATCTCAGGCTCCAAACGTAAGCTCTGTGAATGAGAAGACTTTTCAACATAAGTTCTCGGCAGAAGACGTTTCTAATGTTGGTCTCGAGTCCGAAAAAAACCGGTGGCTCTAGGAAAATAAGTCATTTGATAGAGTTCCCGAGAGAACGTCACACTTCATGTACGCAAGGAAAACACCAAATTTAATGGTAAGCACCAAAATCATCACCATTAAAAACTTCATCGCTATCACCCTTCTCTCTATTAGAGATCTAGCCTACACGTATTTTTCCGACAAATTTTCGTAAAAAATCCAATTAATGATTTTTTCGGTGCATTCTTCCTGTATGTTACGCTAATTTGCCGAAGTACCGGACAATTAGGGTAAATCAAACGTTAAATCTCAACTTATTTACATATTTTATCAATTATGAAAGTAACGGTATACCGGTATTTTTTCGCCGGTACTATCGGGACAGTACTATCACAGAGTATTCTGTGGTACTATTATTGTTTTTTATAACTCATCACAAAAATACCGGTACTTTTTCTTGCCTATTCAACAAGGGTAAAGGCCAGCGGTGGGGACCGGAGGGGATGAGGGTGCTTTCCTCCTCACGGGTGGTAGTGTGGTGGTATAGGGCGGGCAGCGCGGGGGGCGGGAACGAGTTGGGCCGTTGAGGGGACGGGGAAGCACGTGAGGGTTGGGGGGGGGCTAAGGGCGTGGAGGGGTGGGTTTTTCGCCGCGTGGTTACGCAGGTGCAGATATAGGGAGGTAGGCGGAGCACTCGGAGGGAAGGGCGGTGGAGGGGGGTGGATAAGCGCGGGAGGGGAGTGGATAAGCGCGGGAGGGGAGGGCGGACGATAGGTTCTCGGAGGAGGAGGCTTTGACTGCGGAGGAAAGATGAGAATCTATCTCAAGGACCATGATCTATCTCATGGGGGACGGCTTCGCTGTCCCACTAGCGCCTCAGTCTGTGCCGGCGGCCGCGAGTAAGAACAAGCATGCGACGTCCGCGGAGGCTTCACGAACGTCACGTGCCGTGGTATTGTTGATGTTTTTGTTCTCGCGGCGTGGTTCTTTTTTTTTCGTTCGGTCCCCGTGTCGGGCACGGAAGTGTTGCCGGCTACTGTGCCGATTGGGAGGAGAGCACCACTGCGATGTGTTTCGAGTGCTGTTGTGTGATTCAGTGACAAGTACCCCCCACTAGCCTGAGCGGACGGAGTATCGGAGTGGTGTTCTCGTGCTGTCATTAACCCCTTGGTTGGGGGCAGAAATTTTCTTATATTTCACCTGGTGAGGAGCTAATCCACCGATTTTTGGAGATGCCGTTTTCGAAAAAAAATTTATAGTAAAGCTATCGCACAAAAATGGCAATATACTTAAAATATATTGGTATAGAGCCTCTGACAAAGCAAAAAACATGCAATGATGCAGAAAGAATGAATATTCACGACTTCTCCGCATAACATTGCGACGCGACGGCACGCGCGACTATAGTCGCGCTCCCCGCACGGGGAGCGCAGTCCGCTTGCGACTATAGTCGCTCTCCCCAGTTAAGGGGTTAACTGTGATTTTCCTCCTAGACCCACTGATGGAAGATTGCAGTCTAAACGACGGGGAAGAGATAGGAAACTAGTGGTTTGCGAACTTCCTATCAGACATTTTTCTTCGTGGAAGTGAGATAAGAAAAAATAGATCTTTTGTCCCATTTCGATATCGTTGGGGTAAACACGGGCAGTTTTTGCTGTCAGCTTTGTTTGATGTCGGCGACGGATTAATAAGGTACTTGATGTCGGCCTTATCCTGTTGTGTCTGCCCCTCGCCTCTCTGAACCTAGGCGTGGCCGCTTTGTGATTCAGCCGTATTCCTGTGACACCTCTTTGTGTTTGGTGAAATTCAAGCTCTCTAAGACGTCAAGAACGGGATAAACCATATCTATGTGACCGCTGCGTATGAATCCTCCGTAAGATTGAAGACTCCTGCTCACGGAGGCTTCCCTCCCGCCAGACAGTTCCCGATCGCCCGTTGCGCCTAGGGGCGCGAATACTCCAGGGTTTAACTTCTAAATTCAGGTAAATTCATCATGTAGCCATTTCATCACCATCACAAGTTTAGCTAAAGTATTTCTAATTTTAAGATTGAGCACATTGAATTCTTTAAAAATTTAACCATGTATCTTTTTTGCGTATTGATATTACCTTTGTCTTTTTCATAAATTTATCTTGGAATTAAATAATGCCGACAAGACTCGTACTCTGCAGTGTGCGCCTACAGTCTGACAAATTTTCTACGGAACGAGTAATTTTATGACGTACCTACTTTTTATCTAAATTTCCGCATTTTCATATTTTTAAATGTGGTAAGTGACGAAATCATTAGATGGCGTATTTTGACATTTGGTACTTAGGTCCTCTTTCATAAACCGTAACACAATGTTTTTTAAAAATCAATATTACCAAAGATTTTATAACAGCATGACTTGTCTTATTTTGTACCTATTTTATGCAAAGTAAATCAGATTGCACCAGTGTGATAGAAAGGTCGGTTATTATCGGAAGCCTTACAATAGATTTCTTCTCTAGCACAATGCTAGATAATCGTAGGTGGATATTTTCTGAACGCTTCCGGTCTAAATTCTTTCTGCTCGACTGTGTTTTTTTTCAATTCTCACTCTCCGTCACTCGCCAGAAACCCCTTCGGGTACACCCGGTTGTAATTATCTTTCAAGTGATCATGCCTCGGAGACCATCTTGAGGGGAGAGACAAAACGAAGCCGCAATCGAAGCCGCTTTCGCGAGAGGGCGTTTTTGTTTGTTTATTTGCCCCGCGAGAATTGCGTTATAAAGTGATCTTTTGTCAACCATTGACTCATGCTCAACAGTTTTGAGAGGGGCAGTCCTCGTTAAGAGGGGAGAAGAGTTTTACTGAGGATTGTTAACGGAGTAGAGGGGGAATCGGGAGAGTGTCACGTCGCCCAAAGGAATAATATTTGTACCCATTTTTCCTTCTGGTTAGCAGGTAGCAAAGGGAACATGGAGAAATCCTTCCCACTAATCCGATGGAAATGTTTTGTCTCGCTTCCAAATTGAATACCATTCATTTTTAGCTTCTAATGCATTTAGTGAATAATATTGAACGTCTATATTCACTCGTTTTATTAATATATTCATGCGTTTTTTTAATTAATCCATTGCCAACCTTGACTTGACTTGTTTTTTATTTTACCCGGTCCTGGTGAAGCCACTATACGGCCTCTCTTCCCCCGACCCAGGGCTCTTGTACAGAGTTTTACAGAGTAATTTCATTCAAAAAATGTTTTCATGCAAAAAGTTTAGCACGCATGCCGCATATTTTCCTTTATGAGACAATTGCAGTCAAAAGCGAAGGGCTGAGGAAATTTTAATTCGAAAGAATTTGTCTGTATGGCTGGTTGAAATTAGGCACTCAGATGTATAATGATCGCGATGAATCTAGATCAAATATATTAACAATGATCTAATTTTACTCTTAAAGAATTTGAAAAAGATTTAATGGTCTATTTAATGGTATTTGTTTGTAACTTTTCATATTCTTCTTTCCAGGTAAGGAAACACCTTTCTTCAGTCTATCATGGAGGACCACTTTTATTATGGTAACGTATGAATTACCCGGTATATCGCTAAGAAGTAACCGTTATAAAAGAAAGAATAACTGCTCTCATAAATTCCTCATTCGAATGTTTGTTCGCTGCTAACAATGTTCAGGATAGGTACTTATTTTTTGTCTGCATATCCTCAGAGCTTTCGAAGGTGGAGCGTTTATATTTTTCTCTGCAATGACGCTATAGCAGCAATAGAAATGATGAGGGTGATTTGGATGGCTAGCAATAAAATGTCTAATAGCACTCGAGAGGATGGTGTGTTCAATTGGACGCTAGATTGTAATCAGGAGCAATAATGCGTGGAGGATGAATTAGTATTTTTTCTTGCCTGAGTAAATGTGGGTGGCTTTGAGTATCTAAAGATTCGAGGGAGTGATATTAATGGATAATATAGCTTTGAACGGGTGCTTTGCATTTCAAACCAATTTTTTGCATGTAAATATAAATATACCGATTCTATCTAACACGAATCGTATACCACGACTCGATGTATATCTTGACATTTTTCCGGAAGGCAATGTATGAGCAATTTTTTATATCTCTTAAATGATCTCTTTCGCCATGTAAATACTTTGTACGCCTAAAAAAATTATATCCTGTACTTCGCTACATTTTCATTGGGCACATCTTTCCAACTTGATAAATAATTTCTTCTGAGACTTTTCCTCGACACATTTGCAATCCATCTTACTGCATTCCTCTTATTCCTTGCGTCAAGGAATACATGTGGCTGATTCCAAGTAATTTTCAACACTGCATTGTCGTGATCTTGATCATTTTGTTAATCTGTCATAAAAATAATTTTGTACGTTCCCCTGCGCATAAGTTGAAGAAAGTGTTCCCGTAACTTTTCCTTCTAAGGTCCCGTCAGTCATACTTAATGGCAACCCCATAGAATCACTAATTTGCTTACTATTAGGTGTCGTTGGTGAATTCCAAATATTACCATTTATTTCTCAATAATCCCTGAAGTATTTGCATATGTGTGACCATTTTTTCTTAAATTAATGAAAAACTAATCGCGTCACACTTATGGTTAGTATGAGCCCTTTCTTTCAATCCATAGCTTGTTAAGACCGTCTATAGAATCAATATTCAGCTTAGGGGTAGTGCTGTTAGACGTAAAATATTCTTAACATTCATGACTGTACTATTTTTGTATCTTTGTATATCTGAGCTGTTTATTGGTAACTTTTCATATTCATGAAAATTGTTTCGTGTTTTCGTAAAAATACATTCGTTCACAGAATTAACTATTTAATTTTCTGCAGTAAGGGACTTTAGGAAGCACCCTGTTATCTTCGGTAAGAAAAGGTCATAAAGCAGTTTGATATCATCACTCTCGCATCTACTTGGTCGCTTCCTCAGATAGGGATGATGATACATTCAATGCAGACGTACAACAGGGACGATGTTCACGTCTTTGATGACGCTTACAACCAGCGCTCAGAACGTTTGAATTAAGGCTTTACGCAATTAATGTATCACTCACCTTAGTCACTCGCCTAGACTCGGCATCCGCTACACCACAGAACCCCTCCCCTCTCCCATCGACATTTCATCATCTCCGCGATCATGAAATTGGAGCGGCACAGATATCCGTTGACCGCGTTCACTGTTCCGAACTTTCAAGTTCAATTCTTCCCACTTCCCCGGTCATCTCTCTATTTTATCCCTCCCGCCCCTCCTCTCTGTCTTTTGGTTAATTTCCACGCCGTTTTTTGCCCCACACGTGACGGGGGCTCGTTCTTGCCCTCTTGGCTGGCTCCGCTTTAGCGACTCGCGGGTCATCGCGGCTAGGGCCACTCTGGTTGACCGGACAGCGGGATTGCGTTCTCTTTCCAAAGGGAAACGTCGCACAATGGGCTAGAATCGAAAAAAGCTGGCCAAATCCTCAAAATCGATTTTTTTGAGCTAGGAAGGTGAAAATTCGCATACATATTCCCAAATAAAGTGTGCATAACTCTCCAGATTATTTCTCTCCTGTGCTTCACGTTAACAATATATGTGAGGTCAAAGTTGAACAAATTTATCGAAAAACGACCACCCTCGATTTTTTCGGAAAATTGCCAACTTTATCGTCCTTCACTGGTTTCATGAATAGTTTTATCGACAAAACTGTCATACCGTCTTCATTGACACTGCTTTTTATTTAATTGGAAGGGTTTTTAAAGAGTTTGTTTCATCAATGACCATAGACATATCTTGGACGGTGTGGTGTGCATGTGGGAGTCCAAATGCATGCTGCATGCTGGTGATTGATCACCCCCTGCCAAACACCCTAGAGATGGCTCGCAGGGTAATTTATAGATGTAGATGAGACATATAACAAAATGATGGAGCCTGTTTTTAGCCCTTTTTACATAAACGTAGAGAAAAAGTATACATTACCCCGGACTTCCGCCAAGTGACTGATACTTTGAAGTTTCTATATTGTGCATCTAAAGTTAAACGTTGCACCAACTTGCAACCCCGAATTTTAAATCGTTTTTTCGACTCCGGATCTGGCCGGCGGCGGCGGAGAGTACGGCGACGCGGCAAGCGTGTGGACGCAATATGGTCTTATTCACTTTTATATGTGAAAAACAGATATAATGGCAATGGGAAATAATCACCAGAAACTAAAATTAATAAATATTGCTACGAATGACTCTTATTATGCAATCGCTGGGCACTGCAATAAGTGCACTGAAAGGTTTCTTTCTTTGAATGCATTCCATATACTACTGCGGAGAATGCACTTAAATCGTGCGCTTTAAGTAGGGAAACGGACACTATTATCAACAAACAAACTGTATAACAATAACAAATAATGTATTCATTAAAGGCGATGGAAAATGGACCAAGACAGTACTTGATTTTGCCGAAAATTCAAGCACTGTCTTGGTGCTTGAGGAGTGCATTATTTTTATCCAGTAGGTTTATTTAGTTTATATCCGTGATTTAAAGCAATATATAATGTATACGCAGCACTCTTATGCAGCGCAATGTACGAGTTGCTTTAGTTTAGCCAGTTTCGTTCTATTCTAATATCTAGTTTGAATGCTATAATGTCATAAATGGGTGCGGTTTTCTCTCGATTCCTTTTTTATTTTTATGTAAAGATCAGAGATGGATGGTTTAAAGCTAAACAAGACGGGCGTATAGTGTGCATCTTCGCCAGCAGGACACAGGCCAAGTACACCGGACAGCAATATGCGGTCAGGCCAGAAACTAGGAGAGTTCTGAGGACACGAACAAGCTGGCATGCAAATAAAACTATTAATTAGTAATAGAAGACGAAAAGTAAACGTGGTAACTGATTCGTGCATTTGTTATATAATGCCAATAAATTCATGCAGATGGCTAGTATTGGAACTTAAAGTAACATATCAACTATACGTGTAGAGTCTATTCAGAGTCAAGCTTTCCTGGAGCTACATTATCGCAGGTGTTATGGTCCCTATTTGTACGCGGAAAAGATCAAAATCTTAAATCACATGATATCGTTTGCTTGCCGGACGTTTCAAGGGTATGAACTTGGGGAGAAGAAATTTGGAGAGAGACCTGGTGTCAGCATTGCGAATTTGAGTATAGGGAGTGAAAATTTTAAGGAGAGGAAGTAGCGAGGGATTTGGTATCAAGATAAGAGTCCAAAGCACGTTTTGAGGTGCCAGTGTTATATTTAGTTCCATCTTAACAATGTTTTGGTTCGGCCATCAAAATAATACAAGTATTTTTAATAAAGATAGCAAACTTTGAAGTCATTCCATCACTCATCTCGTGCAAGGTGAATATTAAAAATTATTCCGAGCCATAATCAGCCATTAACTTTATCGGAATGGGTGCTCGATAGTGGAATTTTGCTATTCATTTTTATCGAAGCATAGCTCAATCCATTTCATCGCATTCAATTTTGCGTAGCATTATTTTCCGAAATAAGTTGGAGGCAGTTTTCTCTGGTGAAATTTTAATAGTGTTCTATCAATACGACTTCTTTACCAGCTGTTTTCTTTGGAAAACATAGGACAGGGCCCTCGGTTCTGATTACAAATTCTAGGGAAGATCGTTCGTATTTCCGCTTGAGTAATGGTGCAGAGTCGCTTGATAACAGTCATTTTTTGATGTTCATACAGTTCGGTGCGTTTCCTTAAGGGCTTCTGTGGGATGGCAATCACTTTCCGTTCGAAGGACATGCTTCTCTCCCGCGTGGCAGGACGCCATCCATTCTCCACTCCATTGTCTGGTTCCCACTTGTGCCCGCCCCATCCCCTTCCAACCCCATCCATCGCATTTCACAGCAACTCCCTTCCTATCGTACTCTCACCTTCTCCAGGTGCACATTACTTCGGCTGAAAGAGTAACGCTCGATGAGTAATCGCAGCAATCATTCCCCCCTGTCTTTTTGTGAAAATTCTATGCTTCTGTCATAATTTTACATCATGGAATATCAATGATTCAATCCGTAGGTTGGTATGGACAGACGAGGTTAGAAATCACCTCAGAATAAGCCACACAAGTAAGTGAAGGTCGCACATTCAATATGATAGAAAAAGCTGTAGTAATTGTCCATCATTTTTCATTAATATATTTAAATATTCATTAAATAAAATAATGAGTAAATTAATAAGTGCAGAAAATTACTACGGCTGTGACTACGTAGGTTTCCGCGGTGTCGAGGTTCCAATGTCTGTATTCTTCCGGTGCCACTGTGTCGGCTGTGGTTTAACCTCGACCGTAAGAATGGAGACATTACTACGGCTGTTTGTATCTTATCATAATGAATTTCCGTAAAGTAAACTCGTCGAAATCTAATCTGATTCACACATTCAAGGTTTGAGGCTAGTCTCTTTCCTGTGCCGGCTCATTCAGCTAGAATGTTTGTGTCGGGATGAGCAAAGGCTTCACTATGGATTTGAAATCGGGACCCCGCGTACGGCCGCATAATTCTCTACTCCCTAGTTTATCATTCTCCCGTATGAGCGCATATTTCAAGGCTATTACTAATGCCCTCGAAGTGTCAGCGAAAAAATCCACAAGCTGCATGATTCCATCCAATAGCTATTTTATTCATTATTGAAACAATGGATATTAAATGCGTACAAAAATAAAGAACAAAACTTCACAGCTATTTCGTGACATTTTTGGGGGGGGTTGTATATTGTATTGAATCATGTAGGGTTACGAAAACATTTTATTTTATTCTATTTATTTCTCAAAATAAATCTTGAAAAGAGCGATGCCACTTTATCACGATTTTATCTTTTTCTCAGTAAATAGGGATACATTTAAATGTTTTTTGGTCAATATTAATGAGTTATGAAAAGGTAAATCGAGATGGACTACATCATCGCTTACTGGCGAGAGAGTGCGTACCCTGTCGATCCTCCATTTCTAGTTCCCACAGCTTCCTTTACGACCCCACCGGATTCCCTCCCCTTCTCTACCCCCCCTCTCAGCCTTCATCGTCATCGCCATCAACATTGAAGCCGCCACCTCCGTCTCCGGTCAATTATTTTTTTGGTCCCCCGGTAGTTCATCTCTCTCCATCCCATTCCCCTTGCCAAGCTCTACTCTGCCCCCGGATGCCACTTCCCAGGAGGCCATCGGAATATCTCGATTGCGGGGGAAGTTTTGAGAGCCAGGTTAATGGGACATTGCTAAAAGTGGGGGAATGTCACCGACCTAGAGGCCGTTTGCCTTAGGATATTTTTGCTGGCGATACCTTTAGAATAAGTTTAATATAGGGTAGTTTTGGTCATGTAATACGTTAAGGGGAAGAAATATTTTCAGAATATTTATGAAATTATAGTTGGTTCGAATTTTAAATTTAACTGCACTCAAAATCCATACGAATGTGGAAAACAGCGATTTAAGTAAATTTTAGAAGAAATATTCGATAGTTTTCTCCTTATTTTGATTTTTACTATGAATTATTTAATAATTATATTGTAATACTCGCTATGCTCGCTGGGGGGGCTCTGCCCCCCCTAGGCCCCCCCGAAAAAGGCCTACGGCCTGTTATGCTCACTGTGGGAGGTCCTACACTTTTTGTTTGCTACTTGTTACTTAAGGATCGTTTACTTTAAAGCTGGCTAGCTTAGGTATAAGCGATATTTCCACTTTCACGTATAACGAGCGCATGGCACGTAGGCTACAACATGAATGTAAATATTTATAAAGAGAAAAGTTTTTCTGAGGGGCTAAAAAAGTAAAATAAATTTCTACGAGTTTCTTTAACTTATTCAATTCAAATACAAAAAACGTTGAGACCACGTTCCACTGCAACACCCAATGCATACGTAATATCATAGCATAACGACTTTACGAATTACAATGAAAAACACGATTATTAATTATTTTCCACAAAACTCAACCAAATTCTTATATCATATACGAATAAGATGTAACAGCTGTTTCCCGCTTCGAAAGCGAATTACGTAGGGACTGAATATCAATATCTAGAAACAAATGCGCCTTAGCATGAATTGGGGCTAGTATGACGAATTTTATCGAAATATTATTGATCCTGATCGCGAATGATTTCATTTCAGAAATACCTCTATTTAAAGTTTTAATGAATCGGGATACACAAATATCTCAGCTTTAATATCCAACGCAATGCGCAATAAATCTGGTGAGTAACGGATCACAGCCTTTGGTGTACAAGACATTGTGAATGTCAAGATTTCGATAATTTTCACAGTTGAATAACTTAGTCACTCAAGGAAACGTGATTTTCGCAAGACAAATAATTGAATAAGAAATACCTTTATTTGCACTTATCTTCCATATTGTATTATTCACTGCCTATTCACTCCTGCAGCTCACGGATAACATTGTACATTAAAAAGGAAATTAATGGAAAAAAGAACGTGAACAAAAATAAAAAGTTATCACCATCACAAAACACGATAATAAAATCATTTTTACCAACCTATATTATGTAAGACTTGTTTAAAAGTCTTTCTACTACAATCGTGTATCGCCAACAAGATACGAACTATAGTCAACAGCACGAATCATATTTCTAATATAGCATTTAGAGCACTTGTTAACTTTGAAATTAATAACCACCACACTCTCGATGTATTATACCAAAAACAACAACTAATTTCTTACCTTACATTTCTCCGCTTTTGATTTGAATGCGCTTTGATTTAAACAGATGTTTGTTCTTGCGGAAAGAAGACGCAAAGAAATAGACACTTCAATTATTACTTTCTTAATTTCCTACCTTATATTTATCAGTTTTTCGTATCATTTCCTTTATCTTCTTTCCCAATTTAGCTCCTCTTGTTTGCATAAACAAATATGTTGCTATGATTGTTCGTTTGTATGACTGCCGCGCCGCCATTGGAATTTGGTGGCCATTTTTTGAACTAATCCCTATACTCACTTTTAATTGAATAGACGGATAAATAATTGTAAATTTAGTGTTTTCATAATTTTTCCTGGGGTTTCAGACAATTTTAGAGGGGTTCTTCATTAGACTTTTTGCCGTATCTCATCTCGTTCACCCCAAACATTTGTATACGTGAATGAATGAATGAATGAATGAATGAGTGGTCGTAACTGGGCTTCATAGTATATAGATACTATAATTTTCATCTCCTTCAGAACTCGCTTCTCCCTTTCACCTATTCCAAACTCATCCAATTTTCCCTCACATATTTCTCACTCACTCCATGATTCAATCCGAAGGTTGGTTTGGATAGGTAAGGGTAGAACTTATCATCAGGCGTGCGACTATCACACATTAAGGCTAGGAGGGACAGTTCCTTCCCTGGTTCACCTCGCACTTCCAGTATTTTTTTGGGGGTGGTCCGGAGGCTTCACCCTGGATTTGAACGCAGGACCCCTCTGTCAGCCTCCAAGCACTCTACTCACTAGGCCACCATGCTCCCCTTGAAATTTAGAAAAGTCTTCGAGGCCAGTTAAGAATTTAGTGACCTAACACCTCACATCACTCGCCTATTGAAGCGCTTTGCAGGTAAGTGCATGAATGTAATTGAAGCAATGGTAAAAATTTGGGGGCCAGCAAACTCGCGATATTATTATTCATGCGCTGAGTTCACCTTTTGCAATGACGGCTTCCTCTATCTCCCAATTTGTTCTCACGACGACGCATGGTCCATGAGGTTGCCGTCCTCCGCCCGCCCTCGACTTGTTCACCTTTTGACCTTCTGTTCATGCGCCGCAATCTTCCTCCCCATGCCGGCGAATTTCCCCTCCCGCTCATTCATTGATTGCGATTCATTCTTTTGCCGCTGCATTCCACGTCGCGTCCCGTTGCGCACGTGGACGTCCATATTATGCTCCCGGCATCATATGCTACGGCCACGTTTGTCACAACTTCCGGCCGTCCCAAACGATCATCGGACGCTCCGAGGATTTTTATTATCGTTTGAAATTCCTTCGCTTAATTTCGCCAAAGGAACTCCAGTTCATTAATTTGATCGCTTTAATTTAGTTATTTATTTATTTCCATATGAGGCGAGTTGATGATTCCAGGTCCCACGCTTAGCGATTTCATGTTTATGCTTTTCTCTGCTGAGTAATCTTAATTAGAGGAAATCGCTGACCTAAATTGAGGTACGTGGATTTTCAATCCGTGCTAACAATGAGACTATTCATAATAACTACAAGTCAATGTTCTAAGCCTTAATATTCGTGGTCATGAAAACAGAAATTGCTGTTTACAAGATAGCAGGTAGCACTTCTTTAATATAATGCAAAAGATCCTTCCTCTGCTTTTAAAAAGTGACCAAAAGGAAGACAAATTTTATACACATCAGAAGACGTCATATCGCGGTGTTCTGTTTCTCTATTCAAGCAATAATATATTATATTGCCTGTTCTCTACCCTCAATTTTAATTTTTCTGAAAATTGGTTTGATGACTTCCTCTATCTCCTATCGTACCTTATATAAATTCCGACATTTTATTCAAAGCTCATAAGTATCGTTCCCTTTACTTCCATTATTGGCCTTTTTTATTTTATAAACATTCATTTTTATTCATTATTTCTTAAAATGCCACTATTTTGCGCGAAATATCTTGGCTCTTCCCATTACTTTCCGAGAACAAATTTATCGCGTAGAATTTTTCATAGAATTATTTAATAAAAACATAATTCAATAATCATGTTTCTTTAAAAAAAATATGGCAAGAGTATGGTACATTTTTGACGTGTGCTATACTGTTTGGTGGCGACCGACAGCTGATATCATTTGCGCCTTCGGAGTGGAGAAGATTGAAGGGTGGAGAAAAGCACGGGGTCAGGGTAAGGTTTCTGTAAAGGAAAGGCTAAAAGTTGGTCCGACACCAACGGCACCACAATTTAAGGTGACATCTGACCGACTGAGTGGTGTGCAAGAGTAACGCTCCACACCACACTCGAACAGGGATTATTTATTATTCTCAGAAAATCACCACCGGCTGGATTCAAATCTTTGCCCACGGGGTGGTAAGTCACACCAACCCGATTCCTCTTTCTAACTCTTTCTGGCCATGGCTATTTTGTAAAGCACTTGGCTTTTAACTAAACGATCTTCTTGAGTATCGTCAAGGTTTTTATCCGTGGACTCGGGCACTTGCGGTCGCAGGACGTTCCTCTCGGCCCGAAAACTCGATTCTAGCAGTGAAAGTTATTTGTCCGTGTCCTCGCTTAAATTACCGCACTGGTTAAAAAACTTTTTAAAGAAAAGAAAATAGATTTTAAGACAAAATATAAATTAACAAAAAACAACGGTACTCCTCCAAAATTGTATGGCTTAGTTAAAGACCATAAACCTAACATACCCCTAAGACCGGTGGTAAGTTTCATAAATAGTCCTACTTATGAATGTGCCAAATTCCTTGCATGCATTCTTACGAATCTATCCTCAGATAAATATAACTTAAAAGATTCATTTCATTTTTATAATAAAATAAAACAACTAGCCATTCCCTTAAATCATAAACTGTGCTCTCTAGATGTTAAATCTCTTTTTACAAACATCCCACTAGACCTATTAAACAATATTATTATAGAAAATTGGCTTTTAATATCTGATCATACAGTATTAAACAAGGAAGAATTCTTTGAATTGTATGATATTACTGTCAATCAAGGATATTTACAATATAAGGACCGTCAATATCAAATAAAAAATGGAGTTCCCATGGGTACCCCAGTAGCGACCATTTTAGCTGATTTGACGATGAACCATCTCTTAGACAATGTAATCACTAGTTTGCCTTTCAAAATTCCTTTCATTTACAAGTTTGTTGATGACTTATATTTAGCACTTCCCAATGACATCAAGGAAGACACCATTTTAAATTATTTTAATAGTTTCCACCCTAAATTGCAATTTACAATGGAATATGAAAAAAAATAATACCCAACCATTTCTTGATGTACTAACAATTAGAAATCACGATGGATCCATTCAAGTAGACTGGTGGAAGAAACCACACAAATCGGACAGATTTCTAAATTTCCAATCACATCACCCTCTTATACTTAAAGTAAATGTAGCACTTGCGCTAAAATTTAGAGCTCTGAATTTGAGCGATAATATATTTCACGGAAAAAACCTTAAAATAATTGAGGATATTCTAAAGAAAAACCATTTTCCAAAGAAACTTGTTCATTCTATACTTCACAAAAACAACACTAGTTTTTCTCGTACTCAAAATTCACTAAACAAAAATGATTCAGCGAATACAACATCCCCATACCGTGGAATCATCTATATTGGTAAATTATCTGAACAAATTACGAAGGTATTCAAAAAAATAAATTATGAAATTGCACACAAAAATCATAACACTCTAAACAAGCTCCTATACACAAAAATAAAATCTGAAACCCCTAAAAATCTAAACAGTAATATAATATATAAAATTTCTTGCCTCGATTGTGACACTTGTTATATAGGACAAACATCACAATATTTAAAAAATAGAATTTCACAACATAAATCAACAGTAAAAGGTGGTATAACTCTGTGTGCTCTTGCTAGCCATAGCATAAGCAATGGCCATAGTTTTGATTATGAGAACGCCGAAATTTTAGATCATGAAGTTATATTGAAAAAAAGACTTTTCAAGGAAATGGTTTATATTTCAAAAACGAAAAATTGTTGCAATAAAAAAACAGACATCGATAACCTCAGCAAAATTTATTTTTATTTAATACATCAAAATTAATGGTAACCTAGGTTGTGGCAATACCTTAGGAACAAAACATAAATAAATATGTTCAAAGTTAAGAGGTATGTCAAAAATTTTTGTATATTACATTCTGTTCTTATATATATGTTTATATATACATATTTCTTTAAATTATATTGTGTTATATATAAAAAACCCAATTGTTCCTTCTTTATGTATAAATATTGTGTATCGTCTTATTCTCTGTATTTTATATTGTTTCACGCTTTTTCTAACATAGCCCTGAAGATGATTTAAGAAAATAAATCGAAACGTTGGCTGCTAACTTTTGTTTAAATGACCTATACTCCAGGAAATACCATATTATATATTAAATAAGGTCAAGAAAAGAAAAAAAAATAATTAAATTACCGCTCCATTTCCTGGCTTGCCATCATTCACGAGGAGTTGCCGTGCTGCGCTTCAACTAAAACCATCTTCTCAACCAACCCGCTCCTTCCTGTCCCGTTTCCCTCGCTGCATGTCCACCTGCCTTATCTGCTTCCCGCTCCCTTTCGCCCTTCGCTCTTTAGCTTCATTATCCCTGCTTGGTTGCATTGCAAATAAGGAGTTCTAATCAGGTCTCAAGTATAATGCTCGCATTTCTGCCGTACTTTAGCATTGCTGCTGGCCGAGTGAAATTTCATTGGTGGCCGCAGTAACTCGGGTGTATCAATTTCATTTTGAAAAATGGGCTCTTTCTGGTTATACCAGGACTGATCATTCCGATTATAATTGAGGGATGTTTTTTTTCCTCGGGGTTTGAACAGCCTTGGAACTGCTCTCCTTAAGCTGGCCTTTCTTTACATGTCTTACTCAGAAAGTGGAGTATTTTATTCCCATATTTTATATTATCCAATATATATCCTTGTCCATCAGTAAATTTCATCATTTTCCAATGAGGTTAGAGTCACTTCTGGCGTTTCTCAAGGTAGTGTCATTGGCCCACTCCTATTCCTTCTTTATATAAACGACATTGGCGAAGTAGTGCAGAGTAAGTTACGATTATTTGCAGACGACGCTGTAGTTTACAGAGAAATCCGTTCCAGCAAAGATATAGATGAACTAACGAATGACCTTGCTGCTATCCGAGCTTGGTGCGATGCTTGGTAGTTAGAATTAAATTTGAAAAAATGCGTCGTAATGCATTTCTGGAAGAAGAACAACACCCTACGACGTAGCTATATGATTCGGGGTACCCAAATAGAGACTGTTGAATCCGTGAAATAACTAGGAGTTAGACTCAATAATGATCTATCGTGGAATAAACATATTCGAGAAATAACCGGTCAAGCTAATCATAAAATGGGTTTTGTTAAAATAATATTAGGAAAGTGCGACGACAAGGTGAGAGAAATTAGCTACTTTTCCCTCGTTAGACCACATTTGGAATACGCTGCCAGTGTTTGGGTCTCTCATGAAAAAGGCTTAATAACAGAGTTAGAACGCGTGCAAAGAAGAGCTGCCAGGTATGTGAAAGGTCGTTACGATAGTCTTGTTAGTGTAACTGACCTCTTACATAAACTTGGATGGGAATCTCTGTCGGACCGTAGATTGATGAATAGACTAAACCTTTTAGATAAATTCAAGAGCAGTGTCTTTTCTGACGAAGTTAACCATATCTTGCGGACGCCAACGTACTACGGAAGATCAGATAATATAAATAAAATAAGAGAGATAGATTGCAGAACAGACAGATTCCGAATGTCATTTTTTCCACGATCAATAAGAGATTATAACGGCAGCAATAGAACGCGTAAATAGATTGCATGACTTGTAGTGTAGCCTACTAACCCATGTTAAACCTACTGCATGTTTCTGAATTTCTTTTTCTTTTTTTTTTCTATTCTATATTCTATTTCTAACGGCATATAGTAGTATAGTTTGTTATTATACAGGACGTTTCTTGGACGGTGTGGTGTGCATGTGGGAGTCCAAATGCATGCTGCATGTTGGTGATTGATCACCCCCTGCCAAACACCCTAGAGGTGGCTCTAAGGGTAATTTGTAGATGTAGATGTAAAACCACCAGCTTGCTCTTACACCTTTTATAAAGCTTAGGTAGAGCGTGGATAGTTTTACTGATATGTATTTACACGTAAGTTACACGAGATATACAATTACACCTGCGTGTGTAGGCACGCATAAATTATAGCCATGAAGCCCTCTAATGTGTTGTATTTTGGGCTATTTATGTCGAAAAGATGTCATTTTTCTCCTAAAAATTGCTTTAATTAAGAAATTTAAGTACATTATTACATATGCATAATTTAGTTGAAACCTATCAGGAGCTTATCACGGCTCGGTAATCGTATGATCATGTTACATATGCACTTATTGTGAAAGAGAATGACTATCATCTGATCTAATATATTTTTCTTGAGAGTAGTAAATCAATGCCGATATTGCGATTATGCCTCATCGTTATTTCCTCTTAGGAATTTTGATGTGTTGGCATACATCCCTCATTTGTCTTTTTCCTTAATATCATTCGCGCAGCATACACCCATAGGTATATGGCTTCATTTTCCTGGAAATTGAATATGAAATATTGCATCGCTTCGCCTAGAATTTTGTCTTAGAAAGCAATAGCATCCATTTTATGTTATAAATATTGGATATGAAGCTCCACGGAGTTCATTAGTGCCGTCTCGTGTGCATGCACAATTAATTGTACTTGCCCTTGAAGTCCTCAGATATGATGTGTTTGGTAAAAAGATATAATTTCTCTCCAAAAAATTACTTTCATTACTAAATCTACGTACATAAAGCAGTAGCAGTTGAAACCATTGCGGAAATTTACAGTTTTCATCTGAGCAGATCATTCATGCTCATTGTATACGAAACTTTTTATCGCTTAGAATTATTTTCAGATTCAGTGTGTACGAAATATTGTATCACTCACGATTTTTCTTAGAAAGCAATAGCATTCTTAAGAATGGCACAGAGCTTGAATAGGCAAACAGGATTTCTCACTGCCTTTAATTTTTGAATTGA
Source organism: Ischnura elegans (assembly GCF_921293095.1). Lineage (NCBI taxonomy): Eukaryota > Metazoa > Arthropoda > Insecta > Odonata > Coenagrionidae > Ischnura > Ischnura elegans. The sequence goes on along the minus strand of NC_060259.1, from coordinate 449,327 downwards.
GCGCCTCTGTTCCTCGTGTCGTCTTCATCCGTCCCGCATACTTCATCATTCTGACTAATGTGCTCCGGCGAGAGAGCTATTCCAGCCTGTGTTCGTGGCTGATGCACGTATGCTCTCGCGAGCGCGCGCGGGTACATTTCAGCTGTCCATCGCCGCTTCGCAGCCGCGACTCCGCCTCTCATCTTGCATCCCAATAACGGCGACACTCATCCTCAAATTCACGACGCGCGACTCGCTTTAAGGTCTTGAATAATGCTTCTTCTTCCGAATGCGGGGGAGCGGTCACGTCCTTTGTGTGTCTACACTCCCCTTGGGTGCGGCCGGGGAAACGAGCATCTGTCCGCACCCAATCTGAAAGTGGAGACATACCAAACAAAAATAGTCAATGGGAATTCTCATGCTAACACTAGAGCAAACAAAAGTCTTAAAGGCCATTCTCGTGATGTGGCGTTTAGGATAGTTAGCATTCTCGAGGATAAGGTTTTCTGTGCCAGCGAGGATAAGTTCACTGTCGTAGGAAGTGTTCTTATGTCATTTTTCCATCTAATGTAAGAACAGCATGTCTGTATGTAGCTCTGAGAATAATTTTCTCACTTCTAGTAAAAATGAAAATACGCTCTCAAAATTTCTTTGAGAAGAGAATTCCAGCCTCGGTGGTGGCGGAGTAATATCCTCACCTTCCAGACAAGAGGTCGCAGATTCGATTCCCGCCTGGATAGTTTTGTTCTTATCCAGGGTATGGTTTTTCATACACATGTAATTGTTAAATTTGTTGAAACCCTCTCTGTATAAAGTCAGTATGTGCTATTATTGGTGGTGTGGGAATAAATAAAAAGAAGTTGATATCGTTGGCACTTAAAGTTTTCCCATTCTACGATATTTATAAAATAAATTTTCCTCATCTTATGCCTCATTCGATGTGTTTTTTTTTTCAAAATCGCTTAAGTTACTTATATCTTACTTTTCTTCTCGGTGTTATTTACATTTAATTTCACATTTACTTTTCGGTGTTAGTTATTGGATTTTCGAACATTTACTTTGGCCTTACTCGTGCCTGAGATGATTTTTCATTATGGTGGTAAGAAAGTGCTCTTGATGCAACCCGCGGTACATTAAAAAAACACATCGAATGAGAATAAGGTGAGGCCAAAGGAAAATTAATTTTATAAATATCGTAGAAGGAAAAATGTTACAATTATAGGTGAGTCATATGCATGATTTCTTAGCCTGAAGGTTTCACCCTGGCATTCACAATAACACTGCCTATTTATAAAAAAAAATTCGCTTGTTATGGTTCACTAAAAATGCAAAATGCTGAACTGGATTTTTATCACGTAAAATCACTTCAGCAACGTGAATAAATGGCTGAAATACGAATTTTGTTCGGTCGGTATCGCCATTGTCTACTCTTAATTATTCTGTTCTGGTGACCCTCGCCTAATGTAGCAGTTTATTCCTAAAATGTTTCCCTTTACGTTAGGTGCCAATATTAAACTTTAATATGGAGCCCTACTTCTCTTGTAATTGAAGGAAGTCACACGAAAAAAAAAACAAATACTTTTCTTTTCATCGTTGCTCCACGACTTCCTTTGCTCACGAAAGTCATTCTATGTTTGGGTAACCTTCATGTCCTTCTCGCCTCTTGCCCTAATTATAAATACGAGAACGTCGAGTAAATGCTACTTTTTATTAGTGAGCCGTGCGAAACTGATTATAAAAATATCCCTGCTGCACACCAATGTCGAGAAAGAACCCACGAATCCGTTTTCATGCCCACGTAATCGCATTTCAGTTTTCGGCCATGGGCTTTAGTTCCCATTATTTCGCCAGGGGGTGCTCGGGGCGTGGCATCAGATTCGGGTTGCCAAGGAGCGACAGTAAAGGAGGGCATACCATAACAATGGGGTGCTTTCCTATCATTTTTTTATTGCCTAAATCGAAAATTATTACTCCTGGAGTATTTATTTCACGCTTTTAGATTTTTTAATGATGATATCTATTTTTCACGATTAAATGAAGAGTGAAAATTTTCAAGCGCACGAAAACGCGACTGGCAAGTATGAATGCCGGGAAAAAACTCCGTGTAACATCGTTCTGGTTCCCACTGCCGCAAGTGAGGTGACCTTGGGGCGAGGCTCTGAGCGCTGATACGACGCAGGCTGCTAGCGGGTCGCGCTTGGCTTAAATAAGGGTTATTAATACCTTACGAAGAAAACTTTCCGACCTTAGCCAGTTTTTAGAGGTTATTCCCTGAGCCCTGTGCCTCATGCATGCATTGGTAATCTCAGACGATGTAAAACTCCTATCTACTCGTATAGAAACTAGGTCCCTGTGACGTCACGTGAAGTGGCATCGTAGGGCGCCAATCTGGCCTTTTTCAAATGAGGATAAAATTGACCCTAGCGATTCGTCTAAACCGGTATTTCTAAAACTAAATAATTTTTATAATAAGAATACACTAATTGTGGGTAACGAATCGCAATCAATGCCTTTCGTTTTCTTTGTTAAAGGAAGCTACCCTATTACAATGGGCAGGGAAAGCTATTAAAATCTACTTCAGTCCCATACGATTGTATCACCTGCCAGACATCCTTTGCCGCTACCTTTTCCCTCCTTTGGTCTGTCCCTCACCTTCACCTCATCCACCCCCACCACGTTTCCACTAAAACCTCGTATCATTAATACCTCGTTCCCATCACCAGCATTTTACGATGGTAAACCAATTCTAAGTTTGGAAACTCTGGTGGAAACCGATTCTCTGATTCGATTGTTTTGGTATCTCCTAAACTGGCAGAGGTTCGTGAGTATTAGCCACTTTTGTATTCGGTACGTAGGGATGGCCGAATTCTGGTAAGATGGAGTTAATCTCATTTCATGTGTACATATTTCTCAGTTCTTTTATGCACTTGACGATTGATGTGGTAACTAGTTTCCATCACCACCCCGGTATACCGACGACATACCGTTTCTATTGTACTCGGAGAAGCTCATTCATGGCATGATTTTGAGCAAGTTTATTCGACTAATAAACACGTAAATTGAATCTATTTGTCCAGGGTGAGGTTGGATAGGTCTGGAGTGAGATACTAATGGTCCCTAGTAAGCTCCTCGTGAAAGAATTTCTCATGTTGAACCTAATATATTTAGCACTACAAACGCATCTACTGTTTACGTCTTTATAGGAATAGCGGGTACAGTTGTGTCATGATATGCGGTTACGGTAAAATGAATCGCGTTTACTGAAAGATGAGGGGACGGATCATAAAGACTATTTCGAAGTCTCAGGAAGGTAGCTATGCATTAATATTGATATTTGTTAAAATAGCTGAGTAATTTCCATAATATGTTATTGATTTAAGATAAAGAAGGATTTGGTTCTTTCCCGGCGAATGCTGTTGATGAAATCTTCTCGGGAAATCAGCCGGGTGATGATGGCCATTGCTGCCAACGTTTCGATGGCCTTCTCTGCCATCGTCTTCAGGGCGAATGATGGACGACGACGACGATTTAAGATAGATTCATACAGTCTAAATGATCCCTTTTTATGGATGACACCATCTTGAATTGAGTCCGAATTTTTTAGCCGTCGATATGGTTGATACGGTTCAGTATACTCCCCTTAGCTAAAATATTCACCAATTTGCAATTTCTGCAGCGGATTTGAGTGTTTTCTTTTCTCAGATTATCTCTAGTAGCAACATGGTGAATATAATGAAACTTTTTGTACTCATTATATTCTTATTTTACGGAGGATTTTTTCCCTTTTTTTCTCCGCTCGTTACGGCCTTGTGCGCGTATGTAGGATTGGGATTGTCTTTGGGACGCATGGAATGACGGAATTATGGTAAGATGGAAATACTCCTAATAAGATGGAATTATACTCCTTTCATATGCGTAAAAAGATGAGTCCCTTTACACAAATTACCATTGAGGTAGAAGATCCTATACATGCAGTTTATATTTTGCATACATACCTACTGTTTATATTTAAAGCCAATTCATGACATGATTTTGAATGAGTTTCCCCGTGGCGTGAGATATTAGTGGTCCAGGTTTACGGCTTTGTGCGCGTAAATAGCATAGTGAATAGGATTTTTCCCCGTAATGAGAACTGTAGATGCGGAAGCTTTAATCTTAACTTCGTCTCAGTCAGATGCGAAACACGAGCCTCTGCCCAGATCAAACCCTTAATTTTCTACTTGATACGGGAACGGAAATTATGCTGCTGGGCGCCTTGAATTGTGTGGAGGTCCACAGTGTTATATTATTTCTTTCATTTCTTCTTCATTTTCGCATCCATGAGTTGGGCTCAATCTTTATATCCAATGTAGCCGTCCTTGTTACCTAGGAGACTGTTAACAATTAATATTTTATCATCATGGTGTACATTTTATTTTTCAGCTGTAATTTAGAGTCACTTGTGTCCAATAATCTTTTGTAATGGTGTTCCCTCGTAAAATTCGAAATCACTCAAAGGGAAACTTACAAACATATTACATAGCGTATTGATCATCAATATACAAAAGTGGTAAATTGGTGTTTGGTTCATAAACACCGGGATAGCATAACATAAAAAAAACGGATTATCTAAAGTTGTGATTTTCTGAGAAATTTAAATCTCGGGTGTCCTAATATCCTTGAACGGCTCTTTGATGAATTGAATTATTTCTATGGTAACAAGATACTTTTTTCCTTCTTGTTTTGCCACAAAATCCTTTTTAAAACTTCACACCCTTTGATTATGCATTCCATATTCTCGGGGCTGCTCAGAGCATCCTAATATTTACCGTCACCTTCATAAATTAATGCAAATCAGTAATATTTGTGGGAACATTTTGTCCTTGGTTGTACATTTTATTCTTTTTCCCACTTCAGCTATCTGATACCTAAGATAGGGAGCATTGAATATTTGCTTTAAATCCCGAAATTCATTCCAATTCTGCTTCCCACATTGACTCACACCCCTAAAATAAAACCATCTCCAACGTTGGAATCCTTTGCCTTATAACGAAAAATATGTCCCTAGGAGCTTTTCTAAATCTCAATTCATGTATAAAAATACCGCAACGAGCAATATTCATGCTCAGGCTAATTTTTTCTGAGCTTCCCCGTTTTTCCATCCGGCGGCGACAAAAACTGACATTAAGCGAGGACATTTTCGCGGGGAAAATAAACGTGCCAACTCGGAAATATGAGATGATGAGACGATTCGTTCATTTCTTTAGTCGGAGCATTCTTGGTGACCCTTGGAAGTTGATTTATCTGCCTCTGAGTTAGTCACTTGATGCCTTTTCAAAAAGTGTTCAGACGACCTTTGTATCTATTTATATCGTGTAGAAATCAATCCTGGTACAATAGCGTAGGTTTCCGCGGCGATGATCATGGTGCGTATGGGTTTCCGGGCGCTCCAGCCGCGTTCGTCGGTATTGGGTGACGACGGTTTCGAGAGCCATCCTGCTCCCGTCTTCAGGTCGAAGTGGAGAAGCTTAATTTTCCGCCGAGTTATATAGCGTGGCCCCTGGGCGCTGATTACGTATTTAAAACCGCATAAAACCGTTTCAGGGTTGACTTGGTGGACATTCGATATATCCAAGGTAAAAACTACAAATGGCAATTTCCACACTTAAATACAGAACTCAACTACTGATCATGGTATCTCACATCGTCACTTCGTCTTTCCAGCTGCTGACCATTACGAGCTATGCTTAAAAAACTTATTCATTCACCCCTACCGACCCTATCTTCCCCTTCACGCCCTTCTCTTTCGCAGCTCAACCGATGCTCTTTGACTCCTAAAGTCCCGACTGTCCACATAAAATAGCTAGCAATAGCTATTGGTGTTTTATATTTTACTTGAAGGATTTTTGTTCGTGTTTCGTAATTAGATGTTTCCTTTGTCAAGTCAGAGAATTGCTTGGAGAAAAAGAAAGGTTTTTTCTTTGACTGATATCTTTACTCAGTTGGATTTACTGCTATTAGGCGAATTGGGGTTTACATATATTTTTCTTGGAAAGTTAGCTTCCAATACATATTAATTTTATGTGAAGTGCTTTTCTGGCGTATCGATGACTTTCTAGTACTTGCATATTTTCCAGCCAGGGTGGCATGAGTTGGCGTACACCTCCCTTTCCCTTATTTGTTAATGATCGGTCTGGAAAATTGCTCTTTTCACATCCCGACAAACACCAAGACCCTATCTTCATCACTCATTTCGTCAATTAGGTTATTTGCGAACAAAGATTTAGTATTTTTATAGAATATTTATACTCGTGGTAATAATGCTAATGTGTATTGATTACTTCATCTTTATACTGTCTTATCTGGCATCGTTTTTTAATACAGCAGAACAAATCATTTTTGTGCCATTTTTGTTTTTCATTCATTTGAATCTTATGCCAGGATTAAGACAGAACGTAGAATGCTATGGGAAGTATGAATGCAATATTTTCACCAATTCTATTTATCTAGGTGACGAATTCATGGTCATTCGATGGCACAATCTATCGGAAACCATGATAGCATTAATGAAATAAAGAAATAAAAACTTTGTAAGGTTCGCTGTTATTTAATTATGGGCAAGACCCGGGTTTCGTAACTTGGTTACATCGTGAGGTGACTGGTATTGCATGCAACTTATATTTATACACAAAGTACACAAATATGTCAGTGAGGACATTTATCAGAAAGGAAAAGGGCTGGTTGAGAGGGCGGGGGTGAGGGTAAAGCACGGTATGGGGGGGAGGGGGAATTGGGGAAGGGGCAGCCTTGATTTGGGACAAGGGTTTTTCCTGTGAGGATAGGTATCTGAGCGGCGAGGGGAGAGCGGGGTTAAAGTGGGTGAGGAGACGAGAGCTAAGGAAGGTAGCGGTGTTGGGGAAGAAAAAGAGAATTAGCGGGGTACATTGGGTTTTTCAAAACCATAATAGTCTATGATACGTCGTTGAGTCCGGCTGCGGATGGTGCTGGTATGGGTTAATGACTTCCTGGAAGGACATGGGTCACTGGGGGAATTTTGGTAGAAGCACTGCGTAGTATTCGTTCTTGAAAATTTTTAACGGCACACAGGTGGATAGGCACTTGAAAATTTAAAGGTTGTCACTGTAGGAGTTCACTGATGGGGATGGAAAAGGAACAGGAGTGGGAGGGGAGCACTTGTTCGTCGGCAAGGGGGGTGTTGTCCTTTAAATGTTGCATTGTCTCCAACGTTTCCAGGGCATCGAGTCTCCTCCTGTTTTCTTCTGAGTGGAGGATGTCCGGCTTGAAATCACTTTTGTGTTTGCCATCTAGTAAATGATTGGCGAAGTTGGATTGCTCTTTTTTCTTCTTGAAACAGTTGTGATGCTCACTTACTCTGATCTTAACACTTTTCTCCGATCTGCTGATGTATTTCATACCACATTCGTCCCACTATAGGCAGTAAATTCCACTTTTTTTCTCTGGTGGGAAACGATCTTTGCAGTTGGGTAACAATGTTTTGAGAGTTGAGGGGGTGTTATATGCAATTCTGTATTTTTCTTTCGGGAAGCAGGAGGTAACAGAATGAGAAATATTTCCTATGAAGGGAATCCTGCACCAATTTTTTGGAGTGTTGATAAGGGAGAGCGAGGACACCATTGATAAGGCCTGTTTCTTCCGCACATTATTGAGGATGTTATCTATTATTGCACCTTCAACACCACGCCGCAGTCTGCATTTCCCGCCCTCCCCTGATTTATCTGCCGCCTCCCGATTCAGGTCCCTTCGGAGCAGCGGGGTCGTGCGCTTGTCTCGCCCCGCTGCCGTGCGGGTGGCAGCACGCATCGCGAATGGACTGTTGATGCTTCCTACACCTCCTCGTAACTCCCTCTAAGCCATCTCGCGGCCTCGCTTTGGTCTGGATGATGATGGGTAATTCGCCCAGCATTCTGAGTAATGCGAAGTAAACCCGCGTAACGGAAAGGTATTTTTCATTGAATTATTGCTGGAATGGACTGAAATGTCAAAATCTTTGAGAAATAAACAGGGTGCCTAAGGTGACAGTGTAGTTGAAGTGGCTGAATCCAAGTTTAACTGCAGGAAATTTCGACGTTATTATCAAAACTAGAAATAACAAATCTATATCTACAAGATGCCTCAATAGGCGTCCAGTGGGAGGTTCTGGGACACTGAAAGTCAACTAGTCAGAGAATTGCATATTTGTATCATATTAATGTCTGAATTCTACCATCTACTGAAATCTACACAGAGAACGGAATAAAGTTCCTGGACTAGTTAGAGAAGCGCAAGCCATCATATGAATTGCCGCAGTCACTGAACTAGCGTTTCCACCACGATGCGTCAGACAACCCGGGTTACATCGGTTGTCACCATAGAGCATCTGGAGAGGGCGTTAGGTGAAAAAAGTGAAGCCAGCAGAAACCTGTTTACCCGATGCGCTTTTGTTCGTCCGCCATATTCCTTTACCCCGCTCGCTCGTTTTCTCATAAAGGTACGTGTTAAGAAAATCACCTAATTTTCAGTAATCCGATGCTGCTGAAGCATTCTGAACGTATGCTGATATTCTAGAATTCATCTTAATACTGATATATTATTTTCTCCGTTAAAAAGTGAGTATTTAACCTTGAAAACGACATTTTTATTCAACCTTCGCAGATGGTTTGCTGCGCGGCTTACGGGTGCAGTAATTGCCCCGATAAAAGGATACCAGGAATTACATTCCACCGGTAAGTTGCAAAATAGTCAATTATTATTAATATCTGTAGCATTTGCTTGAAGTGCATGGTGAACCTTGTTAATTGTCTATGTATGTGCCACGTGCAGCAGGTGGACTCCAGTGCGGCAGTTTACAGGTTAATTGCTACTTAATACTTATCAGTGCTAAAATTATATTATTCTATGTTGGATTTTGTCATGAGCGATAATGCTTATCATAATGAAGTAAGAAATTTAAAAAAATATCAGTTCGTTTTTGGAACTCTTTTCATCTCTGCCTACCTTCGCTGGTGAACATTTTGGTGTATTGACATAATGGTAAAAAAGGTACCAATTCGCTGTGCAAGTTGTGAGATGTGAGTGAATACTGTGCATAATTGAACACTTAGTGTTCAGATATTAGGTCTATTTAGAGCGGAGATACGCATGGCACTCTAAGGCACCAAAATTCGACGTCTGTTAAAAACATAACATATGTTCAGGTGGTTCTCAACCAAGCATTGGCAAATTTATTTTGGTTTCCACAAATTGTGGAAATAAGATCTAAAATGCAAAATTAATAAGTTATTATACTGGCCTTACAATTGCGTCTCATGTTTTGATAGGAATGCCAGGCAATATTACAATTATCGACCGAAAAGTTATTATGATCATTAGCGATGACCAGTAGCATCACTTACTCAGCAGCAAAAGAGCATGAAATTCTTCCTCTGTTGATAGGTTTATATACACCTTAATTGATCTCATTGAGAAATAAAATGCTCAGTCTTAAAAACATCGTTGTGAAAGCATCATTTGACAGTATTATTGAATCTTGACCACTTAACATGCCCTGAATGTGTTTTGTCTTGTTCCATAGCCCATTCATGTCCCCATATCTGTTAGAAAGTGGAGGCCACATGTTGTAATTAGTTTTTGCTGCTAGTTACTGCAATGTTTGGTTAATATCATTTTTCATTTAGCTCTTGTTCATCTTTTTTTGCTCGTAGGTGTTGTTTATATTTGTTTTTGTGGTAACAACTTTGACTAGAGGCTGACCAAATGATATTAACATGAAGTCTAAAATGAACTGTATTATGGATTTGAAACGACTTCTTTTTAATTGATGGTATTCTTTTCCTATCGGTAAGTTTATTTCTGTTTAGATAATATTATCAGCCATGCTCGGATTCCTTTTTAAGAGGTAATTTCTTTTCAGAGTGTTTCCTGCACACATTCAGCTGGTTAAACATGTGTTGCTGCATTGGATGTTTAACCACAGGGATATGTGCTGCATGTTCCATGACTAAGCTGAATCATAATTACCTGGCTTTCATCTCCTTGAAGGGTGTCTGTAACTGGAGGCTGACCTAATGATATCTACATGAAGTCTAAAATGAACTGTATTCTGGATTCGAAACGACTTCTTTTTAATTGATGGCATTCTTTTCCTATCGGTAAGGTAATTTTTATTTACATAATATTCACAGCCATGCTCGGATTCCTTTTTAAGAGGTAATTTCTTTTCAGAGTGTTTTCTTCATTCATTCAGCTGGTTAAACATGTGTTGCTGCATTGGATGTTGAACCACCCTATTGAAAATTTCTTATAAGTCTTACAGAAATTCTTATAGGATTCTATAAGTCTTACATATTTCTTATAGGATTCTATAAGTCTTATAGAAATTCTTATAGGATTCTATAAGTCTTACATATTTCTTATAGGATTCTATAAGTCTTATAGAAATTCTTATAGGATTCTATAAGTCTTACAGATTTCTTTTAAGATTCTATAAGTCTTATAGAAATTCTTATAGGATTCTATAAGTCTTACAGATTTCTTATAGGATTCTATAAGTCTTATAGAAATTCTTATAGGATTCTATAAGTCTTACAAAAATTCTTATAAGAAATCTGCATTTCTTATAGAATTCTACAATAATGCTGCGCGGGTCGCATACCTTTTAGGTTTTCATCCAGCAGGCGTGTCACCATAACTTATGTCGGCAATTGATAATTATTTAAGGAATTCTACATAAGATAATTTTGGAAATTATGTATAACTCTTTTTTAAGTAATGTTCTGCTAATTTCCTGTTTTTTTTCACCATGGTATTTGACATAAATGGTTCCTAGAAGCGGAGGCTTCTTTAATGCTAATTGTTAGGTATAGCTGAGGGCACATGAAAAATTGTAGACTTATAAGATCTCTCTGTTTCGAGTCTATAGATTACTTGACCGATGGAAGTTCGATATGAGCCATGAACACGGTCTTCGAATATGAGGCCATGAATAACCACGATGTATACTACGATTGCATACGTTGCAGGATACTGTTCACATGGTTCCCTAGCAACCTAACAACCAAAACTTGTTTGGTTGTTAGGTTGCTAGGGATTGCTTTTATATGTTAATCATTCACTATGTCTTTGTGATAGCAGTTTAATAAAATAAGTCGTGTGCTTCTAACCAAAATAAGGCATTGACCTCATTCGGTAAGTGTTACAAAACTGGGATTCCTAAAATTATGTTACCTTAAACAGACAGTTTCGTTGAATTTTAAACTTTTCATCATTAATTTAGATAGACATGTATATTTTTCAGATTGTGGCATATCTAACATAAGGGGAAGTTTTAATGAAAACAGTGTTTTAATGGACAAAGAGAGTGATTTAGTCGTCTCTGAAGAGAATGAGAATGAATTTGTATGAGTATGCCAACATCTTCACAGTTATTATTTTATGGAAAATACATCAACTATTATTATCAATCAGTGTTTCTGTGATTCCTATTAATTTCCCTAAATCTTGCACTTATTGTTAGCCATATTCTACGTATCCTTTTCTCCAAAATGGCATCAAATTCCATTTTGCTTTGCTTATTTCTTTCCTTATCTATCCAAATCTGCATGTAGAGGTCTCATTCTCTCTGGTATCTTAAATAAACATTGCTCATATGAATTTTATTTATCAAATTTTACTCTTCCTTCCCATATAATTTCTTGAAGTACCTATCCCCAGTGGAACTTGAATTTTATTTCATTTGCTTCTTCAATTTTCCAGGTTAAATCATATTCCATATTGCAATTCCTGTATCTTTCATTGCGTAATGATTGCCAAAGTTGTATTCAATTATCAGTATATCATTCTAGGCTATCGTTGGTTTCATTGATTTTAGTTTCTTTTAGCATGTGGGGACATTAACCCTATACAGAACCCATGCCCTGAAAGACCTCTATGGTATCTCGCCTTTTCTGGCCAGCCAGGTGAACTTTACAGAGCTTCAATGTCCTTTTTGATGGACACTGATGATAGACATCTACATTTGGTTCATGGAAAATCATTAGGTTTTGCTGTATAAGATATAGGCGTCTACATTTGGATTGAATTAGGTATAATGCTAACTTTATACTCTCAGTAGGGATGTAAATCTTATGTAGCTTTTTATAGAAGTTTGCGCAAGTGTTTTAAGCATGTTGATATGATATTTATAATAAATATTTCCATCAGAAAATTTGTTATAAATAACATTTTGTAACTGATAGTTAGAAGAAATTTTCTTATAAGAAAAATTCTTATAAGAAATTTTCTTATGAGAAATATGCCCAATTTCTGATAAGAAATTTTCTTATAGAAAAATTCTTATAAGAAATTTTCTTATAAGAAATATGTCCAATTTCTGATAAGAAATTTTCTTATAAGAAATTTCCAATAGGGCACAGGGATATGTGCTGCATGTTCCATGACTAAGCTGAATCATAATTACCTGGCTTTCATCTCCTTGAAGGGTGTCTGTAACTGGAGGCTGACCTAATGATATCTACATGAAGTCTAAAATGAACTGTATTCTGGATTCGAAACGACTTCTTTTTAATTGATGGCATTCTTTTCCTATCGGTAAGGTAATTTTTATTTACATAATATTCACAGCCATTTTTCGTGTTGTGTTCAAGAGTTACTTACTTTTCAGGAATGTTTTTGGAGTCCATTCTACTTGGTGTAATGCTATGTTGGATTTTTTACCTGAGGAATGTTTATGGCACGCTCCACACCGATGTGAAACATGAGATATAAACTCTATTCTGGATTTGAGATCACTTCTTAAGAAATGGGGGTGTCACTTCCTATTGGTAAGTTTTCCATTTGATTTGATAATATTCACAGAAATTCCGAGTTCCAGTTTAAAAGTTACATACTTTTCAGAAATGTGATCGTCTTCAACGTGCTTGGAGTGATGCTGTGTTAAATTAAGTTCCTTAAAAATTTCTATGTTTACGAGAATATGTATGACATATTCCGCTTGGATGTTGAGTATGAAATATGAAATGATGGGGGTCACTAAGTGGGGGAATGACATTATGCTGTACTTGAACTGTAGTCTGGATTTGAAATCACGTCTAAAAAATTGATGGCATCTCTTTCTGGTGGTAAGTGTTTCATTTTGTTTAGATAATATTCACAGCCATTGTTAGAGTACTGTTCAAGAGTTACTTACTTTTCAGGAATGTTTTTGAGTCCATTCTACTTGGTGTAATGCTATGTTGGATTTTTTACCTGAGGAATGGTTATGGCACGTTCCACGCTGATGTGGAACATTAGATATAAACTGTATTCTGGATTTGAGATCACTTCTTAAGAAATGGGAGTGTCACTTCCTATTGGTAAGTTTTCCATTTGTTTTGATAATATTCTCAGCCATTTTTCAGCTGATATTCTTCTTCAAAATTTACTGCCTTTTCATAAATGGCTGGAAGTCATCCTGCTGCTTGTAATGCTGTGTTGGATATTGTACGTGAGGAACATTTATCATGTGTTCCATAACGGTCTTGTGTCAGATATATGAATGATTTGTCATCGTATTGAAAAATATGTAAAGGATAATAGCCAGATATCACCTGAAGATCAATAAAAACAAGACTAAGAAGCTAGTATGCAGTGGAGCAGAGGAGACTAAGACGAACATTAACCCATAAAAGCATAAGCTAGAATGGGTGAAAGAGTTTCCTTACCTGGGAAACCCAATTATCAAGGATGGACAATGCAGGATGTAAATAGTCAGTAGATTAGCTCATTGAAAGAAGGCTTTCTGCAAAAAGGAAGGTCAGATGGGAGGGAAGAAGGGCAGAGGAAGGTCCCGAATTAATGAGGGAAATGTGACAGGTTATAAGGGATGTGAAAGAGAAGAAATCCATTGCTGTGAAAAGGTTAGCGGACAGGAGAGAGGAATGGAGAGCTGTGTTAAACCAATCTTAGCATTGGTGGCTAATGATGATGATGAATGAGTGATTAAGATTGACTTGAGGTCTTTGCTGAATTGCAATATTTGTTCGAAATATCCTATTCATGGTGAAAATGTTTTTTTCCAATAGGTTAGGTTTTTTACCAGCATAAATTCACTGCCTATATTAAATGACTCTAAATTTTCTTTGTTTTCCAGAAATGTTACTGTTTTATGCTACCTTGAAAGTTAAGATTGTTTGATGAGTGATGGAAGTGCATCTACAAAACATTCCATGAAAGTACTTTGTATGTATGTTAGGTTTCCTTTTCCTAATGGTGAGAAGCATTAATATGGAGGACATGATTGGAAATGCCTATTTTGTATGAAATTCAAACACCAATCCTGCTGTTTGGTAAGTGGTTAATTTTAAGACGTGAGTTAGCTTGAATAGTCAGAAAGCATACTATAGTGGTCATTAAACAATGGAATATTTTATTATTATTGTAGTTATTTAATGAAATTATAAATGCAGATATTTTGGTAAATGATGAAATGTATTTGTCAAGGAGTGATAGTGTTGTGGAATGGTGATTTCATATTGTTCTGTTTTATAGTTTCCCAGTGGACCTTTAAGTTTTTAACGGAATTCTTGAATTACTGCATTTCAGCTCCTTAGCAGAGGAGGGGGGGGGGGAAGTCCAGCAGAAAGACAGTGCTAGTAGGAAGATCACCCTCTCGACATAAGAATTATTTTGCAGAAAGTTGTATGCAAATTGTAATTGATCATTCATTGTTCTACTGATGAAATAGAAACTTAAGTGATAGCATTTTTCATAAACATCCAGAGGTTTACCTTATTGGTGATACTAAGAATTTGATATATCACACAGACTCTGTCCATAGAAATTGTCAAATATATCCTATTTAGGTGTAATACAGCTTAATTGTTTTTACATATTTTTCATTGCAGGTTCAGCTAATCCAGTAGCCAATGTAATTGAGGGTGTATGAACATACAGAAATTGGAAATAATCCTGGGTGTGTGGCAGCCTCATCGTGTATTCATAGTTCTCTTGTTAATCTGAATACATTATAATGGAATGTTACATCATGTCTGCCTAAGATTTATTGTTAATTTGGTTACTTTGTATGAATTGTATAAGTAATCAGTTTGAATAACATTGTTAAGTCATTCTGGAAATCTGAAAATGTAACATTTAATGGGTGTGTACATTATATAAGTTGGAAAATGGCAATAGTTTTCTTTTTTTAATACCTCCTTCAAAGATATCATTTAATACAGCTGTCATCCACGGTGCATGTTCGTCTGATTTTGGGGAAGGAAAATAATTTCTGATTTGTCAGCACTTGAAATTCACCAGACCCATCCTCAATTTCTTCAAATACTACTGTTTTGATAGCAGTTTACTCGGAATTGTAAGCAAAATCTCTTTCGATATTGTCTCTTAGCCGATATTTTACTTACCTAATGCGCAAATTTGTCCTTTGATGAGGAAGCCCTTTCCATTTAATGGCCATGAGGTTTTTGACATGAGTTTCGGAAATGATTTACACCGTGAAACACTTGGATATTGAAGTTACATATCCGAAAAAAAGTCCGGTGATAAGAATGGAAGGTTGACCTCTGTGTGTACAAAGTTTTTCCATCAATACTTTAGTACAGCATTGATAAGTAATTGTAGGCATGATTTCCGTTGTGATTATTGTTTGATGAAAATCAGATAGAGCCAAGCCCTCAATGCAGAAATTTTTAACCGACTATCTTTTCGATGCACTTGTTGAGAAAGATCATCGATTGACTCTCGTATCCTTCCCAGGCCAACAGCATCATGAACGCGTCTACTTCCCACGTCAAAGTTCCTAAGTCTTACTAAATCATTTCTTTCCTTGAATCACGATTTATGTACCTATATTTTTGACGGATTATAAGCCAAATAAAATCTTGTAGTGCACGCAATAGCAATTAAACGTCGTTATTATCGTAGCATTCAGTGTCCTCCCATTCCTCTCTCGTCCATTTATCCTTTTTTATTTACTTTCATAACTGAATTTTGTTTAAAAAGTTCTACTGTGATCATCTCAAGTTATAACTTAGTGGTTTCACATGAATTCATCAGTTATTTTTCACCTTACGGCTGAAAATTAGTTGCTAATGTCACAAATGACTTGTCGTGCGTCATATTTTTAATTTGCTACACCGTGGTTGAATCGTTTATTTCATCCAAAAGATGCATTTTTTCCGGTTTTATATTCAACAGATAACCTTCCCTCATCGGTGGGAACGGCTTTTTCCGGCTGTCAATAGGTAAAATATTGAGTTTCCTTTGACGAATTCCCCATAAGGAACCATGTATTTCTGCTCCACCCGGGGTAATGGAATATGGCGGACCGGCTAAAGTGCCACGCCCCCCTGGCTTCACTTTCCTACCGTAGGAGGGGTAGCTAACGCCCTCTCCAGATGCTCTATGGTTGGCACCTCCGTTCTCGCTTCAAAATATTACCGTCGTGGGGGCTTACCAGTCTATGATGAGCGTGTTGGGAGCGGGCCACATCTCCCCGCCCTGGCTGTCCGACCTCTATGTCCCATCGCTCTCTCGCGGTGGCATTCGGAAGAGTAATGTGCGCGAATGGAACACGAGGGGGGTCGTGCCTCTCGGTTGAGGTCAGGCGTAGTTTAGGGATGCAGATCGGAATGATGAGCTCCCGAGTTATTTAAAACGAGCTCTCTCCGACTGGATCCTTCGGCTGGGCCGCGCCAACTTTCTCCTGCTGTGAAGCGATAACGCCAAGGGCACGGTCCAGCGGCCTCCCAGCTGCGGTGAATACATGGGACTTGGTCGTTCTCGCCCTTGTAGCATGGGGAGGTGAGATTCAGTAGCTTGCTTTCTGCTGATGTTCACGGAAAATTATATATGGAGTCCTAAAGCCTCCATTTATCGTAGACAAAATCATAGTCCATGTCCATGAAGTTGTAATAAATATTCCAATGAGGCTAAATTACGAATCTATGTCTTCGCGGCGTTAATCCAGTGTTTCTTCGGTCTGGAGTTTGCTGATTACGAAAATCAATGCAATGGACATAAATGAGTTGGAATAGGTTTGGGAGGGAAAGGCTAGAGATCCCTTGTAAAACAGAATTTGCGGTTAATGTCGCTCTCGCGTGGACTACCGACGGTCAGTCCCTCTAATGAGGGTTCGTCCTCGACTCCGAGCCTAATCCGACCCTTTCCCGGGGTCCGAGCTCGCGACGGATGGACCCAAAACACCGGGAGGGCCCCCACCCAAGTGGGCCACGTGTAGTACAATTTTGATTTTACAGTTCCTCTCGTGCTATCAACAATTTATTGCCTTTATCGTCCTCTTGATGACACCAGAAATACGGTCCTTTTTTGATCGTCTTTCTACGATGATTTTCAAGAATTTTATCCAATCTGCGCTAGAAGTCCCGTTTTGACTTGGCAACGCTGCAGCCATTAACTTTGGGGTGGGATAGGCTAGCCCTCTCACTCGACGCTCAACAATGGCAAACCCTGTTATGACCTGGGAATTGGAAAGTTGCAAAGAATTGAAAATTGCATACTAACAAATACGTCCACATTCATGCAAAGGAAAAACTTGCCAACTGCTCAAACAGACAAGATGAGAAGGCATAAAGGCCGCTTTATGCGGCGAATTTTCATTCGAAAGATCATTCGAATTAAATTCATTCGTCTTTCGGTGGGGTATGACGTACTAAGTGGAGATTCGAACGGTACGAATTGATAGCGGAAAACCATTTTAGTAAATCGTGCGTTTTGTGATCTCGTAACGAAGTACATAATAAGTTGTTTTCGCTGCAGGGCAACGATGATTATGCTTCAAGATAGTGCGCTCTGATCACAAGGAAACTTACTCTTCAAATGACCATATCATTTATATTATTCACGGAATCATTCAAGCAAATTAGGCCATGCTTGAAATTTAATTCTTATGTGTTCCTTCAATGATGAGAGATAGGCAATACTGTGATTTCATAGGGGAGCCAAGATAACGTAACGGCTCATTTTCGTTCTACTGTGTTCATCGACTAAACAGAGATTTTGTCATTAATTGGGGCTCTCAACCCAAACTTTAGCGCTCATCTCATGTAATACATTTTAGTAATTGGAAATTATACAAAATATTGAAGCAATCGAGGAGAAAAAGGACGTTTTTATTCATTGAATATCCCGAATGTCATTTCCGAATTACCCATTGTAGACAATTGATGTTTGTGAATTTATGTTCTCTCAAAGTACATATTATTATTTGAGCTTTGTATGGTTACTTTGCTTCTAAAATTTTAAGTATGATGTTAAAATTCCGAGGTGCATGCCAATGGTAAGATGGACGCCGTGCGCTCATATCATTCACGGAAATCGTTGAATCGCGTTGAATCTGTGTGGTGTTTAATTAAATGTCCAAAATTCAAAACTATTTTATTATGTTCGTATTACAGACCACCTAACTCAGATATAACGTCAATGTTGGATTTTCAAAATCAAATAAACAGCGTAGCATCCAAGTATCCTGAAAGAAACTTGATTGTGGGTGGAGATTTCAACGTACCTTCTATAGATTGGGAGACTTATAGCTTCATTCCTGGTGGGAGGGATAAAGTGATCTGCGACGCCTTATTACACACTTTTACATCTAACTCATTGCTTCAAATAGCATCCGCACCAAACAGAGGAGAAAGTATTCCTGATTTATTAGCGACAAATATACCACATCAGGTAATAAACATTGGCACTGTTGAAGAAATAAGTGACCATAGGGTAGTAACTGCAAAGCTTACTCTAAATACCGCTGTAAACTTTAAAAAGAGCGTAAAATTTTCATTTTTAAAAGAGCTAATTTTGATGGGTTTAAGAGTCATCTGAAAATTGCTTTCCCAGCGTTTCAAGAATCAACAATAAAGTTAAATGTTGAGGGTACTTGGAAAGCTTTTCTTTCGCTCGTAATCTCGGTAATAAATAGCTGCATCCCTAGTAAAACAAAAAAGAAGGCAGCGAGCCGAGATGGTATGACGCGGAAGTGAGAAATTCACTTAGGCGAAAAAGAGCGTGTCATGCTAAAATGAAAAAAGTCAGCTCGGATTTATCCACAAATGAACGCGAGCTAATAATTAAAAAATATAGGATGACTAAAGCCACCACGCGGGAAGCGTTCAGCAATGCGTTCACGAATTTTAAAAGAAAAACACTAGTAGAGCAGTTACAGGATAACCCAAAAGCGTTTTGGTCATATGTTAGGGAAGTTCAAGGTAAACGATCTACCGTATGTTCGCTGAGAAACGACAATGGAGATGTGTTGACAAGCAGTTACGATAAAGCCAATTTATTAAATTCCTACTTCAAGAGCGTGTTCACCGAGCCTTCCGAGAACTCACCCGAGACCGATGACAATCCCTGTATACATAAGATGCCAGCTATTGACATTAGTACGCTCGGAATAGAAAATATATTGAAATCGCCCATTACTTGCAGTTAATATTCAGTAAATCCATCAAGCAACACGAAGTACCTAATGACTGGAAAATCGCTAATGTAACGCCAATATTTAAAAGTGGAGACAAGGAACAGCCATCTAATTACAGGCCGATATCTTTAACGTCCATCTCATGCAAAGTCCTTGAACACATCGTAGTCAGCTCGGTAATGAAACATCTAGACGCGCAAAACTTATTAATGGGAAATACACATGGATTCAGGAAAAACAGGTCGTGCGAAACTCAGTTAGCGCTTTTTTTCTCCCACGATATTTTAGTCTCCGGGGAAGACAATATTCCAGTAGACGCGATTTTTCTTGATTTCAAAAAGACATTTGATAAAGTACCCCACGGAAAGTTAATAATAAAACTTAAATCTTATGGTCTAGACGAAGATGTCATTTCCTGGATTAGAGTAATTTTGAGCAACCGTGTCCGAAGAGTAGTATTAGACGGTGCAGTCTCCAATGAGGTTAGAGTCACTTCTGGCGTTCCTCAGGGTAGTGTCATTGGCCCACTCCTATTCCTTCTTTATATAAACGACACTGGCGAAGTAGGACACAGTAAGTTACGATTATTTGTAGACGAAGCTGTAGTTTACAGAGAAATCCGTTTCAGCAAAAATGTAGATGAACTAACGAATGACCTTGCTGCTATCCAAGCTTGGTGCGATGCTTGGTAGTTAGAATTAAATTTGAAAAAAATGCGTCGTAATGCATTTCTGGAAGAAGAACAACACCCTACGACGTAGCTATATGATTCGGGGTACCCAAATAGAGACTGTTGAATCCGTGAAATAACTAGGAGTTAGACTTAATAATGATCTATCGTGGAATAAACATATTCGAGAAATAACCGGTCAAGCTAATCTTAAAATGGGTTTTGTTTAAATAATATTAGGAAAGTGCGACGACAAGGTGGGAGAAATTAGCTAGCTTTCCCTCGTTAGACCACATTTGGAATACGCTGCCAGTGTTTGGGTCTCTCATGAAAAAGGCTTAATAACAGAGTTAGAACGCGTGCAAAGAAGAGCTGCCAGGTATGTGAAAGGTCGTTACGATAGTCTTGTTAGTGTAACTGACCTCTTAGATAAACTCGGATGGGAATCTCTGTCGGACCGTAGATTGATAAATAGACTAAACCTTTTAGATAAATTCAAGAGTCTTTTCTGACGAAGTTAACCATATCTTACGGACGCTAACATACTACGAAGATCAGATCATATAAATAAAATAAGAGAGATAGATTGTAGAACAGACAGATTCCGAATGTCATTTTATTCCACGATCAATAAGAGATTATAACGACAGCAAGAGAACTTGTAAATATATTGCATGACTTGTAGTGTAGCCTACTAACATATGTAAAAATTAATGCATGTTTCTTAATTCAATTATTATTTCTAACAGCATATAGTAGTATAGTTTGTTAGTATACGGGACGTTTTTTGGACGGTGTGGTGTGCATGTGGGAGTCCAAATGCATGCTGCATGCTGGTGATTGATCACCCCCTGCCAAACACCCTAGAGGTGGCTCGCAGGGTATTATGTAGATGTAGATGAAATCATTCAAGCAAATTAGAACATGCCTAAAATTTTATTCAAATTATCATTCGAACGCAGGAAATTTATGTTATACACGGTTAATGATGGTCATTCGAAAGATCATTAGAATGATCTTGCGAATGAAAATTCACTGTGTAAAGCGGCCTGAAAAAAGGAAAATTTCTGAAACATGAATTAAGGAAGACATAAGTTAGTAGGATACACAACAAGTCAACAAACCTATTGGTAAATTCTACATCTACACCTAACACCATGGTGTTTGGCAGGGGGCGACCAATCTTCAACATGCAGCATTGAAGACGAAACTCCATGCAAGTGTAGAACTAAAAAGAAATACAAAACATGCAGAGAGTCGTCCGAGGGAGTGACGCGAATAATTCTAGTAATTGAGACACCATTGCTATTGTTAATAATACGAGGGAAGAATAACGATTTAAATATCTCTGATTTGCAGTCTATTAATACAGAGTCGTCCGAAAATAATCGTAGCTTACTGTGTACTACTTCGCCAGAGTCGTTATATGTAAAGAAGCAATATGAGTGGGCCAATGACACCACCCTGGGGGACGCCAGAAATGACCTCAACCTTATTGGAGACTACACCATCTAATACCACTCTTTGGACGCGGTCGTTCAAAAGCTCTCTTACCCAGGAAATGACATCATCATCTAGGCCATAAGATTTCAGTTTTAATATTAACTTCCCGAGAATTATTATTCTGCGTATGACAGTGGTTTTTTAGACCTCCAATATGTCTAATTAATCATTTTTTCAATGCGTCCCGGATGAAAAGGATTCTTCCGTTCGTCCCACCCGTATCTGCTTCCGCTCTCCTCCGCTTCTCCACCCGTATATGTTCACCCCCGCGCACACAACTTGCTGTTACCGCTCGCCCTCCTCCCCCAAAGTGCTTTATGCCCTCCATGCGTCTTCAATCCTCATTACGCTTCGTGTTTGTTTTTTCGCCGCCTCCCACACCCAGCCTCCATCTCCCTCTCCATCTCTTTCTCTAACCTTTTCGACTCCTTATCTCGGACTCGCTAACTTCACTGCCAACGTCCGTACACACCTCTTTTTCCCCTCCTTCACTTCTCCCACTAACCCATTCCACTCTCCGCAGCTAACTTCGCATACGAACAGCACTTTATCTGCTCGATACATTTCCCTCACTGCGAGGACCATCTCGATACGGTAACGAGGCCCGCAGAGCTCGTAAAGCTGTCAGCGGGGAAGGATTCCGACCCCCATCCGATCTCCGACTCTTTCAACTCCGCTCCGCAGCCTCTGTCCCCTCTGTCCCTTCTACTCGTGGTACAGCAAGTGTTGAGGAGAATTTTCGTACTTCTCAGCGGTGGAATATTTGATTTTTACCCTCACGCCAAGGAGTAATGATAATAGTAATGTCTGCAATGATCACAGGTTCCCCCAATTACGATCAATACATGAAACTATCTATATAATAAATAAACGGATTCATCTCAAGTGATCTTAGAGCTCAATGAACTTTATTCAGTTACGATAATTGTAATGAAGTCGGGCAACACATTCAATAAAATCATATGTAGGCGGGAGTCGAAATCGCGATCGTTGTTGTGGCAGGGGAGGACTTAATCTGCCGGCACCGAGACCGGCGAAGTCATTAACTCTTTTACTGACTCAGAGTTTTCGTTCTAATTTTCCTGTGAATCGCATCGTTCGACGTTGGATTACTTAATGAACCAGTGATGTTCGTCGTGGATGACATAAATGCACAGCAGTCATTAGTATGTTACGATGTTGGTTGGTTCATCAAGTTATCGTTCGTTATTTTTCTTACGAAATTGTCACCTACCGCGAAATGAGTGAAGACCTTGACGTTGACATCGTCTGTTCAAGCAACGATCATGCGTGGAACCAGGCGTGAAGACAAGAACTGAGCCCTATCCATTGCAGCGGCATTCATTACGTAACTTCCGTAGGATGTCTGCCTATCGCCTAATATGGAAAGTCAACATGAAGGAGTCACATATCTTGGAGTTACGATAACTTCAAATCTATCGTGGGGATCTCCTATGAGTAATAAATAATTGTAGCATAGATCTGAAGGAGCAAGGATTCGTCAAGCGTTTTGGCTCTATGGGAAGGTTTTCGGACCAAAAAATGGAAGAGTTATTACTTCGCATGCGTCTAGTCTCTTCCCGAATGTACTGCACGCTTATGAGATACACCGCATAAATATTTAACCCACGAACCAAATTAACAGCAAAGAAAAAATGCGCGAGGCGTCAAAAACTGCTTTGGGTAAAACGGGGAGTGGGAGTCTCAAGAGACTCATTAGTCACGTATTTACGCATATTAAATTTTTGCAATGACCGTGGAGAACTGGATTCTAGGGAACAGTTAGAAATTTTAAAAATTATTGACAATCAAGATAGTACCCTTATAAATGAATACCTCTACCCATCCTTTTCACCTATTCTGGCGTCTGTTTTAAAATTCATCAAGTAACTAGGTAACAACAAGATTAACAACAAGATAAACAAATTATAATTAGCGCCTGATGATGATGATTACTCATTGAAACCCGGGTCGCGCTCTTATAAAATAAGTGGTATAAGTAACTGTCTATATCCAGGAAATAATGGAATACCACATAGTTAACCAAGAGTTAGTGAATTTTGTTCGTGAAGCAAGTACGGCTACTCAAGTAAAGTTATACCGAAAGTTATCCATCAAGAAACGGATCGCCTCTCTCAATATTTACTTCAACAGCATGTGTCTCCGGCAGAATCTTACCCCATCTTACGTGAACATCACAACATCTTCACGGTCGCCAGCTGCCATCCATGCCGTTAGGAAGGCTTCAAGTGAATGGATTCGGAGAGAATTGAGAAAATGGTACGGAATCCGAGATAGCATCTCTTACTATCTATTCGTTTTGCATGTTGAACTTACGCATTCCTTGCACACTGTGGAATGGTCAGCTATAGATGATTATGTTCGTCAACTCAGCAGTGTTGCAGCTTTTAAGAAACGTGAGATACTAAATCGTAAAATACTGCGGTTGAAAGGACGGACGACGGCAGCGATCGACGACGTCAATGGAGCACCACAATGCCATAAATTCCACCAGAGAGTATTAAATCTATCTCATCACAAATTTGAAGTGGAAGAAATGGATGTCCTTTCTAAAGGGCTAAAGTACGCCCCTCCGATTCCTATAACCCGTAGTGACCTGGAAACGTTAGCGATTGAGTTCGATGTTGCCCTTAAACGAGCGGATACAAGCCTGAAACATGTTGTTGCCCACGAGATATGTAAGATTTATCCAGCTATTTGTGACTCACGACCTTCTAGAGATGCAGTGCAAGTGCTGAAAACAGTTCGATCAATTCAAAGACAGCTAGTGACTGAAGATTTGGTGATTCAGAAAGCTGATAAAGGAAATTGCCTGGTGATTTTGAAGCGGGAGGATTATATTAAGAAGTGCTATGAATTTATTCAAAAATCAAATTTGTCACTGTTGGAGAAAGACCCTACGCAGAAGTACCAAAAATCTATCAGAGATGTCATACGAAGCTCAAAAGAACTTTTCCAACCCAAAGATAGGCATTTTTTGTTATCTAAAAACCCTATTCCTCCTAGACTTTATGGGCTCATTAAAATTCACAAACCGGACGCACCAATCAGACCAGTGGTGTCGAGTATAAGCGCTCCAGCGCACAAACTTGCCCACACCTTGACTCAACTGATCTCGCAGCACTCTGCATTTATGTCTAAGCGTGGTATCAAAAATTCGATTGATCTTGTGGACAAAATTAAAGACATCATACCTCCGAAGAACTCAAGACTAGTATCTTTTGATATCGTCAACCTTTTCACTTGTGTGCCACCAGAGGAAGCAACCGGCCTAGCAATAGATCTCCTGGGGCAGCCAATATTGCAAAGAAAATGAAGGACGAATTATCCACCCTTCTCAAAATATGTGTGGCACAAAATTATTTCAAGTTCGATGGTAAATTTTACAAACAAAGTAGTGGCCTCGCTATGGGCTCACCACTTTCTCCGTTGCTGGCAGATGTTTTTGTTGATAGTTTGGAAAGGAAAATTTTTAGCTCAGGGCATAGCCTACTAAATTCTGTGGTATACTGGTACCGGTACGTTGACAATATTATTGTGCTTTGGAATGGAACTGATCGGCAACTGGATATGTTCTTGAGTTTTTTGAATGACATCCATCCCACAATTTCATTTACCTGTGAAAGAGACTCCAACCATTGCTTAAATTATCTGGATCTTACAATCAAACTCGATAAATGCCGGCATTCCTTCTCCATTTTTCGGAAACCCTGTTATACCGATCATGTCATCCCAGCAAGTTCAAGACACCATTACTCTCACAAACTTATGGCTTTTCATTCCATGATTCATCGCCTGTTAAGCATACCACTTTCCAAAGAAGACTTTAAGAAAGAAATCATCACCATTAAACAAATTGCTTCTGCCAACGGTTATTCTCAAAATTTAATAGATAAACTGATTTTAAAAAAACAGAGAAGATTGGCTATCGACCAAATGTTTTCGGCGGACGAGGATAAAAAGAAGCAGTGGTGCACAGTGACGTACCTCGATGCATTTTCTCTGAAAATGGCTCATCATTTACCCAAGGACAAATTCCGCTTGGCTTTTAAACCTTATTCCACCTTAAGGAGACTGATCGTTAAATGCAAGGACCATATAGACCGATTGGATAGATGTGGAGTATATTCTTTGAAATGCAGCGATTGCAATGGTGTGTACGTGGGACAGACAGGAAGAAGTTTTGAAATTAGGAAAAAAGAACATTTAAGCGCTTACAATCATAATAAAGATGAAAAGAGTAATTTTGCTAAGCACTTAATATGTAACTGCCACAGAAGCGACTTTAAAATGAATATTTTAAATTTTTGCAATGACCGTGGAGAACTGGATTCTAGGGAACAGTTAGAAATTTTAAAAATTATTGACAATCAAGATAGTACCCTTATAAATGAATACCTCTACCCATCCTTTTCACCTATTCTGGCGTCTGTTTTAAAATTCATCAAGTAACTAGGTAACAACAAGATTAACAACAAGATAAACAAATTATAATTAGCGCCTGATGATGATGATTACTCATTGAAACCCGGGTCGCGCTCTTATAAAATAAGTGGTATAAGTAACTGTCTATATCCAGGATATAATGGAATACCACATAGTTAACCAAGAGTTAGTGAATTTTGTAGTATATTGAACGTTCAGCCCCCAATTCAAATCTTTAGACAGGTGGACACCTAAGTATTTACAGTTGTCACACCTAGGAATAGGGTTACCTAAGAACTGATAGTCCCTTTTGGTAGACTTTATCTTGTTGCCGAAGGATATAAGCTTACATTTACTAACGTTTATATCCGTCCCGTTCTGAGTCACCCAATCTGCCATTTTATTAATGTCCACTTGCAGAGTTTCATGATCGCTCTCTCCTCCTATCTGTTTATAAATAATGCAATCGTCGGCAAAAAGTCTAAAATGCGAGTTAATTTTGTTTGGGAGGTCATTTATATAAATTAAAAACAAGATTGGCCCAAGAACACTACCTTGAGGCACCCCCGATGTAACCATTGTTTCATCGGAACTCGTATCACCAACTTGTAATCTTTGAGTTCGACCTTTCAGAAAGTCCTCAACCCACAGGATCACCCGTTTATCTATTTGCTGGGGTAATTGTCTCATCTTTAGTATGAGTCGATTGTGTTCGACTTTATCGAAGGCTTTAGACAGGTCTACTACAACGGCGTCCACTTCCAAACCCGCATCCATGGAGTCGGCCATTTCTTGACAGAGCCCTAAGAGTTGGGTTTGACATGAGTGTCCTTTTCTAAAACCGTGTTGTCGTTCGAATAGCCAATTTTCACTTTCCCACAAATCCCAGAGGTACTCAGCAATTATCTTTTCAACTAATTTACAAACCACTGAAGTCAAGCTTACTGGCCTATAATTCTCAACAAGTTTTTCGTCACCACCTTTATATATGGGCTTTATGTTAGCCTTCTTCCAGTCCTTGGGTAGGGTATTGTTGTTCATAGTTACATTGAATAAATAAAGAATATAACCCGTCACAGCACTCCCTCCCAGTTTCAATCGATTGAAATTCCATCTGGTCCTATTGATTTATTTGGCCTCATTTTTTTGATTTTGTTATATATTTCTGAGTTGGTAGTGGAAATATTTATAGGGTTCTGTGTGTTCGTCATCCCCGACCGTTCCCAAGAAACCAGTGAAATATCTGAATTATCTATTCTATTCATTGCTCTCGCAAAAAACATTAGAATACCAGTCGCTGAACTCATTAGCCTTCTCTTTATCATCTGTAACTAAGGCCCCTTTTTGTTTAATAAAACTGCGATGTTGTCCCTGCTCCCCTTCCTCCGTCTCAAATATTTATAAAATTTATTACCGTTGTCTTTAGAGATAACATTCCGCAAAAACGTTTCTTTGGCTAATTTCTTTTCCTTATTTAATAAGCGGATTAACATTTTATACATGGTAGATAACTCTGGACTCCGATCCCGTTTTTTGTGAATCACTCTTATTTTTCTCTTCAGTGATCTAATTGTATGGTTGTAGTGTTCTGGGTCGGTATTTTCTTTGATTCTCTTATTCGGATCGAAGGTACTTAGGCCTTCATTCATTATCTGCTTAAATGTCTCCCAAATTTCCTCAACACTCTGTCCCTTGCTTATCCATTCAGAGAATCTCTCCCTTAAAAATAACTGGAATCCTTCTCAATCCCCTCTCCCAAAGTGCCATATTATCTTTTCCTTGTCTGGTTCTTTAAACTGAGCCTTGGCCCAGTTGAGTTGTACGCACACCGCCGAATGGTCGCTTATTCCCGGAGAGACAATTACTTCACCCGCCAACCCTCCTGGTCTCACCAGCATGACGTCAAGTATGTTTGCCCCACGGGTGGGTTTTTCCACCACCTGCACAAAGCCCTCTTCATTTACAAGGCGACTAGCAAATTCCTGGGCCTTACCGCCCCCTACCGCGACAGCGTCGCCAGCCCAGTGAATTCCCGGAAGGTTTAAATCCCCTGCTGTTATTGTATGACCCTCCGGACTTTCCGAGCATGCGTCCGCTAAAACCTCCACCGCACGCATCCCTTCGTTTGGGCTTCTATAGATAGCAATAATTTTTAGGGTTTTCTGACCATTTTTACCTTTAACACTTACAGACATCATCTCACAATCATCTCTTATCCATTCTAGAGTGCTCGCTAGTTTGTTTATTACGCAGATAAATATTCCTCCCCCTCTCCCATCCCTATCTCTCCTTTGGGTTCAAAATTATGTGGGAAAACCTCATTGGAATCAACATGATCACTAAGCCACGATTCAGTACCAATCACAATATCGGGATTGCAGGCTTCAATCGATGACCCGAACTCTTCAACTGATACCGAATGATAAAATAATGATAAAATACCGAATGATAAAATAATGATAAAATACCGAATGATAAAATAATCTTTTCTTCCTCAAAATTAAGTTTTATCCTTATGACGCTTGAATCTTCCTCCAACTCGACTGCGTTACGTGTAAATTAAAAACTGGATGCTCGTTTAACTGTAAAACCCTTTGGTCTCCACTTTGTACTTGTCAGGCAAGGAAAAATTAACATCCTATTAATACTAGAGGAAATATAACGTCAGTGATAAATTTTATCAATCGAGCTAAGAAGAATAAGGATAAATTGCTGCGTTTGACTGAGTGAGGTATGTAAGGAGTGCATGTACTATGCGGTAGATTGAAATGCATCGTCGGAAAGGTGCTTCAAGGTAGAGATTGCGAGAGGGTAGAAGTGTGCCCCATATGACCTGTATGCCCTGAGCTGTAGAACATCATTCACAATTGAGATTTGAGGCTGCTCCGACGTGAGCCTCTCACCTGCCTTCATTACTTCGCTTCACCCTCTGGCCTCCTTCCATATGGCCTCTCTCCCATTTCACTCCCTGTCCACCCACCCACCCTCCCTTCTCTCCGCGTTTCTTACGCCCCCAAACGTCCGGCTTCCCAGCAACACACGGCCCTCCCCATTACTCCACCTTCCCACACCGTTGGCCTCCCTAAACCCCCACTCATCCCTCCCCCCTCAAACCCTCCCACCCGCCCCCCACCCCCTGGTACGCACGAACGGATGAACCCATTTGCACCGAGCACAAGCTTCCTGTGTATGCACTTTGTATCGTGTACTGTGCGATAATGCAGATGCAATTACGGCGTGCTTTGTGGGATTGGGTAGTTCCCTTTATTTGTACGCCGGAGTGGAGTCCAAGTTAGGCCGTTTGGTGCTCCTCCGCCTCCTCTTCCTCTTGGTGGAGCCCCACCCACCCATCTCCTCCCATGCATCGCTCTTTCTTCGGCCAACCTTCCGCGGTTCCCTCCCCCGCTGCACCTTCCCTCCCGGTAGACGTACGGTGGTCGGAAAGGTAGATCTGGCTGCACAAAAAAGTGTCTCAAGAGTAGTACATATATCGCTCGCCAGTGAACCAATATTTCGAAGAAAATAAAAATTACGTCTATTTGGTAACACTCACGCGATTAGGGAGGCGTTGACTGGGTAGCTTTTCGCGCCCTCTGAAGGTATACCTTTTCCTAACATGGATGATGTGGAGAAGAACTGATATTTTTATCGTATTCATCGAGGATGTATCTGAAAGTGTTTGCTCCTCCAGAGCTAGATATAGAAACCAACTCAGATTTTATTGATATTGCTGCCTACAGGAGTTATCAAGATCTTAATCCTATTTCTAATATTAGTGTTATGCCCAGTGGCTTAGTTGAAAGGGCAAAGTTACTATAGGGCTTTTACTATTTTGACCAATTTTTAATTAAAATATAATGTCACTTGATGTCAGACATTTAAGTTTTTTAACACTGGCGTTCGTCAAAATCTAGGAGTGTAATTTAATAATATGATTTCAAACTTCTGATCTTCCGTAGTACGTTGGCGTCCGCAAGATATGGTTAACCTCGTCAGAAAAGACATTGCTCTTGAATTTATCTAAAAGGTTCAGTCTATTTTTCAATCTACGGTCCGACAGAGATTCCCATCCGAGTTTATCTAAGAGGTCAGTTACACTAACAAGACAATCGTAACGACCTTTCACATACCTGGCAGCTCTTCTTTGCACGCGTTCTAACTCTGTTATTAAGCCTTTTTCATGAGGGTCCCAAAAACTGGCAGCGTATTCCAAATGTGGTCTAACGAGGGAAAAGTAGCTAATTTCTCTCACTTTGTCGTCGCACTTTCCTAATATTCTTTTAACAAAACCCATTTTACGATTAGCTTGACCGGTTATTTCTCGAATATGTTTATTCCACGATAGATCATTATTGAGTCTAACCCCTAGATATTTCACAGATTCAACTGCCTTTAATTGCGTGCCCCGAATGACATAGTTACGCTGTAGGGAGTTATTCTTCTTCCAGAAATTCATTATGACGCATTTTTCCAAATTTAATTCTAACTGCCAAGCATCGCACCAAGCTTGGATAGCAGCAAGGTCATTCGTTAGTTCATCTATATCTTTGCTGGAACGAATTTCTCTGTAAACTACAGCGTCGTCTGCAAATAATCGTAACTTACTGTGTACTACTTCGCCAATGTCGTTTATATAAAGAAGGAATAGGAGTGGGCCTATGACACTACCCTGAGGAACGCCAGAAGTGACTCTAACCTCATTGGAGACTGCACCGTCTAATACTACTCTTTGGACGCGGTCGCTCAAAAATTCTCTAATCCAGGAAATGACATATTCGTCTAGACCATAAGATTTCAGTTTAATTATTAACTTTCCGTGGGGTACTTTATCAAATGCCTTTTTGAAATCAAGAAAAATCGCGTCTACTGGAATGTTGTCTTCCCCGGAGACTAAAATATCGTGGGCGAAAAGCGCTAACTGAGTTTCGCACGATCTGCTTTTCCTGAATCCATGTTGATTTCCCATTAATAAGTTTTGCGCGTCTAGGTGTTTCATTACCGAGCTGACTACGATGTGTTCAAGGACTTTGCAAGAGATGGACGTTAAAGATATCGGCCTGTAATTAGATGGCTGTTCCTTGTCTCCACTTTTAAATATAGGCGTTACATTAGCGATTTTCCAGTCATTAGGTACTTCGTGTTGCTTGATGGATTTACTGAATATTAACTGCAAGTAGGGGGCAAGTTCTGAGGCTAGTTCTTTATATACGCGAGAAGGGAGTCCGTCTGGACCAGGTGATTTATTTGGACTAAGCGATTTCAATATATTTTCTATTCCGAGCGTACTAATGTCAATAGCTGGCATCTTATGTAGACAGGGATTGTCATCGGTCTCGGGTGAGTTTTCGGAAGGCTCCGTGAACACGCTCTTAAAGTAGGAATTTAATAAATTGGCTTTATCGTAACTGCTTGTCAACACATCTCCATTGTCGTTTCTCAGCGAACATACGGTAGATCGTTTACCTTGAACTTCCCTAACATATGACCAAAATGCTTTTGGGTTATCCTGTAACTGCGCTACTAGTGATTTTCTTTTAAAATTCGTGAACGCATTCCTGAACGCTTCCTTCGTGGCGGCTTTAGTCATCCTATATTTTTTAATTATTAGCTCGCGTTCATTAGCGGATAAATCCGTGCTGACTTTTTTCATTTTAGCATGACACGCTCTCTGTCGCCTCAATGATTTTCTCACTTCCGCGTCGTACCATCTCGGTTCGCTGCCTTCTTTTACTATTTTACTAGGGATGTAGCTATTTATTCCCGAAGTTACGAGCGAAAGAAAAGCTTTCCAAGTATTCTCTACATTTAACTTTAATACTGATTCTTGAAACTCGGGGAAAGCATTTTTCAGGTGACTTTTAAACCCATCAAAATTAGCTCTTTTAAAAATGAAAACTTTACGCTCTTTTTTAAAGTTTACAGCGGTATTTAGAGAAAACTTTGCAGTTACTACCCTATGGTCACTTATTCCTTCGACAGTGCCAACGTTTATTACCTGATGTGGTATATTTGTCGCTAATAAATCAAGAATATTTTCTCCTCTGTTTGGTGCGGATGCTATTTGAAACAATGAATTAGATGTGAAAGTGTGTAATAAGGCCTCGCAGATCACTTTATCCCTCCCACCAGGAATGAAGCTATAAGTCTCCCAATCTATAGAAGGTACGTTGAAATCTCCACCCACAATCAAGTTTCTTTCAGGATACTTGGATGCTACGCTGTTTATTTGATTTTGAAAATCCAACATTGTCGTTATATCTGAGTTAGGTGGTCTGTAATACGAACATAATAAAATAGTTTTGAATTTTGGACATTTAATTAAACACCACACAGATTCAACGCTGGTCTCAGTTACGGTTATCGCTTGGCTGACGATTGAATTCTTTACAGCTATAAAAACTCCGCCCCCAACTCGATTAATTATATCTTTCCGATAAACAGTGAACGATTTTGGGAAGATCTCATTGTCTGAATCATCATCTGTTAGCCAACTTTCCGTTCCAAAAATGACGTTACACTTCATTATTGAGTCTAACCCCTAGATATTTCACGGATTCAACTGCCTTTAACTGGGTTCCCCGAATGATATAGTTACGCTGTAGGGAGTTATTCTTCTTCCAGAAATTCATTACGACGCATTTTTTCAAATTTAATTCTAACTACCAAGCATCGCACCAAGCTTGGATAGCAGCAAGGTCATTCGTTAGTTCATCTACATTTTTGCTGAAACGGATTTCTCTGTAAACTACAGCTTCGTCTACAAATAATAGTAACTTACTGTGTACAACTTCGCCAATGTTGTTTATATAAAGAAGGAATAGGAGTGGGCCTATGACATTACCCTGAGGAACGCCAGAAGTGACTCTAACCTCATTGGAGACTGCACCGTCTAATACTACTCTTTGGACGCGGTCGCTCAAAAATTCACTTTTCCAGGAAATGACATCTTCGTCTAGACCATAAGATTTCAGTTTTATTATTAACTTTCCGTGGGGTACTTTATCATATGCCTTTTTGAAATCAAGAAATATCGCGTCTACTGGAATGTTGTCTTCTTCGGAGACTAAAATATCGTGGGCGAAAAGCGCTAACTGAGTTTCGCACGACCTGTTTTTCCTGAATCCATGTGTATTTCCCATTAATAAGTTTTGCGCGTCTAGATGTTTCATTACCGAGCTGACTACGATCTACGACCTATCGCCCCTCGATACCCGTTCTTCCCTTGTTCTCCCGGAAAGGTGGTCGCCCGTCCTCCCGCGCTGCGATGGGCCCATTCCCCCATCCTTTTATCATTATAATCACTCTTTGATCCTTACCAGAGACGGCTTACAATTAGGTTTTCCCCTCCTTCTCCACCCCCTCCCTCCCTACACCCCCACCCAACTTTTACCCTCCCTCTCCGGCAAAACCCTGTCCATTGCCATCCTCGCACCGTTTCAACCCATCCCACCATTTTCCCCGCACTTAAACCTTATCGATCACTCAGTCGCTTCTATAGTTTTTCGCTCGTTATATGTGGAAGGAGGAGGGAGAGTTGGTTATGTGGTCGTCAGTGGTGGATGGGAAAAGTTTGAGGGATGTTACCTACGTACGTGGTAGGCATCTGTGTGTACTTTCCGTTCTTCTTTTTTTGTATTTTCCCTGTTCGAATCTCTGTACTCTCTTTCTCTTAATTTTTTTTCGCCGTAATCCCATCCTTTCGCATGTGCCCGAGCTGTTTCATAAACGCGTATCTTTAGTTTTCATGTTTGACGATGTAGGGAAGGCAGAAAAAAATGGGAGGGTTTGTTGGGACCAAAGGTGGGGTGAGGTGGAAGGAAGATCGCGAACGCTTATCATGGTTTTCTGCTGCGGACTGCTTTGTTTTCCATATGTCATAGATATTTTTTTCTTCGAATATATATCCGATGATTGGCTGTAATTATGCCATATTTATTTGTTGTGATGCATTGGGGTAGGAACATGATTGTGGAATATGGTAGCAACTCGATATGGCACCTACCATTCTTTTATTATTTATGGTATTCATGTGGGAAAGGTTAGAAAAAAATTGGTGTAAGCTATGACCGGAGTCATGGGAAGTGTAACCGTGTGGTCACAGTGTGGCGTTACCATTGCTTTCACCTTGCCATGTCTATTTGTTGGGACGATTTGGAGCAAGAACATGATTGTTGACTATATTAGCAACGCACCTACCATTGATATAATAATAATGGTAGTAATAAAGTCAAAACAGGAAAATATAATGTTGGTGTCTAAACAGAGACTGGGGTATTGGGCGGTGTACCCTCTTAGTCATTCTGTGACTTTACCTAGCAGTGAGATAAAATATATCGGATCAGAAAAATGCTCTGGTGAAAGAGGAAGATGCCAGGATGAGAGTTACTTTGCAGGAAGTTTACTGTTTATTTCGGGTGCAATCCTAACCAGTAATAGCATAGATAAGTCAAAATCTTTGCATGGTGGGAAGGAGAAATCGTGTTCTTGTAAATATTCGCTGAATTATGCCTATTAAACATTTTTGCGTTGACATTTTCGGGGCATACACAACTGTTTGGTTTACAACTCGGAGATTTTTTTACCTCAGGAAGAGAGGATCAAATTTTCGTAGGTATCAATCTTTTGGTCCTTATTAGTCTTCAAAAGTAAACCAGAGAATTAGATCTAAAACTGTTTCAACTGTGATGAAGCTTACATACTGCATTTTTCGTTATGTGGCCCATGCGCTCTCCTTCATGTTAGTTTCTGTTCCACATTTCGGTAGCGTTTACTCACTCTTTCTTCAGCTGCGCTGCCGCCTAAACTATTGCGGTGGGAATGCACACTTGGAAGGATGCGTTTATTTCGTTTTGTTTCCTGATGAGAATAGTTCTATTGGTTGAGGTGCGGTCAAGCTTGGATATATATTCCATCATTTCCATTGCATTCGTCTTTATTTGCTCGCTCCTAATGACCTTTTCTCGATATTTGACGTGCACGCGGCGCCCAAAAATTTCGGCCTTGAACCATCCTGTGCCGTAGAGATCGAACCCGCTGCATTTCTCTCTCTCTCGCCCTGTGAGCTCATCGGCGCGTGAGAAACGCCAATTATTTCGCGAGCTCCTTCTTCGCATAAATCCACACTCGCTCAGCAAAGGACCTTTCTTTGTTTTTCCGCCATAATAAAGCTTCGATTCCGTCCATCGCGTCACATATTTTTGCGTCGCCGCTCGATTAGCGCTTACACACGTTTACCTCCCCCTCCCTCGGGGCAGGACGCGAATTTCCACGTCTAATTAAAACTATTCTTTTCTCGCGTCCGATTTCGAGAGAGCGAAGTAAACTCGTGATGAGACGAATCGTCATTACCGCCGCCCTTCACCCCCCCCCCCCATTTTTGCTCCGATACAATCAATCTGTTGGGGTGTTCGGGCAACGGGGGAGGTGGAATAGTTTTAGGGGGATTAGGAGGGGGGGGGTGCAGCGATCGGGGAGGCGTTGAGCTCTGGTCACAGGCCGCGGGGTCCTTTTGTTTGGCATGAATCAACGTTTAAGTGGAGTGGTAATTCAAAGTCCTTAATTGGCATTTCAATTGTAGAGTCGTTATACATTCCATACGATAAACATTTTCTCAAGCCCGACGTGATCCCTGGGTTCGCGGACCCTGCCGACTTCACCTTTCGCATTTGGCGGACGCTTTTCGGGCGAAATTTTTTGAGCTGAGGGAAACGGAGGCTGGCTATAGGCTATCGCTCCGCGAGTCTGCAGGCCACGCACATGCGGGGAAAAAAAGTGCGGAACCGAACAAATCATTCTCCGACAGTATATGCATACATATTTGTGCCGGAAAAATGTACCGTTGTTTCCCCAAAGCAGGGCCTATTCTATAATGCATGGCGCATGTCGATTGTCTTGGTGAGGCAGCAATCCCCTCCCATGCATACGGCGATGAGGAGAAACGCACGGGCCGGCATCTGTAAGTCATTTGTTTGATTGTTGCTCCATTGTGTTACTATGAGGAAGGATACGGTTATTTTTTTTATTATTCCCGGCCTCCGAAAAAGAAAAGAATAACTCATTTGCGTGCGTATGTTATGTGCATTGCACCCGTTTCATCGACGCCGATGATGTCGCTGGGGCGAGAGGAAGCAGGCTGGGATCTGATGTGAAATGTATATCTTTTTATTTTTATCGCGCTCACCGTAGTCGCACGTTTTGCCCTCGCGTGTGTGTAGACATTACGAGGCTCGCGTATTGTGAGTAGAGAAAGAGAGGTGGGGGAAAGGAGAGAAAAAAGAGACAATCGCAAAGCGTGCAAATAAAGCAAACGCTGGAGCCGCACCGCGCGCACACAGTGGTGCGGTCTGGGGACGCCCAGCGGCTGATTTTCCCGCGATATGCCGCTCCCGCTTGGGGGTTTGTCGTCATCGGATGCGGCGGCGGCGTTGGCCGGCGAACACCTCTGGGACGGCTCCCCGATGGCGGTGGGTCGCGGAACAAATACGCGCGGGCCCGCTTGGGGAAACGGAACTGATTCCAGCGACGGAGGGAAACATTTCCCGTGCTGCTTGTTTGCCCCTCCCCCGTTCCCTCCGCGTGTGTTGGTGACCCTTTCTTTCTTTCGTCCGCGAGGTCTCCACTGTGTGTCTCATGCGCCAACGGACTCGACAAACCCAGGTGACCGGTGTCGCCCTCCCGTGTCTGATCTCAGGACTATCGCTCCACCCTCTCCTTCCCCCTCAGGTACCCCCAATCAGTCCATCATATAGCCAATGCCATCGTTCGGATTTTACTGGTTGGAATGAAGTTGCAGGGAATCTATTGCAACATACTCTATACGAGAGACAATATCTCATACATGAATAATATACCTCATGCATACCTAAACCTAAGGTAATGCTTGCAATCCCGAGATTGATATAGTGCAGCCCTCCATTCCTCACTGGTTCTTGTAGCTAGGTTTTTTTTGCCTCCCTGGAGCTTTTCTTTCCTATATCTATGGATAAGTTCTTACAACACGTATCTAAAAAATTGCAACTTTTCGGGATAGTAAAGGAACGGTTAATTTTTTCTACTTGCACCCTAAAATTAAAAACAAAAAATTCATAAAACGGAAAAAAGAAGCATATACTTGCCAACAAAGAGTTGTTTTTTGCGTGAATTTTATTTTTTATGTTATCGCACTTTGTTTAGGATACCTGTGTCAAACCGGCTAAAATTTTGAGATACATGTTGTTAGAACTTAGCCATCGATATCCTTCTTTATCTGGCTTTGGTGCTTGTCCCTTGGCCTTCCTCTGAGGACTTTTCAATTATTTTTCTCTTTTGTCACGTCTCCATCATTACATCTGTCTCATTATGTGGCCATCCACCTTGTTCCTCTTTGATGCACTGTGAACTATAACAATAATAATAAATTCGTGTATTTCGTGGGTCTTGTGGCCCATGAGAAAATTATTGTACAACTTTTACAAGTTCAGCATGACATTACATTCACAAAATAAAAGAAAAAATGAAAAGAAATATAAAAGATTCACTCGTTGCAAACCGAGTCGTTATGGTGTCCTTTCTTCTCCCATTCTTTAGCATCCTCATCCTTCCACCCCTTCTCCCCTCCCATCTCTTATTCCCTCTTTGGTCCAGCGGACCACGCCAAATGCATCGCCAAAAAGAGCCGGCCCTGCCTGCGCCTCCTCTCCACTCATCTCTCTCTCTCTCTGTCCGTCCGTCCGCCCCTGCTCATACCTTTTACCTCCTCTTTCTATCGCACCTTCTCTCTCTCTCTCTCCCCTTTGCTTTTGTCTTACCTTCCCTCTCTCCTCATTCTCTGTCCCGAATCACGCGATAGTTTTTCAAGCTCACATTTTCAAGAATAATATGAGCTGCCATTCAGTGTTTTGAGCATACTAGATTTATCATCTTCACAATTCAACAATCCTATGATTGAATACGAAAGTGAGATGGTAATTTTCCACGAATTTATTTAATAATGTAGGGTGCGTCTCGACCATCTGGTTATTCTCAAGTACCGTACGAAAAAAAGTAAAAAATACAAAGTACAAGTACCAAATGTTTTTCACACCATACTTCAGAATGACCTGTCGGTCGTAACGCGTCGTTCATTGTTACATAAATTTGTGAAATATTGCCATCTCTATTTTCCATAAAATCAGGAAGACATTCTACTTCATCTCGCCTGCCTCAGATAGTTTCAATCCTAAGATTATTTATACGCAGCCCTCCTTCCCGCTCTCCTATCTGCTAGCCTTTTCTTAGTCACGTATTTCCTCTCTTTTAGATCGTTTGTAAATTGTCCTATGTAGCTCGTTCGGGACCGTCCCCTGCCCGTCTTCAAGTCCACCTCTCCTTGTATGATTGTTTTCGTCGGGCCATCATACCTCGTAATGTAGCCCGTTAGGTTGTCCCATCTCCTGAGAGTTTTGAAAGACACTTGTTAGATTTAGCCTTTTTTTGCATAATATTTTACCACACGGTTGGTTTTGTCCTGATTGAGTTCATCATTATCCGAAAGCTCTTCGTACGCAAGGTTCTCAGAGAAAAGGTTGCCTCATTCGCGACTCGGGCTCCCATTGGCTTGACGTCACTGTAGACCCAACTTCCAGCGCCATTTCAAATTCTAGCCTTTCCGCGGGCGTAACGGCTTACCACTCGCGGCTGAGCTTAAAGCCACCGAGTGCGTCCACCGGGTTGCGGATGGTGGGTCGACCTTTAGATATAGAGGTTAGCTTCGAGATAAGCGAGTTCTCTCGTCGAATAAGCAGTCGTGGACAAAAAGCAGCGGTATTCTGAGGGGGTATTAGGCTACCCTTGGGTAAGGTAGGCCATTTAAAAGATACCAAAACCTGTGAAGATACCGTGACTTGGCGACTGGGGGCCGCCAACAATTATGCCCCTCATCACCCGGGGGAGAGGGCAGCAGCTCTTCTTCACATGTGCGAAGGTGGAGACCATACTGGTCGGTACAGTGACACACATTCCACTACGGGCGTGGTAACATTTACTTTAACGGCTGTAGTACTGCGATGTGGAAGGCAAGGGGAAACCACCACATTATCATCCCGAGGAGTCACAGCTACTCCACTCAATTTATATAATGACATGATGAAATTCTCACATGAAGAACACAGAACATGAAGATGAAGAAGTAGAAGATGTCTACCAAGATATAGAGGAAGTTATCAAGCAGGTAAGAGGGGAAGAAAATCTTATTATTTTTGGGGACTGGAACGCTGTCGTCGGTGAAGGTCAAGACGGAATAATAACTGGGAAACTTGGGTTGGGTAACCGAAATGAAAGAGGAAAAAGGCTACTTGAATTCTGCGCGGAGAACAGGCTAGTGGTTGCCAACACTTTATTCAAAAATCCCCTGCTAAGAAGATACACGTGGAAGATGCCGGGAGACCTTAGAAGATTCCAAATCGAGTACATTCTAGCGAAACAAAGATTCAGGAACCAGGTGAAGGACTGAAAAAGTTATCCAGGGGCAGATATCGATAGTGACCATAACTTAGTTATGATGAAATGCAACCTTAAATCTAAAAAGTTGAAGAAAGCCGTGAGAAATATATGGCAGGTCGAAAAATTGAGGGAGGTTCAGCATCAACTGGCTTTTAAAGAGGCTGTAGAAAATAAAATAGGGGAGGATCCGACCAACAAACCAATGGAAGAGAGTTGGAAAACCATTAGAAGTGGTCTGCAGGCGGCAGCTGAGGAAGTTCTTGGTAAAAGAAGAGTCGTTATGAAAAAACCATGGATCACGCAGGAAGTATTAGATCTCATTGAAGAAAGAAGAAAATACAAGGCGCGAAAACAGAGGAAGGACAGAATCGTTACAAGAGGATAAGGAACGAAATATGTCGTAAAGCGCGGAAGGCTAGAGAAACGTGGATGAAAAGCATTTGCGAAGACGTGCAAAACAATC
This sequence comes from Ischnura elegans, assembly GCF_921293095.1. Classification (NCBI taxonomy): domain Eukaryota; kingdom Metazoa; phylum Arthropoda; class Insecta; order Odonata; family Coenagrionidae; genus Ischnura; species Ischnura elegans. The sequence continues at coordinate 409,379 of NC_060259.1, read as the reverse complement.
TTAAACATGGAAAAGTAGAGGCCCCTTTAGTATAGTGAGGAACCACTTTAAGGAAAGGGGCGTAAGATGTAATACCCTAAGGGACAAAAACGGAGAACTATTGATTGAAAACGAAGAAAAAGGGAAGAAATGGAAGGAATATCTGGAAGATTTGTACAAAGGAAGTCGCCTCAGAACGAATGCTATCGAAAACGAGAGGGAAGTGGATGCCGATGACATGGGAGCCCCAATTTTAAGATCGGAATTTGATGCGGCTGTATGAGACCTCAGGATAAATAAAGCGTCTGGCATTGATGGCATTCCTGCAGAACTAATCAAAAATTCAGGAGAGAAGACGTTGAACCAGCTATACAAAATCATTAGTGAAATGTATACGACAGGTGAGATACCAAATGATTTCGAGAGGAACATTATAATCCCTATTCCTAAGAGGAAACGAGCGGAGAAGTGCGAAGATTTTAGGACCATAAGCCTTACTACACATGCATCAAAGATACTGACAAGGATCATCTATAGAAGAATAGAACGAAAAGCAGAAGAGTACTTGGATGAGGACCAATTTGGATTCAGAAAAAACAAAGGCACAAGGGAAGCAATATTGGCCCTAAGACTGCTCATAGAAAAGAGAATGGAAAAGAACAAGCCAACATTCGTTGCGTTTGTGGACTTAGAGAAAGCATTTGACAACGTGGATTGGAGCACAATGCTTGGAATCCTAAAGGAAATTGGGGTTCTTTATAATGACAGAAGAATCATCCACAGTTTATAAAAAAACCAAGTAGCCGTGATAAAATCAGGGCCCAGCTGTGAAGAAGCAAGAATTAAGAAAGGAGTGCGACAGGGCTTTACATTGTCACCCGTAATTTTCAACGCTTACTTTGAGAAAGCCATTAATGAAATCAAAGAAAAGGCATTGGGAGTGAATATCCATGGAGAAAAAATTAGCATGCTAAGATTTGCAGATGACATAGCCGTTATAGCAGAAACAGAGAAGGATTTGAAAAATATTTTGGCTAATATGGGTAGGGTAATGAGTAGATATCAACTGAAAATAAGCACGAAGAAAACCAAGATCTTAGTATGCAGCAGAAGAGAAGAAGTCAAGACCAACATTAAAATAGGGAGGCAAAAACTGGTAGAGGTGGATGAATTCTGTTATTTGGGAAGCAAGATAACTGGTGACGGGAGAAGCAAGAAAGAAATTATCAGCAGAATAGCCCAGGCGAAGAGAGCATTCCACCAAAAGAGAGACCTGCTTACAGCGGGAAACTTGAATATGGATGTAAAGAAACAATTTATAAGAACCTACATCTGGTGTATGCTCCTATACGGAAGTGAGGCATGGACAATGACCGCAGCGGAGAAAGCAAGGATAGAGGCCTTTGAAATGTGGTGCTACAGAAGAATGATGAAAATCAAATGGATCGACCGAGTTAGTAACGAGGAAGTCCTAAGAAGGGTAGGAGAGAAGAGAAGCCTCATGAAAACCTTAATAAGAAGACGGAACAACCTTATAGGCCACATCTTGAGACATGATGGCCTGATGAAGACAATCGTCGAAGGGCAAGTGGAAGGCAAGAATGGAAAAGGAAGACCTCGAACAAAATATATGGAACAAGTAAAGAGAGATGTGAAGGAGAAGAAATACGTAGGAGTAAAAAGATTAGCTGATAGGAGAACTGAGTGGAGAGCTGCGTCAAACCAATCCTAGGATCGTTGGCCAGGAATGATGGTGATGATGATGATGAACTGCTTGCCGGAGCGAGTTCTTGAAGTTACCCTCTATCGAACACAGTGACGCCGATTCCATGGGGCCTAAGGGGGCCCGAGCCCCTCCAAAAATTATTTACAGATGTGAGGAAAAAATGTGTCAGGCTTGTCGATTTTCCCCGGAATGTCCAGATATCGAGATTCGAGTGATCAAGGTTGTAGTGTTGATCATATGATTCTTCTAAAATGCTTAAAAAACATAAAATTAACTACTTATAAAAATTACCGGGTCAAGGTCCCCGGTTTGGGCCCCCTAATATTTTTTGTAAGTCGGCACCCCTGATCGAACACTATTAGCCGAATTTTAAATGGAATGCCGATTTATGAAAATAATGATGCTAAGATTTAAAAAAAGATAAATTCGTGTATTCAGACGCTATAATGCACTGATTAAGTGATGAAATAGGAAGGTGTTCGAGTTAATTCCGTGTCCACACTCCCTTCCTGTAACTCTCAAAACACAGTTTTCCTTGCTACTTCCGCAATATAATTTAAACTTAGATTAATACGGCTGGGAGGAAAATACGCAAAAAACGAATTAGTTGCTTCAAAAAATTACAGTTCCGCCACTTTTTAAATAGAAATTATGCTCGTTTTCATTCCTCGCCGGGCTTTGAAAATATATAAGATTAAGAAAATTATGCACATTGAAATCCTTTACTTCAATGGGAAGAAAAAAATAAGCATACAGAGTGAAAAGAGTTGTAAATTTACCGTAATTACCATTTTCAAATCATTCGTAATAGGAATTCAAAGTAATCATACGTTAAGCAAAAAATCATACCGATGAAACGGAACTAACTTCAATATTTTGCTGAGAGAAATAAGAATTCCCCGGTGAAATAATTTCTAGAAATGGAAAATGAACCACCAACAATTTCCGTTATCAAAACAGCACCATAGTTGCCCGCTTGAGTGGAGAACAGCCTTCGAATCAGAGGACTCTTCTCTATCTTAAATCCCACAGAAAGTTTCCACTGTAGCCTTGGTCAAAAAACCTAAAAGAAAAATGTTTCATGGCGCCAAAAAGCACTGCCGGAAACAAATTCGATCATTTTCAGTGACAATTGCTGAAACAAAAACTTGGAATAATCCATATCAGCTATTTGGTCGATCATAAGTCTGTTGTAGAAAAGCTCAACCGTCAAGGTTCATTTTGAAGCGGGTATAAATAATAAGACTCAATAATTTATGTAAAGGATTTACTGAACAAATTTTTAAATCTTTTTAGTGGCACTACCAAAGTTGCTCTTCCTTGTTGCATTCGTAAAGTATTTTCGGCACACATCTCTGTGCAATCGCAGACAAAACAGCACTGCAAAAACTCTCGACGTTTTTATTCTAAAACAAGAACCATCGGTGTTTCGTGGACAAACTCTCCTCTTTCCTTTTACCGAGTGAGTGCTATTCAAGCGTCTTTTTTTATTTCCGCCGCTCCAGTGTAATCCTCCCGAACGGCGAACGATCATTCGAAGCGGATGCTATTTATTTCCCACTCGATCGGGAGGGGGGGCGTCAAGAGTCGCTTTCAACGAGGCACTCGCCGAATCGCCGAAACAAAAAAGAAACGAAATGTAATCGGCAAAGGATTGGCGCGCTGTGGAGGCGAAAATTCGAAAGACAGATTCATTCGAATTCTCTGACATTCAGAAAAGCCCGTAAGCTTTTCATCCTAAATGAAATATTTACAGAAAAGAGAGAGAGCTCCGTTTATATATAAGAGCGACTAGCTTTGCATTACTTTCCTCGATTTTGCCTACAGCAGAATTTAAAGAGCCCTCGAATATAGCCCTCGAGCCCTAGATTATCAGCTTTCTCTATTGTGTGGTATTTATTAAAATTAAATTTCAATGAAAACATTATCTGTGACAGTAGTTTATCAAAATATTTAACAACTAATCACTTAAAGATATCAGATTGATTGATTCAAATGTAGTTAATGATGTATGGTATTTCAATTATTAAGTATAACTATGGACTGCAATAATATGCTTCCGGTTACTTACCTCTACTTTCATTATTTTTCATTCGTAATGTACCAAAATTTCCAGAATTCTAAACACAATTAATTACTGCTACGATTAAAAATTGATTTAAAATTACTCATTTCTGTAAAGTTAAAATTGCAAGCAATGGTTTGGCGGTACATAAAAACAGCATTATTTTGTCTCAAAATTGGGCGTGTTGTTTGAGTTTGTCATTGTATGTCGGGAATTATTATTTGGTGAGTATATAATTGAATAAAATTCCTTTTTGCTCTAAAATTTTGATTGCCATATTAGATCTTGGAACCTGATTTTTAGAATATACCGATGATGTGCTGATCCTGAGTGATGCCGGCAAGGCTGCCCGGAAGACGACGTTTTTATCGTTGGTTTGAGGAAAATTGCATTTTGGAATCGTTTGCTCTTCTCGCGATCGCCCTCCTCTTTCAAGACAAGCTTAACCCGAGTGATTATTTCGCTAGGCGTTATGAGGGTGTTAGCATCTGAAGCTGACCGCCACCGAGGCACACAATCAGATCTGCTTGCAAAACTCACCCCGAACAGCGAAATTTATTGTGAAGAGGCTTAGTCTATGACGGAATGGCTGAAAAGTGCTGACGCCGGGAAAGATCGCGGGTCCAATCTAAGTTCAGAATAATCATTTTACTCAAGAGAGTGGATTATTTGTGTAAAATATGGCGATCATAAAATATGGCAACCGCTTTTATCTCAAAAGTGTACTCCCTTGCTTTCTAAATCGACATCAACACCTACATACTTCTGCTCCGCAAGTAGCCTCATTATTCATGAGGTGCGTAGTGTTTTTTTTCACTTCGTACCTGCGGTAAGCTAGAGAACTTGAAGGTGGAGATGCGAAGAATTAACCTCGATGTATTAGGCATCAGCGAAATGAAGTGGCCCCAGGAAGGAGACTTTTGGAGTGGAAGCTACAGAATGATACACACGGGATCGCTAAATGGCAATGCTGGAGTAGGCATACGGCTTAGAAAGAGCGCCGGGATGCGTGTTAAAAGCTAACCTCAGTTTAATGAAAGGATAGTAATGGTGAAGATAGATACTAAACCCGTAGCTACTGTAGTGGTACAGGTTTACATGCCTACGTCAGATTATGAAGACGAAGAAGAAGAAAATGTCTACCAAGATATAGCGGAAGTTATCAAGCAGGTAAGAGGGGAAGAAAATCTTATTTTTTTAGGGGACAGGAACGCTGTCGTCGGCGAAGGTCAAGACGGCATAATAACTGGGAAATATGGGTTGGGTAACCGAAATGAAAGAGGAGAAAGGCTACTTGAATTCTGCACGGAGCACAGGCTAGTGGTTGCCAACACTTTATTAAAAAATCCCCTGCGAAGAAGATACACGTGGAAGATGCCGGGAGACCGTAGAAGATTCCAAATCGACTACATTCTAGTGAAATAAAGATTCAGGAACCAGGTGAAGGACTGCAAAAGCTATCCAGGGGCAGATATCGATAGTGAAAATAACCTAGTTATGATGAAATGCCACTTTAAATTTAAAAAGTTGAAGAAAGCCGTGAAAAACATATGGCAGGTTGAAAAATTGAGGGAGGTTCAACATCAACTGGCTTTTAAAGAGGCTGTAGAAAATAAAATAGGGGAGGATCCGACCAACAAACCAATGGAAGAGAGTTGGAAAACCATTAGATGTGGTCTGCAGGCGGCAGCTGAGGAAGTTCTTGGTAAGAGAAGAGTCGTTATGAAAAAACCATGGAACACGCAGGAAGTATTAGATCTCATTGAAGAAAGAAGAAAATACAAGGCTGCGAAAACAGAGGAAGGACAGAATCGTTTGTATTACGTAGGTGTGAAAAGATTAGTTGATAGGAGAACTGAGTGGAAAGCTGCGTCAAACCAATCCTAGGATTGTTGACCAGTGATGATTGTGATGATGAGGCGAATATGAGCTCTTCATATTAAAAAGTTGCGGGAGGAAATTATATAAATCGAGTATACACATCTGATTCTGAACTGTAGCTGAATCATTCAGTTCATTTATTCTGAAGTTTTCATGATCTCACTCTTGAAGTATATAAGTACTGCCCATTATAGCAGTAAGTATTTCTCGGGTTTTGCACCGGGTGAGGTCCTTCATGTCTCTTTCCAACGTTTCGATATGCAACTCATACATCGTCTTCAGGGCTGAAGGATTGGATTCCTGAATCCCTGAAAACGAAGGGGTAGTTGCCTCTCGAATAGTTGGAAAGAGACATGGACCTGACCTGACATGACCTTACCCTTTGCAAAACCGGAGAAATCTTCACTGAATTTTTCTCCGGGAAAGATCCAAATATTACATTACTACCCATTGTCTTAGGAGTATATTAATATCCTACTGCTAAGGGTGTAGAAAAAGGTGGTAGGAAATGTTTATAATCCAAAGTAAGTGTAGATACATTTTCTACTCGGGAATTTTTTCCGACCATTGTAATATGTTTATCGTGAAATGAGTTAAAGTTGCTTCAAGTGAATATACCCGAAATTGTCGTATTAGAGCCGATTTCATAATGCCTGATTAGCCCTAAACCTACCATAATGCAGCTTTCAACTTTACCTGGGGCTGGCTGTAAGTTCTGGCTAGCTCAAAGTCTGATTTTATGCAGAAGCTAACCAGAACATTATAACACCAGCTCTTCGAGGAACTCTAAGAAATTATACTTAACATGCCTTGATCCGTAATGAATTATTCAAGTTTTCGCAAGTATGGCAATATTTTCAGCTAGGACGAAAATTTGATATAACTCGTTCGAGAATACCAGTGCAGTGCATTATATGTCAAATGTCTTTGCTTTAAATCAAAGGGTGATCCTAAATAATGGGCGATTTGGATTTAAATGGATTCGAACTTCCTATGTTCAAACTAAGCCTAGGTTTTAGCAACTTTCATTTGCGATTGTGTCTTATCTTCTTGTCGCTGTACATGGTAATTTGATTTCACCTCGTAAAGTCATCGTCATTTCCAGCTTCTTTTTTCTTCAAAATATTCCTGATATTGTGGACATTCATTTTTCCAGCGTGATATTTGGGCATTCTTTTGGCAGTGATTTTTTGTGCATGATATATCATTAACAATTCAGGTGCTGTGAGTGACAAAGCGTTTGTAAAAATATGCGTAAATGTGAAAACATAACGGTATTTATTCGGCGGATGACTACTCAGGGAAGGACAACCCTTGAAGTGAATGGTTTTCGCTCAAAGATTTATGCGCGCACCGAGAGCACGAAATTTTTACACCTCCACTCAGCTATCCGTGCTCATTGGTTTTGACAGCGCTTGCAGTTTGTTCCCGTCAATGGCCAGCGCGCGTTAACGGATCAGTCCCGAAGTTCACCGCACGTTTGGGAATCGCTAAAGGTCCGTGAATATCGGCGCGTTTTATTCTTTATAAGCAAAGTTTTTGACTTTCCCCTGAAACCCCTGAAAAATAATCGCTAGCCTTCAATTATTCTGCCAAATCTGACTCGTGTCCGACCTCGCTCCTCCCAATTCTCAAGTCCATTACGAACGGCTGGATGATGCAGTTATATTTTTTTCGTCGATGAATTTTTTTTCAAATATAGGAAAATCGCGTCGAAGCGCGTTACCATTCCTCACTCCCCCCACCCACTATCCTACCCCACCCTCCGCCCCTGGTCAAGGGCCCCCAGTTTCTGCCGTTGTCGTTTCGCCACCCCCGTCCGTGAAATAATAAGAAGTATGGCCGTCCTATGCCGGCCATCCGATTTACTGCAATTGTTTGAAGACAGTGGAGGTTTTTCAGCCGAGGTAAGTGCACGTTTCATTGAAGTTCATTTCGTTTTCTTTGGCTATGATCGAAGACCATGCTTCTATTAAAAGCGTTCCAACCTCGAAAAAGTGAGTTGTTTTCCTGGGACTCATACAAAAATACCTACCAGAAAGATACCAGCTGAGACTCATACACTTTCTTTACTATTCGATCCCTGACCCCCAGGATTCTACCGCGAAAGTTCTACCGGCCGTTTTCGCGGTAGAATCCTGGGGGTCAGGGATCGAATAGTAAAGAAAGTGTATGAGTCTCAGCTGGTACCTTTCTGGTAGGTATTTTTGCATGAGTCCCAGGAAAACGACTCACTTTTTCGAGGTTGGAACGCTTTTAATAGAAGCATGGTCTTCGATCATAGCCAAAGAAAACGAAATGAACTTCAATGAAACGTGCACTTACCTCGGATGAAAAACCTCCACTGTCTTCAAACAATTGCAGTAAATTTTTCTCGGGTTTCGCACATCCATATTTCCTTCCAACGTTTCGATGATCATCTCGCCCATCGTCATCAGGAATCCAATGGCATTTCCTTTTGTTCTTAGGTTTTACCGCTTCAAAGGCGCGAACTATTGTGCTGTTCCAGTGAGTGTAAAACTCACCTCAACCAGCCAGTTTACATAAGAAAATTTAAATAATGGCGTGAGTGTATCGTTGGTAAATATACAAACATCCGTGGGTGAGAGCGGTTTCAGCCTCTCCTTTAGGTTTACTAAAGTCATCACGGACGAAGTGATTCGAGCGCCAGAGGGAAATACGGTATAATTAGGGGTGTTAACCGAAATTATTATGCGTGATGATGCGATCTGTCAAATTCATGAGTTTTCAATGCTATTCCTCGCAATTGCAAACATTATAGTGCAAAATATTAGAAAAATTGATCGCATTGCACTCAACACCGCGCCGCGTACATTTTGGAAAACCGATTGAAATGTGACCGAATTGGCAACTAAAATCTGCCTTCCATGGCAGAGGTGGGCAAATTATAGCCCGCGAGCCACTTACGGCCCGCCGCGGAGTTAGTGATGGCCCAACGCAGAGTTAAAAAAATGAAAGGGTACACTTATATCATTAAACTGATTATATAATTAAATGCGCCAGCAGCTAAAAATGTAGCTAATATAAAATTAACTAAATAAATAAGTAGAATAGAACTACCCCTATTGTATAATTTTTATTATACAATTAATATTATTTCTGAAATTAAATATAATGTTAACTGATGAATCCAATCATAGTAAACCAAAAATCATTGATGCGACCCTCCGATAACCTCCGCCCATACAAAGTGGCCCACGAGCCCAACCAATGGGGTAGTTTCCTTCATTAAAAAAAAGGAAAGTCATTGATTGCGATTCGTTACCCACCATTAGTGTATTCATAATATACAAATTATTTGATTTTAGAGATCCTAGTTTAGACGAATGGCAATGGTCAATTTTAACCGCATTTGAAAAAGGCTAAATTGGCGCCCATGCCATGCCACTCCACGTGACGTCAGAGGGACCTAGTTTCTATACGAGTAGATTTGAGTTTTACACCGTCAGATATTACCAATGCATGCATGAGGCACAGACTTCCGGGAAACATCTCTTAATTATCACCTATTAAAACTGCCCATGGTCGGAAAGTTTCCTTCGTTTGATAAGGTATTAATAATCCTTATTTAAGCCAAGCGCTACCTGCAAGCAGCCCGCATTGCAAAGGCGCACATATCCCCGCCCCAAGGTCACCTCACACGGCAGCAGCGGGAACCAGACTGACGCCACACGGACTTTTCCCTGCATTCATACTTAGCCGTCGCGTTTTCGCGCGCTTGAAAATTTTCACTTTTCATTCAATCGCGAAAAATAGATATCGTCAGTTAAAAATCTAAAAGCGTGAAATGCGTACTCCAGGATCTTTCGATTTAGGCAAGAAAAAAATAATAGGAAACCACACTATTTCCCACGGCTGTTCTATGGGATGGAAATGGGCCTACTCTATGCAGTCCCTTAGCCCACGGATTTTCTCTGCTGTGGTGTCCCCGGCGAGTGTTCTCTTCGCATTTTTATTCCTGGATTTCGGTCAATGGTTGTATCTTTCCTAGCTGCGGATTATCCTTCTTTCACCTCTCCCCTTTCAACCACTAGTGTTTCGCTCAGCGATTCAAAACGAGTCCCACAGGTTGCAGTTCAAGGCCGTCACTCGCAGAGTCCTCTGGATGGCAGTTCTCTACACTACTCCCTCATAGGGTCGAGTCGTTCCATACACTTCCACTATGGGAATTGAGACGTCCGCCATTTTAGTTCTTCCGTCTCTATAGAGTCTTATGGGGGAAAGTGATATAATGCCAGTTTTTTCATAAATACGCGATTCCTGTCGCATTTTCGGTAATTATAAATTATAATATATTCAGTCTTGAGGTACTAGGAACACTTTACTATCAATTTGTAAATTTTAAATCGTGAAAAATAACAAATATTCGCGCTTCAGTTAAGTTTTGATTCTTTTCACAGGACGTTTTTCTAGATATGAAACTCTCATATTTATGTCTGAAACAGGGTTAATTATTTCCAAAACTACTATTACTGCTCTCAGGGCTACTATATAGCGATTTTTTCTCGTCAAAGGAATAATTTCAGATTTTGAAAAGTCCAATATCAGCTGAGAGAGAATTGTTATCTTCTGATCGGAAGAGGTTTCGCATGTAATATCCGAGTAAACTTCCATGAAAACAGCGCAATGGATATTATACGAGGAATTTGAGGACAAGTCTGGTCAATTTTTAGTGCCGACAAATCGGAAATATTATTCTACCCCAAAATTAGACAAGAAAAACTACAGAAGTCACAAGCTGACATGCAATTTTTGTACTTTTCACGAGAGTTGCAGATCATAAAAGATATCATCAAAGGAGGTATATAAAGGAAAAAATCACATTTTTCCAAAGTATATAATGTACACACACCAGAAATGTTACATTTTAAGATTTCCAGAATGATTTAACAATTTCATTGAAACTAAGATTATTTACATAATGCAAATAAGCAAGATAAATAAATCTGAAGTGCACATGATGTAACATTTCTATTAAAATGGATTCAAATTAGTAGGAGAGAATGATGTACAGGTGTGACAGCTGCCACACATCTTGCATTATTCTCAATTTTACTATGTTCCTTTACCACCAATGACATTGACTACTCGAGTATATGAACCTGTAATTAAAAATATAAATAAAATTTCGTTAATTACACCAAAAGCATTAATTCACAAGTAATTTTAATGAACAGCATCTCAGTGATACATCAAATTCTCACAATCAACAGTCATGATAAAGTTCTATAATGTGTAGATGTTTATTAAACATGCAATCACTTAAGTTTCTATATCATATTTCATGGTTTGAGCAATAGGAAATTAATAAATTAAATTTCAATTGGCAGACAACTTTCGGGAAATTAATTCTATTACCAAGATGGCAATCTTCCTGTCAGCATACAAAATTATAAAAAGGAATAATATGACATTAACATTCCACAACACTGTTACTCAGTGGCATAACTACGGGGGGAGGAAGGGAAAGATCCCTCCCCAAAGCCTCAGAGAAATAAAAAAAATATTTATAATTATTTTATATATTGAACTGCATCGACTAAAAGTTAAATCTTTAGTGCCAAAATGATTTCAAATGTATTTCCAGGAATGTTATTCTTCAAAAATTTTCTTGGACTGATTCGTTGTCTGATGGGGGGGGGGGGGTGCCACCCCAGGCCATCCTATCCTTCCCAAAGCATATTCCTAGTTACGCCATTGCCATTACTCCTTGACACAAATATTTCAACATTTATTAGATCATCTAAAAATATTATCAAATTGAAGAAATACAGTCATATTAAACTACTCCATTGCCTAATCTTGACCATCGTATGCTCTCCCCCTTTAAAAAATATTTACATTTTAAAACATTCCAAACAGCTGAATAGGTTGATAGATTTCACATTTAATAGGTATTCTCAAACGTATCCCATATTTTAACCCCAGAATACTGTTTAGCAAAGAATTCATGCCAATGGTGAAGGTACCCCCCAATTAATGACCCTCATTATAACGATGAACACCATTTACCTATCTCCATTAACACCATCATGGAATGTGTCATACAGTTTCCTCCGGTATTACATCCATTATAATAACATTCAGACCAGGATTAAGTAGTCAATAGTTATGGAAAAAAATTGACTGTATAAGAGGAATCTCAGAATAGTAGTGAATTTATGCACAGCAAGACCAAACTTGCTTATCAAAAGAGACACTAGTAATTATGAAGAACAGATTTCAACCCCAGAAAACTGTTCAGTGAAGAGTTCAAGTCAATGTTCATGGTACCCTCAAATCAATGAGATGAACAACATTTACACTCTCCATTAACACCGTCATGGAATATATATTCCTTTAAGTACAACATATAATGTAGTAATTTGCCAAAAGGATTAAGCAATCCACACTTCTGGAAAGAAACTAACTTAAAAAGAGGAATCTCAGAATTGCAGTGCATTTATGCACAAAAAAACTAAACTTACCCATCAAAAGAAGTATTCTCAATTATGAAGAAGAGACTTGGCACTAGAAAAAGCTTTGAAAGCAACTGAAGCTATACCAAGAAGGGCAAGTATCGAAGGAAAAATAAATATATTGGCCTATGCTGCTGATGTAGCCTTAAAAGCCTATAGTAAAAGTAACCTCAAATCAGTAGCCCAAGTAGAATAGTAATAAAAGTAGGATTACAGGTAATTGAAGATAAAACTAAATATATGAAAATTGGAAGAGTGGCAGAGCCTAACATTTCTCTGCTGGTATTTGGTAGTCACCATTAACTGCCAAAATGAAATAGATGAAGAGATACAAATGGGGATAAATTAAGCTAATAGATGCTACAGGAGCCTATCAAAATTATCATAGATTCAACTTCTCAATATACCAACTCCAGGTATATATCAACTCAAGATAGATAAAAATTAGAATGTATACTATCATAATACAGCAAGTGCTCTAAAATGAGGCTGAGGTAAAGACCCTAACAAAGCAGCCTTAGAAGAAGTAAATAACTGTTGGAAATTAAATATCGAGAAGGATATATGGTCCAACGTTTGACGAAGGGGTTTGGAGAATACTGAAAAACATAGAGCAGGAAACTTCATAAAACAAGATATTGTCACTGTGATCAGAAGTAGGAGAATTGCATGGCTTGGTCACGTAAGAAGAAGTGAGGAGTGTGGAGAGGTCAACCAGAGGGAAGACACCCACAAGAAAGACCAAGACTAAGATGCAATGACCCAGTGTTTGAGGGCATGGGATGAGTTGGGGAAAGGGTTGACATTATGGAGGACAGAGGAGTCTGAAGAGACAACTTGTTGGTGAGGCCAAATATCGACTTGGATTTGAGTATGGAATCATATTACTTGCAATATTTAATTTGATTAAACATATTTTGGGCTTGAATTCCCCCCTCTCTAAGAAAGACTGTTGCACTTATTTGTAATTTGATTTCAGCATTAATCTCATGAACATAATAACATTTCATACATACTAATTTCCTCTGCAAAAATAAGGGGGTACTTCGTAACTGGAACTTTAAAACTTGACTGAAGGATAAAAAGCAATGGCTTCATAGTATGTGGTTTACAATATCATTGATTAAAAAATTCAACCATGTTGCAATGACCTATTGTAAAATTATTTTAACCATATGCTGAAGTAGAAAATTGAAAGTAAGAATTACAACTCTACAGCATGCTTAAAACACTCTGTTGTACTTCAACCATACAGTATAGTAGGCCCTTATAATGTATTCTACTGAAGACAAAATGATTCTTTGGTGTTCTATACAACAAATACGAGAACTAAACAAGAAACCCAAAAATTACATTTAAATATGAATTATCTTCTGCATGTTTATCGATGAAGCCATAATATCTTTGGAAAAGAATGATGCCAATCTTAAAATGATAAAAATTCAGCCAATCAGTGATGTATAAAAAAAGTAAGGCTTATACTACAATTAAAGTTAAGTTCGAACTCAAAGAGAACCAATGCGTCTAATATTTATATGCCACTTTCATTATGACGTTTTTGGCTTTTACTTTGCAGTGCACCATTTTCCTGTAGGAACTCTAATGAATTACCTTCAACAAATATATTCAAAGCTACAGACACTAACCTCAACACTTAAGAAACAAATAAATGGCAATGTGGTACCCTATTCATACATACTGGTGAGAAAGGGCAGTTGAACGTTCAATGTCAGGGTATTTCGTGTAAAATGTAGAACTTGCCCAATCAGTAATTTTAGCATCGTGCACTAGTTCTTCCTATGTTGCTCCCTCGCCAAATGACACCCTTGGAACCTGCTTGAACAGCAGCAGCAACATGCAAGTGATAATGCAAATCAAATTTATTAATTTATTCCAATGGTAAACATTACTAATCACTAGAATATAGAATCAACGCAAAAGGAAATGGCAGAAAGTCCCCCTACAGCTTAGGATAAACACCATAAATGGATTTAGGAGTACAATATCCTAGGTTTATCGCAACATATCACTAAGAAATGCATTTAAAGAAGTTTTTATTGCAACAGAAATCATGATATCTCCAAGATATCATTAAAACCGTATTATTTTCACACAATACCGCATCAGGTCTTGAATAAGTTATATCTACACATTAACAATAAGCTTCCACTCCACTCTTGATAATCACTATTTATATAAGATTTATAAAAGCACAATTAAACGCACAGGCTTAATAAAAGTAAATATAAAAGTAAAACAATAAGTTCTAGAGAAATGTACATGAATAATATACACACTGACAATAACGCATTGAAATTGAAATGGTCTACGAAGAAATAATCAAAAACTCCTAGTTATCCATAGCTATATTTTTTTAATAACTCTCAATAATTAGGCATGAATGGTACCGTCCTCTTTGATAATCACTGAAGCCATTTCAGAAAAACCTAATTAATTATATATTTCCATATTTTACAATTAGTTACTAAGCTCGAATACGTACCACAAGTAAATATTCGGCCAAAGATGTTGAAACTTCAAGTACACAGGAGCAGACAGCAGTATAAGCACTGGGCCACGACAAAAGTTCGGTGTTGATGTATTTTTCCGTTTTAACCAGCCCTAGGAATGTAATCCTCTTCAAACAAAACTGGAATTAAAAATTCGGAATGAGTCAAGGAAAAGATTAGTCGCAAAAGCGACCCGTCGAGATTTTAATTGCATCCTAAAATTAAGCATTCACACTACTTCGAAATATAATAGTCATTCTTCTCATGAACAAACACACAAATAAAGCAATGAAAAGCGGAGTTTCGTCCACTAATATGTATCCGGATATGCAGATTCTAGTCAAAAACGTAATTGTCTTTATTGTTGTAAATGACCGTAAGATTACTTCATACCGGCATTGACAAAAACAAATATTTTTATTGAATACAAAACTAGCAGCACTAATAGTTATTGTTACACTTTCTGGTACGTAGTAAAGAACTAAGTCAATCATCTCTGCAACCCAGACTAAATATTATATTTTAATCACAAAATTTCACATATTCCATTGATGAATAGAAAACACACAAGCACAAAAACACTCGTCAAGAACCTCGCCGGATTATCTGAACCGGAATACATATTTTTAAAAATTACTACTTATACACAGTTCAAACCTAATAATTGGAATATGTGGATCAGCACTA
Source organism: Ischnura elegans (assembly GCF_921293095.1). Lineage (NCBI taxonomy): Eukaryota > Metazoa > Arthropoda > Insecta > Odonata > Coenagrionidae > Ischnura > Ischnura elegans. The sequence continues at coordinate 394,052 of NC_060259.1, read as the reverse complement.
AATTTAAGGTAATAGTATTAAAGGAACCATTATGTGTAGAAAAACTTACCTCACGTAGGCGGGAAGACGTTGTTTGGTGTCACTTCGGCATATTTGAAGCCATTTCGCTCTTCTCTCAATATTTTGAGGGAAAATAAAATTTTTAAACACGTCCTTGGTGCTAATGTAGCAATTAGGAGCCGAACTACAACTTATTGTGCCGTATTTCTACTACAAATAACTGAAAATCTTGCCGAGCAACTGCCGACCACATTCACTTTCACAACGTAAACAACGAGTGCAGAGAACAAAGATGGTAGGATGCGACGACTCAACTTTGTAGTGTATTATCAACAATCCAGAGGACTCTGGTCACTCGTAGCGTACATTTGCTTTCGGCAAGTACGGAGGCGCCACTGTTGCAGCGAGTTCCGAAATATTTCCTCTGCTTCAATTTTTTGCATTTATTTATCAAATGGAGTCTTTCGTGAGTAGAATTATTCGATATCCTTCGATTACCTTCATTATTTACTATAGAGCGTTCCACATTTAGTTGACAGTATGGGCTCTTATGGAGAATCGTTTCCGATGTTTATCTCCGTAAGGCCGGCAGCACGGTGTTATCAATAACAGCACGAAAATTAATGTGGCGCTACACACTGATTAAAAATTGCAATCCTATGTAGGAAGAGATGCTGCATTCATCGATGCCAATAGTTTTTGGATAAAAAATATAAGAAGGGCTATAAAAATATATCCTTTAATTTCCGTAGGAAACGTGTATTTTTTTTACTTTATCTTCTTCTCGCAATTGCTGCCTGACCGCTGTCTGTATTGAATTGAATCTTCTTCACAAAATTCTTCACACTATTTTCTCTTTGAAAATCTTCACCAATTGTACAATGATTGAGTTTAAATGTTGTTATGCCGAGGTATCACCCTTTAGTACAAGAAAATTTTGATTTTTGCAAAGTAAAAAGTAGTCTCTATATAACTTACGTTTCTTACGTCAAATGTCCCTATATGCTGCGTATAAAATGAGAAGAAAGCTACAAAGTTATTTATGGTGAAAAGATGATTAACTTAAATCAATTCTCAAGGGAGTTACAAGGTTTTGATCTTAAATAAAAAATATTACGACGCCGCCGGGCCGGGCTTCTTGCTTTTTCTTGCGCGCGGAGGGAAAATTCTCCGGCGGAAATGGAGTTTTTTGTCAATGCATACTATGAAATGTATTTATCTATTCGTTTGATATCCTAAACAGAGAATACTCATACGTTGTAACAGCAGTGTTTTTATCTCAATACATTGATACGCGAAAGTAAGCAAGCGGCTTGGAAATAAGACGCTTTCGCATTGGGTGTTTCGGTTCCACCGCGGAAACCAAGAAAGAGAATATCTCATAATCTGTGCCAAACACTACCCCATCCGGGGCACGCCTTTTTCAAAAGGGGGCTTGGGTTTCTCCTGGAGTTTCTTTCATAGGGTACCATAAAACATTTGCGCCAGAAGCGACCCTAGCCGAAAGGGTCGGGGGAGGAATGTACGAAGGCGTTTAGTTTGTCGTTGCGTTTTTTGGAGTGAACAAGTGCTGTGTGGTATACTGAATTTGAAAATGGTGAACTGTGTTTTACATCTCTGCTGTAACGCGCCCAATCAACATGTCCGATACAAAGAAGAGGAGAAAAGGTGAGAAGCTCATAAGCCGCGAAAGACAGTTGGTGCTAAGTCTTCTCGTACGTAAGGAAATCTCTCAGCATTAGTGAGGCCTGCCGAGAAGCTTCGAAGGCTACTGGGTGCTCGGTGTCCACTATTTACAGAGTGAGAAAGGAAAGCTCCCGTGGTCCATTGGTAACTCCTTGAAAAACTAAAGAAATTAGACTGCCTTACAAAAATTCGAGAGCAGTGATTTTCGACGATTTTGTGAGATCGGGAATTAGAAGGAAGGTACACGAATCCGTCGTGAAAAATATTCCTCCGACATTAAAATCCATCTTAAACTCGGTAAATATGGATAGTACTCTCCCAGATTACAAAATTACAACACTATATCGTCTTCTTTTGGACTTAGCCTTCGTGTACAAACGCAGAGGGGAAAGAAGCATCTTTATCGAAAGGGATGGTATTATTCGTTGGCGGCACAACTAATTATTTAAGGCGGCTAAAAAAATATCGTCGCGAGCAAAGAAGAATTTAACACACAGCTATGTATGACGATCATAATCACCTACCAAACCCCGTCGCAACCGATGCCGACAAGAGTAGCTAGTTTTTATTATGAAATCCGTGTTATATGTTGCTTTTTCAATATGAAGTTTTTAACCAGGCCTCCATTTATATACATTTAGGTAAAAAAAGTATTTCTTTTTACAGTAAAAGTTTCTTGTCCTATAGTCTGTGTTTAAAGTTTGTTATGTCGGCTAGATTTTGGGCTCACTTCAATATTCTTTCTGGCCATTTTCCCTTAGTTCAAACCGCCCTTCACATCCTGTGAGACTTCCTTTCTCGTTATAAAAACTAGCATCTGACCCTGTTTTCAGAATATTTATTAAGTATTATTTATAGTAGCGGGCGTAACTTTGTAGAAATCTTATGACGACGAAGTATTTTTCCTTTACTAATTGAAAATAGCAAATTTTAATTCTTTCAAGTGGTAGATGTATTATCATAAGATTTGATTGATCTATGTAAGTTATTAAATTAACGGTGATCATTATTCCGCAACTTATTGTTTGAGATGTTAAATCGTCAATGAACTATTACGAAACTAGGTATGATAACATGTAATAATTTTCAGTATTCCATAGTTTTATGTTACAATAATTTTGCTGACAACAGATCAATATTTTTAGCTGATTTTAGCTATAGTGTAATATCGTATAGTATTGACGTAAGCTGCGTTAATATAGTTTATTTTTTCTCCATAAATTTTAATCATCAATTTTCATATGTCATGCCACTGACGAGCGTTATCTTGATAGCTTTCAATTCTTGTTAAGTTTTTTCCCCCAGAGTACCGGACAACATGTTGTGAAATCGTTGTGAGCATGCTTTGTCATCTCTTTAGATATATGCACGTATTCACTTCCTTGCTTCACGTGAATTATTATGCTTTTGCGGTAGAAAACCTCTTCGGTCGTAATATTATTCTGTAAATAGACAAGCGAGTGACGATAAGAGACGGAGCGCTGCGCTTGAGGGAGGGCATATCTCATTGTTGGAATGACATTAAACACACTCACCAACTCTGATACCATTACTTTACCCTACTTTCAAAACTCTTGTGGCAAGTTTCTGAAGTATATAGATATTTTTTTATCATTCCAAACTCGCGCAGCTTCCCCGCAGCGGATGCGGATTCGGACCACAATCTAGTACTCATGAAATGCAATGTAAGATTCAAAAGACTTATGAAAGTTAGGAAGGCGAATAAATGGAACGTAGAAGCCCTGAAGGGGAGTATGAGGAGAGAATATCAGGAACTAGTGGACATTAGTATACGGGAGATAGAAAGTACTAAGACTGTTGAGGAAAGATGGGATAATATTAAAACGGGAATAGTCAAAGCGGCGGAGAAGTCAATTGGTTACGTTGACAGTAGAAGGATAAAGAAGCCGTGGGTAACGGAGAACATGATAAGGGAAATGGAGGAGAGGAGGAAGTGGAAGAACGTGGACACGGAACAGGGAAAAAGAATGTATAGGGAACTTAATAATCGATTACGACGTGAAACTAAGAGGGCAAGGGAGGCTCGGTGGAAAAGACAGTGTGAGGAAATGGAAAAGTTCCAGAAGGATGGAGAAATAGGCGCGTTGTACGCCAGAGTTAAGTCGCTATCGGGCGGCAAAAGAGGACAAGCCATGTCTAAAATTAAGGCTAAAGATGGGAGGATGCTAACCGAGCGAGAAGAGGTACGGAGTAGATGGAAGGAATACGTGGAGGACCTGTATGACGGAATGAACAGACCAGAGAGATTGACTCTAGAGGAGGAAAGTGCAGTGGAGGAGGATAATCTTGGGCCGGGGATATTAGATTCGGAAATAGAGAGAGCACTTCGTGATATGAAGGCTAGGAAAGCATTAGGCGTGGACAATATCCCGTGTGAGTTTCTGAAGAATCTAGGGTAGGAAGGTAAGTAAAGGTTTTTCGAACTAGTGCGCAGGATCTATGAGGAGGGATGCTGGCCGGAAGATTTCGTGAAGACGGTTTTAATTCCGCTTCCGAAAAAGAAGAAAGCTGTGGAATGCGGAGATTATAGGACTATCAGCTTAATATCGCACGCGGCGAAAGTGGTGCTGAGGATATTGAACAGACGAATGGAGGCGAGGGCAAACGAGTATTTGGGCGAAGATCAATTTGGATTCAGAAAGGGGAAATCAACTCGTGATGCAATAGCAATAATGAGGTCCCTCGTGGAGAGGAACCTAGAATACGACCAGGACGTATATGCGTGTTTCGTGGATTTTGAAAAAGCGTTTGATAGATTGAACTGGGTAAAGTTAATGGATATTCTCAAGAGAATAGGTAGAGATTGGAGGGATAGACGACTGATTCGTAATCTGTATATGGCCCAGACTGCGCAAGTGAGGGTAGCGGACGGAGAATCCGAGTGGGCTAGCATTGGCCGAGGTGTGAGGCAAGGCTGTCCTCTATCGCCGCTGCTCTTTAACGTGTATGCTGAAGAGATGGTAAGGGAAGCATGGGATGAGTTAGAAGCTGGAATAAAAGTGGGAGGAATGATGTTCAAATCAGTGAGATTCGCGGATGATCAGGCGCTGATTAGCCAGTCAGCAAGGGGGCTTCAGGCTCTAGTGGATGCGTTATACGAGCGTTGCGAGGAATATGGGATGAGGATTAATCACAAGAAAACTAAGGTAATGCGGTTTTGTAAAGCATCACGAGCGAGGAATGTGAGACTTAAGATAAAGGTGGGTGGTGAAAAACTTGAGCAGGTTGAGCAATTCAACTATTTAGGCAGTACGTTAGAGGAAAACGGATACAGTAGTAAGGACATTAGGAAGAGAATTGCATTAGCGAAAGAGGCGTTCATGAACCGGAAGGAGCTTCCAAGAGGATCGTTATGTAAGAGTTTAAAGAAAAGGTTAGTGAAGAGTTTGATCTGGATTGTAGCTCTCTACGGTGCGGAAACGTGGACACTAAGGAAAGAAGACGAGAGAAGATTGGAGGCATTCGAGATGTGGGTATGGAGAAGAATGGAGAGAGTGAAATGGACGGAGAGGAAAAGGAACGACGAAGTGCTGGATATGGTTGGCGAGGAGAGGCAGCTTTTAGATGAGATACGGAGGAGACAGAAGGTATGGATGGAGTTAGTGCTTAGTGGTGAGGGGATGTTGAAAATGGTGCTAGAGGGTAGAATGTTAGGGAAACGAGGGAGGGGAAGGAGAAGAATAGGATTTTTAGATAGATTGAAAGAGAGTAGGCCTTACTGTGAGTTAAAGAAGGCAGTGCTGGAAGGAAAGGGAGGCTCCCAGATCACTTCTTGCGTACTCCATGGAAACCTACCTTAATCGGTAGAATACTATAATAATAATTGTGAAGGCGTGCATGCAATGGCATGATATTTTTCATTCCCGTCTTCTACAATTTACCAATCGCGGAATGAAGTTTATTTATTCACTAAGAATGCATTTCTCCAATCACAATATCTTCTGAGAGAACCGTATTCTGTCCGCCTCGCATGTCTCAGACCATCAAGGAAGGATATTAGTCTCAAGCTGCCTCAGGTCTTTCGTTTATTCGTACTCCTACGCGAAATCCTTAGTATTTCTGATCCATTCCCGCGATTTAAATACTTCCGCGGTGGCATATTATTCTCGAAATATCCTTGGGATTCCATTTTTTTATGGTAAATACTCCTGACTTCTTGTTATTTGATCGTTCCGCTCCGCGATTTATATTCAAATTGTGGTCATTTCTGGAGAACATAGCAGTGCACGCCAAATTACGAGGAATCAAACGATATGCACTCGGAGAGGAATTTCCTTGACATATTTTCAAGTCTTGGGACTAACTTCCTTAATGATCGTCATAATTTATTTATAATCGATTTAAGTGATCCGTTTAATAAATATTTTCCGTAAAAATTATATTTTTTGCTCTTTGGTGATGGTGAAATGCATTAGAACACTGATTATGTAGTTCAAGGTTGATGGCGTTAGCCCTGATACCGATTGTACACATGGTAATCGTCTCCCACCATTGTTTGAAAAGGGATCAGGCTGGTATGTTGATTTGCTACCCCGTGGGCTCGGGTTCAAATCCCGACGGTGGCAGAGGAATTTCAAGGACAACACTCCGTCCGTCGGATGGGACGCTAAGCCGTGGTCCCCTTGGCGCCTTTCGTTAAGAGCAGGCTAATGCCGACACCGGGTTACTCTCCACCCTTCCTTACCTAACCTTCCTCCATGGCGCAAATGACCTCAGCTGTCGGTCGCCTCCTTCTAATGCCATACCATTGTTAGAAGAGTGGGCACGGGCAAAGGTTGTGAAGGGATGTACTGGGTATTCCAAACGGAACGGCGAAATACAGATATACATATAATAACGGCTAATTGAGCGTGAGTTTTAATTCTAATAACGGCTGGCAGGCTACCTACCACCATCGATTATTTACGTTGCCTTCTGACAGTAATTTTTCTTCTGACATCTATTGGAATTCTTAGCTGCTGGCAGCGTTCTTCTTTTGCTTATTAGTTCAGTTGCTGTGAGTGAAACATGTTTTTTATTCGTATCGTGAATAAACTTTGCAGGCTCGTTGTCTATTGTACAAATGCACAATTTTTCCATATTGCACTATTTTATGAGGCATATGAATTATGTACCTCCTGATTTTTAGCATACGTATTGTTGATGTAATGCAAATTAGTGGTAATAATGTAGTGGAAATGTTCAATTTTATCCTCAGTTATCATGTAACTATTACGAAAATATCATATAGGTACTAAGGTTTGAATTGTGACTCTTCAATGGCATGACATTTTGAAGGAAATGGTAGCAATTGAGGAAAAATGACAATTTTTCCTCCAAATACTTGTATTACTTCATTAGTTAGGCGTATTTTATTCCTCCATAATTAATGCTAAAACTTCGTTGTAAGTAATAATCTCATTCCATCTTCTCCGCTATATTCTACATTCTATTCCATATCCCTTCTATTATGTTTCTGAATACTGCGCTATCCAATTAAAAGCGGGAAAGTAGGAGTGTAGATTAAAATTTGTTTCTCGAACTATCTATTTATTCTCCTACCTCATTCCTTTTCTCCTTAAGATCAGAATTCCTGGAAGAATTGGCTTCCTCGCTCTCGCGCAAAATTCGTCGATTGGTCGCGGCAGTTGACTTTAACTTATACACTTCGCGAGGTATAAAATATCTCTTCTCGGCGGCTGTGAAGAATATGTTCCTTAAAAGAAATCGCTGAGGTACGGCTCACGGGGGTTTTGCTTTAATTTTACTGTCAAGTGAGTTGGAAGTCCATGCACACAGCATTCAAGACCGTCGTAATCCCCCTTCATTTAGTGCACAGTTTATCCTTTTAACCTAGTCTTAAATCCTCCTCTCCAGTCCTGCGTCTGTACCCTGTGTCCCTCCCCCTCACCTTTGGCTTACCTACGTAGGTACTTTTCAAACATCTCCTCACCCCCCTACCCATCCTTACCCGCCCACCTTTTTCCCTGCCTCTGTCCTGTTTACTCGAAGATTTAACATTGTTCCAGGCGCCTAAATTTATTACCAAGTTTTCACCTCCAGTCCCTCTCCGTCCCCTCCACGAGCCTTTGCCTCGCATCTTCTGTATTCTTATTAAATTATCTAAAGGCAAGGCTGGAGTTTGGTGGGGTGGCGCGCGTGTTGTAGACGACAAGGATGGGAGTTAGGGGACGGTGTGGGGAGGGGGGGGGGGGTAGGGAAGGTTAGAGTGAGAGAGAGAAATGGCGGAAAAAATAAATAGGTCGTGAAGGGAGCATTATAAAGATGAATAAGCAGTTAGGTTTTTCCCCTCCAGCTGCTCAACTCTTTCCTCCGTGCTTGTTTCGTTATCTCCAGGCTAGGTTCCCTTTTTTATATGCCTCCGCGACTGGCGTGGAGCATATGTGTAATTGTTATTTATTTAACTTAGAGCCGTTGCGAGGGAGGTGGTGAAGGAGTGTCGGATGGTGGGTGGCGGGGTGTGGTGTCATTGACTCTGTGGATGCGTTTATGGCCGCGGTTGGGGGATGCGGCGGACAGTTTCAAGATTTTCCACATCCATATTTGTATTTAATTGTTCAAACTTTTTCTAAAAAAACTGGAGATTTTGAGCTGAGCATGACGGAGTCTGATAGGGTAAGGGTGACCCTTCACGTTTTTTAAGCCTAGCGATGATATCTTCTGCGAACTTTGAGGTATTGAAAGTGGAGGGTACTGAATGGAAACTGGGCATTCGTGATAAGTTGTGGTATCCACGGCACCCACCCGTAATTCATGTTGAAATGTAGTGCCTCGGGTGCGAGTAACCCCTACGCGAAGGGCGTGGTTCCAATTTACATCGTAGGCCAGCTCTCCGATCCGATTGCTTGGATCGCCAAGTAGGAAAACACGTGATGGATTGAACCTTTCGCTTTATTATTCAATTCGTGAGGCTGCTGGAGAGAAAAGCTTTCTGGAGTGGTCGTGCAAGCCCTTGGGGATTGCGGGTGCCGCTTTCGCCGTGGGGAAGAGTCGCAATAAGGCACCGGATTGTGGGTTCTCCAGTGCGGTAAGGGGACGGAGCAGGGCCGGCGGTTGACCCGGTGTGCCCCCAGGGATCTCGCAAGGGCCCGCGCGGCGGAGCCGATCGGTTACGGCAGAGACCAAGATTGCGGTTTTTTGTGGGATCTCGGAGGCATTCCGTGTGTCTGCGGGGTGTAGGGTATTGGTTTTTCAAGGGCAAGCCAGGAAAAAATAAAGCTTTTCATTAATTATAAGGTGGGCTATATGATTGATTGTATTTCCCTCCCTATCCATTGTTTATTCGCTGGCCGTGAGCTTGTGAATACACGGTTTGTTGCACCCTCCAGTGTTATATTCCGAGGAAAACCAATTTGTAATGAAAGAAACTCTTGCCATCGGCGGTTTTAGTTCGCCCAAGGACATGTGGTGATAGTTATTTAAGTCTAGTTTTTTTTTTAATATTTGTAAAAAATCTATTGCCTTGCCTTCTATGGTTCAAATCTCCGTGGCTTTTTCAGAACTAATGAATGTGTTTAGCGTTTTTTGGTGAATTTTATGAGTTTGAAGGTATCTTTAATTCTTAGAAATACCAGTTGTTAAGACTTTTGAATGAGAATATTTTGTATAAAATATTTCTCTCTTTAATAAGTATTGTTATTGAGAAGAGTAAATTGTATGCCATGTTAAAATATCCCCGATATCTCAGTGTGAAAAATCGTTTCAATAATGTTTTAATCGAATTATGACTGTCAATGTTTTTTAACTCTCTTCCGAGAAATAAAGTATCATCTCGTGCGATGAACGCTGTTAATTACTTCCATTTCGGATAAACTACCAAGTTGTAATTACCAGTATCAGATGTTACGAAGGCGTTTGGGTTTCTCCATGGATATATATTCTTGATAGGTTTCTCATTTGAAGACTTTAAAATGCTTCAGATCTGCAATGCAGCTCCGCACGGTGGTCGATTTCCTTCGGCCAATACTCGTATAAGGAAGCGAACCGCTTCTAACGGCCAGCGTTTTCTTCCGCTAATTGAGTTTTACCTTTACATCCGAGATATCGTTTGCTACTCAGCTTGAGGGAAGTAGGGCCAAAAACCTTCAGGATACAGTCATTCCCCCAGTTCTAGAGATTTTTTTCATGACTGAGTCGTTTCCTGGTTAAAGATCACGAAGCCGTGCAAGTTTGATTTTAAATATCTTTTGTTTAGGTGTAGCGATGAGCAAAAATGTTTCAGAATTATGACTCTGCTTTTCCTCATTCTGTGCATGCCACTAGAAAAGTTTGAAATAAACCGCTGCGGAAGGATGCAAGTTTCTTGCAGTAGATTATGGCGTAAGGAATACCCTCAATGTGAAATAGAGCATACGTTTCATTGTCTAGTTTTTATTTCATCGCAAATTTAGTTCTCATCCTATCCACCCTCACATTTCAACACTTACGTTCCGCGCATTTAGGTTTGAAAGGCATTTTAAACGAGAAACTTAAATGTACATTTAGTCATTCAGGCAGTTTTCTTTGCCGGGAAGAATCTGAGTAATCAATATTTTCCCAGGTCGTATGATGAGGAATTTTGCGTTATTAGTCGCAGTGTTGTGTCAGCTCACTTGATGCAATTTCTTGTGCGCCTCATAGGTGAATCTAAAGGTACTCTGTAGTATCTCCTGCTCAATAGTCTTAAGATGACGCAGCGCTCAATATCAAACTGTCGTAATTTGCCTTGTTTCGCTAGGTATTACTTGTTTAGAACTTCATCTATTTCCGTGAAAGTAATATGGAATATTTTGTTGACCCTTTTCATCATTGAAATACATCATTTGCGTCCGATAAAATACTTAATTGAAATTTTCAAATTTTACTAGTATCTACTCTATGCACCCTGAAAATTTCTAGGTTTTAGCGTAAGTTCTTAACTTACGTAGGTAGTGTAAATAGACCGGAGAGTGATGCTTCGCCTTAGGATTTTTCGAGAAGTGCGCTGTGGTCCTGGATACATTTCTTTTCGCCCCACGCCAGCCCCCAACGTATCGCTCTCGAAAGGAATCGATGCCCCGCGAATGGGGGTGGTTAGTGGTTGGGCAGAGAAGGGGTGATACCGCGCGAGGGGTTTGCCACGGGGATGTCGGGGGCAGGAAGGAAGGAAAGGAGGGTAGTGTTAGGCGGTCGGCAGTTTTAGAGGAAACGGTCGGGGGCGGTGAAGGTTAAGGGGGCAGCCTTTCCCACACCCCTCTTTCTCTCCCCCCCCACTCTCTCTCTCCGCCAGGCTTTGTAATCAAATGAAGTGAAACATGCTAATTCCATCAAGTCATTAGCGATAATCACATCCGCCGAAGATTCGGGCTCTGTACGCACGTCCGAACCATTTCACGCACACTGCCTTCCACCCCCCGCCTTAAGGGGGCTCCCTAGCGTTTGGATTTCCCAATTTAACGGCTCACGAAGGCCTCTAGCCGCAGCGCCGAGATATGGAGACGGAAGCCGAAGCGCCTCGAGGGAGAGAAAGGGGGGGGAGGCAACTCCCTTCCCAACTTCACCCGCGACGACTCCGAGGAGAAATTTGATACTCAGGATAAACTTGATACGGGTCGTTGGAACAGGGTTCGCAGTCGGAGTTGATATGTGACACCTAAGTGGCGGCGAGCCAATTAAAAAAATAAGAAGCCAACTTCTGGTTCCTCTCTCATGCGCTGAAAAAATAGGCCTGTGAATGCGAGGGTCCTTTCGAGTTAACAAATTTTCCAAAATTGTTGGCGATGATATCTTTATTACGTAAACAGGCATGTCGTCAACATAACACCGCCGACCTCGGTGTCGGCTGGGTAATGTCCTCTCCTGCCAAACAAGAAATCGCGGGTTCGAGTCACGCCTGGGTAGGTTTCCCCTATTGGTCTTGGTTGTTCGTGTAAATAATTGTTAAACTTTTTGAATACTCAATACATAAAGGCTCAATTTTAGCTGTATTCGGTGGTTTTGGAATAAAACAAAATTAAAAAAATGAAATTTCATTATTAAATTGTGGTTTATGATGTTATTTTAACGGAATGTAGAGTCATTTTACGTAAGTAAAGAAGACATCATCGCTCGCAGTTTTCGAAACAGAAGGGAAAAACTGGTGACAAACAAAAAGTGGAGAGGTTTCTTATTTGATATATGCTTAACACATTCGCGTCGGGCCCCGCCGATAGGCGGCGTGCCGTGTTTTCCCAAGGATCGGCCGCCGCCTTTCGGCGTCTTGAAACACTGGTGATCCAAAATGAAATTTTTTTGTCGCCCGCTCGTCACAGCTGTCTCCTGAATTTTACCCGGTCTTTACATAGAACTACATTCTAAAATCTGCCCCCCGTTCTCAAATGTCATGCTTCGGAAATACAATGAAGCCTTCTTATTTTTCATTCACTATGTCATTTGATTCCGTGTATTCCTGACGCGTTTTTTACCCTTTTTCCGTATATCATGTTTCCACAATTATATTTTTACAATCTTGCAAGTCGCTATCTTCAAAGAAGTCAAGATAACACTTCATATGTAGCAAACCATCAGTTTGCCTTTTGGAGACACTTTTTGGCTGTGTGCTTCGTACAATGTACCTATTTTATTTTTGCTTTCGCGACATTGTTATTCAAGGCATATATATAAAGGGGAGCATACATAAGGTAAGTACAATTTTAAAAATAAATATAATTATTCTATTTATTGATTATCTTTAGAATTCAACAATAGTATTTACTATTTATTCATAAAAAATGAATTTCTATTTGTTGCTGCTATCCCGATAATGATTATGGTCTCGTTGTTTTCCGCAGGATAAATAAGAAGTTGCTTCATAAATACCATTCGCTTCGAATGACGTAAAATACCTTCAAGTATACTTTAGATAAAACTTAGAACCAGCTCAATTGGTATGTACGACTTTATTTGAAATGTTTGATTTCAATGTTTACAGCAATATTGAGAAATAATTTAACCTTTTTCTTTATTTTACTCTAAGAAGACTTCATGGAGAATAAACCGAATTCATCAAGAAAGCGGACAAGGAGCGCACTTCGTCACCCTGTGTCTATCTCCGACGAAGACATCGCTCGGTTCTCTGAGAGGGAAGAAGAAATTTCGGATGGAAGTGCAACAGATTCGGATTTTGATGTCTCCTCTGAAGATGAGGAAACCGACGAGAGCTCCGAGGATGACAGTGGTGCAAATGGCGATTGTCAGGCCTCAAGTGATTCAGGTAAACGCATATCCCCGGCAGGATGGCAAACTGAACGGCCAGTTATCACTCCTATTGCTTTTACTGGAAATTCTGGACTCAAAATACGGCCTCATGTTTTAGATCCAATAGGATTCTTCATGCTCTTGGCAAACGATGAATTTTTCAACCACATAATTTCTGAAACAAATATTTATGCCCAAAAATTGCAGAATAAATCAGTAGCTGATAAATCTAAAATGAAACCATGGAAAGACTTGACTAGAGGGGAGTTTGAAATATTTTTAGGGCTACTTTTTCATATGGGGCTTATCAGAATAAATAAAATTCAATATTATTGGCGAAAAGATGGGCTTTATGAATTTCCCACATTTTCAAAGGCCATGCCAAGAGACAGGTTCATGATCATTTTGCGGTGCCTACATTTTGGTCGTAACGCTCCTGATGGCCACCCTAAGCCAAGTGATCCACTCTACAAAATCCGCCCTCTTTTGAATCTTATCCAGACCAATATGAAAAAAGTGTACTATCCTCAGAAACAACTTAGCTTAGATGAATCGATGGTACTTTGGAGGGGAAGACTATATTTCCGGCAGTACATAAAAAACAAGAGGCATAAATATGGTATTAAATTGTACATGCTAACGGAACCAAATGGGCTTGTTTTGAATTGCTTGGTTTACGCAGGTTCCAAGGATCCAAATGTTGGGGGAGTTGGTCACTCAGAAAAAGTTGTACATTCGCTTCTATCTGATTATACTAATGTTGGTCATGCTGTGTACATGGACAACTTCTATAACAGCTATAAATTGTCGCGAGAACTGCTGGGAAAGAAAATATATTCCACGGGAACTCTCAGAAACACTAGGAAAGGCAACCCTCATAATGTTGTAAATAAAAAATTGGCAAAAGGAGAAGTAGTGGGCCAGTATACGAAAGAAGGAATTTTCATATGCAAATGGAAGGATAGAAGAGAAGTTTTAATGATTTCCTCGGAGCATTGTGGAGAGATGATAGAAGTAGCAAACAGAAGGGGTAAAATTTCTAAAAAACCAAGCGTTGTAGCCGAATACAATAAATTTATGGGGGGAATAGATAGGGCGGACCAGATTATTTCTTATTATCCAGTGGAGAGAAGAAGCCTGAGATGGTATTTAAAATTAGGGATACACATGTTTCAAATACTTCTAAACAACTCGCAAATACTACATAATAAATTTAGTAGCCAACACATGAGTCTTCAGAATTTTCGTGAAAGTGTAATCGCCAGTCTTATTTTCAAAAACAAGCCGGCAGAAATTCCAGCGCCAATCCAGCGAAAGGAAAAGATCCATTTGCCAGTACAAATACAAAGTGAAAAGGGTTCAAGAGCGCAAAGAAAAAGATGTCGTAACTGCTCAACGACAGGAGTAAGAAGAGACGTCGTCACGTACTGCCCGATGTGTGATGGTGAACCAGGACTATGTCTTGAACCCTGTTTTAGAGTGTTCCATAACTATTAATCGGTAAATATGTTGCAAATTCCAATTACAATTGTTGCAATGTTTATCCAATTAATGTTTGAATTAATAATAAAAGTGTGAATTGTATTCAAAGAAGAAATATATTTTAGATGAAGTTTTGAAACAAAATAGCGTGTAATTATTTTGAAATACACATTTTTTTAGTATACTTAAATAAAATTTTATGTTTAAAGTTTTTGCTACTCTGGCTTGCATTAGTCTAATCGTGAGACCAATAAATAACACTGCTATGCGAGGAAAGAGCTTGCTTGCCGACATTAGCAGAATAGGAAACATCACGGAGAGCGGTTCACTTCCGATAGGCGGCATGGTAATGACCTGAAAAATTGTTGGTAAAATTGTCGTCAATATTAATAAATTGGTCATAGATAATCATTACATTACCGAAATATTATACGAAACAAATAGTAGGAAATAGAAAGATATGCGCTAACATCTATTTTTGACAACAATCTCGCCGATCGGGCAGCCGCCGATAGGCGGCGGAGATAATGTTTAAAAAATTAACGGTTAAAAAATGAAATTCAGCGAAAATATTGGCGTAAAATTTGTTTATGTAAAGCAACGGTTGGTAATCAAAACAAAAAGATTCCCGGTCCTACGTAAAGTCGTGTCCTGAATGTCCGCACCGAATGTGTTAAGTACGTGAAATATATTTAACTAACATAATTGATTATTAATAAAATGTAACAATATATGTCAGCTAGCTTGCTTGAAAATCACACTTGGATGCGAAAAGCAATGGTTACTTAAGTTAGAGATGGAAATATTTTTTATTAACACCGATGAAAAGAAGCAATAAAACAGAACATGATGAAAAAACTCCGTGGGAGAGACGAAACCTGCATTTCAAGACAAAAGTAGTACTTAATTAATAGTTGAACTTTGTGTCATCATTTTTTCTGATAAAGCATTCATCAGAAATCACCTCGCAAACATTTTATATTTTGAAAATGCAATGGAAAACATGAAATTAAATATGAACCATTATAAATTAACAAAAGTATTTAAATAATCAGAAAACATCAAGAATGAGTTCACCAGCTCCACGACTAGTTTTCATTTGCATTCAAGGGAAAAGTTAACCCCGTGATCATCACTGAATTTTGGCATTGATGCTATGATGCACGAGGCTGCGTGGTTCAGAAGCCCTTGAAGGTCCACTTTAAATTTTTTTCTTCCACTGATGTCCCCTCTGGGTATGAAGATTTTTTTTTTCGTCTTGCCCTTTCATAACTAGGATAAAGCTGATACCCACGGATCATGGCAGTCTTACGAATAATTTTGGACAGACATTTTGTTAAATTGCCATCAACAATCAGCGACATAGCTTCTTCTGGCGTCAGTTCATTTAGAGTTGTATGTATTTTCCTCCGTTTCTGTAATATCCATTTCCCTCGGGTGGGGGTGATCGTGGTCATTTCCGTGATTTTCTTCGCTGCCGCATCATTCCCTTGCGAGCGCAGTGTCACAGATGTGGCTAGCGATAGCTCAGCTGCTGTTGCTTTCTCAAACCAGTCACTTTTCTGCTCTTATTGCTAGACCTATCACTATACCTCTTAAAGTCCATCTTAGGCCTTTCTTTGCTGCTTTACCCAGAAAAACCAGGTATTAGATAGAAAAGTGACATAAAATCGCCTAGGAGGAAAGTAAAGCCAATACGAATACGTTAAACAATAATAGGTCACAAACTGTGCAAGGAGTCTCAAGGAGATCATTATGCATGTCAGGTGGGTATACCCTTCTATAACCAACATCGACGTTTTTTTTTCAAACCTGTCGCTGGTTCTCTTACATTCGTCCCATTTCTGGAAATACGTATTGAAAAAGTATTTGTTCATGACATTCTGCATTACTTCCTTCGTCTTCACTTCCTGCTCCCAGTTAAACTTATTGAGAAGATATTGAACGGCAAATTTCCGTTTTGAGGACAACGAATTTCCACTTCCATCAACAAATACGTCATTTATTTCTTTTCGTGTTACTTTCATTCGCTCAATTTTTCTTATCCAAAATATCAACAATCTGAATCATGAAAGATGAAAATCAAAATTAGAGTATAATATCCTGAATAATACAACACACGAAAACAGTGAGATACTTATCTTAGAAAACATATCGTTGCGAGATATCCTCCAGTAGTGGTAGTTCGACCTCAATGCTGAAATCTCACGCTCTAGGGAAAGTTGACCTTGGTTCCTCGCTTCCGTGGCACAAACCCTGAGATCCTTTTACACTTACTAGTAAAAATTGACTAATTTCCTCCGTAAAATCGTGAATGGAATGTTTTTCAATCAATTGGGTAGAAGCATTTTTGGAAAACCCTGTACGAGCCACCTCGTAGATATCACCTGTATCGAAGATAAACGATCTTCAAAATTGCGAAAACCCTTCATGTAACGAGGCAATAAAGCAGCGGCTTTTCTACAAACGGACAGCTATGCTTTCAGTAGAAAACATTTTAAACGCTTGATAAAAATCGTAAGACAGAGGTAGGGTTTACGGTCACAATAGGGGTTACCGCAGTAAGCAGGGTATTGCCCACCACCACTCTTGAGCCCTTTCCAGTGTTTGAGCTGGTGGGAGCTATATGTAAGACCTAGAAGAATGTAGTTAGCAAAATGCGGGTGCATTACGGTAAGATATGGGTTCTCCAAGTATAAGAAACTATTTCCCTGCAGCCGCGTGCTTTTCGAGACAAGCTTCTGACTTGCCATCGCAATAGTTGAGTCCGTAATTTTGCACTTCACAGCTCTGCGTTGCGAAACGTGGATTCAAATCGCCGCGTAGCGTGCCTCTTGTGGGCTTGTATTGCTTGGGACCAATCGGGAATAGCTACATCAGCGCCGCTATTTAATGCGACCGGTGGGAATCAAAGGAACCATGGGAGTGGAGAATCCTGTGTACAAGTAGGTACACAGGATTGTAGAGTAGGTATTTATATTGGAGCCCTTCACAGCTCTGCGTTGCGAAAACAAATGAAAGGCAAAAAGCGTCGGCTCCTAAAAATCGGCTTGTGAGCATATCATCTTATGATTTCGAACCTACCGCACAATACATATGTTGTTTTCTGCATGAATACACAATTCCATTTCTTAAAATGTTATTCTTAACTATAAATAGCATTTGAAGTTAATATGGCGACTATAAAGTCGATAATAATTCATGTAGTGATGGCCCTTGCCTATGCATTATTATGACCTTTAAATTTTAATTATTAACTCGGAATATTCGAAAAATAGCTAATTACATGCACTCAATGAACATGAGTAACGTGGAATGTTATCAGGAATATTTATTCATCATAACTGTTGTTCAAACAGATTGTCCTAGTCATGTTATCTAAGGGTGCGATTCATAGACGGCACTTTAGGCTAAAGTATACTTTAGACGGGCTAAAGTCTGCCTTTTCCGTTTCATAAACGCCACTTACGAAGAAAAATGGCCGAATCGTCACTCTACCGTAAAGTGCCCAACCGGAGCTCACTTTAGGGCTAAAGTGTCCTTTATGGCTGAATAAATATGGCCGCAGCAGCTGTTATTGAAGTTAAAATATGAAGATATTTGGGTTACGGATATTAATAGGAACTAATTTTTTTGTAAGAACACAGCAGCAGACTGGCGCGTTTTAAGAAATTACCAGACACATAGGGGGACAATTGTGCATAAATCTACTCAGGCATGTGCCTATGCCGACGATATAGTTCTAATGGCACGGAATATGGATTCTCTGAAAGAAATATTCAAAATCTTAGAACAGAAGAGTAAGAATATAGGGCTCATAATTAATGAGAGAAAAACGAAATACATGAGAATGTCGACCACGGAAGACAAAAGATGGACTCAAAACGTTACATTTGGGCAGTACAACTTTGAAAATGTAAAATATTTCAGCTGCCTCGGTACTAATTTAAACTGTAAGAACTCAATGACGGAAGAAATCAACAAGAGGATAATGGCTGGAAATAGGGCTTACTTTGCTAATATTAAGCTCCTGAAGTCAACTCTTCTATCTAAGGAGATGAAATTCAAGATCTATAAGACACTTATCAGACCGGTCGTGACATATGGAGCAGAAACGTGGAGCATCTCCGCTGGAAACGAGCAAGCTCTGCGGATATTTGAACGGAAGGTTTTGCGAAAGATATATGGTCCCGTGACAGATGGGGTAACTTGGAGGATAAGAACAAACAAGGAAATAGAAAATATTATCCGAGGCGAAGACATAGTGAGGTTTGTGAAGACCCAACGGCTAGCTTGGCTAGGTCATGTAAAAAGAATGAGTGAAGAAAGGATGCCTAAGAAGATTCTACATGGAAATATGGATGGAAAGAGAAAAAGAGGAAGACCGAGGAAAAGATGGATGCAGGATGTGGAAGAAGACATGAAGGCTATGAGGATTGTCAGATGGTGGGACAAAGTGCAGAACAGGAGAGAATGGACAGGCGTCTTGAGGGAGGCCAAAGCCCATACCGGGCTGTAGTGCCAAGGAAGAAGAAGAAGAAGACCAGACACATAATATATCTCTTTTCCCTAAAAATATATCGAGTCGTTATTGATGGAGATGACCCATATTTTGCAGTTGAACTCTATCGGCCGTTATACTACCAAGGAAATTTTAATGATTATGTGATAATTACAACTCAGTAAGTGGTTGAACAGGTTGGCGCAATCTATGTTGACTTTGAATACAAGCTAATTATTAAGTTCTTAGGTTATTTATGCGTTTATATTCTAGTATTTCCCTTTGAAGATACTTGAATATGATAGCAAAATTCAGTTTACATTGGCGTCAACGGTCTTCGTCATCAAATACTTGATTTTCATGTCGTTTAAGCAGCCAAATGCTAGTTTCTGAATGTTGCATTGCATTTTATGCGTTTTTATTCCATTATTGCTTAATGTTCTCTTTCCTCATGCCTCTATATTACGTTTAACATGTTTCTGTCATTTTGAAACTATAGAGTTTTTGTTTCGTTTTTCGACTGCGTATTTGAATGTTTACAATGAACGTCATGAAAGGAAGTAATAAAAAAGAATAACGTAATTTCCTTCATTGTCATATTATCTGCAGCAAAGCAATATTTTATCGAGGATGTGGGATTATTAGTAAGTTTTCTTTACACGGCAACATAGACTTCATTGAAAAGTTTTACTACAAAATTCGTGAATGAATACTCGGGTTAGGTATTCACATATGTCGAGGTATCATTTGAATTAGAAAAAGAAATATTTATTGATATAAGTCCTTAATCACAATCAAGATGTTTCATTGCGTGGCCATTCATTCATTGGTTTTGATAATATAGGTATTCTTGAGTTTCCATTTCTCCAATATAAAGGGTGATTAAAAAAGAATACCAAAACTAACAGGAACTAGTAGGAAGAAAGGGCAGACCCTCAGAGCAGTCATCCATAACCAACACCCGACAAGTACCAACCGTCCAGGTAGAACCGTCAGTACTGAAGGCATCGGCAACAATGAGAAAGCAGTGCAGGAACCAGCGAACAAACCCAACCTGCTTCCAAATTCTTTTTGAATCACCCTGTATAACCCCTTAGGTCAACATTCCAAGAATTTCAAGAATTGGTAAGCATAAAATAATTCAATACACACCCATATCAAAATATGCATCCACCAGAGAAAACCACTGATTGGTAAATCTTCAAATTAATTGGTACAGTTTCAAGTTAACGCGAGAGAATTTCACAATTTCACCCACCTTCAATGACCGTATACCATCAACTTCGACTAACATGTAGTCCAAACAACCGTTTGCAGTTAAACATACAAGATGATCATAAAATGACGTGAAAATATCAGCATTTGAATATTTATTTCGCTTGAAGCATCGAAGGGCATTACCAATACACGTTATTATTATTATTATTATAGTATTCTCCCCATTAAGGTAGGTTTCCATGGAGTACGCAAGAAGTGATCTGGGAGCCTCCCTTTCCTTCCAGCACTGACTTCTTTAACTCACAGTAAGGCCTACTCTCTTTCAATCTATCTAAAAATCCTATTCTTCTCCTTCCCCTCCCTCGTTTCCCTAACATTCTACCCTCTAGCACCATTTTAAACATCCCCTCACCACTAAGCACTAACTCCATCCATACCTTCTGTCTCCTCCGTATCTCATCTAAAAGCTGCCTCTCCTCGCCAACCATATCCAGCACTTGGTCGTTCCTTTTCCTCTCCGTCCATTTCACCCTCTCCATTCTTCTCCATACCCACATCTGGAATGCCTCCAATCTTCTCTCGTCTTCTTTCCTCAGTGTCCACGTTTCCGCACCGTAGAGAGCTACACTCCAGATTAAACTCTTCACTAACCTTTTCTTTAAACTCTTACATAACGATCCTCTTAGAAGCTCCTTCCTGTTCATGAACGCCTTCTTCGCTAATGCAATTCTCTTCCTAATGTCCTTACTACTGTATCCATTTTCCTCTAACGTACTGCCTAAATAGTTGTATTGCTCAACCTGCTCAAGTTTTTTACCACCCATCTTTATCTTAAGTCTCACATTCCTCGCTCGTGATGCTTTACAAAACCGCATTACCTTAGTTTTCTTTTGATTAATCCTCATCCCATATTCCTCGCAACGCTCGTATAACGCATCCACTACAGCCTGAAACCCCCTTGCTGACTGGCTAATCAGCGCCTGATCATCCGCGATTCTCACTGATTTGAACATCATTCCTCCCACTTTTATTCCAGCTTCTAACTCATCCCATGCTTCCCTTACCATCTCTTCAGCGTACACGTTAAAGAGCAGCGGCGATAGAGGACAGTCTTGCCTCACACCTCGGCCAATGCTTGCCCACCCGGATTCTCCGTCCGCTACCCTCACTTGCGCAGTCTGGGCCATATACAGATTACGAATCAGTCGTCTATCCCTCCAATCTACACCTATTCTCTTGAGAATATCCATTAACTTTACCCAGTTCACCTTATCAAACGCTTTTTCAAAATCCACGAAACACGCATATACGTCCTGGTCGTATTCTAGGTTCCTCTCCACGAGTGACCTCATTATTGCTAATGCATCACGAGTTGACTTCCCCTTTCTGAAACCAAATTGATCTTCGCTCAAATACTCGTTTGCCCTCGCCTCCATTCGTCTGTTCAATATCCTCAGCACCACTTTCGCCGCATGCGATATTAAGCTGATAGTCCTATAATCTCCGCATTCCACAGCTTTCTTCTTTTTCGGAAGCGGAATTAAAACCGTCTTCACGAAATCTTCCGGCCAGCATCCCTCCTCATAGATCCTGCGCACTAGTTCGAAAAACCTTTTCTTACTCTCCTTCCCTAGATTCTTCAGAAGCTCACACGGGATATTGTCCACGCCTACTGCTTTCCTAGCCTTCATATCACGAAGTGCTCTCTCTGTTTCCGAATCGAATATCCCCGGCCCAAGATTATCCTCCTCCACTGCACTTTCCTCCTCTAGAGTCAATCTCTCTGGTCTGTTCATTCCGTCATACAGGTCCTCCACGTATTCCTTCCATCTACTCTGTACCTCTTCTCGCTCGGTTAACCGGGAATAATTTACAATTAATCCCGCCAGTGCAGCTCTAGGGGTCATAGGAACGCGCAAGCCTTTCCACCGCGACAAGGTTGTAGCCCAAGGGAAAGGACCAATACACGTACCTTATTAAAATTGAGCTTTTATTCAGCAAACTCATTGTAGGTCATTAACGTACACAAAAAGCTAGTGGGGAAAATCTTTCAATAACGCAGTATTCATCTACACTTGCACACAATATGATAGAACGAAAAAATGCAGCTTAATAAAATCTTAGCAGAATACAAGACGAAAACCCAGTCGTCAGAATCATGTTAACAAGTACGCATTTAATATCGTATTTCAACTTTTTCTTCACTTTTTCGCAGCGTTTATTGCCAACACTCAAAATTTCAATGCATGATCGAGACTTTAACAGCTAAAGTGCCACTTTATAAAGTGAGATCCTTGAAACGACTCTGCAACGCGCATTCGCTAAAGTCTCACTTTACCGTAAAGAGAGACTTTGTAAAGTGAGCAATTTCAGTGTCGTCTATGAATCACACCCTAAATAGCTCTAACTGAGTAGATCATGAGGGCACCATTATTGCATATAAAATGGAATTTAAACGACCTTAGTCACCATCAAGCACCTCTCAAGTTGTATTTAGCTTTTGATACCATTTACGGATATGTGTTACGCTAATCTATGATCCTCAGTGATTGTAATCTAATTTATGATTAACATTCGTCTTATTTTTAGGAAAGATACGAAATATCTAAGCTGAACACTTCAAAATAGTAGTAAATACTTAATGAAATACATAGCATTTGCCAATCCCATTAGAGCTAATCTTGCATATTTGTATACCCAGAAACAAACACCAATTCGAAATCGTCGGCGTACTGCCGCCTTGACGCCGAGAAAATCCGACAGGTTCAGTTTTTCTGCGACGACGCAGCGAGCTGGAGACGTGACGTCATCAATTCTCAAAAACGAGCTCTGATTGGCTTGCTAGCCGCGGCGTCAACGCAACGCCGAACTGTGAAGGCCCCCTCAGTTTTTCTGCGACGACGCAGCGAGCTGGAGACGTGACGTCATCAATTCTCAAAAACGAGCTCTGATTGGCTCGCTAGCCGTGGCGTCAACGCAACGCCGAACTGTGAAGGCACCCATAGGGTAGGTTTTGTTCAACCAGTGCGATCTCTTACGGGGCTTAAGGTCGGTAAAAGCCAGGTCGTGTCACGCACTTGACCAATGTAATCCGCCATCTTGAGTCTCTAGCGCGGCGGGAATTCAAATTTTACGTGCATTTAAACGGGAGACATAGGTAAAAGGAAACACGGTTTTCTCACAACGTAATCAATGCAGGGAAGTGAAAGTTTTGTTATAGATAGTTAATAAAATGAAAATTTATGATACGTCTGTATTTTGAGTCTATGGTCCACGGTTCGACTCGGGAAAAATTGTCAACTCACGGGAAAAATAAATTTCGCACTGCAGCGCTCTGGATGCATGGGTTGTAAGGCACCATGTCTTACTTCCTTATTTAGGAAGTCTGGTACATGAAATTTTCTATGGTTATAGAAAATTATAATATACTTGCGAACACGGGTAGTTTTTGACACTGAAGACCTCGGTTCGACTCTGGAAAAATTGTCAACCCACGCGACAAAAATGTCTTACTTCAGCGCTCCGGGTGCATAGGTACTAGGAACAATGTTTTATTCCTTTATTTATGAAGTTAGATTCATGAAATCATCCAAGATTATAGAAAATTATAGTTTACTTAATAATACGGCCGGTTTTTTAGTCTGACGACCTCGATTTGACTCTGGAAAAATTTACAAGCCAAGCGAAATAAAATACGCTCTACAGCGCTCCGTGTGTATAGGTACAAGGAACCATGTCTCACTTCCTTAATTAGGAAGTCAGGTGCATGATATTTTCCATGGTCATAGGAAATGTTAGTATACTTGATAATACGGGCGGCTTTTGACCCTGAAGACCTCGCTTCGACTCTGGAAAAATTCCCAACCCACGCGACAAAATTTTTCTTACTTCAGCGTTCCGAGTGCATAGGTACAAGGAACCATGTTTTATTCCCTTATTTATCAAGTTAAATTCATGAAATCTTCCAAAAAGATAGGGAATTATAGTATACTTGATAATGCGGGCGGCATTTTACCCTAAAGACCTCGGTTCGACTCTGAAAAAATTTCCAACCCACGCGACAAACATATTCTTACTTCAGCGCTCCGGGTGAATAGGTACAAGGAACCATGTTTTATTCCCTTATTTATGAAGTTAGATTCATGAAATATTCCAAAGTGATAGTAAATTATAGTATACTTGATAATACGGGCAGACTTTTAGTCTGAGAACCTTGATTTGATTTTTTTTTAAATGCCCAAATCAAGCGAAAAAAAATTCGTTCTACAGCGCTCCGTGTGTATAGGTACAAGGAACCACGTCTAACTTCCTTAATTAGGAAGTCAGGTGCATGACATTTTACACGGTCGTAGGGAATTATAGTATACTTCATAATACGGGCGGTTTTTGACCCTGAGGACCTCGGTTCGACTCTGAAAAAATTTCCAACCCACGCGAAAAAAAAATTTCGCCCTACAGCGCACCGGGTGCATAGGTATAAGGAACCATGTCTCATTTCCATATTTAGGAACTCAGGTGCATGAAATATTTACATGGTCGTATGGAATTATAGTATACTTCATAATACGGGCGGTTTTTGACCCTGAGGATCTCGGTTCGACTCTGAAAAAATCCCAACCCACGCGAAAAAATAATTCCGCCTTACAGCGCACCGGGTGCATAGGTAAAAGGAACCATGTCTCATTTCCATATTTAGGAACTCAGGTGCATGAAATGTTTACATGGTCGTATGGAATTATAGTATACTTCATAATACGGGCGGTTTTTGACCCTGAGGATCTCGGTTCGACTCTGAAAAAATCCCCAACCCACGCGAAAAAAAATTTCGCCCTACAGCGCACCGGGTGCAAGGTATAAGGAACCATGTCTCATTTCCATATTTAGGAACTCAGGTTCATGACATTTTACACGGCCATAGGGAATTATAGTATATTTCCTAATCTGGGCGGTTGTTTAGTCACAGGGCCTTGTTTCAACCCTGAAAAAATGTCCAACTCACGCGACAAAACATTCCCATCATAGTGCTCTGTGTGAATAGTTTCTAATGTATCTAGATTTTTCTACTTTATTTTGAAAGTAAGGTGCATGGAATTTTCCATGGCCATAGGCAATTATACACTTTGCTCTACCGCATAGGTTCTAGGATTCACTAATTACTTTCTTTTTCCGGATTGATTACTAATATATTAGGGTTTCAGCATAGATATAATAATAATAGGGTAGTTTCCTTCATCAAAGAAAACGAAAGGCATTGATTGCGATTCGTTACCCACCATTAGTGTATTCATAATACACAAATTATTTGGTTTTTGAAATACCGGTTTAGACGAATGGCAAGGGTCAAATTTTATCCTCATTTGAAAAAGGCCAGATTGGCGCCCATGCGATGCCACTCCACGTGACGTCACAGGGACCTAGTTTCTATACGAGAAGATAGGAGTTATACATCGTCTGAGGTTACCAATGCATGCATGAGGCACAGAGCTCAGGGAAACATATCTTAATAATCACCTACTAAAACTGGCTAAGGTCGGAAAGTTTTCTTCGTTTGATAAGGTATTCATAAACCTTTTTTAAGCCAAGCGCTACCATTCAGCAAGGTACTCAGCTACCCGCTGGCAGCCTGCGACGTATCAGCGCTAAGCCTCGCCTCAAGGTCATCTTACCGGGCGGGAGGGGGAACCAGAAATACGACGTACGGAGATATTTCCCGGCATTCATACTTGAGCGTCGCGTTTTCGCGCGCTTGAAAATGTTCACTTTTCATTTAATCGCGAAAAATAGATATTGTCATTTAAAAATCTAAAAGCGTGAAATACGTACTCCAGGAGTAATAATCTTTCGATTAAGGCAATAAAAAAATAATAGGAAACCACCCTATTATTCTTATTGGTCCCATGACTTTACATTGTTAAATATAGTTCAAGTCAATACAAAAAATACATACACATTTGAAGCTTATTTGTGCTAAAATAGCTTTTGTTAACAAGGAAGAGTTTCAGATTGTAGTTGAAATTTGCCCTCGTAGGAGCATTTTTTAAGCATGAAGGCAGGGCATTACAGACCTTGGTAAGTATATGAATATATATACGTAGAAGGCAACGTTAGGCTATGTATGTGCTTCAATACCTCATTTTCTGTTACCGGAAAGAGGGCCATTGAGGACCTTATATGTTGACAGGGGTCAGTATTAAAGCTGTCCCAACATATTATTGAATTCTGCATGCATAGGGGCACATTGGCGAGGTACTGATTGGCAAACACTGCCATTTGCATGGGATCGGTTTTTATTACCATGATATTTTGGTCAGGTTTTTCGCCAGACTGATAACTCTACTGTAATATGATTTCTTAGTTCGTAATACAAGGTCCCTGTACATTTTTTAAACTCAAAATGATATGATTTCTCCATATGATAATAATATACTCTCATTGAATGCTTATTAATTGTCTTAAGTTGAGGCCTATGTTGATTAGCTAGAAATTGTAAATATTGCCAATCCCAATAATAAATGTAATACTAGAATAATCCGCATGCAAATATTCCAAGAATCATGGCAAATAATGTGACACAGTAATGTCAGTGTGCACTCAGGTGAGCCTTTAGGTACATTTAAGATTTTACAAATAACTGCAATAAATGAATACACATCAGAGCATTAATTAGAATAGGATGGATTCCAAACTCAATCACTGATTTTGAGGCAGCAAATGCTGCACGAAGGAAATGCATTCCAAATTGAGCAATTAGACTCAGACAATTAACAATGACAAGACAATCATGGATGTAAATAACTGAAGCAAAAAGCGCGATGTTATTGTACATTTCCATTTGTTTCTTCTGCAATCTATCGACCACAGAGCCATTCTTTTAGGATCAGAAGGAAAACGAAATATTCTTACTCCGTTTTTCGTGGAATTGGAGCAATGCGGAGCACTGCAACACACAATTTTTTTAAATTAATTCACATGGCCTATGCTAACGCCATGTAGACAACAGACAGGCGGGAACCAAGATGGGAGCGTGTCACGACCTGGCTTTTACCGACCTTGCTCTGCCGCCAACTCACGTTTCGCCCTCTCCCCATACACATTGCAAATCAGCGGTGGTGGTTTTAACCCGTCCTTTCACAGTGTTATTTGTTTGCCAAGAAAACCGACTAGTACATCACTGGATCCTACATCTTACGGAAAGAATAGGTGAGCTATGAATGAAGTAATGGATTAACCTCGCTCCAATCCAAGCGCCTGAATCTGGAAGCTTCCCTAATATTTGTCGATGGTAGTCCCTCCTTCGCGTGAAGTTGAGACCACGTGTGTAGACTTGCAGTGAGTGTGTGATTGGTTACTTTGAGTGCTCTCGTTGTGGGGTTGTTCTGTTCGCCGATCGTCGCCAAAGAAGAGCGGGTTCCTCAATAGGGGCTGGGATCAGGATGAGATCCGCGGGGACCGTGTTGGGGATGGCCACCGCTCTGAGTCCCCCGACCTCGGTGGCTGCATCGGCGATATCCTGTCTCCTGTTCACGTCATTCTTCATCTCCGGACAAGGTATTTCGTTGAGAAAGCTTGCTAATTTCTATTTTAATTCACTTTCAGGGTGATATGGATTATGTCTAGCTGCTAGTTGAAGCCATTACGTGCAGTATTAAACATTATTAGGGGTTGCAGTATAGCAGTCAAGGCTCAAGTCATTTTGATAGTGTGACAATAAGACAAGCATTTCCATTTATCAGCGGTATAGAGCCTGTGAATAGTCTATTCGACAAAAGCAAATCAGAATTATTCCCGAATCGCAATACTACTACTTCCGAAGTTTTAATCGTGGCTGTGGTTAATTGCCGTAGTTTAAGAAATAAGATTCCCGAATTCCACCATTTAATTCATAGTACGAAGTGTAACGTCATTTTTGGAACAGAAAGTTGGCTAACAGATGATGATTCAGACAATGAGATCTTCCCAAAATCGTTCACTGTTTATCGGAAAGATAGAATTAATCGAGTTGGGGGCGGAGTTTTTATAGCTGTAAAGAATTCAATCGTCAGCCAAGCGATAACCGTAACTGAGACCAGCGTTGAATCTGGGTGGTGTTTAATTAAATGTCCAAAATTCAAAACTATTTTATTATGTTCGTATTACAGACCACCTAACTCAGATATAACGTCAATGTTGGATTTTCAAAATCAAATAAACAGCGTAGCATCCAAGTATCCTGAAAGAAACTTGATTGTGGGTGGAGATTTCAACGTACCTTCTATAGATTGGGAGACTTATAGCTTCATTCCTGGTGGGAGGGATAAAGTGATCGGCGAGGCTTTATTACACACTTTCACATCTAATTCATTGTTTCAAATATCATCCGCACCAAACAGAGGAGAAAATATTCTTGATTTATTAGCGACAAATATACCACATCAGGTAATAAACGTTGGCACTGTCGAAGGAATAAGTGACCATAGGGTAGTAACTGCAAAGTTTTCTCTAAATACCGCTGTAAACTTTAAAAAAGAGCGTAAAGTTTTCATTTTTAAAAGAGCTAATTTTGATGGGTTTAAGAGTCATCTGAAAAATGCTTTCCCCGAGTTTCAAGAATCAGTATTAAAGTTAAATGTAGAGAATACTTGGAAAGCTTTTCTTTCGCTCGTAACTTCGGGAATAAATAGCTACATCCCTAGTAAAATAGTAAAAGAAGGCAGCGAACCGAGATGGTACGACGCGGAAGTGAGAAAATCATTGAGGCGACAGAGAGCGTGTCATGCTAAAATGAAAAAAGTCAGCACGGATTTATCCGCTAATGAACGCGAGCTAATAATAAAAAAATATAGGATGACTAAAGCCGCCACGAAGAAAGCGTTCAGGAATGCGTTCACGAATTTTAAAAGAAAAACACTAGTAGAGCAGTTACAGGATAACCCAAAAGCATTTTGGTCATATGTTAGGGAAGTTCAAGGTAAACGATCAACCGTATGTTCGCTGAGAAACGACAATGGAGATGTGTTGACAAGCAGTTACGATAAAGCCAATTTATTAAATTCCTACTTTAAGAGCGTGTTCACGGAGCCTTCCGAAAACTCACCCGAGACCGATGACAATCCCTGTATACATAAGATGCCAGCTATTGACATTAGTACGCTCGGAATAGAAAATATATTGAAATCGCTTAGTCCAAATAAATCACCTGGTCCAGACGAAATCCCTTCTCGCGTATATAAAGAACTAGCCTCAGAACTTGCCCCCTACTTGCAGTTAATATTCAGTAAATCCATCAAGCAACACGAAGTACCTAATGACTGGAAAATCGCTAATGTAACGCCTATATTTAAAAGTGGAGACAAGGAACAGCCATCTAGTTACAGGCCGATATCTTTAACGTCCATCTCTTGCAAAGTCCTTGAACACATCGTAGTCAGATCGGTAATGAAACACCTAGACGCGCAAAACTTATTAATGGGAAATCAACATGGATTTAGGAAAAGCAGATCGTGCGAAACTCAGTTAGCGCTTTTCGCCCACGATATTTTAGTCTCCGGGGAAGACAACATTCCAGTAGACGCGATTTTTCTTGATTTCAAAAAGGCATTTGATAAAGTACCCCACGGAAAGTTAATTATAAAACTGAAATCTTATGGTCTAGACGAAGATGTCATTTCCTGGATTTGAGAATTTTTGAGCGACCGCGTCCAAAGAGTAGTATTAGACGGTGCAGTCTCCAATGAGGTTAGAGTCACTTCTGGCGTTCCTCAGGGTAGTGTCATTGGCCCACTCCTATTCCTTCTTTATATAAACGACATTGGCGAAGTAGTGCAGAGTAAGTTACGATTATTTGCAGACGACGCTGTAGTTTACAGAGAAATCCGTTTCAGCAAAGATATAGATGATCTAACGAATGACCTTGCTGCTATCCAAGCTTGGTGCGATGCTTGTCAGTTAGAATTAAATTTGGAAAAATGCGTCGTAATGAATTTCTGGAAGAAGAATAACTCCCTACAGCGTAACTATGTCATTCGGGGCACGCAGTTAAAGGCAGTTGAATCTGTGAAATATCTAGGGGTTAGACTCAATAATGATCTATCGTGGAATAAACATATTCGAGAAATAACCGGTCAAGCTAATCGTAAAATGGGTTTTGTTAAAAGAATATTAGGAAAGTGCGACGACAAAGTGAGAGAAATTAGCTACTTTTCCCTCGTTAGACCACATTTGGAATACGCTGCCAGTGTTTGGGACCCTCATGAAAATGGCTTAATAACAGAGTTAGAACGCGTGCAAAGAAGAGCTGCCAGGTATGTGAAAGGTCGTTACGATAGTCTTGTTAGTGTAACTGACCTCTTAGATAAACTCGGATGGGAATCTCTGTCGGACCGTAGATTGAAAAATAGACTAAACCTTTTAGATAAATTCAAGAGCAGTGTCTATTCTGACGAAGTTAACCATATCTTGCGGACGCCAACGTACTACGGAAGATCAGATCATATAAATAAAATAAGAGAGATAGATTGCAGAACAGACAGATTCCGAATGTCATTTTTTCCACGATCAATAAGAGATTATAACGGCAGCAATAGAACGCGTAAATAGATTGCATGACTTGTAGTGTAGCCTACTAACCTATGTAAAACTTACTGCATGTTTCTGAATTTCTATTCTATATTCTATTTCTAACAGCATATAGTAGTATAGTTTGTTATTATACGGGACGTTTCTTGGACGGTGTGGTGTGCATGTGGGAGTCCAAATGCATGCTGCATGTTGGTGATTGATCACCCCCTGCCAAACACCCTAGAGGTGGCTCGCAGGGTAATTTGTAGATGTAGATTATCAAAATTCGAGTTTTTTTGTTGATGTTTTCGTGTGTTTTTGAAAACATTATGTAGGCATATCCTTGGTCACTGAACCTGTAGAAATATTGTAAACTTGTTTTCGTGTGTTAGACCCTATTTTTAGCGACAAATGTAATTTAGGCTACCACAAGTAGTTGTGAAAAATAATAATATTTGGCCGCACACATCTAGTATATACTTGCGGCAGCGTGATATGTGTACATTTCAATTAATTCAGTCGATTCCGGCGCCAAAGTGTCCCCACGACTTTCTTCCGAGAATGTTTATCAGCCTATCTTTTAAACTTTCTTGGTGCATATTTGAATTTTAAGGTCATGTTATTTGAATCATGTCCACTCTGCTAATTGATGTGATTTTTGGTGCATCTGGGGCATGGGAGAGGCGAGCGGGGAGGGGACGCGAGCTTCCTTCACCTAAATCCATTTAGTCGCAGCTGCAGGACAATAACGGAATAGAAGCGTATATCCAAAGTTCGCACGCCTTTATAGCCACTCGAGAGCTCTCTTCATAGATCGTAGGCTCCTTTCCTGCGTTCTCTTATCTTAAAGTATTTCATCACTTCTCTAAATGTTGGTAACATCGATTTATTTAACGCCGACGAGGCGCCAAATAAGAGACAAGTCGTCTCATTACGCACCCTTTCTTACCTTCTACCATCTTCTGATTTATATTATCAAAGATGAACGCCCTCCTAGCAGCACACGCGGGATGAATTTTGCTGCATTCGAGGCGTGGGAGGTGGAGAAGCGAGCGGGGAGGGGACGGGATCGGCCTGCTCCTCTTGTGTCCGCGACGCTGCGTGGGCGTTGGAATATTTTCTTCGCGGGTGCGGACTGAGATTAGGCATTTTGTTGCTAAACGGTGGCAGATAAGTCAAAATGCACGAAAATTTTGCCCTGAAAGTTCAATCACCTGGCAAAATCTATGGGGAATGACCATAAAATATAATATTTTCAGAATTTTGATCTTCCCCCCCCTAAATTGCATTTGAGCGAGGGTCGGCGGTTCACGTAGAGGTCTCTAATTTTTCAGGACTTATTTTTGATCGGTCCCACAACTTTTTTTCATTGGGCCAGATGGATTTGAAAAAAAAGTCGATTTTTCCGATCCGCCCTAATGTGCAGCTTATATCTTAGTGTTATCGTAATTCACCGAGCGTACATCTTATCTTCACTCACACGACATTTTATTCAAATAAACTGCCGAGGACTTTAGTTTTCTGTAATATTCGTAAGTCTCTTCACTGAATGTTCTGTGGTAAGTATTGAGATATTTGCTCTCATACCCACCACGTGACCTTGTTTCTAATTCCACAATCAGCTTCGCCGTGGGCATTGCAGTTATTCCAATATCAGGGGAATGTGACACTGGATTCAGGTCATTGTTTTCCTTAGGGTGGTATTCACCCAGGTAGACGGCATTGACCGTATCAAGGATTCTGGCCATGCGATTAGGATATTACTGTTGAATATACATCCTTGGAATCTGTCTGTTTTGTGGAAAAGTCACCTTCACCCCCACGGTAGATTTAATGCCTACCGACAAAAAATACAGCCATGCACAAACATTTTGTGACTCTCTATAAATTGAGATCTATCTCATCTGCATTGATATCATCATGCTAGGGCAGAATATTGCCATATCTCAGCTTTTGTGTGCAGTCCATTTCAAATGCTCCCATCACTCTTCAATAACGGATTATATATTTTTTATTCAAGAAAATGGAATTGTTGAGAGTATCAACACTTTTTTTCTGATACAAGAACAGAAAAATTCTTTCCCCGTGAAATTGGAATCGCTCTAACGTTAGTGACGCAAGTGGCGACTTTTAAAAAACTCATTGTATTGCGCGGTGGGTTAGAGCAGATGTTTAGTCCAACTGCAGAATACTCTATTTTAAAATTCGTGCTACAAAACTTGTAGTGGCGACTCAATTTTCCCAGAGCCTTCATATAAATCGTATTCTCAGTTAATCTCATAACTGCATTTTACTTCACCATAACTAAAAAGGGTTTTTCCTGTGAGGAAAGTTATCTGACTAGCCTTTAAAATTTTCAAGTGCCTATCCACCTGTGTGCCGTTATGAATTTCCAAGAACTAATACTACGCAGTGCTTTTACTAAAATTCCCCCAGTGACCCATGTCCTTCGGGGAAATCATTAACCCATACCAGCACCACCCACAGCCGGACTCAACGACCTTCCATAGACTATTGTGATTTAGAAAACTCAATGTACCCCGCTAATCCTCTCTTTCTTTCCCAACACCGCACCCTTCTTTAGCTCTCTTCTCCTCACCCACCTTAAACCCACCCTCCCCTCGCTGGTCAGATACCTTTCCTCACAGGAAAAACCCTCGTCTCAAATCAAGGCTGCCCCTTTCCCCATTACCCCTCTCTCCCCATTCCATTCCGTGCTTAACCCTCAGCATCGCTATCATCACGATGAGTCCCTGAAACGCGTGGTACTCGAATAAATACTGTGGACATTCAAAAAGTTTTTTTCACTTTCATTTATAAGTTATAAATTATAACTTAGATCATCCAGCTATTCATGAAATGTCACCAAGACATGAAGGCATATTTTTTGCCAGCAACTGCATTGTATTTATATAAGTTCAATCATCAGATTTAAAAGGGGTAATTTGAGGAAAATGGACTGTACACATTGCAATCGTGGACAAAGCATTCTCATTGTGTACAGAATGCATGTGGTGAATATTTGCACGATAAAACACTACGGCTTAGGAAATGGTAAAAGTATGATGCTGCTTAGACCTCGTTTTAAATCGCAAAAATACTATCCAGTGGGGGGCGTGGCAATAAGTTAGGCTGTTAACATGTATGCGAGTGATACGCGAAGTGTCTGGCGATTTTCCATCTCTCTATCCGCAGCGTTGGTCTCCATTGGCTCCGACAAAGAGCTTAGAAGAACAGCTTCTATTCTTATAAGCTCCTTGGGCTCCGACCATGAAACCCGCCTAGGAGCAATAATTGTCTTCGTCCCCTGGGGCTGCAGTCAGTGCGGTGGCCACCACAGCGACGCATTTTGAGGTCTAGAGGAAGATTATCAAATAGATTTCTCTCGTCTTACGACTTTGATGACGATAATGGCTCTTTCCGTGACCTCACTTGCGCAGGCGCACGACTGGCGTGATGCCGTGCTCGCGCGTTCACGTGTGCACGCGCTGGCTGCGGAGCGGCTTTCGTGTTTCACTTTTTTTTGCTCCTTTGTGATTACGGTTGGCGGGAAAATTTTCCTCCTCCCAGGAGTCGGGGGAGACGTGCGGTTGAGTGCGGAGAGGAGGTTGGGGTTTTTGAGATCGAGAGGAATAAAAATGGGGAAGGGGTTGCCGTTTACCACGCGGTTAAAGCTAGTCTTTTGTTCTTCCCTTTTTCGTATTCCTTTCTCCTCCCCCTCTCCGTACTTGTCTTGCATATGTCTTGTAATGCCAGTGCATATTTTCTTGCATATGCAGGAAGCTTGTATTTATTTTTTTGCCATATTCCAGTCGAGTCTTATTTATCTCCTTCGCGGCTTAAGTCTTCTCTATTTTGCTGTCTCTTTCCTCGCAGCCGTCGTTACCATCACCAACTGCTTCACTCGTTTTGCTCCATTGTAATGCCAGTGCATAATTTTCTGTCGAGAGAATAGTGAGCGAAGAAGTTATGCACCGAAAATACCTGCAATATTTTATAGTTACATGAGCATCCCTTATAATTGATTTCTAAGATTCCTCTGATCGTGCTGTATTTACTAGACTCTTAAATAAGGCAATAATTAATGCTCAAATAGTAAAAATAATAGGGTAGTTTCCTATACCGAAGAAAACGAAAGGCACTGATGGCGATTCATTACCCATCATTAGTGTAATCGTAATATACAAATAATTTGGTTTTACGAATATGTACCGGTTTAGACGAAT
Organism: Ischnura elegans; assembly: GCF_921293095.1. Taxonomy (NCBI): domain Eukaryota; kingdom Metazoa; phylum Arthropoda; class Insecta; order Odonata; family Coenagrionidae; genus Ischnura; species Ischnura elegans. The sequence goes on along the minus strand of NC_060259.1, from coordinate 359,189 downwards.
GGCAAGGGTCAATTTTATCATCATTTGAAAAAGGCCAGATTGGCGCCTATGCGATTCCACTCCACGTGACGTCACAGGGACCTAGTTTATATACGAGTAGACCGGGGTTTTAGGATAGGAGTTTTACATCGTCTGAGATTATCAATGCATGCATGAGGCACAGAGCTCAGGGAAACATGTCTTAATAATCACCTATTAAAATTACCATTGGTCGGAAAGTTTTCTCTGTTTGATAAGGTATTAATAATCCTTATTTAAGCCAAGCGCTACCAGCTAGCATGGTACTCTGCTACCTGCTAGCTTCCTGCGTCGCATCAGAGCTCTAAGCCTCGCCCCACGGTTACCTCACTTGCGGCAACGGGAACCAGAACGACGTGAAACGGAGTTTACCCGGCATTGGTACTTAACCGTCGCGTTTTCGCGCGCTTGAAAGTTTTCACTTTTCATTTATTCGCGAAAAATAGATGTCGTCATTTAAAAATCTAAAAGCGTGAAATACGTACTCCAGGAGTGATAATCTTTCGATTTAGGCAATAAAAAGATGATAGGAAACCATCCTTTACACTGATAATATTTTCATATACTTTCAAGTGTTTCGTAAACGTGGAATTGATAAGGTTTTTTTATAGCATTCAAATATTTATTTTTTATTTGTTTCTATATTCCCTAAAAACCGGACATGAGACATTTTACATCGTGTTGAATAGCTCGCGGAGTCAACTTCCAAAAATACATTGGTGTTTCTCGTCGGAAAATATTTTCCTCCCCTTTTTTCAGCGCTTCATGGGAAAGAATATCGCTGTTTTCCACGAACGTGAGTGAGGATAATACTGAATATCCGACATTCGATGTTTCAATTCATTTTTGTCCTGTGCGTTACATTTCAGAGTCGTGATTATTCGTAAAGCCTCCATCAGTGTTAGGAAGGCAATATTTTTTCTTTCATCCTTCAGCAATCACGAAGATTTTGTAGCCACGGATTGTAACGAGTCGTCTCCTCAAGCAAATAATTCTGCAACAAAGGATAGGTCAAAATCGGATGTTCAAAGTTTAGGTGTGAAGGGGTATGTTGGCTATAAGTGGAACGTTGATAACCGTCGCTTGAAAGAGGTGCACTAATTTTTCACATTTTTTAAGTACCTGCCCAATACCATTAAAAATGACTTTGTTGCACGGGTCAATCCCCCTATCGCCTAGTCCATCACCCGAGTAATAATCCCTGCTTCACTAGATTCCGTTTAGACCACGACCAGCATCGGCTGGGAAGCCACACGACGACGCGGAAAAATAGCCAAAAAAGGTTTTGATCACCCCTGATGATCATTAAGTCTTTATGAAGATTTTATTGTACTCTGTGATGCTTCCATTTCTTGGTGCGATGATGCTTTTAGATTTAGGTTAAGGTACCGGTGTTTGCTGCTGGAATATACTCTTATTACATCGTGGTGGAATTGCCTTTTTATCTAGCTATTCAGTGAACTTTTATTCGTGCCTCAATGTTGGATTTGTCACCTATCAACATGCATTCAGTCCCATAAAATTTTCGATCGATTGCGTTCCTATCGAATGGTTGTAAAAAGCTAAGGAAATATATGGAGAAAAACTAGTAGATGCATGGGGAGCTCATGATCAATCTCAGATTACTCTACGGTGTAATTTCCAGCTCGTCAGGTGCTCGTTTTTGGGGCTAATGGTCTTAGTGTTGCCGCGAGACGAGACGAGACTTACGCCAGTCTCGTCTCAGTCTCGTTCCCTGACCTCTTCTATCGTCTCGAGTCTCGTCTCATGAACCCCAGTCTCGTCTCGGTCTCGAGTCTCGGACGAGACTCTTGTCTCTTCTCGTTTCCCCCATGATAAATTAAGCGTTATTTCCATTGCGTGCTCAATCGCTGAATCGATAGTCTAGAAAATAGGAGAGTAATTAATAAAGATTGCTAGCATCTATTTATCTGGACCCCAATTGCATCAAACTGATGCTAAAATCATTGATTTTATTGATAATCAATGAATAAAATAGTAATATAAAACGAAAAGTGTCTAAAAATGGAATGTAGACATAGTCGTATTGCATCACCGAAAAAAATTCAAAAAATTATAATCTCTTAAACATTGTTTGAACTTGATATTATTAATTATTATTAATACGTACTTACAATTTTCAGCGCCGATTACTTTTGCCTTTCTGTAACCGGCTAAAGAAAAGAAAATATAACCCTCGAGAACCATAGTAAATGTGATACATATAATTGCAAAGGGCCCAAAGAAGGAGAGGAAAACTTGATGCCTCATTTCATCAATTGCGGCTTATGAGAGGATATCGTTTATGCTAACAGTCCCTTATCTAGTCAGTCCCCTTTTTTTATTATATATAATGTAACTAACAATCTTGCGGAGTTCTACAACTCTTACGTGGTAAATTACATAAGAGGGAAGAGAGTAACTTTATGTCTAAGGGGTCCTACGAAACTAGGTGCGCCATTGCATCAGTAACTTCCAATATTGAGATGCTGGTCGAGTCAGGTCTACAATGGTCTCAGCATCCTTCTTGGCACTGGCTAAATTATATTTACCTAAATTGATATTTTCATTTGATTAGTTTTACATCACTCCTACATATTTGCTAAAAATAGGGTTTCCACGTTTGGGCTATTGAATTTATGACGAAGTCTTTATAGGTAAAGAGACAACGTGAATAGTTCTGAAATAGGTATTACTTGCAGACCAAGTAAGAAGTAGTGAAGACTTAAGAGTCCTCAATAAACTAGAGTATATTGGAAGTAGTTTTAAAAATTTGCATGCCATATGCTTTTCTCAGGTAAGAAAACTTTTAAAAGCTACTATTGAATCTATGCGATAGCGTGCAAGGTGTGCAATGATCCGAACTTATAAAATATTACAAAAATATTTCAATGAAATTTGTAATTTTGCTCAAAACAATAGACATAATGAATGTTTAAAAAATTCTCTAATATGGAACTAAAGTGAGATTCGCCGTGACTCCTTCGAGAGGGTATTTCATCAAAATTTCTGACTGTGAGAGGAAAAGTGTTCAGGAATAAATCTGAATCCCAGGTGGTGACATTTTTTTATTTCTAGACGTTGCTGAAATTCAGGATTTGATTGCTTTGAGATTCAGTTATGCAACACTATTTCCTCGATTGTTTATCTAATAATCGAACAGTGATATATACAAGATTTGTATTTTTATACATTTTATTTACAGCCATCCAGGGAGCAAGGTCGCATGTTTCTGAGTACATTTTTGCATGTTTTCAAATTGAAAGTTGCCTGGAGGTTATCGGTGTCGCTGTGGGTTTCAACATCAATACTCCTCATTATTTCAGCGGCATAAACTTATTAAACTTATCGATTTGTTAAAAACATTTCTAATATTTTTTTTGGCTACAATAGGCAGTTTTCTTTACTAAAATCAACTTACTTATGTTATCGGTGTCGCTGTGGGTTTCAACATCAATACTCCTCATTATTTCAGCGGCATAAACTTATTAAACTTATCGATTTGTTAAAAACATTTCTAATATTTTTTTTTGCTACAATAGGCAGTTTTCTTTACTAAAATCAACTTACTTATTTCAGTAGCTTTTGTAGTTAATTGAAAATGTAACTGTTTTCCAGCGCATATTGAGGTGTCTACGGAGCATGTTAATTTTCAGTTCCATGTGGTCCGTTGACGATGTGCCATTTTACTTGAAGGGATTCAATCAAGACGCATACTTGAGGTTAGTTGCGTGGTGATTACGAATGGAAATCGCAAATGCTGCGTTCGCCCGTTACCGTCATATGGAAATGAGCGGGAACATTTGATTGGAAACACTGAAAGTAGAAAGAGGTTGATTGGAGAGTCCTAAGTTAAGAGGATGAGGGCGAGATTGAAAGTGTACGTGTGCTCGGTAATTACCAATTGGAAGATGATTACATGGATATCTCTGCATTGCGAACACGCGCAGTATCGTTACGTTTTTGTTAGAATTGCCTGTTGATTGCTTCTTCGGGAATGCGCCAAATTCGAGGGGCCTTTCGCACCATCCCAGAGGAAATTAAGGATTTGACCCCCTCTTATTCGTCGAGAATACCATTGGCTTTCGCCCCAAATTTACAAGCTGCTGAACGTGATTTGCTAAATACGCAGGAATTTCGGGAAATTGCGTCGAATGTGACGAAAAGCGTATCTCCGTAGTTGGGTGTGCTTTAGGAATCTGTACGGTCCTTTTTATAATGTCTATTTAAAATTTTGCATTGTGTTTTAAATGATTTTAAGTGATTTCTTCCATCTTATGTCATTGCATATTTACTAAACGTTATTCTAAACTACTTTACTTTATTGTAGTTTTAAAATATTCTCGAATTAAGATTAAGCCTTAATCATGTTCCGGGTAACGCTAACAAGGCATAATATAATTGGCCCTTTGTTATCTGATGAGGAGGGACCGTGAAGAAAACTGTTACTTTGGGCCGTTAGTTAAAATATGAGGTAGCTTGAAATGTGACATAAAAATGGACAAATTGGTAGCTGCCTTGACGATTTGTGTGGGACTTACTTGGTTAAGAATGGAGTCATAAATACTTAAGTATCATTAGATACCTGCGTCATTAGTGCCATACACGACCTCACTTACCGTATGTTTGAGTTTTGATGCATTATATAGTAGATTTGCCTTCATTGAATAACCAGACCTTTTTGACGAGTAATGTCTTAGACTTATTTACTAATTCCAGCGTTGTTGAATAATAGAATCTCCTACGCATTAGTAAGCATTTACTAGCCTTGGGTAGAGTAATTATGTCCATAGATGAAGGATAGGGCAGTGAATTTCTGGTATTAAGTTTTAACCAAAGTGTAGTGAACTAAAAATAACATTATTTGAGGATGTTAGGTTCTTAATATTAGTAGTCATATTTATATTTATCCTCAAGAGTCTTCGATACTTGGAAGTTAATGCCCTTCCTATGGAATGTTATAGTGACTAATTGCGCTGTATTTCGAGATTAATATTCGTAAAAAGAGGCCTTTCGTATGCGGATGAAAAATTTATTAGGAGATTTTCTACTTCCTCCATGATCCCCCCTTGTATTTAATTATGAGATGTCACGAAAATTCAATCACGCCAGTTAAATTAATTATTTGTTTTAAACTGTTGCCGTCATCTAATTCTAAACAAGAAATTGATGAAAATGTTTTAAAACTTCATCCCTTGTGAATTCGTCATTAGCATCGGTCGCTTATTAAATGAAGACACATTTCGTGCAAAAATATAACTCTCCCCACTTTTATTAAAATATCCGTAATAATAATCCGATGAAAAGTTCCACGTGCCTAAAAATAGCCACCGCGTTTAAGCGATAGAAGTGGATTCTATCCCACGGCGATCCAATATATTGAAAATCATATTATTTATTTACGGAACGCTCTTACAGGGCATCAGAAATTTACTTCATCTCGTGGCATGCTTTCTCCGATTTCTGTCGTTGTACTCAGTTGGAAAGAAGCAAAGCGAATGGCTTATATCTACTTCGCTTTTATATCTGTGCACTTTTTCTTAGCCTCCGTTTTCAACAAAGGGGTGGGGTTAAGGAAGTTTGGTCAATTTCAAAAATCGCTCGTCAATTTTTTCGCCAACGTTTCGCTCCTTTATTTCATAATCCCCGGGGCTTAAATTTCTATTTCGGTTTAGTTTTCATATTTATTAATATTATAATGATATTTATTAATTTAAAACTGTTTCGTTCATGAAGAGAATTAGGGAGAAGGTGCCAATATATTAACGTTTGATTTATTTTTTTTAAGATATTAACCTTGGGGAAATTAATACAGGTTTTATTTGCAATACCAGGGTTCATTCCAGTCAGCGGAGTCAGGGAAATAATAAACGATTTTAATTTTTCGCGGTGAATACTTCTGACGAATATTTCTCGGGTCTGCAGCCAGATTAATGCTTTTATACAAGCTGACGTTTCGGGAGACGACTTGTCTCCCTACCTCAAGGCTGTGTTACTTTATGGAAGTCAAATTTTACCCTGAACTGGATCGACCGTTTACCGAGGTGTCGTCCAATTGGCTGTAAGTCTTTTGAAATTCTTCACGTTCAACCCTTATGTTTTTCATGCGTCGGCTTGTATAAAAGCATTAACCTGGCTGCAAACACGAGAAATATTCGTCAGGGAATTAATAGTTTGGAATAGAAGTCATGGGATTGTCCGAGAAACTAGATAATATAGTCAGGAAAAAACTATAGAGACGCAACGCAAAGACGAAAATCGTTGCTGAGTTAAGTGTGGTGTATGCACCTCGAAACAGAATATTCATCAGATTTCCGTCGTAAGTCGTGTGTTCTTGTTTTGTCAGTGAAAGAGGAGGGCGAATGGTGAAGGACTCTCCTTGAGTGCACCTGCGTTGAAATTTTCTCTCGGACGAAAAAGTTTTGTTGAAGGAGAATCCACTCTGCATCACAAAGATAAAGACCTTAACGAGAGAAGACCTATTAGAAGCGTTTCCGCCTCTAAACTCCTCGAGTTTCCCGAGGGTGCCAATATTTTCCCGTTTAGAAATCCTGCTTCACCTCCGCTAGGAAGCCGGGAAGGCCAAGAATTAGAAACACCTCTTGAGAGACGCTTAAGGATTCCCGTTCACGAGCGCTAACACACTACCGTCGACCGGAGTTTTTTTGTGCGCCGACATTTTAAAATAGTTAAAATACCACTCTTAGTTTCAAGATTTTCATTCTACTTTTAAAGCGCATTCTCCCGTACACTCGCTGCCTACCCGGTGTCTTTCTCGAGGTCACAAATCTCAGCCTCCAAATTGCTCGCTCAAAACTTCATACACTTTCCTCTCCTTATCTGTTCCAGTTATCTTTTCCCTTCACCAAATATTTATACGAAGGTTTTATGAGGTTTTCTTTGGGAGCCTAATTTTTAAAATTCTCCTTCATAATCAAATAAATTCGACTCATTATTCTATTTTCTTGTTTAATGTTGTCTTGTTAACTATTGCAGATACCCAGATGACACAGAATCCTCCGTATCTAATTCGTATGCAGATACTATCCATTGACTACCGCTTCGTCGCTTTTGGTCAATGGATACTATCTGCATACGAATTAGATACGGAGGATTCTGTGCCATCTGGGTAATTATTACGTTGCTGTCTCATTTGGAGCACTATCAACTGTCTCGAGACTCGTTTTAGTTATCAAAAGATCACATTAGATAATCTTACTGGACTACAGAATTTATGCCGATGTTGCTTATAGTTCATGATATCGAAAGAAAACATGCGTAATGGTAGGGACCGTAAGTTCCAGTTTGCTGTAGGGAATACATTTTTTTCAAATAACTCTTTGGCCTTGTGTGAAGAGCAATTTTTTTAACCGGCCCCTAGCCATGCATGATGTATATCCTGCTGAGCATAATTTTTAATAATTTGCACATTTATGCGAGCTTTTCATAATAATTCTGACGTGATGTATTTTTTACTGTAAATTTCAATAACTTTTAGTATGAAAACAGGATGACTCAGCCCTATTTTTTCTAGACCGCGCCAATTTAATGCCTGGCCATAGGTCAAATTATTTGAGTGCCCTTTCTTCATAGCAATTTAATGTAAATGTTGAATTGCTTTGTTTTGATGCTGTACATTTTTAATTTTTTTATTTGGCTCGTTTAGATAGTAGGTACTCAAGCCATTTCGATATGTATAAGATGTGCTTTGGAGCATTAAGTTTGCTCACTGTTGGCTCCAGTTGAATGTGAGCCGCGTATTTCTGTGAATTTTATCTTGCGCGATTGTTTTTCCCTCATAAAATAACTCTAAAGTACCTACTTTTTATTTTCAGGATTTACACCTAAGTTTTGAGGTGGTCTTATATAGTGTGTCGATACGAGGTCAACTGGGATTTTAGATGGTCAATCCTAATGTGAAGGGAGGAACTTGGCGCCCGAGATATATTCTTTGGCGGCATTTGACCAGGTAAGATTTGAAGATGTATGGCGATACAAGTCATAAGGACTCATGTTTGAGGCGGTAGATGTAGAAATGACCCTCACTGAAGTACATTTTAGCCGCAGGAATCATTGTACTTGCATTTTATTTTGATAACGTCTCTTAATGTTTAGTGTGGTTAATATGACCGGCAATAATTAATGTTATGGAGTTTGATGGTACGTTTGAAAATTAGTGAGTTAAACTTATTAACATGAATGGTACAGTGTGCAAAAATCCGCTTTTCCCGCACTGCAACATAAGCACTCCTAATTTCTGAGTTGGTATGGAGCTTAGCTCCTTATATTAAGGGAGCCCACACCTATCCCTTGATCCAGGGACAATTCCTCTCGTTATAGATTACTCATTTATTTGATTGTTGGATACGGAAGTTAAGTAGTATGTGTATGAAGGAGAGTGTGGCAGGTGAGTATAGAGTTATTTAGTAGCATGTCAATGTAGACTTTGCTTTTATTTAATCGGTAAGTGCGGTTTCCAAGTAGGCTGTCGATAGAAGAATGTGGAAGCTTTAGAAAGAACTATGTATATTTTAAGCATCCGTTTGTTATCCCAGCGGACGTCACCGGGGCGGGTCCGCGGGGATATCCTTTCGCCCTCGCCGCTGGCGTTGCTTACCGCATCCTGCTTCTTGTATCTGAATGTATTATTCGCGGAATGGCGATGAGAAAAGATTAATTCGTGTTTAAGGTGTAATTTTTGCGTTTGAATCGTTTTAATTCCTTGAATTCAATAAGATATTTGTTTCCCATCTTGTTTTTAAATATGTATGTGATTTATTTGTAGTAAGTTGTCAAAACATTACTTGTGACGCACGACTTACATTTTATTCGTTACGAGTCTACTCAGGCTAGAATGATGCATGAATTATTTGCCCCTCCTCATTTCAAGGGAGTCGATAGGTACTGTTGTGGTGAGATAACAGCTTTGTTTATTGCAACTCGATAACAAATCTGTTCCCTCGGTTAATATGGAAATAACTGCGTATATATGAAATAGTTTATCTGGGAATGTACTGAGGGCCTTTTGGCTATAACATTTGTATTGGTGCAGTTTTCATCGCTGGCGTTTCAATAGTCGAGCTCCAGTGTTGGCATTTCGGTAAAGGATATAGTTTTTCTGGCCTTATACGATTAGTAAGTATTGATTATATTTATGCTGTATGGAACTTGCCTTGAACACACTGGATATCAACCATATGTAACGTTCGCCAGAGCTTTACATGTCTGTACGTACTAACGACATTTTCTTCTCTATCCCTGTCGATACCCTACTTTACAACTCCCGAGGTTTCATTTAATTTAGTCTCTTAATGTTCATTACTAGTAGGATAGAGATTTTGCGATTCCAGGCCAACTGGAATAAAAATGGAAACATTCCAACAATACCTATAAACTATGAATTCTATCTGGCCATAAGCCTCTATGTAAATTTAATAAAGTGCTACCTTTTCACCTTGCGGCCATTTACGGAATGAAAAAGGAAGCCTTAGTTGGGCGAGTTAAACCGAGCAAGCGCTCTGCCATTCGATCGATAAGCGCTAATGGATTTAAGCTTGATGTGGGAGAATTATATTTTATTGATATGACAGCGGCGTCCTCTCCATCTGGATGTTTTTTGCGTTGTTCATTCTATGAAGAAATTATTCAAGCGTGAAGAGACTCTTCTCCGCCATTTTATGTCAATATTATTTTCATTTGTCCTTTAGAAAGGTATTTATTTATCTAAGTTGATCACACACAGCATTTATGTCAATTTATAGTGAAACTGTTTCATGATAACAAAGGGTATAAAAGGGAAGTTTAAAGTATAGCTACAAAACATAAATGACAAGATTACCGAATAAGAGATTTTAAAAAATAAACGAAAAGTTGCAGTATAAAACCAACCACTAGCGTGAAAATTCTGACGCTGGAGCCTTTAAAATAATTTAAACGTTGTTTTTTCTACATAGGCGGCGGGGTACTGTCCTCGTCTGTCAAAATAACGTTAAGTTCTGGCTCGTGTCCCACCTTGGTAGGTTCCCTCTTACCAGGACGTGGAAATTTTCGGCCGTCCGCCGTTATTCATTCTAGCTCTCCGACATGAAGGCCAAATAGTGCTGTTCGCGGGCTGATGAATATAAAAATTGCAATATCTGAATGCAGATCGTTGTGAAAAAGCTATTTTGAAATTATTCCAAACGCTCCCACGGTAAAGGATTTCCGGAGAATCACTCCTGCTACGTTTACATGTATGTACTTTTATTTACGCGAAATAAACATTTTTACGAGTCCTACCGTTTAATTGGAAATGTTTCGCTTTCGATTGGGGAAGATGGAGGTGATAGGTTGAGTTTTGGAGACAAAACGTGAGTGGGAAGGAGGCAATTACAAAGGTATCGGAAGTGATAGGAAATGAAAGGAAACATTTGGAAAAAAGATGAAGAGGGTAAAGCACAACACTCCGTCCGTCGGATGGGTCGTAAAGCCGTGGTCCCCTTGGTGCCTTTCTTTAAGAGTAGGCTGATGCCGACGCCGGGTTTCTCTCCACCCTTCCTTACCTACCCTTCCCTCATGGCCCAAATGACCTAAGCTGTCGGTCGTCTCCTCCAAATACAATACCAAACTGTCGAGGGCGTGGAGGTTGGATGGAGGGTATGCGGGAATAACTAACAGTAGGAGGTAAAAAAAGCCTATTCGGGCCTCTAGCCGGGTTATCAGTCTCCATTCGACCGACGCGTCGGTTTCGTCGGCGACGTTTCGGAACCCGAGTCGCGTTCCATCATCAGGGCTTACCTCGTCTGATGGAACGCGACTCGGGTTCCGAAACGTCGCGTCGTGGCGGCATGGTGAAAGAGATAACCCGAATGGAAGCCCGTATAGACTTTTTTGACCATATTCGCCGGGAAAGCATTAGTTCTAACTTCAGAAGGAAGGACTCTGGCCATATAGGAGACAAAGAGAATGAAATATTTGGATGGGATGGAAGGAGGCTTGGAATTCGCAGAGTGGAAGGATGTGATCGCGTGAAAAGCTATAGTTCAAATTCTGTGAGGAGTATCAGGAATTGTGGGAATGGTGCGTTTGTCTGTAAACCTACCTTGGAGATGAGGATACAGGGTTTGGTTGGGTCCAATACGGGGTGGGAAGGGTACCACGACTGAGAGATGCTGGGTGAGCGGAGGAGAAAAGTTTTTTTTATAAATAGAAAGAATGGGAATAGGCCTTACTATCAATTATAGGCGGAACTTCAACGTGGGAGGGGGCTGGCTGAGGTGACCATCCAAACGCTCCTTAAATCCACCTTAGATATTAGAATAAATACAATACGAAGTATGCTATGGAAGATCAGATCGTAAAAATAAAATAGTTATAGACTGTAGAACAGATAGATTTAGAATGTCATTTTTTGCGCAATCGATTGCAGACTATGATGGCAGCGTTGGGATTTAGAGATAGGCTGATTGACTAGTTGTGAGTACTTCGATAATAAATTAACCGTTTAATGCTTTAAATAATGGTAATTATTTAGAACAGGTAACTCGGAAGGGGAGCATTCAGTTCCAAAAAGACCTTTTCACTGTCCAAGTGTTTGCTTGTCCTAACGTCCCTCATGATTACAAAAGAGACCATTCTATCTAGTCTAATAGTCCGGTGCTTTTTTTTTGAGTTTTGCCTGCCAAGTTTCGCAATCGGACGTATCGGCCGGAATTCAAGGAGCGATGTGACCAAAAAAAAATGAAACTCGAGAAGAAACAAAACAGCTCCGAGTGTAATTGGTGGGGAAGCTAGGGTTGGTTCCCAAAAATCACGAAAAGGGAAAATTAAACTGTATGGTGACTCTTAATTAAGACATGAGCCTTGGAGTTTGGGGGCGGAGGGGAGTGTCGGGAGGTTGTTTTGAGAATCCGAATCAATTTGATATGTGTTCGATTCATAAACAAGAGGGCCGCGAGGCTTTCGACGCGGGCTGGAAATAAAAACACGCCCAAGTGTCAACAAACAGCGGAAATGGCGGCAAGAATGGACGCGGAGAAAATAATACCTGAAGAAAAGGCGAGGATTTTTCAGCGTGAGGGACGTCCGCGGTGTCTTTGTTTGAGCGTCCGAAGCAATTAGCTCGGCGATTGAGAAAAACACGAGGACAGTGGTGCTGCTCGGGGAAAATAGGGGGTCGCAGGGGGAGAACACGCTCCTGTGTACGGTAAACAAAAAGTGGAAAGGGAAGGGGTGGAGGGTTGGTGGGAGGGAAGTTACTTGGGTAACGACAATATCCTCCCATTACACCTTCGCTCTCGAGCGAAAACAAATGAATTCACCCCTCGGGACAAGGTTCTCATACTCTCCCCTCCAAGCTCGACGCCCTCAGCCGCAAAAACTCTTGGTAGTGGCTAGATCTCTTGCCTTTTTCTGTTACTTCCTTGTCTCTCGTGAAAGGAACCGGCAAAGCTGTGAATTAATAGCCATGTTAATATACGCGCCATGCATCATGAAGGTAATGTCGTGGTCACATTTTAGGTTTCAGTGAAGAGTGCTGACAATTTGTGGCTTTACTGAAAATTTTAGATCCGATTTTTATGAACCCATTAATTCATCACCACTTTTATTCGCCTATTAATGCGCAATAGCATGAAAAAATAAGGCGAATCGGCACGGAGGTAATGTCATGCTCGCTATTTCTTTCTTCGGAAAGTTCCGAGGTGTTTTACTTACCATATAGATTGCTTTAGGAGGAATCGACAATACTTCAAGAGGTGGTGGGGAGACAATTTTAAGAATTTTTTGGTCCAAAAATATGTGGTCGCAACTCCTTAGTTATTGAGGCAACGCAATCACGTTATTTGATGAACTATCGTTTTCAAAAGTATGTAGACACCCACGAGCCCCACTTAACTGATGTGGTAGGGTCGGTAAAAACTTGGGAGGTTGGCACATGAGGTAGCCTGCATCCCTCACCAGTACGCCGCAAGAGCCGACGAGGACGAACGCGGGGGCGACCGGGCTAGCGAGACAGGAGTCAAAATATAGGCTCAAATGCCCTAGTAGATAGGAAACTCACGTCCACGCTCGTGTTGGGCTTTCGGTGTGTTTTCTTGCGAGCTCCGTGGCGAGGATTTCCTCTCTTCAGATTCATATTTGGACTCACCGTGAATACGGAATGTGTATGTGGTCCCGTAGCTGAGTAGGTATAATTCACGCGCATTTGATGCACTGAAGTTATGGGGGGGATTCGAAACTGGTCCAATTGAATTTTTTTTAAAGGTCAATTGATAACATCAACATAATAGATACAGTTAACTTGATAAAAAAGTTAACACCGAATTTTTTCAGCGACTAATTTTTTAACATAAATGACTCAATCTGCCTTAACACATTTATTTCAAAGCAAGTTTATTCAAAGAGTGGATATAAGCAGGGAAAGTGGCAGAGGTTGTATATTATCCTTGCTGCTTTCAAATTTCCGTTGATAAAAATCTCTACTCATATTATGGACAATACTCAATAAATAGCCAGATACACTCGTTGTTGAAATCAAAATGTTAGCCGTAGATCATAATGTTTGCAACTCAATCGATAACACTGATCAACCAAAAAATAATTATTTCTGTTCTAGCCATGTTTTTGAGTGATCCTCTGGTATTTTTCGGGCTGATTCCGAATCTGGGCCCAGATGTTTTCTATCACGTTAATGTTTTTTTAGTACAATCGGATTCAAGGGAGTTCAACTAAATAAATTGTTAGTTAAAGTAATGGGAAAAAATGGTACTCACTCGGAATTTTCTCGTATATTTAGCTTCTGACGAATCCCTTTTCTGTGACCACCACTAATCTGATAACATGTTGCTGAACTTTTCTTGCTGCCGTTCGTGCATTAGTAAAATATTCTGGTGGAAACACCTATCGTGTTGATCACTAACGTCGCCAAGGTTTGTAGGAATAAAGTCCAGGTGTGAGCCGATGAAGTTATTTGTTTTGAATACGTAGAGCAGCCAATTTTTTGTGCAATTTAATTACACTAACCACCAGATCGTGATGATCCATTCTCTTTCCTAGAAAACATTCAAATGCATTTTTTAATGCCTTCCTTGCGCTTTTTTTGTTGAAATCTTGCTCTCAGAATTCCGAATTCTTAAGCGCTTCCTAAAAAAATCTGTGATCCAATAAAAAATGCTTCTATTATCTGTTTTCACTGATTTTTAGGACATTTGTTTCAAATAAGTAAAATCTGCACCATTTTTGCACATATATTTTACACAATTTTAAAAACCCCTAATTTAATACTTAGAGGTGGCAAAATAATATTTTTAGATCGTATCGTATTTTAAGTTCGGATCGTAATAAAGTTGAAAGGGACATTTTGGTATCCAGGAACGATTGCTTACGTTATAGCCAATCTTTTTTCAAGTAATGATTTTTTCTGTCTATCCTATCCCAATCGCAGAAGAAGCAGTAATATTTCGTGTTGACCAACTGTATGCCTAGTATAAATGCAGCTACTTTTAATTTTCCACAAATTTTGCGTAGAGAAAAATTTACTGCATATTCTGGTAAGATTCTTTCATGTCAGTTCCATGGGTTAATGCTTTCGAGGGGAGTTCAATTCCATTATGTTAGAAAACAGCCTTTAAACTGACGTAAAAGGAATCAATGAACCTAGTCATTTGTGATGTATTGAAAACTAAGAGTATCCATAACAGAGAGAACATCATTGCAAAAATTAAGAATGTTTTCATGAAAATGTACAGTTGTGATTTTTTGTATTTCGATTTAGCAAAATCGAACCCTTCAACTGTGATTCTAAGACTTCACTCTGCTTTTTAGACAAATTTAAATTGCGCAATATATCACTTAAATCCTCTTAAATCTCCTAAAATGAGGTCTATCAGATATTTTTGGTCCGAAAATTGGGTCTTTCGAGTTTTTGAATCCATCATTCCCAGATACGTTCTGAATATTCGCTAAGATTAACATTTTGTGTGGTTCCACTAATGGTAAATTTTTCACGTGTGGGGCTGATTCTAGGCTGTTTGGATCTTTTACTGTGTGTTTTGACTTCGGTGTTATTTCTTTAATTCCTGTTTTACAAAAATAGTAGTCAGAAATATGATCCTTAGCTTCCCGCCAAATCATGAGGACGGAAAAATTGATAAGACGTTTTCCATCAGTCCAACCAGTGAGAAGCCTTTCACAGAAGACTTCGATCCTATATCCAGGTCACCCAACGGACAGTCAAAATAAAGTCTAAAACACTGTCTCAAAAAGGTAATATTCCTCCTCTTAGCCTTGAAAGTAATTTCATCGCACACGTGACAGAAGTCATCGTGGTAGTTCACGCTCTGTTTAGGCCCATTCGCCCTTTTAAAAACGTCTGCCAAAAAAAGGATGTCTTGTAAATTTTTTCAAATGGTGTTTTCTGATTGTCTACTTGTAGGGAACCAATGATAAAAAATTCTGGATAATTAAAAATACTGAGCAACATTACCTCGGTGATTTGAAATGGATTTACCCCCATGATGGAAGCTAAGACACTTCACAACGATTACAATGTAATGAGCTGACATTTCCTGCGAGCAACAAAATTCTCAAACCACCAGCAGATGAAAAACACACGTCTTTACGCGCTTACAGTCACATACTTATTTGGAGTGGAACCTGATTATGCATTGCATCGAAAAAAAAAGATAGGTTACAGCAAGTTTAATTACATATTTTGTTGGGATGGGAAGGCATGCCATCGTAGGACAACATGTTATGAGAGGAAATTATTATTTTTACCTATTCATGCTCTATTATATATAAATGAAATAGATTAATACCTACTTTTGCAAAAGAAAAAACATACATTCAGCTGTCCCAATGAAACTAGACGTGATGGAAATAATTTAAGCCCAGATTCCGATTCAGCAAAAAATACCTCTAACATCATCCAACGACGTCCCCAGGACAACATCTTCTCTCAGCCTCAGTCAACAACCTCTCACCCTCAGTCAACTCGCCGTGGCCTTAGCGATTTCCGCTCTCTCTGTAGCTCCCATCCCAGCGGCAGGCAGGCGAGCAAGAGGGTAGAGAACGCCCAGGGGGTTGGCGCAAGGGGAGGGCGTGGGTGGGGGAGGCAGACTGTGGACCCCTCCCTAATTGCCGCTGAGTCCCCATTTACCGCTCCGCATCCGAGTGTCTCCCCCTTTTTACGGCCAGTGCCTTCCCTGCGAACCACCCCTCTCCAACTGCGCGCCCTGCTGGTGGCTTTGGTGTCCCGAAGGCCGTTGGGGGAAAAGGGCTGTCTCTTTTAGGGCGTGGAGTGGGTGCGGTAAGTATGTGGTGTGGCTTCCAGCGGATAAAAGCCGCTGTATGAGTTCTAACCGCACTGCCCGACGCGTTCGAAACAGCTTTACTAAAGTCTTTATAAATCAAACAGATTACCAAGCTAAAAGTCAACCATGAAAATTGTTTTATAAAATCCACTTCCGATCACAGACTGACTGATTCATAAAAAAACGTCTGGGGTGAACGAGACGAGGTACGAAAAAAATTCATAAAATCGACCCCTTCTGAAATCGTCTGAAACTCTAGGAAATACTGTCGAAACACTAAATTTTTTATCTATTTAGTTTTGCCAACTGTTTCTATGCCTTTACTTATTGGGGGTGCAAAAAATCTATTTTAAAAGTATTTTTTCGAATCTAGGACACGTAATGCGTTGAGAAACCAATTATCAAGCCGACTGGAGCTATTTTTATTTTGGCCGAATCGTGCAATTTCACTATTTCGTGAATTATTGTGGGAACAAAGGAGGGAGTAACGGTTTGGCGTCATATGGTTATAACCGGAGGATACTTTGTTGCGTCATAAGGTTAAACTAAAATTGTAAGAATTGGCAGAGTGACCAGAAAAGGTCGGAGGGCTACTCCGAGACGGACTTGATCATTTTTAGCCATAGTTAGACAGCTATAATTTGAAGGGAGTAGTACCTACGCCACCTAAAATGACAATAATAATAGCAACTGAAAGGGATAAATTCTGCGAGTGTGGCTTAGTAATCACGACCTCCGTCTCCTGCACCACACTGTGGACTTAAGACGTCAGCACCTTGTTCGCTTAGCCTAGTCTGTGATTCGCCTTGAATGGAGATGGTTTACCTTAAATGGGATGGTGGTGTAACTGGTAGCGTAACTGACCGGCAATCGGGAGATCCGGGTTCGGATCCCGGCTAAGCCAAATGACTTTTTCATGAATCATATTCTTGTCATGTATAACTTTCCACCTCTTCGCGCCACTGCTCGCAAAGTCACTTGTTCTAATCAGTGATTTGTAGAAAGTCAAATGTTTAGGGAGATTGACTCTAAATGCTCTTAAATTCTAAGAGCTAATACCACGAGTAGAATGTCATGGTATTGCTTTTGCTGCGTGAGTGTTGCTTTTGTATGTGTGATACGCGCTTCGGAGCCGAATTTTAATTTAGTTCAACAACACGCTCAGGGACAGGAATTGGTTCACGGTGGACGCGCAGAACGCTACATACTATTTAACAATGCATGATCTTATTGTCAAAATACTGCCATACCATGATGATTTTTTCCGTGAGTCTTTTGTTCCGATGTAATTACAAAATCGCTTAGTTTTTATTGCAGCTGTTGCCAATCAGTCCGGTAAGGCAGTGAAAGAAGCACACTTAACAAAACATAATCGGATTCCATGAAACTTGAAAAATTACTTCCCATTTATCGATCCTGAAACATCTAGAATGAGACGCTATCTCACCCGAAGAATTACATATTAGATTTGGCCAATGCCGAAATGATTTTTTTTTTGCATTGTAGCTCAATGGAGAACTGAGTATTTGACGATCCGTCCGCTAGTAAGGAGAACCCTCTCTCTTTCTATCCTTTCTGTTCCTTCCTTCCCTTCCTCCACTACTAGCACTTTGTGCTTTCAAATAACCATTTGTGTCTTTGGATGTCTTTAAACTAATCGAATCGCGCAGTTGATGGCATGGCACCGTTGATGGTCACCACGAAACCCATTTCAATCCGGCCCGGCGGTGCGCCGTCCATGGCGTGAAGTACAGGCAGTGCTACATTGAGGCCGCTTTCTGACGAAACGAATTTTCGCTGGGCGCCGTTCACGTAATACACCGTGAAATTCAGGCCCCTTTCAGATGAGACGACTCTCTGCCACGCTGTGGGATGTGCCGTCAACGGCGGTCTGGTTCTAACCAGCGGCCATGTTTAAGTCAACAAAATTGTTACATTAGATCCACACTCAAAGTTTACCTGCAACAAGTTATCCAATAACGCTGTCTAATATGTCGCGGTGAGTCACAGGAATTACTGCTCGGCATTGACGCGTACCGGGCACGTGAGCTTGTATTTCCGCTCTTCCGCAGCCGGGTTAAATTTCTTTCCACACATTTTTAATTCATAATATCTAATTCTTCAGGTGAGAAAGTGCCTCTTTCTAAACATTTCAGGATTGATATATGGGAATCGAAGAGAGAGGCTGCGATAAATTTAACAGCAAATTCTGGCAGAGAAATCACTACAGTGCACGATATTACGCAGATGCGTTATGCGCAAGACTAAATAAGCCAATTGACCTTGGAATCGTTATGAAATAGAGCAAATGAACGTAGGCAGCGTTAAACAATTAAGGCTTAGGCTTAAATAGATTTTGACTCATTAGATGTGATTTTTTTTGCCAATCCACTTAACATTGCAAAGAATGAGAAATTTCTTTTTAATTTACCGATTTTGCGTCATTTTGTGTTATTTCGCGATATCGCATCTCACGAAATTCACGAACCTCTAGTCATATGTCATTCGTCTGGAGAACTCCAGCCCACACTGTGTTGAAATTGAGGCGTGTTGTTTATCGACTGTCTCGGATTTCTTTTTCTACTAGCTCTCCTTTCCATTTTTATAAAAGTAATTATTAAGGCCGTTTTACAGATTATAAGACTCTTTTCGGTATGGCACGCACCAGAAAATAAGTCCACTTGAAGGGACAGCACGACAGGACACGAGGACTTGAGTTAGTTACATCTAGATCTCATATGGACGTATAAGTCAAAGCGAGACGATATTGTATATAATGTATAAATACTCGTTCGATGTCTTGCTGCCAACACCTTCGATATTGAGTTCAAACCTGCTCGTATAACATTCAGGTTATTTTTTTTTTAGCTCTGTACTTACTGCAACTTATTTGTTGCCAGGTTTAAGTCCACGTAATTGTTAGTATGGATTTTCGGGATTTATATTATAGTCTATAAATGGGATATTCATTTGTTTGCGGCTTATTACTATCATCAGGTTGACAACCTGTGCAAAATATTTATATTTTCTCTCCCTGCACGGTGTGATTGTCCGAGGTTTGTTTACTTTCCTTCAGGAGATTGTAATGCTAAATTTTAGGCCTAATTTTCATTTGCGAGTAAGCGCAGTGCAGTAGACTCTCGTTAATAAGGACAACGATTATTATTACGAAGTTCTTGCTTTATATATAGATGTTTATATAGAACTCGAGATATAAGTTAATATTGATTGTAGAATTTCGTTTAAAAATTGTAAACGCAGCTCAAAAGACAAAGAATTCAATTCTTAGTTTATATTTATTGAGAAAAGAACAAATATTTATTTCGAAAACTGACTGCATAAACAATTGCATGACCGCGTCCTTTACTGCTAAGAGGGGTAACATTTGACGAGGGGTCCCAGTACCTGCTCCGGGATTTCGAGGGTAAATCCTAAACCCCCCTGCTGGGTCCCGAAGCAAAGATGCTGTACACTCTCGACGGCCATGGACGGGGGAGAGCTAGGAAACATATACATTCGGCATTCGTTCACTTGCGTAAGAAAACCTCATACGGAAATATACAGCATCCGTCTCCCGTGTCAAGAAACGTCCGCACGTATATTTAGGTGTTTAGTTAAGGTTAAGTAGGTTAAGTTCTTCTCATGCACTGAACTCTGAGTGTCAATTATGGTTCTTTCTTCAGTAGGAGATACTTCAGTATGCACGCAGCATCATGTAATAAGCTTCTTTCCCGTGGAATCATGGTGACCCTCTCATTACCCTCGTAAATTGGACGTACATTAAGTCCTCTTCTTACCAACATTCGATTTACGAACTTTCAGAGATGCGAACATTCGAAACATTCAAGCATGCCCAAAATAGGGTAGTTTCCTTCATCAAAGAAAATAAAAGGCATTGATTGCGATTTGTTACCTACCATTAGGGTGTTACGTTACGTCGTAAAATCTGGTTGATTTTTCACGTAAGTCCAGACAAGGGAAATACTCCAACCGTCGGTCACATGCTGGATCAGGGTAAGACTCCACAAACAGAAAAACAGCTCACAAGAAAAAGGTAGCCAAAAACAATTTACGAGTTATTACCGTACGATATCTATTCAAAGTAGAGTATTCAAAAAATCAGAAGTATTACAGAAAACAATGATAGTAAATTCATGATCCCAAAGGAAACATTACCAGCAGAAAATTGCTCTAAAAATCTCATGGCTCACAAGACATGTGACTCCCAGCAGGTCTCGACCAGAAAAAGGGCTTGCCTATGCAAGGCGAGACAGCATTTGAGGGGAGGGCTTCTTCCAGGGAGTGGAGGGGTAGCCAGGCGAATTCAACAACCGCCCACTGATGCGTCACTGCCCCTGCAGAAACGGCCGCTCCACAAAACACCATTCCCTGGTTTTGAGACAACAGCCAGCACCCAGAATTTTCCCCTCAACTTCTGGGTTGAGACATCAGAGGAATCGTTCATTGGAACACATGGAGGGGAAGGAGATACTGGGGTGAGGTGTTGGAGGGAGAGAGAGTTTGTGATAGGACAATGGTAAAACTTCTCACTCCAAGTGCAATACTAAGGCCTTAGCACCGATTTCCCCTTGCTTGCCAAGGAGAAGTATTTCTCCGCAGTAGTCCTATATAAGTCTTGCATTGCAGGTAGGTTGGTTCGGGGTTGGTTCGGGGTTGTTTCGGGGCTGTTTCAGAGGCTGATTCCAGAGGCTGAGTTTCCAGAGGCAGGGTTTTCAGAGACAGGATTTTCCAGAGACAGGATTTTGCAGAGACAGGATTTTGCTACAGGCCTTTTGCGCGAAAAATCCTTTGCGCGAAAAAACCTTAGCGCGAAAAGTTCTTGGCGGGAGAAGTTCTGCGGATAAGTTCGGAGGAAGTTCGAGGAAGTTCGAAGGAATTTCTGGGGGGGGGGTACCAGAAATTTTTGGGGGGGGGGGGACACTAAAAAATGCCACATCCTCTGTGGGAAAATGACCACAAAAATTGCTTGAACTTGGGGACCAAGACACGTCCACCAAGAACTGATTAATGCCTAGAAAACTTATCGAGGCATCACAGGTCCACTGGTTTTCACTGGATGAACCCCCACTGTTTAACCCCCCATGGAATTTACAAAAAACCATTATTCAGTGGTTAGAATTGAACTGAATATTGAAAAGTTTATTGATTGAGGTAACAGTATTCAAGAAATATCACTCAAAAATAGTTTTGACAAGAACATACATTTTTATCACTCTGTAAATAATAACCTCAGAAGTGATGTTTGGAATTCAACAGAATTCTTAAGTGAGTAACATGACATAATTACAAGAGTGAGACAAGAAATATGCTGAATTGATATAGAGTAGATTAATTAGTATTACATAGCAAGAAAATGAAATTAATAATCAATATGTCATAATGTGATGCTTGTTTCGGTGAACAGTGAATCAAAATTACAAATAATTATCATCAGCGACCAGAAGGAACTGGGAAGATTTTTATTGGTATAACACCAGGATATCTTTACCAAACTCAAATGTTCCTTTTCTCATCAGAGATATTTTGTGGTTTTTTTTAAAACCAAGTAAAGCAATACAATAACCAACCACTTAGTAAATGGGCAAGATTGGGTTGGTGAAGCAGTTGGGTTCATCAGAACCCTGGGTTGTCCCATTAGTTGGGTTCAACCACCTTATCAAAAATCAACGATTGACAAAAAATGGGTTTTAACTTCTACCCAAAATTCATATTGCAACCCAAGAGAAAGTTAGGGTCGACCAACAAAATATATACCCCATATTATATAATCATTAAGTACAAGTTTATTCAAAAATACGGTTATTCACTAAATAATTATTAGTTATCAAAATACCAGCAAAAATATTCAGCATAATATGTGTCTCACTTAATTAATATACATTGGCATTAGTATTTCTCCCATTTAAACCCTCCATGTTTGTAAATATTATCAGTCCATAATTAATTATCAATAAAGAATCCTCCAAAATTCAACAAGATTACGTAAATGACAATAGATTGCACTAAATCCCTCGATTTTCCAATAATTATTAATATTTACAAGGCATATGGTATTCATGTCAGCTATTGAACAAGTACTGACTAAATTTAATCAAGATGTGTATATATATCTCTCAGTATTAATTAAACAAGTCAAAAAAGAATCATAGGCGATGCTAACAAAATGAGAACTGCATATTGCATCAACAAAAGAAATCACTCTAAATTTCACTCTTCAATTAACAATAGAAATGAGAGCTACATGCTGGTTGCGACAAGATGAAAGTTCATACTTGTCGGGCGATGAAGGTCGCAACTCAACGCCAAAAGCCACACTAAAACACAGTAGGCAGTCTTAAGATCAGCTGATCAATTCAATCACTCAGCCATCGATAGAATATTGAACACTGCAAAATCACGACACTTATCACTGTCCAGAATTGTGAGAATGTCCATAAAGTCTTGGTGGAGGAAAGGTGACACAAAACACAATTGAATCTTAATAACTGGGGCCACCTCCACAGCTTATCTGGAAACGAGCCATCTCGGGGATTTCCCCCCAAGTTAATCTCCCGTCCTCTCCCTCCAAGCACCCATAATTCCTCCACCTTACCCCATCTCACAATCACAGTAGACCAACACTAAATTACATGAGTGAATTAAGCAGATGAGAATAAGCAAGTACAATACAATATTTCAGAACAATTTCAATTACAAGCATAGAAATAGACTTATTATTCATTAATCAAAACAATATTATTAGGAATCAAGAGAAATTCAACACCGAAATCAAGCATCAAATAGTATTTGAGAAAGCAAACATTAGCATTCATTAAAAAAAAAAAAGAATAAAAAAAAATCAATGATATTTCTCTCCTTTTAATTACTGGAATTAGCAATGCCACCATGATATGCCTTTAAATGAGAAACATGACAAATTTTCTCTTTCCCAGGAGAAACTTCCAGAATAACTGTTACAGGAGAGAGATACTTTTTAAGGACGAAAGGTCCTTTCCACAGAGGTTCCAGTTTTGCCATTTTCTGTTCACCTTTAGAACTGACAGGATGGTTTTTGCAGAGAACAAGATCTCCCACACAGAAAGTGATTTGGGAGTGAGATTTATTATAGGATTCTTTATACCTATTTCTGGCCTTTTTTAAATTAGCAATAACATGATTCAGGAAAACTTGTCTGTCACTATCGCTGAGATCATTCTCGAATAAAGATTTTGGAATGTCCCACTGATTAATTAAAGGATGCTTTAGTTCTCTGCCGAAAATTATTTTGGCAGGAGAATAACCACTGCTCTCATGAGAGGCAGTGTTCAAGGCAAAATTTAAGTCAGCAAGCATAGAGTCCCACATATGGTGAGCATTATTGCACAAAATAGCAAGTGCAGATTTTAGATTTCTATGCAATCTCTCTACCTGATTAGAACAGGGATAGTATGGAGAAACAAAAATTTGCTTAACCCCCAGTTGCAAACACATCTCCTTAATGGCATGAGATTTGAAAACTTGTGCATTATCAGAAACCAAAAATTTTGGAAAACCGAATTTTTGGAAACACTCTTTGAGTGAGTATTGAAACAACCGAACCGGCCGTAGCCTTGCGAACTGGCTCAAGAAAACAAAACTTAGAAAATCCATCAATAAGAGAAAGTACATATTGGTGTCCACCTTTAGTCAGAGGTAAAGGACCCACAAAGTCAATATAAAGTCTTTCCCAAACATCAGAAGGATTGTGCGACGATAGCATGCCAGGAGGTGGAGCATTTCTGGGTTTACAAGTTTGACACAGATGGCATTTTCTGACCATGTCATAAACCTCTCTTTTCATATCCTTCCACCAAAAGTGTCTGCTAATCTTATCATAAGTTTTAGCCATGCCCAAGTGAGCAGACATACTAGAGCAGTGAAAATATTGAAAAATCATAGGCCTCAAGACCGTAGGCAAAACAGCTCTTCCTCGCTTAATTTTAGAATTCCCATAACATAATAGCTGTCCCTTCAGAAAATAGTTTTTGTCGTTCAAGGAATTATTATTAATCTGATTGAAAATATCCTTTAGAACGAGATCAGTTTCTTGGTGTTTTCGAATGTCGACAAATGACAAAGGCAATTTATGTAACACACAAGAATAAGGAACAGCTGACTCCTTATGAGTGTTAGATTCCACATCTAAATGACTATTTGTAGATGAGGATGGCTCAATGCGAGAAAGACAATCTGCGACAGAATTAGATGCTCCTCGAACATGATGCACAGTGAATTTATAAGAGGATAATTTAAGAACCATCCTGCCTAGTTTGCCCAACTGCTTAGGATGAGAGAAAAGCCATGTCAAGGCACCATTATCAGTGTACAAGTGAAATGGTTTTACTTGTAAGTAAACACTGAATTTTTGAATTCCAAAATGAATTGCGTGACACTCCAATTCATAAGAAGAAAATTTACGTTCATGTTCCAAGAGTGCCTTACTAGCGAAAGCCACAGGGACAAAATCACCATTTACTTTGTGATTCAAAACGGCACCAACCGCCAAATTACTGGCATCGACAAATAAATGAAATTCCTCGTCAAATCGAGGGAAAGATAACACTGGTGGATTGGTGAGAGCTTTCTTCAACTGGCAGAAAGCCTCATTTTCAACGGCTGTCCATTGAAAAGGAACATTTTTACGTTTCAAGCGATTCAGTGGCATAGAGATTTCAGAATACCTTGGAATAAACTTGCAGTAAAACCCACAAAGTCCAATGAATCTGGCCACTTCCTTCACATTTCTGGGAACTGGGAATTGTTCAATTGGTCTCACTCTCTCAGGATCAACTTGCAAGGTTCCATTTGTGATGAGATGGCCCAGAAAAGTGAGTGATTCCACACCAAGCTTAACCTTGTCCTCGCACACCGTCAAACCGGCACTGCGTAGTTTGTTGAGGACAGCATTAACATGAGATACATGGTCTTCAGCAGACTTGGAATAGATACACAAGTCATCAATATATGGGTAAACACATGAATATTTCAAATCGCCCAATACTTCATTAATGAGACGAGTGAATATTTGAGGAGAATTTACAAAACCAAATGGCAATCTATTATACTGGTACACTCCGAACGGCGTCACAAAAGCAGTTAATTTCTTAGAATTCTCAGATAATGGTATTTGATGAAAGGCAGAATTGAGATCAAGAACAGTAAAATATTTTGCATCAGCAAGATATTGGAATGCATGTTCAACAGAAGGTGTAGGATAACCGTCCGATTTAACAACTTTGTTCAACTTACGGTAATCAACCACTAATCTTTCAGATCCATCCTTTTTAGGCACTAGAAAAGCTGGCGAACACCAGTTTGAATTGGAAACCTCAATCACTTTCTTATCAAGTAAAGATTGGATGTGCTTCTTCATTAAATTTGCCTTTGGAGGTGACAATGAATAAGGATGGGATCGAATCGGAGTAGAATCTAGCAGTTCAATTTCGTAGGTCATAACAGATGTGACCCCCAATTCTTGAGAAATCACATCAGGATACTTTGACAATAAACCCTTCAACTTATCACACAGCGTGAATTCAGTGGACGACAGAACATGTGATTCGGATGAGTTACTAACTGGCGCCGATTTAAACGCTTCGCAATTGTCCGTAAAAGAAAAAAGAGAATTCGGGGCAATTTCAAAACTGACGTTCGCCGGACGAATAATCATCTTTGAATTACAAATGAAATCCACACCCAGTAACACGGGAAACGGGATTTTAGCTAGATAAAACACGTGGTTCCAAGAAAACTTGCCTATTTGAACCTTGAGTGAGACAGAGGAATTAATATGAAAAGGCTGCCCCGACACAGTGATTAAATCGACGTCAACATTCTTACGAATAACCTTTCTCCGGCAACATTTCAGAGAAGCAAAGAAATCTTCATCACACAGTGAAACTGAACACCCAGTGTCAATTAAAGCCTGGCATGGCATAGAATGAAGATTAATAGATAATATTGGCAATCGAGTCGAACACTTGTCACGGACGCTCATCAAACTCACGGCAGGCTGAGTAAAGCGTCGTCTTTTGCGACACTCGTTCACTTTGTGGCCAGGTTTATGACAGTAAGAACAATTAATAGGAAAAGAAACTTCCCTAGGCGCACTGGAAGAGGCAACAGAAGACGGATTCCTAGAGATACGATGGAAAGTGTTGGAATATTCAGCACAGTCCATTAAATGTTTAGAAGCCTGCGTGATAACAGAGTCCAATTCTACAAATGTGTTAGGCTGATTTGAGAACATAATTGCAGATTTTGTTAAAGGATTTAACCCTTGAATAATGAGTCGCACAATAGAAGACTCGGAATACTGCAAACCCAGCACCTGAGTGGCATTACGCACAGAACACACGAAATCGTGGGGCGTTTCGCGAGGGAACTGAAATCTTTTAACTTTCGTAGTGATCAAACGATCAAACTCTCTGTCACTAACAATTCTAGCCCAA
Source organism: Ischnura elegans (assembly GCF_921293095.1). Taxonomy (NCBI): domain Eukaryota; kingdom Metazoa; phylum Arthropoda; class Insecta; order Odonata; family Coenagrionidae; genus Ischnura; species Ischnura elegans. The sequence continues at coordinate 332,389 of NC_060259.1, read as the reverse complement.
ACTTTTTCTGTGATTTGAGACCATGCGAGATTCAAGTTTAACATAGACAACCAAAAATGACGAGAGCTGGCAGGTAGTTTAGATACTACAAGGTACAATAACGTTGACAGAGGAACCAAGGACAAAGAAACGATTTCATTAACTTTTAACATGAAATTAAACCAATTCTCACTGTTTGACACTTCAAATGGCGGAAAATCACTGAGTAATTGTTTGACAATCACTAACCCTTCAGAAACTGGCAATGTCTGAGAAGCAGACATTTCGTGAGAGACGTGAACATTACAGCTTTCCTCGTGCTTTGGGCGAGGTGGAACAACTTCTAAAGAAGATTCCCGTTCATTATTAGAAACTTCACTTCCTACGGACACATTAGCCGTACCCCTGGCCTTACGATCCTCGCCCGTGGTTAAATAAGTTTTTTCGTACGGGTTTTCAGTACCTCCAGGCATTTTGAAAAGTGAAGTGACGACAACGAGAAAAAGAGAGAGAAAGAGCGAGATTTAAAACTATCTATCTCTGCTGGAAGAGTCCAATCACCAAAAATAGTGCGAGAATAACGAGCTGCTATCCAAATTATCAAGAACATTACGAGCACTACGAACATTAATGTCAAATGGCATATGACCACGAGGAAAAGTCGGCAACACTAGTCACGTAATCCCACACGAACCAAAAAGCACTTAATGGAACATAAAATAACTCACTTTTAAGAGAAGAAACAACCAGAAACTGCAAAAAGTGGAGAAATAGTGGAGAAATTGTCACCATTGTCCAGCACTCGGAGACCTCGACGAAAGGACAGGAAATCGAACCTCAACTCTGCTACCAAAATGTTACGTTACGTCGTAAAATCTGGTTGATTTTTCACGTAAGTCCAGACAAGGGAAATACTCCAACCGTCGGTCACATGCTGGATCAGGGTAAGACTCCACAAACAGAAAAACAGCTCACAAGAAAAAGGTAGCCAAAAACAATTTACGAGTTATTACCGTACGATATCTATTCAAAGTAGAGTATTCAAAAAATCAGAAGTATTACAGAAAACAATGATAGTAAATTCATGATCCCAAAGGAAACATTACCAGCAGAAAATTGCTCTAAAAATCTCATGGCTCACAAGACATGTGACTCCCAGCAGGTCTCGACCAGAAAAAGGGCTTGCCTATGCAAGGCGAGACAGCATTTGAGGGGAGTGCTTCTTCCAGGGAGTGGAGGGGTAGCCAGGCGAATTCAACAACCGCCCACTGATGCGTCACTGCCCCTGCAGAAACGGCCGCTCCACAAAACACCATTCCCTGGTTTTGAGACAACAGCCAGCACCCAGAATTTTCCCCTCAACTTCTGGGTTGAGACATCAGAGGAATCGTTCATTGGAACACATGGAGGGGAAGGAGATACTGGGGTGAGGTGTTGGAGGGAGAGAGAGTTTGTGATAGGACAATGGTAAAACTTCTCACTCCAAGTGCAATACTAAGGCCTTAGCACCGATTTCCCCTTGCTTGCCAAGGAGAAGTATTTCTCCGCAGTAGTCCTATATAAGTCTTGCATTGCAGGTAGGTTGGTTCGGGGTTGGTTCGGGGTTGTTTCGGGGCTGTTTCAGAGGCTGATTCCAGAGGCTGAGTTTCCAGAGGCAGGGTTTTCAGAGACAGGATTTTCCAGAGACAGGATTTTGCAGAGACAGGATTTTGCTACAGGCCTTTTGCGCGAAAAATCCTTTGCGCGAAAAAAGTTCTGCGGATAAGTTCGGAGGAAGTTCGAGGAAGTTCGAAGGAATTTCTGGGGGGGGGGTACCAGAAATTTTTGGGGGGGGGGGGACACTAAAAAATGCCACAAGGGTATTCATAGCATACAAAGTATTTGGTTTTAGAAATCCCAGTTTAGACGAATGGCAATGGTCAATTTTATCCTCAATTGAAAAAGGCCAGATTGGCGCCCATGCGATGCCACTCCGCATGAAGTCACAGGAACCTAGTTTCTATATGAGTAGATAGGAGTTTTGCATCGTCTGAGATTACTAATGCATGCATGAGGCACAGAGCTCAGAGAAACATCTCTTTATAATCACCTATCACACCTGCCTAAGGTCGGAAAGTTTTCTTCATGTGATAAGGTATTAATAACCTTTATTTAAGCCAAGTGCTACCAGCTAGCATGGTACTCGGCTACCTGCTAGCTTCCTGCGTTGTATCAGCGTTCAAAGCCTCGCCCCAAGGTCACTTCACTTGAGGCAGTGGGAACCAGAACAACGTCATACGGACTTTTTCCTGGCATTCATACTTAGCCGTCGTGTTTACACGCGCGTGAAATTTTTCGCTTTTCATTTAATGATCGCAAAAAATAGATATCGTCATTTGAAAAATCTAAAAGCTTGAAATACGTATTCCAGGAGTAATAATCTTTCGATTTAGGGAATAAAAAAATAATAGGAAACCACCCTATTTCAAATGTGGCTTCTTTCGAGTTGGCCGATGCGATGCGGTATGGTGCAAAGGAACTCCTACTCTGGGCATGATCCGAACAAAGTATTATTCGAGCAGTTGTGAAGTCAGGGACCGTTCAGCGTTTTAGCCCGTTCTTCCTTCCCGCGGATAGCGATTTTTTTTGGCCCCAGCTGCATCGCAAGAGCATCTAGATCAGCTCGTCACTATCTTGAGTTAACGAACTGTGTGGTGGTGCTGTGTTGCATTCTCCAGGATGGCAGCAGGTTTCGATTCCTTGCAAAGTTCTTAATATATTTATAGAAAAGTGTAAGGATTAATAAAAATATCCCTCAGGAAGCCATAAAACTCACCATTTTTAGCCAATTATCTGGAGGCAAATTCCTTGCAACTTGCGGAGAAGGTATTGGAATGCATCTCCTTCGTATAATGAGGACCTACTGCTTTCTGGAAGATATTAATCCTCGATTATGGCATTTTTCTATTGATAAAACCAAACAGATGTTCTTTTTTTTAAAACTTGCGCGTAATTTAATCGTGTATGTTATACACATCACTGAAGCTATTCCGCAGTGTGCCTATATTTACCGTATATTGAAGAGACAAGAAATTTTGACAAAGTTTTTTTTTTCGATAATTTCTTAATTAAACGCTCTTACGAATTTTTTTATTACGAACCATCAGTTTTTGGTCTCGCGAACTTCGTAATAGCAAGATTCTTCTTTAGATGTTTGATGGAAGATGTTAGGGCTCGAGGCATTAACTTGTGCAAGAATACTAAAACATTTATGCCTGGATTTGATTGAAGTACAGTGCGATCTCGGTAATGTAACACACATGCAGTCATGGCATAGGCGGATTATTGGAAGCGTACAGGTAACGAGTGTAAAGGCCGTTTTACACGGTACACGGAATTGCGCAGGTTAGAGCTGCATTAATTTCTAAAGTGGCGTGGAATTGCACGAATGCATGAACGAAATTAGAACAGGGGCTATTTTGCCGTCTCGCATCCACGCATTCTCGCATGTGTTCTAGCAATTCTCCACTTTACACGACGCAATTTTGATTGCGCCTTCACACGTACGTCAGACTGCGCAATTCCGTGTACCATGTAAAACGGCCTTTATGCACAAAAAGCTTGTTGAGGCATGATTTTGCCGTTAAATAGATGACTAGATTTGATGATAAAATTAGTGGCACTGACTCTCCCTTACTGCTTTGGGCAAGAGTCAAGGTAGACTGCCAAATTACTCATATATTGACCCTAATAACAATTATGGTCATAAAAGGCAGAATAAACCCTGAGCACCACTGTGACTTGTGAGGAACTTCATGCAAATTATGAGCTCCTACGCACATACTAATAAAACAAATACTTACCTAATTATCTTTTATTTAAAACTGATGATAATATAGTTGCACAAGGAAAGGAAGGAAGCCCCGCGTGCCGGATTATTGCGACGGCTGATTGCAAAGATTGTGCTGTACATTTATGGGGACGTGATAAAAGTCTAGGGATGGGTTGAATAGCATTTTTCTCGAATTTGAATATCAAATACGATGCAAGCACTAGCTCGAGAGAAAGGGCCAGGTTCGTAGAAGGCAGACTGAGGTGACAAGGCGGACCTCTGGTTTCACACCTTTAATTCACAGAGCACACAGGTACATTCTCTCCCTCTTACATACAGCGCAAGACTCCCCTTGCATTTGCCCTCCAAGAAGCTGCCCCCCGTGTCACGTCCGTCTCGTGGTGCTCTCCAGGGGCGCAGCTAGGAATTAAGGCTATGGGGGGTTTTAGGTGCAACTGGACCTGAGGTGTGTGTTATGCCCGCTAGGATAAGCGGTAGATGGAGGGAAGCTCTGAATAGGTTTGTTTCCTATTATTTTTTATTGCCTAAATCGAAAGATTATTACTCCTGAAGTATGTATTTCACGCTTTTAGATTTTTTAATGGCGATATCTATTTTTCGCGATTTAACGAAAAGTGAAAATTTTCAAGGACACGAAAATGCGATGGCTAAATATGAATGCTGGGAAAACCCCGTGTGACGTCATTCTGGTTCCTGCTGTCACTGTGTGAGATGACCTTGGGGCAAAGCTTTGAGCTCTGATACAGTGCAGGCTGCCAGCAGGTAGCGCTTGGCTTAAACCCATTGAGTGCCACTCAACGATATATCGTCGTTTGCAGAATGCGCCAGAAGTGCCAACGACGATATATCGTTGTCTATTATGAAGCCCGCTAAAACAATGTTTTTTTCATACAATCAATATTTTTATTGTATATAATACCAGAATGGTTTCTTTTTTATCACGTTGCATTATAATTTGAATTGTTAATTACAACGATCAACATATTTTAAAATTTATATGACCATATGACGGATGGAAATTTCCGAGGACCATTTTAGATCTTTACGAAACAGCTTCTTGATGTTGTACTTCATAAGCCACATTGTTTGGTCACCTAAAATCAATTGATTATCATCTTATACACCCTACTTTGTAATTCTACCAGTTGTATTATTTTTTGCGAGCACCTATTTCAATTTAACTTATTTGAAAAATGTTCTCCCCTGCGAAGCGCGTCGCATTCTTTTTCCGAGCGCGAACGATATATGATCGTTAGGCCTCGGTTACGATACGAGCGGCGGGCGGCGAGCGGCAAGCGGCGAGCGGCAACCTGAGCGGCACGTGAGCGGCAGTAGTGGCTACAATACGAGCGGCAATTTTCTAACCGCTCTACAGTGGGCGGAAATCGGAAAAAGCCGGGCAAAATTACAAAATGACTTTTTTGAGCTGTAAACTTGAAACTTCGCAGGCATACTCAAAAATGATTGAAATTTATGGATCTGTACTTTATTTGACAAAGATTCCTCCCTTTACTGAGATACAGATGCCCAAACGTGAGAAAATTTCCATAAAAACGCCCGTCTTCAATTTTCTCTGAAAATCTTCTAAAGTAAGTAGATGGTGAAATTATAGGTGGATTCTTGCGGAATAAAAAACCACATAATCTGTTGGCATGGTATCTTTTCTTTATTTTAGGTAGAGTTTAAAATGGGTTTACGGCAAATTCACGCGGAGTAATTTATATGAGAGCATTCTTTGAAGATTTCTTGAGGTGATTATGCAGTTATCTGTGAAATAAGTTTGCGACGCCGGAAATTACATTGATTTTTCGATCGCGCGGCAAGGTTCGTCTCCGCGCGTAGGGAGTTGGATTAGCCGCGACGCGGTAAGGTTATTGAAACTGCATTGGTTTTAATGCTCAGCATTCACCGTTTTTATGTTTTGCTTCAATATACCGATTCTCAAATGGTCTATGGTGAATACACTGGAGGTTTTTCAGCCGAGGTAATTGCACGTTTCATTGAAATTCATTTCGTTTTCTTTGGATACGATCGAAGACCATGCTTCTATTAAAATTGTTCAAACCTCGAAAAAGTGAGTTGTTTTCCTGGGACTCAGACAAAAATACCTACCAGAAAGACACCAGCTGAGACTCTTATACCTTCTTTACTCTCCGATCCCTGACCCCCAGGATTCTACTGCGAAAACGGTCGTTTTATGACATCGCGGAGCGGACCATTTGGCAGTCTTAAATGGGTATTTCCACGAGAACTTCTAGCTTTTTTAAAATGCGTATCATACCCTCAGTTCTACTTTGACTTATAGATTACTCATATCTGTTACACATTTACCTCACGTTCTTCCCCGTGTACTCAATAGGATATTGGATAACCAGAGGTTCTACAAATTTATTATTTATTTTTAAATTTTACATAGGTTCCTTCCGCCATTTATTTATTTATTCATTTCTAACTTCCCCGTAAACAGCACTCATCACAAAGGGCAAAGGTACATATAGAAAAGTTCAGGGGATGTAAGGGGATTGATTATGTCATGGTAAGACAGAGGTATAGGAAGTGTGAAAAACTCCCGCAGCTTCCCTTCCGCGGATTCGGATTCAGACCACAATCCAGCGCTCATGAAATGCAACATAAGATTCAAAAGGCTAATTAAAGTTAGGAAGGCGAGGAAATGGAATGTAGAAGCGCTGAAGGGGACTATGAGGAAGGAATATCAGTAATTAGTGGGCAATAGTACCCGGAAGATTAGAAGTACACATGACTGTAGAGGAAGGGTGGAATAATATTAAAACGGGAATAGTCAAAGCGGCGGAGAAGTCAATTGGCTACATAGACAGCAAAAGGATAAAGAAGCCTTGGGTTACGGACGCAGTGGTAAAAGAGATGGAGGAGAGAAGGAAGTGAAAGAACGTGGACACAGAGTAGGGCAAAAGAACGTATAAGGAACTAAATAATCGATTACGACGTGAAACTAAGAGGGCAGGGGAGGCTTGGTGGAAAAGACAGTGTGAGGAAATGGAAAAGTTGCAGAAGGATGGAGAAGTAGGCGCGGGTTGTACGCCGGGGTCGGTAAAAAAATGGTCGCTAAAAAGTTAAGTCGCTATCGGGCAGCAAAAGAGGATAAGCCGTGTCCAAAATTAAGGCTAAAGATGGAAGGATGCTAACCGAGCGCGAAGAGGTACAGAGTAGATGAAGGGAATACGTGGAGGATCTGTATGAAGTAAGGAACAGGCTGGAGAAATTGATTTTTGATGAGGAAAGTGCAGTGGAGGAGGATAATCTTTGGCCGGGTATCTTTGATGCGGAAATCAAGAGAGCCCTTCGTGATATGAAGGCCAGGAAAGCAGTGGGCGTGAACAATATATCCTGAGTGAGCATCTGAAGAATCTAGGGAAGGAGAGTAAGAATTTTTTTCGAACTAGTACGGAGGATTTAAGAGGAGGGATGTTTGCCGGAGGATTTCGTGAAGACGGTTATAATTCTGCTACTGAAAAAGACGAAACCTGTGGGATGCAGAGATTATAGGACTATTGGCCTAATATCGTATGCAGCGAAAGTGGTACTGAGGAGGCGAGGGCAAACGAGTATTTGGGCGAAGATCAGTTTGGTTTTAGAAAAGGGAAGTCAACTCGTGATCCAATAGCAATAATGAGGTTCCTCGTGGAGAGGACCATTTGATAGGGTGAACTGGATAAAGTTAATGAACATTCTCAAGAGAATAAGTGTAGATTGAAGGGATAGGCGACTCATTCATAATCTTTATATGGCCCAGACTGCACAAGTGAGGGTAGCGGAGGGGGATACTTAGCGGGAAGGGGAAGTTGGAAACAGCGTTAGAGGGTAGATTGTTAGGGAACGAGGAAGGAAGAGAATAGGATTTTTAGATATATTGAAAGGAAGTTACAGTGGCCTTAAGGCCTGTTTACACGGTACATTAACACGTACGGGTTAATGTCAATATGTATGAACGCGAGAATGATCGCCAAAATGCACCGTGTTACCACCCAACTTGTGCGAGTGCATGCACAGAAAATAGAACCTGTTCTAATTTTGTTCATACATTCGTAAATGTTCCGTTCCGGTCCACAAAAATCATTCATGCAAACTCGTTAGGCATTAACGCAAAGGCATTAACTCGTATGTGTTCCTTTACATTGTATTGAAAAAGTTAGTGTTGGAAGGAAAGGGAGGCTCCCAGATTACTTCTATAGTACTCCGTGGAAACCTACCTTAATCGGTAGAATACTATAATAAAATGTTGATCATTCCACATAAATACCCTGGACTGCACCTCACTAATTGAAACTTCTATTAGTATATTACTTAGTTTAACTTCAGTCTTCCTTTGCTTGGCCGTATTCTCACCACTTTGATGTATCTACGCTGACATTTTCAACTACACCGAAGGATGAATCTACTGAGCGGCGAGCGGCAGTGGAAAAGAAATCGGTCTGGACTTGGAACCATGAGCGGCATTGGGCGGCGCCGCTCACTGTCGCTCGCCGCTCAAACATATCGTACCCACCCTCAATAGATTTACACGCAACTAAATGAAGTCCGATATCAGAGCGGCGCCGCTCACGCCGCTTGCCGCTCGCCGCCCGCCGCTCGCCGCTCGTATCGTACCCGAGGCCTTACAGGAAGACACGAGGTTTATATCTCTGCTCAGTTACTTCCAAACAGGTCATTTGTAGCTCAATGTGCCATTTCAATCGTGTTTTTGATATTTAGTACCGAAAGAGAGAAGATACTATGCAATTGATACCGTGCTATCTCTCGCAGCATGTGTGTCGGTCAGCTGGAGCGCTGAGTCGACAATGTGACTCCGATTTCCAACCTCGTTTTCATGGCATCGAAGACAGTAGTAATTGAAATATGATGATGGTGAGCATAAAAGAATACATTGTGTGCCGTCTTTTGCTATCTTCTACACAATGAAATTTCCCCACCTATATAAAGCTCACAGTTCCTTTTGCGAAGCCAGTATTCTTCTGCGACGAGCGGGTTTGTAATCGCATTTTGCCTCCTCGAAATTGAAGTAGCCCATTGATTCAGTAAATGGCGTCAACGCCGAGAACTGAATTTACGCTTGGTGTTGATGATGACCGACTAGTTGAATATATAAATTCGCTAAGTGATGGTGACGACAACTCTGTGCTAAGTGAGGACAGCGCCCATTCTCGTCGAAACAAGAGTGAAGAGGAACTGATATCAGACTCAGATGAAAGTGTGATATTATTTGCTAAGACGAGACCGGCAAGAATTGATTATAGCGATGATAGTGACAGTTCTGATGAACTTGAAAGTGGAAGTGGAAGCAGTGATCGTTCTCCTGAATTTGTTGTAGTTCAGGACAATTGTGATTTACCCCAGGCTCCAGATTTTGAATTCTTGGTAACTCCTGGGCCCAAACGTCTTCCGCCTCAAAATTCTCCTCCAATCGCGTACTTCGACCTCTTCTTTACAAGAGCACTCTGGAACTTGGTTGTGAAGGAGACTAACAGGTACGCTGAACAGTTTTTGGCTTCACATGATGGACTGTCACCAAATTCGAGAATGCAGAAATGGCGTCCAGTCACAGTGGAGGAAATGAGGGCTTTTATCGCGGTGTTCATGGAAATGGGTATCACGAGAACAACATCCATTTTTTCCTACTGGTCTACTAACCCTCGCTTTATCCCTTGGTTTGGAAAGATGTTTTCCAGAAATAGGTTTCAACTGATTCTGAAATTTTTCCATTTGATAGACAATACGAAACTATTTCCACCTGGTCATAAGCTCTACAATCCCTGTGCTATATTCCCTCCCATTATTAATCATGCTAACTATGTTTTTCGTCACCATTTTACCCCTCATCAGTACCTTAGTATAGATGAGTCATAAGTAGGCACTAAAAATCACTCCCAGCTATTGCAGTATTTGCCTAACAAGCACTATCATAAATGGTGTTTGTTGCGGTAATGAAAGATAGTGGACTGTATCACTATAATTTTACTTCGCTGCAATTCACATCGCAGGATTCCACGAACAAAGAATACATTTGAAACTGAGTCACTAATGAGGGAGCATGGAATCTGCCCAACCTCTCCCTGCCATCGTTCAGGCGTGACTGCCTCCCAGCACTATCTCGCGCTACATCAGCGCCACAAACGTCCACAGTCGGAACATACCGCCCGCCAAAAAATGGATATAGGGCCCATTTTTTAATAACACAAAATACAATGTAATTAGAATTAAACATCAGTTTCATTTAAAGGCAAAACACAAATCTTATTAATGGGCCTCTTATATGTTCCGTGTTTGGTTCGTACTGTTACCACACGCACAAGTCCGTCGACACCAGGATGAACTATTTCAATAACACCTAGGTTCCAGGACATAGGAGGTGTGTTGTCTTCCTTTACAACTACTAATGCACCCGGATTAAGGTTTTTTATGACTACGGACCACTTGTTCCTTTGCTGCAGCGTAGCCAAATAGTCATTTGACCACTTCTTCCAGAACTGCTGCAACTGCCGCTGCATCTGCTGCCATCTAGAAAGCAAGCCAATTCTTACGTCAATTAGATCTGGTTCTGGGATAGAAGTAATGGGTTGACCAATGAGAAAATGGCCGGGAGTTAATGCAGAGGGATCATTTGGGTCGTTGGAAAGAGCAACTAAAGGCCTTGAATTGAGACATCCTTCAATTTGGGTAACAAGAGTGGTGAATTCTTCAAAGCTCAAGCACGCCATTCCCATGACTCTTCTCAGATGATACTTGAAGGACTTAACACCAGCCTCCCATATTCCGCCGAAGTGAGGAGCTCGGGGTGGAATGAAGTGCCAGCGTATCCCTTCTCCCTTTGAAAACTCAGTCAGAGAATCATGTTTTTGAACTGTACTGACGGTCTCACGTAAGCTTCGCAACTCCTTGTCGGCCCCCACGAAAGTAGTCCCATTGTCGCTGTAGATATTTTGGCACCTCCCTCGACGAGAAATGAATCTCTTAAAAGCTGCAAGAAATGCTTGGGCTGTCATGTCACTGACTACCTCCAAATGTATAGCACGCGTGGCAAGACATATGAACACTGCTGTATAGCATTTAACTCTTATTCTGGATCGTGGTGAACCTGATCTTATGAAAAAAGGTCCTGCATAGTCAATCCCTGTGTTTCTAAAAGGTGTTGAGGGATTAACTCGGTAGCTCGGAAGCTGTCCCATTAACTGTGTCGTTGCTTGAGCCCTTAACTTGCTACAAGGCAAACAGCGATGGACTATCATTCTAATCAGACTCCTTCCATTGGGAATCCAAAATCTCTCTCTCAGTGAATTCAGTAAAAATTGACCTCTCGCATGAAGAAGTCGCTTGTGTTCCTCTTGGATTATGAGTTTGGTCAAATGATGTCGTTGTGGTAAAATAGCAGGATGCTTCTGTTGAAAAGGAAGGTCGGAATGCTGCAATCGGCCTCCTACCCGTAGAAGTCCATCCTCATAACAGATTGGATTCAGGGATTTTAAATTGCTCTTACAACTAACTGCCCCATTGTCTTTCAGGTCGTGTATCTCCTGACAGAATTCACTGTACTGCGCCATCTTGATCAAAGCTGAAGTGATTTCTCTATTTCTTCCTGAGTTAATTCACCGATTTGTCTTCTTACACGGGTAGTTCTGGAATTCTCTTTGAAGCGTAGACAATACGCCATCACTCGTTGCAATTTCCTCAGACTAGAAAACCTTTCTATGATACTAGACGTTTGAACCTTCAAGCTTACGAAGGTTTTTCTTTCCTTTTTCTGTTCTGGAATTTCTTCTGTCATTACTTGTTTACCTGAGTTCGGCCATGTAGATGGCATTCTGCGAATCCAGGAAGGTCCGTTCCACCATGTTCTATTATGGGTAAGGTTATCTGCATTTAATCCCCTGGTAATCAAATCTGCAGGATTATCTTCTGATGAAACGTGACACCATTGCGCGTCTGACGTTTTTTCTTGTATCTCTGCCACTCTATTGGCTACAAATGTTTTCCATTTACTTGGTGACGCTGCTATCCATGCTAATGTCACCGTAGAATCAGTCCACAAAACTGTCTTGAATTTAATGTGGCTAACTGCAGTAGTCACCTTTTCGGATAGACGTGCTAACACTAAAGCTGCGCACAATTCAAGCCGTGGAAGCGAGACCCGTTTCACTGGAGCCACTCTTGACTTAGCACAAAGTAGTTTAACTCTTGTCTGGCCCCTTTCATTGGTTGATCGAATATAGATGCAAGCACCATATGCCTTCTCGGAAGCATCTGAAAAACCGTGAATTTGAAGATCCCAAAGGCTTCCCTTTGCAACTGCTAGCCTATCAATAAAGATTTCGTCAATTTTATGAAGTTGAGTGAACCAATGTTGCCATTGCTGTAGCATTTCGTCCGGTAGTTCTTCGTCCCAGTCTATTCCCTTTAACCAAAGTTGCTGCAAGAGAACCTTGCCAGTTATCACTATTGGGCTTATAAGACCCAAGGGATCAAAAATGGAAGAAATGACTCCTATCACCGTTCTCTTGGTGGTACGGTTCCTAAATCTTGATTGTTGATATTTGTGAAGACCGTTGATGATCTGAAATTGGTCAGCTGCTGCATGCCAAAGAAGACCCAAAGTAGTCACCTTGTCTTGACTGTCCAGACGAAGTGGAAGGTGCACTTCTCTAAGTTCTAAGGGAATAGATTCCAGTAATGCTGGATGATTTGAACACCATTTGCGTAAGTTAAATCCACCCCTTTTCAATAGTTTAATGAGCTGGTCTTGGCATTCAAGAGCTTCGTTGAGATTCGATGCTCCGGATATGCAATCATCTACGTAGAAGTCATAAGAAAGGATTTCTGCTCCCTTTGGATAATCGCCTTCTTCGTCTTGGGCTAATTGTTGCAGACATCTAGTTGCCAGGAATGGTGCTGACGATGTGCCGTAGGTGACTGTCTGTAACTCAAAGGTTGTTATAGGTTCTGTCGTAGAGTTTCTCCATAAGATTCTCTGAAACCTGCAATCCTGTTCATCTACTCGTACCTGTCGATACATTTTCTCTACGTCTGCAGTAAACCCGATTTGGTGAATCCGAAATCGAAGTATGATCGACTGCAGATCTTGTTGAACCGTTGGACCCACCATTAGGATATCATTCAAAGACTTTCCAGTAGTTGTCTTAGCAGATGCGTCGAAAACTACCCTTGTCTTTGTAGTTGTGCTAGAAGCCTTCACAACAGGATGATGTGGCAGGTAGCAAGAAATTGTTTTAGCACAATCCGCATCTTGAATGACCTTCATGTGTCCAAGTGATTCATATTCGGCTAAAAATCCTCCATAGTCTGCACGTAGATTAGGATTTCTGTCAATACGTCCTTCCAGATGATAAAGTCTCACTGTCGCCATTTTCAGTGAGTCTCCCAAGCATTCAGGATTTTCCTTGAAGGGTAGCCGAACCACATATCGTCCAGTGTCATCTCTGGTCGTGTTGTTGACAAAATGCTTCTCGCATTCTACATCTTCCTTTGATCGTGGAGGCTGTGTAAAGTTGTCCATCTCCCACAATCGTTTTAACTGATCATCAAGACTAAGCGCATTTGCAAGAAAGAATGTCTTTTTAGGAAGAAAAGGTGACACTGCCTCCTCCTGAGGATGAAAACGTCCAGCTAGAATCCATCCCAACTCCGTATTTTGCATGACAGGATAAGGTCCTGGTCTTATCTGCCGCTCAGGTTTGAGAATGTGAAAGAAGATATCTGCTCCTATCAGCAAATCTATTTTTCCCGGTTCATTGAACGCAGGGTCTGAAAGAGGAAGTTCCCTTGGAAGATTCCAATTTGCTGTATTCAAGTACGTTGAAGGTATGTCTCCTGATATTTTTGGTAGAACCAAACACTCAACTGTGATGTTGTAAGAACTAATTCTAGACTGGATCTGTAGAGTAACACAGTGTTTCACTTGAGATTTTTGCGTGTTGATACCTTCAATTGGTGTGTTTTTTCTCGTTTTCCTCAAATTTAAACGCTGCACCAGTGATTCTGTCACAAAGTGAGACTGAGAGCACGAATCTAGCAGTGCTCTACAGGTGTGGAATTTTCCGCTGCTGTCGCGTACCTTGACCATAGCAGTGGATAAAAGTACTTGAGTTTCTGACGTTCTCTTCAAAGAACAATAAGAATTGCTCGTTTGTACTCCATTGGCGTCCTCTTTCAAATCATTTTGTGAATGATGAGGTGATCCATTGGTGGAAAAAGGTTTCTGTCTTGACACGACCTTGGTGCCTTCTATCTCGTGCAGAAGAGTGTGGTGCCTTCCGCCGCAATACCTACAATTACCTGACTTGCACTTATTCATTCTATGTCCAGGTTGGAGGCAATTATAACAAAGCGAATGTTGCTTCACAAATTCATTTCGCTGTTGAACACCTCGCTTGGTAAATTCTGTGCATTTATGAAGGGAATGCAATTGATTGCAGAATATACACTGATCATTGGCAGCTAAATACGTTTGTCTTGCATTTGTCCGCCATTGCTTATCGTGTTCCTGATGCTTGGAACTTGTTACTGCATGTTTCACGTTCTGATTGGCCTTAATCACTTCCAACGACTGACATTTATTTTCTAGAAATCCTAACAATTCAGTTAAGCTTGCGAATTGATGAGAATTCATTTTTATTTCCCATTCCTTTCGAGTAGGTTCGTCGAGTTTTTCAAGAACAAGTTGTGAAAGAAGGATTTCATGCAGAGGAATGTCCAATTGTAGCGCCTGCAACGCATTGTAATTACTAACCAACTGATTGATCAATGCTCTCATGTCAACAACTGAGTCCTTACTCACTGCTGTCAGTGAAAAGAGACGCTTGATATGCGCTGTGGCGATAAGTTTGGGATTATCATACCTTTTACAAACGATATCCCAAGCTACCTTGAAGTTGTCGGAAATGATGGGCAAGTTCTCTAATAGTTTATGTGCCTCACCACTAAGAGAGGACAGTAAATAATAGTAGCGTTGAATATCATCCAAGTCATCATTGTGTAAGACTAAACTGGTGAAGATATCGTGGAAATGCCGAAATTCTGTTGCATTTCCGTTAAAATTAGGCAACTTAATGTTTGGTAGCTTCAGTTGTCTTGAACGTGAACTACCTCCACCGTGATCCAAAGATTGGACCGAACGATTTGAGTCTGCTTGCTCTTCTTCCAAAATAGAGGTCATTTTTGCGAGTACTTCCATGTACATTTCCTCAAAAGTTTCTCTATCCTGTAAATGATCGTCATCATCGTCACCCAATTCCAATTGGCGTTGAACCTCGTTGTATTCTTGAAGGATATCAGGCATCCTCTCAATACGAAGCCTTAAGTTGACGATATCTGACCCCTCGTCAAACTTATCTACGTAATTCTTCATTCGGGTCAAACTCGCCTTTACCAAACCTCGAGTCTTTATTAGCATATGTTTGCCTTTAGAATCCATCCTTAAATTTAAGAGAATAGGGAGTAAGGTGTTTGTCTAGTAAAGGAAAAGAAAAAAGGAAAAGGACAAGGAAAGAACCAGACTAAACGTATGACTTAGCTTACACGATCGCCGCCCGCCGCTGATACACCACAGCCGATGAACCGCGATGAGTTCCAACAGCAGATGCTCGCCCTCCTAGTATGGAGCGTAGAGGCGCCGACAAGGAGATAATGATAGAGATAGCGCCGACTGAGAGATAGCGTGGAGATTAGCGCTGCCGAGAACGCGCGTTGTCCGCCAAGGTCCGTCGGAGCTGCGTAGAAATGGCCTAGCTCGCTCGTAGCAACACGCCCTTAGAGTAAATCTTCGTTTGTAGAATCCGGCCCGAAGGACCAAAAAATGTTTGTTGCGGTAATGAAAGATAGTGGACTGTATCACTATAATTTTACTTCGCTGCAATTCACATCGCAGGATTCCACGAACAAAGAATACATTTGAAACTGAGTCACTAATGAGGGAGCATGGAATCTGCCCAACCTCTCCCTGCCATCGTTCAGGCGTGACTGCCTCCCAGCACTATCTCGCGCTACATCAGCGCCACAAACGTCCACAGTCGGAACAAATGGGGAGTAAAATTCTGGATGCTATGCGATTCTGTTGTGAAATATTGTGTGGCATTTTATTGTTATAAATGGGCAAAAACCAAAGAATACAGCGAAAAAATAAAAAAACGCGGCTTAGGGCATGTAGTAATAAACAATTTACTGATTGCTGGAAACTATTTTATGAAAGGGTATCATGTTGTAGTGGACAGTTTTTTCACAAGTATAGATTTAGCTCGTGAATGTTCAAAAAAAGAACATTTTTAACTGGTACGTTGAGACGTATTAGGAAAGGAATTCCTCAACCCCTCAAAGAAAAATTCACCATGGGTGAGAAAAAGTATGTTAGATGTGAAGAGCTTCTCCTCTTTGGATACCGAGAAAAAAAATCACAGAAAAATCCAGTGTTATTACTTTCAACTAACTCGATAGCCAAAAGCAATTACGTTGTTCGAAAGGGTCAAACATTGCCAAAGGAAAGGCCACAAATCACTGAACAGTACAATCGGTATATGGGTGGAATTGATACTTCGGATATGATGCTTTATGGTTATTTAGATGAGAGAAGATCATTGAAATACTGGAAGAAAGTAGTTAATGTAGTTTCTAGAATGATACTGAATGCCTTTATCATCTATAAATCAAGCAATCCTGGCAAAAAAAAATTCAAGATTGCAGTTTATGTCTGAAATAATAGACAGCATTGAGGGTGAATGGTTTTTCACTAAGAATAATCTGTCAACTCCCAGCGAAGTGTCAACGGGAATATGCCGGATAAGGAAATTGCCAGGGAGGAGGGAAAAAGTTTGTGTTGTATGCAGTAAGACAGATCTAGAACAGTTTGTGTTAAATGTGGAAAAGGTCTACATGGACTGTGTGTTTCTTATCATATTTGTGAATAACGTTACATTCATTTATTTCATTTGGAAGTAAGTTTGAAATGTTGCAATTTTTTGTATGAATGTGAACTAACATATGTTTAATAACTTTTAGTGTAACTGTGAATAATGTTTTGTAATAATTACCGCAAAGTTTTGCCATTATTATCCAAATATCTCGGCCGTACAGTTTTCACATGTTTAAGACTAATGGGTAAGAAAAGATTGGTCTTATAATTTTCTTGATCTCTCCTGAATTTTATGCAACTGACATTGCAAAAATAAAATGTAAAAAAACTGAAAATTTGTGCAATTTTCTATGCGATTATGTGACAATTTTCGAGAAAATGAAATTTTATGTCTATTCTTGTTTTGTTGATGTAGAAAGGATTTTACGTCTCGAGTTTTGGGTCAAAAGTGAAATATTAAATAATCCAATCTCGTAAAATCAAGATTAAGCTACAACAATTGTGTTTTACCAAGAAAAAACGGGCAATATTTTTTAATTTTAATTTTTAAGAAAGAATTTGCTGCTAAATACAAAAAGAATTATGCAAAAACAGCAAATAAATAAGCAAATTATTAAGTTTTGAAAAAAGGCCTACAAAATTAGCAAAATACCCATGGCACTTGTGGGAGTATCCACCAAAAAGCCGCTGGCACTCAAAGGGCTAAATAAGGGTTAATATTCTCCCGAGTGGCTGCCTCCAGTGTCACATCCGTCTCGTGACCCTCTCCAGGGGCGGAGCTAGGAATTAAGGCTAGGGGGGGTTTTAGGCGGAACTAAACCTGAGGTGTGTGGTATGCCCACCAGGATAAGCAGAAGGTGCGGGGGCCCTTCTCCAGAAAATTTTAAGATGAATGGTTCAAAATGGTGAGTTTTACAGCCTTCTGAGGGATATTTTATTAATCCTTACACTCTTCTATAAGTATATTAATCAAATTAAGGAAAATGGATTAAACTTACAAGTTTCTCTCAGCTCTGGGGTGGGGGGGGTTTATCCCCCAATAAACCCCCCCCCCCCCTCGCTACGCCACTGACCCTCTTGGCGTCTTCTTATTGGCCGGAAATGGCTGCATGATTATTTTGCGTTTCCTGCATTTTCCCACGCCAAGATGCTGCAATGTGTTAAACGGCATAGTGTGTTAGAGACATGCACGAAGACCGATCCCACGTTAAGAGGTTGCAAGGTGTTATGAGTTTCAGATGCTCGAACCATCACTTGAACGTGACTCTGCGTCCAATTCTTCTGTAACCCTGATAGCTGAACCGAGCTGACGTGAGACGGCAAGGGATAACCTAATAACGAATATTTTATTTTTTTTCCGTTATACCTCACTCGAATATCGAATATGTACTTCATTATTGAACATGCATTTTTTCACCAAATAGAATAAATGAAAATCATAAGAAAAAAATGCTGAACATTTTGCAAGTCAATCTTCTTAAGTACGACTCCTTAAACGTGATGCAACTGTCACACATAAAACTTGTGCGCGTGGAACGACGCAATTCGTTTGTTTATTACTGTATGCATATTGAAGGTTACATTACCAGCAATGCTTTACCATGTTTATTGCAAACCTTATTTTAAATAAAGAATCGACAATTACTTTAAAATTAAAATATGTAAAACGTAAATTTCGTCATGCAACAGAGTGTCATACTGGAAAAAGCCAATGTCGCGTGTAATAGGGTTGTTCACCATATTTTTTTTATTTAAGAAATCGAAAGATCGTGCTTCAGAAGGAGCAATGACAATAATATTATGCTATTTTCTTCATTGTACATGTTTAGAGAAGGCTTTAAACAGTGACAAATTTTACGTTACGCCAAAAAGCCCTACTTCCATCTTGAATTGATGTGTGACGTCACAAGCCTATAGATGCCCTACTGCAGTGTTTGAAGTGGCTCAGCAGGGTTATTCCACTTTTTTAAAGATCTCCAGCGTCTGCCGCCAGATCAGTGTTTAAAGAAAATCCAAATTTATCCTTTAATAAGAGTAATAATAAGCAAAATTACCCTTACTTGTACATATTTATTGCTCATCATATCATAAATAGCACTACAACGTACACATTTCACGAGTTGTCTTTTTGATACATATAATCAGTATATTCCGAATCAACTGATTCAATGAAAAACTTGACTCACAATAAATATAAAACACTAATAAAACATGATAATCGGTTTTCCAATCACTCTGCACACGCTAAAAGAATTTGCACTCCTTGAAGTTCGAAAGATTCTCCACACCTCACTTCTCACTCATCACTAACGACTTAGAATCAGTTTACGTTATTTCACATTGACATTTCGAGGACAATGAAATGAATAGGCTGAAACAAATTGCTAAACCGGTTATTGTAACATCAAAAAACTTCGAATTTCAATATTACTCTTACCCGTACTCTAACCGTAACCAAAATATGACCAAAACAAAAACAAACAACAGCGCAACGAAATTCGTGAAATGTAAACACTCGTGAATGCTCAAAATGAATAGGTAATAAAATCAAACGGAACTTAGAAGCGAACAAACGATTGAAAATTAATATGCGTTCGATGTATCCCTAAATCACAACTAGCTCAAATATGAAACATATCCCCTAGGCAATAGTTAGATACCTTAGATCGAAATGTGTAGGGTTGATTGAACTTGCATGGAAGAAATAAATAATTTCGTCGAAGCAGTTACATTCACAACTCACTTCACTCTTTACTTCATCGTCTATATGCAATCATTCACTTAGGGGTACATTAAGGGCACAAATTGTGTTCACTTGCACAAGAGGCACAATGAAAGTTCACTGCGCGTAGTTTCCTAGCAAATGCAGCTACACAAAACTTTCAATTCCTGTCTACGCTACGTACGTTGCCTGCCTAACTTGAAGAATGAATTTCATGTCGCCTTGATCCATCCGGAAGCTTCATGCACAACATAGGCCATTTCAAAATAAGGAATAACCTTGGCAAATGTCCAGTCGGCATGCAGAGTACTCAGCTTGGCATCGAGCGATCGAGGGTACAGGCCAGCCGTACAGGCTTGTGTCGTCATCACCTCTATTTCAAGATGGCCGACCGTTTTTGGCGGCGTTTAAAATTGTTCGAATTTTGATTGCTAATAATTCCATCATTACTTTTTCAACGCATCTGTTATTCATCCCAATCGAAATGAAATTACATCAGAAGTGATATACATTCGTTTTTTTAGACCGTTCTGATAGGCTTGAACAACCCTATTGAATGCATGAGTAAATTCCTATTAATGTTTCCAAGTAGGCTTCCGCGGAGATTATGATGAATTCTGCTGGTTTTTCCGGGTATTCTTCCGCGTTTATCCATTTTGTAGGACGATATTTCGCCAACGTTCCAGTTGGCTTCCTCAGGTCCACTGAAGTGTTGATGCAGAAATTTGTTCATCTTATATACACCCAGTTTGCCGCCTTTTTTTTCGAGGTGTGCCCTGATTGGTCAGGATCTTTGAAGACCCTTTTCCACGCGCTGGCGAGATTGTAGCCGTCTTCACGGTTGAAGTTCTTTGTCGTTTTGGCGATTTCAATTGCCTCCCTGATTATTCTCGGGTAGTAGCGGCCTTCTTTGTTCAGAAGAGAGGCGTTGTCAAAATCAATATTGTGTGTCGGTCCACTCCATTGGTGTTCCGCCACCGCTGACTGGGTGAAATGTCTATTTTTTACTGCCCTTCTGTGCTCTTGGACTCGGCATTTCAGTGCTCGTGATGTTTAATTTGAGTATATCAAATTAAATGCAGCGAGTCCTACATCGGTCCGTCGCCATGTTGGTTGAGCGAGACGTAAGAGTCCAGTAACAATAGGTTTACGTGGTGCCAGTAGACTATTTGTCCCAGTTTTGGAAAAAACCTATGTATCTCACTATACAATTAATTTTTTTATATGTTAATTTCATCATCAATCATGTGAAATATTTATCCTGAGTAATTGACAGGTTTAAGGGTTGTATGACGCATACTAGAAGATGTAGCAGTCTTGACAAATGGTGCTTTTCACTGTGTCATCCTCATCTACGCGATTTCCACAGTGTGAGATCATTGTTCTCACTTTATGTTCTGGTGTCACCTTAGCCCCAGCAAGAGTGCAAATGCTAAAAATTTAATTACAGTTGAACCTATCCAATTGCTGAATCACGCAATGTATCTCTTCCAGACTGTATATAGGCGTAAAGTATGATCTGTTGTGTTTCCCCAAAGCGTTAACTTTGCATATTCCAATATTGCACCAAGTGCACATTAAAAGCAATGAGTAAATGACAGTAGTTAAATGAAATAAAGACCAAGCTTTAGATTACTAGCGTTAATTTATGTTACATTCAAATTTTGCGGCTTCTAAATTCCGCGACGAGAAATCTTCATTACTGGAAAATAAATTAGCGGCCATGAATTAATCTACCTTCAGAATGTTCCCAGAATGCGCCTTAAGAATTTGAAATCAGCGATTGCGCAATACTTGCACTGTAAAAACTCTTGTAACTGTTTTTGACACACCCTTCAATTATGATTCAGTATGATTATAGATGTTTGTTATCATCATTACTGTTTTGTTATTGCCATCGATCGAATCTGTTTACTTGCATTCTGACATCACAGGGTGTTTTTGTAGTGCGAAAGAATTTAGCAATTTTTGTGCACTTTGAAACTCTGTAGCATCTAGAATATTGAGAATTATGAAGTCATATTTGGCATACGTTAATGACTTTAACTTTCTTGTCTGGAAGTGTTGAAAAAATAACCTTTTTAATTTTATGAGGGCACCCCATTCACAATTGCATGATGGGAAAACTTATAGGTACAAATCTCAGGAAAATCACACAGGACATTAATAAAAATAAAGGCTATGAATTGATCGAAGAATGCTATTGTGCTATAAATGAGTTACTGAGGCTGTTAATTAATGTAATTTATGTCATGTATGTTTTTAATGTATATTTTTCATGCACGTTGTAACGGATGCTGAAAGAACTCAAGGGGAAGGGGGGGTGCAAAAGAATCTTTGAGAATAGAAAATAATAAAATCACATGCAGAGTTTATGAAAACTTTAATTGAAGTGATTATACACATGAACCAGACAATGCCATCTTATGATGTTAAAAAGTTATAATTAATGTTAAATTAAAATTTATAACGTCCCTTCACTAAAAAAAACACATAATTGATGTTCTACTATCTCCGTGACATTTTTAGCAGCCGGCGCCAGTTGCCACGGAGGCCTTCCCCCCCCCCCCGCACCCAGCCGTTAGTGGGGCCGGCACGACCACAGTGCCTGCGAGTGTGTACCATGGCGGCGCAGCAGCAGCGGCGGCAGCAATGGCATCTGCACCAAGCGATGAGCAGTAGCCCAGGGGAATGGCACACTATGCCGGTGGATACCAGCCTTCCCAACACTACCAGCAGCAGATGACCACCATGGCCAGCAGTGAGTTTGGAAACGTGTGAAACTACGGCAAACTACCGATTATCCGAGCTTATGATGGGGAGAGGTGATACGAATCAGGGTTCGCAATCAACCGTGAAAACCTTAAAACCATGAATAACCCGTGAATTTCGTATGCTGTGAAAAAACCTGGAAAAAGCCGTGAAATTCGTCATAAAACCTTAGAAATCTCTCAAACATGATTTTAGATCCACGATTGACGGACCAAAAGAAAAATGGATATATTGCGATCATATTTCAAGGTCTCGCAGACACAGTCCATGCATTTATCTGCACGCGTACCGTATTTGCACGAATCTAAGATGAGGTTTTTTTCCCTCGTAACTCCTGCAGAAAAGAGGGTTCGTCTTAGAATCGCATGCAAAATATTTGACGTCAATCGGGTTGCATAATTTACGTCAAAAAATTATGGGCACCTGAGGTTGCCACCTGATAGCTAATTAATATAGTATTCTACCGATTAAGGTAGGTTTCCATGGAGTACGCAAGAAGTGATCTGGGAGCCTCCCTTTCCTTCCAGCACTGCCTTCTTTAATTATATATAAGACCTACTCTCTTTCAATCTATCTAAAAATCCTATTCTTTTCCTTCCCCTCCCTCGTTTCCCTAACATTCTACCCTCCAACACCATTTTCAAATTCCCCTCCCCGCTAAGTACTCGCTCCATCCATACCTTCTGTCTCCTCTGTATCTCATCTAAAAGCTGCCTCTCCTCACCCACCATATCCAGCACTTGGTCGTTCCTTTTCCTCTCCGTCCATTTCACCCTCTCCATCCTTCTCCATACCCACATCTCGAATGCCTCCAATCTTCTCTCGTCTTTTTTCCTCAGTGGCCACGATGCCGCCCCGTAGAGAGCTACACTCCAAATCAAACTCTTCACTAACCTTTTCTTTAAACTCTTACATAACGATCCTCTCAGAAGCTCCTTCCTGTTTATGAACGCCACCTTTGCTAGTGCAATTCGCTTCCTGATGTCCTTGCTACTGTGTCCGTTTTCCTCTAATGTGCTGCCCAAGTAGTTAAACTGCTCTACCTGTTCAAGTTTTTCCCCACCCACCTTCATCTTAAGTCTCACATTCCTCGCTCGCGATATTTTACAAAACCGCATTACCTTAGTCTTCTTGTGATTAATCCTCATCCCATACTCCTCGCATCGTTCGGATAACGCATCCACTAGGGCCTGTAGTCCCCTCGCTGACTGGCTAATCAGCGCCTGATCATCCGCGAATCTCACTGATTTGAACATCATTCCTCCCACTTTCACTCCAGCTTCTAACTCATCCCACGCTTCCCTTACCATCTCTTCAGCATACACGTTAAAGAGCAGCGGCGATAAAGGGCAGCCTTGCCTCACACCTCGGCCAATGCTTGCCCACCCAGATTCTCCGTCCGCTACCCTCACTTGCGCCGTCTGGGCCATATAAAGATTACGAATCAGTCGTCTATCCCTCCAATCTACACCTAGGCCCGTATCATAAAAGTCCCCTCGAAGCCGGCCTCCACCTCATTGTCGTCAGGAGGAGGAGATGCGATATCATAAAACCGACCTCAACCTCAAAAACGTCGAATTTTGAAGCCAGCCTCGACTCAAACTTTGAGGTTAGATTGTTGTCGGCTCAAAGCGTTTGAGGTGTCTTCCGCCATTGTGAGAAGATGGATGCTTTCCCGAATGTGAAGGATTAATACGATCTGGAAGAGTTCTTGGGTCATATTGAGGAAGATGCCTTCGTATATGCACCCAGAATCCGTCTAGCGGATGGAGACAATCCACTAGATTGGTACACGAACGAGGAATTCTTCGTCAGGTACAGGTTTCAAAAAGTAAATATAACCGACGTGTTACTTCCGATGCTACGGCCGGATAACGCCGACTTGAGAGGCGTTCCTGACCCAAGGTTATTATAATTGCTTGCTTTCCTAAGGTTTTATTCCACGGACAGTTTTCAGGTGAGTGATTTAAATACTTTTCCTAACATATTTGTAGTGGTGTAGTTGTGCATTGATATTTTTTGTTACGTACATCATTCCTTTTATTCTTCTCGCGGTCACTGTATAACTAATAATCATGAAACACCAGGCGCAAATTATATTAGTTGACGAAAGCATTTAAATATTAACTTATTATAAGCTAAAGGTGTTACATACGTGCAACTCTCTACGAATTTCAGATAAATGTTTACATAGTATATCATTTATATTCTTCGAAACGCCATAGATAATTATCATGTGTTTCTGTCATTGTTGTAGATAGTCTCTGGCGATTTCCACGAACTGGCTCAGTCGACAATGTCGAAGTTAATTAAGGCATGCGGTTTTGTTTATTTAAGCTCAATCATGGGCGTACCCAGCGAGGGGCAGCTCCCCCCCCCCCCCACCCAGAAGAAAAAATCGCAAGTCTTTAAACAAAATCTATTCTGAATTTAAACGAAAGCATTCAACAAATTTTATTTAAACCGGTGAAAAATTATACGCACAATACATGTAACTAAAGTAAAACTATTTTTTCATGGAAATAATCTCATACACTAATATTACATCTTGGTTCCCCCCCATTTAGACCATGGCTTGCCCCCCTAGTCATTATCCTGGGTACGCCCTTGTGCACAAATCTGAATCATCTCTCTACATTTATCTTTTGCCTTGGTCAAAGAGAACAATAGAGTTGGAAACCTAATTAAATTTAACTTGTGTTACTACGTCGTAAATGTAATGATTAATACTTCTTTAAAAATATACAATACATTGGTTTGATGATTTGACCCAATTAAATTGCAGGTTATTAGTACAGAAATTACTGGGAAGCTGCCAAAGGTAGTGAAGATTCTTCAATCACACGAGGAATTAGCCACTGCAAGAAGACTTTTGTATCGAGTGGCACACTTTCCTGGGGTTGATTTGATATGATTATTTACCTTAGTATTAGAACAAATACAAGTGATATTTGCTTTGCTCTGCATGTAACAGGTGGTTGCTGGTCCCAGGCTGGAGATTTTGGATATTGTTTGTCGATGGCCTGGGTCTACACACGATGCTGGGATCTTCCACAACAGCTGACTGTGTCTCCGCTTCAACAGAGATGAAGTCAATGGCTTATTGCTGGGAGATAGCATAGCTAAGATACCTTTACACACCAGTGCGCAACCCAGCCACACCAGCTGAGCATAGGTTGGTTAGAGGAAAAAATAAATTGTCTAACTTTTATTGAAAAGGGTGATGTGCAGTGACAAAATGATTTCATGGAAATGATAGCGGTTGTATACATATTATTTATTTTTTTCAGGTACAATGCATCACACATTGCAACCAGATCTGCAGTGGAGAGGGCATTTGGGATATGGAAGAGGCGATTTCCCTGCCTCTCAATGAAAATGAGAACAGCCACTCAAACATCAGCTAAAATAATACTGGCTTGAGCTGTGCTCCACAACGTGGCCATCAGCCAGAGGGAGCCAGTTCCAGAGCACATACAATTGTAAGATCCCCATGCTGATGTTCCAATACCTGCCGTGCAAAATAGAAATCTCAGTGCCATAGTTGAAAGAAGGGCTTTCACTAATCGCTACTTTACCTTCATCCAAGGATAACTGCATGCTGTAAGGTGAAAGAGGGAGGTGGGGAAACTTCTCACAACATGATTGAAAATAGGAGAATGGGATGTCTGGGCTCTGAATAGGAAATGAAATTGTCAGGAGGGTAATGAAGCAATGCAATGTATGCAAGACATCAAGAGACCGCAAAAGCATAGCATAGAGTGCACAATGTCACGCCATGATCATTTTGTTACATACATACATGAAAACAGAGATAAATCAGGTTTTAAATTATGACAAATAATGGTTGGCTGCTGATAGTGGTAAATGATATTTTTGAGGGGTTAAACAACATTAGCATGTCTATATTGTGGTGCATGTAAACTTTTGAGATCCAGTTTCAAATTAAATTGGCTTTTGGTAGCATAATCCCTGATATACTATATCATGTTCCACAAAACCTTATAATAGTCTGACCTAGGTTTCGACTTGGTACAATATGTCATTCTCAAAAGATAAAATACATGTTTTATGTTCTTATACTGTTTTGGAAAGGTGAAGGGGGGTAAAGACAAGTCATTTGAAGGTATAAGATCAAACAGTATAAGGTATAAGAAAACAGTATAAGATCACCAAACATGTATTTTAACTTTTGAGAATGACATATTGTACCAAGTCGAAACCTAGGTCAGATTATTAAAAGGTTTTGTGGAACATGAAATAGTGTATCAGTGATTATGTTTCAGCTGTCACACACCTCCACCACCCACCAGTATCACCACCCACCCTTGGATTGGAAATTGGTTTTTACTTAAAATACTCCCAAGTACAGTGTTTGTTTAAATAAATGTTGTGACTAATTACAGCTTTTCTTATTATAACTAGGTGATGCTGCCTTTGACATTAGTGGACATGCTGCACCGTCTGCTCCTTGGCTCATAATAATTATCACTGGATATTAACTGATTAGATTATGTAATTATTTTAACAAAAGAAAATTCTCTAAAATCATATGCTTTCCTACTACCTGTAACTGTGTATTACATCATATTACATTATTTTCTTTTCCAGATAATATGTTATTGTTAACTTGTTATACCTGCTAAAGTATATGATTACTGAGGTTTCTGCCAAAATTTATGTATTTTATCCCTGCTCTTGCAATTATTAAAAAAATATCAAGCAACTGATTCCTTTTTTTCTAATATATTATTGAATAAAATCTTAAGTGATTACTTTCCAGATAAATTTAAATTCTAACCAAAAAATAATTTTATTACTAACTATATTGTAAAAATCAAAGAATGCAGATAGTGATGCAAGCAATGATTTAGTTAGATAATGATTCAAAATTTCCTATTTAGCTTTGCATGAAAATGTATATTTTTTCCAAGGTCACTACTTGACAATGTTTATTGTGGTTTTTACCAACTAATGACAAATTAATTGATTGAATGACCCAGAGGAAAATTCTGCAAATTCCATACCCCCGAAATTAATAACTTTCTTAAATAAATACAGTTAAAAGAAGCAACACCAATTGACCAGCATGCATATTAAGGGATAAACAGGCATTGTAAAGAAAACAATTTCATGCCATATCAGATAAATATATTTCAGGCCATGCAGGCAGAAGCAGATTATTTTGTGCAATTTGGTAGTACAAGGACATAATTGAGTGTATGCAGTCCGTCATAAGCAATGCAAGATGTTGGCAGAAATAATCATGGACATGCAGCAATTGAGGAAGGCGTTGGAGTGAGGAAAAGGGTGCTTGGAGCGAAAGCAAGCGACAAGCACCACCCAGAACTATAGGCACATGGAGTGAATCACAGCAGTGGAGGTAAACCAACAGCACCAAGGGCACTCAGGAGAGATGGATGCAAGGTTGTAGCACTCGAGGAATTGCAAGTAGAATATAAGCAGCACCTTTCACTTACTATATTGTTGCTAGAAAGAAAAGAAAATTAACAATTAATCATCTAAAATTCCAAGGCACTCTTCCACTATGCCCCTGCAAGTACAAATTGTCATTATTAAATGTAACTAAAAATGCAGCCTGTTATTTATATTATTCAAGTATTATCATGAATTTGTGTAGGTACATGAATGCCATTTTATGAATTATAAGTTACTCAGGAATCAGTCAAATCCACATGGAAGACAGGAGAGATAAAAAACATACTATTATTTAAATGATGCAAGTAAGATATAAAAACAATAAGCATACATTAACATAAGAGTTCCTAAAGTGACTAAGTTATATAAGGATCTACAAACAGAGATACCATACCCGCTTATGTTCTACTTCCATTGCATGCAATGTTCTTTGATGCTCCAATTCCTCGAGTGCTGCCTGAATCCTTATCCGCCGCAGAAGAGCTTCATCCTCTGCGGCAGCCTGCCTCATCTTCGCTTCATCATCTGAGGCAGTCTGGATTCTGGCTAACCTTGCATCCAACTCCCTTTGATGAGCTTCAGCTCTTGTGAGAGCCCTTGGTGCTGTGGTGTTTCTGGTTCCCCCCACACAGTCTGTTGGCTGCTGTGGAGAGGGACCAGGTCCCATAGGGGACTGTAGGGTATCCACAGCCTGCCTTGGCTCCGAAGCAGAGCCAGAGACAACAGCTGTGGATCCCACAGCTTCCACTATGGGTGTCTCCTCCAACTGGTGGGGTTCACCCCATGACCCAGCGGCATCTTCATTTTGAAAAATAAAATGGATAAACGAATTTAATTTTTAGTGGTGAATACTTCTGATGAATATTTCTCGGGCTTGCAACCAGGTTAAATCTTGAAATTGGACTTCCATTAAATAACACAGCCTTGAGGATGGGAGACAAATAGTCTTCCGAAACGTTGGCTTGCATAAAAGCTTTAACCTGGTTGCAAACATGAGAAATAATTGTCATAAAATGGATACTTTCAGATATGACTACATGGAATTATTACTTATGAAAGTTATGTTACAAGTTTCATAGTATCATGGAAAATCTTTGAAAATCAATAACTGATTATTTTAAAGGCCATTGCACAGCACAACACCCAAGATCCCCGGCAAAAATATCCATTGACCTAGGCAGTGGCAGCCTGTGACTAAGCCAGTGATTCTTGGTTTTAAAACAAATCACTGGTCATGTTGAAATATGGCGAGATAAACTATTCTTAAATTGACTGATTTGTTCAATTTTTTACTTAATATATCTATGTTTTAACTTAAAATATCAATTACATATTGATCACTGTCAAGCCCACTGGCCCAATGTCACTGGGCAAATCACGGTCTCACTGAGTAGTCAGTGAATTCACTGTGTACATCACTGAAAAGTCACTGTATATTTTTGCCAGGGATAAGAAAAATAGTGCATGGGTATTTAGGTATCCTTGAACATTACTTCCACTCATTAGTGCAATCTAATTATGTCTTGATAAACTTTGAGGTGTACAGTTGACAGAATTTTGTTCGACAAAAATATTAAATAAGTAATCAACATTATTAATGAATACATTTCAATGACCCGTTGAACTTACCTTCTCCTCCGAGGTCTCCATCAATGATAACAAAGTCTTCAGGGCCGCTGGGTGCTTCCATCAATCGATCACTATCCCCAACTGACAACAGATGGTGATCGATCGATGGAATTGCCACTTCCAACTCTGGGATGGTGCTGTCTTTCGACGTGGATGGGCAAGGTCCTCCGCCTGTACCCATCCGACGTCATGCTTCCTCTGCTAGCACCCTTTTCCTCCTCATTTTTATATTATCCCACGCCTTCCTCAATTGTCTACAGTTTCGCTAAATAAATGGAAAACAAAGAAACATTTCGTGAAAGATATAACGGCTAAGTAATAACAAATTATAAGTTACACGAATAAAATAAAACCGAAATACATCATAAGATAAGCACAGTTGAACTGATTTACATATATATTCCAGAACCGATCTCGAAAGCGTTATATATCAAAAACTATTTGATTATTAGATCATTCTATATGATGTCGACTTACCTGTCTTACACATCCGTGATTATTAAATTCTTCAGTTAATTTCTGCCAACATCTTGCCTTGCTCAAAACGGACTCCGCATCCGTGCGCTTGCACTCAATTACGTCCTTGTACTTGACCACCAAATTGCACAAAATTTCCTGCTCCTGCCTGGCCATCCGCTCCGACTTAGCCATTTCTGTTTATATTGTTGATATTGGCGGGTATATCCCCGGTCGCATTCGGTGTATCGCTACTGCGCATGTCTGCGAAATTACGATTCGAAAAATTTAACGTGGAACAATACTGGAAGACTGTCAACTCTGAAACCCGAAACATCGTCGACAACAATGCGTCATTTCCGCTGGCTCAAACCCCTCCTCCTATGAACCGAGCTGGAGGAGGGTTTTATGATATGATGCGATCGAGGGATCTCCTCGTCGAGCTAGGCCGGCTTCAAACGAGGCCCTCCTCAGCTCAAACTTCGAGGGGACTTTTATGATACGGGCCCTATTCTCTTCAGAATATCCATCAACTTTACCCAGTTCACCCTATCAAATGCTTTTTCAAAATCCACAAAGCAGGCATACACGTCCTGGTCATATTCTAGGTTTCTTTCAACCAGGGACCTCATTATCGCTACTGCGTCACGAGTTGACTTCCCTTTTCTAAAACCAAACTGCTCGTCGCCCAAATACTCGTTTGCCCTCGCCTCCATTCGTCTGTTCAATATCCTCAACACCACTTTCGCCGCGTGAGATATTAGGCTAATAGTCCTATATTTTAGTTTTAAGGTTTTCGCAGCGATTAGATGCACTATTATAGTTCATTTTCGGGAATACGTCTGCGTGCTTAATATTTAACTCAACGTTTCGTTCCACTTACTGGGAACGTCGTCAGGAGAATGAAAATATAAACACCTATCATACCGTTAGAAAAACTGGTCCATTGTTGTTAAGGTATTTAAAAAAGTAAATAAAAATAAAATAAAAGCCAACTTCTTTAAAACATCTAATATAAAAAAGGAAGATGAAAGGTGGAATATTGTAATTAAATTTTCGAAATGTATCTCTTCCACACATGGCTTAAATTATATCCATCATCCCTGTTAAAATTCATTGGTCGTTTAGAAATTTCTATCGCCTCTCTAATAAGCCGTGGATAATATGCAGATTTTCTTGCAATGGCTTTGGCCTCATCCAGGAGGATCTTGTGTCCTGGCCCCGACATAAAATGATCGGCGACAGCTGAAGTTTCCCATTGCCTTGCCTTCAGCGCCCTTTCATGCTCTTTCAGCCTTGTCACTATCTTCCGTTTGGTCTGTCCGATGTAACTAGACCCACATGAACACGGAATCTCATATATGCCTTCCATTTGTAATGGGGGAACAGCATCAATGACGGATGGAAGTAGGTCTCTGATCTTCCTCAACGTGCCAAACCTGGTTTCAACGTTGGCTTTTCCAAGGATGCGAGCAATCCGGTCCGTTGTTCCTGATATGTAAGGCAGAACTGCAAAAGCACTTGGTTTTGTTTTCTCCATCGGGGCCTTGACTTCCCTTAAAGCTCTCCTAATGAATGAATTAGCGTATCCGTTTCCTTTTAAAATAGAAATAAGATGTTCCATTTCACTTTCTACGCTATCTTCATCAGAAACGGCAAGGGCTCTATGTCTTAAGGTCTTGATAACGCAGGACTTCTGACGCGGGTGATGGTGTGATGCCGCGTTTAAGTACCTATCTGTGTGGGTCTTCTTCCTAAAGACCGAATGTCCCAAGCTTCCGTCTTGCCTTTTCCTTACTAGAACATCAAGAAACGGTAAGGAGCCATCTTCTTCGATTTCTTTGGTGAACTTGATGTTATCATGAATATTATTCAGGTGTTCATGGAAATATTCAAGAGCCTCTTTCCCGTGTGGCCAAATAACAAAAGTGTCATCAACGTATCGGAGCCAGCATACCGGTTGATATTCACTTGATGAAAGAGCATCGGCTTCAAACTTCTCCATGAAGAATATTATTAGTTATTGGTTATTATTAGTTATTGGGAGTACCGAATCCTACGTTAAAAACTCAAGCCATTTCATCGAGCTACTAAAGGATTTAAGAACATCAGAGAATGATATTCTGGTCAGTTTTGACGTTGTGAGTCTTTTTACTAAAGTTCCGGTTAATGATTCAGTTCTGATTTTAAGGGAACTAACTCAGAAAGGGCTCCCTAATTATGTACCCCATCTCGCAGAATTATGCCTCAAAAACAGCTATCTTCGCTACGACGGAGAAAAATATTCCCAAGTAGAGGGAGCTGCTATGGGATCCCCTCTCTCTCCGGTCATAGCTAACCTCTTCATGGAGAAGTTTGAAGCCGATGCTCTTTCATCAAGTGAATATCAACCGGTATGCTGGCTCCGATACGTTGATGACACTTTTGTTATTTGGCCACACGGGAAAGAGGCTCTTGAATATTTCCATGAACACCTGAATAATATTCATGATAACATCAAGTTCACCAAAGAAATCGAAGAAGATGGCTCCTTACCGTTTCTTGATGTTCTAGTAAGGAAAAGGCAAGACGGAAGCTTGGGACATTCGGTCTTTAGGAAGAAGACCCACACAGATAGGTACTTAAACGCGGCATCACACCATCACCCGCGTCAGAAGTCCTGCGTTATCAAGACCTTAAGACATAGAGCCCTTGCCGTTTCTGATGAAGATAGCGTAGAAAGTGAAATGGAACATCTTATTTCTATTTTAAAAGGAAACGGATACGCTAATTCATTCATTAGGAGAGCTTTAAGGGAAGTCAAGGCCCCGATGGAGAAAACAAAACCAAGTGCTTTTGCAGTTCTGCCTTACATATCAGGAACAACGGACCGGATTGCTCGCATCCTTGGAAAAGCCAACGTTGAAACCAGGTTTGGCACGTTGAGGAAGATCAGAGACCTACTTCCATCCGTCATTGATGCTGTTCCCCCATTACAAATGGAAGGCATATATGAGATTCCGTGTTCATGTGGGTCTAGTTACATCGGACAGACCAAACGGAAGATAGTGACAAGGCTGAAAGAGCATGAAAGGGCGCTGAAGGCAAGGCAATGGGAAACTTCAGCTGTCGCCGATCATTTTATGTCGGGGCCAGGACACAAGATCCTCCTGGATGAGGCCAAAGCCATTGCAAGAAAATCTGCATATTATCCACGGCTTATTAGAGAGGCGATAGAAATTTCTAAACGACCAATGAATTTTAACAGGGATGATGGATATAATTTAAGCCATGTGTGGAAGAGATACATTTCGAAAATTTAATTACAATATTCCACCTTTCATCTTCCTTTTTTATATTAGATGTTTTAAAGAAGTTGGCTTTTATTTTATTTTTATTTACTTTTTTAAATACCTTAACAACAATGGACCAGTTTTTCTAACGGTATGATAGGTGTTTATATTTTCATTCTCCTGACGACGTTCCCAGTAAGTGGAACGAAACGTTGAGTTAAATATTAAGCACGCAGACGTATTCCCGAAAATGAACTATAATAGTCCTACAATCTCCGCATTCAACAGCTTTCTTCTTTTTCGGAAGCGGAATTAAAACCGTCTTCACAAAACCTTCCGGCCAACATCCCTCCTCATAGATCCTTCGAACTAGCTCGAAAAACCTTTTCTTACTATCACTCCCTAGATTCTTCAGCAGCTCAAATGGGATATTGTCCACGCCCACTGCTTTCTTAGCCCTCATATCACGAAGGGCTCTCTCGATTTCCGAATCTAAGATCCCCGGCCCAAGATTATCATCCTCCACTTCACTTTCCTCCTCTAAACTCAACCTCTCCGGCCTGTTCCTTCCTTCGTAGAGATCCTCCACGTATTCCTTCCATCTACTCTGTACTTCTTTTTCCTCGGTTAGCATCCTCCCATCTTTAGCCTTAATTTTAGGCATGGCTTGCCCTCTTTTGCCGCCCGATAGCGACTTAACTTTGGCATATAACGCGTCTTCTTCTCCTTCTTTCTGAAACTTTTCCATTTCCTCACACTGTCTTTTCCACCAAGCCTCCCTTGCTCTCTTAGTTTCACGCCGTAATCGATTATTAATTTGTCTATACATCCTTTTGCCCTGTTCTGTGTCCACGTTTTTCCACTTCCTCCTCTCCTCCATTTCAATTATCATGTTCTCCGTTTTCCACGGCTTCTTTATCCTTCTACTCTCAACGTACCCAATTGACTTCTCAGCCGCTTTGACTATTCCCGTTTTAATATTATCCCATCCTTCCTCAACAGTTTTTACTTTCAATCTCCCGTATACTAATGTCCACCAGTTCCTGATATTCTCTCCTCATACTCCCCTTCAGAGCTTCTAAATTCCATTTATTCGCCTTCTTAACCTTCATAAGTTTTTTGAATCTGATGGTGCATTTCATAAGTTCTAAATTATGGTCTGAATCCGCATCCGCTGCAGGGAAGCTGCGCCAGTTTTTCACACTATTCCTAAACCTCTGCCTTACCATGATGTAGTCTATCTGATATCTCCCAATGTCCCCAGGACTTTTCCATGTGTACCTTCGCCCTTTGTGATGATTAAACCAAGTGTTTATAATGAATAGCTTGTTTCTCCTGCAAAATTCTGCTTTCTCTCCCCTGTCGTTTCGCATTCCTAGACCAAAATCTCCTATTTCGTGCCCATCCCTCCCTTCCCCCACTGAGGCATTCCAGTCCCCCATCACTACCATATTTTTCTTACCCGGAGTTTCTCTAATTATTTCTTCGAGCTGTTCATACACCTCATCTACATCTTCTTCCCTATGATTGCTGGTTGGCATGTAAACTTGAACCACCAAAAGGAAAACATAGCGTTGGCAAAATTCTAGAAAGCCTTGCGTTGGGGATAGATATTCCGTAGCTCATAATTCTGGATATAAACAGCGTCGATTAATAAGTCGAATAATAAACAAAAGGTGATAATGTTAATATCTCCAGCGATCATGTCTTAATCAAAAGTAGTTACGCATACACAGCGATTGCCGTGTGTTTTAGGTTTCTATATCCTTCTACGGCGAATTTGAACTAAGAGCGACATTCGCGTTCGTAATGGAGCCTGAAATATTACTGAGAGGGCTCATGGGGAAGCAATAATTAGATTCGCGATGTATTTAGTTTCACGCTCAACAGCGCGATGTCATTTCAACGGTTCCTGTATTCATTTTTGCAACTCATTGAGACGAAATAATAACCTAACTGTATATTGCTCTAGTCGGATTTTCAAAACAAGCCGAAAGACAATTGCGTAAAATCAAGATTAGCGACCTCTTAGGGGCTGGGGTTATGCTGCGCAAAATCGAAAAACTGCGTAAAATCAAGAAAAGATGTAAAATTGAAGTTTCACCATTGCAATTCCCTATGCTTTCCGGCCGGACTTGAGTGCCGCTGCGTAAAAACGAGACGTGATGTAAAATCGAAGTGCGTAAAATCGAAGTTTTACTGTACATAACTTTTTTAGAGCAAACCTACAAATTCAGCAACAAAAGGCCTGGCATTCTTCAGCAAACCAGGAAAAATGGGCTGGCACTAAAAGGGTTAATTTAGTAAAACCTCTATGTAGTGAACCGCTTAAACCTCCACACTTCATACCACCCCTACGGTCCCGTCAGATTTACATGTAAATTTATATGCAAACCTCTTCATAGTGAACCTCTTTATATCGTAAAACCTCCACTTATCATACCAAGGAGACACCCCCAAGACGGCCAAACTTCCTCCGTAAATCATACTGAGACAACTAGAGACCATTAACGCATCCGCGATTACGTACATGGAATGACATTTTTAGCGATAAATGTTTCACGCTTAATTTTTTTCCTATACACCCTTAATGTGCTGTAATTTTCACGTTGATCATTAGTTATGGCCATATTGTCCCATATGAGACCTTACCTAACAGCAAATAAGAAAAAAGGTATCCAACTATCCTAATCATTTTGACCCTTAACCAGTGACGTGCAATTCTTGTTACACTGCCAGTGACATGCGATCTGAGAGACTGCAATAAATCAAAAATTCACAAAATGTTGCAATGCCATTTTCTCTTGTTTTGTTTAATTTTTCTTTAAATGAATAACTATTCTAAAACTTATATTAAAATTTTTACATTCCCAATATGAACCAATTTGTCATTAAAAATTTTATTTGAAACAGGATCAAAAAACTAATGCCAAAAGTACTCGAGTTAAAATTATTATGTTTATGTATCAATATTTCGTCACATTTAAGAATAAGGCCTTAAATGTTTAAGTTGGAAGGCTAAGTAGTAAGTAGCCATGAGACTTTACCCGCTTATTCCTTTTCTTGATGCATTCTGCGGGTGATCAAAATTGCAATTTTTCACAAAAGCACACACAACCTTTCTGCATTGGAAAAATAAGAAAGAGGTTTTCTGTGCTTTAGTATGGCGGGAAAAGTCTACATATTGTTCGCATCTCAAACCTTTCAACTTCTTCAGCCTCTTCCTAAGGTAGACGGAGAATTTGTGCAATAATGTATCCCAACTGTCTCGGGAGTCTTACATTTGACATTCTCCTTCCCATATGGTGTCTAACAATATATCCACCATTGATTTCATACAGTTAAATTGTCATATACAATACAATCAAATTCATACAATTAAATATCCTCCAGTTATTGGAACCAGTTATTTGGAACCAGTTATTGTCTTTCCTCTCCGATTTCTTTGGAAACTGAAGGGCACTCAAATTAATTAATTACTGCAACCAGTTTCAGTTACATAGTATCATCATCGGGCTAATGTAATCGAAAAATTGTCGCAGTAATTAATTAATTTGGTAACCTGTTATTGTCTTTCCTTTTCTGATACGTCATGAAGGAGTTCCATCATGTTTTACCCGACACGGTTGAATTCCAAAGAAATCCCTTGTTACTAACTGTGCCAGCAATCAGAGGTCTTACAGAGGTGTGTGATTTTGTTCTCCTGCAGTGACGAGCGGTGGGGGTGGGGGGGTGTTGGGAGTGGGGAAGGGGGGGTCGAGGGGCAAGGGGCCCTCTTGGACCAGAACCACGATGCCGTGGCCTTGGGAGACGTCATGGGCAACGCTTCGGAGGTGCAGCAGGAGCGACCCATGCAAAGCGTGAATGCCATGAAGGCAAAACGAGGCCCGGGGAGACCGCCTTGGGACGACTCCAAGATGATCCCGCCCCCTGTCAAGGTACGTTCCTCCTCCACGATTCACCAAGAGGGTGCTCTCCTATTATAGTAGATTCCGTTTAATGGGTCAACCGGTTACTTGGGGCAGCCACTTAATTGGGGAAGATCTTGAAGAACACGACCCAATATAGGAATATTCCAGAGTATTCTCCGCTTAGTTAGGACAGCATGGCGCTTTATTGGGCCATGAGTCGGCGACATTGACTTGATACTCGCAACGACATTTAATGTTTTCGTTTTCAGAATACTATTTTTTTAATTTTCCCCCTTTGATTTACTCTTATTTTTCACAAATGTTCCTATTCCTGCCCTATTTTGAAAGCTCTTGTTGTTATACTATCTGCAAGAGGATAGGACTTTTCTTTAATAGGACTTATTAAAAGACATTCATTCATCGTCACCCAAACCTCTGGAAAATATTATTCACTAAATTGTAGTAATTCTTAAAAATTTTTATAAATTATCCAAACTCGCTGATATATTAATCAAATTAATATTTAAATAAACTCAAGTTGCATTATAAACTTTCTTTAGTCTTCTTTCCCTATTGGAAATTTCTTATAAGAAAATTTCTTATAAGAAATTGGACATATTTCTTATTAGAAAATTTCTTATAAGAATTTTTCTTATAAGAGATTTCCTTATAAGAATTTTTCTATAAGAAAATTTCTTATCAGAAATTGGGCATATTTCTTATAAGAAAATTTCTTATAGGAATTTTTCTTATAAGAAAATTTCTTCTAACTATCAGTTACAAAATGTTATTTATAACAAATTTTCTGATGGAAATATTTATTGTAAATATCATATCAACATGCTTAAAACACTTGCGCAAACTTCTATAAAAGCTACATAAGATTTACATCCCTACTGAGAGTACAAAGTTAGCATTTTACCTAATTCAATCCAAATGTAGACGCCTATATCTTATACAGCAAACCTAATGATTTCCCATGAACCAAATGTAGATGTCTGTCATTGGTGTACATCAAAAAGGACATTGAAGCTCTGTAAAGTTCACCTGGCTGGCCAGACAAGGCGAGATACCATAGAGGTCTTTCAGGGCATGGGTTCTGTATAGGGTTAATGTCCCCACATGCTAAAAGAAACTAAAATCAATGAAACCAACGATAGCCTACAATGATGGACTGATAATTGAATACGACTTTGGCAATCACTATGCAATGAAAGATACAGGAATTGCAATATGGAATATGATTTAACCTGGAAAATTGAAGAAGCAAATGAAATAAAATTCAAGTTCCACTGGGGATAGGTACTTCAAGAAATTATATGGGAAGGAAGAGTAAAATTTGATAAATAAAATGCATATGAGCAATGTTTATTTAAGATACCAGAGAGAATGAGACCTCTACATGCAGATTTGGATAGATAATGAAAGAAATAAGCAAAGCAAAATGGAATTTGATGCCATTTTGGAGGAAAGGATACGTAGAATATGGCTAACAATAAGTGCAAGATTTAGGGAAATTAATAGGAATAACAGAAACACTGATTGAGAATAATAGTTGATGTATTTTCCATAAAATAATAACTGTGCAGATGTTGGCATATTCATACAAATTCATTCTCATTCTCATCAGAGACGACTAAATCACTCACTTTGTCCATTAAAACACTGTTTTAATTAAAACTTCCTCTTATGATAGGTATGCCACAATCTGAAAAATATACATGTCTATCTAAATAAATGATGAAAAGTTTAAAATTCAACGAAACTATCTGTTTAAGTTAACATAATTTTAGGAATGCCAGTTATTTAATACTTACCAAATGAGGTCAATGCCTTGTTTTGGTTAGAAGCACACGACTTATTTTATTAAACTGCTATCACAAAGACATAGTGAATGATTAACATATAAAAGCAGTCCCTAGCAACCTAACAATCAAACAAATTTTGGTTGTTAGGTTGCTAGGGAACCATGTGAACAGTATCCTGCAACGTATGCAGTCGTAGTATACATCGTGGTTATTCATGGCCCATATCGAACTTCCATCGGTTAAGTAATCTGTAGACTCGAAACAGACAGATCTTTTAAGTCTACAATTTTTCATGTGCCCTCAGCGATATATATACTAACAAGTCGCATTAAAGAAGCCTCTGCTTCTTGGAACCATTTATGTCAAATACCATGCTGAAAAAACCAGGAAATTAACAGAACATTACTTAAAAAAGAGTTATACATAATTTCCAAAAATTAACTTATGTAGAATTCCTTAAATAATTATCAATTGCCAACATAAGTTATGGTGACACGCCTGCTGGATAAAAACCTAAAAGGTATGTGACCCGCACAGCATTATTGTAGAATATAAGAAATGCAGATTTCTTATAAGAATTTTTGTAAGACATATAGAATCCTATAAGAATTTCTATAAGACTTATAGAATCCTATAAGAATTCTGTAAGACTTATAAAATCCTATAAGTCTTACAGAATCTTATAGGAATTTCTGTAAGACTTTTTAATAAGAAATTTCCAATAGGGTTCTACCATATTAAAATTTGTTTATGCCCATATACTGGATGCTTTGCCTAATTGGGGCAAAGAGCACAAGTCCTGATATGCCCCAATTAACCGGAATATTCTGTATTTTTTTATTGCCTAAAAAAAGATTATAACTCCTGGAGAACGTATTTCACTCTTTTCAATTTTTAAATGACGATATCAAATTTTTTGCCATTAAATGAAAAGTGAAAATTTTCAAGCGCAGAAAACAGTGACGGCTAAGAGTAAATGCTGGGAAAAGCCCGTGTTACGTCATTCTCATTGCTGCTGCTGCCGCGTGAGGTGACCTTGGGGCGAGGATATGTGCATCGCTACGATGCAGGCTGCTAGCTGGTAGCACTTATCGTAATGGTGTTTGAACCGTTGCAATAGCCTCACACCAAGGTGGCCTCACCCGGCGACAGGGATGCCACTCCACGTGGTGTCACAGGAACACAGTTTCTGTACGAGTAGATAGTGGAGTTTTCCATCGTCTGAGATTACCAATGCATGCATAAGGCACATAGCTCAGGGAAACATCTCTTAACAATCACCTATTAAAATTGCCAAAGGTAGGAAAGTTTCCTTCGTTTGATAGGGTATTAATAATCCTTATTTAAGCCAAGAGCTACCTGCTAGCAGCCTGCATTGTAGCGGTGCTTATAGCCTCGTATCTAAGTGGCCTCATATGGTGGCAGCCCGAACCAGACTGACGTCACACGGGCTTTTCCGAGTATTCCTACTTAGCCGTCGCATTTTCGTGCGCTTTAAAATTATCACTTTTCATTTCATATGTCTGAATATAGTCCCCCCTTTTTTTCCAAAAATGCCCGTGGTAAAAGTGAAGGGGGGGACTATATTCAAACGCATTTTTTTTTAACTTCTCCTGAAACTGAAGCCTCGAAATTTGTGGGGACTAAATTCAGAGAAATACGGTAATTGCGAAAAATTGATATAGGTAGTCATTTAAAAATGTAAAGCATGAAATGCATACTCCAGGAGTAATAATCTTTCGAATTAGGCATTAAAAAAAAATACGAAACCACCCTATTGTAGGCACCGGCTGGAAAGGGTTGAGCAATCTTAATTGATGGTCTGCGCACGTAAATGAGGAAATACATATTGTTTCATTTTTAAATTATCATAATCATTAAAAATAAAAGTGAAAGTTTGGATCATCCATATTTTCAAATTATTAGTACCCCCTTTGCCCATAAATTACCTAGTGTTGAACTAGAGAAATAGATTGGGAAATTATTTTGCTGAGCTCAAGGCCGTAATACTTGGTGAATGATCATGCTGAATGATCATTCGAATGAAATCATTCGCCCTGAATAATGGAGAAATTGGCGAATGTACAGTCATGTGCATGATCCTTCAGTGAACAATAGAATATGTTCTAATTTGCTCACATGATCCTGTGAATGATCCCGTGATCATTCAGCATGATCGTTCATCTACATCTACATAATACCCTGCGAGCCACCTCTAGGGTGTTTGGCAGGGGGTGATCAATCACCAGCATGCGGCATGCATTTGGACTCCCACAAGCACAACACACCGTCCAAAAAATGTGACGTATACTAAAAAATTATACAACTATATGCAGTTAGAAATAATAATAAAATTGAGAAACATGCATTAAGTTTTACATAGGTTTTTGACTACACTACAAGTTATGCAATGTACAGGCATCCCCCGAGTTACGTATGCCTCGACTTACGTAAATCCGTACTTACGTATGTGATAACCGTATTTCGAGTGATTACGTTAATTTTCGAATGCGAGCAAGATGAAGTAGATATTCGCTCGTATATCCAATGGTAGAAGAAATATCGAATGGTTATCAAGTTTTTTACGTGATAAACAAAACAAAGTGACCCATTTTTATCATTCCTCGAAGGAATTTTCATTAATTTCTGTAGAAAAATCGCTAATAAACCCCAGGTCACCAATCAGCGTGAAAATTTGTTTGCAGTTCTAGCGAAGGAAGTGGTTGCGTTCACTCAAGAACTCCGACTTTCAACTATTTAAAAATTGTATCCTTAAGTTTGGACATTTCCATCTGTGGAATTAAAAGAAAATAAAGTTCGAGCAGAAATGTTTATAGGGGAAAGTAATTGGTTAGTACCCACGTAAAGGCACTGAAATTTTGAGTATTGGCAAAGAACGCCGCAAAAAAGTGAAGAAAAAGTTAACACGCGATATTAATTGCGTACATGTTGGCGACTGGGTTTTCGTGTTGTATTTCGCTTAGATTTTATTTAGCTGCATTTTCTCGTTCTCTCATATTGTGTGCCAATATTAATGAATACTGCGTTATTGAAAGCTGTTCCCCAATAACTTATTTGCAAGTTAATGACGGAGTTGGCTGAAACCTCACTTTTAATTACCTTCGTGCATTGGAAATATTCTTCGATGTTTCCAGCGAAGTAAATATTCAAATGATGATATTTTCACGTCATTTCATTGAGATCTGAGAATATGGAAGTATGTTTGCTTACGTGAAAGATTGACTGTTTGTGCGTGTGAATGTATCTAAGAATATAGTGATTTACTGGTATTTTTTGTGCGTTATTTGCTCATAATCCTCGACACCTCTCCTACGTCTATTAACTGTGAAAATGAAACCACTTGATTCATCAATCAAAGTAATACATATATTAAAGGCAGAAGATATGATGATTAAAGGTAAGAAGACAATGCAAACTATGGGCCCTTAGATCGCAGTGTAACGTAATGAATCAATTTAATTATTCATTTTAGTAATGTAGCGTTTAGATACCGTACTTTTCCGAATCCACGCGATCGGTCAATCGGGCAATGCTCGAGATGCAACTCTCAGACTATTAATGTTTCTTTATTTTTTTATCTAATAACGTAAGAATACGCGGAAGAGTTCATGATTATCGCAGTGAATTGAATGAAACTTCACCGAGAATTTGCCGCGCATTTCTCCGCTGAGAATTCGCCTCATTGAAATCTCTGAAGCACCAACGCAGAATGTTTGACTTACGTAAATTTCGACTTATGCAGAGTCTGCCGGAACGCATCCCTTACGTAACTCGGGGGATGCCTGTATTTATGAGTTCCATCGCTGCTGTTATTATCTCGCATTGATCGTGGAAAAAAATGACATTCTGTACCTGTCTGTTCTACAATCTATCTCTCTTATTTTATTTATATGATCTGATCTTCCGTAGTTTTTTCCAACATTTTTTAAAAACTTAATATACTACGGGAACGACAAAGTGCTGGATATGGTTGGCGAGGAGAGGCAGCTTTTAGATGAGATACGCAGGAGACAGAAGGTTTGGATGGAGTTAGCGCTTAGCGGTGAAGGGATGTCGGAAATGGTGTTGGAGGGTAGAATGTTGGGGAAACGAGGGAGGGGAAGGAAAAGAATAGGATTTTTAGATAGATTGAAAGAGAGTAGGCCTTACAGTGAATTAAAGAAGGCAGTGCTGGAAGGAAA
This sequence comes from Ischnura elegans, assembly GCF_921293095.1. Lineage (NCBI taxonomy): Eukaryota > Metazoa > Arthropoda > Insecta > Odonata > Coenagrionidae > Ischnura > Ischnura elegans. The sequence continues at coordinate 289,475 of NC_060259.1, read as the reverse complement.
GGGAGGCTCCCAGATCACCTCTTTAGTACTCCATGGAAACCTACCTTAATCGGTAGAATACTATAATAATAATATACAACGCAGTTGTAAGTTTTCCAGATTTGGAACACACAACAGAAACGTTTCCAAATTCATTCTACATTTTCTTCACACTTTCACACACTCGCGGACCAAAATCACCTACAGGTTCCTGCATGCACAAAAAAACTTTAGGAAGTAGCTTTCCTGAAGCAGTAATGGCGTACTGTGCTGTATATGAGTGTGTCATTTTTCTCACACTCCCAAGAGCCACTTTTAATTTTTGTCAAGTTGCTTTTTGATTCCTTGTAAGTGCTATTTCCATGTCAATTAGTTTTAAGTCATCCCATTCCATCCCCACTAACGTCCCTTTTTCCCGAGTGATGTATCTCATATTTTGTGTGCTTCATGTTATTTTCTCATGCTTTTGAGAATAAATGTTTATTTGTTTAATGCAACCCACGAGTGTTTTGCAACCCACGTGTGTGTTTTCCTCCGAATCCAGCCCCAAATCCCCAATTGTTTCGTCGTTTCGTGCCCTGACCTACTCGTTCCTACGTCGTCCGCGACTCGAGATATTTCTTGCTCTAAATTGGTGGAACGCGATCCCGTCCGCCACAATACCCATCTGTCGATCATTTCCAGCTTGTCGTGTTTCGTTCCCCCTGATTTTATATCTTTCTCCCATATGGCTAGCATTCCCTTATGTTTTAAATGCACCGAACCTAGAGTTTGAAGGGTGGCAAGGCTCCATTTAGGATGTTCCTTAGCCATATTCACAACTTTCTCTTTAACATCTAATGGGATGTGCTGGTGAGTCGACCTTTTGGGGCTGGGTTCATACTCGCTGTGGTCCGTCGGCGATGAGTCATCACTGGACCTTTCTTCGCCTAAAATTCCTGTTACATCATCCGGCACTGGGAGATTGTCCGATTCACTGGACCACTAAACAGCGCCTCTACTTCTTCAAACTTGAAATCATTCAAAATATCCAAAAAACTCCCAACAACTTCATCACCATTTAGTTTGGAGCATCGCGTGACAGAAGCGTTTTTAGGGCCGTTAATAGCCTGCATCCCACGCAAAGTGTCTGTAACGTGATAAAATATTTGCATTCAATAATAAATACTATTAAAAATAATGGACAAAGAATAGGGTTTGCTACAAATAGCATTATTTACGTCATTAAAATATGCCTACCTTCAAAATGACGAACAGCTCCCGTTAAATCATCTTTGCTAAATGCATGTTTTGACGTTGAATAACAATCGTCTACAGCACTGCCACTAGAAGGCCCAGGGATTGGATCTGGTTCCATTGTATACACAGGTAAAATGCTTATTTCGCACGGTATACTAATTTATGAGGCCCTTATTCCAAACTTCTGCCTTCCGATGTCCACTGATGAAGGTTTAGGCTCAAACTAATGCCAAAGATAGGAAAATACGAACAATACCCTTTCAAAAAAGAATACGTAAATTGAATAATTCAATCAAAAAATTAAGACGGAACTTCGACCGACAGTTTGGATTAGCACGTGTTAAAATAAAATTCGTCCTATAGTTTATGCAAACAGAGACGGCGCACAGTGACGAAACACCAAAATCGTGGTCAAAAGTAAAAAAATAAACATTAAAATTTATGTTTTTTCTATATAGGGCTTGGTAGTTAAATAGTTTTTCCACTTTAATGCGTATGCTAGGAGTCTGTAAGTACTCACCTACGTTTTTTAATTAATGTTCAAATGAAAGGTTCCCGGTTCCTTATGCCACGGCAGGGGACCGTTCCACGATAGCGGTGTTTAAAAGTATGTAGTGCAGCTAATTTGATACCAATTTTAAATATCAAAAATGATTTATCTCCCCTGATACCAGTGTATTTTAGTATATATTGTTTAATAATGACAGAAAGCAATCCATATAAGTTATTATTGATCAAAAATAAGGAAATATATTGAATTTTCAAATGAAAAATCGACAAAAAAAACATCGAAAAGTTACTCTGAACTGCTTTGCATGAAAATAATATCTGTGCCATCTTATTGCTGAAGACCTTAGATATAGACTACAATAATAAAATTTTGCTTATAGCTGCTCATGGGTTTCTTAATGAAAATAATAAGTAGAAGTCATTAAATTAGCGGTGGTTAGTCTTTTCGAGGATCGCTGATTCTTAATTTATATTTTTGAAAATAAAATGAAATATGTAATAACAATAACCAGAACGTTAAGTAAAGCCACATGGTAACCAGTGGGGATATTTGAGTTGTTTAGAAAAGTCCAACATGATGTAAGCAAGACGCTTTTCTGGTGAGTGCATAGCCTGATACTACTTCATTGCGGATTATTGGTACTTCAAACATGCCTGCAAAGTGAGATGCAGTTTTGATACAATACTACGCATTTTTTTAATATTGTAGGTATAACATACGGCCTTACACGTAAGGAAATATTTGAATTGAGTCAGCCACTTTGGAAGGAGACATCTTCAGCTGTATATGTAGCTGTGGAGGAGGCAATTTGTAGCAAATTCGGCTGCATTTTTACGCTGTCTGAGGGAGATAGAGCACGGTTAAGATCGTTAATATCAGATATGAAAAGCAGATGGAATAAAGCCAACCGTTTTGTGGAGTGATTTAACGGTATGTACAAGGACTGGTTCACAACTACCATCTACTTCGAAGATATTCACCAGAAATTCGAATGCGCTCCAGGAAAAGATGGCCAGCCAACGGCGGACTTTTCGGCAGCTAGTGATCGCACAAAAAGGAAACGCACTGAACAGATGCGTTCTGAATCCACACCCGAAGAGTTGGCGTATGCAGCACAAATGTCTCTCCGTGCTCAAGGAAAAACTGACGCAGCAGTGGTTGTTATGAATGCAGCCCTAGGGTCGCCAACCAAAGCACGGAAATACCGCTCGTGGCTTGAGGAGAGCCACGAAGAACCTTCAACTCCTGAGCGTGCTCTTGCCTGGTTAGTGCAAACACACCAGACAAAAAGTTCGTACCAGGCATTACGAAACTGGTCGATTATGCAAAACAGTAGAATGGTACCTCCTTATAAGTTAGTTGCAGATGCTAAAACAGAATGTTACCCGAAAAATATATTGTGCCGCGACTGGATTGAGGAAACCGGGTTCCAGGCCCTTCTTGATCACACCACAAGGCGCATCTTGTTACTCCAACAATAAGTAATTCACGCCTTACCAGAGCAAGTAGTTGGCGACCTTCAGCATATTGTGAAGTGGGGTTGCGATGGAAGTTCTGGGCAGAAGAACTACAAACAAAAAATGATGGATAGTGATGGCGTGGAAAAAGACGATTCCAACTTGTTTTTGACGTCACTGGTCCCAATACAGCTTACATCGTCTGACAGGGATTGCTGTATGGAAAAACCCGCGGCCGTCTTCACCTCAGTTTTGCCGTCCTTTAAAAGTTGAGTTCGTAAAAGAGACGAAAGAGCACACAATTGGAGCTATCCATGATGTGGAACAGCAGGCATGTATTCTCGTCCCATTAACAACAGAAATCGATGGAAAAATTGTGGAGGTGAAGTACAAGCTGGGATTAACCATGATTGATGGTAAGGTTGCAAACGCAATAACAAATACATCATCAACCCAGAGGTGCTACCTGTGTGGAGCCACAACTACGGTGTTGAACAACATCGATGATATTTTGCAGCTGCCAATAAATGAGGACTACTGTCAGCTAGGTCTATCCACTCTTCACGCATGGATAAGAATTTTTGAGTGTTGTCTGCATGTGCCATACAGGTTGGACGTTAAAGTATGGCAAGTTCGCAATCCCCTGCAGAAATCCATCGTTGAAAAGCGTAAGACTCTTGTGCTGAATGGTTTACGAGAACAGCTAAATTTGATCGTGGATCGGCCGAAACAAGTCTATGGCAGCACAAATGACGGCAATACTGCTCGCTGCTTCTTTCAAAATGCAAATCTATCGGCTGCTATCACTGGCCTGGACATAAAGTTACTTGATAGGTTCTACAATATTTTACAAGTACTCGCTTGCGAGTATCAAATTGATTTGGATATTTTCGAGGAATATTCCCTGAGGACCGCTAGAATGTTTGTAGATGTATACCCACGGTATAATATGCCCACAGCGGTGCAAAAAATTTTACTGCATGGAAAACAAATAATAGCCACTGCTTTGGGCAGATGTCATAGGAAGCCCAGGAAGCAACAAATAAATGTTTGAAGCGCTTCCGCCTAGAAAATTCATGTAAATGCTCCAGCCCTGACGATGAATGATATGTTTCACCGGCTAATGGTTTACTCGGACCCGGTCATTTCATCCCAAAAAGACCTTGTTCCTAAAATGATGAAGCTTCTTAGTGATGAAGTGAGGCAAATGCTTGTTGTTCCCGATATCTCAGAACGCCAATTCACTTCAGATAATGAAGATTCAGAAGAAGAATGAGCTGTGTGCGAGCACATATGTTTATCTGCTTCCTTAATATACAATTATTATTTTTATTTGTTGTTAAATTTGCATATTGTTGATTTTTTAATTTGTTATTATAATTAATAAATCCATATAATATGATATTTCCTGGAGTATAGGTCATTTAAACAAAAGTTAATAATAATAATAATAATAATTTTATTGGTCCCAGGACTTTACATTGTAAAATATAGGACATGTCATACACAAAAATAAATACATACACAATCAAAGTCAGAATCAGACACTTCTGTGGTAGGCAGATTCCTCTAGAAACTGAGTTGTGCTATAATAGCCTTTGTTGACTAGAAAGAGTTTAAGATTAGATTTGAAAATTGCCCTTGTAGAAGCTTTTTTTATGGTTGACGGCAGACCCTATTTGAAATTTCTTATAAGAAAATTTCCTATCAGAAATTGGGCATTTTTCTTATAAGAAAATTTCTTATAAGAATTCTTCTTATAAGAAAATTTCTTATAAGAATTTTTCTATAAGAAAATTTCTTATCAGAAATTGGGCATTTTTCTTATAAGAAAATTTCTTATAAGAAAATTTCTCATCAAAAGTATCAATTACAAAATGTTATTTATTAGAAATTTTCTCATGGAAATATTTATTATAAATATCATATCATCATGCTTAAAATACTTGTGCAAACTTCTATAAAAAGCTACATGAGATTTACATCCCTCCTGAGAGTACAAAGTTAGCATTATACCTAATTTTTTCCAAATGTAGGTGCCTATATCTGGTACACAGCAAACCTAATGATTTCCCATGTACCAAATGTAATGTCTATCTTTAGTGTGCATCAAGCAAGGATATTCAAGTTCTGTAAAGTTCACCTGACTGGCCAGACAATGCGAGATACCATAGAGGTCCTTCAGGTCATGGGTTCTGCATAGGGTTAACGCCCCCCACATTTTAAAACAAACTATAAAAGCAATGAAACCAACGATATCCTGGAATGATGGACTGATAATAGAATATGGCTTTATGGCAATCACTACGCAATGAAATATGTATATAGGAATTGCAATATGGAATGATTTAACCTGGAAAATTGAAGAAGCAAATGAAATAAAATTCAAGTTCGACTTGGGATACTTCAAGAAATTATTTGGGAAGGAAAAGGAAAAATTGATAAATCAAATACATAGGAGAAATGTTTATTTAAGATACCAGAGAGAATGACCTCTACATGCAGATTTGGATAGATAATGAAATAAATAAATAAAGTAAAATGGAATTTGATGCCATTTGGAGAAAAGGATAGGTAGAATATGGCTAACAATTAGTGCAAGATTTAGGGAAATTAATAAGAATCCCAGAAACACTGATTGAGAATAATAGTTGATGTATTTTCCATAAAATAATAATTGTGCAGATGTTATTTAGGTTTACTCATACAAATTCATTCTCATTCTCTTCAGAGACGACTAAATCACTCACTTTGTCCATTGAAACACTGTTTTCATTAAAACTTCCACTTATATTAGATATGTCACAATCTGAAAAATATACATGTCTATCTAAATTAATGATGAAAAGTTTAAAATTCCACGAAACTGTCTGTTTAAGGTAACATGATTTTAGGAATGCCAGTTTTGAAAGACTTACCAAATGAGGTCAATGCCTTATTTTTGTTAGAAGCACACGACTTATTTCATTAAACAGGTCACACAAAAACATGGTGAATGATTAACATATAAAAGCAATACCTAGCAACCTAACAACCAAACAAGGTTTCCATGGCAACCATATCCTGCAACGTATGCAATCGTAGTATACATCGTGGTTATTCATGGCCCATATCAAACTTCCATCGGTTAAGTAATCTGTAGACTCGAAACAGACAGATTTTATAAGTGTACAATTTTTCGTGTGCTCTTAGGGATATATATTAACAAGTCTCATAAGAAGAAGCCTCAACTTCTTGGAACCATTTATGTCAAATACCATGCTGAAAACGCCAATAAATTAGCAGAACATTACTTAACAAAGAGTTACACATTATTTCCAAAAAAAATCTTATAAGAATTTCTTAAATAATTATAAATTGCCAACATAAGTTATGGTGACTTAAATGCATGCCGGATAAAAACCTGAAAGTTATGTGACCTGCGCAACATTCTTATAGAATTCTATAAGAAATGCAAAGTTCTTATAAGAATTTCTGTAAGACTTATAGAATCCTATAAGAATTTCTGTAAGACTTATAGAATCCTATAAGAATTCTGTAAGACTTATAGAATCCTATCAGAATTCTGTAAGACTTATAGATATCTATAAGTCTTACAGAATTCTTATAAGAATTTCTGTAAGACTTATAAGAAATTTCCAATAGGGGAGCATTATAAACCTTGATAGCCATGTGAAAAGGGCTCTTATTGTACATTGCAGTGGCGTGGCAGTACATATGTACATCTCCACTATGGCGAGTGGAGTGTCCGTGCACTTGAGCATTGGTAGTGAGATCTTTTATATTATCTTTGACATGCATACACAAGTGGTATATATACATAGATGGTAACGTTAGGAGTTTTAATTCTCTGAAATAGGGTTTGCAAGATTTCCACGGGGGTATCTTTGCTATATACCTTATACTTTTTCTTTGTGTTGCGAAAACTCTACGAAATCCAGGCGACGGTCCCCAGAAAATAATTCCATAGGACAAATGGGATTCAAAATAACCATAATATACCATTTTTAGAACATTTAAATCAACAATATCTACCAGATTTCTCAGAACATATCCACTTTTAGCCAGGGTTGAGCATAGGGTATTGGTATGGGTCTCCCAATTTAGGGAATCATCAATAGCTAGACCTAGAAACTTGGTGCTATTTACCCTCTCTATGGGCTGACCATTTAAGAATACCTCTAACTGAGGCACTTCCCTCTTTTTTTTAAATTGAATGTAATTCGTTCTCTTAACATTTACAGAAAGTTTATTAAGGTTGAACCACTTTTCTAGGAGTAGTAGTGAACTCTCCAGCTTCTTTTGCAGCAGCTTAGGATCCCTGTGGCTCATTGCTAGAGATGTATCATCAGCATATAACACTATATCATTGTTTTTAATAAACCTCGGCAAATCATTGATGTATAGTAAGAATAAGAGGGGCCCCAAAATACTGCCCTGTGGTACCCCTACATTTATTATTTCAATGGGAGATAAGTAGTTTGTAACAATGTTGTTGATGTCTGTACCCTCAACCTCTACCATCTGTTGCCTATCCTCTAGATATGATTGCAACCATTTACGAACGATTCCCCTGATCCCATAGTGCTCACATTTAATGAGAAGGATTTTGTGATCTACTGTGTCAAATGCACGAGAAAGGTCATTGAATATACCCACCGAGAATTCATTCCTGTCCCATGAGGTCATGATTTTTTTCAGAAAGCATGCAATCGCATCATTGGTGCTTCTCCCCTTTTGGAATCCAAACTGTTCCATGTTTAATAATTTGGATTGGACGACAAAGTTCATAATCCTGTCTCTCATCATTAGCTCAAAAATTTTAGATATATTAGTCAGCAAGGATACTGGCCGGTAATTTCCTATGTTGTCCACATCACCTTTTTTGTGGATCAGTTTTATTTTAGCTATTTTTAAATAGTTTGGAAACTCACCCTTATTAAAGGACTCATTTATTATGAAAGCTAAGGGCTTAATTATAGCTTTAGAGCATTTTTTTAGGATGAAGGAAGGAATATCGTCTATCCCAACTGATGGTTTGTCTTTCAGGCTATTTATGCACTTCAATACCTCATTTTCTGTTACCGGAAAAAGGACCATAGAGGAGCACATGTGTTGACAGTGCCCCGTACTGAATCTGTCACTACTTATTATTGAGCTATGTAATTGTAGGGGTACAGTTGCAAGGTACAAGCCAAGCAAGGTACAAGGTTAGCAGCCAAAGTTTCGATTTATTTTCTTAAATCATCTTCAGGGCTATGTTAGAAAAAGTGTCAAACAATAAAAAATACAGAGAATAAGACGATACACAATATTTATACACAAAGAAGGAAATATGTATATATAAACATATATATAAGAACAGAATGTAATATACAAAAATTTTTGACATATTACATTATATCAATATTTCTACGATCCATAAACTATAAAAATATTTATATTTGTGATAGTTAATAACTTCTATTAATGCCATGTTGCCAAACGGAGCTGTGCGGGGCCAGTGCCGGTTACCAGGAAGCAAAGTCACGCGCGCAAGACCTGGCAACGCAGCTTTCATTTGTTCCGTCGTTTTTTTTTTAAGTGGCCATGGATAATGATCTAAACTATATGAAAATCATGTATATTCCGATTTCCCAATAATCCGGTTTGGCTGAAAAATATTGGTTTTTCTCCGAGCATGTCTAAAAATAGGGACGAAAGAAGTTTTTTAACAATTGATTGAAGCATACAGATAACACAAATGCTTGTGCAACGTAAAATCATCGAAATATAGTGGCGTTTCTAGCGGGACATTATAAAACTATGGTAGTGACTATTGGTGTAGATATTGATACGTGTAATAGAGCACGTGATGCCCATTATTTTTAAAAATATTGCGCGCCGATTTATCTGCCAATAAATTAGAAATTGTCATACGGGCTTAATTATTGGTAATATCCTGTGAGCCACCTCAAGGGTGTTTGGCACGAGAACGGATTAAAAAAAATAATGTTAAAATTCTGTGTGATAAGATCCTAAAAGACGACAGGAAAGGTTTATAGTAAAGCAAATCATTTCGGAACAGAGTACTAGGTATATCCATAAAGTCAGATCCTGATTAAATTTCTAAAGGGGAGAATGATGCCTCTGTAGCTTAACTGACTAAATCACGGCAAATTGGGGGATCCTGGTTCGAATCCTGGTCAAGGCGAATGATTTTTTTCCCTGTGGATTTTTCGCACAATTAGTGAATTGCAAGTGACTACCCAAGGAGGAAGAAAAGTCAAAATGACATCACTTTGACCTCAAAATGACCCACAAAAAGTCATTATTCAGTCAGGACTGTAAAGGTGACTTTTTGCGGGTCATTCTGATGTCAAAGTGACATCATTTTGACTTTGAATTCATTTGTACAAGTTTTCACTAAAAGTGAGAATCTATAAAAAAATTGTCAAATATTCTCTACGATACTCACTCTCCCCGCATTCCAACCTGAAGGTTGGTTTGGAAAGGTGAGGGTAGAGCTCACCCCTGACACTTAATCACAAAACCGCGCATGCGAATATCACATCTAAAGGAGGGGGGCCAGTTCCTTTCCCTGGGCTAGTTCTACAGATAATTATTAATTTTGGGGAGCCCAAAGTTTCACCCCAGGTTTGAACTCCTGGGACCCATCTGCCAATAGTCAGTGGCTACATCCAATAGGTCACTCAGTGGCATAGCCAGGTTTTAGGCCTAAATTTAAAAGGCGCCCCTTAATTAAAATTTTCCCCTCCCTCCCTTCCCCTATTGGTACCCCAAGACGTGACTGCCTTGGGCGATATATATCGTGAAATATCGCGATAATTAATTATATCGGGAATACTAATTTGAGTTTTGTACATTATCGATAAATAATTGTTCGATAAATAGGGCCCAATAAAAGTATCGGGACCGATAGAATACTGGAACCGATAAAATATCACGATATATCGTCCAATAAAAATATCGGGTGCGATAAATTAACTGAGCCATTAAAAATATCGGAATCGTTAAAAATAGTCTTCCGATAAAATACTACGGAACTACTATTATAAGGTAGAAATACCCTTTCGATATAATATAAAGATATATCATCCGATAAGAAATATTGGGCCTGATAAAAATCGCCATTTGATAAAATACTACGCTAGATAATCCGATAAAAAAATCGCCACTGCTAAAATATCACGAAATATCGTCCAATAAAACTTGCTGCTCGAATAAAATATCACGATTTATTGTCTCATAAAAGCCGCAGCCGCGATAAAACATCGTGATTTATCACCCGATCGCGTCGTCGCGCGCGATAAATTATCATGTTTTGGCATCGGGAAATTAGTTTGGGAAAATGATTATGGCTAGAATATGTATAGGGTTGGCCTTCGTTTATGCTAGACCATAAATCGTTGCGTTAAAAACTCACAAATATATGGTACAGCGCGATATTAAATAGGAGGTATTTTTTCATCGAATTATATAATGTGATATATTTTATCTGAAGGCAAATTTTTATCGGGCTGGAGATTTTTTTATGAAATGATACATCGTGGTATTTTATCGGTAGGCGATTTTTATGGGCTCCGATGTTTCTATCGGATGATATATATCGTGATATTTTAATGGATATTGGATGATATTCATCGTGATTTTTTTGTTCTCGATATTTTTATCGATTTTCGTCCGAGATTAAATGACGTTTTATGATAATTGTTCCTTAAAAATGGTCTATTACTCGCTTTTACCGCAAGAAAGTCCCCGGGAACGAACCTATTTCGCCAAAATATTTCGAAGGAAATCCGTGACGCGCCATTTCTAAACTAGAATGCGCCGCGGTTTTTTTTAAATAACTCATCGTCGCTGATTGCTACATTTGCGTAAGAAATAATTAAGCTTCTCCTCGTTTTCAATAATATTATCGGTGAGAGCTCGTACGTGCGTCACTAAGGGAATAATAGCCAATAATAAATATCGGTCTTCATTTGAAATCAACAATGGAGCGTTTGTTTAACTCATGGAGAATACATTATTAATCATGGTTTCACTGTAATGTGCCATTTCTCGGATTATTTACGCTTGTTTTTACAAACGAGAAAAGAGATTGCAACCATACAAGAGAGGAAAAGGAAATGAAGATTTGCTTATATTGCTCCAGAAGATGAGATGTTTGAAGCAGCTAACATGCCAAAACTTCTCTGGATGACGAGAAGGATTTTAAAAACTTTGAAGAGCTCCTAAAAACCTCATCTCTCTTCAAATCATTTGTGAGTAAATTGACTGTTATCCGCTCTACATCATCCATCAAATTAACCCTTCTATTTTCCCCTCTTGTGCCATATGTTAAAGTTAAAATTTATTTTGGTTTCCTTTCTCACAGGTTTAACATCTTAGACAAATTGCAGTTGATCATACTGATGGAGTTTTCAGCCCATGAGGCCATAAATATGTGTACGAATGAATTTGCTCGCTGCATCAATTGGGATGGAGAGCTTGGAAAAATTATGTTCAACAAACCCTACATCAATAAGGCTATTTGCAGTTAGTATCAATTTTTCTATTTAATGTATCATCAAAATTAGAAACTTTCAGCTTCTTGATGTTATTTTTTCCTTTGTTTGCAGTCCCACGATGGAAGAATTTCCCTCAGGGTAAAGTAATTAAGAAGAAGGCAAAGATTCAGCGGTGGTTCAACAAAATTGCTTAAGCAACTAGAGGCAACTGAAGGGAAAGGAAATGCTACAGAATGAACTGTAATGGCCAATGTAGATGATTTTTCTCGATTTCTATTTGAAGAGGGAGAATAGGAACATTAAAAGGAAAATTAAAAACAAATCCTTAGGAATTTCTTCTTGTAAAACCTATCAGTTTTTTGTTGCAATAAATCCTAATAAAGGTTGAGTTTCATATCTGAAGTGTTTAATTTATCCCTAAATGACAATCTAAATACAGAAATTATAGTATGAATTGTTATTAGAAGAACAAATAGGTTTGGTCACAAATAGTCAAAGTGAGTTCAAAATGAGGTCAAAATGATAGGTAGTCATTTAAGGTCATATTGACATCATCATGAGTCAAGAAAGATGTCATTTCACGGGACCATTTTGAGGTCACCGTGACTACCAAGCCATGACTTGAAAATGACATCAAGATGATGTCATAATGACTTTTCATTCCTCCTTGGGTACCTTAAAGATATCACCTCTGTAAAATTCTTATCCTTACCTTGTATAAGTCCCTCAGCTTACTAATAACTAATCGCTTAAGAAACTATAAAGATATCACCGTGGCTAGTCCCGGTGTACTCAAATTAAAAAAAAATAGCAAACAGTCTCGTAGTCGTTAAGTGCTAAGCCTCTGCCTTCCAATTTTTTTTCTATTTTGGGGGTTACCCACAAAACATTTATGTATGACACCGCTGTCCCTGGGGCACCTATCCTCTGATGTTCCACGCTTCAACGCAGTTATATTTCATTAAGTAAGTCAATGACCAACGATTAATTTGAATATTCAGCATTATTCAAGCGATATACATCGATGACTAAGTTCTGACAACTCGTATCGTAACATTTGGTTGGTTTTGACACAGGTATCCTATCCAAAGTGTAATAACATTACAAATTGAAATTCAAGCAAAAAAACAACTCTCTGTTGGCCTTTCAGGACCTTGGCCTTGGCAGGAGATGGCCTTGGTTGGACTTTCTCATTTCATTATTCAGGTAGAGTGGGAACCGTGTGCGTGCACTGTGGCGTAAATAGGGTGGTTTCTATTATTTTTTTCTTGCCTGAATCGAAAGATTATTACTCCTGGAGTACGTATTTCACGCTGTTAGATTTTTAAATGACGATATCTATTTTTCGCGATTAAATGAAAAGTGAAAATTTTCAAGCCAGCGAAAACGCGACGCATAAGTATGAATGCCGGGAAATCTATCCGTGCGACGTATTTCTGGTCCCCACTGCCGCCCTGTGAGGTGACCTTGAGGCGAGGCTTAGCGCTGATATGACGCAGGTTGCTAGCGGGTAGCTGAGTGCCCTGCTGGCTGGTAGCGCTTGGCTTAAATAAGGATTATTCATAGCTTATCAAATGAAGAAAACTTTCCGACCTTAGCCAGTTTTAATAAGTGATTATTAAGACATGTTTCCCTGAGCTCTGCGCCTCATGCATGCATTGGTAACCTCAGACGATGTATAACTCCTATCTTCTCCTATAGAAACTGTCCCTGTCCCTGAAAGAAAGGTCCCTGTGACGTCAAGTGGAGGGGCATCGCATGGGCGCCAATCTGGCCCTTTTCAAATGAGGATAAAAATGGACCAATGCCATTCATCTAAACCGGTATTTCTAAAATCAAATAATTTGCACATTATGAATACACTAACGGTGGGTAACGGATTGCAATCAATACCTTTCTCTTTCTTTGATGAAGGAAACTACCCTATTATCGGGAGGATATACTAAATATTCCTCACCATACTGAAGCATTTTCGGGTGAAACACAAGTCAGTACGCTATCAGAAAGTAAAATTTGGGGGAAATGTGCGTGGGGAAAATTTGAAATCAGTCGATGGCAGGGGGGTAGCCAGGAATTTTGTTAAGGGGGGTCGAAAACCAGGGGGAAAATAAAAAAATGGGATACAAAGGAGAGGGTAATAAACTAATTTTAACACCATTAGTAATAGAAAAAAATCATTTTCCAAAGATTCATTTTTCAATTTTTGAAATTTGTGATTTTTATATATTTTTTTTCCTTCTATGAAGGAAAGTGATTGTGTTTTTATATTTTGAGGGGGTCCTCTCACCGCACTACCAGTCAGTGGTTCATCTTAAGATTTTTCCTATTTTCATTTCAAAATCCAAGCGTAACAGTTTAGGCCCTTAGTATGTAAAGATGTTTTTAAAGAACAACTTGAAAGCCCATAAAATAATTTTTAATTTATAGTGATGGGTCGATTCCAAAATTTTATCGATTCCGATCCCGATTCCGATTCTGACATTTCGATTCCGATTCTACCGATACCGATTCCATCGATTTGCATTTTTAATTCCATAAAAATCATATTAGCGCAACACCACCTGGATAAATTAAAAAAATTTTGAGGATTAACGAGATCGCGTGTGGTTTTGAAAAGTTGGTCATGTTTGGGCCACTGTATCATCACTAAAGCGTCGTATTTAGGTAAAATGGCATTGAAGTATATATCTGGTAATGACTTATGAGTACTAACGCTAAGTTTCAAGTCTCTATCTCCAAAAAGGTGATTTTGGACTTTATTCCAGCATTTTCGGATTTCGGACCGGTGTGCGCCGGGTCGGTAGGCTGGCATAAAGATATTCGGCGCCCAAATCGACAACTATAGTGTGTTCGGCAAGGTGATACTACCAAGCCAAGGCATTGGAATGACTTATCGGATTTAAAAACAGTATTATTATATGAGTTTCATGATAGCGCTTCCTGTCGGCAGATTACTGAACCTACTACCCTCGAAAGCCATGTAACCGTAACTTACTCGACTCGACATTTGCAATGCTACTCGAAATACTCGAGTCGAGTACCAACTACTCGACTCTACTCGAACTTTCGAAAACTCGCAAATCCCTAGAAGATAATGTGTTTTGTTGTTACGATAACGCGGCGCGAAAATTCAAATGACTGTTGGAAACGCAGTCATATTTAAATTTGTGGTTTGAAATACTACTGGAATCGGAATCGATTTTTCACATTGGCAAGTACTCATTTTCGATTCCGATTCTGGGCCGAGAATCGAGGAATCGAACCGACCCATCACTATTAATTTATAAAAATATTAAAATGTGTATGACGATCTGAAAAGCATTCCATTTATAATATGTACCCAGAATAACAATAATAATAATTTTTATTGTTCCAAGAGATCCCATATGTTCCCGTGACATTGGAAGTTGTCAAAATAAAGTAAATAATTAAAGGATTATTATTATAGTATTCTACCGATAAAGGTAGGTTTCCATGGATGCTAAAGAGGTGATCTGGGAGCCTCCCTTTCCTTCCAGCACTGCCTTCTTTAATTCACAGTAAGGCCTACTCTCTTTCAACCTATCTAAAAATCCTATTCTTCTCCTTCCCCTCCCTCGTTTCCCTAACATTCTACCCTCTAGCACCATTTTCAACATCCCCTCACCACTAAGCACTAACTCCATCCATACCTTCTGTCTCCTCCGTATCTCATCTAAAAGCTGCCTCTCCTCGCCAACCATATCCATCACTTGGTCGTTCCTTTTCCTCTCCGTCCATTTCACCCTCTCCATTCTTCTCCATACCCACATCTCGAACGCCTCCAATCTTCTCTCGTCTTCTTTCCTCAGTGTCCACGTTTCCGCACCGTAGAGAGCTACACTCCAAACCAAACTCTTCACTAACCTTTTCTTTAAACTCTTACACAACGATCCTCTCAGAAGCTCCTTCCTGCTCATGAACGCCTCCTTCGCTAATGCAATTCTCTTCCTGATGTCCTTACTACTGTATCCGTTTTCCTCTAACGTACTGCCTAAATAATTGAATTGCTCAACCTGCTCAAGTTTTTCACCACCCACCTTTATCTTGAGTCTCACATTCCTCGCTAGTGATGCTTTACAAAACCGCATTACCTTAGTTTTCTTGTGATTAATCCTCATCCCAAACTCCTCGCAACGTTCGTATAACGCATCCACTAGGGCCTGAAGCCCCCTTGCTGACTGACTGATCAACGCCTGGTCATCCGCGAATCTCACTGATTTGAACATCATTCCTCCCACTTTTATTCCAGCTTCTAACTCATCCCACGCTTCCCTTACCATCTCTTCAGCATACACGTTAAAGAGCAGTGGCGATAGAGGACAGCCTTGCCTCACACCTCGGCCAATGCTTGCCCACCCAGATTCTCCGTCCGCTATCCTCACTTGCGCAGTCTGGGCCATATACAGGTTACAAATCAGTCGTCTATCCCTCCAGTCTACACCTATTCTCTTGAGTATATCCATTAACTTTACCCAGTTCACCCTATCAAACGCTTTTTCAAAATCTACGAAACACACATATACGTCCTGCTCATATTCTAGATTCCTCTCCACGAGGGCCCTCATTATTGCTATTGCATCACGAGTTGACTTCCCTTTTCTGAAACCAAACTGATCTTGGCCCAAATACTCGTTTGCCCTCGCCTCCATTCGTCTATTCAATATCCTCAGCACTACTTTAGCCGCATGGGATATTAGGCTGATAGTCCTATAATCTCCGCATTCCACAGCTTTCTTCTTTTTCGGAAGCGGAATTAAAACCGTCTTCACGAAATCCTCCGGCCAACAACCCTCCTCATAGATCTTGCGCACTAGTTCGAAAAACCTTTTCTTACCTTCCTTCCCTAGATTCTTCAGAGGCTCACACGGGATGTTGTCCACGCCTACTGCTTTCGTAGCCTTCATATCACGGAGTGATCTCTCTATTTCTGAATCTAATATCTCCGGCCCAAGATTATCCTCCTCCACTGCACTTTCCTCCTCAAGAGTCAATCTCTCTGGTCTGTTCGTTCCTTCATACAGGTCCTCCACGTATTCCTTCCACCTACCCTGTACCTCTTCTCGCTCGGTTAGCATCCTCCCACCTTTAGCCTTAATTTTAGACATGGCTTGTCCTCTTTTGCCGACCAATATCGACTTAACTTTGGCGTACTTCTCCATCCTTCTGGAACTTTTCCATTTCCTCGCACTGTCTTTTCCACCAAGCCTCCCTTGCCCTCTTAGTTTCACGTCGTAATCGATTATTCAATTCCTTATACATTCTTTTGCCCTGTTCTGTGTCCACGTTCTTCCACTTCCTCCTCTCCTCCATTTCATTTACCATTGCCTCCGTTATCCACGGCTTCTTTATCCTTCTACTGTCAACGTAACCAATTGACTTCTCCGCTGCTTTGACTATTCCCGTTTTAATATTATCCCATCTTTCCTCAACATTCTTAGAACTTTCAATCTCCCGTATACTAATGTCCACTAGTTCCTGATATTCTCTCCTCATACTCCCCTTCAGTGCTTCTACATTCCATTTCTTCGCCTTTCTAACTTTCATAAGTCTTTTGAATCTTACGTTGCATTTCATGAGCACTAGATTGTGGTCCGAATCCGCATCCGCTGCAGGGAAGCTGCGCGAGTTATTCACACTGTTCCTAAACCTCTGTCTTACCATAATGTAGTCTATCTGATATCTCCCCGCATCCCCTGGACTTTTCCACGTGTACCTTCGCCCTTTATGATGATTGAACCACGTGTTTGTGATGAATAATTTGTTTCTCCTACAAAATTCTGCTGCTTTCTCTCCCCTGTCGTTCCGTATTCCTAGACCAAAATCTCCTATTTCGTTTCCATCCCTCCCTTCCCCGACTGAGGCGTTCCAGTCCCCCATCACTACCAGATTTTTCTTACCCGGTGTGTCTCTAATTATTTCCTCGAGCTGTTCATACACCTCGTCTACTTCTTCCTCCCTATGATTGCTAGTGGGCATGTAAACCTGGACCACCACAAGGTTGGTGGGCCGCGCCTCAATTTCTACCACCAGAATCCTATCGCTTACCTGGTCTATACCTATCACACGCTTACCCATCTTCCCGTTTAATACTAAAGCTACCCCTCGCTGGCTGTCTTCCCCTCCACTATATATAACCCTATACCCATCACTCCAATAGTCCCACCCATCCCTCCACCTCACCTCGCATAATCCTAAGATATCTATCTTCCCTTTATCCATTTCCCTTTTGATATTTTCTAACTTTCCCGCCCTCATCATAATCCTCACATTCCACGTCCCCACATTTATAGCAGACATCTTCTTCTCCATCATCTTGGTCTTCTTTTCTTCTTTCTTCATTGCTGCTGCCACTGATGTTGATGATGATAATTCTCTGCAAGGATTTCACATGTTGGCGACCCCGAGGACCTTGCCAACCTCGCTGCCGTGCCCGACACCCGCCCTTTGCGGACGGGTCCCGGGCGATGAGATTCCGAGGCTCATTTGGTTGTACTCCATGTGTTCAGGGAAGAGTTAGTTGGTAGGGTTTCCCACTTCCATTCCAACAGTGTTTTTTACGTGACACCATCACGCGGACTACCTTTCGTCTGGCTCCTACCCTTCGACCTATCTGGCATGGGTGGCCCTACCGGGAATAATTTAGAATTAATCTCGCCTGTGCTGCTCTAGGGGTCATAGGAGCGGGCAAGCCTTTCCACCGCGACAAGGTTGTAGCCCAAGGGAAAGGACTAGGAATTAAAGGATAGTTACAAATAAATGAAGTGATATAATATTTACAATTCTTACAGTTTAAAGGAAAAAGTTACAATTTTTGTGGTTGATGGGCTAAGATTACTCAGAGCCCAACATAAAATCCTTCAGGCTATAGTAGCTGTTTTCCATTAAATATTTCTTAAAAGCATTCTTGAATGGTGTAGGTGGAAGACATTTGATATCATACGGTAGTTTGTTGTATAATTTTGATAGGGAGAAAAGGGGTCCTTTTTGGCAGAAAGTGCTAGGGTAGTGTTTGAGGTGAATGTCATTGGTGGTTCTGGTAGCGTGATTATGGAGAGAACTATTTTTTGGAAAGTAATCAAGGTTTTTCTTAACAAAAGAGGCACAGTTGAGTATGTACAGTGATAGGAATGTTAGTATTTTCTGATCATTGTGAAGAGGTATATTAAATTGTGTATGAAAATCTAAAATCATTCCATTGATTGTATGTACCCAGAATAAACTTGACTAATGACTTGGTTTAATTGCAGGAATTTGAAAATGCATTTGGATTCGAAAATATCATAATTGAAACATCTGGCTCCAAAAATCCTGGATCCGTCTTGAACTTGGCATTCATCCATTATTCCAGCAAGTGCAAGATGATTTCTCCTGCCAATCCTGTCAAGGTGAGTAAATCATGATTACCTTCTTAATTACTAGTATGTTAAGAGCCATGTAAAGTCCGTGCTGGATTTATCTCCACTTAAAATTTGATTCACGTGATGGAAACTGATATTTTCAGTTCACTTTCCACAAATATTACTTTTAAATACTGTAATTTTAAAATGTGTGTATATACCTAGATTTGGGTCCCTAATTAAACCTCTCCAAAGTGGAAATTGCCCTGAATGATGCCTTCTTAATATCCTGTGTATTTTGAAATTCCCTGCTTTTAGCTATGGCTTCTGATTTCGATTTAAAATGTGGCAGAGTGCAGGCAGTTATTTAACATTTTCAATAATTCTTGATTTAAATTGTTGATATTAAACATTAATACTGCCTATGTCCATCGACCAGATCGCTTTAAGCTTTAAAGGCGTCAAAATGAGAGTGAATAGAAATGTTGACTGCTTTCCACTCACCATTATCCCTTTCGAAATGGTGGAGTTTTTGCCTCAGCATGACTGCTGCACTGAGCCCCAAGAGACTCTCCCGTCCCCTCCGTACGGAGAATTTTTGCAGGGCATTCGTTAAGAACGGTCTCGCTGTCGATCGCGCTCTTTCAGCACCAACCTTTTCGACCCTTCGTAGCTGGGACTCGGCATTATCACGGACTCAGAGGGTAGTTGGGCTCTCTCCTTTCAAGGTTTATAACCTTACCACCCAGGTAGCATTTTGATGTCGGTCCAACGTCGATACGACGGCGACATAGGTCGTCTACACGTCGATCCGACGTCGGGAACCGAAGTCGGTCCATCGTCGAAATGATAACGTTTAGCCAGGCTACAGCCGACACGCAAAGCGACGTCGGACCTACATCGAACTGACTTCGGTTCGACGTCAAACCGACTTCAGCACGACAAAAAACCAACTTTGTCCCCGACATCAAACTGTTGTCGGCCCCGACGTCAAACTGACATTGGCTCGACATCAAACAGACTTCAGCCTGACACCAAACAGACTTCGGTCCGACATCAAAACGCTGTCAGCCTGACATTGGACCTTAAAGTGGCCCGACATGAAATCAACTTATGTCCGACATAGACTCGAAATGAAGGCGACACAGGCCCAGCACTAGAAACAGTATCGAGGAGACATACCCCAATCTATTATTGTATGTGACATATTTATCTGAAAATAAGTCACCATTAGCTTAGGATTGAAATGACCTCGGTGCTTTTGTAGAAATAATAAAAGAAACTAGAAAGCAACATACAATCATTTCAATAATTCAGTTATGCAAAAGAAATTTGGAGCACCCTGAATTACTAGAAGCATTATCATATGTATGGAATTAGATGAAATCAAATTATTTCAACTAACTAGAAGCATAAAAGGATACAGAGTACGCAAGACGATAAATCAAGATGGAAGTTATCTCTATCTGAAATTGATATCCAAACAGATATCAGAGCCTCATATACCGTATATGTCTGAATAGGGCCCCCTTTTTTTTCAAAAAATGGCCGTGATAAAAGTTAAGGGGGGGGCTATATTCAAACCCATTTTTTTAATTTTTTTCCTAAAACTCAAGCCTCAATATTAGGAGGGGACTGTATTCAGAGGGGGACTATATTCGGAGGAATACGGTACTCATCAGAGTCCAAGTAACTACCCAGGTAGCAATCCAGTATCAGCTCGGCATAGGCTTAAGCCAACAACAAATTTCAAAATCCAAGTAACCATGCCCTCTTTTTCATTACCTTAAGTTAAAACCTTAAAATAGAATTATATCAATACTAAGGAAAATAATTAAGTTATAAGTAAAATAATACCATTTATTAAAATTGACATTTTACAAATTAAATATGCAACTTTCAACAAAAGGAAATTGTCATCAGTCATCAATTGAAATCAACACACAAAGAATAAAATAATACATACAAACAATTGTTGATATGTTACAGATATCTACAGATACAGAGACAGACTGAAACATCTTTACAGGCTAAATGTAAATAACTTTTTGAAACATTGAGATATTCAGAACTCAGCTTGTGTACACATTAATTCAAAGGAAGAACAAATACGTCGACAAAACCTTTTTGTCAAGGAAATGGAGGTCAGATTAGTGCTTTGGCTGGACAAAAATGTAACTCCACTTATTTGCGCTCACGTTTCAAACCTTAAATAGACCAGAAGTTGCGGCAATTAAATAATGGATATTCATTAGGTCACTACCCAGTGAGAAATGGGTGGTGGAATCCACGTGGAACCCACGTGGAGAATTAACGTGGATACCACGTGTTTTTGGTCGTGGAATCAACGTGGAACCCACGTGGAAATTTGGTGGAAAAATTAAAACAGCAGTAGGTGCTGTCCTAAAACCATTAAAACCTCAACCACTCTATATCTAAACCTTCTATATATGTGTCTACGATTTTTCATGTGCTCTCATGGCTGCCTTTCCACGAATTATATAAAAATAGAATGTGCGATACATTTTCACATAACTAGCGTGGTTTCAGGATGATAAATGACACAATGTCACCAGAGAGTTAAGTTCCACAAATTAGAAATTCTGTTTAACATTTTATGCTAATCACCACAAATCCACTTGAAATCAACGTGGATTCCACGTGGGTCCAACCACTCAATAGCCACCACCACCAAATATCCACCACTCAACGTGGATTCCACGTGGGTTCCACGTGGATTCCACCACGCATTTCTCACTGGGTAAGGGCCAAAAATCGATAAGAAAAATTATTTTTTCGTAGGAGGGTAAGTTAAATAGTAATATAAGGAAAAAGAATTCTTCATTTAAATCAGGGCCGATATTTGAATTAATGATACGAATATAGAAAGGCACCTACATTTTAAACACTAATTAGGCTAAATCCTGAGTCTGAGAATAGTGTAGAGAAAGTACTTTCTAAGGGAGATATTTATCATTTAAATTTACAAAATTAATGCTGTGCTGAAACACCAGGCAGCCATATTTTCAGAGCTGTGACGTCATTTCGTACAGTGTTTTCAGGCATGCCAGTTTATGCCAAAGATTAGAATACATACAAAAATGCTGAGTTTGGAATGAATGCATGGATTGACTCATGAATTATATTCAACATCTGCACATCCCATCATCTTCATCTTTTCATTTGTTTATTTCTCGGTACAGTGACGACAAGAAGTCCTTATCAACTTTTCTAACTCGACCTACCTACTAGTACCTCGTAGTCGCTCTTCCATTCTCACGTTTTTTTTGCTAACGTTTTCAGATTTATATTGAAATAAACATTAATAGTGACCCTTAACAGTGGTGATCCTAGTAATGCCATGACTTCATTTGTGAAAACAAAGTCACTAACTAGCAGTATCCATGTCTCAAACATACGTATTTATCATATAAGTATAAAAAATAATATAAATTTTAAAAGAATATGCAAATTAAATTAAAATTCTAAGGTGAAAATGTACGTACGTGGAGCCTAAGCTAGGCAATTACTAAACCATCCATCAAATTCTTCATTAAATAGTAATATGAATTGGTGGATCGTCGTAACAACAACACAGTAAAAACTTGTATCTTGAAAACCTATAAAAGTATGCTATTATGCAGATAGGAAGAACCAACTTAAGAATTGTGCTAACAAATACTACAAGAAGCATATTAATACCGAATATTTCTTTCTAATTTAACGCATTCCTACAGGAATATTCCCAGCATAGTTCAGGAATATTCCCGGGATATTCTAATAGGAATTTACCTGGGATATTTCAGGAATTTTCTTAGCGTAGTCCAGGAATATTCCCAGGATAGTCCACGAATATTCCCACCCAAGTAGCAATTGAATTCCATACAATATCTATAATATCCAACTGTAATATCCAATTTTCATCCAACAATATCGCTAAGATATTCACATAATATCCGAAGTTGCCGCCAAATGCCATCTATTCACGATTCCAGCCAAGGGAGACACCACCTGACGGAGAACGCTCGAAACAGAGGAACGATGGTCATGACGCGTTAGTGCTATGTATGAGGAATAGCGTACATGAGACCTTTACACTGTTTTATTGACTAGTTACGGGGTGATACCTACTTTTTGGTTTCAAAGCAATTATTACCCTTACTTGAGGTTAAATATTCTTTAATTCTACGACCCTGTAATACCTGCAGCACAAGTGGAATTGTTTCAAAGCGAGGCGATGACTGTTGTTCCCGCACGTAGGTAGGAGCAGAAAGCTCTTGCTTAGGATGATTTTAATGGAGATACGTTGGTTTTACATGTTATAGCTATTAATATATGGTTATTTCAATTGAAAATCGTTCATGTGTCAGGTTACGCAGAAAAAAGTAGAAAATTAGCTTATATCCAATGCATCAAAGTATCCGATATCCGTGATCGCGGTTTTCGACATTTTCAATATTACATACTCAATATTTACATTGCCATTATTATGAATGGGATGGTATTTGCCCGTGTTACTCTGATAAATGTGTTTTTTTCTTCTGTGCACGATGTGCTATTGAACAATTTGCCTAAAGTTGCTGAGTATAGTAACTCAAGATTGACGTTAAGTTTCAATAGCAAGGAGGATGAACCTACTGTACCATTGAACGAACGATTTTTAACAGCGTCCCACGATGTAAATTAGTAATATATGCATTATGGTATATATTATTAGCTTATTTTGATTGATTCCAGGTGTCAATTCAGTAGTCAATTCGAAATCATACATAGTCACAGAAAATACTGCTTTCAGACAAGAAATGGACGACTTTCACCTATCCAAGGCAATGCCAAGTTTCATTTCGACTTTGAAATGTAATAGTGGGCAAAGAAACTTAGTCCCCAAATTCCTTTCCCCGTAGACAGTTACAATAACTCATTCAACGGATTATTATTTACAGTGGAACCTCGTTAAAGCGAGTACGGGCTATAGCGACACCCCCGCTATTACGAGAGATAGCCGATGCACCGTCAATTGACCCTATAATAAGAGTGTTAAAAAATTCGTTTTTACGAGACCCTTTCGGTGTTGGCTCTTGCTATAGCGAAGGTTTCACCGCCGGAAGAATTTCATCAAGACTCCTTAACCTCTGTAATTGCTAGCGATCTGTTAGAAATGAAGCTAATGGAGTGCTCAGTCTCAAATTTATGTGGTAAACTGTCGTTCGATAAATGTAATGATTGACGAAACAACGCTTTGCATGATTTTTATTCAGTGCGGCGCTTATAAATTGTTTGAATAGTTAGTCGTTATTTGAGTAAGGAAATTTAGTGATGCAAAAAAACATCGCCTTTCGTCTGGATTTACGCTTACGTTTATCGGATAGATGTTTATCTGTCGCCGCACCACTCCTGTTCCTGTATATCTGTTCGCAACAGGTATATTGGCTATTATTTGCTCCACCTCCGGTAAAGCGACAATTCGCTATAGCGAGTGTTTATTCGTGCACCGTGGGGTGTCGTTATATCGAGGTTGCACTGTAACTGTGACACCCAATTTAAATTCAAAACCCAGCCAATTTCATGTGATGCTCTGTCAAATAACCATAAACTGGTGTTAATAAGATTGCTATAAGTAATATTGTTTCTACAGAAGACTACAAAGATAATGTTGCAATTCCTTTCTGAGGTAACCGAACGATCAAAACTAATATTATTAAGACAAGTACAACATATCATACTATGACATAATTCATGTAAAAATATCAGGTCATTCAGTTTCCTTCTAACCAGTGGCGGCGCGTGTGTATACGCATGTTAGCAAGTGCACACCCAAAGATGAATGAATTATAAAAGAGAACTATTCCTTTGCAACAAGAAGGATAAAAATCCTGTCTCCACATGCAAGAAACATGAATCTCCGACGCTACAGCTATCTCCTTTTCGAATTCACCGCTCTACAAGTGTGCGATCCCGTGGCATCGCGCCGGGAGCATTTTTGGTCTATGCGATCGCTTGAGGGTGCTCGGGCGGGACGAAGTATGCGGGGGGGTATGCACAGTTCAAATGGGTGATGGGAGCAGACTCAAAACGATGCGAGTGTGCACGCGCATATTTTTGGTGAGTGACTCGCAGGTAGTGTAGTGGTGTAGCCGCCACCTACACTACCTGCCCCCAGGATCCTATAGTCCGTCTACAGAGTCATCTGTATGGCTGTTTTATACACTACTTCCTCTTAGGGTGTTAAGGCCGTTTCCCTATTGGAAATTTCTTATAAGTCTTACAGAAATTGTTATAGGATTCTGTAAGTCTTACAAAATTCTTATAGGATTCTATAAGTCTTCTGAAATTCTTACGGGATTCTATATGTCTTACAGAAATTCCTATAAGAACTGCATTTTTTATAGAATAAGAATGTTGTGCAGGTCGCATAACTTAAAGGTTTTTATCCGGCTGGCATTTAAGTCACCATAACTTATGTTGGCAATTGATAATTATTTAAGAAATTCTTATAAGATTTTTTTGGAAATTATGCGTAACTCTTCGTTAGGTAATGTTCTGCTAATTTATTAGCGTTCTCAGCATGGCATTTGACATAAATGGTTCCAAGAAGTGGAGGCTTCTTTTTATGAGACTTGTTAATATTATTAAAGCCTTGGTTTATAAGAAATTTTCTTATAAGAAAAATTCTTACAAGAAAAATTCTTATAAGAAAAACGTCCAATTTCTGATAAGAAATTTACTTATAAGACATTTTCTTATAAGAAAAATGCCCAATTTCTGATAGGAAATTTTCTTATAAGAATTTTCCAATAGGGTTTACACGGAATTGCGCAGGCTACCCTATTGGAAATTTCTTATAAGTCTTACAGAAATTCTTATAAGAATTCTGTAAGACTTAAAGGATTCTATAAGTCTTACAGAATTCTTATAGGATTCTATAAGTCTTACAGATTTCTTATAGGATTCTATAAGTCTTATAGAAATTCTTATAGGATTCTATAAGTGTTACAAAAATTCTTATAAGAAATCTGCATTTCTTATAGAATTCTACAATAATGCTGCGCGGGTCGCATACCTTTTAGGTTTTTATCCAGCAGGCGTGTCACCATAACTTATGTTGGCAATTGATAATTATTTAAGGAATTCTACATAAGATAATTTTTGGAAATTATGTATAACTCTTTTTTAAGTAATGTTCTGCTAATTTCCTGGTTTTTTCAGCATGGTATTTGACATAAATGGTTCCAAGAAGCGGAGGCTTCTTTAATGCGACTTGTTAGTATATATATCGCTGAGGGCACATGAAAAATTTTAGACTTAAAAGATCTGTCTGTTTCGAGTCTACAGATTACTTGACCGATGGAAGTTCGATATGGGCCATGAATAACCACGATGTATACTACGATTGCATACGTTGCAGGATACTGTTCACATGGTTCCCTAGCAACCTAACAACCAAAACTTGTTTGGTTGTTAGGTTGCTAGGGATTGCTTTTATATGTTAATCATTCACTATGTCTTTGTGATAGCAGTTTAATAAAATAAGTCGAGTGCTTCTAACCAAAATAAGGCATTGACCTCATTTGGTAAGTATTAAAAAACTGGCATTCCTAAAATTATGTTACCTTAAACAGATAGTTTCATTGAATTTTAAACTTTTCATCATTAATTTAGATAGACATGTATATTTTTCAGATTGTGGCATATCTAACATAAGAGGAAGTTTTAATGAAAACAGTGTTTTAATGGACAAAGTGAGTGATTTAGTCGTCTCTGAAGAGAATGAGAATGAATTTGTATGAGTATGCCAACATCTGCACAGTTATTATTTTATGGAAAATACATCAACTATTATTCTCAATCAGTGTTTCTGTGATTCCTATTAATTTCCCTAAATCTTGCAATTATTGTTAGCCATATTCTACATATCCTTTTCTCCAAAATGGCATCAAATTCCATTTTGCTTTGCTTATTTCTTTCATTATCTATCCAAATCTGCATGTAGAGGTCTCATTCTCTCTGGTATCTTAAATAAACATTGCTCATATGCATTTGATTTATCAAATTTTACTCTTCCTTCCCATATAATTTCTTGAAGTACCTATCCCGAGAGGAACTTGAATTTTATTTCATTT
Source organism: Ischnura elegans (assembly GCF_921293095.1). Classification (NCBI taxonomy): domain Eukaryota; kingdom Metazoa; phylum Arthropoda; class Insecta; order Odonata; family Coenagrionidae; genus Ischnura; species Ischnura elegans. Next base: position 262,301 of record NC_060259.1, on the reverse strand, counting down.
GCTTCTTCAATTTTCCAGGTTAAATCATATTCCATATTGCAATTCCTGTATCTTTCATTGCGTAATGATTGCCAAAGTTGTATTCAATTATCAGTATATCATTCTAGGCTATTGTTGGTTTCATTGATTTTAGTTTCTTTTAGCATGTGGGTACATTAACCCTATACAGAACCCATGCCCTGAAAGACCTCTATGGTATCTCGCCTTGTCTGGCCAGCCAGGTGAACTTTACAGGGCTTCAATGTCCTTTTTGATGTACACTGATGATAGACATCTACATTTGGTTCATGGGAAATCATTAGGTTTGCTGTATAAGATATAGGCGTCTACATTTGGATTGAATTAGGTATAATGCTAACTTTGTACTCTCAGTAGGGATGTAAATCTTATGTAGCTTTTTATAGAAGTTTGCGCAAGTGTTTTAAGCATGTTGATATAATATTTATAATAAATATTTCCATCAGAAAATTTGTTATAAATAACATTTTGTAACTGATAGTTAGAAGAAATTTTCTTATAAGAAAAATTCTTATAAGAAATTTTCTTATAAGAAATATGTCCAATTTCTGATAAGAAATTTTCTTATAGAAAAATTCTTGCAAGAAATTTTCTTATAAGAAATATGCCCAATTTCTGATAAGAAATTTTCTTATAGAAAAATTCTTATAAGAAATTTTCTTATAAGAAATATGTCCAATTTCTGATAAGAAATTTTCTTATAAGAAATTTCCAATAGGGACAAGAATCCATGAAGAACCAGCTCACTTTTCTTCGTATTTCTTCATAACTGGCATTAGGAAAATTCTTCCTTGCTACACCTGTGAACAATAGATAAACACTTTATTAAAATCTATTAGTGATACATCTAATTTGTCTAATTAAAGTTAGTAATTTTGTTAAAAAGTAACCTCTATTCATGGGATTCTCCCTAAAGCTATATAAATACCAACATTCAACAAAGGAAATTTCGAAAAAATTCCTCATCAGTTCTAAGTTAATGGATAACTTTGAAAAAAACCTTGAAAATTCGAAGTACTAAATTGATTTGAGATTTTAATTCTTAATAAATTAAATCCAATTTGTATAAAACTAAAGACTGAAATACCCTCTGATCTTCAACAAATATGATTACATTTTGAAGGAAGCAAAACTAATATCACTCAACAGCGAATTAAAAAAAAATGTAAATGACTTTAAATGACTCAATCAATAGTAAAGCCGAGAAGTTTTTCTTCACAATACTCTCACACTACGGTGATTAAATGCGTCAAGCACAAAAATATATTTAAGTTTAAGCAAACGCAATGTTTTTCAATCCACGGAAGATGGATTGACTGAGTTCAGTCTCAGAAAGTGTGAGAAGGTTGAAAATATTAAGAATATGCTTCATTTAAAATGAAAAATGTTGCAATGGCAACACTTTTACTTACCCATATTCTGATGAAGGAAGCAATTAAGTAGAACTTCAGCGGTTGATAAAGTTTCGTTGGAGAAGTTTCGCCAACAGCTAACAAAACACTACCAAGTTACGTGATAAAGAAGATGATTCTACGTGCTGGTGAAACAAGTAAAAGAAAAAATTAAGATCTGATAAACTTCGGCAGGATCAATTTTGCAAACGGCGAACACAACACAGTTAACGTAACATTATTCTTGTCTTCGTTGTACGTGAAAGTGGTAATGGACCATAATGGACACATGTGTGTATCGAAGGAAATCGACTATTGGTGGAATCGACGATCGATGGGATCGATGGTATCCACAATCGATAGGCCGAAATCACGGGCGGGAGTCTAAATCTTGGCATTCAAAAAATTAAGTATCGCCTTATGACTTGAGGATTAAAACCCACTGATACATATATCTTTTTTTTTGTTTCATCGCCTCAGTTAATTATAAATCACGAGTTAAATCACATTTCGAAGTTAAATCACATTTTTCTTCATGAAACGAGGAAAATCTTTTCATGGCAGGATTTTTTAAGATTTGATTGATTTTTGAATTAATCTGCATTTCATTTTAACCCAGGCGGACGGCGTTCTTGGGCATTCCGAACATAAATGATAAAACATATATAATAAACTTTGCTCAATCCTATATGTTAATTGAACTAATGTTTCGGAATAGCTCTTTTAGTACGTATAGGTACTTGAAGAAAACTTTGGAGTAATGTGAATTACAAGTTTTAGAGAGATATGACAATTTATATTTGTTTTGTGTTCTTATTTGTTACATCTGCACTCACATTGCTACTCGCCACGAGCCTTAAGGGGGGGGGGGGGGAAGGGTGGGATGGCCACCCCTCCCCAGGCAACAGCGGTACAGGAACATTTAAAAAAAATGACATGCCTAGAAATACATTTTACATCATTTTGGCACTACAGATTTTACTTTAAGTAGATGCAGTGGTTATATTTCAGAACAAGATAAAATTTATAAATAAATTTATTATTTCTCTGAGCTTTGGGGGGAATATATCCCCTCATCCCCCACACAGTCACGCCACTGAATACTTTTTCACCAAGGTTTTACCTCGACGTCGTCCCTAGGTCAGTCCAACATCGCCTTAAGTCGGCTGCAGTACGCTGTGAAGCGATGTCGGTCCTACTTCGATCTGATGTCGTATATGTCGGCCGACATATACGACACAAAAACGATGTCGAACCGAAGTCGGGCCGACAAGAGATGCTACTGGGGCAGTGGCATTGGTTCTCAGTCAATCATGCTTAAATAATTGGATTGCCAACTCGTAAGGAATTACAGAGCCAAACAGCTCAAATCTACTCACGATGGTAGCAAGCTGAGAATTTGTGAAGGCGACGTTTCTACAACTAACTCAAATTTAATTCTAACGAACCACTGAAAATCATATTTCTAAACTCAAAGAATTATGATGGAAACAATCACAGAACTGTCATCATGCAAAATTCCAATATTCTGAGATAAATAAACTAAAAAAAGTGCCAGTTTTTCTCTGTTTTTTCAAGTACTCGGAAAAACCACAGGGGTGAGAATCACGACAACTCAGGTTCTCATCCTCTCACCATCCCAGACAACACACAAAAAAATCAGATCTACCTGATTTAATGCAGAGTTGGACCCCTCTGGCGATTGGACTCAAGACCAACAACGTGAGATTTTTCTCGATTCGATTTGACAAAAAAGCCACGGAGAAAGAAATATTTTTATTTCACTAATATTTTAACTGCACAGTTAAAATGGGAACAAATGAGCGATTCACTTATGTTTTAAATGCTTCAAAAAAGCAAAAATTTCAGTAACACAAGTTTATAAATTTCATCATTGGGGAGGCGGGGGTAATGAGAACATGGGTTACAATGGGAACTATGGTTGCCATGGAGCCGTTATTATAACAAAACATATATATTACCGATTAGGTACTACCCTGAAAAGATCGGAGAGGTACGGTCAGTAGCAAAGGAGAAAATGAGTCCTATCGATATAATTTCATATCGATATATTTTCATAAGAAATGGTTACCCATCAAAATTATTTGCATGTGTGCATAGAGCTATTCTATTTTACCAATATATTAAAATTTATATCCCCGTAACTATGTAAATAAGTCAAAAAAAGGGATCTATCTAATGCACACTTGGATCGATAATTACTTTGGCTCTAATCATTCGATCCGCTTGATTTAACTGTTGTCGGATAAAACACATTAGCAGCTTTTATATATCTGACTTTCATATTCATACCTTCATTAACAAAAAAGTTATTAGCAATTAAAGCGTAACTAAGGAGATAAGTATCGATATAACTCGCACATGAATCGATCGAGCAGAATGGCCATCATGTCAAAGGTTGACCTTTTTGATAAAAGTAGTACCCTGAAAATTTCATTCCTCTAGCTTGAACGGTTGCTAAGATATTCAAGATCATAAGTTTCACAAAATCATGGGGACAATGATTTTTCGAGTGCAGGATATTTTTCGGAATATAATAATGAATTAACCAAGAGGTTTACGGGGAAAACAGGCTGAAACGTTAGGGTTCGAAGAACCCTGTACGGTTTTTCCAGGAGATTCCAAATTTTCATATGGCACTTGTCTCAACGCTGTTATCCGAGTTTGAAAATTTGCCTATCACGACAATGTAAAATCGAAATCGTTTATTCCTCGGAATTGTTTCGACATATGAAAATTCCAAGGTAGCTAAAAAATCAACCGAAAAATCCTGCACCTTATATTTCAAGGAATTTGTCGTACGATTATTGCAAGTTGGCCAAAAGAATTCCTAAAAGTTTCCCATATGAAAATCATTGAGAGCGTTCAAACAGTAATAAAAAATATTAAATATCAATTCGTCGCTATATCAACCACACCCAAAAATTGACCGAAAAATCTAGTCTATATCCATTGAATATCATGTTCCTCGGACGTTTAAAAGTACAAAATTAAAGCGAAAAAGTTTTAGTTGCATAAGGCTCCCATGTTAATTCAAGTTGATATATGTATCTCAAAAAGTAATCGACTCCTTCAAGTTTTCAGATTTTTCCTCCCGATGAATTTTTTGGCCCATAAGAAGACAGCCATTTTCCAAAGAAATTTCAAACCTTCGTCGGAAAAAGGGAGCAATAGCATGATCCTCAACAAAATGTGGCCAACCTTGCTTAGTTAATTCCATAACCTTACTTAGAACTACATCTGAGGCAGTTTCTTCAGCAACTTCACTGTAGGTCAATGGAAAATTAATGGGGAGCACACTGAGTACATTTTCAACACAGTCTTCTGAGGAAATTGGAAGCCTAGAAAGTGCATCTGCAGGACACATTAAGGCAGACTTACGATACTCTATTTTATATTTATAAGCAGCTAGAACAATTGACCACCTTTGAAGTCTTGCAGCTGCAACAGTCGGTATTCCCTTATCAGGAGCAAGGATATGGCGAAGGGGTTGATGATCACTGATGAGTGTGAACTTCTGGCCATACAGATACTTGTGGAACCTTTTAACTGCAAAGATCAGAGCTAATGCTTCCCTGTCCAACTGAGAATAGTTTTGTTGTGCAGCCGAAAGGGTACTTGATGCAAACAGCACAGGTTTTTCCACACCCTCAATTATGTGGCTTAGGACTGCCCCTACCCCATAAGAAGACGCATCAGCTGAAACCAGGATGGGGAACTTGGGGTTATAATGCACCAATAAGGAATGTCCTAAAAGTAATTTTTTGCTATCTTCAAAGGCTCGGTTGCACTCCTCAGTCCATTCCCAAGAAGCATTTTTCTTAGTCATATTATACAAAGGTTTTATGACACTTGAGAGGTTAGGCAAAAATCTATGGTAGAAGTTTAACATCCCTACATAAGACCTCAGCTGAGTGACATCTTTGGGAGGTTCAGCCTTCACAATGGCATCCATTTTATATGCCATTGGTCGAACACCCTCCGCATTGATAGTATGACCCAGATAGTCAACAGATTTAGAGAACCACTTACATTTGGCAATGTTCACTTTTACATTATATTCATTCAGTCTCTTTAATACCATTTCCACTCTGTTTTTGCAATCTTGAAAATCCCTTCCAGAGATCAAAAGGTCATCCAAATAACACACTACCATTGGTAATCCCTTGAGAATCTCCTGCATTACTGACTGGAATATTCCAGGTGCACTAGAAACGCCAAAAGGTAGGCGGGTAAATTGAAATAATCCCTGGTCAGTATTTATAGTGAGGTACTTCTGGGACTCCAAGCCCACTCCGAGTTGCAAGTATGCATTTTGGAGATCTAGAGTGACAAAGACAGTTCCTCCAGCTAATGAAGCAAAGACCTCCTCCAATTTTGGCAATGGGTAAAAATCAGTGACCAGGACTTTATTTAGTGTTACCTTAAAATCCACACAAATTCGTACCCCCCCACCTTGTTTTGGTACACACAATATAGGGGAAGCCCACTCAGAATGGCGAACGGGTTTTAATATCCCACCCTGCACCATTTCTTCCAGCTGCCTCTGAACCTCAGCTTTTAATGCAAATGGAACTGAGTAAGCTCGGTGAAATATCGGAGTAGCCCCCTCCTTCACTACCAGATTTGCCTTAAAAAGATTAATGCTATCAGATTTCTTACTATTAAAAACACCAGGGAACCTGTAAACATACTTTGAAACCATTTCTTCCACATTTAGAATTGACTCACACACCCTTACTTGGGGATCAGGTTTAGATTCAAATTGAAAAATGGACATGCCCTCCATTTCCATACTCAATTGTTTTACATCATTTACACTGCCCAGGAACACCTTCCTCCAACCTGGAAATAAGGCATCCAGCCATGGTCGACCCAACAGTGGTTTTATTTTTCCCTTGGACGAGACAACAATCAATTCTAAAGGATGACCTTTACTTTTCCCACTCTCTGGAAGGGATGCATTTACACTTATTTTCCCATGGACACAAAGTTGATCTCCGGTTACAGACTTAAGGGCTAGGGAACATTTGTTAAGAAAAATACCACTCAAGAAACTCTTGTAAGTGTCTTTAGAAATTAGGGACACACTAGCTCCACTATCAACTTCAAAAGCTAGACGTATTCCATTTACAAGTATATTAATTATCACAGGAGCGCTACCTGACACCGAACTAACTGTGGGCACATTAGAACAAGTTACCATTTCTCTTGGAAGAACAATTGAATTACTTAGAGGAACATACTCTGACCTCGATTCAGTAGATTGATGGGGCTGATCATCTTGCCATTCGTCCAAATACACCTCGCGGACATTGCCACTCCAGCACATTTTAGAGGAATGCCCCCTTCGATGACACCTGAAGCACTCCCACTCACGGGCCGGGCACAAATCCTCGCGATGGAAACGGCCGCACCGCTGACAAGAACCGCCTCTCTGAGGTCCATTGCTCGGCCGGGTGCTCCACTGCCGTGACCCCCGATGCGCAGGAGCGGATTCTCTCCCCCATGGAGCCGTCTCTTGCTGCGGTCGCTGGCGATGGTCTGGGGCGGTGACTCTACGGCGAACAGCATCCACTTCGGCTTGCGGTTTTGCCGATTCCAAGGCGGAACTCCTTTGGGCTAACTCCACATCCGCGGCAATCGTGCACGCCTGCTCAAACGTTAGCTGGCTCTCTAGCAGAAGCCTCTGCCTCACCACAGTCGACTCCAGGCCGCACACAAGCCTATCCCTTAGCGCATCATTAAGAAAGTCACCAAATTCACAGAATTCGGCCAGTTTCTTCAAGGCAATTATGAATTCCTTAACACTTTCTCCCACCTGCTGCGAACGGGAATAAAATTTGTAACGCTCCGAAATTGTCAGACGCTTTGGGGAAAAGTGCGACTTTAGCGTAGACAAAACCCAAGTAACATTTTTGGTTGGCCCTCTGTTGGCAGATGGTGGGACACAGTGGTTGGCCCATGGTATGATTTGGCCACCTCGCCAACCGTATCCCAACCAACGATTCCCCAACGATGGGCCAACAGAGCATTACAGTCGGGCCTTCGTATTCCCAACCACAGGCCAACCCCTCTCCAACGATACACCGTTGGCCCTTTTAAATTCTGCCATCCGTTTCCCAACAAAAGCTATATTTTACTGGCATTTCTCATTTTTATAGAATGAGAGTTAAATTAATTAACCTTCTCACTTGATACGATACCGGTAGATAGAATCTTTACCTTTAACTCCCTATAAAACAACAATGAAATTAAATACATTAACAATCAATTTTATAGGACAAAGTAAGGTTACAGTGGTTAAAAGTGGAAAACAAAAAATCAATATCAGTTTAGAAGGTCCCCAACTTTTATTTTCACAAGTTAGGACAATTTTTATTAGGACAAAATTAGGAAAATTTCAACAGCACCTTTCCATATTACAATATGGCACACACAAAAACTGTCCATCTTCTTTGTAGGGCAACAAAACACACTTAGATAAAATCTGGGTGGACTGCAATTTGCATCCAGGTACTAATTTATTTACTACAAATATACCAATGGTACCACTTCTAAGAGGTAATTCAAAGACATCCTCCTTAATTTCAAACATGTCACACTGCAAGGTGTACACCCCTGAGTTATTTGATTCAATTGCCTTCACAATTCCTATTCTCTGGTCTTCGGTAACGAAATTTTTAAGTTTAGTCCATTTTACTTAATTGGATTAATAAGTGCAAGGTTTAGGGATATTAATAGGAAACACAGAAACACTGATTAAGTATAATAGTTGATGTATTTTCCATAAAATAATAATTGTGCAGATGTTATTTAGGTTTACTCATACAAATTCAATGTCATTCTCTTCAGAGAGGACTAAATCACTCTCTTTGTCCATTGAAACACTGTTTTCATTAAAACTTCCACTTATACTAGATATGCCACAATCTGAAAAAAATTTACATATCGACTATCTATATTAATGATGAAAAGTTTCAAATTCTACGAAACTATCTGTTTAAGGTGACATGATTTTAGGAATGCCAGTTTTGTAAGACTTACCAAATGAGGTCAATGCCTTATTTTTGTTAGAAGCACTCGACTTATTTTATTTAACTGCTATCACAAAGACATAGTGAATGATTAACATATATAAGCAATCCCTAGCAACCTAACAACCAAACAAGTTTTGGTTGTTAGGTTGCTAGGGAACCATGTGAACCGTATCCTGCAACGTATGCAATCGTAGTATACATCGTGCTTATTCACGGCCCATATCGAACTTCCATCGGTTAAGTTAGACTCGAAACAGACAGATCTTATAAGTCTAAAATTTTTCATGTGCCCTCCGGGATATATATATACTAACAAGTCGCATTAAAGAAGCCTCCGCTTCTTGGAACCATTTATGTAAAATACCATGCTGAAAACACCATAAAATTAGCAGAACATTACTTAAAAAAGAGTTATACATAATTTCCAAAAATTTTCTTATGCAGAATTCCTTAAATAATTATCAGTTGCCAGCATAAGTTATGGTGACGCCTGCTGGATAAAAACCCGAAAGGTATGCAACCCGCACAACATTCTTATAGAATTCTGAGAAATGCAGAGTTCTTATAAGAATTTCTGTAAGACTTATAGAATCCTATAAGAATTTGTGTAAGACTTATAGAATCCTGTAAGTCTTACAGAATTCTTATAAGAATTTCTGTAAGACTTATAAGAATTTTCCAATAGGGCCTAGCCTTAATTCTTAGCTGCGCCCCTGCCGGCGGCTATATTGTTATTTTGAAATTTAATCCAAGTAGACTGTATATTCTAGTGAAAGAAAAAATTTATACGGCTCCCTTAGAAAGTCAATTATGGAAATTTTTTCATAAAAACTTGGGAAAAACTGCGAAATGTCATTATATTGCAGTAAATTTATCATCCCAGATAGCACAAAGTAAGTGAGTTAACCGTTTCTTATGGTTTTCTTACGGAAAAAATTGATAAGCAGCTTATCGTAAGCTAAGGGACTTATATAAGGCAAGGGTAAGACGTTAGGGGCGTTTAGGTAAGGAATGCCGTCAAATATCCTCAGGCAATGTAAGTCACTTCTGTTGGAGCGCCAAAGGCGGCTGAACAGCGTACTACACATGCTACGCGGCTCATCTTGACATGAATTTAAAGGCTATTGGGGAAATTTAGCGAGTTTTTAGAAGGGCTGAACAACTGATAACAGATTTTCCCGTAAATAGAAAAAAATTAATAACTGCAAGCAACCGGCTAGTGAAGATATAAAGCATAGTACAAGTACTCTATCCATGCGGCGGAAAGAAAAAAAATAACGTCAGGATGGATCCAAACGTGCGACCCTCGGAACCGAAGATTAACTCGCTAACCACTACACCACGGCAATTGTTGAGAGTGGGTGGCGTAGTTACTAATTAAATATCCAATTATGTAAAAAAAACTTGTTTGGCATGTGCATGAAAAACTGAATTTATTCAAGGTCCATACATTTTAACATTTATGAATTTTAAATTATGGTTTGATAACCCGACGACTACAATACGTATTTTAGATGTTCCTTCCGGCATTTTTATATTATTCTACGTTGGTATTCTTGTGAAATTGTGTTTTTCTTACGACCTTCGTTAAGCTATCAGTTCATAAATGTGAATGATTTTCAAATTATGGCGGTATGATGTTATTTCTCCTCATAATATAGAAGCGCCAATAATAAAAACATTGTTTTAATGCATAAAGGCCTTAATTAACACTCTGTAACGATGGGATAATAACAGCATCTACGGAAGTGCTGAAAGTTTGGCATCCATTTTGCCATTACTCTGGATGTTTGTCGCCCTGGCCGTAAGAAACCCATAACAAGCTTACTTGAGAAGCGACTTCCTTATTTCTTCCTTTCACCTTATCTCAATGACTTATAATGTGCTAGCTGGGATTACGTGTAGGAATACCACTAATTTACAAAGTCACGTGAATCTGACGCATTACGATATGATGAGAGATGAGGTAAAGCTTACCATTTGTTTGGCATTAACTTCATTTGATATATCAACTTGGAATATAATTGGATACATCACATAGTCGGTAGCACTGACTGTCAAAGCAATCGATTATGCCATCCCTATTTTTTAATGAATAGATGCTACCGATCCGATAAGCATTTGATACAATAAATCGATTACAATGGAATTTCGCCCATCTGTACGTTGAAGATCTTGTCGGAATTTTGTTTGCAGCGCTCATGTCGGAAATTGAGGAAATGGTATGATGTCCCAACGGTGGCCCAATGATAATCCATTTCGTAGGGCCATCGTTGGGGATTTCCGTTGGGCCAATAGCATAAACCGTTTCGTTGGGCCAACGAACAATATCTGCGTTGGGCCAACAGCGGAATTTGGTAGGCATATCCACCCACAATGAGCCAACCGTGACTACGGTTCCCCAACCGAGGCCCAACGGTCAATGTTACTTGGGAAGCACTTCGAACGGCTGCTCATACGGCTTCTTGGGAAACAGGATGTTTTTTAAGAGCGTGTAGGTGGACGCTCCACAAAAAGTTATAAATAACGGCACTTGCACGCTTGACTGTGATATGCCATTGAGCAAGAAAAATTGCTCAAAACGTTCTGCGTACGAAGAGAAGTCCTCCTTTTCCGGATCAAACGGGTCCATGCGCCCAATAAGCGAATTAGTCACCAACGGCGTCGCCATTTCATAAAAATCACAATTTATAAACTTATCCCAACCGTCGTCGCCAACTGTCGTGTTTGTTACACCCAACGTTGGAGGATTGAAAACACACGCGGTACTTTACACAGATTTATTTAACACAATCCAACGATACAACCGCGGCCATACGGCCGTACACCTTGCACCGGATATCCGGGAACCCACACAATGCCACATTGTCCCCTACACTTAAAATTACCAAAAACAAGTGACACACAAAAATCATACATCACAAGGTTAAATTACCTAAATTTTCAATAATGAAGGATGCTTCATTTTTCACTTATAACCATCAAATTGGGGCCCTGTCCCCCTGAAATTTCTTTCTCTTCAGACCACATTCTTTGAACTGTATGAGACTGTTTTAGCAGTAACTGGAATAGCCAAGCAGAGAGAAGAGGGAAGGATTCGAGGAAGATGCAGCTCGCTAGGTGATAAAACAATCCCTCCTATCCATGCTTCTTTTGTCCCAACAGCTCTCTCCCACACACAGCCCGATCTGACTTCATCTCCCGTCGGACTGAGGTGTCGACTGTCCTGAGTGTCCCCCCGTTAAACAGTTTTTGGAGGGAAAGAGGGGAAGGAGAGGACCCAAGGTCAGCTAACCCATGCGGGAGTACGTCACTGCCCTCTCTTGACAGCAATTCACAACAACACATGTATATCTTTTTCCCCATAAGGGCTGGCCCTCTCTTCTACTCTCTGGCCGTATTTATGATGCATTTATTAAGTTTTTTTATATGCGTTACGATAAAGTTTATACCATACACGCATAGAGGCAGCAATATATAATGCTTTATGTGTAGGAAAAGTGTTTTTGGTGGTAATAGATGTTGCTGTATAGCATTAATATTACTTACGTTGAGACGTATTTCTTGAGAAATTTGCTATCTATTAAGAAGGCATAGCACCAGTTGGAGGCAGCGATCCGATGAATGAAATTTACTTATTTTTGCAAATCCCCATTTCCGCGGAGTATGGGGTGACACTTGGCTCAACTTTAAGTCAACTTTAAAGTTAATTTTTTATCGAGGACCGGATTCAAAGTAGATTCTACATCTACATACTACCCCGCAAGCCACCTAAATTGGCTTGAGGACGGGGAAGTTAGGACACCAGCCATCCATGTATGAAAAGCAAGTGCTCAAACAAAATTATGCCCTGCATTCACTGTAGTCTTTTATTCTCCATGGTTCGGGGGAAAAATGAATTCCCAAATCCATCTTTGTCAAAATATCTCTTTTAATTTATCGCTTGCAGGACCTGGAAATATAGTGGGGCTCTAAGATGATGTGCTCAGTGGTGCTCCTGAAGATGTCTATTGTCAATTGTTTGAGCAATCTAAGCCTAGAGTTCAGCCTCCGAGTCTCTAGCTGCTCCCAGTCTAATTCGCTTAACATCTGGGTAATGTTATCTGTAAGCCCGTAACAGTTTTTGACGAAACACAGAGCCTTCCTTTGTATGTTGTTTAGTTCGCGGGTTATGTCTTTCTGCACCGGATCCCATGCGCTGGCTGCATATTGAAGGTGTGGTTGAACAATTGCGAAATAGCACTTCTCTTTTACTTTCTCATCTGAAAATCTTCCCACAATACGACTGACGAATCCTAACTTCTTCTGGGCTATTTGTAATATTCCTAATAATGTTCCCCATGAGAGTTTCGAAATTATCGTAACTCCCAGGTACTTCACTTTGTTTGATGCCTTCATGTGAATTCCATTCACAGCGTAAACATGGTTAAAATTGGGTGAATTCCGCAAGAAATGTACCGCCGTGCATTTGCTGTGATTAGGGCCTGACTTTGGTTCTTCCTGGCTACAGCCAATACAATTTGTCGAAAAGATTGGCAAACGGTGACTGAATTCGTATTCTCCTTTTCATTCGCAAGGTATTTCACCAGAAAAGCTATTTCCTATTCCTATTAGAAATTTTTTATCCCCATTGGTTTAATTGTTATTCAAATGCTTGGTATACAACCTGTGTGTTGTTTCACTCGTCTTGTCCTCCGTAGTTCAATAGATGGGATTAAAAGTTAGCTTGGAAATGAACCACGAAGCTTTTGTCTGGTAAGCGTATTGTTATCGTGGGAGTGCTGCTAGTCTGATCATGTAAATGTGTTGGGTTGCCTGAGAAAACTTGTTGTTTCAGTTCTTATATGCTCGTGAACGCTTCATTGGAAATAATAAGAAAGAGACTGGCCGGAGTATTGTCATACAAGAATGTGTCCTCTAGTAAATGAATTTGTGGTGTAGTAGATAGCGCGGCTATTTACCAATCTCAATGTTATGAGGTCGATTCGTACCCTAGTAACTTTTCTCTTTCCATGACATGAAAATGGATCGCATACTACTATTGTTTTCATCTTCAGAGGCATGTCACTTGAAGTTGTCAAAATATTTTCTATGCAAAGGAAAATCTATCAGGAGTTGTTCAGCTATTATGAAGACTCACTTAAGGTCAATATTTGACTTCTTATTTATGTCCGGCAGAGCTCTAGACAGCATAGTATGTGTAGTAAGCTGTTATGCAACCTTTGGTGTTTATCCAAAATCAGAAAATTATGTTTTTGTGAGAATATTTGACTATTCCTCAACTATTTTTCCTTAAAATCTTATCCTTGCCTTACGTAAGTGCCTTAGCGTACAAAATCCGGAGGTACTTTGTTATCCTTGATACTTTTTGGATTTGTCGATTGTCATTTCAACTGACTTCTTCTTTGAGGAGTGATTAGTAAGTTATATTGAATAATTTTAAACACATTGAAGCATTTTTTTGCTAAATAGAGGAACAATCGCTGCTATTACTTCATGAGGTTTGCAGGCTTTCCGCCCTGGCGGCTTACCTCTAGAGCTCTGGTCAGTGGAGGTCCTCTCAATGATGGCCAGATTCACTGTATCTAGGCTTCACTGTAGGTTGAGGTCTCACCACTCCATTATATCGACTTCAGTGGACAAGAGTGCGATAATGGTTGGTGGCGTCACGGACGCGGATGATGCCACGAGGAGGCAGCGATGTCACGGTCCGTCATGCTTTCCCTCTCATCTCAACCACTGAGTCACAGCCCATTCATTAATTTTAATGAACGAGTCACAGGGGAACTGATTTCTCATAAGCTTTTCTGAGATCTATGTACACAAGCGGAATTTATGTCATTCGATGCTTCGGTCGCATTCCAATCTTTTCGCTCAGAGGCACACACCATACTTATATTTAACATCTTACTTCAGACTGGACCATTGGAAATGCTCAGATGGCCAGACGTACTCCATCAAAGGCTCTCACTCTGCTCTGTGAATAGAAACTACTGTTTTGACCGCCAGGATTGCATTTTGAAGGCTACGAATACATGCCTTAATACGAAATGGCCTTTACTTAATGACTAAGTAGAACAGAGCAATTGACTCTGAGTCACAATGACTCACATGGACCAAATATATAGCTTTCCAGGTTTCTGTTTGTCATTGGCACTTTGCAAAGTTAGTCATTGATGGTGAACATTTCCTTTTTTCATAAGGATAGATACACAACTTTTCTTTTTCATGTTCTACTCTTCTGAATATTCTACCTCCATACTATGTGACTCCAGGAAGTCCAAGCTAATGTGAATTAAAATCACTTCATTGGTGATCGGTGGGAAAGCATCAATCTCGCTCGTATTTTGTCTTTTTTCGTGACGACTTATGTTTTTAAATCATAAGCTATGGTATTGAAAAGTTCACGGTGTCCTGAGTTTAAAATATTAAAATTTTACTTTAAGAGGACGCATACCTTTTCTCTCGCCCGGTAGTCAATTGTCTTCGGTGACGTATTAGCAGTACCTTTAAATCTTATGCTTTATCATCTTGAAATTTTCGGAGTGAATGAAGTTCACTATGAATTGGGAAAGTTAATGTTTGAATAAACAGGAAAAATCAATTTATTCTGACCATGTCCGCACTTTCCCATCACTTCAACCTTATGTTATTGTGAAGATATTACTTCGCATTGAAATGCTCCGATTAATGCTACTTCGGCCTCTTGATTAGCGGCTGGCTATTCGCACCTATCTTGTCTCATACACCTTGACCCGCTCTCCGTGAGCTTATTCGCCTGGGAATTCTTAGCCTGTGTATGTGCGTGTGTGTTTGGGAGAGTGATTGATTGTCAAGGCTTGCCGGTTGAGAGGCTTTTGGTCCCTCCAGTCTTTCGTCCATCTCCGCAAACCAATGCAGCAATATTGGGGTCAGTGTAAATCGGACGACTTTACGGCTGTTGGAGCTTTATACATTGACCCGCTCTCATTGAGCTTATTCTCCTGGCAGTTTTAGCCTGGCTCTCATTGCGTGTGTGTTTGAGAGTGATTGATTGTCGTGGCTTGCCGGTTGAGAGGCTGTGTTTGGTCCCTGTGGTTTCTCGTCCATCTCCGCAAACCAATGCAGCAATATTGGGGTCAGTGTAAATCGGACGACTTTACGGCTGTAGGAGCTTTATACATTGACCCGCTCTCATTGAGCTTATTCTCCTGGCAGTTTTAGCCCGGCTCTCTTTGTGTGTGTGAGTTATTGTCGTGGCTTGTCTGTCGAGAGGCTGTTTGGTCTGTGCGGTCTTAAGTCCATCTCCGCAAACCAATGCAGTATTACCTGGGTAGGTGTTACGCAGACAAGTGCAATAATGTTACGACTGTTGGAGCATTTCATCTTGAAATTCCTATTCAAGGCCGCAGACCTCTAATCCTTGCATTTAAATTGTCAAGATTTGCCTTTATCTTGTATGTAAAAATTTGCATCCAAGAAAATACTGAGGTAAGATTTTTAAACTTGACATATATACAAATATTGATCAGAGTCTATTTCATACATATGGACAATTTCACGATGATGGTGTAGGTTTTACGGAAAACGAGTAATCCGGCGCCAAAGAAGACATGTTGAGCGGAATAATATTTTCAAGTGTGAAATACAGGCAGTATTGGATTAGGTCAACCCTGAAATTAGCTTGAGTTTTAAACCAATTATAAAATCTTGGGAAAAGACGAAGTGGGATTGTTGAGCTTTCTTATTAATATATCCTGGCTATATTAGACCAGATGTTAACTTAACTTAATCAGAACCTATGCTTTATTTTCTGAATGATAAAAATGTTATTTATAATAATGACTTCCCGTCATTGGTGGAATAATTGAAAGCATGGTAGTCGTTAGGTGGCCTTGCAAAAATTTAGATTTCACTAACTTAATGAAAAATATTTTAAAATAATTGATGGATATATAAGAACCAATCTTTAAGGATTGTCATGGAGGTAGAATTCCCGCAGAGAGGTATTGCATTTTTTTCCATGGCGCCTCAGGAAGTCCGCCCCCAATCCACCCATGCTCTTAACGTGTGCAGCAAACTGAAATGATGGGTGATCTTTGCATCGGACGTGTGTGCTGGCCATCTGAGCAGAGGCGACACTCGGGCTGTCTCCGACTAAAGATGTAACCGCTGAATCAGGCGACATCATCATAGGTTTCTCCTGTGGCTGCTCAAAGCGAGTCAGCAATCGAAGTGTGGGGGAGTGGTGTGATGCGGTTATCAGATCAATGGAACATCCAATTTCTTACTTTCAGGATTTTTGGACCTTCATATCGTAGAGTAAATGCATGCATTTTCATGTCTTATCTTGAATATGGTCTTCACTCGTACTGAACTTCTATATACACCGAACTCCAAACCGGAGAAGCTGCCTCAAGGATTAATGTAATGTGAAAAATAACGAACCACCCTCAAATAATACATAAGAAAATACAAGGAACGTAAATTCATGTTTGAAATACTGGAAAGGACTGTACAACCTCATTACAACATCGTCTTTGCTTAGGTTATTAGCTTTTTAGTATTATTTTTGTAGAAAATAATTCTAACAAAGTGTCCGCATCCATAGAATAACTGACATGCTATAAACCCGAAGGACAATCTATCCAAGCTGTCCACTCCTCTGAGAAGTAAATTGAAATAGCAATCGACGAATCTAAAAAGCAGACATGCCAACTCTCCCGATTTAAGCGGGAGACTCCCGATTTTTCCTTCTTACTCCCGATCTCCCGATCGTAAGGACTTATCTCCCGATTTTCAGAGCAGTTTTGGTAATATTCTCGTATTATTTGAAAATCCCGCGCCTTCGATATATCGATGGACGATGTAATCGATAGTCGTTCCAAGCGAAGCGATAGCGTTGTTCTGGCGTTGGTTCACGTTGGTTGTTCACGAAACCATTTTGTATTGTGTGCTCGTTTCCGCTACATCGTGTGTGTATTGTGTAACCAACTGTAGTGCTTGTTGGCTGTGTATCCCGTAGGCCGTGACTATTTTTCGACCAAAATGTCGAAGAAATACAACGCAGTGTTTAGAAGCGTGTAGAAGGAAGAGTTTCCGTGTTTAAGTGAGTCGAGGAAGGTACAGACTTATGCATTTTGCAATATATGTAGATGTGACTTTTCAGTGTCTCATGGCGGGAAAAGCGACATTCCTCCCAAGCGAAACTCCCCAGTGCGCATTGTACGTTTTATTTTGTTTTTACCTCATCACCGAGTCAACAATGAGGTTTTCTTCAATGTTATATTTTTCTGCCTCTTTGAATACGCCTCTATAATTCACTGTGTCATCATCTTTATTAATTACCTTGACAGAAATATAAGATAATGGTTAATAAACATGAGGTTTGTTAACATATAATGACTTTCTCACATTTATGTTACCACTAGATTGAAATTTCACTCGCTTGTAATAGGCTTTATTTCTCTCTATCATCATTTATTTGCTCCTTTGACATAAAAAAGATATTTTTGATTAAATATGAGTTTTGCCGCAATGTTATCACTTTATATTACTCTGAAAAGGCGACTGTTATTTCACTCAATCATCAATTTGGCGTTTCTCTCGGCATAGAAATAAGATCTTTTTATTTAAGAATGAAGTTTGCCACAACGGTATCAGTTTCTATCATTTGTAACAGGCAACTATATTTCATTTCATCGTCAGCCATTGATTCCCTTGACGATAAAAGAAGATATTTGTTAATAAGTATGAGGTTTACCGCAATATTATCATTTTCTCTCACTTGGAATGCGCAACTTATACATATGTATTTCACCCAATCACTATTTATTTACTTCCTCGCCATTACAATTCTTTTAATTACACCCAGCTCCATATTTTTATAACAATTTCCTAACTTGTTCCTCTAATATGACATTTACATTTGAATCCTACATTCACGTTCCATGGTATGTTATTTTCGTCAGCTACGGTGCCAATGGCATAACCTTCCGTTGATAACATTTAGACGGAACTTACTTAATGACAACTATATTACCAAATCATGAATAAATAGCAATGTACGGAACCAATATTTAAAAAAAGAATCTACGATCTCAAGGATAGTTTCAATAATTCATTGCAGCAACAACAATCTCCATCACATACAAACTTTATTGTGATGTTGTAATATTGTTTCCTTCGATTCTGTAGGTACAGCATTACTACCACACATTATATAAGCATTGTTAACAACTCTTCCAATATCGATTATCTTATCTAGCAATAAGTCGTAATTTCCGCAAATAAAAAGATTGAGAATGACGACAACAAACTGTGCCAATCAGTCTTCACTTGTTTTTACCCTTCTCATTGGTGGAGACACGTTTGATGACTTCCAACTTCGGGTGTATTCGGATTTTGCCTGTTTGGGAAGGAGAGGGAACCGTACCGACTGGATTGATACCGACGACCATACTGAATCGCTGAATTTGCCGTTGTCGGTATGGAAACCGTCGTCGGTACGGAATGATGTACTGTCGGTGGGCTGGGAAGGGAAACCGACCGGTGCGGTACCGACGAAATACAGAATACGGCCTCAGGTGGGATTCAAACCTGCGACCTACGGTTTGGCAGGCGAGGACTTCACCCCACCGCCACCGAGGCCGACGATAAGTAATTACTTATCATTTAGATGGAGAATATATTCTTGAGTGCGGAAAGAGACAATTATTTTTCTTCTAATATCATTATGGAAAATTCTCTGGGAATCAGAGTCGTTATGATTTTGTATTAGTTCTATTGAGTGAGTCCAAATGTTTTTTGAAGATATTTTTAGACCACTGAAAAAAGAATTTCTGTGTACTGGGACTAGCCTCGTTGATAACTATTCACGGGAGTACCCCGCAGTGCACAAATGGTGCAAAAATTCCACGGAGAAAAAATCCCGGGATACCGGTCAAGGCGAATGATTTTTTCCCGATGGATATTTCGCACACTGAAAAAAGGGCCATTCTTTACTTTACATATGATGAATTATTGAGTGGTAGTTTTCTTTTAAAAGTATATGGTTTTATAGCATCCCGTTAGTTACTTAATATTTTTCTTGACTCGTGAGTGAATGCATTCTGAATTTTCAAGAATTTTTTACCCAGGTAGGGGCAGGGAGGCAGCCGCCCCCCTAGAAGCAAAAATCGCAAAAGTCTTGTAGCAAAATCAGCGCCCTAATAGGGTAGTTTCCTTCATCAAAGAAAACGAAAGGTATTGATTGCGATTGGTTACCCACCATTAGTGTATTCATAATATGCAAATTATTTGGTTTTAGAAATACCGGTTTAACAAATGGCAAGGTTCAGTTTTATCCTCATTTGAAGTAGGCCAGATTGGCACCCAAGTTGTCCACCATTAGTGTATTCATAATATAAAAATTATTTGGTTTTAGAAATAACGGTTCGGACGAATGGCAATTGTCAATTTTAACCGCTTTTGAAAAAGGCCAGATTGGCGCCCATGCGATGCCACTCCACGTGGCGTCACAGGGACCTAGTTTTTGTACGAGTAGGTAGGAGTTTTATATCGTCTGAGATTACCAATGCATGCGTGAGGCACATAGCTCTGGGAAACATGTCTAAATAATCACCCATTAAAACTGTCTAAGGTTGGAAATTTTCTTTCGTTTTGTCGTGACGGGACGACACTGCTACCAACTAGTAGGTCTTATGCCTCGATAAGGTCCCGATGGGAGAGCGAATGAAATACCCATTCGGAGTAACTAACACATCTTTTATTGCTCTTGATATTCCGTCCTTAAACTTGACATTCCGTCCTTAAACCACCGCAGCTCCCGCGTCAAAGTCCTAGAACGACGAACTCGTCCAACCCAGGCACTAGCAAACGCACTCACTGTACTGCCAAACTAAAAACTGTCCACGCGGGGCAGAATTTCTGCCCTATATATCTACTTCCCGGGGGTGCGGGTGAGGGGAATGGGGTCGCAGCGGGAAAGGGTAGAGTACCCTAGTGCATGGTCCAAATTCTCGGAAATGCTCCTTGGACCCACGCACTCTTGGGCGGGAAAAGTAGCATCACGCCTCCTTTCCCGCCACGCAGGGTATATTCCGATTCCCACAGTTTGATAAGTAAGGTATTAATAATCCATATCTAAGCCAAGCGCTTCCAGCTAGCAGGGTACTCTGCTACCTGCAAGCATCCTGTGTCGTATCAGCGCTCAAAGCCTCGCCCCAAGGTCACCTCACTTGCGGCAGCGGGAACCAGAACGACGTCACATGGAGATTTCCCGGCATTTTAACTTACCCATTGCCTTTTCGCGCGCTTGAAAATTTTATCTTCATTTCATCGCAAAAATAGATATCGTCATTTAAAAATCTAAAAGCGTGAAATACGTACTACAGGAGTAATAATTTTTCGATTTAGGCAATAAAAAAAATAAAAGGAAACCACTCTATTCTCCAAAAGAATAGAAGAGAAAGAAGAGAATTTGACAGCGACGGAATGAATCGGCATACTTAAACTAATGGCTCATGAATATGAATCCTCTGTATGTGATGGTATCATTTATATATGAACCAGGAATGTCCTCCCTCCATTATATTTTTTCCTTTTTTCCTTTTCCGTATTTGGCTAAGAGCGAAGATATTTTCTGCATTGGCTAAAGAATATACATATGTTGGATAGTGCATGTTTGAGAGATAGATTTTAGAATAGACAGATTCAAAATGTCATTTCTTCCACGATCAATAAGAGGTTATAACGGCAGCGATAGAACTCATAAATAGATTGCATTACTTGTGGTGAAGCCAACTAACCTATGTATAACTTAATGCATGTTTCTTAATTTTATTATTATTTCTAACAGCATAAAGTAGTATAATTTGTTAGTATGCGTGACGCTTTGTGGACCGTGTGGTGTGCATGTTGGAGTCCAATTACATGCTGCATGCTGGTGATCGATCACCCCCTGCCAAACACCCTAGAGGTGGCTCGCAGGGTATTATGTAGCTGGAGATATATATTGGAAAAGCCAAAGGATTGCCTCTGCAAGAATAAGCTCAATCTTTTTATGAGGATCGAATTGTATTTTTATCCATGCAATCATAACGAAATAGTTTAGCAATTTGTTGTATTTTTATTCAGAATTTTCCATTTTTCTTTTGTGACGAATCACCAACTTACTATAGCTTAAACTGGATACAAGGTTAACTTATTTATTTATTTCAAAAGCCCACATGTGCAATTATTGCCAATTTACTGAGGCGCAATAACAAGATATATATATTTTTTATATGAAAATAAATATTTTTATTGCTCCGTTACTGCGCGAGTCTAATGTTTTTTCTTCCTCTCGCACAAAGCAGTGAGTTTCACGCTCCTGAACCACTACCCTCCCTCCATCCCCTTCTCCTCTCTCCCCATTCAGCAAACACACCAGCCTTCTTACGGGCACGGCGAGTTGACTGAGGGTGAGAGGGGGAGAAATTCGCGGCGAAGCGGGGTGGAGCCGCTACCTCGGCCACCGTGGCGTGGCAATCGTGTGACGTCAAGATAACAGCCAATCGGAATCGACTGCCAATGTCGTCTGCATATATTGCTATATTTACGTATTCATCATCATTGGTCAACAATCCTAGGATTGGTTTGACGCAGCTCTCCACTCAGTTCTCCTATTAGCTAATCTTTTCACTCCTACGTATTCCTTCTCTTTCACATCTCTCTTTACTTGTTCCATATATTTTGTTCGAGGTCTACCTTTTCCATTCTTGCCTTCCACCTGTCCTTCGACGATTGTCTTCATCAGGCCATCATGTCTCAAGATGTGGCCTATAAGGTTGTTCCGTCTCCTTGTTAAGGTTTTCATGAGGCTTCTCTTCTCTCCTACCCTTCTTAGGACTTCCTCGTTACTAACTCGGTCGATCCATTTGATTTTCATCATTCTTCTGTAGCACCACATTTCAAAGGCCTTGCTTGCTTTCTCCTTGCTTTCTCCGCTGCGGTCATTGTCCATGCCTTACTTCCGTATAGGAGCATACTCCAGATGTAGGTTCTTATAAATTGTTTCTTTACATCCATATTTAAGTTTCCTGCTGTAAGCAGGTCTCTCTTTTGTTGGAATGCTCTCTTCGCCTGGGCTATTCTGCTGATAATTTCTTTCTTGCTTCTCCCGTCACTAGTTATCTTGCTTCCCAAATAACAGAATTCATCCACTTCTATCAGTTTTTGCCTCCCTATTTTAATGTTGGTCTTGACTTCTTCTCTTCTGCTGCATACTAAGATCTTGGTTTTCTTCGTGCTTATTTTCAGTTGATATCTACTCATTACCCTGCCCATATTAACCAGAATATTTTTCAAATCCTTCTCTGTTTCTGCTATAACGGCTATGTCATCGGCAAATCTTAGCATGCTTATTTTTTCTCCATGGATATTCACTCCCAATGCCTTTTCTTTGATTTCCTTAATGGCTTTTTCAATGTAAACGTTGAAAATTACGGGTGACAATGTACAGCCTTGTCGCACTCCTTTCTTAATTCTTGCTTCTTCACAGCTGGGCCCTGATTTTATCACGGCTACTTGGTTTTTGTATAAACTGTGGATGATTCTTCTGTCATTATAAAGAACCCCAATTTCCTTTAGGATTCCAAGCATTGTGCTCCAATCCACGTTATCAAATGCTTTCTCTAAGTCCACAAACGCAACGAATGTTGGCTTGTTCTTTTCCATTCTCTTTTCTATGAGCAGTCTTAGGGCCAGTATTGCTTCCCTTGTGCCTTTGTTTTTTCTGAATCCAAATTGGTCCTCATCCAAGTACTCTTCTGCTTTTCGTTCTATTCTTCCATAGATGATCCTTGTCAGTATCTTTGATGCATGTGTAGTAAGGCTTATGGTCCTAAAATCTTCGCACTTCTCCGCTCGTTTCTTCTTAGGAATAGGGATTATAATGTTCCTCTCGAAATCCTTTGGTATCTCACCTGTCGTATACATTTCACTAATGATTTTGTATAGCTGGTTCTACGTCTTTTCTCCTGAATTTTTGATTAGTTCTGCAGGAATGTCATCAATGCCAGACGCTTTATTTATCCTGAGGTCTCTTACAGCCGCATCAAATTCCGATCTTAAAATTGGGGCTCCCATGTCATCGGCATCCACTTCCCTCTCGTTTTCGATAGAATTCGTTCTGAGGCGACCTCCTTTGTACAAATCTTCCAGATATTCCTTCCATCTCTTCCCTTTTCCTTCGTTTTCAATCAATAGTTCTCCCTTTTTTTGTCCGTAAGGGTATTACATCTTACGCCCCTTTCCTTAAAGTGGTTCCTCACTATCCTATAAGCGGCCTCTACTTTTCCATGTTTAAGATTGTTTTGCACGTCTTCGCAAATGCTTTTTATCCACGTTTCTCTAGCCTTCCGCGCTTTACGACATATTTCGTTCCTTATCCTCTTGTAACGATTCTGTCCTTCCTCTGTTTTCGCAGCCTTGTATTTTCTTCTTTCTTCAATGAGATCTAATACTTCCTGCGTGATCCATTGTTTTTTCATAACGACTCTTCTTTTACCAAGAACTTCCTCAGCTGCCGCCTGCAGACCACTTCTAATGGTTTTCCAACTCTCTGCCATTGGTTTGTTGGTCGGATCCTCCCCTATTTTATTTTCTACAGCCGCTTTAAAAGCCAGTTGATGCTGAACCTCCCTCAATTTTTCAACCTGCCATATGTTTCTCACGGCTTTCTTCAACTTTTTTAATTTAAGGTGGCATTTCATCATAACTAGGTTATGGTCACTATCGACATCTGCCCCTGGATGGCTTTTGCAGTCCTTCACCTGGTTCCTGAATCTTTGTTTCACTAGAATGTAGTCGATTTGGAATCTTCTACGGTCTCCTGGCATCTTCCATGTGTATCTTCTTCGCAGGGGATTTTTGAATAAAGTGTTGGCAACCACTATCCTGTGCTTCGTGCAGAATTCAAGTAGCCTTTCTCCTCTTTCGTTTCGGTTACCCAACCCATATTTCCCAGTTATTATTCCGTCTTGACCTTCGCCGACGACAGCGTTCCAGTCCCCTAAAATAATATGATTTTCTTCCCCTCTTACCTGCTTGATAACTTCCGCTATATCTTGGTAGACATCTTCTACTTCTTCGTCTTCATAATCTGACGTGGGCACATAAACCTGTACCACTACAGTAGCTACAGGTTTAGTATGTATCTTCACCATTACTATACTTTCATTAAACTGCAGGTAGCTTTTAACACGCATCCTGGCGCTCTTTCTAAGCATTATGCCTACTCCAGCATTACCATTTAGCGATCCCGTGTGTATCATTCTGTAGCTTCCACTCCAAAAGTCTCCTTCCTTGGGCCACTTCATTTCGCTGATGCCTAATACATCGAGGTTCATTCTTCGCATCTCCACCTTCAAGTTCTCTAGCTTACCGCAGGTACGAAGTGATCTGACGTTCCATGTTCCTATCCGTAACATTCTATCTCGTTTGACCGATGTACCCTATCGAGTAGTCCCCGACCGGAGATCCGAATGGGGGACTAGTTTACCTCCGGAATATTTTACCCGAGAGAATTCCATCATGTCATTATATAAATTGAGTGGAGTAGCTGTGACTCCTCGGGATGATAATGTGGTGGTTTCCCCTTGCCTTCCACATCGCAGTACTACAGCCGTTAAAGTAAATGTTACCACGCCCGTAGTGGAATGTGTGTCGCTGTACCGACCAGTATGGTCTCCACCTTCGCACATGTGAAGAAGAGCTGCTACCCTCTCCCCCGGGTGATGAGAGGCATAATTATTGGTGGCCCCCAGTCGCCAAGTCACGGTATCTTCACAGGTTTTGGTATCTTTTAAATGGCCTACCTTACCCAAGGGTAGCCCAATACCCCCTCAGAATACCGCCGCTTTTTTTCCACGACTGCTTATTCGACGAGAGAACTCGCTTGTCTCGCAGCTAACCTCTATATCTAAAGGTCGACCCACCATCCGCAACCCGGTGGACGCACTCAGTGGCTTTAAGCTCAGCCGCGAGACTTATTTTTTATTATTTCCTTCAACCAGCGCGAATTTAGGGACAGGATTTTGTAGGAATCTTATAAGGATAGGAGTATTACTGCTTCAAATAAGTAAAAAAATCTGATTACGCTGCAAAAGGCTTTATTTAAAGTTGGTGTCTGTACACGAAAAATCGTTATTGCAACAGAAATTATTCTTTAGCAAGTATGAGACGAGTCAACAAAATTCACAAGTAAAGCGGATAAGGATTAGTTTTTAAGAATTAATTGGAACGAAACTCCCAAGTACCACTCGTACGTTCTACCCGTCTAAACAACATTGTAAAAAGTTAGCGAAAGCTCAAATCAATAAACATGGGTTGCACGTTAAAATAATATTTATACATTGAAATTCTAGAAATTATATTAACAAATAAGTTTCCATCATAAAAATTAATGAACAACATTTTACATTAAATATCAGGCTACATATTGTCATGTGTACTACAGTATAATGTCCTACATTTGATACAATATAATTAAATTAGAAGGTGAAACGAAAACCAAATACTGCTTCACAAACTTTTTATTTACTATCAAGACAAATTGTCTTGGTGATGATGCTATAACCGTTGAAACTAGTTGATAGCATTAGTAAAATTAAATGTTGCAATATTTCCACTGAGTTTTATTATGACACTACGCATTCCGTCATTACAAACAACGTTATTAAGTGCGATCAACTGATAATGTTATTTTTAATGACGAAAGGCGTAGTGCCATACTACAACTCAGTGAAAATATTGAAATGTCTTATTTTACTAATATTAAGAACTTCCACCGTATCTTGCCCGACATCATACAATATAGTTGATACCAAATAAAAAGTCTTGGGAACAGAATTTGGTTTTTGTTTCATCATGAATATTTCATCATTCTAACAAGTATATCCCAAATCAGTTGAGTTTAAATGAGAAGGCTTCAGACATAATGGTAAGGGTGGATATCAAATTGGAAATTGGAAGAATTCACTCAGGCAGATGATTCTCGGTAGCGTACGTTCAGACGGCTACAGATGATGTTCGGTTGTCAACCGAATCAGTGTTGTTGCTGATTATTTTCAGTTGCCAACCAAACATGGTAGGATGTTTCAAAAAGTATATAGCCTGCTGTAACCGGATGGAAAATTTTTCAGCTGCAGTTATCCATTCATATCTCAAAGTGCATTCGTATCAATGAAAAGTAATAAAGTGAATCTTTCCTATTTCCAATTTGGTTTCCACTCACACTATTATGGCTGAATCTCTCAAATGTACTTATCATACATCAAACTTGGGACATTATACTGCGCTGTACAATGTATAGTACGATGAACATAAAACCACTTCCAATCCATGGTATCTCAATCCAGTTTTTTATGCATATTGCACAAAATTAGTAATCAAATCAAAATTTCAAAACACAGGAGAAATTACTGTAGTGAAAGGGATCTTATTACACGTCACATGAATTTAGGATTTGAAGTACGTAAAGCAAAGATACAAAACATATTATTATGCATAGATACTTACAGTATAACCTCTATGCAGTGAACATCTTTGCATTATAAACCTCCATACTTCATACCACCCTACAGTCTGTCATATTTACATGTAAATTTATAGGCAAACCTCTTTGTAGTGAACCTCTCTATCTCATAAAACCTCCACCTATCATACCAAGGAGATTTTCCACGGACAGCCTAACTTATACCTCCATACATCCAATTGCCCAAATTTTGGTCCCCTCCATTACGATGTAAAGAGGTTTTACTGTATAATTGAGGATCTTAGAAACCAATTAAGGAGGATAAGTGCAAATAATTACCAAGAATTATCAGCTATTACCTAAAAAAAATTGCACTAGGCCCAATAGGCTCCTATGGTCCTCATTCGTTATGTACAATGAATAAGTGCATGAATTAATCCAAAAAATCTTTACACGTGAGAATACAACTCAAAGCCAATAAGCGGTAGGAACACTCGTGTATTACACATTTTCAGTGCAGTAACTTTCCAACAGTATGACTGAAATATTACATAAAAGCAAACAAACCAATGAGGTTGGAATGGGAAGGACTTTTCTGATTACAGAAAAACCCGACCCTTTGTACTACTTTGAAATTTGATTAATTTACCCAGCCTTAAATATTTATTAATTTATTTCAAAGGATGGAAAAAATACACTTTCGGATTCAAATGAATCCTAAGTCTGGAATAATGAACAGTAGTCTTCATGTAAACTTACTAGCAATTTCCAAATTAATCAATTTTAGGGGCATACAATCCTCATTGAAATCATGACGTTACATGTACCGAATAATTTTGTAATGTGTGCTAAGAATGTTTGCTATTTGTGTAATTTGACTGTTGTGTTCTATTGAATCTTGGTGCAAATAAGTAATTAAACAGACTCATGATTTTTCCTATGAAGAATATTTGAAATTTCGCTTACATTACGAGTGACCCCGTAAAGTTTTCACCGTGGCTATAGCCACTATAACTATAGTCCTGGCATGCTTAAAACATTTGACTACCTACTGTATAATGATTTTTTCTCATATCATTCAATATGTTTTTTTGCAATTCCAAACTGGAATGATTATTTTTAGGTCGATTTCTCAAAAGTGGATTATCGGGATATTTTATTTTATTGTATTATTTAAGCACCAATCTAAGCTTAGAACTTACATATGGGATGGCTATTTCTTTCAGCCTAAGCCAAAACAGCAGAAGAGTAGATGGTAGGCTGTCCAGGAGAACTATTTGCAGAAAATCCTGACGGGATTTTTAGCTTGCAATCTAAAATGCATTGATAGTTTAAAGAAAGCGTTATTTATTCGGTACCGTGTGGATGTAAATGGCAGCCGCGTATAGGTTTATTTAATCTCTCACAAGTTTAACTGAATGGAGTATATTTTTAGCTCCTTCTAGCTCATGATGATTACCCAGTATATGTAAATGCTAAAATCGATGAATAACATACTGACGGTTGGTTTTTATTAACCAGTGATGATGTGATCCGTAAACAAAATCGGCGGTCTAAGTTTTTTTAACCCATTATTATAGAAAGAATTCACTCACATCAGCGTATGACTAAGTCCAAAATGATGCGATAAATTGTATAATTCAAAGAAATAGTATGGAGTAGACGTTGAATGCATTAAATTTACAAATAAGTTACATATGAAGCAGGTATAACCCGGAGATAGTATCAGAGAGGTAAAACAATGAATCTCATATTTACGGTTGCTTTTCCCTGTAATTTATTTCGGCACAAGTCTATGGAAAGAGCAGGCGGATTGAGTCATGTCCTATACACAAGATTGTAAGCTTAAATGGGCCGTGACTCAACTCCTTGTACCTCTCTTTTGGCGAAGGTATGACGGCCTAGTTACGCTTTATAAAGTTTTTTCTCCTGCCCAAACTAACAACGATAATAAAGTATTCAGTTACTTTCAGTTCTGCTAGTGTCGTGCGATTGAATATTTTTATTCTCTTAGTGAAAGAGACGGGTGCTCTTTTAGAGAGAGAATTGTCTAAGCATATAGGAGTTTTTTCAGAGGGCCATAGTAATAATATAAATGATTAAATCTCTAGTATTTATTGCATATATGATAGTTCTTAATTATATTGAAAAATGATTCTCCTTACCCGTATTAAATTTGAATTAATCTGCACGATTCATTCGTTTCTTGATAAATATTCTGTCATCAGTTTTTTTATAAAAATGTGCACCAGAATTTCATGTGATTTTGACCTAGAATCCGATTAAATTAAAATATTTCAATTCAGTTTTACAGCAGTCTTAAACGTTTGTGAAAACAAATGCAGCTAATACTAAATTAGGATAAAAGTAGTTTACAAATGCAACAAAAGTTAGTTTCTCCTTCCTCTTCCATTTTGATTCGCATTAAGAATTGCATACCACAGTCAAATGTTTGGTTCACATTCCACGGATAATATTTCGCATTTGATTTTACTAACATCATTGGAAGGAAGCGATTGAAAAAGGTAATATTTTGTGCGTTATGTCCAGTCGTATTGAAGACAGATACGTTTAAATTATACCGAAACGCCATAAGCGATTCATTAAAATAAAGCCGTCATTCATTAAAACCCAAGTAGGCCCAAGGTCAATGGCGGCTCGCGAGTCAAATGCTGGGATTGTCACACTCTACTAGGGGGTCAAAAGTTTTGATTTTTTGTGTATTTTACTTTTGTGTATTTTTATGAGTGGAGGGATTTGCTTCATGAGTGGAGTGGAAGGAAGGGATGAAGTTTTCATGGACTCAATTTTCTTCTTTGGCTTCTCTCTCCACTCTCTATATTTACCTCCCCCCCTCTTCAAAATCAGGTCAAAAAATAATCATAAGGGGTGCACCGAAAGCATCGAATTTTTTTCGCCTCTCGATTTCCTTTCTCTTCGGTTCGGGCATTTTTTCTTCTCTCTCGCTTCGATTCCCACTCCCCGTCAAACCTCTTCCTCTTCCGTTTCCTCTCCAGCTTTCGGTTCCTTTCCAGCTCCTCAATCTCCATCTCGCTCTTCGCCCCCCCCCCCTCCTACAGCCTCCCCCTTCTTTCTTTCCTCTGCCTTTGAAGAGCACACCGTTGGCCTAAATGCGAATGTTTCTCGGAATTGCCGGACCACCCATATAAATAGACTCCCTCCTCTCCTGCCTCGGACCCTTCCTCTCTTATTTCCGCCCCAGAGTCTTATCTCTCCAACGGCGGTTTTCAACCGAAGGAATAAATAGGTTCGTCTTCACCTCGGCGCTTTTGAATGATACCAAAGTAAAGGATATGCCGTGAAACTACGTTTAGCATCATGCACTCGATCCGCTTTGTAAATCGCTATTTTTGTCTGGGTAGTTTAGCCCCGGCAAAGTTGAAGTGTTAAAGATAGAATTCAAGTGAGAAGATGGAGAAAAGTTCATATTGATATATAAATATATATCAGAGTATGCCAATGAAGACGTTTAAAGAAAATGGCTTACTCTGAAGAAATTTAATCATTCCTCACCATCACACAACCAATGTGGTAATGAAATCACCCCTACTAAAATTTTTCATCTCATAGCTTCTTTATAAAAACCTTAATAGTGAGCAGAAATGAAAAAATATTTGGAAGTTCCGCTGAAATAGTTCACTACACGAAACGTTTCGATGCTCTAGAATCATTTTCGAACGATGTGAAACGTTCGAAACGTGCCATGTAGTGAATGAAGTTTTTCATTGGCTCTTGCAATATCTCTTTGATTGAGAACATCTCACCATAATCAACCACTTTTTAGCACCTTTTTGAAACCCTTGGGTACTGAAGAGCTACATACTGGCTTCTCTCCTCATTGAAAGTGTATGGCTGGTAAAAAGAAATCATTGATGAAGTAAGGGTGGTAGGTGCAGTGGTGAAGCGTGTTTCTGTGAAAAAATGTAATCCTGATATCTGGTATTATAAGTGGTGCCATGCACGTGTTGAAATTACAGTCATGAAATCTAGTGTAGCTGCTGTGGGATATCATTTCATTAGATATATTTGATTACATCTTTAAAATTCAAGCTCACTCTAAGTCTTCAAAGTCACATTTCTGTAGTAAACCTGTAATTATATTATTTCTATCATATTATTTCACTGCCCCAGAATAAAAAGTTTGTAAAAGTTATTGTGCCAACTATGTTTTTGATTAATAGCTGAATTGAATGCATAATAGTGTAACATGAATGGAATTATGTGAGAGGGTGAGTCAACAAAATAGTTGCAAACATGTATGTACCTTATATCAATTGAAATTACGCGCGCATCTTTAGCCAGTAGACGGCATCACATTCATGCTTATCGTAGGATGTTGCAGGCTCTCACAGTCAGCCGGAGGCCGTCAGTTCACGATAGCACTTGCATTGCATGACTGTACACGAGATCAAGTGCGATTAGTTCACGAGATGGTGCAGTTGTGCGATTTTTGTGGCCCAAAGGACTGTCCACACGAGAAGTGACTCGCAAGATGCGTCCCGTCTCTAGTGAAGACTGTTTCTAACCGATCAATTGGAGGTTTAACCAGGAAAGGAAAAGCATCAGAGATGGGGAGCGTCCTGTGGAGGTGTCAACTGCAGCAGCCAAATCGCAGCGTGTGGATGAACTCATCTGAGATGGCCGGCGCGTGGCGATTTATGACATACCGCGTACTGTAGGGCTCCCATCTGTTGGGGCCCCTAAAAATCATTTGGATGGCCGTCATTGTGATAGAGATGATGCCTTAATCTATGACGTAACACGTTTGCTGCGACAACAACCAAAGGTCTTATTTGCGGATGGCTTTCAAGGACTTGGAAAGAGGTGGAAAAAGTGCCTGAATGTACGGGTTGAACATGTGGAATAGTGAAATAAATGTTAGAAAGTCACTTTTATTACGCTTGCCTCAATTTATATGTGCGACTTATTTATTGACTCGCCCTCGTGTATACAGTTAGAATTTTAGTCCATTTCCCAATCTAGTCTGATCCAATTTTCTTCTCGTTTCAGGTGAGTGTTCGTCTTAATTGTTTCGGGTTGAGAGAGCTCACTCAGGTATGTTTTTAAAGATAATTATACGTTTATTGGAAGTAAGCATAGTATATTATAGCATAATTTCCTCGCAGCCTTCAATGAGCTCTGGATACATTAATTTCTTACAATGACATCAGATATCTTCATCCTAGAAAGTGAAAGAACCTTGCTGTAATGTATCTGTTGCTCAAATGAAATTGTAGTTCATAAAATCCTTTACTGCACGAAACTCTTTGCTTAAATATTTATTAGTAATAAGCGGTATATCTATTTATTGGGTAACAGATTTTCTTTATTCCTTAGGATTTTATTGATTTGAAAATGTAAATATCTCCAGGAATCTATTTCGAATTTTTTATTCACGTTTCGCATCTTATTTTCCCATATATATAGGTTAAGTGTAGCCAGTAAATCTCGCTTTACTTTATAAAATTTGAAAAAGCACGAAAAATGTTCCCTTGAGTTTCATTTTTCATCAGCAATTGAGCTTCCACTGTTATACGTATTTTTATTACTTCGTTTGAAATTAAGCATTGAACAGAAAAAAATATTGTTGCAGCATAACTACTTGCTACTTGATGATATTGCCATAATTTCGGTGCCATCTCCGGATAAAATTCTGGAATTTGATTAAAAGCCTCAAGGCTCTGAATATTAGGCCACGCGTAGGCCACCTACCTATCATGATACAGTGAAACCTTACACGCCATATCCGAAGCGGCTTCCTCGCGAGCCCAATTTGGAGCAAATGAGCAATACGAGAGTCAACTCTTTCAAGAGATGAGATTCGTGGGTTAACATGGTTACATAAGTATTTTTTCTTTTTCTAAAGCCCTACCCGATCCTTTTTTCTGCTGTCTTATCTTCTGGTACATTTTTTACTTCATTTGTCAAACTAATTTTTCGACCATCCCATCTGTCACGGTAAACTTGAGCCTTTAGACAGAGGCGAGGGGTCTTGGTGCATAGGGAAGCTAATTGAAGGAAAATGAAATATTAAGTGGCTATTCTTCATGAATTCCACTTGTATATCCTCCCGTTCATGCGAATTTGAACTGGTGCTATCATTGTAATGATTGACATTTCATTTAAAAAATAGTATAAGGGACGCGGAAAGAAGGGTAGTGCATAGTGGGCGAGGTATAGTATTCTGACCATCTTTATTAGACCCACTGTCGATGGTTAATTTCTTGTGAAAACCAAAGGTCGAATGTATCTGCAACAAAACCTAATTTGACGTATTATCTTGTTTTGTCAGCTAGTAAGTAATTTTTCAAGGTGAAAAGTCAAAAGTAATAGAATACGTTTGTTAACAATGGGGCAAGAGTCTCCCCTACGGATTGAACTATTGTTAAGAACAGTTAGTGAGCCGTGATAGGCTGCCGTAAGTGGGAGAAGAGAAGACCCAAAAACAATTTCGAGTTGAAATTAAATCCTCGGACAGGGGAGAGAGGAATCGAGTATGTAGAGCATTGTAAAATGTACGATAATGAATTTGCTCGAAGTCTATGGATATTTTTTTATTAAGGTGAATTGGAACGAGCGTCTTAGCAATTGCAAATTTTCTAGGAACTTCACATTAATAATTCTATAAAATTTAATGATTAGAAAAGTTTCAATTATACTTTTTTAAGAGTGGTAATCAGCGCGTTACGTTTTCCCTATCTAATCGGATATCGTGGCAAACCTTTGCGTGGAATTTCATTTCAGTATTAAGGTTGTGTAAAATTGGCTGAGTCGAAATATAGTGAAATAGGTGTGATAAATATTTCCAGTACAGATTGCATATTGCATTAACGAAGGGTCATCATATCCCCCTACATAAATCCAGCGAATGTAATGAACAATGGTGTAGGCTTCGTTCTTTTTATAGTTTCATTTCAGCATTGTTACAGCAAGATAGCCGAGTTGTCAGCGCTCTGCATTCGTCAATATCTCCTTCTCTTCTAAATGTTTTGTTGAGTTGATTTTATAGATCCCATAATGCGATATTTCTGTGTATTGAAAGGCAATCAAATGCAACAGGTATTAATTCGTAAGGAATATTGTTGTAGTTATTTAACGGGTTTTAACTGTGGAAATCAGTATTAATAGCCAGCAATTAAATTTTGATACTTAGATGAGCAGCATTCATGCTACTTTAAATGCATAAACATGCAATGGTATCTTGATCGTCCCTTATCCTAGCCTTGCTTGTGCCAGTTCTCAATTGCATTGCACTGGATTTTGCCAGAATTAAAAGGGTAATTGAACATTGAATATTTTATCCCTGAATACTGCACCATAATCAAAATATCTATGTGTCTAAGGAGCTGGAGTACTGCCAAATCCAAAAATCAAATTTCTTTAAAATAGTTATACGTTACATTCTATAGCTACATTTATGATGTCATTGTGGCTACGATTTCCCGGTAACAGTGTTTCGCATACTAGCATTTTTTTACCTCGGTTTTTGATTCTTCGCCATTGTGAACGGTGGAACAGAAAATGTAAACGCTAATTATCTTGCTTTAAATGAATCACATACACAGGAGTAGACTAGTAGAAGTAGACGTTGTTACCGACAAAAAAAAATTCTAGATGATTTCTCCTGGCATAAATGTAAAATCTTCCCAATTAATATCATACGTATTCCTCTTCTCAAGTAATACAATTTGCGTATTTTCTTTAATAATCGATTGCGTTTTTATATTTACACTCCATGATGATAGAAAATGATAAAGTTTTTTGTTTGAAGTTGGGAAAATGTCGTCATTAGAAATAACTATGATAATTCTTAGCACACTCAAACTAAAAAAATTGCATTTAAAAATGTGCATAAGAGATGTAGCAGACTGTATAATATTTGGTTTGTCAATAATTTTACACTTCCAAGATTTAAGTTTGAGGCAAAATACCTGAAAAGGAGTTTTTAGTTATTTTAGTGTTTTGATCCAAATATCAAGGTAGTTTTTAAAACATTTATTTACGTGGTTGTTTTTTATTCTGGAGTTGTTTAGTGGAAAAGTGTTATTTTTTTTTGATGAAGGCTCTCCACTTTCCTAAACTTTCTCCGACTAGTTTTGCTCCCACGTTTCCTCCAGGGGAAAATCTTTAATAATGTTGAACGTGCATCTTCTTTTGGCTTGATTGCTATAGCAGAACTCTATGGGCCTCATTGACATCAAATTCACACGGGCATCGTAAAAGGGGACTTTCAGCCACATTAAGATTTTCTAATATGTTTTTTTTTAACATTCTGAGCATTGTGATTGAAATAGAATAAAGTAATATTCTTTCCAACTAATGACTATCTCAAGTCCGGCTAGGCAGCTCGAAGTTACTGCGTACGACCATGCTCCATTTGCTCAAATCGTAAAAGATTAAATTAATCCCAAATTATAATTTAATGAACGAGGTTTCAGTTATGCAAAAGGAGGGAATAGAACGACATGGAAACGTCTGTGGAGATGTCATATTTCCTGTGCGAAGCCATCTACCATCGCAAATTGCCATTTGATCCACTTGCAGGTTATTTGGCATGAGGTTTTAAATCCCTCCCAACATGCACCGAGCTACATTCACGTGGATGAAACAAAAATTACTCGAGCAGTTCTGTGACAGCGGTTATTATCGGGAAGAATGAATTTTTATAACCTCGCTGTAGTGTGTGCGTCTGCATGTATTTTCAGCGATAAATGCCGGGGTATTTTACGTCGCGGGTGCATTTCATTGGGCATGTCGCTAGAGCAACAGGATGGCTCTGCGGTGCAGAATGCAGGCTGTGGCTGAGTGTTACTGCTGGTAGCAGACGTTCGCAATGTGGAAAGGGAGTCGACATGAGAGCGTGAGGAATAGAGCGAGGGATGGCGAGGGAGGGAGGGAAGGGATGTTTAGTCAAGGAATGGGAGACAGGCATTGGGGGTGAAGGCTAGTGGAAGCAATTTTGCCCCATCTCGCGGATTTTCTTTGCGAATTGCCTTCGACGTCTCCCGCCCTATCCTTGTGCAGTGCAACCCCCTCGTCTCCCCACAGCGGCGGCATCTGCTATTTAAGCCTCATTGATCCACAGCACGCGTCATGACTCCGCTCACTCGGGTCTTTTGTTCTCGGAGATATCTGGGCGTGTTTCTCCCTTCATCGCTTCCGGAGGTTTGTTCCACAACTCCACAGCAGAAAGTGATACCACATGTGAAAAAATGCTCATGTTGCAGAGATTTGCTATTTTCGAAACCAAGTTACGCTCCAAAAAATGTATTTTTTATCATCATAATTCTATTGAAGGCAATAAGTAGGCAATTATATAAATATTCAAACATATCAATCTGTAGGTAATGTGAAATGAGTGGGTGTGTAGGAAATGCTGTAAAAAGTCCGGTGAAAAAATAAAAGTGTGCGTTTTAGCGTCAAAACGTTTTATTTATGTTGGAAATGTTATATTATAGGTGAAATAGACGGGGGTAGAAAGGGGAGGGAGTGAATTTGCGCGAATGAATAATCATGAAATCAATAAATGGATGAATTTCCATTTACTGATTTCACGGTTAAACATTCGCGCAGAAATTGGCCTTATGGTATTGGAAGGAGAAATTAATGTGGTTCCATCAGCTTGGTAGCGACGCACATTGTTTAAATAAATGTAAGTGTTGAAAAAAGATTTTGATTTCCCAATGGTATATTTAAGTCATTTGGTGATTAATCAATTATTTCAATATTGGTAGTAATCCTTATTTTAGGAATTCTCTTGGTCAACAAATGGGTCATTAACATTTATTTCCTCAATAACCAGGGTATTTACCCGGTCTGCTTATTCGACCGTTACGATTGACCCATCTCTCCCCTTCATTCTTCAAATCGGGAACCTTCTTACATTCTTTTCTCCTTTCATCATTTTCTCCTTCTCTTTTCTTATCATTCCCAAACGAGGCGTCCTCATCAAAGGACTCTCGTTCTCCGAAATCGGACGGAGATGAGAAAGGAAAGCTTGGAATGGTTAGAATCCTCGAGGGATGCCTAAGTTGTCCCGAGAAAAGTTTAGTGGAGCGGAGAAAAGGCTGTATATTGCGCTAGGTGATCAAAGGATGAGGCTCCCTCAACATGGGGTATCAACCTGTAATCCGGCTCTGGTGGTAACTCAGTAGAGCAGGGAGAAAGCAGTTTGGGAAAATTAAGTTTCGAGCATGGATTGTATTGCAGGGTGGTTGAAAAAGGAGGAAATAGTTTAAAGAATCTGCATTTTTATGCGGAACGAGCCGCAGAACTGTGCGACCTATTAAAGTGCGCGAATCAATCTTAAATTTTATGTGTTTATTCTGCAATGTTCCTCTGAAAGTAATCATGCATACTTTGAATTCCATTTGTCTCTCGCTGATGGATGCGAATGCCAGGTATACAATGTTCCGTCCGTTGGATGAGACACCAGCCTGTTGCCCACTTGCCATCGTTTTAAAAGTGCTAACGTCGGTGCATGATGTACCAAAATATTCTATTCATTTAATATTTACTCTTTTCCCTCACCAAACAATTGTTTTCTCTCAATTAGGACTCCAGGTGATGTTATTATTTTTGATTTAATAAAAAAATTGCTTTGTACTTTTTCAATAAACCTAGTCATTTGAAGAGGTGTTGCAGCTCTGTAACTCTTACCATTTGAACAAAAGAGATCTCTGGAAACGCCAAATTCATCTTTATCACCTTGTGCATTGACCCGTGCAGGGGTTTGAAAGAATATTCATCCCCTATCCCAAGGATTCTTTCAAAGTTTTAAGCTTCCATTTACTAATTTGAAAACCTTCCCTTTTTTCTTCTTCGATGTGTGCATTAGGCCGGCCCTTATTTTTCAGAATTGCGAAAAGTTATGTTTTCCTGGTCTCAAAATGATCCAAATGGTGTTCATATTCACGTGTTAAAATTTGGTTACTTTAAAATAACGGCAACCCGTGCCCCAAGGGCCCTAAGTACTAAGGACTCTCAATTGAGTTATTTGGGGCCGAAAAAGCACTATTTCTATGTAAAACGTAAAAGTAAAGCCCTTTAGGGCCGATTTTCTGTTTGTTTTAACCTATCTCTAAGCGTGTAGGAGATATCGCCCGTCGTAATGCAATCTCCCCCCTAGGGCGCCACCCCGCACCGCGGCACCGCTGAGGTATGTCCCGCACCACTTACTAGAGACTTCCCCTCAACCCCCTCCCCTCCCTCGGCAAAGACTTTGCTCCTGATGTCAAGATCTAGCCTCTGAAGAAATGTGCTTACCTTAGAAAGAATTTAATTGCCATAACAATACTTCCAATCCAAGAGATCAATTTATTTTCACTCTGTCCATGAATTTCGGTACATTAACCAAAATAAAATAGATTTTCATTGTATTTCTAATTTTTCACTGACATCCTACATTTGGCAATGAAAGTGCCTTTCCGCACGTAAGGATTATATTGCGATG
Organism: Ischnura elegans; assembly: GCF_921293095.1. Classification (NCBI taxonomy): domain Eukaryota; kingdom Metazoa; phylum Arthropoda; class Insecta; order Odonata; family Coenagrionidae; genus Ischnura; species Ischnura elegans. The sequence continues at coordinate 223,862 of NC_060259.1, read as the reverse complement.
AAAAGTCTCTCTTAGTAATAAATTTTGAAAGCTCTCTTCCTTCAACGTGACTGCCCAAAAATCTTGAATTAGTTTCACTCCTCTCGCTGCACAATCATTTCCCACTTGATGACCCCGAATAATTTGAAAATCGTTCTTGTATGTTCACATAAAAGAATGCAATGCATATTTACAATACATTAAATAGCTTTCTCGAATTAGTGGTGACAAAATTTGGTATAGATACCTTAGTCATGTCTTTACGTTTATATAATGCCTTCTTCGGTGGATCATATTTTCCTACACAAGACCACATACGGCGTATCAAGTTTTTTTTTCACACCTAGAAATGGATCCGTCAAAGAAGGATATGCCTACCAACTCCTCACTCATGTACCACAAGTAGTTTGAAAACCTCTTTTGTGCTGCTTTCGCTATGTCTAGGTTAACACTTTCGTAATTAACAAGCCTTTGTAGGAACTACGGGTCACTGATGGGAGCTAATGCAACAAAAGGAGCGGAGAACCACATCTTTTCATTTCTTCTTGAATATATTGAAATCTATTCCACCAATAACTGCATTTTGTTCTCCTCTTTATTTGCGTAAGAACTTTATTTCTTCAGCCCAAGCACATTTATCCGAGAGATTAACTGCACTTTCCTCCTCGCGCGTCAAAAATTCAATGGTACCGCTCCTTGTAATGTCAAGCAAATAATCAAGTTTTGTTACGAAAGATTCTCTTCTCTTCATATCCACCGTAGTTCGCGTTCTCTTTATGCCGTTGCACGCTCATCCATTCTTTACGTCATTTTTCTAACTTTTCAATCGCCTTATTTTCCGTAAAAACAGGAATTCTAGTTTTATACTATGGATGAGACGCATTTCTCAAGGTTTTTCTCGCACTAAGTCTTACAAATTTCGAACCTATTAGGAGATAGAAAAAACACATAGCACTTCTCTCACTGTCGGTAAATTTGAGCCGAGTATTTCTTCACTTTCTGTTCCAACCAGTTCAATGCCTGGATTTAGTCTTGATTACATGCCTTTCCTTGTTGGTCTATTCTTAAAATGAACGTCACGTTCATGATAAAGTATTTATTTCACCACTTTTCTCCTTACATCCTAAAAAACTTAGCTCTTCCTATCCTTTGCACACTATACACAAGAACTATCTCTATCTATCCACAGTGATCTACATCCGTGAACTTAATACCTCCTTTCTTCTCCTTGAATATTTCTATCTACTGTTGGAGCCCTGGAAGCCCTGCACAATCTCTTCATTCCTTTATTATTCATAGACACATTTCTATCACATGCTTATAATATTTTGTACATAAAAAGCACTTTGGAACAAAGCCTGCTGGAATGGTTCGCGGCCGTTTGGCGGAAAAAAATCAAGGTTTAAGGGGTCGGTACGTAGTACATAGGACGGCGTTGAAGGGTTAAAATTGACATTATAGGCTTTAACAACATTAATCATGACACAAAAGAAACAACCTATTCAATACTGTACCACTAGCATGTAAATCTTGACATCAGGAGCAAAGTCTTTGCCGAGGGAGGGGAGGGGGTTGAGGGGAAGTCTCTAGTAAGTGGTGCGGGACATACCTCAGCGGTGCCGCGGTGCGGGGTGGCGCCCTAGGGGGGAGATTGCATTACGACGGGCGATATCTCCTACACGCTTAGAGATAGGTTAAAACAAACAGAAAATCGGCCCTAAAGGGCTTTACTTTTACGTTTTACATAGAAATAGTGCTTTTTCGGCCCCAAAAAACTCAATTGAGAGTCCTTAGTACTTAGGGCCCTTGGGGCACGGGTTGCCGTTATTTTAAAGTAACCAAATTTTAACACGTGAATATGAACACCATTTGGATCATTTTGAGACCAGGAAAACATAACTTTTCGCAATTCTGAAAAATAAGGGCCGGCCTAGTGTGCATTCCACTGTCTTGTTCCTTGGGGGTGGAGAACGGAGTTTATTAATTACAATAATGCACTCCGGGAACTTTCCCCGGAGAATTTCCACCGGTACTTTCTTCAATTATGGGATGTTTTCGTGAACGAACTGCCGTGAGGATTTTTTGGTACCTAGAGCATCCGGTATGTGAAGGATAAGGTTTGGCGAGTACGGATTCGCTTCGTTTATTCCACTCTAATACCACACTTTGACAATACCATGTAGTCGTGTAGGCAGGGAATACTAAAAGCCCATTCCTTAAATCTCTTTCAGCGAGGAGGGTTAAAGAGGAATGGCAGAGAAGGTGAAGATTGCGAGAGAGCCTTGTTTGGTGTGAGGTGGATGGGGAAGGAAAAAGAAGGTGAATTCAAACACAGCACAAGTATGACGTCATACGAAAGAATTAGAGTTAAATACACGGTGTAAAAGTTAAAAATTCAAAAGTCCATCAAATACAATATCAATGACCAGGTGTATGAAAAAATTCTTGCAAGCTTTAGTTGTTAATTGTATCTAATGAATTGGATCATTTTCTTTGTAAAGACGTCATAGGTGTCATTGTTCGTTCGTGAGACTTTTTTTCTCCTTCTTCATCCCCAATCGCCCGCTCAAACAAGAATTACTCTAATCTCCTACTCTCCATCTCCAGCTCTCCTTTGCATATCCCATCTTCTAACCCTTATCCTGCGGAAGGGTCTTATCATACGGAGTCTCTTTTTATTTTGCGCATCAATAACGGCAGGTACTGTCGTCGTCAAAATGATGTGCCGCTGTACTTTGCGAATTTATATCTGCACTTCGGTGCATGCCATAATTATATGTAATACGTTATTTTACAGTAAATTTTATTCTCAATTCTTTTAAATTTTTCGTTTTATGAAAAATTAAAAAATGTAGACACGCCGGTGCAATAAATGACTCCGCGCACCATAAAATTAGCCGTTTTGTCAACTTCATGAGCTTTGTAACTCAACTTAGGGAAAACTACTACGTCTACAACATTCATCTTCTACAAAAAGTTGCAACCATTAATGTACATTAATAAAATGGCTTTTGGCCATTTTTATAACGCATATTTTGTTTCAAAAGAACGAAAATGTTTAAATACTATCTAGTCCTACAGTTTACCCCGAAAGAAAAAATAAAATTGATAGAAACACTTCCTAATTTATTTGAAAATTTTCTATGATCCATAATCTATAAAAATATTTATATTTGTAAATGTCAATAACTTTTACTAATGTCGTGTTGCCAAACGGGGCCGCGCCAGGCCATTGCTGGTTACTAGGAAGTAAAGTTTAGCGCGCAAGACGTGGCAACGCAGCATTCGTTCGCTCCTGCGTATTTTTTTAATGCCCATACCTAATCTATACTACATAAAAATCATGTATTTTCGGATCATAGAAAAATTGCAAATAAAGTCAGACGTGTTTCTATTAGTTTTGTTTTTTTCTTTCGGGGCAAACTGTAGGACTAGATAATGTTTAAACATTTTCGTTATTTTATCCACTGGACGTTAAATATATCGGCCTGTATTTAGATGGCTGTTCCTTGTCGCCACTTTTAAATATTGGCGTTACATTAGCGATTTTCCAGTCATTAGGTACTTCGTGTTGCTTGATGGATTTACTGAATATTAACTGCAAGTAGGGGGCAATTTCTGAGGCTAGTTCTTTATATATGCGAGGAGGGATTTCGTCTGGACCAGGTTCTATTTGGACTAAGCGATTTCAACATATATTTTCTATTCCGAGCGTACTAATGTCAATAGCTGGCATCGTATGTATGCAGGGTTTGTCATCGGTCTCGGGTGAGTTTTCGGAAGGCTCCGTGAACACGCTCTTGAAGTAGGAATTTAATAAATATGCTTTATCGTAACTGCTTGTCAACACGTCTCCATTGTCGTTTCTCAGCGAACATACGGTAGATTGTTTACCTTGAACTTCCCTAACATATGACCAAAATAATTGAGTTAAGAAACATGCATTAAGTTTTACATAGGTTACTAGGCTACACTACAAGTCATGCAATCTATTTACGAGTTCTATTGCTGCCGTCAATATCTCTTATCGATCGTGGAAAAAATTACATTCGGAATCTGTCTGTTCTACATTCTATCTCTCTTATTTTATTTATATGACCTGATCTTCCGTGGTATGTTGGCGTCCGTAAGATGTGGTTAACTTCGTCAGAAAAGACACTGCTTTTTGATTTATCTATAAGGTTTAGTCAATTTTTCCATCTACGGTCCGACAGAGAGTTTCCCATCCGAGTTTATCTGAGAGGTCAGTTACACTAACAAGACTATCGTAACGACCTTTCACATACCTGGCAGCTCTTCTTTGCACGCGTTCTAACTCTGTTATTAAGCCTTTTTCATGAGGGTCCCAAACACTGGCAGCGTATTCCAAATGTGGTCTAACGAGGGAAAAGTAGCTAATTTCTCTCACTTTACCGTCGCACTTTCCTAACATTCTTTTCACGAAACCCATTTTAAGATTAGCTTGACCGGTTATATCTCGAAAATGTTTATTTCCCCGATAGATCATTATTGAGCCTAACTTCTAGATATTTAACGGATTCAACTGCCTTTAACTGGGTGCCCCGAATGACATAGCTACGTTGTAGGGAGTTATTCTTCTTCCAGAAATTCATTACGACGCATTTTTCCAAATTTAGTTCTAACTGCCAAGCATCGCACCAAGCTTGGATAGCAGCAAGGTCATTCGTTAGTTTATCTATATCTTTGCTGGAACGGATATCTCTGTAAACTACAGCGTCGTCTGCAAATAATCGTAACTTACTTTCACTACTTGTATCTTATTGATGACGCAGACATTAAATTCTTGCAAATCTCCCTCAGAGCTTGCGTTTACGTTGTATGTCATTGTGCTTTAATATGGAAATCATCGTTTCTTTTCATCTTATTATCAAACTTTCGGGCTGAATATGTTTTGACTTTAAAACGTAAACGATAACGTAAAAACTCACAACTATTATTTACATAATTAGTAATTGTTGGAATTTTGGTCCTGAGATAAAGTGAATGGCCTTTAAATGTGTAAACTTGATTTTTTAGCGACGCGATAGAATCGTGCATAACGATTTTAATTCAAATCCTATGGTCTTAGCGTTTTTTGTTTGCTCAATCGTTTTTCCTTTAATGTGGAGCATTAAATAGAAACGGAAATTGTCAATAGCTTCCTCTCCCGCAGACGGGAAGCTTGCTTGTTGTCTCACGGAGTATCGGAATCATAGCTTTTACTTTAGGAGTTTATACCATTGAATTATTAACCATCTTAATTTGGCCAAACGGCCTAGAGCGTAGAGAAACCTGAAGAAATCTTCAAAGAATGCTCTCATATAAGTTACTCCGCGTGACTTTGCCGAAAACCCATTTGAAACTCTACCCAAATGGAAAACTTTGTTGAAAAACAGTATCCGCCATTTTATTACTGCACGGTAAGAATTTATGGACGGTATTCTTTGAGATTTCGGAAAATTAAAGAAAAAACACCAACAGGTATGTGGTTTTTTATTCCGCAAGAATCCACCCATAAATTCACCATCCACTTACTTTGGAAGATTTTCACAGAAAATGGAAGACGAGCGTTTTTATGGAAATTTACTCACGTTTGAGCCTCTATATCTCAGTAACGGATGGGATCTATGTCAAATGAAGTACATATCCATAATTTTCAATCATTTCTGAGTCTACCTGTGAAGTTTCAAGTTTATAACTCAAAGAAAGCCATTTTGTAATTTTGTCCGGCTTTTTCCGATTTCCGCCCACTGTGCGCTGGCGAGATTGTAGCCGTCTTCACGGTTGAAGTTATTTGTTTTGGCGATTTCAATTGCCTCCCTGATTATTCTCGTGTAGTAGCGGCCTTCTTTGTTCAAAAGGAGGCGTTGTCAAAGTCAATATTGTGTGTCGGTCCACTCCATTGGTGTTCCGCCACGGCTGACTGGGGGAAATGCCTATTTTTTACTGCTCTTCTGTGCTCTTGGACTCGGCTTTTCAGTGCTCGTGATGTTTGGCCAATGTAGGACTCACCGCAGCTGCATTTAATTTGATAAACTCCTCCACAGATGTATTTAGGGTGGCGGTCTTTCGTGTTGACGAGGCTATTCGACATGTTGGTGACGCATTTGAATCTGGTGATGAAGTTGTGTTTCTGCAGGGATCTCGCGATCTTTTCCGTAGTACCGGCAACGTAAGGTAGGATAGCGTGTGCTCTCGCCTTTTCGGTAGTAGGGCTCTCTTCATTGGTCCTTTTCGGGGCCATCAGCGACTGCTTACGTTCCATTTAGTGGAAAATCTTCAAGATGTTTTCTCTCCGGAAGCCGGTCATCTGGAAAGTTTCCATTAAATGTCGTTTCTCTTTTTCGGTGGAGGCATAGGAGGGAGGATAGGTCAAAGGGCAGGACCTAGACGAAAGGTAGTCCACGTGATGGTGTCACGTAAAAAACACTGTTGGAATGGAAGTGGGGAACCCTACTAACTATCTCTTCCCTGAACACATGGAGTACAACGGAATGAGCCTCGGACTTGTTTTTATCCTGCTCTCTGAGAAGTGGCATCAGATAAGGAATGCAATTTCGTTAACTATATTTTTGCCTTTGTTGATGAAATTCATCCTTTATATTCATTCACTTGGAGTAGTAACATTTTATTTCGTTGTGATCCGCATAATACAATTAAGAAAAATAGAGTGAAAACCGCAGTGCCTTTAGTCGAATTCGTTTTGAATACAAGAACAGATTATAATGGTGATTCATGCAAGAAATTAATGTTGGTCTTTGAATGTACAAAATAATTTACAAAACGGTGGGAGTGAGAAATATTTGAAATTATCTCCACTACAAGACATTTCTCGTCAATATCTGCATTTGAGTCTGTCCTTTGATGATATCTCGATAGGGGGCATGATTTGCAAAGCGCGTATTCTCTGAGAGGAAAGGCACCTCATTTTCCCGCGATAATTATCGGTTTATTTATTATTTAAGAAAAATTCTCAGGCGAATTGTGCTAACCATAGAAAAAGATGCGTGGGTATTGGTGGAAAAAAGTTCGCGAATCGAGGTTAGTTCGTTCTAACCCTGAAAAAATAACCACTCCTCGTCGTTCTAAAGAAATATCGATGATCGAGACACTTCTATCATCACCAAAATTTTGTCCTTTTTTTATTTAAATATTTTGAATACTTCGAATAAAATCGAAACCTTAACAGAGAGGGTTCTCAGGTAGTTGATAAACATTTATCATTCTCTTTTTGGAATTTTCCGTATTCTTTTGGATCATGCGACTTATTTTTCGAGTGCTACGGAGAATATTTGGTGCTGTTCTTCGATACATTTCCAAATAATAGTAAACACTTTTTAAGGAAAGATTTCACAGCATATGATTATTTATTCATGAATGGGATTGCATAGCCTTAAAATCAGATTCGGGGAGAAAAATTCAGTAGATGGGTAAAAATTCAGTAATTGTGGTACATTTACTTCGGGGAGTACCTTTCTCAGAGTGTTGCTTTTGTTTTCACATCATTCCGCCTTTTCAGGCACTATGATGTTATTTCATGAATGCTGTCCTATTCCAGGACTGGGAATTTTTTAGGAATTCCGGCGATGAGGTTGGTGTTCTGGATTTCCCGTAGAGGAAATCGGTCGAGAGTAGCGATCCCATATCTTCAGGTGAGGAATCGTTTATATGAGCATATAAAACGAGGACCTACCTTCGCGTTTCCCAAGCGTGAGATGGAGGAGCTGCTTGGAAAAGGGGATCCGATTGGCACGGTGACGTCACCATCTTATCAGCGAAAGAGTAAACGCCGTTTATTTTACGTCGCGAATAGATCAAGAAATTGACGACAGGTAAAAAAAGGAAAATACGGGTCCATTCAATTTTCACTCTATTACAATCGACTAATATAAAAATAACACAAAAGTGAACGAGCCCATTAAGGAATTCTACAAAGTTTATGTATAAAATGTTTATAAACTTCCTTTATGCTTTGTTTATTTCTTACGTAACCTTCATTTCATGTCTTAAATACCTTAGCTATGGTCCATAGCTCCGTTAGCTTACGAATTTCGCCCATTCGTGCGTCCAATTTTTGGCATTGAGAGATTTTAATGACGATGAAGGTATCTCATGTTGGTGGAGGGAGGGGGTGGAAGAGAAATGGGTGAGTTTTTGGTCGAACGCAAAGGAGTGGAGGGAGAAGTGACTACGTTGGGGTGGAGGTGGGGGTGGAGGGGGAGGGGGGGAGGGTTGGTGAGCGTCTGCAGTGCGTGTCCAAACTTGGGGGTGGCGACATGGGGGCGCCTCCAACACCACTCCTCTCCCCCCCTCGTTCTTCCACCTGGGGTACCTTCCCCTCTCGCCCCTTGCTGTCGTCCCGTGCCCCTTTTCTCTCCCTCCACCCTTCCTGCCCCCCCCGAAATTCCCCATGTTTTGCAATGCATGCTAGAAAGCGGGACGGAGTGGGGTGGACATTGAGCCGACCAGCCGGACCCTATGCCCCGTTTACACCACGATCGTACCGACGTTGATCGCGACTACTGCACGTTTACACGTCTAAAAGTTACCATCGTAACTCAGTGCTGCCCTCGTTGTGGAATTGTGTCAGATAACAACTGACGACGACACTGCGTGAGAAAAATTGAAATCTTGGAAATAAAGAAGCAAAAGAATATTAATGTTTTCATGTGCTATAACTAAAGTTAGACCGAAGTGTTGGTAAAAATTTAAAGGATGTAGGATTCATTATGGGAATCGGTCCAAATTTTAACAATATTCATGCGGTAAAGACAGTAGATATGTCGCTTTGCTACGTTCCAAATTGGAATATATTGTTAACTGGTCACTTTATTACAATATCGACTCAATCCGGTTTGAACGTGTCCAAAATAAATTTCTCAAATTAAATGGTTAAAAATTCGGAATCTCACTGTCTGATTAAAACACTTCATATATTCATTCCCTATTCAATTTGAAAACTCTTGCACGACAAGGATCCTCCAACAAAGGCCTATTCCTCTACAAAATATCAATTAATATTTAGATTGTTCCTATATCCTCTATTAGTAAATTTTAATGGATCCCGTCACAGCTATACAAATCCTCATCTGATTGTTTTTGATTACCATGGAGCAAATTATGTCTTCAACTCCCAGCTATCCAGAATGATGAGGTAAAACTAAAACTAGTCATAACAGTCCGTGAAGCCTTTAAGATTCTAGATTCTTCGAAAGAATATGTCAAAACATTCAAGAATATTCACGAATTAAAGAAAGTACATATTGCTGTTATTATTTAACTAGAAAAGGCTTAGATATCTGATTAATTCAGCACAAGTATTTATTTCTCCATGTCTTCATCTAAATGTTAGTTATATCTGGCGAATTTTATCGTGAAATCCTGTATGCAACGATTTTAATTGGTTAATATTTTGAGTATGTTTGTTATTTTCCATCATCTGTGAAGTATAATGCAAGGATACATGGTTATGGGTTAACCTGTGAATAAAGAAATAGATTAAACTGGTATAGTATAGAATATCCGATATCATTTGCTAAATAGACCATCAGAAAAAACTTTCCATTATGTCCTTCCATTACCTTTTAAATAATGTCTTCAATCGTTGCCATATATCTTATATATATTAGAGTTATTAATGAAATTTAAGTTATTGTATCAAGATTGCAACGGCGCGAAAGAATCGTATATGCATCGATCTTCATTTCCTAACTCTTTTTTCTTGGCACACTAGCGCTAACAATCGTAAGTTCGGCAGTGTTAGGTACTAAGGCCTACGATGGTAACTCTGCGCGTTTACACGACGTTTTGAGGTTAAGATCGTACGGATCAACGTCGCGACGATCGTTGTGTAAACGGGGCACTAGTGCCTGTTCTACACGCTCGGATCAGCTCATCCGGCTTAGCTCAGCCAAATCGCTCAGCGTGAACCCATTCTTAACGAGAGGCTTAATATTCTCAACGATCGTCGCGACGTTGATCCGTACGCGCGTAACCTCAAAACGTCGTGTGAACGTTAACATCGTAGGCCTTAGCACCTAACACTGCCGAACTTACGATGGTTAGCGCTAGTGCGCCAAGAAAAAAGAGTTAGGAAATGAAGATCGATGCATATACGATTCTTTCGCGCCGTTGCAATCTTGATACAATAATTGAAATTTCATAAATAACTCTAATATATATAAGACATATGGCAACGATTGAAGACATTATTGAGCAGGTAATGGAAGGACGTGAGGGGAAAGTTTTTTCTGATGTTCTATTTACCAAATGATATCGGATATTCTATTCTATACCAGTTTTATGGATTTCTTTATTTACCTATAACTATGTATCCTTACATTATACTTCACAGATGATGGAAAATAACAAATATGCGCAAAATGTTAACCAATTAAATCATTGTATACAGGATTTCACGATAAAATTCGCCACAAATATCTATAACATTTAGACGAAGACATGGAGAAATCAATACTCTTGCCGAATCAAGCCGAAATCTAAGCCTTCTCTCGTTAAACACCGCACCGCACCGGAGTTTTCTTATATACCTTCTTCTAAGCTCCCAGCCAATCAGCTGTCTTCTTAGCGAATCAGGAACGGGGTTGGTTTATATACTATATTTTGCTTTTCTTTCGAAGTTTCAGTCCATGCATTGCATTAGGTTAGGGTAAAGGGATGTGGGAAGGATGAAGGGCAAATTTAGGAGTTTTATGTTTGGGTTTATTCGGAATGACGTAATCCCAGAGATTCATAATGAGTTCATTATTAGTTTTGCCAAGAGAGTGTTGAAATTTGTCTATTGCAGATTTAAGGAATGTTAAAATAGGGGTAATTCGTAAGTCTCTTCGTATTTGCCTGTTACTAATAAACCAAGGGGCTCCAATAATTTTCCTAATAATTTTATTTTCGCAAGATTGTATGCGTTTTAAGTGGGTGGCAGCAGCATGGAGCCATACGGGAGAGGCGTATGTTAAAAGCGGTTTGATGGATGAATTGTAAAGCAGTAACTTTGTTTTTAGCGCAAGCGGTGAATCAGATTTCAGCAACGGGAATAAGGCAGAGTATATTCCATTCGATTTCTTGATGCTGGATTGGATATGGTTAGCCCAGGTGAGTCGTTTATCAAGCAGAACGCCTAGATATTTGGCCGTGGTGCATTTTGGGATGCGTTTGTTTCCATAGTAGACTTCGTGGCAATCTCCGGCTCTTGGTCTTCTGCTGAAGATGATGTGGTTGCATTTTTGTGCATTGACGCTAAGCTTCCATTCAGATGCCCAGTCCTCATAGTCGTCCAGGTGGTCTTGGAGTATGTCAGCCGTTGTGTACGGATCGGATCCCTGGGCCAGTAGAGTGGTATCATCGGCGTATTGATACAAGCGGGTTTGAGGAAGGGAAGGAGTATCATTGACATAAAGGTTGAATAGGATTGGGGAAAGGATTGCGCCTTGAGGGACACCGGAAGAAATGGGTTGGAAAAAGGATGCTGAGGAATTGATTTGGACAAAGAATGATCGGTCTGAGGTAAAAGATTGAATGATTTTGGTAAGGTAAGGAGGAAGGTTGAGGTCAGTAAGTTTTTTGATTAGGCCCAGGGTCCATACTCGATCGAAGGCAGCTTCAAGGTCAAGCAGCACGCAGTGCGAGATTAATTTTGAATTGAAGCCAGTAGTGATGTCTTCCACTAGTCGCAGCACTTGGTGAGTTGTGGACGTATTGTTTCGAAAGCCAGTTTGCTCGGCGCGCAAAATATTGTTGTCATGAACGAAGTTACGTAGACGAATGTGAATAATTGATTCGAATAGCTTGGAGAAAGTATTTAGTAAGCTAATCGGGCGGTATGAGGACGGTTGGGAAGCCGGTTTATTGGGTTTTGGAATCATGATGACTTTTGCCAATTTCCATGAAGTTGGAAAATGTGAGAGTTTTAGTGAACTATTGAAGAGCCGTGCCAAAATTTTAAAGATGGGATTTGGAAGATTGCGTAATAGGCGGTTACCAATGCCGTCGGGGCCAGGCGCTGATTTCCTCTTTAGCTGCTTGATGATGGCGATGATTTCCGCCGGTGTGGTAAAATCCGGTTCCGAAATCGGGCAATGGAGTAAACTGAGCCAAGTTTCACAGCATTCTTCTTCGCGCGGTGACGGGAGATCATTGCAAAAACGTTTTTCGAGTAGTTCAGCGAAGATTTGCGCCTTTTCCTCGTTTGTAACTGCCAGTCCTGAAGAAGTTTGGAGAGCAGGCGTTTGTCGGCGGGGTTTTTTAAGGGCTTTAGCTATCGGCCAGATGGTACCATCTTCGCCGCGGAGGGATTCGATTTTCGCATTCCAGTTATTTTTTCGCAGCTCTTTGATGGCACGTTGAACTTTATTTCGAAGGGCATTATAAATAATACGATCTTCTCGAAGTCTGCTGCGTTGCCATATCTTTCGGGCTGAATTTCGCTGCTGTATCGTGGAAATTATGTTAGCTGGAAGGGCTTCGGGATGATTTTTCGGCGGAATTGCGTATGACGCATCGTTGGCGGCGTCTTGAACAATTGTAGTGAGCTTTTCAATGAATAAGTTCGCTTCCTGGCGAGTGGAGATTGGAAGCGCGTTGAGCAGGTGGCAATTATCTCCGACGAGGCGACTAAATTTATTGTAGTTAATGCCTCGTTTGGAATTAGACGAATTACGCGCCGGAAGACAGTTGACGGTGAAGATGACAGGAAGATGATCTGAAAGTTGATAGTCTAATACTGCAGAATATTCAGTTGAGGGAATATTTGATGAAAGTGCTATGTCGAGAATGTCCGATATGCCGTGGCTGGAATGATGAGTTGGTGAATCCGGTGCAATAATATTCAGATTGCGTCGACGCTGCAGGCCGAGGAGCATTTTTCCAGCTTTGTTGGTGGTATTACAGCCCCAATTATGATGTTTCGCATTCAGATCTCCAGTGATGATTGTCCGCGCTTTCAAGAGGGAGTTTAGATGTTCAATATCTTCTTTTTTCGGCGGTTTCGGAGGACGGTAGGCCGACCATAGATGAATATCGCCGAGCGTAGTGCGTATTTTCGCGCCGACGGCTTCGACGGAGGAAGTATTCGGGTTTGGAAGTTGAGAAGACGGAATGGACGATTTTATTAACAGAAGAACGCCGCCGCCTTGTGCATGAAGTCGGTCTAGACGATATTGAGAGAAGCCAGGGAAGTATACAGTTTTCTTGTCGGAGAGCCAGGTTTCTTGTAGAAAAACCGCGTCGCAGCAATGCAATTTAATTAATTGTCGAAGTTCCTCTTGCTTTTCATGGATGCCGCAAACATTCCAGTGAAGAATCTTTAACTGCTTGGCTGGGCGGCTAGCTATCACTCATCAAAGAGAGTGCCATTTGGATAATTTCAGAGATAATAATTTCAGATTTAGGAGAATCGGAGGGAGTAAGGAGTTTTTTAATTAGGCCAGATAGCCAGGAAGTCAGTTTTTGCTTAAGGTTAGGAGTGAGGAATGATGAGAGGAAGGAAGTAATACCGTGGTCAGCAGACTGGGATGCAGGAGAGATGGAAGGTTCATTGGAAAGGACAGGAGGAGGAGTCGGTTGCAGTAGCGAAGGAAAGGAATCAGGAGTGAATTCTGGTTGGTTGGTTTGTTGACGGCGATTGCTTCGAAGTTTTTCAGCAAAGCTAACGTAGTTAGGGCACTGTTTAAAGTTGGCGGGATGATCGCCGGAACAGTTTGCGCATTTGGCGGGTGCCGGTTTGAAATGTTGACATTCTTTGTGGGAGTGGTTTTCCCCGCAACGGACACAGCGTGGTTGCATTCCACAAGATTTGTATGTGTGGCCATGTCTCTGACATCTGGTGCATTGCGGCGGTCCAGGGGAAGGCCGGAAGGTTTCTATTTTAACACCAAGGCCGCAGAGATGAGTGATTTTCTTGAATTTTTCTTCATCAGCGGAAGACAAAAGCTTTAATTGAAATAACGGCAATAGTCGAACAGGAAGTGGAGGCAGAGTTGAGTCGGGATTTTCTCGTAATTGACGTTCGCGACGTTCTTTTTCTGACTTAAGGGGCCTAGTGGTTCTCAACTGAACAACATCATCTACTTCCAATCCTTTCTCAAGAAGAGATTCTTTAATTTCTTCCGTGGAAGTTGCGGAGAGAAGGCCGCGGACAACTAGGAATGTCTTCTTGTCTTCAGCCAATTGATACGAGTAGTATTCCCAGGATATTTCATCGAATAATTTAATTAGGGCACGAAAGTCATCGGCAGATTGGCACTGGACGCGAATCTGAGAGCCGGTGGTGTTGCATACTGGTGGTTTACTAGTTGCAGTAATCATTGCTCGATTTTTTATGGACCATTGAGTTTGATCCTTGAGAAATATCGGAGGAATACGATATTTTCGTGAATTCTGTGGCGCCTGAGGGGCGCTAGGTTGATGCGAAGGCTGAGGAAGATTGGTTACAGACGGTTGGCTACGACTACGGCCAGAATTATTAGCATTGGTGGGCTGCAGAGCGGTAGGTTTTGGGAGTGGGTCCTTAAGAGGGCCAATTTGAGAGACTGGATCTAGCGGAGCGAACCTATTGCTGGTAGGCACTGGCGGTGGAGTTAGCGGAGGAGAATTAAGAATGCGTCTACGCTTTCTAGTATCAATAAAACCGTCAATTGAATCAGGGTCATCAGCGGATTGCAATAGTGGGAGCCCTAAGATGGCTCTTACATTAGGGTCTTGGAGTTTCTCTATTGGCAAAGTGACTTGGACAGTAGTAGTTGAATTAGAACTATTTTGAACTGAATCTGCAGTGGGAATTACGCTAGGATTAGGAGGAGGAATTGAAGGAGAGGAAGCAATGCATGGACTCACCGAGTCCGGAACGGGGTTGGTTGTGACGGGTTGGGCAGGGCTGGCAGGAGGTGATTCTGGCGAGGACTGAAGGTCAGATGCCGGGGAGGAAGGTGGGGATGAGTTGGAGTCATCTGCTTCGGACCATTGTCCGCTGGCCTCAGAACCTTGCGATTCTTCGTCCATGGCGCCGATTGGCGCTTTTGCGTCTTGACGCAGCACTTTATTCAGTAATTTATTTTCCGATTCACAAGAAAAAGTAAACTCGCGCGCGAAAGGCACAATAATATCTCGAGAGTCGCAGCAACTGACCGAAGAGTACAGCAGCGGCAGCGTCCGTAACGGGAGAACGTTCGATGTCTCGTTAAACACCGTTATCAGGATATTTTATTTTATTGTATTATTTAAGCACCAATCTAAGCTTAGAACTTACACATGGGATGGCTATTTCTTTCAGTCGTCTAAGCCAAAACAGCGGAAGAGTAGCTGGTAGGCTGTTCAGGAGAACTATTTGCAGAAAATCCTGAAGGAATTTTTAGCTTGCAATCTAAAATGCATTGATAGTTTTAAAAAAGCGTTATTTATTCGGTACCGTGTGGATGTAAATGGCAGCCTCGTTTAGGTTTATTTAATCTCTCACAAGTTTAACTGAATGGAGCATATTTTTAGCTCTTTCTAGCTCATGATGATTACCCAGTATATGTAAATGCTAAAATCGAAGAATAACATTCTGACGGTTGGTTTTTATTAACCAATGATGATGTGATCCGTAAACAAAATCGGCAGTCTATGTTTTTTTAACCCATTATTATGGAAAGAATTCACTCACATCAGCGTATGACTAAGTCCAAAATGATGCGATAAATTGTATAATTTAAAGAAATAGTATGGAGTAGACGTTGAATGCATTAAATTTACAAATAAGTTACATATGAAGCAGGTATAACCCGGAGATAGTATCAGAGAGGTAAAACAATGAATCTCATATTTACGGTTGCTTTTCCCTGTAATTTATTTCGGCACAAGTCTATGGAAAGAGCAGGCGGATTGAGTCATGTCCTATACACAAGATTGTAAGCTTAAATGGGCCGTGACTCAACTCCTTGTACCTCTCTTTTGGCGAAGGTATGACGGCCTAGTTAAGCTTTATAAAGTTTTTTCTCCTGCCCAAACTAACAACGATAATAAAGTATTCAGTTACTTTCAGTTCTACTAGTGTCGTGCGATTGAATATTTTTATTCTCTTAGTGAAAGAGACGGGTGCTCTTTTAGAGAGAGAATTGTCTAAGCATATAGGAGTTTTTTCAGAGGGCCATAGTAATAATATAAATCTCTAGTATTTATTGCATATATGATAGTTCTTAATTATATTGAAAAATGATTCTCCTTACCCGTATTAAATTTGAATTAATCTGCACGATTCATTCGTTTCTTGATAAATATTCTGTCATCAGTTTTTTTATAAAAATGTGCACCAGAATTTCATGTGATTTTGACCTAGATTATTATTATAATATTCTACCGATTAAGGTAGGTTTCCATGGAGTACGCAAGAAGTGATCTGGGAGCCTCCCTTTCCTTCCAGCACTGACTTCTTTAACTCACAGTAAGGCCTACTCTCTTTCAATCTATCTAAAAATCCTATTCTTCTCCTTCCCCTCCCTCGTTTCCCTAACATTCTACCCTCTAGCACCATTTTCAACATCCCCTCACCACTAAGCACTAACTCCATCCATACCTTCTGTCTCCTCCGTATCTCATCTAAAAGCTGCCTCTCCTCGCCAACCATATCCAGCACTTGGTCGTTCCTTTTCCTCTCCGTCCATTTCACCCTCTCCATTCTTCTCCATACCCACATCTCGAATGCCTCCAATCTTCTCTCGTCTTCTTTCCTCAGTGTCCACGTTTCCGCACCGTAGAGAGCTACACTCCAGGTCAAACTCTTCACTAACCTTTTCTTTAAAGTCTTACATAACGATCCTCTTAGAAGCTCCTTCCGGTTCATGAACGCCTCCTTCGCTAATGCAATTCTCTTCCTAATGTCCTTACTACTGTATCCATTTTCCTCTAACGTACTGCCTAAATATTTGAATTGCTCAACCTGCTCAAGTTTTTTACCACCCACATTTATCTTGAGTCTCACATTCCTCGCTCGTGATGCTTTACAAAACAGCATTACCTTAGTTTTCTTTTGATTAATCCTCATCCCATATTCCTCGCAACGCTCGTATAACGCATCCACTAGAGCCTGAAGCCCCCTTGCTGACTGGCTAATCAGCGCCTGATCATCCGCGAATCTCAATGATTTGAACATCATTCCTCCCACTTTTATTCCGGCTTCTAACTCATCCCATGCTTCCCTTACCATCTCTTCAGCGTACACGTTAAAGAGCAGCGGCGATAGAGAACAGCCTTGCCTCACACCTCGGCCAATGCTTGCCCACCCGGATTCTCCGTCCGCTACCCTCACTTGCGCAGTCTGGGCCATATACAGATTACGAATCAGTCGTCTATCCCTCCAATCTACACCTATTCTGTTGAGAATATCCATTAATTTCACCCAGTTCACCCTATCAAACGCTTTTTCAAAATCCACGAAACACACATATACGTCCTGGTCGTATTCTAGGTTCCTCTCCACGAGGGACCTTATTATTGCTATTGCATCACGAGTTGACTTCCCCTTTCTGAAACCAAATTGATCTTCGCCCAAATACTCGTTTGCCCTCGCCTCCATTCGTCTGTTCAATATCCTCAGCACCACTTTCGCCGCATGCGATATTAAGCTGATAGTCCTATAATCTCCGCATTCCACAGCTTTCTTCTTTTTCGGAAGCGGAATTAAAACCGTCTTCACGAAATCTTCCGGCCAGCATCCCTCCTCATAGATCCTGCGCACTAGTTCGAAAAACCTTTTCTTACTATCCTTCCCTAGATTCTTCAGAAGCTCACACGGGATATTGTCCACGCCTACTGCTTTCCTAGCCTTCATATCACGAAGTGCTCTCTCTATTTCCGAATCGAATATCCCCGGCCAAAGATTATCCTCCTCCACTGCACTTTCCTCCTCTAGAGTCAATCTCTCTGGTCTGTTCATTCCGTCATACAGGTCCTCCACGCATTCCTTCCATCTACTCTGTACCTCTTCTCGATCGGTTAGCATCCTCCCATCTTTAGCCTTAATTTTAGACATGGCTTGTCCTCTTTTGCCGCCCGATAGCGACTTAACTTTGGCGTACAACGCGCCTACTTCTCCATCCTTCTGGAACTTTTCCATTTCCTCGCACTGTCCTTTCCACCAAGCCTCCCTTGCCCTCTTAGTTTCACGTCGTAATCGATTATTCAATTCCCTGTACATTCTTTTGCCCTGTTCTGTGTCCACGTTCTTCCACTTCCTTCTCTCCTCCATTTCTTTTACCATTGCCTCCGTTATCCACGGCTTCCTTATCCTTCTACTGTCAACGTAACCAATTGACTTTTCCGCCGCTTTGACTATTCCCGTTTTAATATTATCCCATCTTTCCTCAACATTCTTAGAACTTTCAATCTCCCGTATACTAATGTCCACTAGTTCCTGATATTCTCTCCTCATACAGGGCTTCTACGTTCCATTTCTTCGCCTTCCTAACTTTCATAAGTCTTTTGAATCTTACATTGCATTTCATGAGCACTAGATTGTGGTCCGAAACCGCATCCGCTGCGGGGAAGCTGCGCTAGTTTTTCACACTATTCCTAAACCTCTGTCTTACCATAATGTAGTCTATTTGATATCTCCCCACATCCCCTGGACTTTTCCACGTGTACCTTCGCCCTTTATGATGATTGAACCACGTGTTAGTGATGAATAATTTGTTTCTCCTACAAAATTCTGCTGCTTCCTCTCCCCTGTCGTTTCGTATTCCTAGACCAAAATCTCCTATTTCGTGCCCATCCCTCCCATCCCCCACTGAGGCATTCCAGTCCCCTATCACTACCAGATTTTTCTTACCCGGTGTGTCTCTAATTATTTCCTCGAGCTGTTCATACACCTCATCTACTTCTTCTTCCCTATGATTGCTAGTGGGCATGTAAACTTGGACCACCACCAGGTTGGTGGGCCGCGCCTCAATTTCTACCACCAGAATCCTATCGCTTACCTGGTCTATACCTACCACACGCTTAGCCATCTTTCCGTTTAATACTAAAGCTACCCCTCGCTGGCTCTCTTCCCCTCCACTATGTATAACCCTATACCCATCACTCCAATAGTCCCCGCCATCCCTCTACCTCACTTCGCATAATCCTAAGATATCTATCCTCCCTTTATCCATTTCCCTTTTGATATTTTCTAACTTCCCCGCCCTCATCATAGTCCTCACATTCCTAGTCCCCACATATATAGCCGCCTTCTTCTTCTCCATCTTCTTGGTCTTCTTTTCTTCCTTCTTCATTGCTGCTGCAGC
Source organism: Ischnura elegans (assembly GCF_921293095.1). Classification (NCBI taxonomy): domain Eukaryota; kingdom Metazoa; phylum Arthropoda; class Insecta; order Odonata; family Coenagrionidae; genus Ischnura; species Ischnura elegans. Next base: position 204,612 of record NC_060259.1, on the reverse strand, counting down.
TGATGATGATGATGATGATGATAAGTCTCTGCAAGGATTTCGCATGTTGGCGACCCCGAGGACCTTGCCGACCTCGCTACCGTGCCCGACACCCGCCCTTTGCGGACGGGTCCCGGGCGATGAGATTCCGAGGCTCATTTGGTTGTACTCCATGTGTTCAGGGAAGAGTTAGTTGGTAGGGTTTCCCACTTCCATTCCAACAGTGTTTTTCACGTGACACCATCACGTGGACTACCTTTCGTCTGGCTCCTACCCTTCGACCTATCTGGCATGGGTGGCCCTACCGGGAATAATTTAGAATTAATCCCGCCAGTGCAGCTCTAGGGGTCATAGGAATGCGCAAGCCTTTCCACCGCGACAAGGTTTTAGCCCAAGGGAAAGGTTTCACCTAGAATCCGATTAAATTAAAATATTTCAATTCAGTTTTACAGCAGTCTTAAACGTTTGTGAAAACAAATGCAGCTAATACTAAATTAGGATAAAAATAGTTTACAAATGCAACAAAAGTTAGTTTCTCCACCCTCTTCCATTTTGATTCGCATTAAGAATTGCATACTAAAGTCAAATATTTGGTTCACTTTCCACGGATAATATTTCGCATTTGATTTTACTAACATCGTTGGAAGGAAGCGATTGAAAAAAGGTAATATTTTGTGCGTTATGTCCAGTCGTATTGAAGACAGATACGTTTAAATTATACCGAAACGCCATAAGCGATTCATTAAAATAAAGCCGTCATTCATTAAAACCCAAGTAGGCCCAATGTCAATGGCGGCTCGCGAGTCAAATGCTGGGATTGTCACACTCTACTAGGGGGTCAAAAGTTTTGATTTTTTTTGTGTATTTTAATGAGTTTTTCAGGCAATCTAGGGACCACTAATACACAAAACAATCACTAACTCGATTAACTCAACTACAACTAGGCCTATTTACATTAAGGCAATTTACACATAATAAGTGAACTGGTCACCGGAACAAGGTATTCTGAAAAACTGGAATTCCAAGATTATACGGCCGCCGGGCGGCTGCGCGGCGATGTCAACTCACTAGATAAGTCGTTAAGACGATAAGATGTTAAGTTGATAAGACACAGCCCCCACAACTACCACTCTTCATAAAACTGCATGATAACTACCGTCCGATTTCATTAACATCGATTATAGGCAAGATACTTGAGCATATCGTCGTTAGCAATATCATGACTTTCTTGGACAGACGTAACTTCCTCCATGACTGTCAGCACGGATTCCGAAAAGGTAGGTCATGCGAAACTCAGCTCGCGCTCTTTCTTCACGACGTTATAAAATCTGGTGAATCGAAAAGACTAGTTGACGCACTGTTTCTAGATTTTAAGAAAGCTTTCGACACTGTACCTCACAACAAACTTTTATACAAATTACAGTCATGCGGATTAAACGAAACAGTTTTAAACTGGATTCGCGACTTTCTCAGAGATCGTAAACAAAAAGTTGTTCTTGACGGAATTAGCTCCGATGTTGTAAACGTTACATCAGGTGTTCCACAAGGAAGCGTAATCGGCCCCCTGTTGTTCATTATATACATTAATGATCTCTGCTTCCGCATTGGCAGTAAAATACGTTTATTTGCTGACGACGCTGTCATCTATCGCGAGATTAGTGATCACTCTGACTATGAAATTCTATCATCTGACTTAAACAACGTTCATTTGTGGAGCCAAGAGTGGGGACTCAAACTTAATCTGAGCAAATGCATGGCGGTACATTTCTTGCGGAATTCGTCCAACTCTAACCACGTTTATGCAGTCGATGGCATTAATGTAAAGGCGACAGACGAAGTGAAGTACCTGGGAGTTACGATAACCTTGAACCTCGCGTGGGGAACACATATAAAGAATATTTGCGACACAGCCCTGAAAAAATAGGATTCGTCAAGCGTATTGTGGGAAGATTTTCGGATGAGAAAGTAAAGGAAAGGTGCTATTTCGCTCTCGTCCGACCGCACCTTGAATATGCAGCGAGCATATGGGATCCGGTGCAGAAAGACTTAATCCGCGAACTGAATAAAATTCAAAGGAAGGCTGCGCGTTTCGTCAAAAACTGCTACGGGCGTACAGACAGTGTTACCCAGATGTTAAGCGAGCTAGGCTGGGAGCCGTTGGAGACTCGGAGGCTGCGCGCTAGGCTTAGATTGCTTGAACAATTGAGAATGGATATCTTTAAGAGCGACACAGTGAACATAATATTAGAGCCACACTATATTTTCAGGTCCGATAGAAGTGATAAATTAAGAGAGATGTTTTGCCGAACGGAAGGATATGCGAATTCGTTTTTCCCCCGAACCATAAAGGACTTTAATAAACGCTAGTACCAACCTCGTTAGAGTACTTCATTTTTTTAAAGCTGTAAACGGCTGGTGTCCTAACACCCCCTGCCTCACGCCTTTTAGGCGGCTTGCGGGGTATTATGTAGATGTAGATGTAGGTAATGGATTGGGACGTTCTGGCTTGCGCCCCGCCGCTGCAAATACGAACTTCTCGTGCTATTTCTGCGTGTTTTTCCTACATTTTCGATGTATGCGATTGAAAAAACACCTTGATTAATAGATGTTTAATTACAGCTGAATGGGTATTTATTTTTTTCCTTTTTAAAATATTTGGCAGGGGCGGCGTCCGAGAGTCCTTATGGGCAAGCCGCCCCTGCGCAATGTGTTTCCGAATAAAGTGAAATTTCTATGATTTCGAGCGAATAAAAGTTGAAGGAATCAAACGGATCATGATTCAAATGTCAAGGAAGCCGAATATTATGAGTGACGATCGGAAGAGATTCACTCTCACAGCTTGACTAATGCCAGGGTCATTATCTTTTGTCCTGTTTGGACGACTTATTCCCTTCGTTTGACGGCCATCTGTAATGGCCAATAATGACCGCCATGTGCCCGAGTACCGCTTTTCTCCATTGGCAGAGCATAACGTAACTACGCGTTAGCAGAATCGAAAAAATTATCACTTCGCGTAACGGTAAGAGAGCCATGCAGGTTAATTTCTATATAGAGACCACTCAGTGAGGCATCTTTTACGGAAAGTTTGGCGAAAATAAGTGGTTGAAGACTATGTTACAAGGGAGTCAATTTTTGCCGTGAATCGATGAACTCTTGACAAATTTTTAAATAGTTATTACGATGATCTTAATAGAGAATCGCTTTTTAATTGTGTTTTTTTTTGGCGAAGCTGTTACAATTATCGCTGGCAACGAGCGACACTTTTCCCATTCATTGTTTTTGCGGCCTGATTTTAATCCAATTCATTGTGAAATAATCATATTTTATGTTTTAAGTAATTTCTGGTCCGAACACTATCTGCGATATCCCAAAACGTTTTGACAATATTGTACTCGCCACTCTTCACGGAAGTATTTGACGGCTTCTTTTGGGAAAAAAACTCTATCCAATGTCTTGTGATCTCTTCTTCTTGCAAGCTCGATACTTCCCTGGCTGCGGGCACGTAACCACTTCCTTAGATCATCACCGGTATCACCTTACCATCGTTTGTAGCCGTACTGACAGCAAAAAGGTGTCGGTACGGCCAACGACTAGTGGGTTTCATCCCCGGTGCGCATTGTACGTTTTATTTTGTTTTTACCTCATAACCGAGTATATAATGGGTTTGCTGCAATGTTACATTTTTCTGCCCCTTCGAATACGCCACTTTAATTCACTGTCATCATCTATATTGATAACCTTGAAAGAAATATAAGATATTGGTTAATAAACATTAGGTTTGCTATCATATAATGACTTTCTCTCATTTATGTTACCACTTTCACTCGCTTGTAATAGGCTTTATTTCTTTCTATCATCATTTATTTGATCCTTTGACATAAAAAATATAATTTTGATTAAATATGAGTTTTGCCGCAATGTTATCACTTTATCTCACTCTGAATAGGCTACTATTATTTCACTCAATCATCATTTGGCGTTTCTCTCGGCATAGAAATAAGATCTTTTTATTTAAGTATAAAGTTTGCCACAACGGTATGAGTTTCTTTCATTTGTAATAGGCAACTTTATTTCATTTTATCGTCAGCCATTGATTCCCTTGACGATAAAAGAAGGTATTTGTTAATAAGTATGAGGTTTGCCGCAATACTATCATTTTCTCTCACTTGGAATGCGCAGCTTAAACATATGTATTTCACCCAATCACAATTTCTTTACTTCCTCGTCATTACATTTCTTTTAATTACACCCAGCTCCATATTTTTATAACAATTTCCTAACTTGTTCCTCTAATATGACATTTACATTTGCTTGTGAAACCTACGTACACGTTCCATGGTATGTTATTTTCGTCTGCTACGTTGCCAATGGCATAACCTTCCGTTGATAACATTTAGACGGAACTTACTTAATGACATCTATATTATTATTATTATAGTATTATACCGATTAAGGTAGGTTTCCATGGAGTACTAAAGAGGTGATCTGGGAGCCTCCCCTTCCTTCCAGCACCGTCTTCTTCAATTCGCTGTAAGGCCTACTCTCCTTCAATCTATCTAAAAATCCTATTCTTTTCCTTCCCCTCCCTCGTTTCCCCAACATTCTACCCTCCAACACCATTTTCAGAATCCCTCCACCGCTAAGCACTAACTCCATCCAGACCTTCTGTCTCCTGCGTATCTCATCCAAAAGCTGCCTCACCTCGCCAACCATATCCAGCACTTCGTCGCTCCTTTTCCTCTCCGTCCATTTCACCCTCTCCATTCTTCTCCATACCCACATCTCGAACGCCTCCAATCTTCTCTCGTCTTCTTTCCTCAGAGTCCACGTTTCCGCACCGTAGAGAGCTACACTCCAAATCAAACTTTTCACTAACCTTTTCTTTAAACTCTTACACAACGATCCCCTCAGAAGATCCTTCCTGCTCATGAACGCCTCCTTCGCTAATGCTATTCTCTTCCTGATGTCCTTACTACTGTATCCGTTTTCCTCTAACGTACTGCCTAAATAGTTGAATTGCTCAACCTGCTCAAGTTTTTCACCACCCACCTTTATCTTGAGTCTCACATTCCTCGCTCGTGATGCTTTAAAAAACCGCATAACCTTAGTTTTCTTGTGATTAATCCTCATCCCATACTCCTCGCAACGTTCGTATAACGCATCCACTAGGGCCTGACTGACTGATCAACGTCTGGTCATCCGCGAATCTCACTGATTTGAACATCATTCCTCCCACTTTTATACCAGCTTCTAACTCATCCCACGCTTCCCTTACCATCTCTTCAGCATACACGTTAAAGAGCAGTGGCGATAGAGGACAGCCTTGCCTCACACCTCGGCCAATGCTTGCCCACCCAGATTCTCCGTCCGCTACCCTCACTTGCGCAGTCTGGGCCATATACAGATTACGAATCAGTCGTCTATCCCTCCAGTCTACACCTATTCTCTTGAGAATATCCATTAATTTTACCCAGTTCACCCTATCAAACGCTTTTTCAAAATCCACGAAACAGACATATACGTCCTGCTCTTATTCTAGGTTCCTCTCCACGAGGGACCTCATTATTGCTATTGCATCACGAGTTGACTTCCCTTTTCTGAAACCAAACTGATCTTGGACCAAATACTCGTTTGCCCTCGCCTCCATTCGTCTGTTCAATATCCTCAGCACTACTTTAGCCGCATGGGATATTAGGCTGATCGTCCTATAATCTCCGCATTCCACAGCTTTCTTCTTTTTCGGAAGCGGAATTAAAACCGTCTTCAGGAAATTCTCCGGCCAACATCCCTCCTCATAGAACATCTATATTACCAAATCATGAATATATAGCAATATACGCAACCAATATTTAAAAGAAACTACGATTTCAAGGATAGTTTCAATAATTCATTCCAGCAACAACAATCTCCATCACATACAAACTTTATTGTGATGTTGTAATATTGTTTCCTTCGATTCTGTAGGTACAGGATTATTACCACACATTATATAAGCATTGTTAACAACTCATGAAATATCGATTATCTTATCTAACAACAAGTCGTAATATCCGCAAATAAAAAGATTGAGAATGACGACAACAAACTTTGCCAATGAGTCTTCACTTGTTTTTACCCTTCTTTCATTGATAGAGACACGTTAGATGACTTCTAACTTTACATATATTCGGATTTTCTCAGTTTGGGAAGGAGGGGGAACCGTACCGACTGGTTTGGAACCGACGACCTAACAGAATCGCTGAAAGTGCCGTCGTCGGTACGGAAGCCGTTGTCGGTACGGAATGATGTCCTGTCGGTGGGCTTGAAAGGGAAACCGATCGGTGCGGTACCGACGAAATACGGCCCCTGGGCGGTGTGCTTGAAACGCTCGGGATTTATTCCGGCACGGAATAATCCCGATCTCTCATTCCGTGTCGGAATCTTTTTGCTCGGGATTTGGTGTGCTTGAAATTTTCTAGCCGTTTGTCGGTTTCGAGTGTTGCTATCTAGATTCAACACGAGCGATAGATGTGGCAACGTCGGGTTGAGGACGTAAATACGGCCGTTGTTAACGCCAACCCTACAAATATTTACAGAATAATCGACAGCAGAAATTCAGATACCGCTGATATAAATTAATATAAATAAACAACATAAGGAAATACTTCAATTTGTGAATGTAAGTAACTGGAACCAATTTTGATTCTATTGTTTGCAATATATATGAGCCGAAATTTTGTGAGTGGATGGAGGAACGCGAAAAGCTCCTTGTTCTCCCCCCACCCCAATGTTTAGCTTGTCCACGTGTTTCAGGAATTCTGGTGACGAGGTTCCTCAAAGGTGCTTGGGAGGGTATGAGCTTTCGCTGACCCCCACTACTTCTTATTCTTCTATATCTACAAAACTACATGCGAAGCAAGGGTGTCTGGCAGGGGTGACCAATCACCAAGATCACCACAAGTGTATGGAAAAATAAAAGCATGTAATCGCCATCTACATACTAATCTGAGAGGCACCTATAGGGTGTTTGACAGGGGTGACAAATCACCAACATGCAGCATGCAACAGGACCGCCACATGCACACGGCATGGTCATAGAAATATTACGCATACTAGCAAAATATGTGTGGTTATTCATTAAAATACTTGCTATTGGTTAGTAATTCCTAGAGCAAATACTTGCAAGGTTAGAACTATGAAGAAAAACATGCAATGAGTGATCCTAGCGATCGACGTCATTAATTCTATCCATTGAGCCAACCTTTGATCAATTGAGATATCCTTAATAGTAACGAGGGAAGAAGGCCTTTTAAATCTCGGTTTTGCAGTCTATTTCTTTTGTTTTATTCTATGATCACGTGTACTACAGTACGATGGTAAACGAAGGATTTGATTCACGTAGTCTGAGAAAATATCTTCTTCAAATTTCCTAAGTAAGTTACTGAGTTACTAAGTGAGTTTTCACCGACCTGCACTACTTTATTTATTCTTCTACATCTGCATAACTGCATGCGAGTAGCCTTTCGGGTCTTTGGCAGGGGGTGACCAACCACCAGCGTGCAGCAAGTATAGTGTAACTGACCTCTTAGAAAAACTCGGATGGGCATCTCTGTCGGACCGTAGATTGAAAAATAGACAAAACCTTTTAGATAAATTCAAAAGCAGTGTCTTTTCTGACGAAGTTGACCATATCTTGCGAACGCCAACATACTACGGAAGATCAGATCATACAAATAAAATAAGAGAGATAGATTGTAGAACAGACGGATTCAAAATGTAATTTTTTCCACGATCAATAAGAGATTATAACGGCAGCGATAGAACTCATAAATATATTGCATGACTTGTGGTGTAGCCAACTAACCTATGTGAAACTTGATGCATGTTTCTTAATTTTATTATTATTGCTGACAGCATAAAGTTGTATAATTTTTTAGTATGCGTGACGTTTTGTCGACCGTGTGGTGTGATGTGTGAGTCCAATTGCATGCTGCATGCTGTTGATTGATCACCCCCAGCCAAACACCCTAGAGGCGGCGAAAAATTGGGGTGGGGGGAAAAAAAGGAGCTTATCGCGTTCCTCCATCCACTCACAAAATTTTGGCGTTGCCAATTCAGCGGAGGCAATGGGGTTTTGATCACTTTTCGTAAAATCCTTATTTCTCATCGTAGAACATCGATCAAAAGACGCATTTAATCACCCAACGGCAATGAGTATGATAGGTGTAATTGTTTACCTCCAAGTACTGGCATTAGTAAAGTAAAAAATGTACTACGACAGGTCATATCGGCAGCGGTTACCTCATGCTGTGGCGCCCGTCTCCCGAGCACCCGAATTATCTCTGAGACCCCGAGAAAGGGTTCGAAAAAGGGTCGCCCTTCCGTCCAGTTAACCTGACCATTTCTTGGCCCCACAAAACTATCACTAACCATATTATTTTTTCGGCCGATGAATTTCGGCTGCATTTTCATACGCAGTTGAAAATGAATCGGAAAGGAGTTTTTTACAAGGAAATAAACGCTTTGATAAAGCACAACTACCCTGTGGAACGATGCCATTACTCTTAAAATGGTCCTTAATTGCACAGTTTAATCTCCAACCTTGGAATAGAATCTGAAGAACCAAGCGTCATACCTTGAAAGTGATGTAATAACATCGAAACCTTGGTCAGAATAAAGTTTATAGTCTTGGAACATTGCCAGTGTTTATTTCAATGTTCAAGCTTTGAACCCTGTTCAGCATGTGGTCAGCCTTCAACGTGAATTTTTCGTCGCGTTCCGTTCACCCTTCACCGAGTCGGCTTCTTCGATGACGGGGCCACAGAAGGTCATGAGCCACCCCTTTCGACATCCTTTTGCTCTCGATCCTCCGCGCGCCGACGCCCGAGATAGGCTAACTGCCGGGAGAATGACCCTGTCTCTTTTTCTCCAGTCGTCGGACCGTCGACTTCTCCCCGCCACTCGCGTAGAAAATGCGATGGTAAGGACGGGAGTCGGTGGCGGTGGCGGATAGATCCGGGGAAGAATCCGTGCGATCGGTAGTGCACCGCGTTACCCTCGCTCCGACTATTTCCGACGGCCCACTGCGTCGTCACCTCGACCACTTCTCCTTGCCATTTGCCATAAAGGTCGGTTGGGTCGTGTGCGCGAGGATATTAGGGCGTTCTACAGTCTCCGCAAGGTTTGTCGTAAAGGAGCCACCCCTGTCTGGCGTCAGAGACCCTCCCAGAGGCTGAGCTCCCAGTCGATACTCACGTATCGAAATCGGTTTAAAGCAGTCAAGTAGGACGCCAGATAAGTTTTAGTCCGGTTTCATGAATATGGTGTAGGGTATTGATGAAATGTGTTCCGCGATAAACCTGCATGGGAAACTCATCAATACTTACTGGTACGCGAGTAGTAGGAGAGGTAATGTCACTAATGAACTGGAATAAAGGAGGTGTATAATTTTTTCCGGTTTATTTGGAGTTGTATTGGGGAGGGGGTGTTGAAAACAGTGTTACAGGGTAGAATGTTATGTAAAGGACTCTTTATTAATACAATTTTATGCTGACCATATTATGATTTGATATGATGATATACCATGATATGCGTTTGTGGCTCATTCGGGCCTTCTGATGTCCTACTATTGTGGAGAGCTATTTACTTTAAATTCACAATCATTTGAGATATACTATGTCTCTGCCTAGCAGTTATTCACCGGTCTCTCTGGCTGGATATTGGGCTACAAACATGATTTATGTAGCCGTTCTCTTCAATAAGCCGCGCATCTTTACCCACCCTTTTCCCTCTCTTTCTCTCCATTGCTTTCGGTGTGAAAGGGAAAGAAAGTTCCTACCAATTGCCCAAAACGCGTAAATCCACGTCGGTCCAAATCGTTTGACGAAAAAAAAAAATTCGCTCCCCATCGTCCCATAGCATCATCCTCCCTCCTGGTCAATCCCACCTTTGTCTTCCACGTCCTCATTTCTGTTTCCTCTTCATTCCTCCCTACGCTCCAACGATCTTTTTTCCCCCTTTTTTCGCGTCGGTATCGTTGAACCGCTCGCTTGTATGTATTCGTGAAAAATGATTGCTCATAAAAAATGGAATAACGCGACGCCCTGCGGGTTCTCCCCTCCGTCTCCTGCCTGCCTTCTCCTCCGGCCCGCGCCCCTTCCTCCTTCTCCGTTGTGGATTCTCAAGGTTCTTAGACGGTAAGGTTGCCTCATTCGTAACTGCGCATGCGCCAGCAGAAGCCCCGTTACGTCACTGTAGACCCTGCATCCCAGCTGATCCTAGCCATTTCATTGTTTCCACGCTAGAAATTGAGAGAGAATATGTTCCTGAGACCTTGCACCGCCTTGTGTTTAACACGAATCTGAACACATTTCCTGCAATTTCACAGGAAATCGTCTTTGTAATCCACTACTCATAAGACGAACTTTTTGTGGGTAAAGAGCGCCATTAATCGTCGGATATGCCAGGCTGCCGTTGTACTGTGGCAACGTGCTCCAACAGCTTGTCGAAAACGAAGAAAGCTGGACGGAATGTCTCATATCACAGACGGATGCTTAAATTGAAAAATCGTTTTATTGTATATATTAACTAATCGAATCATTGACCGTGTCTCGCCCCCCACACATGTGAAGAAAGTGATGAAAGTGAATCGGTCAGACAACCTAAGTGGATATGCTAAAGATTTCGTAATCAAGAACTTAGATGCCCCTATTGCATGGGAAAATCTGGAATTCTTCCCTTTTAAGGCAAATTGAACTTAATATTTTGAGCACTCATTCATGCAGGGACTATTTTGCAAATTCATCGTTTAACTCGTATGCTATGAGTAACATCCTGTACCAATGGTAAGATAACAGGTAAACAAATTTCTAGTACTAAGTCTATAATTTTGAGTCCTTTCGCATGCCTTTGAGAGCTATTGAGAAATTTTCGAAATTGGCATATGTACTTATGGGAAAAGGTCCTAAGTTTTGTTGAGTGTACGCAAAATTTTACAATTTTGACCTTTTGACCTCACAATGTGGGTCCAAACCAAAAATTTCAATTTGCCTTATGGGGTTTCAATGTTTAAAAAATCGAGATAGAAAAAAGTCTGAATTTCATTGACCAAGATGACTATTCTTAGGTTTTCGGACACGAGAAACCCGAAAATAATACTTTTATTCACGAAAATTCAACTGTTGACCCAGTAAGGTCACCGTCAAGGTCATAAAGGTGGCAAAAAGAATAGTATACCGACAAAGGTGTCGATCCATGGGTTTTATAGGGTGCCCAAGTCATTGGTAAAGTCCAAAAACCCTTATTATTCACTAATTGACCTCCGAGGGTCACAATGGGGGTCAAAGGTCATAGAGTTAAACGTCGTGCCATCATGACAACCAACGTGTCAAACCATGGGTTTTGAAGGGTGCCAAAGTCGGTTAGGCAGTTCATAGATCCGTAGTGTTGATTTTTTGACCTCTGAGGGTCACAATGGGGGTCAAAGGTCATCGGGTTAAACGTCGGGAAATTATGATAACCAGCGTGTCAAACCATAGGTTTTGAAGGGTGCTAAAGTCGGTTAAGCAGTTCATAGATCCGTAGTGTTGATTTTTAGACCTCCGAGGGTCACAATGGGGGTCAAAGGTCATAGGGTTAAACCTCGGGCAATCATGACAACCAACGTGTCAAACGATAGGTTTTGAAGGGTGCCAAAGTCGGTTAGGCAGTTCATAGATCCGTATTGTTGATTTTTTGACCTCCGAAAGTCATAATGGGGTCAAAGGTCATAGAGAAAATATGCAACGCGCTTACCATTCCTTCCTTCCGAAATTTTTCCATTTCCTCGCAGTCTTTTCCAACAGGCCCCCCGTGCTCTCTTACTTTAACGCCGCAGTTGATTATTTATTTATCTAAATATTCTTTTGATTTGTCGTCCAAAGTGTAAGACAAAACTCCGTTTAAAAAGATATTGGCTATGTCCAAAACCTTAGGGTAAAAAATAAAAGCAATGGATGAATCTTTTATTTTGATTGTATCAAGCAATGTGATAAAAATTTGACGATTTAAGAGAAATATCATAAAACGACAACATTAATAGGATAATAAACTGAAATGTGAACATGGAGTTTTCATTGTGCTACTCAACCATCCAATTGCAGATATGGTTTCGATTGCCATGCTCTTCTTCTGTTGAAGCTCCTGCACCATTACACTTTCTAGGTCTTCCAGTTTAGAATTTTTAAATTCGTTATAACGCACACCTGGAATTTTCCAGTACACGCTGCGCGGACAATAGTGCGCGGACACAAAGTCGGGAAAAAGGATGTCTAGGGAAATAAATAATCAACAATGGCTAGAAACTAAGAGGGTAAGGGAGGCTTGTCGGAAAAGATAGTGGATATGTGTACTACACCACTCACTTGGTCACCCTACTAAACCTTTGGCTAGGGACATTAGTTTTCCTATTACTTCAAAACATATCTCTATGACCTTTGACCCCCATTATGACCCTCGGTGGTAAAAAAAATCGACAATATGGATCTGCGAACTGCAAAACTGACTTGGGCACACTTTAAAACCCATGGTTCCACACTTTTGCTGTCATATTGGCCCGAGGTTTAACTCTAAGACCTTTGACTCCCATTGTGACCCTCAACAGCAAAAGTCTATGAGCGGATCTATGAACTGCCTAACCGACTTTGGCACCCTTCAAAACCTATCGTTTGACACGTTGGTTGTCATGATTGCCCGAGGTTTAACCCTATGACCTTTGACCCCCATTGTGACCCTCGGAGGTCTAAAAATCAACACTACGGATCTATGAACTGCTTAACCGACTTTAGCACCCTTCAAAACCTATGGTTTGACACGCTGGTTATCATGATTTCCCGACGTTTAACCCGATGACCTTTGACCCCCATTGTGACCCTCAGAGGTCAAAAAATCAACACTACGGATCTATGAACTGCCTAACCGACTTTGGCACCCTTCAAAACCCATGGTTTGACACGTTGGTTGTCATGATGGCACGACGTTTAACTCTATGACCTTTGACCCCCATTGTGACCCTCGGAGGTCAATTAGTGAATAATAAGGGTTTTTGGACTTTACCAATGACTTGGGCACCCTATAAAACCCATGGATCGACACCTTTGTCGGTATACTATTCTTTTTGCCACCTTTATGACCTTGACGGTGACCTTACTGGGTCAACAGTTGAATTTTCGTGAATAAAAGTATTATTTTCGGGTTTCTCGTGTCCGAAAACCTAAGAATAGTCATCTTGGTCAATGAAATTCAGACTTTTTTCTATCTCGATTTTTTAAACATTGAAACCCCATAAGGCAAATTGAAATTTTTGGTTTGGACCCACATTGTGAGGTCAAAAGGTCAAAATTGTAAAATTTTGCGTACACTCAACAAAACTTAGGGCCCTTTCCCATAAGTACATATGCCAATTTTCATGAACATTGCTCGATGCAAAGTTACTAAAATTACAGGTCAAAAATGACACGCGACCCTTGGGTCAGTCTTTATTTTCAAAGCCCGGCGAGGAATGAAAACGAGCATAATTTCTATTTAAAAAGTTGCAGAACTGTAATTTTTTGAAGCAACTAATTTGGTTTTTGCGTATTTTCCTACCAGCCATATTAATCTAAGTTTAAATTATATTGCGGAAGTAGCAAGGAAAACAGTGTTTTGAGAGTTACAGGAAGGAAGTGTGGACACGGAATCAACTCGCACACCTTCCCATTTCATCACTTCTTCAGGAAATTATGGCGTCTGAATACACGAATTTGTCTTTTTTTAAATCTTATCATCATTATTTTCATAAATCGGCCTTCAATTTAAAATTCGGCTTATAGTGTTCGATAGAGGGTAACTTCAAGAACTCGCTGCGGTAAGCAGTTATGCCCGCGGAAAGGCTAGAATTTGAAATGGCGCTGGAAGTTGGGTCTACAGTGACGTCAAGCCAATGGGAGCCCGAGTCGCGAATGAGGCAACCTTTACTCTAAGAACCTTGGTGGATTCTCTACTTTTCAAAGGTTGGGAACGACCGAGCTCTCTGTACCCTGAAGTAATGACGTCAACTTAACTAATCCTTATAACAGTTTATTTTGTAGCTTTTTATACGGCCCAGCACTCGTGGAGCTTGCATGTAAACTATCGCCACTCGCGAATTAATTTTGGATGTGTGTGCGAGTGGTCCAGACGATGACGAGGGAGGGCTGCTGTGTTTCCTGGATTGATAATCACCCATTGAGCCACTTCTTTTGTTTAGTTGTCAGCTGCCGCAGCGTCAGTGACAAAGCTTGTGCGTTACAATTTTAACGAGCAGCGAGTGGCCCACGTCCATGACCATAAACTGGTCGCAGTTTTCCATGTTTTGTTATACATTCACGGAACTTTAAATGGATAATTGTTAAATTGGTTTAAAATCTTTGTTTAAATTTAATTTGTTTGTACCCCTCCGGCTGAAACCAGCATAAAAACGATAATTCTAGGAATTGGGTAATAAATACTGGAGAAAATGTTAAATGCTGTTAAACTATCTAAAGATATGGGAAAAAAATAAAGCAATATTATTGCGTACTTTTCGTTGAAGCTCTGAAGTATCCTTGATTATTGCCTAAATAATTGGGGTATGTGTTAATTGCGCCATAGTCGGCTATGACATCTATTAAAAAATTTGTTACATAAATATTCACTGACTAGTCCTCACACTTTACGCTATAATCAATATAAAGAGTCGAAGAATGTTCTGAAGAAATGAAAGAAATCTTTCGAATTAGTAAGTTTATGTTACAGAAATGGTACGATAATTTGAATACGAATTAGCACTACTTTTGATGCCCTCAGTAGCGTTGGAATCTCCTCAAGCCGTTTTAACAGTTTTTATGCGTGTAAGATATTTATCGCGACCATGCGCGTGTAATTAGCCGAGAAATACGACCTTGTAATGCTCTCCCACTTGCATTCGGCCCGCCTCTCTTTCTCCGTTTCGCATCCCGTCTCCCTTGCATCCTCGGCGAACTTACTCGCCTTTCTCTCTATCATCTCCCGGGTGCATCTCACCGGGTCCGCCACGAGGCGCGCGGTCGCAGGAGCCGACCCTAACCTCTTTCTTTCCGCCCTCTTCTTCTCACCCTGCCGCTGCGCCCGTAATTTTTCCCCCGCGCTCCCCCTCCCCGCACCCCGCTGCCGGCGCCTCCCGCCTCTATTAAGTTGCACCGCGCGCGTTATAAGGACGCCGTCATTACTCATGAGTCGCTAAATTAAAGCGGTCAGATTGAGGGGAGTTCTCGGTATGCCCGGGTTGGCGGTGGAATGTGTGGTCGTGCTCCTTGTGTGTTTGTGGGCGACTGTGGTGGAGGGGGGGGGAGGGGTGAAATGAGTGGGATGGGAATGTGTGGAGGAGGACCCACACCTCCGAGAGAGTTGTAATGGATTGAGCCATATCCGGCTTCTGCGTATTTTCTGCAGCATTGGCTGTCGTTGGCGCGGGGGAAAATTGTTATGGCCTGGTATGAATACGTTCAAGTCATTCATTTTTTTTAAGTACTGCTGTTGTTGGTTGTATTTTGTTTAATATAGCGCCGCGTGGGAGTTAATGGGGAAAATAATTAACTGTACTCTTGTTTAATTTCTCCCTGTATTCCCGTCGTATTCATTGCATCCATGTTCTCAGGTACCTTGCGACTCACTTTTAACTTAATTTCATTTATTGCGACGTTGAAATAAACCTCTCCCTTCACCTTAGGATAATATATTCTAACTCTAAATAAGAAAAGTTGTTTATTCCTTAATGTTATTTTGTATAAAATTAATAATATATAATTAAATATATAATTAATTGAAAGCGAAAGGCTTAGGAAATAAAGATAGATTTGGTTAGGAGGGACTGACTGGATTATTTGCAAAGTGCTCCATTTGAAGACACCGTAACCGGTAGAATACTGAGACACAATATCGATATTGATTGATTACAAATTTTTCTTTTAAATTTCAAGGTGTTTAATGAATAATGCGAGGAGAGGCAGCTTTTAGATGAGATACGGGGGAGGCAGAAGGTATGAATGGAGACTAGCGGGGAGGGGATGCTGAAGACAGTGTTAGAGGATAGACTGTTCGTTAAACGAGGGAGGGGAAGGAATCGAATAGGATTTTTAAATAGATTGAAAGGGAGTATGCCTTGCATTGAATTGCAGAAGGCAGTGCTGGAAGGAAAGGGAGGCTCCCGGACCACATCTTTGGTACTCCATGGAAACCTACCTTAATCGGTGGAATACTGTAATAATAATCATGAATAATGAGTCACGTGGCCCTAAGTCTGCAAATAATAGTAGTAAGCCATCAGTCCGCTTCCTATCCATTTTAGTTCTCACTCTCTGAAATGCGCTTTTGGCGGACCTTCAACACGGGTCCCCTCACGACATCGGATGTGGGGCTGCCTCAGTGGTGTGGGGAATGCGACAGGAGTAGTAGTAGTAGTCACATGAAGTAGTCGTCGGCTCCATGGCTGGTTCGCTCCGGGGTTGCCCGTGGTTATTAATTTTCATTAGCCGTGGGGAGTGCGTGGTGGGGGAGGGGTGGAGGGAAGGGCGCTCTGTAGTCGGTGGGTTTTTTTGGGAGTGGAGTGTCGCGCGGTGGGAAAGAGTGTGGAAATGCCTCCCGCTTACTCCTCCACCCCCGAGCCCGCCTTTTCTCTTCCCGCCTCTCCCGTGGTCGGAGTGAGTCGTGACTCGAGGACCCGCAAGCTGTTATCCCGCTCGATGTGTCCGTGGCGGAAAATAGCTCCGCAAGGGTCTTCTTGGTCCGCCCTAATTGGTCCGACTCCGCGACACCCCTTCACCTCACCCTAGTTTTTCACGGTGTGTGCCGCGTGACTGTTGGGGTCGGGGAAGGGTGGTTCCAATTATGCCTCAAATACAGCTATCTACGCTACGACGGAGAAATATATTCCCAAGTAGAGGGAGCTGCTATGGGATCTCCTCTCCCTCCGGTCATAGCTAACCTCTTCATGGAGAAGTTTGAAGCCGATGCTCTTTCATCGAGTGAATATCAACCGGTATGCTGGCTCCGATATGTTGAAGACACTTTTGTTATTTGGCCACTTGGGAAAGAGGCTCTTGAATATTTCCATGAACACCTGAATAATATTCATGATAACATCAAGTTCACCAAAGAAATCGAAGAAGATTGCTCCTTACCGTTTCTTGATGTTCTAGTAAGAAAAAGGCAAGACGGAAGCTTGGGACATTCGGTCTTTAGGAAGAAGACCCACACAGACAGGTACTTGAACGCGGCATCACACCATCACCCGCGTCAGAAGTCCTGCGTTACCAAGACCTTAAGACATAGAGCCTTTGCCGTTTTTGATGAAGATAGCATGGAAAGTGAAATGGAACATCTTACTTCAATTTTAAAAGGAAACGGATATGCTAATTCATTCATTAGGAGAGCTTTAAGGGAGGTCAAGGCCCGATGGAGAAAAAAACCAAGTGCTTTTGCAGTTCTGTCTTACAAATCAGGAACAACGGACCGGATTGCTCGCATCCTTGGAATTTTTAATTTTTTTTTAAAACTTTTAAGCCAACGTTGAAACCAGGTTTGGCACGTTGAGGAAGATCATAGACCTACTTCCATCCGTCATCGATGCTATTCCCCCATTATGTCGGGGCCAGGACACAAGATCCTCCTGGATGAGGCCACAGCCATTACAAGAAAATCTGCATATCATCCACGGCTTATTAGATAGGCGATAGAAATTTCTAAACGACTTATGAATTTTAACAGGGATGATGGATATAATTTAAGCCATGTGTGGAAGAGATATATTTCGAAAATTTAATAACAATACTCCACTTTTCATCTTCCTTTTATAGTAGATGTTTTAAAGAAGTTGGCTTTTATTTTATTTTTAATTACTTTTTCAAATACCTTGACAACAATGGACCAGTTTTTCCAACGGTAAGAGAGATGTTTATATTTTCATTCTCCTGACGACGTTTCCAGTAAGTGAAATGAAACGTTGACTCAAATATTAAGCACGCAGACGTACACCCGAAAATGGATTATAATAGTGCAAAGCACATTTGACTAAGGGTGCTATTCAGGATGGAATAGCATTATGCTAATCTCCGATATTGCAACCGATGTTGCTATAATATAGCGTATTGCAGCGCATATGCTATTCGGTATTCAGAACGGTTGCAATTCGTGTTTTTACTACACCGGAAAACGTAAATCTCAAAATAGCATAGGCCCGTTGCAATTCACTATTCTGAACGGCGAATTGCAACCGGTAGGCTTGCTATAATATAACGCGGTCTTCGAGGCCGAGCTATTCGGTATTGCAACCCAGAAAACGTGCGCATTGCGATGTCAAATTGTTTTTCTGAGGTAAAGTAACCTAATCAAGTTTTGAAAAATGGAATAATAGCCAAAAATAAAATGATATCAGCTTTATTTTAATTAAATAATCGTAGTTTAAGTGACGAATATTTAACTAGTTAAGTGAAATGGCTAGAAATTTACATTCGAGCTTAATATGTGAGGCACAAGTTTACTTCATCGACAGTACGAAAAAAATAACAATAAATGCAAAGAATTAATACGATTAGCCCAAATTTTCCGTGTTTTATTCATATTTACAATTCATAATTTTATTTCATCACTTGACTTGCGACTAAAGCATCCTAAATGTAAGCTATCAGGTCGATTCTTGAAAATTTTCAAGCTTGCGTTGACACACTAATTTGCCAAATATAATAATAGTTATAGCTTTCAATGAAAACCATATATTACCATAACAATACCATATACTTTGATCAGCCGTTTTCTCAATTGGACAGTATATACAAATACATGCAACGAGTCGAAACTATTTTCCCCACTATTCGCTACCTTCTACAACTATAACTTATAATTTACTAAATTATAACACGGGCAGTCGACTTAAATTACTTGCTTCAAAACAAAGGATTTCTCCGAACACCAATAAAGTTTCCGAACAAATATGATTCACTACAATCGTTTAATGTAATATCCATGTACTTACATCATTAATGTAATATATATCACGTGGAATTCAATAGAAATTGTTTCCTCTATAGGCAAGTAAGTTATTCACACAATTAAGTTTCAGTATATCGGCACAGTTCAGGGTCTATCATAAATTTCAATGAGCATATTATAATCAGCTGATACGAAAACAATAATAAGTGACACAACAGCACTTTTCACACGATTCACTACTGTTAGATTCACTTTTTCACAGCTGCTCCATCCATCCTCAAATTCACCATCACCTCCCTCTGCTTTTTCCAAATCTGCAGCTGAAATATCGATACTGTTCCATCATAATACATGAAAGCACTGCTGTGACGTTGCCACCCACTTCATTTCCTCAACAGTGATTGAATACTGAAATTATGGAGTCATATTATATAAAACTAGTATTAGAAACGAAAGCTTCTAGTCCATACAGTAAGGCTATATCGTCACGACCAAAGCAATAAAAGTTGATACATATTTATTTTGACATGCAACGAACAAACAGACTTCGAAGCCTAAGACAATAACGAAGAAAATCAAACATATTTAGCTTTTAATGATTATTTCGCATAACATATATCTCACGGTAAAGAACCGATCGGATATAGGTAAATGATTCAATATTTATGCCCGATAAATCATCATTGTAACAGTAAAATTATGACCTAACCCACCTGTCTGAAGCCATTGTGATATTATCACAACAACAACAAACACCTGATTTCCTAAATGGGATTTTCAAAGCGTATTATATATACATCCACGGTTTAATATAATTTTTATATGCAAATGAAGCAATTATTTGTAATTGCAAGTCAATGTTCCGTAAAATACAGAAATATATATAAAATATCTTCTCCCTCATTGGTTGCAAAAGCTGTTCAGAAAGTTTTTCATACGGGAAGAGGCGGAGCTTCCTAATAGCTCGCGCAAGAAATAGCATGATGCTATTCCGAACAAAATTATTACTACACGTCATTCAGAATACGGGGTCGTTGCAATAATGACCCGCAGAATAGCATATGCTATTTTTTGCAACGCTTATACTGAATAGCAGCCGATGATCACAGCCGCAAATACCACTATTTTGGAGCAATTATCTCAAAAAAATGTCTGGGGGAAGGCTCCCACACCTCTCGCTTACCCTGGCGAGTTTTCTATACCCGACAGACCCGCTAATATTAGCTGCGCTTAAAACCTTAATTCCTATCTATCCTTAATTCCTATCTGCGCCCACAGAAGAGGAGGAAGAAACGCAGCGGATGGTTTACCGATTCATGAACATACTACGTTTAGTTGACCATGAGTAAATCATGGTTTTCATTAGTACATGAGCACAAACATCACAAAAACTAAAAGATTGACCTTGCGATTTGTTAATCGTTATCACGAATGCAACACGAATTGGAAATTGAATATGTTTAAGCTCAAAAGGGCAGATAAGTTGCGATCATGGAATCTTCGGAATGAGATCTTCCTCATCTATGAGTTTTCCATTGAGTTAAGTCGCGTGAATCATATTCATTATCATTTTTTTTTAATCACCAAAAGCGACCGTTGGATAGTTGTGGTTGGTTTAGGTTTCGAAAGATCATGAACACATAGCCTTCATTTAGCTGTTTATTGTGCCTTGGTAAGCCACGTATGTCCAAGGACTTAAAAAATTCAGATAGATAGTCGATTATTTTATCTTCGTTTGTTACACAGTTAAAAGATTGGAATTCATGCAAGGTATCAACTATTTGATCCTGATTTACCTAGTTTGAGTAATCCACATCTTCGTTCTGGGCCGTCATAATTGTTCGCTCAATCAACCA
The DNA here is from genome assembly GCF_921293095.1 of Ischnura elegans. NCBI lineage: Eukaryota > Metazoa > Arthropoda > Insecta > Odonata > Coenagrionidae > Ischnura > Ischnura elegans. The sequence goes on along the minus strand of NC_060259.1, from coordinate 183,799 downwards.
ATTTTGTTTTTTTTTGGTAATCAATCATATTCTGGAACACTTTGTTGCTGAGCTCACCATCCGAAGAAACTAATTTGCAAACATTACGACCAAGTGTAAAAAAAACTGCTCGATATCTCTCCAGGAACACGGGCAATACCGTTTGTCAACAATTGCTTGGAGATTTGTTTACCAACACGGTAGTGAAGAGTCAACTCGAGCTGCGCTTACAATTAGCTCGAATTAATTTTTAATGCAATTTCAATATTATGAATATAGTTAGTACCTAATGTAAATGTTATATTGGTACGAAGTCAAGTTATTAAATTGGTAAAATTAGAACAAATAATTTAACTTGTAGTTTTGACCGACTTATCTGTTGTTGTTGCGTTACTTACTCCTAAAAACACATTACTAAGAAAGAGATGATTTTTTGGGAACTTATTCTTAATGCCCTATATGTTATCTAGAGCAGAGACGAATCCAAAGAAACTAATGCCATTAAAACCGGTGAAGCCTTTCTCGAGTTATAAGTGTTCTAACTAACACGATTTCCGGCTTTCTTTTCTATACATAAATATCGGTGATATTATTTTGGTTTACAATGCTAATGATATTTCGGTATTTATCTGAAGCTCACGTTTACGCGCTCAAAACTTGTGCTCTGGGTTTGAGAGACACACTGTTGCCAGTTGCAAATTGTCGACTACTGGGGAGTATGACTGCAGCCGGCAACCCTGCCATCGACTCCTTTTGGAGCCAAAATTTGTATATTCCTTTGGAGAGTAAGATATTTTCGAGGAAAATTCGGTTTCTAATAGAATAACGTACCGTTTTCTCGTGAAAGAAGCAAACATTGAAAGTATGTTGGCCATGGTTTCGAAGAAAAAAAAAACAGAAAACCGAAAAACAGTTAAAAATTCACCCTCTCTTCACCGGGATTAAATAAACTCAGTGTTTATTGTATCCCATATAATGGCCCCATTTTTCCTCCAGTTTTAGTGTTGCTATAGTTTTTGTCTGGTACTATGTTGCCAGTTGTCGTGTTGGCCGCGTAATTCAAAGCCTCACAAGAACTGGAAACGCTGCCGTCGACTCCTTGGGTGAGCCAACATTTTTTGGAGCTTATTTTTTTGGAAAGAGAGGCGTGGGTTCGGACTTTGCGTGAAAGATGCTGAGGATACATGTGAATGGGTGGTCTGGCTGGTATCTAACGGCGAAATGGGAGGAGTGGTGAGGTGGAAGGAGGAGGGAAAGCTTAAGAGGGAGGAGGTGAGCTGAGCGGAGGGCCAGAAGCGGGCAATTTAGGGGACCGAATTGGGGATGAATCGATCGCGAGGGGCAGAAAAGACATCGGAGGAAGAGAGAAGCGGAATTTGACGCGAGAAATTTCTTCATTGATGCCATGGATGCACCGCAGGACATAATTCATCGTGTAATTCATGCCTTAGGAAATTTGACATGTTTACTGGGGTAAATTCAAACTGCCTGTGGTTTTAACTTTTCAGCCTCATAAATGCAACCTCCCAATGGGGCAATTGAGTGCTTGAATTTAGAGGGCTCAATTCCTTATCGAATGGTCGTTTTTCGCCTTTTTTTCTCGTCTCGTCTCAGCACGGACGACGCATAAATCGTGAAATCGATGGTAAAATTTAGTTTAAATAAAAACAAAACAATGCACTTTTCTATCGGTTAATTTCAACTGCAATTTGTGCCTTTCTCATCTAAAGAACATTGAGCTAGCACACCTTCGTGAGCATATTCCTGTATCTAATGGATAAAAAAGAGTAAATATATGAGAAAAAATACTTAATACTGTACCTACTCTCAATGTTTAAGTATAGCTAGCGTCAAGATATCAGATACTTATTGTTATCGCAATTCTTACATGTAACCTCAATGATGTGATGATATTATTTATCGCAGTCGTGACTCATTAATATATTTTGAATTAGTAATATTCCGATGTTGTACTTACTTTCAATATTCAAGTATAACTTTCGTCACGATATCAGTTATAGTTAAAGTCATTGATCGACAGAAAAAATCATTTTCGTAAATTTAACTTTCGATGCATGAGTTGAATTAACTTCACGGTAATGATTTTCGCATTCGCAAATTATCGATGCTGAGAATTATCGGAATAAATATTTTAAAATAATACTAAGGTAATGCGGTTTTGTAAAGCATCACGAGCGAGGAATGTGAGACTTAAGATAAAGATGGGTGGTGAAAAACTTGAGCAGGTTGAGCAATTCTACTATTTAGGCAGTACGTTAGAGGAAAACGGATACAGTATTAAGGATATCAGGAAGAGAATAGCATTAGCGAAGGAGGTGTTCATGAGCAGGAAGGATCTTCTGAGAGGATCGTTGTGTAAGAGTTTAAAGAAAAGGTTAGTGAAGAGTTTGATTTGGAGTGTAGCTCTCTACGGTGCGGAAACGTGGACTCTGAGGAAAGAAGACGAGAGAAAATTGGAGGCGTTCGAGATGTGGGTATGGAGAAGAATGGAGAGGGTGAAATGGACGGAGAGGAAAAGGAACGACGAAGTGCTGGATATGGTTGGCGAGGTGAGGCAGCTTTTGGATGAGATACGCAGGAGACAGAAGGTTTGGATGGAGTTAGCGCTTAGCGGTGAAGGGATGTTGAAAATGGTGTTGGAGGGTAGAATGTTGGGGAAACGAGGGAGGGGAAGGAAAAGAATAGGGTTTTTGGATAGATTGAAAGAGAGTAGGCCTTACAGTGAATTAAAGAGGCAGTGCTGGAAGGAAAGGGAGGCTCCCAGATCACCTCTTTAGTACTCCATGGAAACCTACCTTAATCGGTAGAATACTATAATAATAATCCCCAGATAATACACTTACTGTCAATTTTTAAGTAAAGTTATTGTCACGATGCCAGTTAGCATTAACGCGTTTCGTATTCGTAAAAAAAGTGTTTCCCGAGATCGAATTCTCAATCAAAATAAAATTTCATTTATGTTTACAATTATTGATACAGTGTTACATCGCCATTCATCAAAATAGGGTGGTTTCCTATGTTTGCCTTATTCGAAATATTATTTCTCTTGGATGCGTACGTATTTCACGCTTTTAGATTTTTTAATGACGATATCAATTTTTCGCGATTGAGTGAAAAGTGAACATTTTCAAGAGCGTGAAAACGCGGCGGCTAAGTATAAATGCTGAGGAAATCACGCGTGACGTCATTCTGGTTCCACTTACCACCGTGTGAGGCCAGCTTGGTGCGAGGCTATGAGCGCCCTCACGATGCAGGCTGCTAGCAGGTAGCTGAACACCCTGGTTGTAGGTAGCGCTTGGCTTAAATAAGGATTATAAATATCCTATCAAACAAAGGAAACTTTTCGAGCATAGGCAATTTTAATAGGTTAAACTACCCTATTAAAAATTGTCTAATTTCGGCATTGAATATAATAACAAAATCACCCTGGCCTGGCTAGCGCCACTCACGCCTTGTCAGTGTGGACGGATCATATCGGTGGTGTGAGTTCGCGAAGCGCAGCAGGGGAGGTTTGGATTTTAGAGGCGAGGCTCTGTGGAGGGAGGGAGGGGAGGCCAGGCGAGCCGCGGATGATTCTACGGCGGAGTGAGAGAGTGGTGAAGAGAGTTCTCCGCGTTTTTCTTTCCTGCGGACCGCTGACTATGTGAGTCAAGCCCCTTCCAGACTGCCGGACGCTTCCCTCCCCTCCGATGCCCCCTCACCTCCCCCCGAATCCCATATCGCTCCTCCCTTCTTACTCCACCTTCTGACACCTCTTCACCCCCTCCACTCCCGTATCTTATCTTTTTGAGGCCTCGAGAGGGAGCAAATACCATTGTCCTTATCGCTATTTCGTGTGCCAGTCCGTGAGAATTGAAGGCAGGGCCCGCTTGACTTCGCTGGCGGGTTTTTCTTCGAGTTGAATGAAGTGCGTATGTAATTTTTCTTTTTTTACTTTTATCGACGGAATTTTTCGATTTTTATTCCTGCCAGGGAAGATCTGTGTTTCCGCGTTTATGGCCGGTTAACGTTCCCGGAGAGATATTCGTATTTGACCATTCATCATAATTTCCCCTCACCCAATTCAGTGACACATTTAAGGCATTTACGATGAGTTAACACTTCAATTGCAATCGAGGGATATTTTACTATTGTTTCAATGTTAAGAAGCATTTTTTATTTATACTGAGGAATGTCGTCGATTCTGAGTTTTTGGCTATTCAACATTCTGCGTCATTTCATGTATCAATGTAATAAAAAACATTGACATCAATTCAAGGTTTGATGGTATTTTAACTGAAGGGAAGGATTCAGATACCATTAAATGCTTGCTTAAATCGAAGATATGAGCATTAATGCCTACAAAATAATTTTAAGTAAGCGTATAACTGATTTCGGGCTCTTCACCTGCTTTATCTTATCGTTATGAGTCCTACTGGATGGCGTAATTACGTTTTATTTTAGTTCTGCATGGCATTGATCCCGCTGAAATAACTATGTTAAGAATGGAGAACCACTTAGGAGCTTTTAGTTTTGCTTGAAAACTGTGACGTCATAAATAAAATTCGCATAGGACCATCGAACGCTGTGCAGTGCACGTCAAAACGGAGTAATTGGGTTGCCTGGCAGATGGGCTATGTGGATATTGGTGAATGGAATGTGCCCGCAAGGGTCTGCCTTTTTTTGCCTGCTAGAACTTTGTTTCCTCTTCAAATGATATGATTACATTCCACTACAAATGTAGGATTCACATTCTGAAGTAATCAGTCCCTTCTTTGCCATTTAATGCTAATTTTAACTATTGGGTATACTCTTTATATGTTGATATGAGAAGTTATTTTGTTCGCATTTCGCTTGGGTTGAATGGTTATTAGTTCCTCATAATCATCAAATGATAACCTGCGATATTAACGCGTTTTACAAGATTGGCTCTGAGCGAAAAGAAACCTTTTTTAAGTGAATTTCGTGTGCACACCGATAATTTTATAATATGCTCCGATTGGGATGTGGGTTCAAGGTGAGATGTCAATTGTCTTCTTCTTTCGCATTCTGCTTGATCTTTCCATCGAGGGCATAACGGACCGCCCTTCTCTTTACAATAGCGTGGGAGAATTATTCTCTCTTGTCTCCATATGTGAAACTTGCTCGTTTTTCGGTGCGACCACAATATCTCTAAAAGGAGCGCCATGGAAGGAACGGGAGCATGGCCAGTTCCAAGTCCGTGGATTTGTGTGACCGGTGTGTCCGTGACAGCTGTTATTTGCTGGAATCTTGTCTTTCATGTCCGCGCCAAGTTTACGCAATACTCTTTTGCACACATTTTTAATTTAGCACTGTTCCATGCCCGATTCCATTCCTACCTTACGAAGATATTGCAAGGAATAGAAGGTATTTATAAATAGTTTTCCTGTGGCTAATTGATGGATACGCAACTTTGAATTAGCCATGCTGAGACCATTCTTTATTTTAGCCCAAGGTGTTTTTACTGCCGCGTTTATGAATTCGTCTCGAAGTTCTGCGGATATGGCGAGTGAAAATCTAACTATACGGCGTTACAAGACACAGAATCGTCTAGACCGTAGTATTTATTTATTTGGCCGTTGTGAAAAACGGTTTTAGTGCTTCGCTAAGACCATGATTTTTTGGCCTGGATTTCGTAGCAGCCTATAATTAGTGTCCTAAGGTTTCTGACTAAGGGCGTGAGTAAAAAAAGCTTACCACGGAACGTGTAATATGCTGACTTGATATGTTGGTTGATTTTTTGTTGGCTGAACCGATCGATTTTCGACTAAGCGAATAGCATCTTCGAAATATTCGTTGCCCAAGCGTCAAAATGAGAACGTAACCGGGGGCTTGAAAATTTTTAGACACTGGTAACGTAACTAGTAGAGTGCTCGGTAGCGACTGGTGGGTTCTCTGTTCAAATTCTTAGAACAGCCTTCGATGTGAATACTGAAAGCGGGAAGTGGCACAAGAGAAGTTACTGGCCTCCTACGTTTCCATATATTTTTATCTTTTCTTTAAGGTTTATTTGCAAAGTAATGTTACTTGTTTGATTAAATAAACAATTTTTGGCAAATACGCCCTGAAGGAGTTATAAAAATATCTCGAAACTTTGCGAGTAATCTTGCATATCATTTTTAGATCAAGACTAAGTTAGCTTTTTAAATCAAGTTAGCTTTTTAGATAAAGTTAGCTTTAGAAGTTAATCAACATTGGTCTGGAAAGAGCTCTAGCCTCGCCATTTCCAAAGACCCCCGGGTTGAATGACTGAGTTCCAAGTTGGCAGAAAATCGTCCTGGTTAGTTGCTAGGATACATTGGTTTCGAATCTACATTTCCTTCCAAAGATCAAAAAGCTACCTTCACACTCATTACTCCCTCGTTATCCGTCACTTTATACGGCCCTAATAGTGGGAAGGACGTCACCACGTTTTCTGCTTTTTGCGGTTTCTGTACAAATTGCATCGCACTGCACATTACGACCACGAAACCGAGTTTGCTTCGATTCGGGCTATTATTGCTCCATGATTGATCTTCTCTTGAGCCTTTAAATCATATCTTCATCTAGTCACAGACACCACGTAATGAAATGTGAATTCCTTATTTTGAATTAAAAAATAAAAAGCTTTAATCGTTGTAGCTTTTTCAAAATCTACGAAACACGCATATACGTCTTGGTCTTGTTCTACGTTCCTTTCCACGAGGGACCTTATTATTGTTATTGCATCACGAGTTGACTTCCCTCTTCTGAAAACAAACTGATCTTGGCCCAAATACTCGTTTGCCCTCGCCTCCATTCGTCTGTTCAATATCCTCCGTACCACTTTCGCCGCATGCGATATTAGGCTGATAGTCCTATAATCTCCGCATTCCACAGCTTTCTTCTTCTTTGGAAGCGGAATTAAAACCGTCTTCACGAAATCCTCCGGCCAACATCCCTCCTCATAGATCCTGCGCACTAGTTCGAAAAACCTATTCTTACCTTTCTTCCCTAGATTCTTTAGAAGCTCACACGGGATATTGTCAACGCCTACTGCTATCCTAGCCTTCATATCACGAAGTGCTCTCTCTATCTCCGAATCTAATATCCCCGGCCCAAGATTATCCTCCTCCACTGCACCCGTCCCGCTGCACTATCCCGTGCGAAAGCATGTGACGATATTTTCTTCCGATCGGAAAATAAACGAGAGATTTTGTGGCGTTCCATTAACACTATAAAGGAGGCATTAAACTACCAGTAGATGTATTTTACTCCAAAATTAACAATATCAAGCAGCCTTGTTTGGTAATATGTATGATCTTAGATTTTCCCGGCGTATCAGTTGCAGAAAGGTTTCTCGGGTTTTCCACCGGTTGATGTCGTCCATGTCTCCCGACGTTTCGATCTGCGACTTGCTGATCATCCTCAGGGGATCTTCCGAATGCCGTTCTTCAAAAATTTTCAGTATATATACACTCCATCCGAGTTCAGGTGTAACCTGATTGGTTCACGCTTGTTGAGGTTTTCCCGCCATTTTTGTCGTATATAATAGACTTCATTATTGGTCTCCAAGCATTGCTGATTTGGAAACCAGTGTCCCTGTTGAAGTTGTTGCGGTTGACGCGGATCTGAATGGCTTCCTTGACAAGGCGGTCCCAGTAGCCATGTGCTCGGCATAGCAGTTTCGTCTCCTTCCATTGTATGGCATGATCTTCATTGATGCTATGCTCCGCCACTGCAGACTTTTCCGGTTGGGCCAGCCGTAAGTACCTCTGATGTTCCTTCGTTCTGGTTTCAATAGTCCGACTGGTCTCTCCAATGTATTTCTTTCCGCACTCGCATGGAATTTCGTAGACTCCTGGTGTCTTCAGTCCGAGGGGATCCTTTACTCTCACCAGTTGATCCCTGAGCTTTGGAGGTGGTAAATGAATTGTCTTAATATTGTATCTGCCTAGAATGCGTTGTATCTTTCCGGATATTGTGGAGACATAGGGAAGAAAGGCTTTTGCGGTCGGCTCTTCTTGCGGCTCTCTTATGCCGCCAATGGGCTTGTTAAAGGTCCTTTTTAGGGCCTCAGAAATCTGATGTTTGCTATAGCCATTTTTCCGAAACGTAATCTTCAGGTGCTTTATCTCATTCTGGATGCTCTCGTTATCGGGAATCTTCTTCGCTCTGTGCAATAGAGTAGACAACACAGCTTGCTTCTGTGATGGGTGGTGATGACTCTGATTGTTGAGATATAGGTCGGTGTGAGTCGCTTTCCTGTATATGCTGTGTCCCAGGCTTCCATCTTTCTTTTTCTGGATTAGAATGTCGAGGAACGGGAGTTGGCAGAGTGAGTAGTTAACTAGAGTTATTAACTACTACTATTAGTTAAAGTAGAGTTCTACGAGCAGACAGAGGGTGTAGCCATGGGTTCGCCGCTATCCCCAGCAATTGCGAATTTTTACATGGAAAACTTTGAAAAACAGGCTCTCAACTCAGCTCCACTGAAACCCAAATGCTTTTTTAGATATGTGGACGACACGTTCCTGATCTGGCCACACGGAAAAGACGCCCTGGACCTGTTCTTCGCCCACATGAATAGTCAGCATCCGAGCATCAAATTCACCATGGAAAAAGAGACAAATGGCCAACTCCCGTTCCTCGACATTCTAATCCAGAAAAAGAAAGATGGAAGCCTGGGACACAGCATATACAGGAAAGCGACTCACACCGACCTATATCTCAACAATCAGAGTCATCACCACCCATCACAGAAGCAAGCTGTGTTGTCTACTCTATTGCACAGAGCGAAGAAGATTCCCGATAACGAGAGCATCCAGAATGAGATAAAGCACCTGAAGATTACGTTTCGGAAAAATGGCTATAGCAAACATCAGATTTCTGAGGCCCTAAAAAGGACCTTTAACAAGCCCATTGGCGGCATAAGAGAGCCGCAAGAAGAGCCGACCGCAAAAGCCTTTCTTCCCTATGTCTCCACAATATCCGGAAAGATACAACGCATTCTAGGCAGATACAATATTAAGACAATTCATTTACCACCTCCAAAGCTCAGGGATCAACTGGTGAGAGTAAAGGATCCCCTCGGACTGAAGACACCAGGAGTCTACGAAATTCCATGCGAGTGCGGAAAGAAATACATTGGAGAGACCAGTCGGACTATTGAAACCAGAACGAAGGAACATCAGAGGTACTTACGGCTGGCCCAACCGGAAAAGTCTGCAGTGGCGGAGCATAGCATCAATGAAGATCATGCCATACAATGGAAGGAGACGAAACTGCTATGCCGAGCACATGGCTACTGGGACCGCCTTGTCAAGGAAGCCATTCAGATCCGCGTCAACCGCAACAACTTCAACAGGGACACTGGTTTCCAAATCAGCAATGCTTGGAGACCAATAATGAAGTCTATTATATACGACAAAAATGGCGGGAAAACCTCAACAAGCGTGAACCAATCAGGTTACACCTGAACTCGGATGGAGTGTATATATACTGAAAATTTTTGAAGAACGGCATTCGGAAGATCCCCTGAGGATGATCAGCAAGTCGCAGATCGAAACGTCGGGAGACATGGACGACATCAACCGGTGGAAAACCCGAGAAACCTTTTTGTTTGGTAATATTTCAATAATAAGGGTGGCGTGACGTTATTTTCTTCCAATCGGAAATATTAAAGAGGGAATTTGTGGCGTTCCATTCACACTAAAAGGAAACGTAAAATCACCTAATTACCAAGTGATGTATTTTACGCCAATTTTTTTTCTCATCCTTCATTTACTTCTAAGCACTGCGATTCATGGGCATACCCAGCGAGGGTAAGAGTACCTCAGTGGGGACATTGTTGAGAATAATTTTTTCAGTTGTGGTGACTATTCTCCTGGCCTCGACCTAATTTTTATTTATTGAAATACCACCATGGTCCACCAAAAATGTTTCAACCAGATATCTTGATTTTAAGTAGATACAAATACGCAGATGAGATAATGGGGCTGCATGCGAGATGGATTTCCCACCTCGGAGCAGTTCTCCCACTTTCAGTCCATAAATATGTATAGGCGTATCAGGCAACGCCGGTAGAATGATTCCAAATTCTTTATTAGGGCCAGCAGTGACAGGCGTGATCTTTTTTGTTTTGAAAGCAAACACTGTCTCGCTCCCCGCCGAAGGATGTTCGTCAGATCGGCTCTCGTACGCAGGAGCGCCAGCCTTGTCTTGCGTCGCGCGAGCCGTGGACACGTGGGAGGAGGTGTAAGAGGCGGAAAGCTGGCTGGGGCGAGAGGGGAAGAAGCGATGAGGGGTTGGAGGATTGAAACCCCTCCCGCGGCAGCGGAGTGAGGGGAAGAAGTGGATGGGGGATGGAGGGGCGGTGCCCCTGCCACGGGATGCCGTCACGGCGGCTGAGGCAGCGGAGGAGGTGCTGGGCTGTGGTGTGAGGTTGATTTCGTCCGATGCGCCTTGCGCGTGGGAAGCCGCCGCCTGGATCTCCCGAGATCAACGCGCACCTCACCTGCGCAGCCGGCTGCTGGCGTCGTCGACATTCCTCGCATTCCGCTCAAGGCCTCTTCCCTTCCCCCACAGCGGCGGAGACACACTCAAACACGTATAGTAACGCTATTATGACTGTTGAAATTAGAATGCTTTACCTACCTATTGTTTAAATTAGCTAATGGAAAAATAAGCGAATTCAAGCTTATCTACGCAGAAAGCGCTCAAATGGGATGTGAACCCGCGACCGTTGATTTATTGGGCGAGGACGTTAACCTACTGGAAATGAGGCCAGAAAAATGTGAATTCAAGCCATGATCAAATCCATCATCATCATCATCTGGTGTTCTGGCCGTCGGCAGATCCCTCGCGGATTTAATTTCGTGTTAAGCCATCAAACCCTCCGATCAAAATAATTTTTTAATCGGTCGTTTTTTTCTATACTCAACCCTGAAGTTCAACTCCACTCACTACTTAGGGTCTCTCGCAAGGGATGCAATGCTATAGTTGTAACCGCTACTTTAATCCCAGGATTGGTTCACTCCATTTCCTCAAATCGCGTGCCACTCCCAGTATACTTGCTTAGAGTTCTCTTATCCCAAATCACACTTTTATTGCCGAATTTATTTTCTCATGGTAGCCCTCAACGCATAAAATCGTTCCGGCTTGATTTGGCGGGAGTTCGATGAAAGAGCACTAACGGTAAATTCCACACTTTTTAATTTCAAAACTCAACAACCGACCATGGTTTGAACACATTGTGTATGTACTTGGAAATGCCACTATGTGTTGAAACCATGGTCGGTTGTTGAGTTTTGGAATTATTAAGCGTGGAAATCTTCATCATGATATACCTTCCTACGGCAGAAGACGAGATCTTGATGTTACTAATCTGTTCTACTCCATGGAATAAGATTCACTGGAATCTTTAAACATACGAAATGTTTAGATTCGAACACACACCTCCGAAAACAAGATATGCTTGCGAAAGCAAAAATATACTTTTATCAAATTTTAATGCGATAAAAACATAAGAAAGGTATCTGTTAGTTTGTGAACTAAATTTCCGCCAGTTGTTTAGGTTGTAATATACCGTGTGTCATTAAATAATTAAAGCTTAATCTATTAAGTAGTTTGAAAAGAAAATTTTCCCGGAATGTAGACTTAGAGTTTTTAAAGATAAATTTCCTTTGCTTTTCAGATCAATAAAATGGGATGCCAAGTTCCGAAAAAAGAAGCATTTTTGACACATTCTTTTTAATTTTAATCGAAATTATAAGGCCACAGAAGCTTCTTGCGACATTTTTCCATGCATGGAGTGGGTGCTGTAGCTGTAACAAAGGCTTGAGATTGCTATGCGAATTTTAAAAGGGTATTTTGACCTCTCTGGCAGTCCGGCTGAATTCGATGGCAATGTAAAAAACGGCAGAAACGTAGTTGCTCACCTAATTCTTTGAGGGATGGTAATCTTCCATATTGCGTGAACGATAACTGCGTGCATTTGATTCTTTTAAAGCGCAGTTAACCGACTAAGCTAAAAATGGCTAATGTTCATATCTTCCGAAAAAGGAAACCCTCTTCTTTCAGGACCTTGATGGGATTTTTCTCCTTCATGGTATTCCTAAATTTGAAATTTCATTCATCATTGTGCTAATCATTCAACACTCAACGCACTCGAAGTGCTCTTGAAGTGTTTAAATGACTCGAACAACAGCTGTAAAATACTAAGAGCTTTGCCTGTGAGAAGATAGTTCATAGTTTTGAAGTCAAAATGTGGAGAGGGATTCACGTTTCAACCTCTCCTTGACCTCCGTGGATGCATTTGCGTGCCGTGCTAGCCTCGTGCTGGCCATGGGATCAGATGCACGCCACTCGCAGAGCCCAACTCTTCCTCTTACATGACTTTTGAATGGTCATGCGGTGGCTCATGTTGCAGATTCCGGGAAAGAACAACTTTTCGTACCGTCAATTGCTGCAAGAGATTACAAACGGCGAACGCAGAAGCAGACGTCTGTCTTACTTTGCTGACATGGCGGCTCGTTCATTGCGTCTTTGCGCCAATTTCTTGGAAAATGGAAGACTCGAAATTAAATTTAGCTCCACTCCACGTGTGCTGGTGAAACTTTTTCACTTTGGCATTATGACTTCAATATTAAAGTCTTTCTATGCACTTGCCTATTTCTAAAGGTTTAAGAGTTGTTTAAAGAGTACATAGAAGAATTTCTTTTAATTTATTTTATAATGTTGGTCATACAGTAATTTTATACGGAATATTTGACGCAGTTGATTTGGTTGGCGTGTTTACACTACGGGCAGATCGTTTTGTTGTCGGAAGAATGTGTGATAGTATAAATCCCTAATATAACCTTTGGACAAACCAAACGAAAATTCTCTTGGTTTGCGGCGACTTAAGGAAGTAAATTGCTTTCTCTGGATACCAGAGAATCGCACGCCTATGGCTTACTCCAGGTTGAGCCCTACCTTCAACGATCAGAGTTCACATTAGGAGTGAAACACTGACTGTTCGTGTAGGCTCATTAGAAAAGATGAAATAAAGAAATAGACCCAAGGAAATTAATATCTTTCAAAGGAATGTCGTAAAATAGTAGGATAGGTAGTTTTATTGAGGGAAATGAGGTAGTAGCGTAGATGGTGCTATAGGGTAGCACCCCTTGGTTCGGACTCCCCATGAAATAAAGTAATTTTTTTCGTAAAAGAAAACAAAATATTGAAAAATCATGAATTTACAAAATATTTCTTTAACAAATGAAGTTTTTCCGATTGTTTAAGGCGTCAAAATTATTTTAAAACCCATTTCTTGGTACCCTGTTTTACAAAAAATTCCCACCTGGTCTAGGACCCCCCCCAACGAAATTCCTGTGTACGCCATCCGAGAGTGGTAGTCTAAAGAGTAGATGGCTTGGCTGCTGATCGAGGGGGTTCCAGCTACCTTTTCAAAATCCGGAGCTATCCGACAACTATCTAATCATCCCAAAGGAGTCATCGGACTCATGAATGCGGGAGGCCCACGGGACCCGCTGGGTTTGTTTACTACTGCAGGTCGCTGGGGGGGGAGGAGGGGGAGAGGCCTTGGAGTTCAATGGCCCACGCGTATTTCGGGAGTCGACTCCACCAACCGCCAGTGTTGGATTCGCTGTCACGGAGACAAGACTCTCGCACCGCGATCGCCTCCGTAGGAATTTCAATCCGATTCTTTGATATCTCGTGCATAGTCGTGCTATTTGTGCTAAATTTTTCACGGTTCACAATGTGTTCTTTGCGCTTCAACAACGGGAGAACTGTGGAACGGACAGTGAGTACATTTAAAGCCGTTAAGGAAATAGTATTCACTTGGATATACGATAAAAATCTTTCCCGACGATCTCGTCCCATGAATTCTCTTCTGGTTCTCCTCCGGGTCAGGTTTTTCTTAGCTCTTAGTTTTCGGTGCTCGACTCGTGTATCTAAACGTGGGTCACGGATATCCTGACGTGATGGAGAACCTGAGAAGAATACCTGCAAATTACCTGGACCTTGTTTTTTGTGGATATTTCTTTTTTTGCGTTGCACAGAATACTTTGCATGTGTCGCTATGCAGAGATGCGCGCTTTTGGTGGTACTGTCGCTTATAATTTAAATTAAACGTGAAATTACCAGGCCAGTGAGTGTTTGCGAATAGTATTACTCGGTTTAGCGAGGTATTCCTTCAACCAGCATCGCAATTCAGATTTACTTATATCTTTTGATGGTGATTCCACTGTGACCATATTGTGGCTATCTACGTGCTTAACTTATCCACGTGAGAGTTAATGCATTATGCTTCTTGCCGGAAGTCTGCATACCGCTGGAGTGCATGGACGATGCTGTGATTGTTGACCAGCCATTAGATACTTGGAAAACTTCAGCCAGGAAACCGGTGAGAGCATAATTTATTATTATTATGGTCATCTTCAGTTCCCTAGCAATATCACTTGCCAAATACCGTATTAATATTGGTGACAGTATACTTTTATCGAATCTGCTATTATCGTCCACTCTTCACCAAATTTTGGATTTATAACTTATTTCACGTTGTGAACAAACCTAGAGGTGGGCGGAAGCGCTACGATGACAATACAAATAAAAATAACACCATACATAACTTGATTTCGGAGTTGTAACTTTCACGGTCAGGCAGCCATCTTGGACGACAAAAGAGGATCGAAAGCAATTTACATACGAAGATAATATGAAAGACATGGCGGCATCACTTTCCGGGCATATGTACGGGCTGGTCAACTAGAAAAAAATATCCTTCGAGCTGGTCCAATACATAACAAAGTGGGAGGTAGAAGTGGGTAAATCACTTTCCGGGCACATGTACGGGCTGGTCAACTAGAAAAAAATATCCTTCGAGCTGGTCCAATACATAACAAAGTGGGAGGTAGAAGTGGGTAAATCACTTTCCGGGCACAGGTAGAAGGTATGGTCAACTAGAAAAAATATCCTTCGAGCTGGTCCAATACATAACAAAGTGGGAGGTAGAAGTGGACAAATCACTTTCCGGGCACAGGTAGAAGGTATCCAAATATGACTTTAATATTTTAATTCTGAAAAGATTTCTGCATATTTCTACAGCGATTTTGGGGGCACTTTCGCAATTTTTGTAAAAATCCTTCTTCTTGCGATTTATGCAAAACAGTCTTCACATTCTGTGAGAAAAAGTGGTAAATATCTTTAACTGAGGAAAAACTGAGCAGGTTTCTTCTTTCGTCAACGACTCAACGAGTTTAAAAGCCCGCTTGTTGATGGCTGGTCGTCGTAGCAACCAATGGGTGTCGGTTATAATCATATTTTCGATCGTCTTTTGTCGTCCTAGATGGCTGCCTGACCGTGAAAGTTACAACTCCGAAATCAAGTTATGTATGGTGTTATTTTTATTTGTGTTGTCATCGTAGCGCTTCCGCCCACCTCTAGGTTTGTTCACAGCGTGAAATAAGTTGTAAATCCAAAATTTGGTGAAGATTGGACGATAATAGCAGATTCGATAAAAGTATACCGTAGCCTTAATATTTCGTAAAGTCTTGTTTGATGGCCACTAAATTTATTATTTTTTTCAATTATTCCACATTTTAAACAATAAATTTTCCACTATTTCACATGCAACTGTTGCATAGTTGAAAGAAGCAGACGCTTCAGAGACGAAGTCGAAGGCCATAAAAGGCGTTTTATAAATTGACCTCGTGTCACGAATCTCATTGTGTAATAACATTTAAAAAGTAAAATAAAAGCAAGGAACAACTCTTTGTTTGCAAAGGAATGCTTCTTTTTCAGTCTTATGAACCTTTGGTTTTTAATTTCAGTGTACACGTAAAAAAATGATCGCTTTTTTTGCTCCCGTGAAAAGTTGCAATTTTTGAGAGACGTGTTGTTAGAGCTTACAATTATCCATCCATATATTAAGAGGGGAAACTTGACCCCAGTTTCATTTCATTCGGGGTATTAATAGTTTCCACAAAATAATATCTAATGCGGTTTTTATAACCACATCTTCCGGTCTGATGTGTGCACGCATATTTTACTATGTACTCATGTCAGTGTCACTGTCACCGTGGAGCTTGAGGGGGCCCGAGCACCCTCAAAAATTCCTTATGGGTGTGAGGAAAAAATGTGCCAGGCTTGTCGATTTACCCTGGAGTGTCCAGATATCGAGATTCGAGTTATCTGGGTTCTAATTTTGATCATAAGGCTGTTCTAAAATGCTTACGGCCGTATTCATAGTTTCCTTAGTAAGCTACTAACGCCCAAGTAGCGTTCTAAGTAGTAGCATACTAGCAAAATGGTATTCATAGATCGTTAGTAAGGGCTACTAAGCTTAGTATGCTACTATCTTAGCGGTTTTATTTGTATACTGTTATAGAGTTTTTATGCATTTGTGCCAAAATGGAATACGAGAATCCATTCTTCAAGTAAGGCAGGCAACGTATGTAGTGTAATTGTTGGCAGGAATTGAAAGTTTTTCGTAGCTGCGAGGAAGCTACGACTTGTAGTGAACTTGTGCCTCTAGTGTAAGTGAACACAATTTGTACATTCAATGCGCCCCTAAGTGAATTGATTGCATATAGACGATGAAGTAAAGAGTAAAGCGACAAGTGAAGTGATTTGTGAGTGTATGAGGTTCGACAAAATTATTTTCTTTCTAAATATATTTCTTTCATACTGGTTTAACCATTTCGATCAAAGGGATCTACTAGCTGTTACGAAGGGGATATGTTTCATATTTGAAGCAGTTGTTCTTTAGGGATACAGCAAACGCTTATAAATTTTCATTCGTTTGTACGCTTATAATTTGTGTTTGATTATATTACTTCTTCTAGTCACTTTATCGTGAGCTTTCGGCAGTGTTTACATTTCGCGTATTTCGTTGCGCTGTTGTTTTTGTTTTGGTTACGGTACGAGTGATAGTGGAGAGTGAGATTGGAAGTTTGTTGATGTTACAATTTCTGGTTTAAAAATTTGTTTCAGCCTATTTATTTCATTGTCTACGTAATGGTAATTTTAAATAACATCAACTGATTCTAAATCATTAGTGATGAGTGGGAAGTGAGATGTGAAGAATTCTTTCGGACGTCAACGAGTGCAAATTCTTTTGGTGTGTGCAGAGTGATTGGAAAACTGATTATCATTGTTTACTTGAGTTACGTTATAGTGTTTTAAATTAAGTGTGAGTCAAGCTTTTCATTGAACCAGTTTATTCAGAATGTACGGATTATAAGTGTCATAAAGACAGATCGTGAAATGTTGTGTGTGTTGTAGTGCTATTTGTGATATGATCAGCAATAAATAAGTAAAACAAGTTACGTTAATTATGCTTTGTTTTTTACATTAACCACCTAAAGTAAACTATATACCGTATATTTCCGCACGCTGTGAATATTTGAAATATTTAAATGTAGCGAAGCAGATTGTTGTTTCCTTGAGTAACATTTTAGGAGTTGCAAACATATGTTACTAATTGCTCGCACGTAGGTGTTTGTAACGTAATAAATGTGTATCATTCACACATTTATTTCAACGTTATTTTCTTAACGATTCATTTCTGCATTGCAAAATTTTTTGTTTCTACTCCGACATTGAGGTGTATTTCTGCTTTCCGAATACATAAATGTATAGTACTGACGTAGCTAGTTATGTTTTTCCATACTAATCACGCATACACTAATGGAAACAAATATCAGAAGTGCAAACAATACGCAATGTATATGATCAATAAATATACGGCCGTTTGTAAAGCAATAACTGCATCTCAAACATACAAATGCTTCGGTATTACTCATAAATCTACCCTTTCCCAAAGGTATTGCATAATGTTTGTGTACAGCAATCAAAAAATATCTCTGGGATGCGATATCACATCGAATTATCCATTATGAAGTAAAAATTTCAATGCATTTTGCTGAATCAATATCTTTTGTTTGATAGTGTTACGAATTTTCCGCGCCGCGGAGGAGTCAGATGCAGTGTTGTCAAGCGTAGCCTAGCGGGTTGAACCCAAATCGCTACCGAGTATCGGCTGCCGAGCTGGCTAGTAGCATACTAAGTTAGTACCTCTTATTAGCTCACGTAATACAATCCATGAATACCATATCTTAGTAGGCGGCTAAAAGGTCTTAGTAGCCGACTAAGTTAGTCGCCCTACTAGCGTGTTTTAGCGGAAATCTATGAATACGGCCGTTAGAAACTTAAAACTCGCTACTTATAACATTTCCCTGGTCAAGATCTGCGGTTTGGGCCCGCCAAATACTTTTTTAAAGTGGGCATCCCTAACTGCTGAAACTATTTTACGAAATATTAAATTGATTTGTGATGAAATTTAAAAGATTTTTTTCTCTTAAAAGCATATTAAATTAACGAAGGATTAACTGGAGTCTTTTCCTGTAACATATATTTTGAGCTGCCTTTAATTCGGAGCATTCTCCGATCGCGCTTAGAGCGATAATACGTGAAAGACCTTCGTGACAGGATTTTTCCTTCCCAGCGCTCATTTTCCTCGTTCTATTTGGAATTAGGTCGGAATCGACCCAGGTTAGAACCGATCACGTCGAGAAACCTTCCTGTACTTCAAGTTTATTCCCCAATCCTGGGAGACGGCGAGGTGGCACGTCTTCTCCCCATCTTACATTCCTACAGACGAGAAGTTAGTTCACTACCTTGACAAGACTTGATTCTTTAACTCTCGTTCGTTGAAAGGAAAAATTTTAAAAATTCGCTCTTTTCACAGACGTCACGTAGTGCAAGTGCTACTATTTTATGAAGAATTACTGTAGTCCTGATGGAAATTTATAAGTTTTAATCCTATCATAGCAAACTATACTGGTGAATAATTCGAGCCGAGTAATACTTTTGCGGTTGAATTTTCAACAGAAAATTCCATAATATATTCCTTTGTCGGGGTTAAAAGATTCGGATAATACCCTTTCCATATTATGATTTTTTTTTATCTTCCACTTCTACATTACACACGTCGTCACGTCATTATTGCTGCGCTATTACCGAATTTATGGCTCTAAATTATTTTATTCCTTGTTTAATCAGACTGTAGTTGTTATCAAGTCTTTAATTCTTCTTTTATTCCTTCACCTTTGACTCCCCCTTGTCTTCCTCTTTTTCGCCATTCGCTCTCTTTTTAAGCGATTCCCCGTCCTGTTTTTTCCAAACGTTCAGCTCGCCGCACAATCCACTTTTTTCAACCCCGTTCCACACCTTTCCCTCCCTTGTACTTCCCCCCCCGCCCGCCCACGAGGCCTCAATTTCGTCCCTCGGGCCCTGCGCCGCCGCCGTGATTCCCCCCAAGCGGACGTGGAAGCGGGTGCAGGGTGCTGTGTCTGTGAGGCGCACAACCCCGAGCGTGTTCGTCTCTCTATTACACGGCCACCCTCCCTACCCCCCCTCACCCACACCCACCCTCGCCGACATCCGTCTATTCCTGAAACAATCAATAGGACCGCTCCCTCTTCTTTCTTCTGTGGACCTTATATTCTCGGCTCCGATCACGTCTCCTCCTTGCCCTATTCTCCATCGCCTCTTTCCCACATTCTAACCTCTGTATCTCGCATTTGTCTTACCAACAGGATGTACTACTCTCTTTTCTCTGTGATTAGATTGGTAAACGTTTTTATGTTTGAAATAATAAATTTGTATTTTTCACTCACAATATTTTTGTTTTTTTTTTATTTTGTATAAATTGTTACCACCTGGAAAATAGCCAACTTATTACTTGTACAATATAATAATAATTTTAGTACGCTGTTCTCATTCATGACGTCTAAAAATAATCATAAAAAATTATTGCTAACATACCACAATTTTTCTCTACCGTCCTTCGGCATTTGTCATAGTTTTTCACCAATATTAATTTCGATTTTCCTATTATTCTGCAGAATATCGTGCTTTCGGTCTTTCCTAAGAAAATTAAATAGGGTTCTTAATAGGGTAGACCTAGCACCCAAAGTAATGATCCCTTCTTTATTATGAAGAATATCTTGCTTTCCGTCTTACCTCAGGAAACAACATCTCTTTGCGATATATTAAAGCAAGGCCTATCGCATCTGCATGAGTAATGCACGGTGAAGCAAATTTCTAGGAAAGATAATTATTGCTATTTTCTGTGTGTTTTGAAGTTGTGATATCCTGGTTTTTACATATACCTGCATGAATCTTCCTGTGTAGTCCTTTCCTTAACTTATCATTCCGTTGAAATAATAATGTGTTTCTGACTCTTACGAGTCTCTAGTTTCACTTCATTTGCCACATATCTGCCAATGTAATAGTTTACGGTCACTGAAATATTCACGTGTAAGAATTAAAAACAGTAACCTTTGCGTGATGGGTTGCACAATTCATTTTTTCGGTCAACAATAATCCAAGTGCGCTGGCCAAAAAAATCTGTACATGTAGCTAATGTGTTGCATTTCAACTAACTAGGTCTTTTACCGTCTTTTGAACCATCATTTTTTATTGATTATACTTTTCAAAGTTAACTAAGTAGGGTAACCTACCCAGTTAGTGGCACTTTAAGGACCTTGACGAAGAAAATTAACTCTTGTGACCATTGTGTCACAACTTCAGTTTATTTATAACTTGCATTAGATCTGAGAGACATGTTGCTTTAGTATTCCCATGTTAGCGATTTATATTATACATACAACTATTTACTAAAAATAATTGTTTAAAAAGTACCATCATCCCAGTTATTGGCACACTTTATCCAGTTATTGGCACACTGTATTCCAGTTATTGGCACACCGCGTATTTCCTCAGGATGAAAAGGTACTTATGACGGTCAGCGTTGCCTTCACGTGACGGTGGGGGTAACTTCATATACATTTTTTGATCCAGAGGGGCAAGCACTAAGTTTTTTTCAGGGCATGACATGAAATTAGTTTAGTCGCCAACTAACACACTATTCAGATCAGAGAGGATATCACACTTGTTTTGTTCTTTAAGAATATCCTCCACAGTTTTAAACAAGCCTCTGATATATATAGGATATCGCTGACGCATGCACTTGCATTAGTTACTCCTTCAAATGAACGGTAAGAAATTTCAGTGTATTTGCGTAAAAAGCCATGATACCACGTATTCTCGGGATTATTGCCCTTAAAAGGATTTCCGCGATTATTTTGCTCGAATTCTTTGACATTATCACTTATCAATTGTTTTGCATGGAATTCTTTGAAATTATTAATTTGACTATATCCAATTATTGGCACCCATACCAAGTACTGGTTGCACTCATTTCTATGAGCCAAAATATAAAATACGCATTTATACTAGCAGTACCATGCATTTGGCGAACAAAATAAATATATAACTGTAGTTGATGAAATTTCCAATACTTGGCCCCCAGTGCCAATCACTGGAATTTAACAATATTTACATACCAGTGATTGGCACCCCCTAAAAATCAATTTTAATTACGATAACAGGCTCTAAGTAAAAAACAACCTCATTGAGGTATTACTATCATTACAAATATCTAAGTTTCATACTATTTAATGGGTTGATATTGATAAAAAACGCATCGAAATGAAGTAACATTCTTAATTTTCCGCTAAGAAAATCTCCAATTTCTCCAAAGAAAATGCAGCACTTGGCTTTATGGTCCACAGTCACTTCTCAAATGGTGTAAGGTGGACGGAGCCGCTGACACATATTAAGTAAACTTCTTTGCTTCTAAATACAGAAACATCAAAAATGCAATGCATCTCTGTCTCTTAATATCACACAGTTAATTAATGAGTGCCAACAACTGGGGGGGTGCCAACAATAGGGCATTCTACCCTATATCCTCCTAAATTGCTAACTGTTGTACTTTTGTTAGAAGCATTGATTAAAATTTGACCGTACGTTTTACTACTACTGGACTCTTTAAGTTTCCAAGTATGTACCTGATTGAGTATGTTTTCGATGTCAATCAGGGATTTTTGTACAGAATTCAAATATGTATTTTTAAAGACATTTAAAAGGCACGTTTATATTTTAACGTCCCTATCCCGTAAAAGTCTAATGCGGCTATCGTAAGGTGGATATTTAAAAAAACTTGCGAAATGAAAAGTTAGAGGAGCGTATGGACAGAGTGAGGGACATTGCATTCTGGAACCAAGTAACTATTCTTGTGTTCCCTTTAATGACTCCGCCGTTTCGCGAACATGGATGCATGAAATTTACACATGTGGGGCTTACTTTGTTCAGAGGGGCTGCACCCTTAAGTTATCTGTATCTAGCTCAGAGATGAGGCTCTGAGTGAAAGTATAGCTTCAGTAGGCCGAATTTTTTTTCAGTTTGGAGAATAATTAAAATTTCATCAACATTTATATATTTGCTTTAATGAATTTTCTAGTTACATACATACATTCATTCCCGCTTCAAAAATTCCATTTTTTCCTACTTGAAGAATTTTTTTTATTATTCATAGTGTTTAGACGCATTGTCTTTATCTAAAATTTCATGTTTTCTTTGCAGGTAAGTTCCTGTAATGGTCTCTTTATTGGCTGAAAGCGGAAACGGTTAAGTATTAAAAATTGTGCAAGTGGTAATTACCTCTTATGTGTTAGTGAGCCTCAAAACGATTATCGTTTTAACATTTCAATTCAATTTTGAGTGCGCAATTTATGAATAAGAACTTGGTTCAAAGTCTACTAGGTTCATAATTTTATACTTATGGTTAAAATTGTTAACATAATGGGTAATTCCGGGCTTTTATTTCGGTCTTTCGTCGCTAAAGGTAGGATGCGGCAAAAATAGGGTGGTTTCCTTCATCAAAGAAAACGAAAGGCATTGATTGCGATTCGTTACCCACCATTAGTGTATTCATAATATACAAATTATTTTGTTTTAGAAATACAGGGTTAGACGAATGGTAATGGTCCATTTTTATCCTCATTTGAAAAGGGCCAGATTGGCGCCCATGCGATGCCACTCCACGTGACGTCACAGGGACCTAGTTTCTATACGAGAAGATAGGAGTTATACGTCGTCTGAGGTTACCATTGCATGCATGAGGCGCAGAGCTCAGGGAAACATGTCTTAACAATCACTTATTAAAACTGGCTAAGGTCGGAAAGTTTTCCTCTTTTGATAAGTTATTAATAATCCTTATTTAAGCCAAGCGCTACCAGCCAGCAGGGTACTAGGCTAGCCGCTAGCAACCTGCGTCATATCAGCGCTAAGCCTCGCCTCAAGGTCACCTCGCAGGGCGGGAGGGGGAACCAGAAATACGTCACGCGGAGAGACTTCCCGACATTCATACTTAAGCGTCGCGTTTTCGCGCGCTTGAAACTTTTCACTTTTAATTTAATCGCGAAAAATAGATATCGTCATTTAAAAATGTAAAAGCGTGAAATACGTACTCCAGGAGTAATAATCTTTCGATTTAGGCTATAAAAAAATAATAGGAAACCACCCTATTAGCTGGCCATACGAAGATAATATAACAATCGTTTCGGTAGATCCAGTTCATTTAAATGATTAGCCTTTTGGATGTTGTAGTGAATATCGTCCGAGGCCTATGGGCTTATGCCACCCTCTAAGGGTTGATATTTCACGTCACTACCCAGAGTTTAGGCGGCCAAAGACGCATTGACACACCTCTTCCCGTAAGATCTCCAGCACCCTGGCCCGGATCAAAGTTGTATGGTTTCTGGCTGTCGATCCCTAAAATTGTTCTCATTTTTGTGCTGTCTGCCAGTGTCGGGCAGGGTAAACAATTAGTTGGATTGATGGATCAAGAAAGAGTCGAGTGCCAGGATACCTGATGGCTGGCCCCATCAGCCTTGCAAGCGTGCAATCTAGGGTTCGGACCCATTGTATTTGTGGTTTCCATTATAGAGAAATATAGGTCCCATTCTATGCAAAAGTGTGTGATCGATCTCTTTTTCAAAATGTCTGCACTGTAGAGCAACCAATGGGATTGTGTTGGGAGAGGAGGGTATCCTCTTGCTCCAGTATCGCACTCCTCGCTTATTCCACGCCGCCTCCAAAAATTTGCCGCATTCATCGTGCTTCTAATTGTACTATCCGTGCCTCTGGCGAGAAATGGAGCTCTTCCGCGATGAATAATTTTCCGAGTGGTTGCCTTTGGTAGCCGCAAGGTCTCTACATAATAGCT
Source organism: Ischnura elegans (assembly GCF_921293095.1). Taxonomy (NCBI): domain Eukaryota; kingdom Metazoa; phylum Arthropoda; class Insecta; order Odonata; family Coenagrionidae; genus Ischnura; species Ischnura elegans. The sequence goes on along the minus strand of NC_060259.1, from coordinate 159,699 downwards.
GATAATAGTGACCGAGTGGAGTATGAATGCTGGCCGCAGCGGCGGGTCGACTTTTGCTTAAAAAGGCCATTAAACGTGGAGTGGCCGGCGCTCCCGTGCGTTACATCTTCATATTACACCAAAAGCAGCTCCAATAGGAATTTTTTAAATTGTATTTTCTTTTATTTAAGTAAATTTCACATACAGCATTGACGCCAATTAACAGTGAAATTTTTAACAATGACATGAATTAGACACAATACAATAATAACATAAAAACAAACAAAGAATTAACCAGTAGGGAAAGTATAACATTCAATTAGCAGACATATGGGTCAGAACTTGTGCGGTGAATTTTTTCGTGGCAGGTAAAAAGGATCTATGGAAGGAGGGAGCGAATTTAGAAGGGAGGAGAGACGATTAAGGGTGAGCGCTTGGTCAGGGAAATTCTGGGAAAAACAGGCAGATGGAGTAGGGAGAGCGAGCAGGTGGAACGAGTCGGTATTCTCAAATTCAACTGAGAGAGGAGTTCAGGGCAGTCAAAAGTCGAGTCCAAGATATTGTGTAGAAAGTTGAAGTCCGTTTTAAGTCTGAGATTCTGCAGATTAGACAAGGAAAGAGAGGCCAATACAGCATCAGAGGACATATTGCGTAAGTGAGATGGGTGGGGCGTATTAGGACACCGTCCATTGACAAGATAAGAAAATAATTTAGTGTCATGATTGCTGAGTCGCACCGAGCATTTATTGAAGTCCTTTATTGGTCAGGAGAAAAGCCGCTCGTAAACCTATCCGTTCGGCAAAATATCTCAATCATTTTATCGTTTCTGTCAGACCTGGAGATCACTTCGAAAATGAGCCACGCCGCTTCCATCATCCACAGTAACACAGATAACTTCTTAAAATCTCAATATATTGAGATTTTAAGAACTTATCTGTAGTAGTTCTATACCTCAGTTGCGTCTTCTTGGTCGCTTTAATCGTTTCAATCACACTCGTCGTCTGCATTCTGGAATGCCCCATTGTATTTGGAGATCGCTCACAACGTAGGAGCCAAGTCAGAGTATAGAAAAATATTTTGAAGCACAATTAACTTAAGCCTTTTCATTTCATGAGGTAATTATGTCTTTTGATAATTATCCGAAAATCATTGACAAATCTGCCGTATTACTCGTGATCGTTGTTTTTGCATAAAATCAGCCTCAAAACGATTAAAGAAATGCGTTCCATCCATTACCATTTCTAGCGATGATTTCAATATCGCGCCACTCATCTATCCCGCAGCTCTTGGATTAGTTTGTAGATCTAGATGAACTTGTGAACAAGGCTGCGCATAGTGTCCAAAATAATTTTGATGTGCGCAATTCTGTATTCAATTTTAAATTTTCCACTATATTCATTTCTATGCTATTCATAAATTGTTTTTTATTTTATCCAAAAGCTGTTCCTAAACCAAATGCGGGCAAGGCTCTTGGACTCAAACGCATCACATTTTTGAGAATTTTATTATGTTATTGAAATTCAGCAAGTTGTACATTTTTTACTTCTTCTAATTATATATTTCCTATACATTGGAGTAATTCAAACTTCTTTCGGAATGAAATTAACATAGAAATAATTTTTTTCCCTGAATTCCCACAAATCCGGGCAAGGTGAGTCTGTTAGCACGAAATGTATAAAGTAATGTGAATTTTACAAATATTTGGTTCGAATTGTCAAAATTATGTAAAATTATGACTATTTACATGTGACGATAAATATTTGGTGTTTTATGTAGTGAAAACAGAAAGAATTAGTAATAAGAGTCCACTGTTCTCGCTGTTTGACTATGAATGAAATTAATAACTAATGTAAAACTTTTGTTGAACAAAATTGAATCAATTTTATGTTAAATGATTCTAAGGTGCACAATACGTACCAACTGATGTGAAGAGTAATATCTTTTCACTGTTTAATGGTTTAAATTAAAAGCATAGGTTTTAAGTAAGCCTTGCCCGATTACGTCAGAAAAATATGTTGCCCGTATTAGGGTTAATCATGTCAGTTAAACCTATTTCACAGGTCCTCTGGGCGTTTTTAGAAACCTCTTTTATATATGCCCTGAAATATTTGCATTGCCACCTCCCCTTCCACGTGCGAGTATTTTTTGAGGAAAAAAGCCCCCCTCCGCGCAGAATTCCTAAAGTTGGAATCGCTGGGGAATGCGTCTGACGGAATAAACCTGCGACCGTCGCCCGAGGTGGCTGTCCGTGAAATTATCATGGCGAATTTTTTTAGGAAGTTGATCGGCGCAGAATTTCATATTAAGTTGCCTGGTCCGAGAAGTTTGTTGGGACGTCGTCTCCACAGCTGAGGTGAAGGTTCTCTTAAGTTTCCCGGCCGAGGGGAAAGTTTTGGTCGCATAAAAAGATGCTTTCGCAGTCTTTGTCTGCGCTCCGCTCTGTACTTCGATCGTGTTTGCCTTTGAAAGCTGGAACGAACAACCCCTATCTCATATCAATCCTATCCTATATTTTTTCTCCTGTCAATATTTTTTCTATTATTTTTTTACTTGCCTTCTGAGTTGAGTCTCTTTGAAGTATTCAGATATTTTTGTTGAAAAAGTACTTGTCTTCAGGACTGTTTATAGTGGCTCGTGTCTCGTTCTTTATCTTGCCAACGGAGGTGTGTACGAGGAGGATGCCAAACGGATTAATTTAATTAAAAAATGTAATGTTTATATACTTAAACTGTGACATAGTAATAAAATCATAAACCTTATCTGAAATCCTGTGAGTGGATTGAAAATGATATTTATTTTTCATAGCGTTAACCGTTTAGGAAACTTAAGCTCACGTTCAGCCGGCTTACTAGCATTATAGTTGAATTTTGGATTTAATGAGTCATTAAACGTATTTTATGCCTTAGGTAGAATGAATAGTTAGTCATATAGAGATTGGCAAAGCCAAAGGATAGCTGCTTAGAATTCTATTAACTGCTACGAATATTCTGTAACGACAACCGGTTTTTCGTACTAAGTAAAGATTGGTTTCTCTTTCTGTAATCATTCGGCAAAGGCCGCCGTTAAATGGGTTTTTGTTCAGCCGATCGGAGAGAACTCGAGGCGTAAGCCGGTTTGTGTAAAAATGAATAGAAAAAAATACGCATTTATTAGAAAAATAAAATAAATATTTCAAGGGCGTTAAAAATAGAGAAAATTGCAATGGACGCCATCTATCATTATTAATAGGAATTTAAAACACAGCTCACGCACTGTTATAAAATTGAGTTGAATTGCTCCTTATCCGCTTTCTACGTCAATTTCGGAGTTTAACTGTCCATTCTATAATGGTATCCATTCTATTTTTCGTTCAGGGATGTCTTCTTCCATGAGTCATGGTTTGATTTAATCAAACATGGAAGTTAAGCGCTGGAAAAACCTGACTGTGGCTCAAGCATTTCACGTCAATTCAAAATAAACAAAATCCTACGGTAATTTTGGTGTTGAATTCACCTGGTTCCGCACTTAATTTTCGTTTGACGCCTTTTTTTGCCTATGGTTCCTGGGATCTCAAGCTAATTGCTTCCTACGGTTAATTCCATAGGATACCATAGTACCAGTAGTATACCATAAAATGTAATCCGTCCATTCTCGTTATTTCTCGCTATTTTATGGAGGACATGCATTTAGGAAAAGTCACGGCGTCAAAATCAGTTTCGTGCATTTTTGACATAATTATAAACGTTCAAAACTACCAGCTGGGTCCATTGGACCCAGTCCGTCTTTCTAGGGTTAATCCAATGAAGTCGTTCCCTTTGTCCTCGGGTGAAGTTTGAGCTACAAAAGGCCAAATTAAGTGGCGATGGAAATAATTGGGGGAAAATTATGTTTCGTTTTCACGTTGCTTTGGTCGATTCTAACGGTTATGGGAGACTTTTTTACTATTCGTAGGTGTAACTTAGATTTTTGTCGAAGATAGGTAGTCATATATTTATGGCTGCTCATCTTATTTGCCTCATTCTAAGCGTTACTAAGGGTACCTACGTGTGGACAATCTCTAATGGGAAATGCGGTCTCTTTTTCATGAACCTTTCAATTTTAATGTTGGCCTATGCTATTATAGCTAGAAAGACGACTATTCCGGCTCAGAAAGCGTACATGTCTATTACTTGCACTAGCATCCAGAAAACAAAATGGGCTTCTCCCTATTTTCCCCGCAATAAATTTTAGTTTCCGTCCAGCCCCTCAAGGTTTTCACCGTTAAAATATTAATACAAAAACCAGCAGGGAATGCTTGTGAATTTTAATCGTAGGAGATATTCTATCCCATTGAAATAGTAATTTGTTGAGTTTAAGTCTACGGGATGTTGGTCGCATTATATGAATCAATTTGGAATTAAAGAAATAAAACTTTTTAACGTTCACTGGTTGTTTAATGAAAGGCACGACCCGGGTTTCGTAACTTAGTTACATCGTCAGGTGACTAAACCTGCATGCATCATACATTTATACACAAACTGCACAAGTGACTGCGAGGACATCTGTCGGAAAGGAAAAGGAGTAGTTGGGAGGCGGGGTTGAGGGTTAAACACGGACTGAAATTGGGAGAGGGGAGGGGGAGAAGGGAGAAGGGGCAGCCTTGGTTCGGGACGAGGGTTTTTTACCAGCCAGGGGAGGGCGGGGTTAAAGTGGGTGAGGAGACGAGAGCTAAAGAAGTTGGCGGTGTTGGGGAAGAAGAGAGGGTTAGCGGGTTTGAGTTTTCTAAATGACAATAGTCTATGGAAGGTCGTTGAGTCCGGCTGTGGAAGGTGTTGGTATGGTTAATAATTTCCCCAAAGGACATGGGTCACTTGGGGAATTTTGGTAAAGGCATTGCTTAGTATTTGTTCTTGGAAATTTTAACGGCACACATGTGGATAGGCACTTGAGAATTTAAAGATTGTCACTGTAAGAGTTCATTTATGGGGATGGAAAAGAGAGGGGAGTGGGAGGGGAGCACTTGTTCGTTGGCAAGGGGGGTGTTGTTCTTTAAATGTTGTATAATCTCCAACGTTTCCAGGGCATCGAGTCTCCTGTTTCTTTCTGAATGTAGGATATCCGGCTTAAAATCACTATTGTGTTTACCATCTAATAAATGGTTGGCGAGGTTGGATTGATCTTTCTTCTTTTTGAAGCAGTTGCGATGCTCACTCACTCTGATTTTAACACTTCTCTCTGTTCTGCCGTTGTATCTCATGTCACAATCGTCGCGTTTTCAGGCAGTAAATTCCACTTCTTCTTTCTGGTGGGAACCGATCTTTGCAGTTGGGCAGCAATGTTTTGAGAGTTGAGGGGGTGTAATAGGCGATTCTGTATTTTTCCTTCGGGAAGCAAGAGGTAACGGAATGAGAAATGTGGAGTGACTGGGCATAGGTGACTTAGTTATCTATTACGATCACACCTTGGTTGTTTTTTTGCCTGCGATCGTTGAGCCAGTGGTAGAAAGAAATAATTACTTAATACAATTTTTCTTTCTTTTTTAACTTTTCTTATCTTACAGCAAACCAGAGAAACCAAAGGCAAATGCGTACTGAATGAATACTAGAATAATTGCCAAATTATACAATGTAATGTGTGACTCCTCTCGCTAGACTTCAAACTGTGCGTTAATGCCGACGTCATGATATTATCCAGCATGTTTTCTCTTAGTTTGAAAAATTTGCATTAGCTTCATTGAAAGCGTATTACCGAAATTACGAAAACAAAAAATCTGTAAATAAGGAAAATACGAGAGAAAATGCTGAAAAAATTATGAAAGACAGTCCCAATCCTTCAACCTTCACCAATATAGCTCAAATCGATGGCCACTTGGCCGCCTCGGTAACATAAAATTACTCAAAAAGTAAGTATTATAAAAAGTAAGGGTGAAAACCGGTTCAAGTATGCAGTAAATGCGGAATGATAAATTTGCAGTGTAAAATAATTTTTCTCTTTGAGTGCATATACATTCACTCACAAGCGGAATGTTAGTGGAGCACAGCAGAATACTACGAAAGGAGTATAAGATACTAAATTTCACTTAGAAGCATAAGTGGTGCCACAAACTCTGTCCTAAAAGTTTTGAAAGTCACTGTACGCGTAGCTCAGATGTAAATATAAGGGAACTAACGCATATTTTCACGTAAAAATCCCCATCTCTGAGTTCCTCTATCATTATGAAGACAACTGCCTTCCATTTTTTATATAACGAAACTGACTTGAAGAATTTTCGGGAGCACAGTTGACCAAAGCGAGGCCTCTGCTGTTCCAACGAAATTTGTATGCTAATCCTAAAAGAAACGGAGAGAACCCCGAACTTCCTCGAGCAAGAAATCAGCTATAACTAAAGCACATTTTTTATTTATTTCATAATTTACATCCGGAGACTAAAAAACATTAATAAGTAGAGGATTTTACGATGGTATGTCCACATGTTGAAGCATCCACTATAACTGCCGTGGTTACTGTCTCTATCAAAACTTTAAACATTTCATCTTAAGAAGTTTCATTTCAATGAAATGATTCGTTTTATGACAAAAAATTGTTCATCGAGGCTTAGTTGATGGTGTCAGTACATTTCGATAATCAGCCAGAAGAAAATTAACGTTTTTTTCACAATGATGATAAACTTTTGGCCACTATTTCCACGAACCCAATGTGTTTGCGGCTTCTTCAAGCGTTACTCCCGCGGCATTCATGAAGTTCACACGTCAAACGGCGGTTTTATTTTCACCAAGTATGTGAAAATAAAACCCCGGTTATATTTTCACATACTTTTCTTCTAATATAGAATCTTCTTCTCTTTCTCATTGGGGTCTTTTCAGATTAAATGTTAAAGTAAAAAATTAAATGCAAATGTAAATGTATGCCTTTTTGACATTGTTTTTTATAACTTTCATTATTTTGCTCGTTTTTGATCCATTGATTGACAGCATTTCAGACATCATTTAATTTTATTTTGCATCGTCTATCATTTTATTCATCCTACGTTAATGGTCTGTGGGTTCTTAATATCCTTGCAGTTTATACTCTCGCTGGTAGAATCGTGGACCGTCGGTAGTTTCCATGCAAATCACGATACAAATAGTACAACTTAGTGGTAAAAACCGTGTTATCAGAAGTTCTGTTGGACCGTAGTGGCGTGATAAGTGGAGCGTGACGCATTGTTTGTTCATGCCGTCTTTAAAAGTGTGAAATTTACAACTTGCCGGGGCGATAATCAAAATCGCTCGGCGCTGAGGAAATCTCTCCTTCTCTCTTGATTCTTTGATAAGCGCTTCGTATTCATTCACGTGAGAATTACGGGGGGCCGTTATTCCCTGTACCCGTCTGTGCAGTCTGCGCTCGCTTGAAGCGTCATTGAAGCAAAGCCTCATTAGAAGCGACTGTCATTGAGTGCCGTGAATCGAACCGTAAGGGAAAAGCGGCCAATGAACAGCAATCTCCCGAGCTCTCGTACCCCTCCATTCTGCTCTTCCCTTCCTTACTCTTCTCGGATGCTTCTTTCCTCTTGATAATCCCACTATTTTCTTCTTTATTCCTCATTTTACCATCATGGAAAAATATTGTGATGGCTATAATGTCATTCACTCAGCATTGAACATTTCCTCACATTTAAATGCATTTTTTCATTTGAAGATGCTGTCTTATTTGACAGACATTTACTGCTCAACTCTGGTTAATATTTCAGGGCGTTTTTCATCAGTTATGGAATTTCCTAGTTCTTTCTGGTTTCACCCATGTATCTGTCCACCTATGACACGTTCAGCTTTGTATTTTCTGTTTATGTCCTTCGACTTCCTTGACTACAGCCACCCCTGTTGCCATCAACTTCTGCTTTATCGATTTTGCGTGTGAACATTTTTTTCTATCATGCTATTGCTCTATGTTCTGCTAGAATTGGATTCATAACGGCTTTCGATGACGATTTTTTTCTGTCAGATGTAATGTGAATCCTCTTTTGCTCTCACTCTCTTGCTTCGATGCCAAATTTATTTGCCGGCCAATTATTGATAAGTTTTGAGTTATCAAACGCAAGATGTATGAGTAGTCTCATGGTTTGAGTAATGACTGTTTGTTGTTCCTGTATAAAGTACTGATACGGTATGCGAGTAGTTGCGTCTTGTAGTAGTTACATATTGTTCGTATTGTGGATTTATTTCCGTGCTTTGTTCCCTTCATTAATGCTCCATTTGAAATATCCTGCCAAGTCTCTTTTTATAATGATCATAGAGGAATAACTCTTGTCTGAATGTGTATTTTATTTATTTAGTTTCACTAAGTGGGAGTATTTATCTAATTGCAACACAATTTTCATTCTGAGTACTCAATTCTTCAAGACATTAGTTTTCTCGTGTTGCAGAGATTTCCTCATCTTGTCTCATAGTGATTTAACTGTTTGACCAAAATTGATGAAGCTTAGATCTCTTGATTTGCATTGCAGTCAACTTAAAATCATTTCCTTCCTGAAGCTGTTGCAACTTCTCCTGTTCAGGCATGATGGTGGAATCACTATCTCACCTTGAAGTAAACATTTTCTTTATCATCTTAATTTATTTGCGTGATGTTATTTTTACCATGTGAAACTTATAGAATTTATGTCCTGCTATGAAGGAGAAAAAAGCTAATAAGTTAGTGTTGATTTCAATCAATGCGGTCTGATACCTCGTATTTCAGGGGGAAAATAAATCAGCGTCTTACATCGTGGGGATCAATTACCTTGACTCCACGAAGTACGCTACTCATTGGCAAAATGGATTGCCCATGGATGGAAAGAGAGATGGCTTTAATGAAATCAATCCTCCGACTTGCGCGGCACCGCCAAGTTCGTGAGTGGCCTCTCTTTGCTCAGATTGTTTCAATTACACGTTCCGCTTCGAGTAGTTGCCCAAAGATTTTTTTCGTTGTTCCTGCCCGCCGGTCTGAGAAGAAAATGGCTCCGCGGTCATGATTAATATCACGCCTCATGCCTCGAGGCTTCTTGGAGAAATTGAACGCGTTAAACGACGGTGGAATTCAATCCGTGGGGGAGAGATAGAGAGAGAGAGAGAGAAAACAAGGAGAAGGCCGACTTCGGTATTCATTCGTTTGACCCGCTCAAACTCGTTTCGTCTCGGCCCGAGATTTTAGCCAGGGGAGGCTGCACTTCCCAAACCCCCAACCCTCCTGTCCAACTCTCATTTCAACCCCTTTCCCTCCCTCCCCCCAACTGCACTGGCCCCGCGAACTAGGCCTCTCCTTGTGAGAAGGGTCGGGAGGGGGGGCGTGGTCTTTCGTCGCTCCCCTTGCAAGTCCTTCCTTCCTCGTCGTCTCATTTGGGAGCACCACCTCCCCCCCCTTTCCTCACTTCCTCATTCACATACTGAATGCGAGTATTTTATATAGGTAAAGGCCTCAGTATACGCCATTTTGGAAGCCGTAAAATTTAGGCCTCATATCTCAACTTTAAAGTACAGTAGCATATAGTCACTTCATTATGCGTTTTCCTTGAATTTGCAGCAGGGATGCCAACTTACAAAAAATATTTGGGGGGGCCCAAACAGGGAATCTTGCCCCGGGAAATTTTATGAGTAGTGAGTTTAAGTTTTTTAAGTATTTTAGAAGAATCAAATGATCAACATTAAAACCCTGATAACTCGATACTTGAACACTCCGGGGAAAATCAACAAGCCTGAAACATTTTTCCTCGCACCCGTAACGAATTTTTGAGGGGACTCAGACCCCATGAAGTCGGCGCCACTGATTGGCAGCCATAATGTTTCCTTAAGCCGTCCAAGTGGTAACTTCCCTATTTATATCCGTGAATTATTCCGCGTGAAATGAAATATTTTCGCTTTTTTTGCTGTTGATCCCACACCGAAGGCGATTATAATTTTTCCAGGGTCGTTGACCTAATGGATCAGGTGCGCGAAATTTGGAATCTAAGCTCTGCACTTGATGTCTGCTGTTGCCGGATATTAATTATACGGCGTTACGAGCCTTCAATTCGCGCCGATGGAGTGCGAGCATAAGAGATACTCCAGCGGCGGATTTATTTTTGTGAACGCTGCAAGAAATTGGACGATCTTTTTTTTCCTCTCTTCCTTGTCCTTTCCTGCCGTGTTTACTTGGAGTCCTTTTTGCGATGGTGGACGTTTCCGTGTTTTAAAGGGGTGCGAGAGGTTTAAGCTATGTGCGAGCAAGTATTGCGGTCTGAAATAAGTCTCACTTGAAATTGGTGGCGCAGTGGTTTCTTCGTGCGTTTCATGGCAATGTAAATCTCTTTTTTTGCGTAAACCACCGAGGGAATTTCTCGAATAGCGCTGAGCAGTAATTGAATTAAATAAGCATTTCGGAATTGGAGCAGCCAAGCGCGATGTTATCTCTGTTTTATCCGCATGTGGTGGCGCTTTCCTGGGTAGATTTGTTTTACGAAATCGGGGGCACTATATGTTCAATGACTCGTGTGCAATTGAAAATGGTAAATATCACTCCTGAAATATATTGTACAGGGAGTTTTTGCGCATCAATAATTGCCAGTTTTTGTTATATTTTCTCCTTTATGAAAGTTATATTTGAATCGTAAACTATGTGGATACAAATTCCGTGAAATATTTTGAGAACAATTTTTACTGCAACAATTAAATGAATTGTTCATGAACAGTCCTGCTGGGGAAATTTTCTTGCATGATAAGTGACTTCAAAGGAGTGCTGCATGCGAATTGCAAATTATTATGATCCGCTTGATGTGGTTGCAATTTTGTATTGCAGCGTTCTACAATAATATAATGATAAAGGATTTTATGAAAGATTTATAACTGCGAATAATGGATCCTTTTTCATGAAATGTCGTTGAGACGTCGAGTCACACTCAAGATTGTCGAGGAGAATATTTCATTGACAATTGTAGAGCCATGGCATCTTTGGAGTTTCTTCTATATAGTTGTATACATAGTTTTATAATATAGTTAGTAGGTCATCCACCTTCGTTCCTGCCTTGCTCGTGCGTAGCCACTAAAGGGTACACATATATGCATTCAGTTTGGAACAATCCTTGCGCGATCACCGTTCTTATCGGCTTGCCACTTAACCTATCGCCCTTTTATTTACTGCGAACGGATTTATTTTACCGAGAAACCCACCCATTCACACGCGAAAATGGTGCACAATCGTAACCCGCCACTGAGAATTAAATGTTAGTTATTTTTTCTTAAAATGCCTTCATTTCATGCTTGTAATTTACCCAGTGTTTTCTTAAAGTAATCTCTACCTTCTCTAGAGTGCGACATCTAAGTGCCTTGACTGAATGTTTCGCAATAATCTTAAATGTTAGTCACAAAAACCAAACCATCAATTTTTTATCAGGGAATCATTATTGCTGTACGTTCATTTTTTACTTGTACGAAATGCAGTGTATTATTCTTGTATTTTAGAAAGCGCCATATAATTGATTCTTGTTCATTGACCTCTCCCGCTATTTTAAAAGCCTTATGAAAAGTAACTATAGCTATGCTTGTAACTCAGGTAGTTTTTTATGCAATACTGTAATCGAAACTAGCTACTGATTACAGATTTGAAAAGGTGACTGGAAAAAGCGGGTAACTTCTTTTTTAGTCACAGTTATCCCCTCCCACTGTATTCGCTCCCTCCTTTCGAAGCTCCAGCGGGAGATATTTCCGGCTCGGCCGTGCATCGGCAGCGGGGTGGGAAGGGTAGGCTATCCCAAAAAAACTTATTTTTGGAAATTCCAAAATCGTCACTCGGATTTCGATGACCCTCGGGTATACAAGGATAGGCAAAGAAATATTTTTGAAAAAGTTAAAATAATTAGTTAGCGAGGGGCGCCTAAATACCAACACCCTTAATTTATCATACAATTTCCTAAGAAATGTCAAAGTATAGGTAATCAGGGTTAGTTAAGGACCTTTGGGCTAAAATTTCGTCGGTTTTTGCGTATCTTTCACCGTTTAGGCTTTGCGGCCCGCGCAGCCTGGCGCCAAGAGTGGCGCTAAGCGATGCGGCTCGCGCGACGCGGCGCAACTGACGGCTGAGGCCGTCTCCCTCCCCTCCACCACCCCTCCTCCTCACCTGCCGCCCGCCATGTTCACATGCTTCAGTGACTCTCTCTCTCTCTCTCTCTCTCTCAAATTCAGATTTTGAACTCCTTTCGTAGACCAAATCATGTCGGCACGTATGGTAATAATCAATCTTACACTTATTCTGGAAAATCGACACTAAAACTCTGACACTTCTTAATTTCCGTGGCACCCTGGTCCCTCCGTTTTCCCGCTCACAAACTCAAGCCGGATCTGAAATTTACCAGCGATGTGAGGAGAGGTTTCTTTCACTTTGATTGCTGCGTTCCCATTCACGGCGACCGTCGCGTTTGTCAAATTTTTAGTTAACCTGCGGCCGATGTTCGTTACGTGATCCATATTTCAGCCTAAAATGGTATTTCTGTAGACCGTGAATTTGACTTCATCTAGACCTTGATAACCTTGAAAAAAAAACCGTGAATTTTATATTTCAGTTTGGATGGGACCATGTCTCATGCATATTTGAGTTCATTTCATTTGATGATTTTCGGAGCTGAAAAAAATAATTGTTTTGATCGTTACGTCTCTCATACGTATCGTATCTCAGGAATTTAATCAACTCCCAATAAATCGCTTAAATTATATTTATGTATTGCGGAGTACGTATTCTTTTGTTTATGGTTCATTGACCAATAATCATAGTTTTCCTTGCGAAATAATGATTGTTATAATGCATTTATTCCTAGATTCCCTGATAACTCTTTTAATCATATTAAAATTATTTTCTCCTTCTTAGGCGTGCATGCTTCAATTTTCTCCTCAAATTTTATTGGTTGTCGAACATTAAAAAGCTTAAACAAATTGATTTTTTTTTCGGTCAAATCGATTTTGATGGCCAAATTTTCGGTCAATGGTTCGAAGACTCTGGCTGTTTTTTTTCTGATTCCAGCAAAGCCACCATTTACCTTTGGATTCACGAATAACACATTGAGAATTATTAGATACAAATGTATTACCTTCAATTATTCCTTTTTCTTTGGTCACTTTCCTTTGAGAACGTCTTGTCTCAATATGTCTTGAAGTTTTATCACGTTTACATTATTGAGATATAATACTTCATCCAGTTTTGGTAAGTTATTGAGTATAAATAATGGGATTACTTTTTATGAAATGATATTTTTATTAGTTATTTTATTAAATCGATCAGATTACAATTGTTCCAGCAATTGTTGAAACTATCGTGCATTCACACAACGATGATTAAAACATGTGCTGCCCTCCAGTGCTGATGTCCAAAGTGAACGTCCAATTGACGGTTAGCAAAGGTGTTGAGGTAAGCAGGGTCGAGATATTATTTCGCTCAACGTGTATTTACCGAATAAATTTTCTTCCGCCCATATTCTTCCTTCCTCGGACAAATCCATAAAGAAATAATAGAGCGAAGGGAGTTTCACGAACTTTTCTTTTTTCTCTTGTCGCTTACGTTTCCGGTCTCCCAGCGCCTAGCCATCGAAAGGTGGCAACGTAAGTAACTATTGTGAGGACATGCATTCACCCGGCTAGTTCGGCAAACAATCGTTTGGACGATCGCTCGGACAATCGTAATGTGAACGAGGAATTACTTCTTACGGTGGAAGAAGAATAGTTACTTTCGATGTAACCGTTATTTTCATGGCAATCGATACTTTATTTATAATCGATAAGCCTTTTGTCAAGCTATCTTAGAGGTAGACGATACCAGGTTTTATGGTCACTTATTTTACATGGAAAAAACATCAAACACGTATCGGTTCAGTAGTCTATTTTCCCAATTTTATCCAAGTGATATTTCTGTTTCAAAATAGTTATGCTCCATCTTAATATAAAGGTAAAATTATCGTGCGTTACCAATTGTAGGGAAATACAAATGTTACTTATGTTGTCAATGATTGTTAAGGAAGTAATATTTATTTAAGATTCTAATGTAAATTACAGATTATTCGTATAAAGTCATCATTTAAAGTTAAGCAAGAATATTAGTATACAGATGTATAAAATTGCGGATTTAAACACGGTGAAAAGTGCAAATAGCCTTCTTTATTTCTCCAAAGCGACTAAAAATAAAAAAACAAACAACGAAAAAAGCAAAGTATGTATTGATTCGTGAGTCTTTCAATAAGTCTTAAGAAAAGGGTAAAAAACAATTTACCTAATCATGTTTTTTTATATTTTTCAACTGTGTCCTCTTTCAGCCATATAAACTTTTATGGGCATTTTTACAAGCATTTAAAGCCGTCCACAAAGTGGAATTTCGGGATAGAACTCAAAATAGGCTAAATTTATTGCTCCTTATACGTAAACCTTTGCCCACTAAGCTATTTATTTAAGTTGGGAAATGAGGAAAGGTCATTGGGGGTGAATCTTGTGCATATGGAAAGTTTTGTAACAAAATGGTATTTTCCTCCATAAACGAAAGTCATTGATTGCGATTATTTACCCACCATTAGTGAATTCATAACATTCAAATCAGTTGGTTTTAAAAATCCCAGTTTAGACAAATGTTAATTTTCAACTTTAAAAATTCATTTGAAAAAGGCCAGATTCGCGCCCACGTGATGTCACTCATCGTGACGTCACAAGGTCCTAGATTCTATACGAGTAGATAGGAGTTTTACATTGTCTGAGTTTACCAATGAATGTATGAGGCACTGAGCTCAGGGAAACATCTCTTAATAATCTTCTATTAAAAGTGACTATGGTCGGAAAGTTTCCTGCGTTTGATAAGGTATTAATAACCCTTATTTAATCCAAGCGGTAAAAGGGTTCACTGCCACCTGCTAGCAGTCTGCATCAAAGCGGCGCACATATCCTCGCCCCAAGGTCACCTCACACGGCGTTGCCTGGAACTAAAATGACGTCATATAGTCTTTTCCCAGCATTCATACTTAGCCGTCACGTTATCGTACACTTGAAAATGTTCACCTTTCCTTAAATCGAGAAAAATTGATAACTTCATGTAAATATTTAAAAGAGTGAAATACGTATTCCCTTCGATTTAGTCTGTGAAAATATAATAGTAAAGGACACTATTGTATAATAGTTTCATGCCCAAGAACAGATGTGGCGTGAACTTCATAATGCTCAGAATGTAATAGTTTTTGGCATTAACCCTATTTAAAACAACTGTTTGATCACCACACGAAACTCACTTTCATCCATTTTTCTTAACGAAAGAAAGTTGTTCACAACAATCGGCAGCAACAATAAAATTATCGCATGGATACAGCTGAAACAGCGGTGCGCATTAAACGATTTAAATTTTTCCTGGTAAATACTTTTGACGTATATTTCTCGGGTTTTAAGCCAGGTTAATGTTTTATACTAGCCGAAGTATCGGGAGACGACTTGTCTCCTATACTCAAGGCTGTGTTACTTTATGGAAGTCCGATTTCACATACAAAAAAACATTTTTTCATTTGGTGTATATTAACCCATTGGTGCATGAAGTTGTTTTTGTCAAATATTTATTTAAAAAGTTATTATTCTAGCTCTTAAGGTTCATTTTAACTAATTTATGCAATTTTGAAATTTTTACAATCAATAGGTTAAATTATACAGCCCGTCCGATACATCATGCACCGGGGGCAGTAGTGTGGGTTGCTGTAGTATGTCCTATAGAAGGTTTGCCAAAAGTATTTAATAAATGAGTACAATAATTATGACAGTGATTTGGTATTAAAAGACGATACATAAAGAACATATAAACTAGAAATATTATATTTCGACACTTTTACATGATATTCGTAGAAAAGTTTTGCGTCCAATGTTTTTACCCTGGTATAACTTTATCCCTTGCATAAATACCCAGTAGTTGCAATAGTACCCAGAGACGGTGAAACTTAAATCTTGGAATTCGTGGTCCTATTGATATTTCAATGGGAAAATATGAAAAAAACGTAAGAAGGGAAACGATCTGTCGGAATGCACGGTTAAAAGTTCAGTAAGGATCCAGTTGTCATCACCAACCCACGCGGTTGCACCGGAAACATGGAGAAATTGGAACCTGAACACCTCGGAAGCCTACGAAGTCACACTCTAGTTTTAGTAACTTTCCCTCAAGAAATTATCACAATAATTGGAATACATAGAGTGGTCATCACCAACAAACCCACGCGGTTGCACCGGAAGCATGGAGAAATTGGAGTTACTAGAACTGACCCCCGTGCATGGCGTCCAATATATCGGACGGTCAGTTTTAATTGTCGATAAAAAATACAAATAGTATACTAAAACTTGAGGAAATAGGAAATAAAAAATTAACCTTTTGAACAAAAAGATAATAGTAATCAAAGTATTGAGCTAAATACTTCAATAAAAATAATTTCCTTACCCCGTGTAAGTGACTGAACATTTGTTCAATTCCATGTCTCACATAAATGCTTCTCAAGCTGATAAATACAAGAAAGCAACTAAATTCTTAGCGGAGCGGTGAAGATAGACGTCCTTTTGAACCTAATGTAGTATTAAAATGTAGGGCATGTCAACTGGAGCCCAGAAAAAAATTAAATACGCGCGTCCGATATACCGGACGCTATGCACTAATGGGTTAATTTGCGTTGAATTTTGTTATAATTGAATTATGAGTTCCCAGTAATTGAATGAAGAGAAATTTAAATATGATTTTACGTTTTCACAAAAATTGCAAGGTTTTTTCTATAAGTATTAAAAATATTAAATATTGAAAATATCAAAATCTAATAGAAGGTGAAAAGTGCCCCTCGCGGATTTTTCCCGTGCTTGGGGTGTGCGATTTGGGATCAAATAGGACAAACATCCCAATATTTCCAGCCCGCTAGATGCCCACCAGGGCCGGCTAGATCGAAAAAACGATTTTCACTCTTTTTTAAATATCTCGGTCAAGAATGCACGTTTTTTAATGCGGTTGGCGGCATTTGAAACTTTATTTAATGGCACATATTTTCAATAGTGAGGTTTTCTATTATTTTTTTATTCCCTAAATCGAAAGATTACTACTCCTGGAGTACGTATTTCACGCATTTAGATTTTTAAATGACGATATCTATTTTTCGCGATTAAATGAAAAGTGGAAAATTTCAAGCGCGCGAAAACGCGACGCGTACGTAGGAATGATGGGAAAAAGTCGTGCGACCCATTTCTGGTTCCCCCCCCCCCCCCCGCCTTGTGAGGTGACCTTGATCGAGGCTCTGAGCGCTGATAGGACACAGGATGCTAGCGGGTAGCTGAGTACCTTGTTGGCTGGTAGCGCTTGTATCAAATAAGGATTATTAATACCCTATCAAATCAGGGAAACTTTCCGACCCTAGCCAGTTTTAATAGGTGATTATTAAGACATGTTCCCCTGAGCTCTGTGCCTCATGCATGTATTGGTAACCTCAGACGATGTATAACTCCTATCCTCTCGTGTAGAAACTAGGTCCCTGTGACGTCATGTGGAGCGGAATCGCATGGGCTCCAATCTGGCCCTTTTCAAATGAGGATAAAATTTGACCCTTGCCATTCGTCTAAACTGGTATTTCCAAAACCAAATAATTTGTATATTATGAATACACTAATGGTGGGTAACAAATCGCAATCAATGCCTTTCGTTTTCTTTGATGAAGGAAACTACCCTATTGTTTTCAAGAACTTCGAGCGGGGCAAGAAGATATATCGTCGTTTTGAAAATTTCTAATGCATGTTTTCATAAAACTTTCTTGAGAGGGCCAAAAAGAAAAAACCTTTTCTGGAGGTGTTTTTTTAATACCTTTCGGCTGGTTTATTGAAAATATAACTTTTAGGTGGTGGAACATAACGAAAAATGCGATTTAAAATATGCGATTTTGGCCATTTGGCTCTTATGCTCTGGCCCTCCATCACACCCGTCATTAGTTATTATAGTATTCTACCGATTAAGGTGCTGACCACAGGTACAGAATTGTATTGATACTGGTTCCGAAAATGCCTTCAGGGCCCTTGAAAACGCCCGAGTAAGCTAAAAGGAATTTCACCGCTTTCAAACCCCTCCGTCATTCCTTTCAAACGCTGGAATAGGTTTGATTTTACCGTAATATACTATATAATATAAATATACATGAGAATTTATTTAACTTCCTCAATGTCCTAATCAGATACAAATTCATTGAAATTATCTCACTTATGCTATACTATGTGGATATCATGATAAGTTTATGATAGCTGTTTGCTGAAATGAAAATAAATCATGGGTTTCAACTTTTGAAATAAAAAAATGGCTCATTTGGCATACAAATAAAAATATCTGGTGAAAAGTAACAAGCCAAACAGATGAATTTTCACCATACAATTTTATATTGACTCCAGGATGTCAATGAAAATCGCTCTTGAAAGGTTATTCGTCATCCTCTGAATATTCATTGATGCATGTTACTACATTATCCGTTAAAACAAATGCTAGTTGAAATATTATTTAATATTACTGAATAAAATCAAGGTCTTGCGATTTTATCTTGGTACTGCCCATAGGATAAATAATAAATTGTTGCTGCTACATGAGCGCAACACCCTATTCTTCTCTTCCATTACCACAGTCACAGTAATATCTCAATATGCTGCCTCAAACGCTGCCATTCGCTGTAAGCATATTCTGAATGAAAATTATCGTTCGTTATATTTTAATGATATTTTTCCCTAATATTACAATGATCTATCCGTCTTCATTTAGCCACGAATCAAAATTTATTCAATTCGTTAGTCGTTAATTGAGCTCGCATGCCTTTCAGCGTCGGCATCAGCACGCTGAACTCTAAATTATCTTCTAAATATGACACAACATCCCGAAATCCTTTATCCAGAACCAAAGTGTTACCCTTTTTCACGAAATTTTCACTGGATATGCCGATTACAAGATTGATTTTAGAGAATCAGCATCATTTTGATTGGCCAAAAAGAGTCCGGGCATAAAAATCACATCCCATCGAGGGTAAAAATAGGGAATGGTTTACGAAGAGGAACTAGTACTGTTCTAGTTTCCGGTTTAGAGCTTGAAAAGACAAACTATCAGCCCTTGAGTGACTGACCTGATATCCGAATTTCTCGTCGACGTTAACACACTAAGTTACTCTGTTACTTGGTCCCATGACAAACCAGTAAAAGTTCGCGGACAATCTATTCTCTCGAGAATGGAAGTCACTAAGTTTCGCCGTCAAACTGCGGTTAGATAAATATGCGACTTTGTCCACAAATAGACGAATTTTAGAAAGTTGCATGGAAATACTTATGCAGTAGATACGGAAAGTGGGAATTTCATTGGTAAAAACCGCTTATCATGTAGATAACCTTTACAGACCACATTTTTGAAAGAAATGACCAACCTCCTCTCACCTGCAATCTAGCTTCTACGGGAACAGGATGGAGATAATTTGTAGCGGTATATCCACAAATGAAACAACGCCTGCGCGTAGATACAACGCGGGGAAAACTCAAATCGAGCTCATTTTCTTAATCGATATTCTTACATTCCGGCAGTTTTCGGAGGCCCTGAAGCCATTTTCGGCACCAGTATCCATACAATTCTGTCCCTGTGGTGAACACTTTAATCGTTAGAATACTATAAGTAATAACTAAAAATGGGTGCTATGGAGTGCCAGAGCATTGAGCCAAATGGCCAAAATCACATATTTTCAATCGCATTTTTCGCAATGTTCCACCACCTAAAAGTTATATTTTCAATACGCCAGCCGAAAGGTATAAAAAACATCTCCAGAAAAGGTTTTTTCTTTTTGGCCATCTCAAGAAAGTTTCATGAAAACATGCATAAGAAATTTTCAAATCGACGCTATATCTTTTTGCCTCGCTCGAAGTTCTTGAAAACAATAGGGTGGTTTCCTATTATTTTTTTATTACCTAAATCGAAAGATTATTACTCCTGGAGTACGTTTTTCACGCTTTGATTCACCTCTTCAGAAGCCTGCTGCAATGCCGGCGAAACTGCCGTCTGCAGAGATGAATCGACGCGGTAATAACCCCAAAAATCAGCCTGCTGAATCCTTATGTTTAACAAATTCGGTTGAAATTTTCCATCACTTCCAAGGAGAAATTATAGAAATCTCTCTCTGCGTTTGTGTCAAGAGAAGTTTTATAAAATTTCAATAGAATGGAGGGATTAGTGGGTGCTTAGGTAAATTCGAATGATAACCCTTTCCAAATGATCCATTCCGTATTCTTGTGTTAGACAAGCTATACCCCTCTGTTCATGTGTAACGCCTTATCATTCAGTAAATTTCCTACTTATTTCGCTTTAATTTGATTTTCGTGGAGTCGTTTGACCACGTCTCTCCTAAATCCATTTCTGCAGCTTCATTGAAGGAGCAGAATTTTCCTCGGTGGCGATAAAATGGCTGCAATGAATCCGTCAAATGCACCCCGCTCACAATTGCAATTAGCGGGGAGGGGGGAGGAGATACTACTACGAATAGGAATCGCTTCTCCCCTCAAATCTGCGACCACCGTGCTCCAATTCCATTCTCACCCTCCGAGACACATATCATCCCTGCTATCTTATAAACTAGCGCAGCCTCCGAAACCCATCACAAGTGACCACGCATTCGATTGAATGCAATTCGCGGATTGTAATTTCATTCGAACCGCATTCACGCCTTGCGTTCGCAGCGAATGCGCATTCGCAGATGCAATCCCGTTGCTCGCACGTCAAAATCCATTTGCTGCTTTGCTGTCAGTCAGCAATAAAATAAAAATAAATCGTCGCTCCCATCATGACACCATCCGTGAATATTGTAGCGCCGTATTCTCCCACCGCCCTCCATCGCGTTGCGTTGTCACTCATTGTGCATTTAAATGGATTTACTGAAGTTTCCACTCAAGTTACTGCCAGCGGAGCGATCCCTACGAATGTCGCCTACGAATAAGCCGTGAAAAGGACTGCTGACCGAAATTTATATATTCGAGAGGATATTTATGTGATTCATGAATGTCGTAACTTCTCATAGCTATTTCTCGCGAGTGCTAATGTTTGATGGAAATCATTGTGAATATAACGATCGCTCGACACTCGTCGCCACGCTTTGGATATTTATGGACACTATCGGTGAATGAATTCGTTGGCTGGTGCATGTGGTGTGTGTGACTCTAAACGGGAGTGAAACATTGGACGTAAGGAAAAGGAGAAACTATAGATGAAGGAAAATGGAAATGAGCACTGAAGAGAGTTGAGGATTTTGAGTCAAAATAGAATGCGAATAATAGTGCAGGCAGAGACATTGCGACGAATTGCCCTCGCCTCTTGGAGGTCACCAGCGTGGAACGCCACTCCGTATGCCCGGGTTCGAATCTAGGCCCTCGGATTGAGCAACAAACCTTTGCGTCTTTTGTTGCTGCCAGCGCCAGGTTTCCCTCCGCCCTTTATTTTGACAGCCTTCCCTCGCTTGCTCCTTTCTAAGTGCCAGACTAGTTCATATATCGTGTTTCATTCCATCCGTGAAATTAAACCAGGTTAAAGTCGGTGTAAAACATTTTGATAGAAAGATTTTGTGTATCCTGTGTAAGTAGCTAAATATCAGGACTTGTGACTAATATATGATGGTCTGCGTAGATATACTTAATAATATGCGTGGTTATGTGAGGTGATATCTTGGTAATCCAAGATAAACGTAACCATGATGGCCGGATTATCGTTTACGCGAAATTCCTCGAAATGTATAGGAAACAATTATCTTATTTTCTTGCATAATTTTTTTTTATTTTCCCATTATGCAGAGTCACGCAACTAAACCTTCATACGTATTATTTAAGAGTATGAATAGTAAACATGCACAAATTAAATACCTAAGAACGTTCCTTTTTTTAAGTAATGTATTGTCTATCCACTAAAATTAACGAAATATTTTTGCGCAATGGAGGTCTCCAGCTGGGAACACCAAACAACTGGACGTGTCAATTTACAAGGCCGAAAATTCTGCTTCAGCGGCAATAAATGCAAGAAAAACCTATCACATTTCATTACGAAACTGCGTGAAGCCACGCCGAAATTTATTTTGCTTTGGTTTTTCGCCATTCCAAGTGTACGGTGCTGTCTACGATGCTGAGTTTCAATGTAGTCATTTCAGGGATTTATTATCACCGTTGGGCCTCGGTGTGCCAGTAACATAAGTTAGGCAGAGGGCATATGGTTAGGAAGGATTGATTGTCACGCCGTTTTATGTTCGTGGGATTCTCTTTTCGTAAGTAGCGGTTTCTGATCTACCAGGGCGCCGCAGGTATTCGTCTAATAAGTCTCACCGCCTTAAATCTAAATAGGTTTTCCGAGTATATGGAGAGTAGCTGCGTGTGTGTTCAAATATTCGGTGGCTTCGCCGAGGGGCGACTTAGCGGTTGGTCGAAACAGCAGCAGACATCTGGTTGACTCGCGTGGAGACATTCGATTCCTTCCTAAGTCGGGCGGGAGTGGAGTCGCTGGGCTCCAAGTGATAAGATCCGGGCAAACGGATTGTTGGTCGGGAAAACGAGACCGTCATGCTGACTGCAGCTAGACCCTCGTTGTACCGCCAGGAGGCGCGTGGCCGTAAATACTCTGCACCGCGTGGATTTCGTCCGTTGGGTTCATTGCATGCGAGACGGTCGACGCAGTCGCAAGCGGATGTACTGGGCGTCTCGTGGTCGCTGGAGCTCCTCAGGACAACGCGCCCTACGACGCCATTTGATTGCTTCCGGCAGAGGTGAGTGCTTGATATTTAGTCCCACCATTTAGAGAGACGGAGGGCTTCTTAACATCCCAAAATTATTCCCCCTAACGAAACCGTTGCTTACGATGATTGAGTCTTAGATTTTTTTACTCATTATTTACATGAGATAGAGGGTTCAAATCGCCCCCTCCCAACCCGAAAGTTTTCTTTGAGGTGACATTTGCTTTTAATAAGCTGAATACTCTGTGAAAACGAGATGAGAAACGGCACCACACACGTTAAATCAGTCGTATTGCTTAATAATTACGGGATTATTGTATTGCCAACCATTTTCATCTGAGTATGGCATTGACTTTACATCAATACCTAATGAAATGTTTTCATTTTTATACCTGAGATGCAGATACCTAAACTGTGTCAAGACTCTAAGGTGCCCTAGAAATTTCAGGTTGAAAGAGTAAGATTATAATAAGTACAGGTCAGGAAATCAGGCCGTCTGATTGGGAGTGTTAAGCCCTCTTGCTACTAAGTGATTGCAATTCAATCTATTAAAGCTGTACTTTTTCCATTTTAAGAGTATTACGTCCTCTGTGCATTGAAGCGCAATGAATGGCTCTTTTCATGTGTGAGGTAATTTCTATGGGTAAATTATTCTTCTATTCGATTTGTAATAGGACTTCGCTAAGCTTCTGTTCAGGAGACGGGAAAATTATCTACGTCAACTCCGAATTTAGTTAGGCCAGAAGGAAGAGGAATTGTTAGATAAATGAATCTAAGTCATAATTTTCGCCGGAAATTAAAATCCTACTCTACTGAATGACATATCTGTGTATACTTTAGATAAGCTTTGAGAACGCTTATTCAATCCGTTTAAGGGAAGAGATAAAATTTATAGCAAGCATAAATACGGTAAATGCAACGAATTAGTTTTCATTTTTCATCTTCTCTCGAGTGAAAAATTATGAGGAGAAAATAAATCGCGTAGTCATACCGGCGCATGTGACGCAGCTCTTTAAATAACATCCATCCCGTTACTGACGTTTTCAATAATGCGTACACTGGTACGGGTCCCATCGTACTGAAATGGGCCGGGTGCGTAAAAACTAGGAGGATTGGCAGACAAGCGATCCTTCGATTTGACGCCGATGAGGACGGACGGAGATTGGGCCGGGCCAGCAAAGTCGGAGTCAAACATGTGGGGCAAAATGTGATGCCCTGAGGAAACTCACGAGCACGCACACGTTGGGCCAACGGAGTGTTTACTTTCGGGTTCCGTGGCGAGGCACTTCCTCTCTTCGGATTCGTATTAAGACTCACCGATAATGCCTTAAGAGGTGGTTCATTCAATCTGGCCAACTTTGATGGGAATCCACGGAGAAAAGGAGGTGCGTCAGGCCCTCGCATCGGATATGATATTTTCCAAAGACTTCTCTGCTACTTTTGAACTACCGCATTATTCACGTGATCTACGCATTTGAACTTCGCCATCATTCTATTTCACCACATTTTGAAATCTTCCAACTGCTGTTATCTTCCATACCTCATCGCCATAAAGAAGCAAGCTCCAAATGTAAGTCATGATAAATTTAATCATAACTTCATCGCTTATATTTTCAGCTGCAAGAAGTCTCCCCTTTTTAGGAATTCCCTCTTGGCTTAGTATATTTAGCTTACTATTTCCTTTATGAATCTTCCTTCGTCAATGTTTATTATTATTATTATTATCGCTGGTAACTCGGCTAAACAATTAGCAGAAATCCTTCACCTCGTGAAGTTTATGGTTTCCTAATGCCGTACAATATGTGTATTTATTTCGAACACAATTCCGACCTTCATTGTCACAACACCTTGGTACATACCTGCCTAAGTTATCAGTTTGATGTACTCGTGATGACTTTCCACAACGAAATCCTGGACGCTCTGTAATTACATGAAGGAGCAACTCTAAGGAATTTTTTTAATATTTGCTCATTTAAATAATCGCTGTTTCATTATAACTGATGAGTTGAGTGTTGCATTTCGCACACTTATGTCTGTAGTCGGGATAGTAATAATGTCAATTTTCATTGTATTTGCCATCATATTAAAGTGCGAATGTCTTTTTATCTTTTCAGGTGAGTTTTACCGTGATCCCAAATATTGTTGTTTCGCCTGGGGCTGAATTGCTGAAGGCGTTGCTTTTTTGTAAGTTTGTGCTTGGTTGCTTGTGCTCTCCTACCCAAGTGTATTGAACCCATTGAAATGAATGTCTTTTTTACTTTTTCTCATAAAAATATTTTATGTACTATTTATGCGATATTCCCGGCGGTGGGTTTGGTTTAATTGGCGATTTAGTGCATGCTATGGCGGTGTAATCCAGATATCTGCCCACATCATTCCAATTACAAGGGCGTTGCTCAGTTGAGGATGCGGTCAACTATGGGCAAAACTCGTTTCTACGTGAGAAAGCTGATTTAGTATTCAGGGAGACGCCAGTGCTTATATTGACCGACAAAAATATCAATAACGGACAGAAGCGCATCTCATTGGCTGCGGCGAAGGTGCTTCAGCCTCTGGTCAATGTCTCCTTATAGCAACTTGTTGGCTTGTTTTTCTCTGTCCGGATTCGAGCCCGGTCGTCCGAGTCGATGACGGTACCACCTCGTGTCGCCTGCAGACGGATGCTTCATTTGGGGGTGGCGTGATACGCAATCACGGAGGCGGTACGGTCGAATAGGCGGATGAGGGTCTTAAGACGAAACGTTAAATAAGGCTTCAAGTAGATATGAATAGCGTCGATCTGTTGTTGGAAGCAAGCCGGGACCAAAAGGCCCGAATTTGCTTTTTTGACATAAAAGCATTAATAAAACAAATTATTAAGATATTCTACCGTTTAAAGTAGGTTTGCATTTGAGAATCACTGTGGCCGTCTCCACTCCCACAATGCACTTCCCTCTTCCAGGCGCAATGCCTCCCGCCCTCCCTCATTCGCACGGAGAACATCTCATTCCCACTCCCTCGCAATCATCCCGACAGCACAGTTTAGCTTTCAGCACCCCCTCCTTCCCCCCGCTCTGATCAAATCCCTCAATCCAAACCCTCTGCCTCTTCCTTATCGCGTCTAAAATCTTTCTCTCCTCGCCCACCATGTCCAGCACTTCGTCGTTTTAATCATCCTCTCCGTCCCCTTCGCCCTCTCCAATTCCCTCCGCACCCACATTTCGAGCGCTTCCGCTCTCTCCTCTTCCTATTTGCTCCGTTATGGTCGTCATCGAATCTTAAAAATAGACTGCACCGTTTATTTTTTATTACATTTCATTTAAAAGGAAAAACGTGCTTGTTTATGACTATTTTTTTGTTAGAATGCGAAATAAATAATCAGCATGCACTTCACAATTCACCCCGCAAGAACTATAATTTGGTAGCCATGAGGCATCGCAGACAGGGGCGGACACTGCACAACTTTTGCGGTTGGTTGTCATGACCTGGGTCCGGGGATAATGGAACCTCCGCCCGGGAGAGAAAGTTCTCCCGTGGAAAATGTTCTTAAATACCAATTTTTTACGCATTTTGGAGCCTGAAATTTAATTTTCAGACCCAATAAAAAATGAAATGGGACAATTTTAGACATTCAAGGATACAATAATGATTAAACTAGTCAATGAAAATTAAAAATGCTTCATAAAATTTTGGGGGACGATGATCTCTGTGGCCCCTCAACTCCCAGAATCCGCCTCTCAATTCAGAGTTTTCATCTTGATCAACTCGACTCGCATTTCGACGTTTCGCCCTTACCCTCCCGTGACTCGTCTTCCTCACTCCACCGTCATATTTCCTCGCCTCTTCTGTGGCGTTGCGACGGTGGGAGGTGGGGAAGGCCTTTCTTCCTCTCCTCCATATCACATTTCGACCGCGACAGAAAAAAAGTCCTCCCTCCCACTCTTCCCCCCGCCCGAAGTCCGTTTTGCTGTTGAGGCGGTATCCCATGACAAGTCGTCCTGAAGCGCGAGGGCTCTAACTCAGCTGCCGCCGATCTCGCTACTATCAAATGATCATTAGTGGGAAAGAATTGTGAGAACCAAAGTGTAGCAACGAATTACTAATCGCCACATTGGAAAACTGTATACACCAATTTATTTCTTCTTTTATCATGTAATTACAAGACTGAACCTCAACTTTTGAAGCAAATTTCATTATTTTTTACCATAGTTGAAACGAAATTAACGAAACGAAAACTAAATTTAAGTATTTGCTATGTATTGCGTGCAAACAATAACGGTGATGCTAATGATGGTTGGCTTATCCGCCACCAGCGGTGGCTCACACTGATGATGTTCTCGGTAACAATTTCACCAAAATTTGAGAGTAGAAGAGAGATGAACTTTTTCCTTGAGTCACTTGCGACATGTAAGTGTAAACAAAATGTGAAAACCCGTAAATTTTTGGGCGAATTCAAAGAAGGATCAGAACCGATACCACTGAAAAGTAAATGTCAAACAAGGTCAATCAGAATATGACTGACACCATGAGTTTTGAGCATCGTGCTTCATTGAGCGTAAAAATAAATCTACTTCCTTGAATTGAAGCCGAGTTAGACTTACGAGATGTGGGCACATTAAAATCGTAATTGGCGCGAAATTAACTAATCGGTACCTGAGGATTTTTCATTAATACAACAGGAAGATATGAAGCAACTCCGAGGCTAGTTACCAGTTCGTTACCAGGTTTCGAGGTTTCCCGGTCCGAAGGACTTATTATGTACGTCTGCGATGCGCTGAAGTCAGGGATGCCGACATACAAAAAATATTGGGGGGGGGGGATATTGCCTCAGGAAATTTTATAAGTAGTTAGTATTAAGTTTTTTCAAGCATTTTAGGAGAGTCATATGATCAACATTAGAACCCTGATAACTCGAATCTCGATATCTGAACACTCCGGGGGAAATCGACAAGCCTGACACATTTTATCCTCGTACTCATAACGAAGTTTTGAGGGGGCTCGGGCCCCCTCAGGTCCCATGGAGTCGATGCCATTGACTGAAGTCATGATTTCATGTGATGTCATTTCATAAAGTCTTGATAATTCTGATTTCTGCGCAGATATATTAATTACTAGCATCGATAATTGAAATCCATTATTTTTTCGACCGCATCGCTGCCCGTGTCGATCGTGAATTCGATTTGTTCCTTATATCCTTTACTTAGATAGTTAAATTATTTCTTCATTATGTTCATTCACTCGTTCACGAGTCACTTCATGAAGAAAGCTACAAAATACCTAATTTTTGCAACTTTTATCGCAGTAAAATTAAAATATAAATTACTGTGGTAATTAAAAATATATTTTTTCAAATTTGACGTGATTATGACAGATTTATATCCTTTTTGAACAATTATCCCCTCTTTTCATGTACATTTTGGTCGTATTTGAGCTATTATTGTTCATATTTCGTCATTTGCAAACTTAGGGAGAATGATATTTATGGAAAAATTTGATGAAAATTAACTTGTAATAGGAAAAATGTTTTACGGTGACGATGGAAAGCCTAAAATTTGAAATAATCAATCGGTGTATTGGTTAAATATTCAACTATGGGACGCTAGTTCCGTTAATTTAATGGTCAAATAGTTTCGCTTGTTGAGTTCTTTTTCAGCTATTACCAACGAAGTACGATTCAAAAATAAAAGGTATTGAATTCGACGTATTTAGATATATATTGGCCAAATACTTTATCTATTGGCTATCTACTAAGGCCTGAAGTCGGAATTGTACTCCTGCAGGGTTATTCCACTAATCGTATGGCCTCGTATCGATTCGTATCGACTAATATAAGTCGAAATCGGCCATATCTACGGCCTCGAGACATATGTATGGCTTCGAGCGATTCTACTCTGAGCGAAAGGCCATAAGTCGGGCGGTAGCTATGGCCTAGAGGCCGTAATATTATAGCCTGCCTAGGAGGCGGTCATAACACAGGCCATACGAAATAGCATTGTTCGCCTAAGGAGTTATAAAATAAATTTACGAGTAGCCATCGATTATATAGCGGTTGTTTCAAGAAATTTATGAATATTGCGGGGGAGCACATATACGGATTCAACGGGCATTGGCTAGATATATAAAATAAAGACGCCAATTTCATCTGGAAAGGAGTATACGGGATACGTGTAATCCGTTCGCATACGATGATGGATATTTTCATTAAACCTTTCCGCGTGTCAAAAGAAGTTGTTACTTAATTCGTAAAAAGATATAGTGGATGAACTAAATTTTCGCATGTAGTTAAAAAGTAAGAAATAATTTTTTAATGGATGCTCTGTTAAAGTGAACGGAGGAACGGACTTTTATGTGCTTTCAGTGCTACATTTGCTAGCAGATTTCTTACTTGTTTCGAAAAGCTGTAGGTACCTTGAAATATCCGCTATTAAATGTTTTATATTTTAAGATTCTCGTATCATTACGGTTCATGAGGGAGGATATCCAAGAAACATAGGGCAACACAGTTTTTTGGTATAGAGCGTTCCACATTTAGTTGACAGTACGGGCCTTATGGATAACAGCGTTGCCAAGCTTCCGCTCCGCCGGCAGGCATCCTAATAGTGTATGCAACCATACATAATATGGCGCCAAAACGGTTAAGTTCAAAAAGGAGTTGGGGATCGCACGAAAGACTGCGTAAATTAAGGAATTTTTTTAGCGTATATTACAATACCTTTGCTGCAGTATAAAAGGAAAAGTCTTTTGTTATTTCATGTACGTACTTATTCAATGCACAAACTGAATAATGAATAATCTGTAATGTAAAAAATAACAATAAATTGAAGGATAATAAAAATTATAGCCGCTCCTGAATGAGACAAAATTTCTATTCCTTCCATATTATGCAATATTTTTTGGCTCTAGCTAGTATTACATGAATGGCGACGTTGTATAAGACGTCATCAATCTTTAATTTTTCAAAATTTTCCCGTACTTGCTTTATTGTAAATTAAAGATCTCTTTTCAAGCTGACATCTTCAAAGCTAATTTCCTTAATGTTCTCTTTCCTTCACCTTGTAGTAGGCAAGGATTCCAATTTTCTTGAGTAATAAGAGGCATTTTCTACCACTATAATTGATCCTTCGGGTAAGTTTGCAAGAAGTGAGTGCGCAAACCATCTCTCGTAACACTCGCCACCCACTTCTTCATGCTCATTCATTGAGTTCTTTTTGTACAGAAACACATGCGATGCTCCTTTTATGAACCCATTTTCCGTTCCTGCGTGTATAATTGCAAATCGTCCTCCTCGGGAAGTGGGGGCCAAGCCCAGTATTTAGCCCAGCAAGGAAAGCTTGACGCGGATTTTCTAATAGTTTGTTTCGCTAACTAATGTTCACAATTTGTCCAAAATTAATCCAACTCTCGCCTGTAAATACACTCGTCCTGTGTTCGCGACGATATTTTTTAGCTACCTTAGATATTTAATTGTGCCACCAACTAATAATATCATCCCTTTCGATAAGGATGATTCTTTTCCCTCTGCGTTCGTACACGAAGCCTATGTCCAAAAGAAGACGATATAGTGTTGTCCTTTTGTAATCTGGGAGAATACTATCCATATTCACCGGGTTTCAGATGGATTTTAAAGTCGGAGGAATAATTTTCACGAAGGATTCATGTACCTTCCTTCTAATTCCCGATCTCACCAAACCGTCGGAAATCACTGCCCTCGAATTTTTGTAAGGCTGTCTAATTTCTTGAGTTTTTGAAGGAGTTACCAATGGACCACGGGAGCTTTCCTTTCTCACTCTGTAAATAGTGAACTCCTAGCACCCAGTAGCCTTCGAAGCTTCTCGACAGGCCTCACTAATGCTGAGAGATTTCCTTATGTACGAGAAGACTTTGAGCACCAATCGTCTTTCGCGGCTTATGAGCTTCTCACCTTTTCTCCTCTTCTTTGTATCGGACATATTGATTGGGCGTGTTACAGCAAAGATAAGTGTAAAACACACTTCACAATTCTCAAGGTCAATACACCACACAACACTCACTTGTTCACTCCAAAAAAATGCAATGACAAACTGAACGCCTTCGTAAATTCTTCCCTCGGCCCCTTCGGCCTGGGTCGCTTTTGGGGCAGGTTTTATTGTACCCTATGAAAGGAACTCTGAAAAAACCCAAGCCCCCTTTTGTAAATGCGTGCACTGGATGGGATAGTATTTGGTACAGATTATGAGATATTCTTTTTCTTGGTTTCCCCGATGGGACCTAAACACCCAAGGCGAAAGAGTCTTACTTCCAAGCCGCTTGCTTACTTTCGTGTATCAATGTATTCAGATAAAAACACTGCTGTTACGACGTATGAGTAGGTATTCTCTGTTTAGGATATCAAACGAATACATAAATACATTTCATAGTATGTATTGACAAAAAACTCCTTTTCCGCCCGAGAATTTTCCCTCTGCGCGCAAGAAAAAGCAAGAAGCCCGCCCAGCGGCACCGTAATATTTTTTCTTAAGATAAAAACCTTGTAACTCGCTTCAGAATTGATGTAAGTTAATGATTTTTTCACCAAAAATAACCTTGTAGTGTTCTTCACATTTGGTACGCAGCATATAGGGACCTACGACGTAAGAAACGTAAGTTAGTAAGCGACTACTTTTTACCTTGCAAAAATCAAAATTTTCTTGTCCTACAGTGTGTTACGTCGGCATAACAACATTAAAACTCAATATTTGTACAATTGGTGAAGACCTTGAAGCAGAAAATAGTGCGAAAAATTTTTTGCAAAAAAATTCAATTCAATACAGACAACGGTCAGGCAGAAATTGCGAGAAGAAGATAAAGAAAAAAAATACACGTTTCTGACGGAAATTTACGGAAATGTTTTTTATAGCTTTTGTTATAATTTTTGTCGAAAAAATATTGGCACCAATGAATGCAGCACCTTTTTCTACATTAGAATAAAATTTTTTATCAGTGTATAACGCAACTTTAATTTTCGTGCTGTTGTTGACAACACCGCGCTCCTGGCCTTATGGAGATTAACATGGGAAACGATTCTCCATAAGAGCCCATACTGTCAACTAAAAGTGGAACGCTCTATAGTAAGGCAATCTTCAGTAAGTCGATGCGTAAAGGACAAATGTCGCCCATAAATCAAGGAAAGAATGATAGTATCATATTGATGTCTTAATTTTATACAGCTACCTAAACATAAGCCTCTGATAATAAAATTAATGAAACTTAAAGTTTCAATTTTATCTTTACATTTCGTGCATTGGCTGGATTTCTACGGCTTTTGAGGGCAAATTATTGTAGCCATGAGACAATAGTTACACAATTGGAAGGAGAGAAAGGGGGTTAGAACTACAATAGGATGTCATGTTCTAACTCTATCCATTACATGTACAATTCACGAATATTTTAATACTGTCGGGCACATCTCGTGTACAAATTTCTTCTGCTTCTTCTCGTCCGTGATTTGCGTTCTTCACTTTTTTTAAAGATCTCCAGCGTCTGCTGCCAGATCAGAGTTTAAAGAAAATCCAAATTTATCTTTTAATAGGAGTCCATTTCAGTTAAGAAACATAGAATTAATTTTGTATCCACGTTGGAACAAACTTCCTTCTCAAAAAATGACTATAGTCTAGGAAATGAAGCTCATAAAAGTGAAAAACCTTGCAATTTTTTCAAACCGAATCGATTCGCACCAAAATTTGGGATTAGACTAATAATTGCCCCTACTTCAAAATCTTTACTATGCCGAAGGGCGCTTTTTATTTTTTAGGGGTGAAAACTACCCCTAAAAGCTGGAACTTAAAAAATTATTTTTTAAAGCTAAATACGTGTAAAATTTAGTTCAAATTATATGTATAATTATTTTTTTATGTTTGGGAAATAATTTTAAGGTGTTTCAACCCATAATAATCAACCCTTATTGGGGGTTAACGTAAAAAAGAAATTTCAAACTGAATCTATTTGCATACAAATTTGTGTTTATACTAATCATACCTCCTTTAAAAATTTTTTTCAAACCGAATCGATTTGCATAAATATTTCGGATTAGACTAATCATATCCCCGTTCTTCAAAATCTATATTATGCCGAAGGGCGCGTTTTATTTTTTAGGGGTGAGAACTACCCCTAAAAGCTGGAACTTAAAAAATTATATTTTAAAGCTAAATACGGGTAAAATTTAGTTTAAATTATTTGTACAATTATTTTTTTTTGTTTGGAAAATAATTTTAAGGCGTTTCAACTCATAATCATCAGCCCTTATTGGGGGTTAATGTAAAAAAAATTATTTACCCTAAAAATAAAAATTATTTATCACATTGTATCTTGTTATTCACTTTCTTACTCCTTTCATTAATTCACTTTTTTCTATGGTAACATAAACAAATAAATGTGCATTTATGTAGACATTACATGAAACACAATCAAACGGAGACTGTATGGCTTCCAGTCTTCCCACCACATGCATGCTCACAGGTCACTGTGAGCGAGAGCACACATACTCACATATGTGTATGTATATATACATCTTATGGGTAGGTGTGTTTATTTTGTAGCATATTTGAGTGTATCGTTAGCTTGTAACGTAAAATACACGAATAATATGCTGATTATGAGGAATATTATGCTCTGAATTGTGGATTTCGAATTTTTCGAAAATAAATTTGATTGGTTTTTCAAACATAGCTCCTTTATTTTTTATGATAGCAAGTTCATTTAAATTGTATTTTGTAGGGTTTTTACTGACTACAAGTTCATGTAAATTAAATTTTTTTAGAGTCATTAATTTTGAAAGGGGAGGGATTTAAGGGTTTAAATAAGGTGGAGCTCCCTTGGAAATAGAGGTTTTAATTATCAATATCTCACCAAATATTCATTGTATAGAAAATTAAAACACTCCAAAATATTTGAAAATAAAGAAGCTACAATTTATTACCCCTGCATTTTTTTCATATCTCCAATTTTTTTGGAGTTATTTTGAAAAAAAGAGCATTTTTAACGAAATTGTAAAAAATGACTTTTCACTTTTTCCTTCAATTTTTTCAAAATTCAGAGTTGTAAATTAAAAAAACTTCTAGGAGCAATTAACAATACTTAAATAAAGAGAAATACCGAAGGGCATTGATCAATTTTGTCTAGTGTGGTATTAAGGAGTTGTTTTCACTGATTTTTTCGTACAAAAAAGTAGGGACTGATCTTATTTTTAATCATAACTCGCTCAAATTTCATGATAAAAAATATTTTTTCTCATTATAAGAAAGTTTTTTAAAAACACTTTAAAACAGATTACATAATTATTCCTCGAAAATTACATTTTTCCCGCTATTTAGTATTGAATCTTTCAAATTCAGCGTATGACAAACAATAGATAACCATCAACAAGTTGTAGCTCGGTCCGAATTGGTCATAAAGGAAATATAAAATAAGATTTTTATTTAATTTTTTACAAGCTACAGTTTTGTAATTCACAATTTCCTAATAAAATTAATACTTTTCAAGTTATTTGCCTATAATCGATTAAAATCGTTGATTTTTTTCGTCAAAAAACTGTTACTTTCAATCGCAAATAACTCGAAAAATATTAATTTTACGCAAAAAATGGAAGGGAAATTTTATTCTTAGGAGGTATTTTTCTATCGATTCCTTTGGTCAAAATATAATTAAAAATTTCCACCCCCGAGATGGGGTGGAAACCACCCCCAGGGTAAAAGCGCCCGTCGGCATGATATAGATTTTGATTCTTGGTATATTCCCTACTTATTATGAAAATTTCAAGAAAATCGATTCAGTTTGAAAAAATTGCAAGCCAAAATGCTTCATTTCCTGGACTACTAGTGTTAAAAAGAAGTGAACCCAACTTATAGTACCAATTATAATTCTCATACTCGCCTGCAGAAAGGGCGTTAAAGACTTTTGGTCGGGCCATACGATATGGCCCCTCGAGAGTGGAATCGGTATAGGCCGTAATTTCGGGTCAGGCCATAAGAAACTTAGGCCGGCCATACGTATGGCCCCGTTTAGTGGAATCACCCTGCTGGAATTCCCCATGTAACCTTATAGTTTTGGTCGAAAGACCCTTCTTGCTCGTCAGTCTTTTCCTTTTTCCCCCATCCCCAAGTACCCCTTCCACTATCGCCAGAGTTAAAACTAGCGATGGGTCTCCGAGTGATAAAAACCGATGAATGCCAAAATTGAAATCGCAGTGCCAAATGCCTTTCTACTGCAATTTCTAATTGAAAAAAAATGAATGAGCAGAGGGGGTGTGCTTGAATCGCTCGGGATTGATTCCGGCACGGAATAATCCCGATCTCTCATTCCGTGTCGGAATCTTTTTGCTCGGGATTTGGTGTGCTTGAAATTTTCTAGCCGATTGTTGGCTTTGAGTGTTGCTATCTAGATTAAACCCGAGCGGTAGACGTGGCAACGTCGGGTTTAGGACGTAAATACGGCCGTTCTTAACGCCGAGCCTACAAAGATTTACAAAACAATTGACAGCAGAAATTCAGATACCGCTGATATAAATCAATACAACTAAACAACATAAGGAAATACTTCTTCAATTTGTGAAGGTAAGTAACCTCATAAGTAACTGGAACTAATTTCTAATCTCACTGATTTGAACATCATTCCTCCCACTTTAATTCCAGCTTCTAACTCATCCCATACATCCCTTACCATCTCTTCAGCGTACACGTTAAAGAGCAGCGGCGATAGAGGACAGCCTTGCCTCACACCTCGGCTAATGCTTGCCCACCCAGATTCTCCGTCCGCTACCCTCACTTGCGCAGTCTGGGCCATATACAGATTACGAAGCAGTCGTCTATCCCTCCAATCTACACCTATTCTCTTGAGAATATCCATTAATTTTACCCAGTTCACCCTATCAAACGCTTTTTCAAAATCCACGAAACACGCATATACGTCCTGGTCGTATTCTAGGTTCCTCTCCACGAGGGAACTCATTATTGCTATTGCATCACGAGTTGACTTCCCCTTTCTGAAACCAAATTGATCTTCGCCCAAATACTCGTTTACTCTCGCCTCCATTCGTCTGTTCAATATACTCAGCACCACTTTCGCCGCATGCGATATTAAGCTGATAGTCCTATAATCTCCGCATTCCACAGCTTTCTTCTTTTTCGGAAGCGGAATTAAAACCGTCTTCACGAAATCTTCCGGCCAGCACCCCTCCTCATAGATCCTGCGCACTAGTTCGAAAAACCTTTTCTTACCTTCCTTCCCTAGATTCTTTAGAAGCTCACACGGGATATTGTCCACGCCTACTGCTTTCCTAGTCTTCATATCACGAAGTGCTCTCTCTATTTCCGAATCGAATATCCCCGGCCCAAGATTATCCTCCTCCACTGCACTTTCCTCCTCTAGAGTCAATCTCTCTGGTCTGTTCATTCCGTCATACAGGTCCTCCACGTATTCCTTCCATCTACTCTGTACCTCTTCTCGCTCGGTTAGCATCCTCCCATCTTTAGCCTTAATTTTAGACATGGCTTGTCCTCTGTTGCCGCCCGATAGCGACTTAACTTTGGCGTACAACGCGCTTATTTCTCCATCCTTCTGGAACTTTTCCATTTCCTCACACTGTCTTTTCCACCAAGCCTCCCTTGCCCTCTTAGTTTCACGTCGTAATCGATTATTCAGTTCCCTATACATTCTTTTTCCCTGTTCTGTGTCCACGTTCTTCCACTTCCTCCTCTCCTCCATTTCCCTTATCATGTTCTCCGTTATCCACGTCTTCTTTATCCTTCTACTGTCAACGTAACCAATTGACTTCTCCGCCGCT
The DNA here is from genome assembly GCF_921293095.1 of Ischnura elegans. Taxonomy (NCBI): domain Eukaryota; kingdom Metazoa; phylum Arthropoda; class Insecta; order Odonata; family Coenagrionidae; genus Ischnura; species Ischnura elegans. Next base: position 123,259 of record NC_060259.1, on the reverse strand, counting down.
TTGACTATTCCCGTTTTAATATTATCCCATCTTTCCTCAACAGTCTTAGTACTTTCAATCTCCCGTATACTAATGTCCACTAGTTCCTGATATTCTCTCCTCATACTCCCCTTTCAGGGCTTCTACGTTCCATTTCTTCGCTTTCCTAACTTTCATAAGTCTTTTTAATTTTACATTGCATTTCATGAGTACTAGATTGTGGTCCGAATCCGCATCCGCTGCGGGGAAGCTGCGCGAGTTTTTCACACTATTCCTAAACCTCTGTCTTACCATAATGTAGTCTTTTTGATATCTCCCCACATCCTCTGGACTTTTCCACGTGTACCTTCGCCCTTTATGATGATTGAACCACGTGTTTGTGATGAATAATTTGTTTCTCCTACAAAATTCTGCTGCTTTCTCTCCCCTATCGTTTCGTATTCCTAGACCAAAATCTCCTATTTCGTGGCCATCCCTCCCTTCCCCCACTGAGGCATTCCAGTCCCCCATCACTACCAGATTTTTCTTACCCGGTGTGTCTCTAATTATTTCCTCGAGCTGTTCATACACCTCATCTACTTCTTCTTCCCTATGATTGCTAGTGGGCATGTAAACTTGGACCACCACAAGGTTGGTGGGCCGCGCCTCAATTTCTACCACCAGAATCCTATCGCTTACCTGGTCTATACCTACCACACGCTTACCCATCTTCCCGTTTAGTACTAAAGCTACCCCCCGCTGGCTTTCTTCCCCTCCACTATATATAACCCTATACCCATCACTCCAATAGTCCCCCCCATCCCTCCACCTCACCTCGCATAATCCTAAGATATCTATCCTCCCTTTATCCATTTCCCTTTTGATATTTTCTAACTTCCCCGCCCTCATCATAGTCCTCACATTCCACGTCCCCACATTTATAGCCGCCTTCTTCTTCTCCATCTTCTTGGTCTTCTTTTCTTCCTTCTTCATTGCTGCTGCAGCTGATGATGCTGATGATGATAAGTCTCTGCAAGGATTTCGCATGTTGGCGACCCCGAGGACCTTGCCGACCTCGCTGCCGTGCCCGACACCCGCCCTTTGCGGACGGGTCCCGGGCGATGAGATTCCGAGGCTCATTTGGTTGTACACCATGTTTACAGGGAAGAGATAGTTGGTAGGGTTTCCCCCTTCCATTCCAACAGTGTTTTTCACGTGACATCATCACGTGGACTACCTTTCGTCTGGCTCCTACCCTTCGACCTATCTGGCATGGGTGGCCCTACCGGGAATAATTTACAATTAATCCCGCCAGTGCAGCTCTAGGGGTCATAGGAACGCGCAAGCTTTTCCACCGCGACAAGGTTGTAGCCCAAGGGAAAGGGAAGCTATTAGAGGAAACAAAAAAAGATAATGCAAAATTGCTTAGATTGGAAAGGGAGGAACTAAAACTAGTAAACATTAAGGCCAAGATCGACAAAATTAATTTTTAGTTTTCAAACTTTGTATTTGATTATTTGTGTTCAATTTAATAATTGAATTCTACCATTGAAATATTTCATATGAATACCTCTCCTATAACCAATAACTAAATTGATGAATTCTTCTCGGATTCTCAGCCAGGTTAATTATTTTGTATAAGCCGACGTTTTGAGAGACGACTTGTGTCCCATCTTCAAGGTCGTGTTACTCTTTGAAAGTCCAATTTCACAAAATTTCACCTGGCTGAGAACCCGAGATGAATTCATCAAAGAATCATCAATATCAAAGAATTCATCAATAGTATTCACCCGGAGAAATTAAATCGTTTAATAACTAATTTGTTTACCTCCATCCAAATTGCATTCCCATGATAATCATAAATATTAACCTTAGTAACTTTTCCCCTAATAATATTCTTTAAATTAGTATATTCATACTAGCAGGGCTAAAAAGAGTAAAAAAAAATTAGGATTACAACTGGGGAAGGTGAAATTAAATGAAATCTCTAGATTAAATAACATTTTTTTATTTGAACCACTTGAAATACAGTATGCAATAGCATTTTATTAATTGATCTAGACTCCTTGAACCCAAAAAAGGCATTTTTGTCACAACTTTCAGTGAATATTAGGCTTCTGTCCATTATAGATACGTTATTTTGTTTCAATCCACATTTGTTAACTTTGAAGGTAAGCATAAATAACGAGAACTCTTCCAAGTAACTTTCGGCGTCCAAAAATTACTAAATGCACCTTCAAGTACATCCTTTGATTTCGTTCAGCAGCAACAGGAAATATAGTTAACCACAGCATACACAGCACACAGACATTCGATATTCGTGCCGGGTTCTTCAACGCGTACAGTGGTACATTCGAGCATGTTAATTTGTATGGTCTTCGAAAATTAACATAATGTTTCTGGATGTACATCACACGTGCAGCCGCGTATGTAGTGCAAACATCTGAAATTGCATCATAACCTGAATTTATGGCAATGAATATGCTTTTAAAATTTAGGAAACTCAAAGAATTCAAGGTGAAGGGACTTAATTACGTTAACAAAATTTACTCATAAGCACATTACCCTGATACGATTTCAGCAAAAATGTTACTCGCCTTAGTTTCTACTGAAAGCGATGAGGATATTCCTTCGGAATGACATATGTGAGAGATTCAGTCAAATCTCTTGTCAAATACCTTTGAGAGACAAAAAGGGCTCTTGAATTCGCCGTCGCTCACATCGAAGGAATCCTCTGTTTCCCTGAAGTATCTCGTTCTTCCAAAAACTTCACCTTCTTCCTATTCTAATTCTCTCATTAACCGCAAATAAACCATAACATCCGCCATATTGTTCAAGATTGCGACACGGAATTATAATCTCACCTAACTACGACCACTCGGCTTTCATTCCGGCACGGAATCAGCAGATCCCGAGCAAAATCTCATCTCGAGCGTTTCAAGCACACCAAATCACATTCCGTATCGAAATTTTCCGGGTGAGTCCTTGGTTACGTATCGGAATTAATCTCGAGCGATTGAAGCACACCCCCCCAGGTCAGATGATTCACAAATTGTTACGTATGTCTCGTATGGTTTGCATTAATGTGATTTAGCGAAGAAAAAGAGTCGAATTACTCTTAAAGAAAACATATTTGGTAATTTCTACTTTCAATCGTTACATTATTAAAATTAATTTATAACCGCGATCAAAATCAAAGATCGTGAGAGAAATCGTCATATATAATCAATCAAAAGTGATACAAAAGTGAAAATGAGTTCCACGCGCGCTGATCAAAAGGCACTTATCTGAGCCACAGGTTAACATTCTTGGTGGAACAAATTAATTAATGTCTACGCTGCCTAAATAAAGCATTTTAATAGTTATTTCATCCAATTGCAATTACTGGATGCTTACATGTATGCAGTGGAGGATCCAGGATAGGGACAAGGGGGTGTCTAAGAGGGGCTCGGCAGTAGTGGGGGTCCGAAGAAAATGTCCATTCTATCTAGTGTGAATTGGATACCCAAAGTGCTATTATATCCGCCACTACATGTTTGTGCTCCCTGTTTGATAGAATATTTCATGTGATTGCATCATGTGCAGAAGCAAAATTAAATATTGTTGAGTGGGTGAGGAGCCAAGGGATACAGGTGATTTCTTTTTTCTGTGCAGTTTTAGGTACAGAAATTAGGTTTATAAAACAAACCAGATCAATTAGATATTTAGCGGTGCATTTGATTTTCCACTCGATATCAGCACAGAATAGAGTCTCACTTGTATCCCTTGGCTACCAAGTTATTGTGTATTTCGTCTAAAAATTAACTTTACCTAACCCTGTTGGGAAAAAAATCACTTGTACCCCTTGGCCTGTCACCCACTCACTTGTAATCTAATTTTAATCCTGATGATTACCTTTTTCAAAGAGTAATTTGTGATTATAATTAATTACAAATTTCCCAGTGCAATGATATTTAAGCCCGACTACATTTATTCAATACTTTTCCTATGTCTGGTAATAAGTAGAGAATTTCAAATGCTGCGCGTCATTTGTGAGTTATGAAATTGAAATTTCAAATTCTAAACCCAAATTCCCTTCCCCGTTTTTTCTATTTGGTTTGATTGTTGGGGTTCTTTTGGAAGGACCCTCTCGCAGTAAGAAAGCGACTGGCATGGACTGTCGCCGGGTGACTCTTTAATAAGACCCCAAGGTAGTTGGGATCGGTCTCTATGGATTGGGTCCCGGGCCATTTCGCCGTGACCCGTGGCCCTGCGGTTCGTAAAACGCCCCCCTGAGTCTCCCCCCGCCTCCCGATTTTATTTGTCGTAGGCACCGATGCGACCGCAGCCGTAAATTCTCGCTCGGATATCGACCGATATATCGGCGCAACTCAACTCGCCTCTGCTAGCCACCTTCCTCGTCCTCCACCACGTCAAATAGCAAAACAAGTGGGGACTCACTATTGGTAGGTCTGATTATTCAGAATAAGGCGGTACGAGCCTCGATGGCCTCCTCTAAATTAAAAGTAATTTCATTGCAGCAACTATCGTTCATTTATTTTTATATTTTTACCAATTTACACTTACCGTTTTATTCTTATTTAATTTCTTTTGAAATTGCTCTAATTACTTTCAAGAATGAATTACAGTGGCGCTACTTTGCGGAATTAAACCAAAATTTTAGTAGAAAATGATATTACTACACTTTCATGCATAAAAAGTATATTTATTAAACAACCCAGGTTCCGCTTAGACGTCGCATTATTTGATGTTTTGCTAAAGCTAAATAACTAGTGTTTTGTCATGTGGAGTTGCAGTTACTCTTCATTTCTTCAAGCTGTTAATCGTAACCGCCTCTTAAAACATTCGAGTCAAGAAAATACTACCATTGCCAATGGTATTACCAATACCATTACCATCAGCAATATTATTTGTATTACCATTGGCAATAACTTATGAGTCATAATGACATTAGCATTAACTTAGGACAGCTGTTCATGAAAATATTTACTTCCGTATTTATTCGTGATTTGAAATTCAGTTTTAACGACTTCATGTCGTGGCATTTGAGAGTGAGTTTGCGAGCGACGATAACCTATAGCCTAAGTTTAGCTCTTCTTTGAAAATTAGAATTGTCGTAGCCTCTTTTAAATCCAATTCTAATTTAGGAGCGTAATCAGAAATTGTTGTTAAAACGTACTTTTTAAATGTGGACGGATAAACATTTGAAAAATTTTCACGATAGATATTTTTTCCGAGGAAATAGAAACAGCATTCAATGCCACAAAGAATCATTGAAGTTGCATAAACGTGGAGAAGTGAAGTGAAGGGATTCAAAGAAACATTCAATGAGTTGATTCTGGCTTAATATGGTGGAATTCTAGCACATTGTAAATTATAAATTACCACCAATTTTTCGCAATTAATTTTATTCACTCGACCGCTTTCAATCGATTCCGTATTATCGTCAATTCCCAATTATTTGTTCAAATAATTTTACCTAAACAATTGAAATATTACGACTCATGCTTAAATGAAGATACTTTTTCAGAGAAAATGTCAATATATATTCATATAATAAATAATAAAATGTCAATATATGCCCATCAAAGATTTTTCGTGCTGAATATCTCCGATATACTTAAAATGTTCACTATTGCATGAATGTCGGCTGTCCACTTTGAAAATACATGTCATTGACGCATTACCTAATATTTGTTGTGGAACGCATTATATTGGCACTTCGGCAATATCGATTAGGAAGCTAAATTGTTTCCTAAATCTATAGCGTTCTCATCAGGTAGATTTACAGGGACATTTTTCTGAACCAAATGATTGCTTTATGCCATGGCTTTGTTTATGGAATAATGACAATTTTTCATCGCTTTTTTTTGAGATTTCATTCGAGAATATGATGGAGCGAAGCGTGGCAGCACTTGAAATGTCTTTTGAATCTGGGCTCTCATAAAAATGTTTAAAGGTACATTTTCTGTGCAAGTAGAAGTTGCCTATTTTTTAATGCATGGTCATCACTTTTAATTACCCTGCAAATGCAATGCCTTGGGATCGACCAGGATGAATCAGATTATTGCTTCTTTTATTAGTGTGGTGAGAAGAAGGGTATTTCAAATCTGGATAATAATACTACTGTTTTGCTTGGGCTGTTTAATTCTCTTCAAAATTTCGTGAGGCGATCATTTCAAAACTGTGAAATTTGACGACCAATTTTGGAGTAGTTAAATGAAAACAGCGTATTACACAATGCGGCATTGGTAAAGAAAAATCCCAGTAATCATACATAGTCATTACATAAACAACCGGTACCAATGCATGAAGCATTGATCTGTGGGGAAAAATTCCTACACCTCCACGTGTGGAAATAATCTAACTTACACTCTGTCCATATTACCAATACAGTGTTTCTGTTGCAGGGTGCAAATAACCCCTGCGCTGATGCGTCTCCTGTAGATACGTGCTTTTTTTATTCATACCACCTCGTCCCTGGTGAAATGATGTCAAAGATATGTGTGCTTTCTGCTTGGACTGAACCCTAAGTGTTTCGACAGAGAAATTGAAGACCTGAGTTCAAGAATCAGATAATGACCAATTTTTACAGAGAGGAAGGCCCTACTCCCCTTTATAATCAGGCGTTGTTATTATCACCAAGTAGTTCGACATAAGTTCATCAGACATGGCTGAAAAGTTTCCTTCCACTCATTAAATCGAAACTTGTAGCACGTACGTAGTGGAAGGGCTCCATATCAATAATCAAAGACACTTTGTTCCTTCCACAAGTTTATAAAAATTTATATTTTATGACCGGTTTTGGCTATTTCACCATTATCAAATGCATAAAATATGTTGTGGGAGCAGATACTATGATTGATAATGTGGCGTTCCACTCTCTGAATACAAGAACCACTATTCGTTTCTCATTTACTTTCTCGCATTTGGCCATTATACTTATGGTTTGTGTCTTTCATTGTAGTCTTTCCAGTTGAATTTATTTTGATTTTGTTCGCCCTTTCCGCGTTCAATGATTTCTCTCCGCCGGATGATCGTGAGCGATTCTTGGTTTCAGAGGAGACTCCAGCCTCACTGCCACTGCCCTCTTACCTCGATTCGATGAACTCTCTTCAACGGTTTCTATATCGGAATTATCGTTTTCTGTGGTCAAGTATGTGACGTGGTTACTCTCCATTTCGACTTTTTTTTGTGCTGGTTCTCGTCGACGGAGGTTTTCTTGTTTCGAAGCTGCCTCTGTTCGTCTCCTTTGGCATTGGAAGCGTGCTGAGCAGGCCATTAACACCGGTAAAATTCCACGATATGAGCAAATAAAATGCTTCGATCCAAGCGCAGAACACAAACTGTATTCGTAAAGTAAAGCCACATCAAATACCTTACTTGAGGCACCTAATATTAGCTAATAGCAAAATCTCACGAGTCCAGGAAGACGATTTTTTTCTATGCTCGTGGTCTGGACTGTATGGAAATGTAATGCATACTCTGTTCGGTCCTGTACTCTTACTACAATTGTGGGTACGAATATTGTTGAAATAAACAAAGCTCACAATTGCTCCTCGCGAAAGTTCGCTGCTTGCGCCCACTGCCTTACATGAGGCAACGGTGCTTCGGGCGACGCTCCGTCAGAAGCGAGGAGATCCTCCTCTCTGGGAGAATCGGGTGTTGGCGTCGAGTGATTTCCCCACCCTGGACCCGACGAATGATATTGAGGGGGGCCTGCCTTTTAGTTTTTCTACGCCTTTCATTTTTGTTTTGTTTTTAGAGGGAGGGGGCGCCTGGAGGCCCTGTCTGCCCCTCGTCACGTGACCACAACTGCCGCCATGAGTCAGCAACGGTAGCCGAGTTTTTTCCATCCCTCTTTTAATTTTTTTGATTTCTCTTCTGCGATCGCTTGAGGCTGAATCAATCGATTAATTTTTCCCAAAAACTCCTCCAATGAAAGTGAATGAGTGGTCTAGATTAACTTTTTTATACCACCAAAACCACCAACAATTTTGTTGCTATTGAGGACTTTTTTCAGGAATTTTCTTCTTTTCCATGGACTTCCGAAAACTTTTACTCAAATACTGACATTCTGCCCTCTTTTCCCGAGCTTTTTTTCCATTTTTTATCATATTTCCCTCAGGGTTTTGTACTCCAAAATCAAAATAAATAATTGGCCGATCAGGCGGTATGCGAGTTTCTGTGGAAGGGTAGTTTTTGTGCTATATTCCTCCCAACTCTCGGATTTTTTACGGCTCTTTTTTTCCGCATCAGCGTTCGAGGTCGTTGGCATCGACATCCCCCTCCCCACCCCAGCTTAACTAAATCGCTGCGATTTTGTTTTATCACTGAAGGTCTCTCGATGTTTTATTTCTCCCGGTTGACATTAATTCATCGCATCCCACTAAACGGATTATATGGAATGTAAAATAAATTATCAGTGAAAGAAAACAAATAATAAGTTAAAATCTGGACTCTCGAAAGAAATAATTTTTCTGGTTTGGTCACATATTGTTCGTAAATATTAATATCTCAATCTGGAAATGCAATAATCTCCAATTTGGTACTTCAAATTCCAGAATTTTGGGGATTTTTCCACAAATCACGACTGAGAATAATTTTTTTCCCAATATTTTTATTGAGTACTTCATATTAACAATGGTGCAATATTTTCACCGGTCAGTTAAGCGGAAATTGGGAAATTTAATCCCTCCGATTGATTAAGTTTCTCTTTGCGAGTGTAAAGGCGAAATTCATCCACAATTGGTAACGTTACTTAATCCGCCTTTATTGACACGTGCAACATGGGCCCTGGGGATAAATTGTCTGGACGCTTCATTCGTAGGAATTTACAACGTAATGAATAATACTTGGTATTAATCACTTGATATTTTGCTGTGTGTGCTGTGAATTGCGAGATATTAACGGGGTTGCATCGAGTGCATGTGGATTTTCTTTACGCTTCAATTGGATGTACATACTCGCTCACGGAATAAGGATTGGCTTGCGACAAAATAGAGGCAGTTTGAGTAGAATACATTTATACTGATCTACGTGCAGATCGAAGCGGTTGTCAGAAGATCATCCGTGGATAACAGCAAGTCATTTTTCCATTTTTTAGTCAGTTTTCTTGTTTCCCCTCGATAAAATTTTCTCTGAAGGCAGCAGCTAGCTGCCCAGTGAAACGCGGCAAAGACTCATCCGGATTTTAAAGTATTTTCAACTGATCTACCGGTTGAGGTAGGTTTGCTCGGAGTACTTCGAAGACTACCCCTCCCTGTTTCTCCTCCCAAAATCAAGTTTCCTCTTCAGCTCACATTAAAGCCTAATCTCTTTCATTCCGCGGCTAATAGTCCTATTCTCTTCCTTCCTCTCCCTCGTCTAGATTCAAACACCGTTGTCACATCTCCCGCTAAGTACTCGCTCTGTCTATACCTTCTGTCTCCTCCGTATCTCAAATGGAAGCTCCACTCCTCACCAACCATACCCAGCTCTTCGTCTCTCCTCTTCCTTTCCGTCCAATTCATCATCATCAATCTTCTCCACACTCATATTTTGATCTGCTCTACTCTCTTCTCGCCTTTTGTCTTCTCGTCCTCCTTCCTAATTTTCCACGTTTCCGCACCGAAATGCACTCCTCTGCCAATCGATGTCTTCGCAAGTCACTTATTGAAACTCTTTCATAGTGATCCTCTCAAAAGGTCTTTCCTGTATCGTGGGAGCCTCTTTTGCTGATGTGATTGTCCTTGCAGCATTGTCCCTTCCCTTGTATTGTGCTAGCCAAATATTTGAAGTGTTCCACTTGCCAATGTGTACGACTTTTTCTTTATACGTACATTACTTGCTCCCAACGCTTTAAAACATCTAGTTTCTTGTGTATTATATAATTTTTAACGTATTTAAGTGTTAATTGCTCTTCCCTAAGTACAACATGGCATCAGTGGCGGTGAGGTTATGAAGATTGACATGTTAACATGAAGAAACATTTACGGTACGTGCCCGATTTTTTAGGCAAATTCTGAATTTGATAACAGATGGACATTTTGGTGAACCATGCATGCGTATATTGAAATACGTACTGATTTTGTAATGAGTGTGCGCTTAAGCATATCGATTTTTTACCTTTGGTTGGAATTTTAAGGCACGCTGAATTATCAAAATCGGTATTTTAATGAAGTACTTTCAGTTTGCTATTTGGAATAAAAATATCTTTTGCAACGTAGAATTGATCAGAGAAAGTTATCACGTAAGAAGCTTTCATCTTTTATTTCCATTATTATTACTATGCTGTTCGTATCCACAAAGTAGTTGGCTTGATTTCTTCGCTGGTCTCCTTTCCCTCTCAACCCCGTCTTCGAAATATTCGTCCGCTTCTCTTGCTGGCCTAGACAAATAGGAAAGTCACCGGCGATACCTCAGGTGGAATTTCCGCGTTTCTTGGGTAGGATTTTGTCTCTGGCACAAAGACGACCTTTCTCTCACGGCCCTGCCTTCCAATGGGAAGGGGCGCAAGCGAGCCCTCGAAGGAATGCGAGCGTGGATGGAGTGAGGTCACCGACGCACGTGGGGAGTGGGCCCGGGGAGATGCCGTCCGGCGCGTCTTCGCTCTTTCCTCTCGTGCCCACTCTCGTCCTGATAGCTCATCAAACGTAGACCCTAAGACAGCAACGTGTTCGTATCATCATCAGTTTAATTTTCAGTAAATTTTATGACTAAGCAATGCGCATTCTGAGCGCATTCATCGTGTCACCATACGTTGATGCATTACTCTTACCCCTTGCATCCTTCGAATTCACCTCCATACACGCGTCCGAGATTATAATTTCCGCTTCAAACATGGTGGGCCCTGCAAGGACGTTGGTTTTGAGCGTGAATGAGTCTACTTTGGAGAAGTACTAACACCCGGGGATGTTGGTTGAAATTGTCACCTTTTTCTCGGTACATTAGACTCTCTTCGTGGTGTATGGCAGGCTAATTGTGGGTCGGAACCACTTCCCTCCTTCTCAAGTTCCTCCACCACAACCACTCTCCCCTCCGATCGCTAGACTTCGCTGTGCATGTTTAGACTGGGCTCTACTTTGCCTTTCTTCTCTGGTGCTGGGCCTTCGACGGTTACCTTCACCAAGAGGCCATTATTTCACACAATGTGCTCTGTGAGCTCTTTATGTTTCTCCTCGGATTTTCCCATGTCTTATCTCTTTTCTTGTCCCTTTACGTACTCGTTGCTCACTCAGTTGAACCATTTGTACCTTATTGTACATTAGATGCATCACATATAAGCCGCTGATTCTGATAGCAGCCACTCCTCATACCTTTAAGTACTCTAATCTATTCGAGCCTCAATGAATTATTTGCCATCCACCAAACGGGCGACCTCCTGCCTCTCTACCTCTCTCTCTCTATCTCACTCTCCCTCTCTCTCTCTATCAGAGTGACGCGTTTTTCATTTCGCTCGTGTCGTCATCAGCTGTACGTTAACCAGCCGCATTGCAACCGTTCTCTCCTGAACCTTCCTCTTTATATGCATTTTATAAGTAACTATTTTAATAGGTTCCCGATCATTTTTACGTTTAAAACTTTAACAAGTTAAATGGAAAACATTTTAGGAATGAAATAAGGGATTTGGTGAGGGAAATGTACATCTACATCTACATAATACCCTGCGAGCCACCTCTAGGGTGTTTGGCAGGGGGTGATCAATCACCAGCATGCAGCATGCATTTGGACTCCCACATGCACACCACACCGTACAAAAAACGTCCCGTATAATAACAAACTGTACTACTATATGCTGTTAGAAATAGAATATAGAATAGAGATTCAGAAACATGCATTAAGTTTTACAGAGGTTAGTAGACTACACTACAAGTCATGCAATCTATTTACGAGGTCCATTGCTGCCGTTATAATCTCTTATTGATCGAGGAAAAAATGACATTCGGAATCTGTCTGTTCTGCAATCTATCTCTCTTATTTTATTTATATGATCTGATCTTCCGTAGTATGTTGGCGTCCGCAAGATATGGTTAACTTCGTCAGAAAAGACACTGCTCTTGAATTTATCTAAAAGGTTTAGTCTATTTTTCAATCTACGGTCCGACAGACATTCCCATCCCAGTTTATCTAAGAGGTCAGTTACACTAACTATCGTACCGACCTTTCACATACCTGGCAGCTCTTCTTTGCACGCGTTCTAACTCTGTTATTAAGCCTTTTTCATGAGGGTCCCAAACACTGGCAGCGTATTCCAAATGTGGTCTAACGAGGGAAAAGTAGCTAATTGCTCTCACTTTGTCGTCGCACTTTCCTAATATTCTTTTAACAAAACCCATTTTACGATTAGCTTGACCGGTTATTTCTCGAATATGTTTATTCCACGATAGATCATTATTGAGTCTAACCCCTAGATATTTCACGGATTCAACTGCCTTTAACTGGGTGCCCCGAATGATATAGTTACGCTGTAGGGAGTTATATTTCTTCCAGAAATTCATTACGACGCATTTTTCTAAATTTAATTCTAACTGCCAAGCATCGCACCAAGCTTGGATAGCAGCAAGGTCATTCGTTAGTTCATCTATATCTTTGCTGGAACGGATTTCTCTATAAACTACAGCGTCGTCTGCAAATAATCGTAAGTTACTCTGCACTACTTCGCCAATGTCGTTTATATAGAGAAGGAATAGGAGTGGGTCAATGACACTACCCTGAGGAACGCCAGAAGTGACTCTAACCTCATTGGAGACTGCACCGTCTAATACTACTCTTTGGACGCGGTCGCTCAAAAATTCTCTAATCCAGGAAATGACATCTTCGTCTATACCATAAGATTTCAGTTTTATCATTAACTTTCCGTGGGATACTTTATCAAATGCCTTTTTGAAATAAAAAAAAATCGCGTCTACTGGAATGTTGTCTTCCCCGGAGACTTAAATATCGTGGGCGAAAAGCGCTTACTGAGTTTCGCACGATCTGCTTTTCCTGAATCCATGTTGAGTTCCCAGTAATAAGTGTTGCGCGTCTAGGTGTTTCATTACCGAGCTGACAACGATGTGTTCAAGGACTTTGCAAGAGATGGACGTTAAAGATATCGGCCTGTAATTAGATGGCTGTTCCTTGTCTCCACTTTTAAATATTGGCGTTACATTAGCGATTTTCCAGTCATTAGGTACTTCGTGTTGCTTGATGGATTTACTGAATATTAACTGCAAGTAAGGGGAAATTTCTGAGGATAGTTCTTTATATACGCGGGAAGGGATTTCGTCTGGACCAGGTGATTTATTTGGACTGAGCGATTTCAATATATTTTCTATTCCGAGCGTACTAATGTCAATAGATGGCATCTTATGTACACAGGGATTGTCATCGGTCTCGGGTGAGTTTTCGGAAGGCTCCGTGAACACGCTCTTAAAGTAGGAATTTAATAAATTGGCTTTATCGTAACTGCTTGTCAACATATCTCCATTGTCGTTTCTCAGCGAACATACGGTAGATCATTTACCTTGAACTTCCCTAACATATGACCAAAATGCTTTTGGGTTATCCTGTAACTGCTCTACTAGTGTTTTTCTTTTAAAATTCGTGAACGCATTCCTGAACGCTTCCTTCGTGGCGGCTTTAGTCATCCTATATTTTTTTATTATTAGCTCGCGTTCATTAGCGGATAAATCCGTGCTTACTTTTTTCATTTTAGCATGACACGCTCTCTGTCGCCTCAATGATTTTCTCACTTCCGCGTCGTACCATCTCGGTTCGCTGCCTTCTTTTACTATTTTACTAGGGATGTAGCTATTTATTCCCGAAGTTACGAGCGAAAGAAAAGCTTTCCAAGTATTCTCTACATTTAACTTTAATACTGATTCTTGAAACTCGGGGAAAGCATTTTTCAGATGACTCTTAAACCCATCAAAATCAGGTCTTTTAAATATGAAAACTTTACGCTCTTTTTTTAAGTTTACAGCGGTATTTAGAGAAAACTTTGCAGTTACTACATAATGGTCACTTATTCCTTCGACAGTGACAACGTTTATTACCTCATGTGGCATATTCGTCGCTAATAAATCAAGAATATTTTCTCCTCTGTTTGGTGCGGATGCTATTTGAAACAATGAATTAGATGTAAAAGTGTGTAATAAGGCCTCGCAGATCACTTTATCCCTCCCACCAGGAATGAAGCTATAAGTCTCCCAATCTATAGAAGGTACGTTGAAATCTCCACCCACAATCAAGTTTCTTTCAGGATACTTGGATGCGACGCTGTTGATTTGATTTTGAAAATCCAACATTGACGTTATATCTGAGTTAGGTGGTCTGTAATACGAACATAATAAAATAGTTTTGAATTTTGGACATTTAATTGAACACCACACAGATTCAACGCTGGTCTCAGTTACCGTTGTCGCTTGGCTGACGATTGAATTCCTTAAAGCTATAAAATCTCCGCCCTCAACTCGATGAAATCTATCTTTCCGATAAACAGTGAACGATTTTGGGAAGATCTCATTGTCAGAATCATCATCTGTTAGCCAACTTTCTGTTCCAAAAATGACGTTACACTGCGTACTATGAATTAAATGGTTGAATTCGGGAATCTTATTTCTTAAACTACGGCAATTAACCACAGCTACGATTAAAACTTCGGAAGTAGTAATATTGCGATTCGGGAATAATTCTGATTTGCTTTTTTCGAATAGACTATTCACAGGCTCTATACCGCTGATAAATGGAAATGAATGTCTTATTGTCACACTATCAAAATGACTTGAGCTTTGACTGCCTTTGAACATATTGCTCGAATGACGCTTCTCGTGCTTAAATTTAATACTTGAAACGCTGATTTTTCTTTCTACTTCTCTATTCTCATTTCTGGAAGAATTTTTGTCTGCGAAAAGTTTTGAATTTACCCCTTTATTTTTCAACCCACTAATATATCTACACTCTGCCCTACTCTCTACTCTAAAAAAGACCTTCAGTGCTCAAATATGCTACTCGCTACACTACTAGCCGACTCGGCCGTGTAAGGGACTCCCGAACGGTTCAGAGGGATCCGACACGGCCGATTCTTTAAACTGTAGGTAAAATTTAAAAAACATACATTTTTCGTGTTAACTCTTTGAAAAATACTGCAGCGCGAGTTGATTTTCTCAATATTTGGCAATAGAATCTCCCAGTTGCAAAGGATTTATTTTTCTGAGAAAGTATAATTCATTACATCCAAAACAGAAATCCCTGGCTGTCACGTTTGAATTGATGCGAAGATATATTTTCATAATGCGACCTGCTTTCGGGCAAGTATTGGCTATTTTAACTGTATAAATAAAGAATATGAATTGGCACTTCATACATGAATTTGATTATCATACTACTCAGAAGTATAATAAGTAGCAAAACTTAGCATCTAAAGACAGCGTGATAATGTGTATTCTTTGCAAAGGTAAAATTAACCATTGGTAAAGTCATTTTTAGATTATTGAAAACTCGATTGTCAAGTGATGTAAAACAATTCCTCTTTTTCTAGGTGTTTGAAATCTCTGCAATAATACCACATCGTCACATTTATTGGCTTCGTATCAAATTTTTGTATTTCATGACTGTTCTGTTACAAGTTTTTGCGGACTATTTCATTGGTGATCTCTAATCTCAGTCGACTCTTATTTTTCCACGGTGAACTTCCGGTTGATCCTCTCAGCTCGGCAGGATGAAAATTCCCGCGATTTCTTCACATCCACCAAACACGCTCTGTCAGCCTCTTTGGATATCCCTCCGACTTCATTTCCGCGCGCATGAGGAATGTGGATTTTCATATCGCGAGAACCTCCCCTTCTGGGGTATTCGCCCCCAGTTTACCCTGGGGTGTCTCCTTCCCGACCCTTTTGATATTCCTCGCTCCAGGGTCTTCGATTTCGCAGGGCAACTCAATCCGGCGAGGGTGGAATTGTGGGAAATCTGGGGGGTGCCGTTTGATTGTATCGGCTGAGGCGGGCGATCAGAGCTTTGCAGAAGGCATCTTGTTACGCGACCGTGGCGCCGAATTTGCGGCATGCGGACGACCCAGGAAACACCATGACTCCTGTATGCGAAAAAATGACAACTCCCCAGCGTGAGGAAGTGGAATTGAAATCGTGGGAAAAATAACCTCCAGTATTCCACCATTGATTCGAATTTTTTTCCAATAATTATTATTTCTAGGTAGCGTATCTTTTATGCTTGTACGAACATAAATAAATTTAATCTGAGCATGAATACTTACATCAAATTTATAAGAATTAAGGTTCAAAAGGGCCATAGCTTTTGTTCTATAAGGTATCTTATTACTTGAACTTGTATCTTCACTATGAAATTTTATTTCTTTATTTTTTAACTTTTATTCCTAAACTAC
The DNA here is from genome assembly GCF_921293095.1 of Ischnura elegans. NCBI lineage: Eukaryota > Metazoa > Arthropoda > Insecta > Odonata > Coenagrionidae > Ischnura > Ischnura elegans. The sequence goes on along the minus strand of NC_060259.1, from coordinate 106,938 downwards.
CGAATACAGCTCATATTGGCCATTTTATATCAGGGTATTAACAAAATTAACAATTAAACATATACAAACAACCTTACCCCGCATAGGGACTCGAACCGGTGACCTCTTGTTTGGTAGAAGGGGACTTCACCCCGCCGCCACCGAGGCTGGTAAATTTTAGTTGAAATAAGCTGAAAATGTAGTTTTATTCTTGAAAAAGAATTTTTTGTAGTGTTTCTGTCCGTCACACCTTTGTATATCGATTTTAATATTTTTTTACAGCAGATAATGAATATCTTTGAATCCCTCTTGTTCATTCGCTGTTTAGAGTTCCAAAAGTAAGCATGTGATTACGATGTAACTGATTGCTAATTATTTGTTTGGAGAAGTCTTCTATTTCTTATTTATCATTTTTTGGTTCCATCTGCAAATTCTGTTTTCTTTTTTTCTTACCCCTGCACCCGTTCCAGCGATGTGAAATTTGTACATCATTGTCCATTACCTCCGTATTTATCCCTCTCCGCAATATTCTTCCTGCACTTTAATATGCGTTATTGTTTTCGTTATAAGATATTAAGTGATTGTTCTTGGCACTTTTCCACATAAAACACTATCTAACCCGAGTCAACATATTTCACTGCACTACAGTATTGTCAAGACTGTCATGCTCATGTTGCGTAGCCATGAAACAGGTTGACTCGGGTGAAATAGTGTTTTATGTGGAAAAGTGCCAAGTACTCTAAGTTCATGTCTTATAATAGATCTCCACAATGTATCTGCCCCTTCTATTCAATTTCTTATTTTTTACGTTTTTATTCCGTCTTATAATTTTTAATAAACAAATTCCGCTAAGAATTCGAGTTAGTTTTTTAGTATAACTCATTAATTTCAGGTTTAACTCTGTGAAACATTTCATGAAATGAGAAATGAAAGAATAAATTTTATTAACTTTACTAATATATGTGAAAACGCACCATCCTGGTTTCATAAGATATTCTGACGATGTAACTACGTTAAGAAACCCGGGTCGTGCTTTTCAAATACATTACTTAACCTAATAAAATGTATTCTTTCATTTTCCGTGAGTTTTTTAATACTTTAATTCGGTGGTTTTGGTGGCGTTTATTCTGCAAAAACTTTTCCTCTCATCACTTAGTTTGAATCCCCTTCCACTTAAATATCTATTGAACCAGGGTTTATCCCCAAACTGGACGTATTTCACGTGTCCAACGATATCAATCTAAGGTTAGTCGATCGAATGGACTCGGCGGCTGTCCGTACGTCCGAATCTATTATGCAGGCTCTAATCCGGTGGATAGCCCGAGAACAATTTGCCAGGTTGATTCATCGGGGAGGCCTTCGATTTCGTTTGAAACTTTCGAACTTAATCTGAGTAAATACATGGCGGTACATTTCTTGCGGAATTCGTCCAACTCTAACCATGTTTATGCAGAGGATGGCATTAGCATAAAAGCAACGGACGAAGTGAAGTACCTGGGAGTTACGATAACCTCGAACCTTACGTGGGGAACACACATAATGAATATTTGCGACATAGCCCTGAAGAAATTAGGATTCGTCAAGCATATTGTGGGAAGATTTTCGGATGAGAAAGTAACAGAAAGGTGCTATTTCGCTCTCGTCCGACCTCACCTTGAATATGCAGCGAGCGAATGGAATCCGGTGCAGGAAGACTTAATCCGCGAACTTAATAAAATACAAAGGAAGGCTGCGCGTTTCGTCAAAAACTGCTACGGGCGTACAGACAGTGTTACCCAGATGTTAAGCGAGTTAGGCTGGGAGCCGTTGGAGACTCGGAGGCTGCGCGCTAGGCTTAGATTGCTTGAACAATTGAGAATGGATATCTTTGAGACCGACACAGAGAACATAATATTAGAGCCACACTATATTTCCAGGTCCGATAGAAGTGATAAATTAAGAGAGATGTTTTGCCGAACGGAAGGATATGCGAATTCTTTTTTCCCCCGAACCATAAAGGACTTTAATAAACGCTAGTCCCAACCTCGTTAGAGCACTTCATTTTTTTAGCTGTAAACGGCTGGTGTCCTAACACCCCCCTGCCACACGCCTTTTAGGCGGCTTACGGGGTATTATGTAGATGAAAACATGGCGGTTCCTGCGTGGACGTCAGCTTTGTGCGAGAGGGAGTGTATTTTGTAGAAGAAGTACCTTGACAATTGTGTGGTGTAGATTAAAATGTCCATTATTGCTAGAGACTTGGCTCTATTCGAGGTCAATGGCATCTTTACAGGAGCGTGGAACAAAATGTTGACTCAAACTTACTTAGTAAGTTCGGAGGAGATTTGTTCACAAATGACGTGAACTATATACTTCGTTAACCGTCGCACTAGGGTATATGTTATCACTAGGAGAAAATAAAAGAAAAAGACTGCAAAATAGATTTCAAATGTCACTCTTTTATCGGACTATCAGGAAAAGCAACGGCGAGTTGATTAATTTTATTAATGGCGTCACTTGCTAGGATGTTTATGTTTTTCCATTTTTCTAACCTTACATTAATTTACCGTCGGAATTATTAGCCGTTGGTAAGTTTTACATTCGAATGTGGGCGTATTTTTTGATATTATACGTAATACCTATATTTATGGCCGTGTGATGTGCTTGTGGAGATGAATTACATGCTGCATGCTGGGGATTGGTCATCCCATGACAAGCACCGTAGATTGGGCTCGCGGGATATCATGTAGATGTACGCTCAGTCCAAAGAGCTGGTTCGTAATGCTTCTTTAACTTTGACCAATGTTTAAAGCTGAGGTCTACTTATGCTTATAAAACAGGTGCTTTTTTAGTTTATGCACTAATATCTATACTTGCCGAGTAAGGTAAAAATTTTCAATCTTATCAATAAACGTGCAATGTAAGAAGAAAATTAATTATACAAATATCATCAAAATAGCTGAAAGGGTATTAAAAAGGTAAAGCTGAATTTAGGGGCATCCAAACTCGAGTCTCTTAACTTTTGCTTCGGACAGTAAGAAGAAACATTTTATAAATTGCATTTTGATTTCTGATACATCTTCCACATTGATTTTAACGTCTTTTTCTGAGATCTTTACGAAATCCAATTTTTTGGAAGTGGTGTATATTTTTGAGAATGTTACTTATCTCTGCGGCTTAGTTTTAGGTGTGCTCTATCCGCATCTATACAAAACCAAACTCCGCTTTGAGTCACTTAGTGAGTAACCACAAATCATGCCTCTGTATCTTTAAATTCCATTGAAATTGCGGTTCTTAAATTAATGCTGGATTTCATTATTTATTTCGAATACTTAAGTCACTTCATCACACGATCATTTTTCCGCCGCACAGAGTGATAGCTTAGGCGATCGGTTTTCAGGGACTAAGCAAGTGATCGTCTGACCCTTCAACTTCCAAACTATTCAATCGCTTCTTCCGTATTTACAACTTTAGTTCCACAGACAGTCAAACGTGGCGTTACTATCTCTTTTAGTGGTATTGCGATTATGATCGGCTGAAAGATGGCGATGGTTGCATTATACGGAAAAGGATACGAGCCGAGTGAGGGAAATAGGAATTGGACGTACTATCCTTGGATCAATTTCGGATGATTATAGCGTCAAACGATCGTTTTTCCGCCATCATTGGAGCGAATTCGCCCAAAAGGGACGGAGGTGACGATCGCATAATTCAACCATTTGCTAAAGATGCCTTTTTTTCTGAATTCAGCCGAAATCACTCTAAATGGTAAAATAATAAGCCCAATGAATTACTTCACATCAAAGTAAGGACTAGTTGCGGAGGATTCCGCGGTGATTAATAAGTAATTTTTCCCGTTAATGTCGCGTGAACTGAATATGATTAGACGGCAGGCGCAATTAACCCGAAAATAATTATCAAAGTAAGGGATTGTTTGAAGTTGGCACTTTGTGTAATCAGGAATTGCGGCGTGTAAAAAAGACTTGTGGGCACATGAAGGGTTTCTCTTAAACAAAGGCCTTGATGGTGACGGCGCGAATGAAGTTCTCAAGACTGACTTTTGGGAAAGCTCAAGATGTCCGCATTGGATCTGTAAGAGACGGTTGCCGCTGCCGCTTGCACGACGTCATTTGTTTTGCTCCGTTGTTGCCACTTCGTCGCTGTCAGAATTTGGACCACGCCCCTTTCCGCCGCCATTGTTACTCCACGCTTGACTCGAGGAAGAGATTTGTGCGGTATTGTTTTTTTATGTCACCGCTGATGTGGCTGTGTGCTCCCGCTTGTGAATACGTGTTTCGAATTCTCCTCGCTATGTAGCTCAATCCGTTGCGAAGACAAGTCAACGCTGCATTACCTGAATCCACACGCATTTCAATGAAAGAGTCTCCAGCAAATGGATTTGATAAAGTCGCGTCCCTGACACCGGAGCGGCTCAAATTTCGCCGCAAATGAATGACCTCTAGGTAATTAAGTCTGTAAACTGAATCATATGTTCTTGATGATATAGTCAATGGAATGAATGGCTTATAAATGCTTTAACTCGCGAATGCAAATACTCCGTTAAAAATGTTGAAAGTTTGGCACACATCGCCGCGCTGCGGGCATTTTTGAAAACCGATTAGAAGGTTCGCCGATTCAATATTAATTTAATATTTAGGCATAAGTGGCAAGCGAAGCGTGAATTAAGTTAAGGAGGAGAGAATTCAAGTCCCTCATATTCACGATCCCCTTTCTTAGCTCTCATTAAGGTCTCTGAATCTAGAAGCCTTCCCTACCTGGTTTATTATTGCATCGCTCTATTCTTGCTGATGTAATTGATCTAACAGTTAAGGATGGCCCACATGGACCTTTTGGGAATCACTCTCTGCTCCCATCTTGGACTGCCATCTTCAATTCACAATAAGGCACTTCTCCTTCCCATTCTACGTCCCACGTATCTCCTCTTCTCCTCTTCCTCGCGTTTTTCCCTCCAGCACGCTTTTAAATCTCCCCTCAATCCAAACCCGCTGTCTCTTCCCTATCTCACCTGAAATCATTCTCTTCTCTCCCTCCATGTCCAGCACTTCGTCTTACCTCATGAGTTTACTTTTTATGCCCTTATTCAAGAAGACAGCATAGGTTTTAATCAAGTTATAGGTCACAGAGAGGGATTACGGGTCGAGTCGATGCGTCCCGCTTTTTTTTTCTACAGGGGAGGATACGACCAAAAAACCAATGAAAGAGAGCTGGAAAGCCATTAGAAGTGGTCTGCAGGCAGCAGCTGAGGAAGTTCTTGGTAAAAGAAGAGTCGTTATGAAAAAACCATGGATCACGCAGGAAGTATTAGATCTCATTGGAGAAAGAAGAAAATACAAGATTGCATTTACAATTCTTAAGATTGCATCATTTTTATGTATTTTTGTATTTTTTACGAATGCGGTCACGTGATATTGCGTGAATTAATTTCTGGAGGGATATTGAGCCAATCACGCTTCTAAAGAATTTGAAAACTGGAAGTTAACATAGATATTCCGTTAGACTTCACTGTCCTATTTGAAAGTTAAAGGAAATCATTACAATGCTTTCACCACCTCAGTGTCTCTCCATTTTTGGTTATTCTTAGAGGGAGCTAATATTCGCTATGAGCGTAGTCTCCGAGCTCTGTCAAAATAATTGCGTTTACATGATTATGATAAAGACTACGGTTCTTGCCGGGAAACGAGTAATCACGCACAACTATTTGAAGTATTTTCCCCAAAGTTTATTTCCTTCTAAAATTCAACTTGCCAAATCAATTCAATGAACAGTTATCAAATTATTAAGATATTACCAATGCCTCGGGAAGTAGAGGAGCCGCTGTGTAACACTTAATTTTGAGTTATTTTGGGTCGAATGCTAATGTGACAATTGATGGGAGAATGGCAATGAAGCAGGCGATAACGAGCAGCAAAAATAGAATGGATCAATTGCTGTTGACGAAGCAGAAGAGAGAATAAGGGAGTGTGGTTGTATAAGTTGAGGCGAGCGGGTGTGTCTTCTTTGCTCCCGAGTTTTTCGCTGAGAGTTACGTTACCTTTAACTTATAAAAAGTGTTTATAAAGTGTATTGACAATATTTGTGAGGAAATAAAAAAACGTCACAGCTGGGGATCGTATGGGTGGCTCTGCGGTATGGCCCGCGCTTCGACTCCGACTGGCGGCTGCTTCGTGACTGCCCCGTCAGTGAATTGCCGTAGAGTAACCAATAGTCAATAACTGACCAGTGAATGACCCGACCGATGAAGCACCCTGGCTGAGCGAATGATCACCTACGAGTGGCTATTCTCATTGCGTCTCCACCCGACCAATTTATAGGAAAGGTGAAACTAGGATGTTGAAAGAGGAATTTGACTCTCTTTCGAAAGTAAAAGGTACAGCATAGTTTGGCATAGATGGCTATTTTGGAGGTCACACAACAACATAATCATTTGGGAAATGGTAGCCCGTCCTATTCCGGATCTTTGCATTGTTGACATTAGATGTAAGTACTGTTACGTAGCATAAGTTGCATACGCTGCACTAATTTGTCGTGTTATTGAAAAGAAATATCTAAGAGCGGAGACTTGGACCATTGCTGGACCTTGGACCATTTTTTGCGCACTCAGTATGATTACCATGGCGAATGTATGAAACAGAATCCCGTCGATTTTTCTTTTACATGGCTATTGTTATCACCTTCATGAAAACAGTAGCAGCACGATTACCTTCTTACTTTCAATTCCGTTGCCGTGCGTGCGATTAAGTCAATTAGTTCAGTGATTAGGGGTGATCAATAACAATAATAAAATGCCTTATTCGGGCGAGGTTGAGACTGAAAAGTCCCCTCTTCCACCTAACCCCTCGATAACGTCAATGCAAGCATATTAAAAAATGGTAGACAAACGTTTACTCTATACACTGTTTGTGAAATGTCAAAAAATATAAATAACTATATGTGAAATTTTTGTGTAAAAAGGATTTAAGTTTGTAAGTAAGGAAAGTAAGGAAAAAACATGTGGATAAGGGTGTAATATCCTTCAGCGAAAAAACCCACTGCAGGAAAACGCCCACACAAGAAGGGGGGTGTGAAAAACCTGCGAAAACCTACTGAGTGAAAGATAAGCTTTAATCACTAGCATAGAACATGCAATAGGGATCCTACATTCACACGGTCCAAAAAACGTCACGCACACTAAAAAGTTATACTGCCACATTCATTAGAATACATTCATAATATTCATTCATTCATAATATTTCTCTGACCGTGCGGTGTGCATGTGGAGGTCCTCTTGCATGCTGCATGTTGGTGATTGGTCGCCCCCTGCCAAACACCCTAGAGGTGGCTTGCAGGGTATTATGTAGATGTAGGTACTTACAATTTGTTCCCAGCTTACAGATTTGGTCGCTCGGTCGGAAAACTACTTATATTTTCGACGTGACTGACGTTTGCAGGTGATATCTTCGTATTCATAATTTCCACAAGGCTTTGATGAAGCTGTGGTGTAGGCATCTCAATATCCTGTGACGTTATTATTGAAATTTTAGGATAATATTTGACGGAGAGAAGGGTCCACTGATTTCGAACGTGCCTGTGATTTATGAATCTTCTATGTCGTATAACTTAGCGTTTACATATGACCAGGAACTTCATAGGTTTATGCCGTTTTATTGGTATAGCTTTGCGGCAGCAGGTGTTTCGTTAGCTTGAATAAGATGAAATGTAGAATAAATTTAATAAATATGGTCGATTTTTTAAAATTTGTTCCTCTCTGAGGCCATAAATCGGCTTTATAAAATATTCACCTCCATTATTAACAGCAATAAAATATTTAATTCGAGTTTACCTATTATTTCCTTAAGAATATCTTTGAAAATCACAATTTTCTCATGAGATCTTACAGCGATAACGGTCTCGCTAAAGTGGCATTGTTGACTTCATTTCGGCCACTAATTTTGTTTTGACTGAATGTATATAATAAGTTCACACGCTAGTGGCATTCTAGAGTGAACTCAAATCTCAGTTATAAGTTCGTTATTCTTAACCCTCCGGAACTCGCGCTGAGCCTGATAGGCTCACATTGTTGATATTTTCTTAATAGTTCTTGACCAATTCTCAATGATGCGCTCAGATTTTCTCTACCTTTTCCTTACTCTTTTATCTACGTTTTACATGCGCAGAATATTCCGATCAGTCTATCATAAGGTTGTAATATGATACTTTTGCTTCGTATGCACGCGGTGTGAGCCCCTTAGGCTCTACGCGAGTGCTCGCGTTACATTTTTGATTCTCACTCTTAGCCTATTCTTTTTCTCTGATTGCCTGTACAGACAAAATGTAGTCTTTTATGGATAACCTCTAACACTATACTCCTAGTAAAGGTTCTTTTTCTGCCAAATTGACTTGATATTTTGAAAGTCAAAATATTCACATGGGAGTATGTCTGAGAAGCCATTGTTGCTCTTCCTACTGTAATTACAAGCGCGCTATAGTTGACACGAAGTAAGCTACTTGTATTGATTTTACACAATATTATAAGTTACAGCTCATCATAATTACACCTCTTCTCGAAAATTCTATTCACTTCGCCACACGGTGGCCATAAAATTCGGAGGACACGGTCATTCCGACTGGAGAGTGCACAGATATTGGCGGTGCTCTTCTCGCTGAAGTTTCAACTGCGCCAGTTTCCGCCACAACACCTTGAGTATTCTGTTTCAGCATTTTTTGATTGCGAAAATTATATAAAATACAAAGAATAACATAAAAGAAGACAAAAAATGATAGGATAGCTGCAATGCATGAGTTATTTGAAAAATTTGACAGTCAATCGTAATAGTTCTTACATTATTGGTGAATACACAACCATTTATGAGAAAATTGTAGATTTTCGAGGTCTTTTCGCATTCCAGCAAATAAATCCCAAGTATGCCCAACAAATACGGGAAAAAAATTTTGATTTGCTAGGTAGATGCTAGAATATTTTATACTTAGAACTTTGAAGTGTATGCTGGTAAACAACCTGATGGATCGTTTTCGGTCAACAACAGCCCTTCTGATATCGTGAAGAGGTTATGCTCCACATAAGCAGTACTGGTAGAAATATTTCAATTGACAATTTATTTGCCAGTTTTTGTTTAGTAAATGAACTCTTGAAATTCCGACTTGCCGTGATTGGAACAGTTCGCAAAAATAAGCGGGAATTGCCTACTTTTTTCGTTGAAACAAAAAATTAAAAACACAGTTTATTTGATTTCTGCTAGAACTGTTTTTTGCGTCATACACTCCAAGAAAGAATAAATTTGTGTTTATGATATCAACCATGAACTATAACAAAAAATGATGAATTTAGTGGAGATGAGACAAAATCGGGAATACACTAGATCAGTTATGCACAGCATACAATGTATCAAGAAATACATGGCGTTGTGCTATGCCAAATATTAAAGTTATGCTAAATATTGCTGTGGTAAATTCCTACATTTTTTACCTCGGAAACAAAAACTTAATAGTAAAATCTCAGAGAGCGTTATATAGGCAATTGTCAGCTGGGCTCGTGGATGAACACGCGTAGAGAAGGGGAACCATAAAATCGCTCCCCAAAGAGTTAGGGCTAATTATAAGACGAGCCTATCAAACCTCACAGAATAGATTAACCAAACGCAAGTAAAACACAAGGAACCCAAACTTCACAGGAATTTGAAAAATGCGTGCAGACTGTGGATACACGAAAAATATATTTATCGAGTATGTCTGCGAAAATAGTAGAAAGTGTATTTGCCTCGAGCATACACATTTATTGTATAGTGCATGCTTGCAGAATAATGGTCATTGCTAAATTTGCCTTATTATATTTTTTCTGTCCTAATATTAACACTGTGTAGTGGTTTAACGAGTCAATAAATCAATAACAAGTAATGGTGATCTATTTTATATCACAATCGATATGAAGAAATAATTACATATTTTATCAAATGTAAATGGACTTGATTTTCATGAAATGGACTATTTCAGCAATATTAGTTTGATTTTAACAAAATAAGAGGAAAAATAATCGACTTTAATGGGTGAGGACTTGAAAAAGAAAATTGAGCCTGACAGGCTCCGCCCGAGTACTCGCGTTCCAAAAAGGGGTGCGAGTCCTGCAGGGTAAATAAAACATAAAAAAGCAAAGCATATGCATACGTGCAGGAATGCAGCAACCCTGAAAATATCTCGGGCGAGGAAAAAGAAACGCTGGCTATTTCATCGTCATTACGCGGGTGACCCCGAAAGCATGAAATATTTGCATGTTCTCAGTTGTTTAGTGCCGTGGAAAGACCTCCTCATTGGATTATTGGTGAACGCGTCTCTTTGTTGCCCTTTCGATACAATTGCTCTTTGATGGCCGGTAGTGTGGCCTGGGCGATTGTGGCATTAAACATTGGCCATTCCACGACCTCTGGAAATTGCCGTTTTGCGTGGCCATGGCGCTCTTTAGCGGCAGTGATTGTCTCCTGAACCCGTGGCGCCGCTCGTGATGTACCCATGAATTAATGACACCGTGCGCGATGCACTCTTAACTGCTTCTTTAAAGCTTCCCGTGCATTTCGGCGGTGGCGCTGGGAGCGCTGCGCGGCCACGAGGTGATTACATTATGCTCGATTCATTGCGAGCGTCCAAATGTGTTGTCGATCGCCCTTATTCCTTCAGATGTCACTCCCAGTGGTCGGACGATGGTGCCCGGGTTTGTGTGGAGAGAGTCGATTCCTGAGGTGACATTGGCGCATATGAACTGGATGGGACCAGCTCCTCTTTTGCTATTCGGCAGTACAATGGGTTGATAAGAACTGAATTTTCCGAGAAAGATAAGCTGAAAGCGTTCAATATGTCGCTAGCTATATGTGCCAGGGATAATATTCAACGCCATACGATGCCGATTATCCGTAAATTATTATTATAGTATTCTACCGATTAAAGTAGGCTTCCATGGAGTACGCAAGAAGTGATCTGGGAGCCTCCCTTTCCTTCCAGCACTGCCTTCTTTAACTCACAGTAAGGCCTACTCTCTTTCAATCTATCTAAAAATCCTATTCTTCTCCTTCCCCTCCCTCGTTTCCCTAACATTCTAGCCTCTAGCACCATTTTCAACATCCCCTCACCACTAAGCACTAACTCCATCCATACCTTCTGTCTCCTCCGTATCTCATCTAAAAGCTGCCTCTTCTCACCCACCATGTCCAGAACTTCGTCGTTCCTTTTCCTCTCCGTCCATTTCACCCTCTCCATTCTTCTCCATACCCACATCTCGAATGCCTCCAATCTTCTCTCGTCTTCTTTCCTCAGTGTCCACGTTTCCGCACCGTAGAGAGCTACACTCCAGATCAAACTCTTCACTAACCTTTTCTTTAAACTCTTACATAACGATCCTCTTAGAAGCTCCTTCCTGTTCATGAACGCCTCCTTCGCTAATGCAATTCTCTTCCTGATGTCCTTACTACTGTATCCATTTTCCTCTAACGTACTGCCTAAATAGTTGAATTGCTCAACCTGCTCAAGTTTTTCACCACCCACCTTCATCTTGAGTCTCACATTCCTCGCTCGTGATGCTTTACAAAACCGCATTACCTTAGTTTTCTTTTGATTAATCCTCATCCCATATTCCTCGCAACGCTCGTATAACGCATCCACTAGAGCCTGAAGCCCCCTTGCTGACTGGCTAATCAGCGCCTGATCATCCGCGAATCTCACTGATTTGAACATCATTCCTCCCACTTTTATTCCAGCTTCTAACTCATCCCATGCTTCCCTTACCATCTCTTCAGCGTACACGTTAAAGAGCAGCGGCGATAGAGGACAGCCTTGCCTCACACCTCGGCCAATGCTTGCCCACCCGGATTCTCCGTCCGCTACCCTCACTTGCGCAGTCTGGGCCATATAAAGATTACGAATCAGTCGTCTATCCCTCCAATCTACACCTATTCTCTTGAGAATATCCATTAACTTTACCCAGTTCACCCTATCAAACGCTTTTTCAAAATCCACGAAACACGCATATACGTCCTGGTCGTATTCTAGGTTCCTCTCTACGAGGGACCTCATTATTGCTATTGCATCACGAGTTGATTTCCCCTTTCTGAAACCAAATTGATCTTCGCCCAAATACTCGTTTGCCCTCGCCTCCATTCGTCTGTTCAATATCCTCAGCACCACTTTCGCCGCTTGCGATATTAAGCTGATAGTCCTATAATCTCCGCATTCCACAGCTTTCTGCTTTTTCGGAAGCGGAATTAAAACCGTCTTCACGAAATCTTCCGGCCAGCATCCCTCCTCATAGATCCTGGGCACTAGTTCGAAAAACCTATTCTTACCTTCCTTCCCTAGAATCTTCAGAAGCTCACACGGGATATTGTCCACGCCTACTGCTTTCCTAGCCTTCATATCACGAAGTGCTCTCTCTATTTCCGAATCTAATATCCCCGGCCCAAGATTATCCTCCTCCACTGCACTTTCCTCCTTTAGAGTCAATCTCTCTGGTCTGTTCATTCCGTCATACAGGTCCTCCACGTATTCCTTCCATCTACTCTGTACCTCTTCTCGCTCGGTTAGCATCCTCCCATCTTTAGCCTTAATTTTAGACATGGCTTGTCCTCTTTTGCCGCCCGATAGCGACTTAACTTTGGCGTACAACGCGCCTATTTCTCCATCCTTCTGGAACTTTTCCATTTCCACACACTGTCTTTTCCACCAAGCCTCCCTTGCCCTCTTAGTTTCACGTCGTAATCGATTATTCAGTTCCCTATACATTCTTTTTCCCTGTTCTGTGTCCACGTTCTTCCACTTCCTCCTCTCCTCAATTTCCCTTATCATGTTCTCCGTTATCCACGTCTTCTTTATCCTTCTACTGTCAACATAACCAATTGACTTCTCCACCGCTTTGACTATTCCCGTTTTAATATTATCCCATCTTTCCTCAACAGTCTTAGTACCTTCAATCTCCCGTATACTAATGTCCACTAGTTCCTGATATTCTCTCCTCATACTCCCCTTCAGGGCTTCTACGTTCCATTTCTTCGCCTTCCTAACTTTCACAAGTCTTTTGAGAAATATGGCCAGGAGTTGTTTATATTTCGACTCGGAGCTTTGAAACACTGTATAAAATGTAGTCGTTGAAAGACTGCGACGTTAGTGAAGTGCAACTCCAGTTAATTAAAGTTGTACAGAGTTGTAGGCATTTTTTATTTTAATATGCTTTCTGTTGCACGCACAAAAATCCTCAATCAATAAAGTAACAGTATTGAATCTGCCTGCCACCTTCTCATCCGGTAATTTCAGATTCATGGTGATCATTTATCGTAGGGATTATCAACCGTCCTGTCCTTTTAGCTATTCCTTGATGTAAATCGCTAATGGACATGTGTTTTGTTCTCCGCCTTAGTTTTTGATGGATGCAGCAAGCGATTATCCGATAATGCGTCGGTTATTCAGTTCTCTTATTTAAGGTATGCATTTGAGCTAATCAGTGCTAAAACTCAGATAATTCATTGTTTAAGTACATTGTTTGAGTCACTTATAATTGTAAAAACTTAACTCAAACTTCAGCTTTGACGCTAAATTTTTCATTATTCGTATCTACTAATATCGAAAATAAATTACAGCTTCCTCTTTATCGGTGTCGTTTTCATTGATGAGATTAATCTTTCTCTTTCGATGTTTTTGCTTTTAGAAGTTTCCATGTTGGATATAGATTATTATAAATTAGTTGATATTTTTCCGATAGGAATTCTCTACGCCATATATGAGAAATCATTTCATGTCGTTCCCTGATGATTAAATAGATAATTGTTTCAGGTTGCACCCGTGTTCTATGAGCGAGAAAGCGAAGGCAGAATGGGAAATAAGTGCTTCGATCTTTGAAGCTATGTCGCTCTTGAGATAGCTGTCTAAAGTTAGATCGTGTATTGAATTGTTCCATGCCCTGATATAAGTAATAAAATGTTCGCCTGGGTATAAGCCGTGGTATCGCTCTCTTTTAAGGAGGCAGAACTTCTGTAAAACGGAACTAAAATGGAGAAGATGTGGCAAAGAAATGAAAATTGTATCTCAAAGAGGTTGTCCTTTGCTGGTAATACAGATTTTGATTCATTTTTAAGCGCCAAATTATAAAATAGAACAAATATCCTTTAGTGTCATTCTTTTGTGAATCCTTTAATGAAATAAACTCGTATCATGATTGTCAAATAGCTTAATCAAATTTCAGTTGTCGGACTCGTAAATGCTGGGCAACATGGATTTTCTTCCTCCGAAATACTACTGCTTATCAAAATGTATTTAATTTTCAGCGTATTTTCTCGTCGACCATGAGTCATCAAGCATATTTTATTTTTTAGTATAAGTGATATAGACTACGTATAGTACTTAGAGATATAGGCTACAATAGCAAATGCAATAAGAAATGGTGATAATATTATCAATTATTCAATATTTACTTATTACTAAAATTGGTATTGTATGAAATAAGTAATACCGGTTTCCGGGTGATACAATTTTGCCTTCACCTCGTCGTTTTATTATTCCGGTTGCTTAAGTTAACGGCCTGAGTGAGAAAAAGATTTTGGTAACCCGTTTGCAAAATGCCTTTGAAGATGCAACCATTTCTCTACCATTTGTTGAGTAAAAATTGCACTGCCTATTAAAAACAATGTAATTAATGATACTATAACTTCCAATTTCTGTTTTTTTTTGCTTATATGGTCGCGTCAGTATCGAAAAATCGATATTAACGCGTGAAGAACTGTTTTTCATGATTGAGGAGTGAATTAGGAACTATTGGATTAATGCTATCTCATTAAACTGTCATACACATGAGGTTATGTGCTCGTGGAAATTGCATACTCAAGGCCTGCATGAAATGTCTATCAAGGGGCAATCGGAACTTTTCATTGCTAGTTTTAACTGGATTTTGCCGGAGTACTGAATCCTGTACTTCGTAATTCATGTTGAGTTCATCATAAATAAACAGCACTAACAGTGGTTTGACGCCGCTCACCATTTCGCTCTCCTATTTGCTATTTAACCTTTTAATAGTGATCTATTTCGTCCCTTTTATGTCTTTTGTACCTGTCATTTGTTGGGAGCCGTCCCTTGCCCTTCTTCCCGTCCACCTGTCCTTCCGCCATTGTTTTCATCAGGACATCATCCCTCATTATGCGGCCATGTGAGTTTTCCCGTAATCTATTTAAGGCTTTCAGAAGACTTCTGTTTTCTCTCAACCGTCATTGCACTTCCTCGTTACTGACTTGGTCGATTCTTTTTATCTTTATTATGCATCGGTAGCAACAAAAGCATTTCGAATCCTTCCACTCTTGACTTCTCAGCCGCTGCATTTAGTAACGGGAATCATTCTGATGGAGAACATGAAGAATGCTAACGTGGAATTTAGTTACCAATAGAATTATGTCACGGAAGTTCCATTGGCATTGGCGATTGATGGAGAAACCCTCACAAGAGCCAGCCCTCGCCGCCTATTTCCACGGTGAGCACCCCTCTGGCCGAAGACGCCTCGGGCCGAGTCGATATTTGCCTTTCCGATGCCTTCAAGTCAAAATGTCAAAACATCGCCTTAATTGATTTAGTAAATTCGGAGGGTAGTTTTTCTCACGCGACTTCAAAAATATCCTTCCCTAGTGTAGCAATACGGTAGAGGCGATCACGAGAGTAAAATTAAGGAAGTAGACTCCAAAGCAGAGAGATTTCAAATGGTATTCTGTCATCGTCCCATCTGGAATAGCAACGGTTTATAAAATTAATGTTACCATTGCGTGTTTATCGTCATTGCTTCGTATCTCTCGCATCCGCATCGGATCCGTCCAGATTATGCACGCCACCTGCTCGACCCTTTTTTGGTTAGCACGCATTCCTCGAGTTAAACTTAGGCGAAAATTGTGAAATTTTCTGGGGATTATAGTACTCGCTGCTCAAAATTTGTCTTTTTCTCAAATTCACAGGTATTGCACTTGCGAAAATATTGTAAAGTTATTAGGTACGTATAATTTAAAAATTTGAGATGGAAAAAATGTCGACTATGGTCTGCTTCATTAGCTCTGAATTTTTTTTCAATCTTTACTTTATTTAAGTACACATTTACAAATTTCAAAATGCTTAGGCTAATTACAGCAAAAATATTTTTATGAAATGAGTTATTAGTCATAATTTTGCTAAAAGGGGGTTCATCATATTATTAGGTTGTCGGGAATTTATCAGTAGGAACTCGTGCACATTGTTGCGGTGCAGTATGCTAGATATTTTTTACTTTCACACAAAGAAATATACGCATGATTGCGTGAGGTTAAAAGCCAAATATGAATAAGTGGCTGGAAAAGACTGTACGAGAGAGCGATGTGCATCCTCGGAAATTATGATGATGCAAGTTTCCTTATAAATGGTTGTCAGCGATGAAAATCCGTTCAAAATTGATTTTATGAGAGCAAATTAAAATATTGCCCACCAGTATTAAGAACGTGCGTACTTTGCTCAATAAGTTGGAATTCCTATCGAATCCGACTTTGCGTGAATATCCGGTTAGGTGATGCCTTCCGTATAGTAATGAAGTTGAGCTACGAATCACGTTGAGTGAATCTTTCCCAGGATTGGCTATCCAAATGCCAATTTAATTTAGAAGAATGTAAGTATCTCAGAAAGAGGTTTTCGATTGACTTCGGCAATCGTGTTCGGGGAGCAGATGACATGGTGCCAACCGAGGGCTAGATGAAGAGTCAAAAAAGCCCTGACTGGCTGTTGAAGGCTGCTAATCCCTGTCTACTGCCATTTTACTATTTCTTTTCTTTACCGATCGCTCAACAGCCTGCTGTCAATGATATTGTCGGTGTTTGAATTGCACTCAACCTACCAACTCGTTTGTGTGGGATTCAGTGGAATATTTAAGGCTTTAAAGTCGCAAGGTCTAATAATAATATTTCATCTGGCCTCATCTTCCATTCTTATAATCGTTTAAAATTCCTCTAGGTTCAATCGAAACGATCAAGCAAGTTTTTTAATGGTGGTAGGTTAGAAATAGGAAGAATATAACTCGCTACAGATATTATCTCCCAAGGTCCGAAGGCCAGTTCGCGACGTTTCTACTCTTATCTCGATATTTATTCTCGATTTCGCTGCTCTTGTGTTGCTGATGATGTTGTTCCGTATTTGTCGGTCAAGGAAAATGATATTATGCTCTCGAATAATTTTCCCACTAAATGTACAACGCTTTGTTCTAATAATACCACATGCTGTAAACATTGTCAGCCTAGATGTTGAATACTTTTTGTGAAATCAATTTCAATTTCAAACCTCTCATTAAATTAATGTATTGTAACATACTTTAGTAATGACTAACCTTGTATAAGCGATGATATTCCTTTAACTTTTCATTCATATCTATCTGTGATAGCTAGTTTATATCTTCGTATTTTATACAAAAACAGTATAACCCGCAGCGGCAACTGAATTAATATACGCACAATGGTAAGAAAGATGATAAATAAGAAATTTATTCTTCTCCTCTTGACCTCGCTGCAATTTAGACGCATTTTAACGCCTCAGCGCCATGATGACTGATGTCGAATTACTCCATTAGCGGGACAATGCGACATGTGTTGCCCTGACGGAAATCTGAGAAGTAAAATACCGTTGAATACAGTTGGGAATACAATAGGTTTGTTATTTATTCATTGCTACATATTTCTCCACTAAATACCGGTAATGCCGAGAAGTTACACTAATCTATATCTACATATTAATACTGCCCCGCAAGCCACCTCAATGGCCGTTTGAGAGGTAATTAGGGTAACAGCCGTTGAAAAATTAAACGGAAATACACGCTCGAAGTTCCGATTGGCGTTTATAACACTCCTTTGGTCCACTGCGGAAAAACGATTTCCTCCACCTATGCTCTCGGAATAATAACCCGCTCATTTTTCTCCTTTCTGTCGGACCTGTAATGAGGTGGAATTCTAATGTGATGTTCTCCGTGTCGCTGAGATACATATCTAGTCTTCATTGCTCAAGCAATCTAAGCCTGGCGTGTGGCCTACGAGTCCCTAGCGTCTCCCAACCTAATACCTTTGAATAGAGTAAAAGAAGATAACTTTGCTTTATTCCACACTTTATTTTAAATAGCACCACCCTGGTTTCAGCATCTAATGCTATCATCAGCATGATAATATCCTGATGGAAGCACAAAAGCTGAAACCTGGGTCGTGCTATTTAAAATAAAGTGTGGAATAAAACAAATTTATTCTATTTTACTCTACAATGAATCAATTCCGAAAAGTAGCGCCTGAGACCGTGTCTTACGCACTTATTGACTTAGAGACCGTGACCGACGCAGATTTCAAAGTGTATTAATTACAATAATACACTTTAAATCTGCTTCGGTACGCCCGTAGCAGTTTTTGACGAATCGCGCAGCCTTCCTTTGTATTTTACTAATTTCACGGAAATATTCTAATAAGGTGTCTCACGCACATCCCGCGCCGTTTACAGCGGATGGCGAATAGAGAGAGATAGAGAGAGAGATAGAGAGAGCTGTGGATGCTTTTCGTCACATCGCCTATCCCCGCATTCCAATACATTGTGCGTATTTCGAAGGGGTTAAGCCCCTCCAGAAAACAAATCGATTTGGGAAATATCCCGGGAGGGGAGGTGGTGGTATTTTGTCTGGCTGTTTCACCGCCATCGCCCGCGTATTTCCGGCGCTCTCGCTATCTCACTCTCTCACTCAGCAGACATGGTTTGTGAAATTTAGCGTTAAGGATTCCGTCCTACCTCTTTGCTTCCCACAGGAGAGATCCGCTAAATGGCATTATGAGAAAGGAGAGGAATGCCGTGTATTCTAACGCGCCCCCGCCGACAAGAGAATGTGTGTGGAGGCATTCACAAAAATGATTTCACTTCACGTCGTCTCCTTTGTGTTCGGCGCGAAATGAAATCAGTCGCGCTCGGTAAAAAATTCAGACAGAAATTTGAATTTTGCACTCAATTTCAGCGAGAATGGATTGAATTCGAAGCGTGCGCGCACGGCGTGGCCAATGTTTGCGTGCTGAGAATAAAACTTTTCTCGCATTTTTGATGGTCACAGATTAATATAGTTGACTAGGAAGCCGAAAATAACTATCAGGTGATGATGACAAAAAAATTAGAGAGGGTATTTTCAGAGAACAATGAGTCGCATAGGTCATAAAAGGCCTCCGTATAGATTTGAATAAAAATGCCCTCAACTCAAAGGTTTCCAAATAGCCCAGAAACTCCGATCAAGGCAAGTGGTTGTTCCTCTGTGAAGTTTTTACACTCCAGCAAGGCATGCTTTTATTGAGGTGGATTTGAGAATTTCATCTTTGTGAACGATTTTCACTTTTAACTCACGACCAGTTATGTTCGTGAGCGGGTATCATTGGACGACCTACTTTTAAAGTGTCTTTAACATATACTTGAAGTGTGCCCTGCTGGACAAAGGCGTTCGTTGTTGATCAAGGAAGAAGGAACATAGGGAACGCGCAATAACTGATACGGACAGGGAAGAAATGGTACGCGTCTGTAGAGTGATGTAGGATTCCAATGTTATGAATGAATGAATCAACACAAGCACGTTGGCAAACGAAGTTGAATTTTACATTGTAAATTTACAGAGAGAAGTTGTAAAACGATATCAATTACTTTTCGAGTTCGGTCCCAACGATCGCTAATGCTATTGCAAAAGTCGCCCCGAAGGCATTTCTGCTTTTTCCTTGGCTTTCAACAATCTCTGGTGCAGTGGCGGATACAGAAAAAACACAAGGGGGGGGGGCGCAAAAGATATCTTGAGCTACCTTTACTTTTATCGTAATAAAAAATTAATCAAGCCACGTGCGAAGTTGAACAAAGTTTTATTTAAACTCATTATACACGTATATAAGTCAATATCTTACGTTACAAATAAGTTACAACTGTGATTCTACAATGTTCGGCAATGTGAGCGTCCCCGCAAAGGGGGGGCGCGCGCCCCCCATCTGTATCCGCCTCTGCTCTGGTGGTGCTTATTACAAGGTTTCGTTGAAAGTGCTCATGAAATTTTCTCAAGTGGAAAACTGCCCCTTCAAATTTTTTATCGAGAAAATGACGGGATAAAAAGCCGGAACTTCTTGACGAATTACTTCTAATACCTGGGAGAAGTTTCCTCAAAGTTTACTTTTATTATTTGGAAACTTTTTTTTGCCCTTCAGCATGAGGACCAGACTAGGCAAGCAGGGCGTTATGGGAAATCAATGAGGTGCAGCGCTGCTCTCGGCGGAGCTGCGTACTAGTCTCACGCGCCATAAAACGCCGCCCATCCCCGCTACTAGCGCCCTCTCTCGAGATGGGAAAACTTTGCAGCCGAAGAGAGTGCTGGGGACAGGTGCGGGGGGGGATAAGGAGGGGGGCACGGCAAAGAACCTGCATCCATAACGAAAATGTAAATGGGCCTAACGTTAGATTCATGGTAGGAGGACCAGTGAAGTCTACAACTAAATCCACGGTATCTGTACCAATACCTAAGAGAGACCTCAATTGGCGTTGTAGGGTGATAGGACATCGCCGTTAAACTGTGATAAGATGCAACGATAAATTTAGGCTTGCGCTGTGAGATATGTGTTGCCACAGTCCAACCTTGAATTTGTAACAAGCCGTTATTGTTCCTAAAAGAAATTCCTATTAATATTTGTTTGCTCGATGAACTCTGTTCTAAAATCGTTTCCGGTCCTGAAAAGTCGTTACGATTAGAAGATAATGTTCTTTGTTTCGCTCTGAAAGATATCTGTTCTTCACTCCTTAGTTTACTCGTTAGGTAACAGGTCGTCTCAGAGTTTCTTGTGTCTACCTACTAAGGCTTCCGGATACATCGGCCACTTTCGAGTTGTGGGTCTTTCCCCCACCCCTCAAAAACTATGCCTAGTGGCTAGCGAGCCTAGCCGACTAGCAAGTGGCCTTGGGCTCGAGGCAGGGAACATAGGGGGCAGTGTTGAGGGAAGGGAGGGGAGGCGATGTAGAGGGGATGGGATTTAGATGACTGAAATTTTGGGAACCTTCTCGCTCGGGTTTGCGACTGTTGAACAGCCGAGTGTCACCGTGCTCAGCATCTGCGCCGCATGGAAGTAGACGTATCTCAAGGCACACGGTGGTCTTGGAGATTGGGAAATGGATATTATTTACGGAAGTGTAGAGCACAGAGATTGGTGATATTTCGTCTCCAAAAACCCGGAAGTATTAAAAAAAATTTTAATAATTGATTTGGTTACTAATTAAAGCAATCTCATGTAGTAGCAAGAAAATCCGGCAAGTAAGAATTGAAAGGTACAGTTTTATTATTCCTTGACATTTTTGAGAATATCGTTTGTTCTTCATGGTGTTTCAACCCGTCAAAATGTTTTAGAGATTTCGTTTTCAATGAAAATCGTAACTCCCGATACACAAAAATATTAATTTCTTAGTTTTCCAATTTAAGTATTTCTGGAAGAAGGTAAAATGTTTTTAACTTCTCGTCCATGAGGTCTTCCCATAAAGCCTTGTCCATCTAATTATTTTCTTAATTCCACGTGGAGTACAAAAGAAAAATATACAATGCGTTTATATATTATTTCGTATATTTCGTGGAGTATTCTGTTTCCCCTGGATATCAAAGGAACTTTTGATCTTCGCTTCAGATAAATATTTCCTTATCGGATTTCACAGTAATCATCAATTGGAGAATCTCGGGAGGAAATTTCTTCTTCCTGAAGGCTGCAACTGGACGTTAGGGATGACGAAGACGCATGCTATGGTATTTTAGGCACTCATAAAAATTTCATAAATATAATCCGTACAAAAATATGTGTCAAAATTTACATATAATTACTAAAGTAACCTACCGATTAAGGTAGGTTTGTAATGAGTATTTACTAAACATTCTGGCTGTACTTCCTCCTATCATGGATTTCCTCTTCAATTCACTGTGGAATTCCTTTCCATCAAATCTCGTATTTCCTTCCTATCTCTCGTTTACCCAACATTCTTTCCTGTAACACAGTTTTCCCTCCTCCCTTGCTATGTCCTACACTTCGTCGTTCTTCTTCGTCTCCGTCCGCTTCACTTTCTCCCTTCTTGTCCATTTACTTTTATCTTGTGTCTCAATCGTAGCTCGTGAATCTTTACGAACCGCATAAATAATAAATTGGCCAATTTATTTTTATTTATCCGTGGAATCATCATTAAAAGCGCATTTCAAATAAATTAGGATAAAGTAGGAATCCCATTTAGGTCTTGCCTGTAGGATACCTCAAGACAAATGACAATACGAATTGAAAAAAATTAGTAAGCTGAGACCAGATACGAAACATAATAAATGCTCGAAAAAATAGCAATTTTTGTTAAATCTCAGCCTGCCGTGCAAAAAAAATATATTGAGCATTAAACGCACTATCAACAAATTAATTTATTTGGATTTTCTACAATAAGTTACCACTAACTTAATCTTTAAAAAATATGTTAAACTATTTGATCCTCTTATAATTTCTGACCATCAAGAAAACAATTTCGTCTTACATAGATAAATGAGCGTTTAAACGGAATAATTACGCGTCGGCAATATATAAATTTTTGTAGATCTTATATTTAATGCATTGGTTTCAGCTTCTTCTTTACGTTTATATCCTCTTATGGAGTAGAAAATTTTGAATACTTAGAAAAGGTTATGATGACGTAAAGGGAGAACTGTAAATCTACAAATTTATAGGGAAGAACGGTTCAAATTATATTTTGTAGCCATCGGTCTATTGCTTTTTGGAGAATTAGCACCCAACTGCTTGAATTTTAATACCCCATCACCAGCAGGTTATCAAGTAGTTTAATTATGATTGCACTAACACATTATTAATAGTTTTAATAAATTGTGGGTAACATCATAGAGTAAGTATATATTCTTACTCTATGTTAACATTTACTTCGGAGGGAGTAAAGCGTTGTGTGGATAATTTTATATTTCCTGGAAATTTGGTTAACTTAATTATGACTTTAGTCTTCTTGTGATAATCCTCATGCCATATTCATCGCATCTCTTGTCTAATGCATCCACTATACTCTTCAGCCCTCTCGCTGACTGGCTAATCAACGCCTGATCGTCCGTGAACCTTACTGATTTTACATCATTCCTCCCACTTTGACTCCAGTTGCCACCTCATCCCACGCTTCTCTTGCCATCACCTCAGCATATACTCCAGAAAACAATGGAGATAGTGAACAGTCTTGCCTTACTCCTCGGCCAAAGCTTGCCCTCCCAGTTTATCCCTCCGCTACCTTCACTTGCGCAGTATTGGCCAAATGAGATTACAAATGAGTCGCCTATTCCTCCAATTGACGCCTATTTTCTTGAGAATATCCATAATTTTGTCTAGTCCACTCTATGAAATACTTTTTCAAAATCCACGGATAAGGCAAACACAACCTGATTATAGCTTAGGTTCCTCTTCACGAGCGACCTCATAACCGCAATAGCATCTTTACTTACCTTTTCTGAATACAAACTGATCTTCGCCCAAGTGATTGATAGTCCTTTTCTCTATTCTTCTCTTTAATATTCTCATTACCACTTTGCCTTATTTTCCATTGTCGCGAAATCAGGGAGACGAAGGTCATATCAGGGAGAGCTCCCTTGATTTCCATGTCTTAGAAGCGGCCTCTTCCTTGGCTCAAGATTATGCTACACCACTGCCCCTTCTACATGTTAAATCTTTCCTGCCTGTTTCCGCTGTCATGCGGATCCTCCTCTTTCCCCATCCCTCTACTCTGAACCTCGCTTTGCTCTGCTAGCATTCTTCCATTTTTAGCATTAATTTTTGGCATGGCATGTCCTCTTTTGCCGCCAGATAGCGACTTCACCTTGACGTACAACGCGTCTACCTCTCGTTACTTCTGAATCTTTTCCATTTCCTCCCATTGTCTCTCCTTGTTTTCCACCAATTCTTTCTCCCTTCTTAGTTTCCCACCGTAATAGATGATTATTTTTACTTAGAATTTTCACTGCACTGTGTCTACGTTCTTCCACTTCCTTATCACCGCCATTTCTTTTTTAATTTCCTTCGTTATCCAAGTTTTCTTTGTCATACGAATCTCCAGAGGTTTCTAGTAATCTATCCTCACATTCCCATTAAAGTTTCCACGTTCTTTTTCCTCACCTTTATTATTTTACGAGTCTTTTAAATATTACGTTTCGTTTCGTTCACCTTAGGGAGAATGCGCTATATTTTTCGTCATTCCTAAACGTCTGTTTTACTATTATGTGGTCTTTCTGATGTATCTCCGTATCCCTTGGACTCTTCCTGGTGGACTTTTGCACTTAAGGATAATTGGACTAGGTCTTTGTGACGAATAACTTGTTTCTCCTGCAATATTTTATTGATTTCTCTTCCCGCTCGTTTCGCGTTTCCTAACCCAAAATCTCCTATTTCCCAGCCCTTCCTCCCTCCCCGACTGAGGCGTTATACTTCCCCATCATTACTTGGTTTTTTTAAACCAGGCATTTCACTTATTATTACCTCGTCTACTTCTATCTCCATACGAATGATAGCGGACTTGTAGACTTGAACTGCTACCAAGTCGTTCAACGTACTAAGTCGTTCCTCAAACTCTACAACCAGAATCCATACCGCTTACCGGATTTATTAATACCGTTGTCTTACTCAGCTTCCCAATTAATACTGAAGCTACTTTTGAAGTTAACTTTTCTCTCTACCATGACATATATCCACCACAATATGTATGTGGGATGGGAGGTGGTATAAATTCTACGAGCACCATATGGGCAATTTCTTCGTCAGATTTTGTTTTGTTGGTTTGCGGAGTATCTTCTAGATCTGTATTTGTAGCATCTCTGGAGTCACTGTTAATATTATCAATTTGTTCATTACCATATATTACAATGATGCTCGCTGTGAGACATATAAAAATGTTGAGTTATCAGTGCCAGCAATAAAATAAGTTTCGGACAAGGGTGCTGTACCACTTCACTAATACTTTCTTCATGAAAAAAATATTCTTTCTTTTCTTTGCTTTTCACTTTTATATCATATTTTTTCATATGTTAATGCAATTTGCATGGTGCTACTCTGTAAAGAAAACTTTTAAATCCCTTTTCAAATGCTATTCCCGGCAGAAGTCTTTCTGGTAAAAACTAACGAAGCATAACATATCTATCGCAAAAAATTAATTTTATAATGTTTTTCCAATTTTACTTTTATAAAATGCTACTGATAAATTGACTAATAGGTATCGATGCACGACGGACTCAATAATTTTGGCTATTTTCAGGCGGTGTATCGTTGGAGGACGTTGTTGCCAATGTTAGAATGTGCGTGAATGTTCACATAATCTATTTACGCATGAAAAGTAAATTGATAAAATTGTTAAAACGTTATTTATTTGGTTAATATGTTCCTTTGTTCTTCGGGAGATTCTGGAGACGATTACTTATTCAACCAAAGCTTTCAGTTTGGACGTGAGTAAAAAAATATAGCGTTAAAAAAGATGCTTATTGCGGCGTATTTACTGCAAATATTGGCTTCGCAGGTAAATCGACGAAATTGTGTATGAGAAGGTGCACATGTTTTATTAATAATAATAGCGTATATATAAAATTCTAGAGTAAGGAAGGGCTGCCAGAGGTGGAAGACCAAGTGGCAACATCAATGGACACACGAACATCAAGTCAGTCTTCCGCCGCCTACGACCTAAGGTCCAGTGATGTGAACGAGCGGTTCAATAGTTTCCAAGTAAGCTTCCACGGAGATTATGATATCTGTTGATTTCCGGGTATTCTTCCGCGTCTATCCATTTTTAGGATAATATTTCCCCTACATTTCAGGTCCACTTCCTCAGTTCCACTGAAAAGATGGTAGTCCCATATGTCGTGTATGAGAGTGTTGTCTATTTTATTTATTGATTTTTCAAATTTTTCCTTTAGGTTGGTTAGGGGTTGGGAGAGGGGAGGAATGTTTAGGTTATTGGCGATATAGTCATTTCTGACGAACCATGGTGCATCATCAGTTCGTCTGAGTATCTTGTTTTGGATGGCGCATAGTTTCACAAATGAAAAAAACGACTTCGTTTTCTTCCACTAATTTATTTTCACGGTACGACATGTTTCGACCTTGAGCGGTCATTTACGAGTACCGCTCAAGGTCGAAACATGTCGTACCGTGAAAATAAATTAGTGGAAGAAAACGAAGTCGTTTTTTCATTTGTGAACTTTAACTTCCACAAAGTTGAGCCTGACACCATTGAACGGGCGCATAGTTTGTTTAGATTGGAGTATGAAGTCCCTGCCCATGCTGGGTAGCCGTACGTGAGAAGAGGGCGTAACATGGCAAGGTAGATTGTTCTTTTGGTGTCGAGTTTCATTCGGCTTCTCCTGTTGAGCAGTGGGTTGAGGGAATTGGTTTCTGCTTGTGTCTTATTGGTGGCGTAAGCTACATGATTGTTCCAAGAGAGCTTTGGATCCAGCATTATTCTTAGGAATTTTACGTCCTTGGAATCAGGGATTTCTTCAGTTCCATAGTAGGTTTTTGTGATGTTTTAATATTTCGCTTTTCTAGCGAAAGTTATGGCGCTGCATTTACTGGCGTTTATGTTTAGCTTCCAGTTGTCCATCCACTTTTTAACATCATGGAGGCGTTCTTGGACGTATTTGGCTGCGACGCTTGGGTTTTGGGTTTGGGTGGGGAGCAGGCGGAGTTGACTGGTACATAGAAGGAGCGGTTTGATAGGAAAGAGAGGAGCAATTTTTGGATGTAGGTGGATATCGGGAGGTTGGAGAGTTTGAGGATTATTCCGGAGTGCCAGACTCAGTCAAAGGCTTTTGCAGGTCCAAGAACACCCCATGCGTTTGTTTGTTGATATTGAAGCCAAAGGATATGTATTCCACAAGGCGAGTGATTTGATGCGTAGTTGCATGGTGCTGTCGGAAGCCGGTTTGTTCATTTCGGAGGAGTTTTGCGTCTTCTATTTCGGGGTTTAATCGGGCTAGGTTAGTTCTTTCTAGGATTTTACCGAGGCAGTTGAGTAGGTTAATTGGCCGGCAGTTATTTGGGTCGTTTTGGGGCTTGCCAGATTTTGGGATCATGATGATTTTGGCTGCGCGCCAAGGTTGAGGGAAGTGGGAAAGTAGGTAGATGGCGTTTAACAGATTTCTAAGGTGAGCAATGGCTTTTGGGTGGAGGTTTTTAATAGCCCGATTTGATATTTTATCTGAGCCCGCTGCGGAGCGAGGTTTGAGATTGTTTATTATTTCTTGCAGTTCAGCAGGAGCTATGATTGGAAATGGTGGTGATGGTGAGTTCTTGAGAGAGTTGGATGCCGTAGTAGCGTCTGCTTCCAGAGTAGAGGGGAGATGATTTTGAAAGGTTTCGGCCAGATGGTCTGCAAAGAGGCAGGCTTTAGAAGCGTTGGTTACAGCCGTGATGTCTTGTCTGATGAGTGGTTTGGGTTGGGGGCGTTTTCCTTTAAGATTTCTGGCAAGTTCCCAGACTGAATGGTGCTTGTGTGATAGAGCTTCTACCATTGAATCCCATTTCTTGGCGTTGTATTCGCGGAGCAGGGAGGTGGCTCGGTTTTTTAAGGCTCGATACAGATTGTGGTCCGCTGGAAGGAACATTCGTTGCCAAAGTCTGCTAGCAGCATTTCGTTTCTGGATGGTGTCTTGGATAACTGCTGGTAGGCATTCTCCAGCCATGTCCTCAGGTTTTGGTGGAAAGGTGGCAGACTTGAGGAAGTTTTGGATGAGACCGGTAAAGTCTTCAACTGCTTGGTCCAACTGTGCTTCAGTTTTCAAGGTTCGGGGATCTGGTAGTGAAGTCTTGGAGGAGAGTTCTGTAAATTGCTTCCAGTTTATTTGGGGGTTAGGAGGAGGCAGGATTTCGTGGGAGAGTGGTATGGTAAATATCATTAGACAGTGGTCCGAGGCAGCATTATCAATGGTGCTCGGTGCGATAGTGGTGGGAAGGTTTGCGGTTAGGACTAAGTCTAGGATGTCCGGAAGGTATGGGAAAGGGGGGAAGTGAGTCGGTGAATCAGGAGCGGAAATTTGAATTGCGTGGGAAGCAGCTATTTTCTTCAGGAGCTTACCGTGCAGGTTGGTGGTACGGCAGCCCCAGTCGGTATTTTTGCCATTGAGGTCTCCGCCCAGATGCAAGGATGTTGGGCAAGTTTTTCGATAGTTTTGATGTCACTGAAAAGATGCAGAAAGTTGTTCATCTTATATACACCCCGTTTTCCGCTTTTTTGTGGAGGTGTGCCTTGATTGGTCGCGATCTTTGAAGACCTGTACCTGTTTTGAGTGTAGCCGTCTTCAAGGTTGAAGTTCTTTGTTGTTTTGGCGATTTCAATTGCCTCCCTGATTATTCTCGGGTAGTAGCGGCCTTCTTTGTTCTTCATCGACACTTCAGTGGACCTGAGGAAACCAACTGGAACCTTGGCGAAATATCGTCCTAAAAATGGATAAACGCGGAAGAATACCCGGAAAAATCACCAGATATCACGAACAGTTCAAGATAAGTCCATAATAGCTACTCTGTTTTAGGACTTGTGTGATTTGAACTTGTATCGTCTCGGAGGAGGCGTCCAGTGCAACCATATATTCCAATGACTTCTGTCCCAGATTAAAAAAATCTTCGGGGAGTTCCAATCCAAGGGAAATATAAGATTATTCCGATAAAAGAAATAAGCATTTGCCATAGTTATTTTATTCTAATTTAACCAGAGGTCATTCACTCGATACCCATGAAAATGTAACATTATTTGAAACTAATGCCTATTTTTTCGGTTTATAAGGCTTAGTTGATAATGATGAAACTGCGAGCGAACTTGTAGTAAAAACCAAGGGTCTAAGGATTGACAAGAGACTAATAGGACAGTGGGAAGATGAGAATCAAATTATCTCATTTTTATGCAGCAAAATATTAAAATATGCGGTGTTGCGTGGATTGCGATGACGCGAGTGCGGAATCCTTTCCTCATTCGTGCATCCTGTTACCTCTTTAAAAATTATGGATCCCTGAATCAATTAAATAGTGTGCGATATGATATTCTGTTTAAGTTTAAAATCATGAGAGACCCAAAACTAGTCCTAAAATATCTTATCTATTTTTAAGTTTCCAAAAAACGACACTCATTCCACAGAAAAATTAGACCATTACCCTGTATGTAGGAATTACGAATTCGAAAATGCTGCCATAACTTTTGCATTATAACTTACTCATCTAAGTTTCCGTCTCAATTGATCAAATAGACAAAAAAGAAGCCAAGAAAAATTCTATTTTAGGGACCGTAGAGTGCGTGCGTGGGTTGTAAGAGACCGATGTCTTAAATATTTTCCTGGCAATTGACAAATGCATGCACCGCAGAATTAGCATTTTTTATTACAATTACCAATTTAGAATTAGCAAGTTTTTTTATGAATTAAGCAAACATGTTTCCATGCATCATGCATAGTACAAGTTGTCCATGAGTTCTTGACTTGCACGTCATAAAAAACTTCAATGACAAAAAATTGAAAATTTCGGTGATAGAACACACGGATGTAAATCTGCACGCTGGTACACGATGCGTAATCTATGACGTGACTCGAGCTATCAAGAATTATATTTGTTACATAATTTTAAGGCATTTAAACTAATGAATTTCTTAAAAATAAACATTCGAGACTCATAAATATAAAGCTAATCTTTCATTTTTAGCAGAATTAATGCAGTTGATCTTATTTTTCGTATAAAATTATGGCAAGGAAGGTTGCACCGATGAGAGGAAACTTTTAATCTTGAAATGAACTGATGTATCAGGGTAATATGCAGTACTGAAGCGGATATAAACTGACCAGGGTCATTTGTAGCAATCCTCCTCACTGAGAATAAACCGGCATTACCGATAGCAAATGTACGAAGTATACCTCCTCGCATGCAATGTGGGAAATGCATCTTGGTTGTATTGATATTAATTTTTTGTAATTACATTGGAACAAAAGATTCAGGGAAAAATCATCATGGTAAGACAGTATTTTGGCAATAAGGTCATGTACTGTTAAATATTACGTGGCGTTCTGCGCTCCTACCGTGAAAAAATTCATGTCCTTGAGCGTGTTGTTGGACAAGATTAAAATTCGGCTCCGAAGCACGCATCACACATACAAGAGCGACCCTCACGCGGCAAAGAGCAATGACACAGCATTCTCTTCCGCCATACCCGGCAGCTCGGCGGCTGCCGGCGAACTGAAGGCAAAGGACTCTATGCATGCGTTGTCCCCTTCCACTGCCACGATGAGACTCGCTCAGTGGCTGAGGGCGATGTGAACGGGAGAATTTCGCCGCCGTGGAGAGCGCAAAAATAGCGGGCAAAGGTTCGCATTGATTGATTTAGTGCCGCTTCTATGAGAACTACATTAAAATCGTATGGATTAATATGAAGATAAAGGATTAAAGTTTACAAAGACTAAAAAAATTTGGGTTCCGTCATTATACACGCCGTAGCAGGCAGCCAATTTTACCGAATTTCGTGTTTTTCCGTGGTCAATATTGCAGCGTGAAAAATGAGAAATGAAAAATTACGATGATCTTTTCAAATATCGATTTTTCTTCTTCGTAAATATGCATTCAAATTTTATGTGCATAGAATAACAGAGGCGTCAGACGAATCTGCCCAGACGTCTGCAGCGTAGTTTTTGGACTAGGTATCCGGGAGCCTTTTCATGAGGGTCCCAAACACTGGCAGCGTATTCCAAATGTGGTCTAACGAGGGAAAAGTAGCCAATTTCTCTCACTTTGTCGTCGCACTTCCCCAGTATTCTTTTCACCAAACCTATTTTAGGATTAGCTTGACCGGTTATTTCTCGAATATGTTTTTTCCACGATAGATCATTATTGAGTCTAACGCCTAGATATTTCACGGAATCAACTGCCTTTAACTGGGTGCCCCGAATGATATAGTTACGCTGTAGGGAGTTATTCTTCTTCCAGAAATTCATTACGACGCATTTTTCCAAATTTAATTCTAACTGCCAAGCATCGCACCAAGCTTGGATAGCAGCAAGGTCATTCGTTAGTTCATCTATATCTTTGCTGGAACGGATTTCTCTGTAAACTACAGCGTCTTCTGCAAATAATCGTAACTTACTCGGCACTACTTCGCCAATGTCGTTTATATAAAGGAATAGGAGTGGGCTAGTGACACTATCCTGAGGAACGCCAGAAGTGACTCTAACCTCATTGGAGACTGCACCGTCTAATACTACTCTTTGGACGCGGTCGTTCCAAAATTCTCTAATCCAGGAAATGACATCTTCGTCTAGACCATAAGATTTCAGTTTTATTATTAACTTTCCGTGGGGTACTTAATCAAATGCATTTTTGAAATCAAGAAAAATCGCGTCTACTGGAATGTTGTCTTCCCCGGAGACTAAAATGTCGTGGGCGAAAAGCGCTAACTGAGTTTCGCACGATCTGCTTTTCCTGAATCCATGTTGAGTTCCCATTAATAAGTTTTGCACGTCAAGGTGTTTCATTACCGAGCTGACAACGATGTGTTCAAGGACTTTGCAAGAGATGGACGTTAAAGATATCGGCCTGCAATTAGATGGCTGTTCCTTGTCTCCACTTTTAAATATTGGCGTTACATTAGCGATTTTACAGTCAGCACATAAGCACATTCAATTCACAATGGAACTGGAAAGTGAGGGGAGCCTGAATTTTCTTGATCTATGTATTCAAACCCACCACCAAAAGTTTGAATTTTCAATCCACAGGAAGCAGTGTTACCCCGACACTATCATTAATGCAAAATCAAGACAGCTTTCACCAGAAAACAGCGGCCCTACGCTCCATGATCCACCGACTATGCCACATACCAATGTCAGAAACACCAAGAAGGAACTTCTCACGATAAAGGCCATAGCGATTAACAACGGGTACTCCACACAATTAGTGGACACCCTATACAGAAGGAAACGTGCTCAAGTGGCGAGAGAATTGATATACCGGGCATCCACCGCACCAGATAATAAACAAAAGTGGCGCAGAGTTTCATTTTTGGGTAATTTGTCCCTAAAAATACAGCGGCTGCTCCCCAAAGATACAGTTAGAGCCGCCTTTTATAGTAACACCACCATCAAGAATTTAATCGGCTCCAACAAGGACAAAGAGAAGATAGAACAGCTGAGTGGCGTCTATATGCTACAATGCTCAGATTGCCCAGCCATCTACATCGGCCAAACAGGGAGGAAGTTTGCCACCAGAGCTGCAGAACACCGGGCCTGTTTCATTAACAAGAAGGAAAACTCCCAATTTGCCAAGCATTTAATAGAAGAAGGCCACAGCAGTGAATTCATTACAAAAGTCCTGCATGTCGAGAGGAAGGGGCCCAGATTAGACGCCTTAGAAGAGCTTGAGATCCTGACTCACCTCAACTCAGACCAACTGGTTAACGAACACTTGTATCCCTCACGCTCCCCCCTCCTACATTTCCCTTACCTCACCCATTACCCACCCACTGAGACAACCGTTGCGGTACTCCCTTCACGAGAGGATGCAGGTTAGACGCCCGGGCAGAGCTGGAGACTGAATCACCTCACCCAACAACGGCTCATCACCCCTCCCCCATCCCTTCCTCCTTAAGCCTCCTCCACTCCACCCCCACGTGTTGGCAACGGTTTTTTCAACTATATATACCCATGTCGTTTACTTTTTGTCCACCTGATGATGTAGCATCGCTACGAAACCATGGTCGTATCTAATAAAGATTTAAGTGGAAGCTGCATTGGTGTTCGTTCTTTTACTCTCAGATTTTCCAGTCATTAGGTACTTCGTGTTGCTTGATGGATTTACTGAATATTAACTGCAAGTAAGGGGAAATTTCTGAGGATAGTTCTTTATATACGCGAGAAGGGATTTCGTCTGGGCCTGTTGATTTATTTGTACTAAGCGATTTCAATATATTTTCTATTCCGAGCGTACTAATGTCGATAGCTGGCATCTTATGTATACAGGGATTGTCATCGGTCTCGGGTGAGTTTTCGGAAGGCTCCGTGAACACGCTCTTGAAGTAGGAATTTAATAAATTGGCTTTATCGTAACTGCTTGTCAACACATCACCATTGTCGTTTCTCAGCGAACATACGGTAGATCGTTTACCTTGAACTTCCCTAACATATGACCAAAATGCTTTTGGGTTATCCTGTAACTGCTCTACTAGTGATTTTCTTTTAAAATTCGTGAACGCATTCCTGAACGCTTCCTTCGTGGCGGCTTTAGTCATCCTATATTTTTTTATTATTAGCTCGCGTTCATTAGCGGATAAATCCGTGCTGACTTTTTTCATTTTAGCATGACACGCTCTCTGTCGCCTCAATGGCAATTGCCTCTGTCGCCTCAATCTTTTCACTTCCGTGTCGTACCATCTCGGTTCGCTGCCTTCTTTTACTGTTTTACTAGGGATGTAGCTGTTTCTATCCGACGTTACGAGCGAAAGAAAAGCTTTCCAAGTATTCTCTACATTTAACTTTAACACTGATTCTTGAAACTCGGGGAAAGCATTTTTCAGATGACTCTTAAACCCATCAAAATCAGCTCTTTTAAAAATGAAAACTTTACGCTCTTTTTTAAAGTTTACAGCGGTATTTAGAGAAAACTTTGCAGTTACTACCCTATGGTCACTTATTCCTTCGACAGTGACAACGTTTATTACCTCATGTGGTATATTCGTCGCTAATAAATCAAGAATGTTTTCTCCTCTGTTTGGTGCGGATGCTATTTGAAACAATGAATTAGATGTAAAAGTATGTAATAAAGCCTCTCAGATCACTTTATCCCTCCCACTAGTAATGAAGCTATATGTCTCCCAATCTATGGAAGGTACGTTGAAATCTCCACCCACAATCAAGTTTCATTCAGGATACTTGGATGCTACGCTGTTTATTTGATTTTGAAAATCCAACATTGACGTTATATCTGAGTTAGGTGGTCTGTAATACAAACATAATGAAATAGTTTTGAATTTTTGACACTTAATTAAACACCACACAGATTCAACGCTGGTCTCAGTTACGGTTATCGCTTGGCTCACCACTCTTAATGAAAAAATTAAAAAAGTGAGTTTGATAGGAATATTCTTGTTGCAAACGCGATTTCACCACTCAAAATGAAAAAATTGGCGCCATGCGGTGATACTGGTTGTACGGTAGAAAAAACGTTTGTTGAACATGAACCGAAAATCAGCATGAAACAAGATAATTTCGCGTAGTCACGCCAAGTGTGTTTGATTATATGCTTTCATTAACTGCACCATGCCAGCAACCTATGAGGAGAAGAGGGTAGTTTCCTTTATCAAAGTAAACGAAAGGCATTGATTGCGAATCGTTATCCACCATTAGTGTATTCATAATACACAAATTATTTGGTTTTAGAAATCCCAGTTTAGACGAATGGCAACGGTAAATTTTAACCTCATTTGAAAAAGGCCAGATTGGCGATTAACCGCGATTAAGGCGATTCCACTCTACGTGACATCACTGGGACCTAGTATCTATACGAGTAGATAGGAGTTCCGCACATCAAATATCTCTCTAATAGTCTGAAACTTATCTTTGCCTCTGTTTTTCCTCATTTCTGTCGCTTCATCAAATCGAATAACCCGCAGTGTTATTTTGAATTAATTCCTCCCTATTATACTGTTAAAAATTAGTCGCCCGTCTAGTTTACTCGAAAGTTGTGAAATATTTTCATTTTGTACTTGTAAAAACGATAAATATTAGCAATCCCAGGTCCTCATTTATTTGTGAGTAATCTTCTTCATTCTAGAAAGCATGCAAAAGTATATGCTTTAAAATTGTGGTCCATTTTCTAACAACATCAAAAATATTAGGACGCAAAATTATCAACAGAGCAGAAGAAAGAATAAAAATTTCGCACGTTGACGGGATATGACGCCAAATATTACGCCTTCGAGTTCTACCCTTTTTAGTGGCATGAGGTTTTGTTTACCACTCCTCTTTCAGAATGCGTGAACAGATTGAACAGTTGTTAACTTGTTATATTGTATATAACTTCTCTGCGATAGGGTTATGGCCGTCACCGAACCTTTTATTGCAAATTTCTTGGGATATATCTGACGGATTATAAAACGAAAAAATACTTGTCTTTACTTTATAAACGTACGTTGAATAGAAAAATTGAGAAAATTGGTGATTTTTTCCCTCATATTGTGGATTAGTTTTCGTGGTACTGGGTATCTAAAGAGTACCAGAATTAGTAGTGTAATAATCCCATTAAATTTTATTTTGTTCATGCCCCTTCGGCAACTTAATTTGTGCCAGTTATGTCATAATAATGATGGTATTAGTGCATTTTATAAACATAGGCCCGTCTATCAATTCGTCCCCCGACCTGATCAATCGGCTCCTCGAATATACGCCGTAAAAATATGGGGAGGGAACGGGTGGGGGGGGGGGGGTTTGGAGGGTGAAGGGGGAAGGAAGCTTGAAGGGATTGAAGTCGTAGACGACGACGACAGAAGATCGGGAGGAAGTTCTGGTGTGGGTTTCGGGGGGTGGAGGAGGGTTTGAATATATACGGCGGGTTTTGGTGACGGGGAATTGAAGAAGTGTGTGAGGGAGTACAAAGCCTTGTGCGAAGTGTGAAAGGTCACTTCTGCAAGGTTTTGTGCGTTCAGAGAGGGGAAGAATTGAATGGTGGGAGGGGTTTTGATTGATTTCGCTCTTCATTCGTTTCGAGGTTGTTCGGGAATAAAGAGTCCGCCATCGCTATTTAACCGGGGCCATTTTTCTGAGGGGAGATATCTATCCCTTTAACCCTCCGTGATGGTCGCGGTATACGGGAAAAATCGCGCGGGGCCGGAGGAGTGGATGGTGTGAGTAGGTATATGGAGATGCTGGGTGGAAGTGGTAACTGGCGGGGGGTGTCTTGGGGAGGGGATGAAGAAGTTTATAGAGAATGGAAGCCAGGGCAGTTTTTAGTCGGGGGTTGGATAATCGGTCGACGTGATCCAAAGATTCATGGGTTTCTCTATCCAACTGACGGAGTTTAACCTCGGAATTTTCCCCGCTTACCGCAGGAGATGCTTTGGCTAAGCTAATGTCTGAGATAACTTTTGGGAAGGAAATCCTGGGCACCTCAAAGATTTGAAGACGTTTTTCCCGTAATCATTTGATGACATCGCGCTCCAGCTACTTGTTACTGCTCCTTTTGTGAAAGTTATCTTACTTCCTTTGCAACCCAGTGTTGAGTGAGAATCTATGCAGTGAGAAATAATTTAAGCCGTGCAGTTCAAAGCTGCTCAACCAGACCCACTCAACCAAGTATAGAGTCAGACACCTTTTTCTGTGCAAAATCAAATATTTCCAAGTACTCGCCTCTATTTTCCTCTTAAAATTTTGTATCATTTATTCATATGTTCATTCATATTCATATATTTATTGATATCGACTAAAAAATAGAATCAACGTCTCAAGTATCCCCAATGATATTTGAATAACCGTTATTTCTAAAAAGTTATCCCCCGGATGGACATGTGCCGTTTTGGATTTTGATATGGCTAAACTTACATCCATAGTAAAAATAAATTTAAAAAATGTTGCTAACGCTCTTTGGCTTTGAAAATACTTGATCTAGGCACGTAATCTTATTGCAGTATGTAAAATAGTAATCATAGGCTTCAAAGCTTCTTTCTGCTTTGATACTTCGTCTTTCTGGGACTAATGTATTAGAAGTGTCGGAGGAGAGTCTGACGCTCTGATTTTTTCAACGTAAGTGGTTGTCGGTGTGTCGGTTGAGGATTCGTAATAGGTTTTTGAAAAACTAAAAAGCTCCTGCAAAAAAATCTAGCTCGCATGTCTCCTCATCCCCGGACTCGGGCTGCCGGGGGCTTGTGGTACTTATTTGAAGGAGGAAACCTAAGTAAAGGAGCATCAATAATCCGATTGAAGAAAACCTTCTCAGTCATCAGGAAACAAAAGACCAGCGTAATACATTCACTTATGATAAATCGGCCTGGAAGTCGGGCGGCCTTAAAAACGTCTGCGATAGAATTCCGGATACCGATGAGGGGAGTGGGAGGATTCAGCGTTTATTAGGGGAGAGGGGGCAAGGGAAGGGAATGGAATGGGCTGCGATGGTGACGAAGGGAAAGGAATGTAAAAATATTCCCCAGAAATGAAGGATTTCTACATTATGATAGGGGGATGAAGGCTAGGTGCTTGGAGGGGTTTGAAATGACAGGGGTCGAAATCCTGAGGGATGGGAAGTAAGGGTTGAGGGGAAAAGGTGCTGAGAGCCTCTTTTTATTTAATTTCGTCGTGCAAAGGGAAGGGAACGCATGGTTTCCGGAGGGGGCGCTCTGCCCTTCCCACTGTCCGCTTCCCCTGACCGCCGCCCCCGCCCAGCCCCTACCTTCCCTCAGCCCACCGAACTAGATCTGAATAAGCGCAAAAAATGAGAAATTATCTGGGCATCAGGTGTTGGCGCTAAGGCTTGAGAGGGAGAGAGAGTTCTGAGGAGCGGGATGTGATTTTTTCATTATTATTTCTCATGCGAGATATTCCGTAGTTTTTTCTTCCTTCTCTCACCTCGGGATGAAGGAAAAAAATTCTCCCCTCCCTCCCTTTGCCTCAACGGCTCGCTAGCCTGGGCTCTACTTAATCATCGTCATCATCCGGGTTGGATACTTACCATACTTCCGCTCTCAGATTGATATAAGCTCAATTGGATAAACGTATTTCCATTCCATCGTTTTATTTTCTCTCGGTTTTCCGCGAATGTCTCTCCGATACCCGAGCATTTCTGCTCCTATATAACTAGAACCCCCCTCCCCCCCCAAGTATTACCCTCCTCTCTCTCTCTCTCTGTCTCTCTCACCCTCCTCCCACTATCTTATTCGAAGCTTCGGATCTCTTGCTCCTGCGATATTTGCCCCTGCATTGCACCGCTGCCTTTGATTCTTCCCATGATATTCCCGCTTCGCTAGGCCAGCTGGGATCATTTGCTTTAGCCCTCGCCGCTGTTTTCCTGCCTTCCTCCGCACTTGAGGGAGCTGGTTGGTTTCGAAATGTATGTGGAGGAATATCTTGCCGTATACTGTCTCATTTCCTTCCCGTATTTTTATTGCAATCGAGATATTTCGCTTGTTTTAAAAATGTGTTAAAAATGTGTTAAATCGATTATTGGATAGGATTTGGTAATGGTGGCAAATAATTTATCGTCTCTTTCAATGGAAGCTGATATGCTGACAATATAAGGAAAGGGTTTATTTATACAGTTTGACGCCTTATTGTCAGAGTATACCTATGTATTTATACTTGAAAAAAAAACCATGCATAACATATTTCGTTATGTGTACGCAGTTACATGTGTTATAAAAATTCATTGGTATAATTGAAGTTTCAAGTCCATGCACTTGTGTTTTACTAAATGTGTAAGTATACATAAATTGTGAAATCGTGGAGTGATTTCCATTACCATAACCTGTTATTGGTTCGTTTAATAGATGTGGGAATCAGAGGGTAAATTTTCACAATTAGCGGATTAAATCGTTTTTTTATTCATTTGTTAATGAGCATTTAGAATCTCACGATTGGCTCATGACATGGGTGGCCAAATGGGTAGGCTAAGGGGCAATCGAACCATCACTATCCCTACCGCGTGCCTAACTCATCAAAGGCGTTCAAATAAAAGCGCGACCAGCTGAAGTATTCTGAATTTCTCCTCGGCACGAGTGTATATTCGCAGGCGAAGGGTTCCATTGTCAGTCTCCCTTGGTCGACCCCAGAAACTGGATAAGGCTTTGAAAGAGGGTAAAAAATTGAAGGAATAAGCCGATTGAATGGTTATAAAAAGAGCAGTTTCCTCGGCTTACTCGACCACCATTCTCTCCGTGGAAGATTTTATTTTCAATTTTCCCGTCAGATGCGGAGTTCCCTCACGCGAGTCGAGTCTTTGGGTGACTGTTAATTAGTGCGCTCAGACCGGAAAGTGGAGTGAGGAAGCCGGGTTTCTGCTCTCTCCCAAGGTGTGTGAATGGCCTTATACACAAACCCACCCCCTTCCCAGGCCTCGACGTCTTTTCTGTGCTTGCCACGCTGTTGGACGAAACGAAGGAAATATATCGACTTCGCAGGTTTTTAATCACTTCATCGGTTCGCTGAGAAAGGGTTCTCAGAGGAAATTTTGCAGACCGCGTCGTGGGTAGTAATGATTAATCGACCTCCGAGATGTTTGTTTCCCCAGCAGCCGTCGTGAGTTCAATATCCAGCATCCACCTTTTATCTAACACAAAGTGCTTTTAAAAATTCAATTAGTTGCGTTTTAAACCATGAACCTTATTTAAGGAAGATTTTTTTTACCATTTCTCTCCCTCTCTATGGATGACTCTTAAATTTGTTGCCAAAATCAGGTGATGAATTTTTCGATGCAATTTTTGTCATTTTTTCTGCTCTATATATTTTAATCTAAATCTACGTAATACCCGCCGCCTGAGAAGACGTGTAGTAGCGGGTGTTTGGACACCAGCCAGTTACCCAAAAAAAAAGGAATTGCTCTGACGAAATAACGACTAGCGTTTTTTAAAGTCCTCTATTGTTCGGGGAGAAGCGAATTCCCATATCCATGCGGTAGGGAGAGTATCTCTCTTAATTTATCGCTTCTGTCGGACTTGGAAATATAGTGGGGCACCAATACGATGATCTCCGTGTCGCTCCTAAGAATAACATTTAATATAAAGCTATATAATTAGTTTGTAGCTCGTCGGCCAGCATGCAGTTTGCGCGGTCATACTTTAGTCTATCTCAGTCGTACCAATTGCCACTGGGATCAGGATTGATGCGTTTGACGCAGAATTTCTGCACGCTCAGTTTTCGATTTGGTCCTAGCGCTGTAGACATTGCGGAAAGCTTACACGTGTGGCTGAGGGAAATTTAGTAACGCCACATCCTTGTGGGTTTAGGTTGAGATTACCTTTTTATCATCGCGGAGTGAAAGAGAACAGGTGTAGGTAAACGAAAGGTTTGTATGGATACATATGTATGTATACAAGGGACGGAGTTAATCTCCAGAAAGAGCTCTTTTGTTTTTCCAAGTACCGAGATCAAATCATGTTTTCCTATTCCTGCTATAAATATGAAAGATTTAATTCCATCCTTCTCGTTCAGCCTGTGTGGAAAATTGAAATATTCGAGCATTTTTATCCCGAATATTAGTTGAGTGAAATATACCGCTCTGTGATATAAGGCGAGCTTTCTGATGCTTGCTATGTTTTTTAGACCCCGTTTACATTATTTTGGAATGTTTTGTCCACTATTTTAGCGACGATGCTTCCAATTTTTTTAATTTGATTATGTATCACATATTAATTTCATCCATCATTTTGATAAATACTTTGTACAATAGCTCACCACGACTTTTAGATGACGATTCTTTCAATTATATGCCTATTACATCGTTGGTTATTGGTTCGGTAAAGCCCTGTTAAAACTGATACCGTCTAACCAACAATAATCGCGTTAGAAATCCAAAGCGAGGTAATTCGTAGGTATTAATTTTTTTAGCTCATTTATTGATTATAGAGTTTCCAGCAAAAGCAAATTTGTAAAGCATCATTTCCTATATAGCGCTATTTTGATTAGCTGGAAAGATACCTGCATCCATCAGTCCAGCATTATTTAAAATACCAATGTTTTTTTTTCTAATGTCCTTCAATTTCATGAAGAAGAAATTAATAAGCCAATCGTTTAAAACCTAAAAATACCCAAATGTTTTCATTATTACCGCTGTGCATATTGTCTCTTTTTTAGGCATAATAACGGATGTGGGATTTCATTTCCGCGTTTTTTTTTATTTTTTACATAAACATTCCTGCCACTACTTTTAGCGGGATTTTTTTTTCCCAAACCACCGAATACAGCTCATGTTGGCCATTTTACATCGGGGTATTCAACAAATTTAATAATTAAACGTGCACGAACAACCATGCCCTGGACAGGGGAAACCTACCCAGGCGGGACTCGAACCCGCGACCTCTTGTTTGGCAGGCGAGAACGTTACCCCGCCGCCACCGAGGCCGGCAATTCTTCCGTTACCTCACTCTTCCGTTCATATCGATAGACTTGCGAATGGTAATGGAATCTCGGAGACTCGGACACCTCTGGGGCCGTATTCTGCAACTCCAAACCGATCGGTGCGGTACCTATTCGTCGTGTGCGACGTCACACCTACTCCCGGTAAGAAGTCGTGCGATTCTGTACGAACCCGATCGGTGCGGCACCGACATGAGGACGGGAGATCGTCGGTAGCTGTACCGACAGCAAAAAGGTGTCGGTACGGCCACCGACTAGTGGGTTTCATGAACTCCCCGGTGCGCATTGTACGTTTTATTTTGTTTTAACCTCATCACCGAGTAAATAATGAGGTTTGCTGCAATGTTATCTTTTTCTGCCCCTTCGAAAAGGCTACTATAATTCACTGTGTCATCATCTATATTGATTTATTAAGGTTTTTCGCGCAAAGGATTTTCGCGCAAAATCCTGTGTCGCAAAATCCTGTCTCTGGAAAATCCTGTCTCTGAAAAATCCTGTCTCTGAAAACCCTGCCTCTGGAAACTCAGCCTCTGGAAACAGCCTCTGAAACAGCCTCTGAAACAGCCTCCGAAACAGCCTCCGAACCAGCCTACCTGCAATGCAAGACTTATATAGGACTACTGCGGAGAAATACTTCTCCTTGGCAAGCAAGGGGAAATCGGTGCTAAGGCCTTAGTATTGCACTTGGAGTGAGAAGTTTTACCATTGTCCTATCACAAACTCTCTCTCCCTCCAACACCTCACCCCAGTATCTCCTTCCCCTCCATGTGTTCCAATGAACGATTCCTCTGATGTCTCCAACCCAGAAGTTGAGGGGAAAATTCTGGGTGCTGGCTGTTGTCTCAAAACCAGGGAATGGTGTTTTGTGGAGCGGCCGTTTCTGCAGGGGCAGTGACGCATCAGTGGGCGGTTGTTGAATTCGCCTGGCTACCCCTCCACTCCCTGGAAGAAGCCCTCCCCTCAAATGCTGTCTCGCCTTGCATAGGCAAGCCCTCTTTCTGGTCGTGACCTGCTGGGAGTCACATGTCTTGTGAGCCATGAGATTTTTAGAGCAATTTTCTGCTGGTAATGTTTCCTTTGGGATCATGAATTTACTATCATTGTTTTCTGTAATACTTCTGATTTTTTGAATACTCTACTTTGAATAGATATCGTACGGTAATAACTCGTAAATTATTTTTGGCTATCTTTTTCTTGTGAGCTGTTTTTCTTGTTTGTGGAGTCTTTTCCCTGATCCAGCATGTGACCGACGGTTGGAGTATTTCCCCTGTCTGGACTTACGTGAAAAATCAACCAGATTTTACGACGTAACGTTACAGGTGGAGACACGTTAGATGACTTCTAACTTCGGATATATTCGGATTTTCCCTGTTTGGGAAGGAGGGGGAACCGTACCGACTGCTTTGAAACCGACGACCTTACAGGGGCCGTATTCTGTAACTCCAAACCGATCGGTGCGGCACCGATTCGTCGGGTGCGACGTCACACCGACTCCCGGTAAGAAATCGTGCGATTCTGTACGAACCCAATCGGTGCGGCACCGACGTGAGGGCGAGAGATCGTCGGTAGCCTTGCCGACAGCAAAAAGGTGTCGGTACGGCCACCGACTAGTGGGTTTCATGAACTCCCCGGTGCGCATTGTACGTTTTATTTTGTTTTTATCTCATCACCGAGTAAATAATGAGGTTTGCTGCAATGTTATCTTTTTCTGCCCCTTCGAAAAGGCTACTATAATTCACTGTGTCATCATCTATATTGATTACCTTGACATAAATATAAGATATTGGTTAATAAACATGAGGTTTGCCACTATATAATGACTTTCTCTCATTTATATGTTATCACTTTCACTCGCTTGTAATAGGATTTCTTTCACTCTATCATCATTTATTTGCTCCTTTGACATAAAAAAGATATTTTTGATTAAATATGAGTTTTGCCGCAGTGTTATCACTTCATCTCACTCTGAATAGGCAACTATTATTTCACTCGATCATCATTTGGCGTTTCTCTTGACATAGAAATAAGATCTTTTTATTTAAATAAGAAGTTTGCCGTGACGGTATTAGTTTCTTTCATTTGTAACAGGCAACTATATTTCATTATATCGTCAGCCATTGATTCCCTTGACGATAAAAGAAGATATTTGTTAATAAGTATGAGGTTTACCGCAATATTATCATTTTCTCTCACTTGGAATGCGCAACTTAAACATTTATTTCACCCAATCACAATTTATTTACTTCCTCGTCATTACACTTCTTTTAATTACACCCAGCTCCATATTTTTATAACAATTTTCTTACTTGTTCCTCTAATATGACATTTACATTTGCTTTTGAATCCTACGTTCACGTTCCATGGTATGTTATTTTCGTCTGCTACGGTGCCAATGGCATAACCTTCCGATGATAACCTTTAGACGGAACTTACATAATGACAACTATATTACCAAATCATGAATAAATAGCATTATACGGAACCAATATTTTAAAAAAACTACGATCTCAAGGATAGTTTCAATAATTCATTCCAGCAACAACAATCTCCATATCACATACAAACTTTATTGTGATGTTGTAATATTGTTTCCTTCGATTATGTAGGTACAGCATTACTACCACACATTATATAAGCATTGTTAACAACTTATCCAATATCGTTTATCTTAATCTAGCAATAAGTCATAATTTCCGCAAATAAGAAGATTGAGAATGACGACAACAAACTGTGCCAATGAGTCTTCCCTTGTTTTTACCCTTCTTTCATTGGTGGAGACAGGTGAAACTTCGGATATATTCGGATTTTCCCTGTTTGGGAAGGAGAGGGAACCGTACCGACTGGTTTGATACCGACGACCATACTGAATCGCTGAATTAGCCGTCGTCGGTATGGAAACCGTCGTCGGTACGGAATGATGTGCTGTCGGTGGGCTGGGAAGGGAAACCGACCGGTGCGGTACCGACGAAATACAGAATACGGCCCCTGGTCAGAAACGGGTCGCGCGAACTCGCCGCGTTTAATTTGCCCCTAGCTTGTGAGTGCATGACTTGCAGTTTCTCGCAGTTCTTGCGTGCATCCCGGACCGCGGAATTTTCCTGATATCTGTGGATACCGCCTCCGCAAATTCTGCGAAAATCCGCCGACCCCTCCGTTTCTCTTGGCTGGACTTCTTCGCGGTGCCCACGGCGGGGGAATACGGTCAGGAATGAGAGAGAGAGAAAAAGCGTGAAAATCTAGCTCGAACTAGAATCACACCGCGCGTAGCGTATATTCCGGCGCGGCCTGAATTCTTGGAAACGTTCCGTGCGGTGAGCGATGAGTGCTTTTGTTGACCGTCACGGATACGCCACATCTCGCGGGGGCGTTTATGCACTCTCTCCCACGGAGGTATACCTTTTTAGAGTTGATGCGTA
The DNA here is from genome assembly GCF_921293095.1 of Ischnura elegans. Classification (NCBI taxonomy): domain Eukaryota; kingdom Metazoa; phylum Arthropoda; class Insecta; order Odonata; family Coenagrionidae; genus Ischnura; species Ischnura elegans. The sequence continues at coordinate 62,427 of NC_060259.1, read as the reverse complement.
GTTTTCCGCGGCGTTGTCTACATGGTGTATCCATGCTTCTGGGCTTCACCGCGTGGATTTTCTTTGCGACGACAGTTTCTTTGTGACGACAGGTTGACCTGAAGACGCCGGTTGGAATACCGGAGAAACAGAACAAAGAAAATGCACGCGTTGTAACCCAGAAGCATGGAGGCGAACTTTTTAGAGTTTTTTCCTCGGCGTTTATCCGAAATAATCCCTAATCCCGGATAAAAATCGTAGAGAGCGTATAGCCAATGCATAAAGGTGGCCCTATCTAACCTACGCATAACTAAATGCATGTCTTTGAATTTTCCTAGCATTCCTAGGAGCATGTTTAGCATTTTTAGCTTCATAGAAATATTGACTTGATGAGAGGTCGGCAAGTGTTGTCTTTTGAATGAATGTGGATTTATAATTAGTTCGTAAGCGCAACGTTTTTATGACCGTGTGGTGTGAATCTGGGAATCCTCTTACATACTGCATGCCAGAGATTGATCACCCCCTTCCACACACCCTAGAGGTGGCTCGCAGGGTATTATGTAAACGTAGTGCGTCACTGGTAAGCTCTATCAGTGCTGCCCCTCGGCTCGCTTTTCAACGGGTTTTAAAAAATGTCCGCTCTCTGGCGATTGTTGCATAGCCATCTATTAATCCTCAATATCGATGGCTACGTTCTTACATCACGTATCTCAAAATTTGGCCGGTTTGAGACGAATATTAAAAAAAAAGTGTAATGACAACCTCTGCGAGAGCTTTCAAACAAAACGGTCCATGAGTAGGTCTCTCGGTGTATTGTTTCAGTGAGCCTCCCTCTCCTTTCCGTACACTATGTGTCTTAAATGACCGAGAATTAGGGGAATATATTTTTCTGTTACTGCTCGGATGCATGTTTTTCTAGTTTACCATGCGATTTACATACGCACTAACGTCACGATCTTGCGTCTAAACAAAGCAAAAGTTACCAATGTATTAGTTAGCAATTTTCTTTTAGTAAATTTAAAGCTGTTATCGCTCGTAAATTATTTCCATAATTTTGCCTGTAAAAATATGATGCGAGTTTAAAAATACTTACAAAGATTCTTTTATGTTGTGCGAAAGCTGTATGAACAGTTTCAATAAATGATTAATAGTGATAGTGAAAAGGATGGTGATAAATAGTGTCGGTAGTTTCCATGCCAGCAGAAATGTCTTCAAAGGAAATAAATAAATTATATTCATCATCAAAATCAATACAAATGCTGAAACCAGGGGACTAGCCTCGCATTTTCGTTCAGACATCAAGTGCAAGCGCTGTGATAATTTTCTCTTGATTCACCTTTACCTTTTCTAAATTGTTACATCTAGAATTCCTTCTCTCTGTTATCTTTGATATTCTGCTGAAAAATGAAAATGTAGGAGTAAATAAAATTATTATTATTCACTTGAACGACCATGGCTTGCCCCCCTTCCCCCTTGTTTTGATCGTTGGTACTCCCTTGCTTGCAACCCCTTCTGTTGCACATTCATTTAGTGCTTTATTTTCTCTCCTCACCTTATAGCGATCGTTAGGAAAATCTGTAATTTCTCAAATTTACACATTTCTCATGCTGTCACCTACCATAAAACCACCAGACCTCTGGTATTGTAATTTTCTTTGCGTATATTTTGTTTAAAAATCATTTTATGATTTAGAGGGGGGATAAAAAATACTTCTACAGTTTCATTCAATCGAAATGCACTGGTTTCCCGATCCAATTCATTCCTTTTTTTAATTCTATCTTCGCTTACGACTTACCCCACCATATGCTGCTTCCCACCCACACTCTGCCTTTTATTCGTGTTCAATATCACGGCTTCCACATTTACCTCACTGCCAGTGAAATAAACCCCAATCCTCCCGAAAAATCTAACTTTACATCGCAGAATATTTTCTTATCTTCCGTTTGTATAGGTCAATGCCTGCGATGAGCATCTTTAGGGCATTTTAAGCATCCGCTATAAGGACGGTAGAGAAAGCAATTGCGCTATGTGTGTGCTTGAGCAATTTATCGTGATGAAACGATTTAACTCTCTTTCTTTTGCTGGAACATGTAGACGTATATTCGTGGCTTATTGAACGGCACACATAAGGTCGCCTTGCCCGAGAAATAGCCTCCCATTGAGCCAATCCTCTTACGCTTTCAATCTGTCTTAGACCTCCAAGAACTCCGCGATTTGATCCAATGAAGTCGTTGCCTTTGTTCTCGGGTGAAGCTTGAGCTACAAATGCCGTAATTAAGTGGCGATGGAATTAATTGTGGGTAAATACGTTTCATTTTCACGCACATTTGGTCGTTCCTAGCGGTTATGGGTGATTTTTTTACTCTTCGTAGGTGCATCATAGATTTTTATCGAAGACAAGAAGTCATATATTTATGGCTGCTCATCTTATTTGCCTCATTCTAAGCGTTGCTAAGGGGACCTACGTGTGGAAAATCTCCTGTGGGAAATGTAGAAAACATAATGATTTTCTCCCTATTTTCCCCGGAATAAATTTTCGTTTCCGTCCAGTCCTTCAAGGTTTTCACAGTTAAAATATTAATACAAAAACCAGCAGGGAATGCTTGTGAATTTTAATCTTAGGAGATATTCTACCCCATTGAAATAATAATTTGCTGATTGTAAGTCCACGGGATTTTTGTTGCATTAGATGAATCAATTTGTTGCAGGGTGAAGCTCCTGGTAGATTACTAGACCCACGCATACCTATAACATCCCTTATGTCTTCTTTTTGATGTCGTAATTTCTAGCTTGGCTTTTATATCCTGCACCTAAAATTCTTTTTCTCTCCTATTCGCACTTCTCCCGTTTCCTCGCATATGACGTTCATTTCGGTTCTAAAAACATAGGTCCGACATCGAGCATATTTTTCAGGACGCTGACGTGGTCATGGGGACAGACAGTTGGCTTACGGAAGATATAAGCGAAAGCGAAGTTTTTCCTCCAGAGTATAAAATTTACAGATGCGATCGACGCAATAGAACAGGTAGCGGAGTTTTTATAGCAGTTAAATCACATTTACACAGCGCCGCCCACGAAATAATTGACAACAAAATAGAAAGCGTATGGGGTACAATTAAACAACGAAACAAAAGGAGTATTCATGTTTGCTCTTTTTATAGACCGCCGTACTCCGAAGTCGATATTATGTACCTTCTAGAAAATCAAATATCCGCATTTACTCAGGGAGACAGTAAAAGTGAATAGTAATCGGTGGAGATTTTAATCTTCCATCCATAAACTGGGATACTTACACTGTAAAACCTAATTCAAGGAATAGTGGAATCAGCGAGGTATTACTCAACATACTTGCAAATCAATCTCCCGCCCTCGAAAGGAAACCTGGAAAAAGCCGTGCATTTTATAATTATATTGCGTGGGAACGCTGATGAGTAACATGTGACATCATTAAGGATGTAAGAGAGAAGAAGTAGTTCACTAAGAAAAGGCTAGCATATAGGGGAGCTGCATCAAACTAATCGTAGGACTGTTTAATCATGATGATGAGTGATCTCAACAATCGAGGAATTGATGACCATGTTAATAGTATCCATGCTGGGAATGCATGCATATCCCTAGTATTCGCGACTCTCCGCTCGGGTGCTTCAGTCGCCTTGCCTCCTTCTCGAGGCAGACGCCGCCGTTGGAAACGTGAGCGGATGAGAAATGGTCGAATCGCCTCGCAAGAGCGATTGCCCCTCGCCTACCCTTCTTCAACGGCACCTCTTTACTCCGCCCCTCTCTCCACGCCCTGGGTGCGGCACTGTGGATGAGCAGTCCCGCACCCATAAAGGTCTCTTCACTGGATACTTTCAAACTTTTACTACGAATCAGATCATATAAATAAAATAAGAGAGATAGATTGTAGAACTGACAGGTTCAGAATGTCATTTTTTTCCACGATGAATAAGAGATTATAACGGCAGCGATTGAACTCATAAATAGATTTTATGACTTGTAGTGTAGCCAACTAACCTATGTAAAACTTATTGCATGTTTCTTAATTTTATTATTATTTCTAACAGTATATAGTACCATAATTTTTTTAGTATACGTGACGTTTTTTGGACGGTGTGGTGTGCATGTGGGAGTCCAATTGCATGATGCATGCTGGTGATTGATCACACCCTGCCAAACACCCTAGAGGTGGCTCGCAGGGTATTATGTTGATGTAGACAGATGTAGAAACGTGCGAGATAATTTTTAAATGCATGAACGCGAAAATACTCCGTGCAGCCAACCACATTGTTTTAATGATTACATTCATGTGAAATTAATCCAGTTCTAATTCGATTCATGCAGTCTTATGCGCTTCGTTCTATCTATCTGTTCGTGTGGAAACCCCAAAAGGTTTTTGGCGTCGTCAACAGCTGCTCGCCGTACATCTCGGCCCTGCGTCAGCTCCAGTGTTACGTTGAGTCATTGCATATCTTTCTGCACTTGATCATCACACCTTATTCTTGGGCGCCCTACTGGTCGTCTGCCTCGGCATTGAACAGAAAAGATATAGTGACGTATTTCTTCCAGATTTGCCTCCCCTCCCACCTCCTCAAGTATTGCACATTCCTCCTCAAACACCCTGTTGTGCGTATAAAGGCATGACACAAATCCAATGAATCGAATGGATAAGTTACGAAGACAACTGCGAGGTAGATAGGAAGAATAGAGAATTGTCCTAAAGATCCCATTATTTCTAAACACCAACCCTACATCGGATTCAAGCAGCATGGCCGTGTTATCAAAAACGCTAAATTACCGGAGATATACCCGAAACAAATACCATTCGCCACTCTTTCTAAAATACTAATTTAGGAAATGTCAACTATTGTTGCAACATAGGAATGCAGTCGCTAAATATACACGAAATTCGTATTGATGAATGGTTCTTGCAATGCGAACTGTTGTCGCGCTGACACCCGTCACCTGACTGCCTTAGGAATGAGTCCTGGCCGAGTCAACTTGAGTCTAAAGGGGGCTATTACGGTTTTCTCGCACCCAGTACGGGGAGGGAATGAATAAGGGATAAATATTAACCGTATAATTTACCTTATGAGGTTGAATGCTGGAGGAATTGGATTGACGCAAGGCCAGTCGTAGTAATAATCGATTCTTCTTCAACGCAAAAGGTCATTTCGCACTGCCTCCCTATCATCTTTATTTATTTCGATTTTTTATCTGTCAGTTACACGCTACTTAATGATTCGTTTTTGAGAAAAATTGTTTCCGAGGTCCGCGTGTTTAATGAAGTAACATAGCTATAGACTGAATAAACTTCTCTCGTGTAAGCGCGCGGGTAGCAAAAATTTAGTCAGCCTATCTAGAATTAAAACTTGAACATTGAGTACAAAACTTAAAGTCTGCACCGTAAACGAATATGAACTATAAAAAAATGTAAAAGGACAAATATTAAGGTTCAGGAGGAGAAGGCTTCACGAGGCTGCCTCTTGAATGTTTCGAAGGGCGATGTGAGATCCGCGTAAGGCTAGGTGTACAAAATGGTGTTGAACAAGGTAGGAAGTCTGCAACAAAGTGTTCTCTGGTAGAGAGAAAGACGAAATTTATGCTGGTGTAGTTTGTGGAAATGTGAAGTGAAAAGAATGGGAGTATTTCAGAGGATCGATGCTTACAACTTGAGGCAGTGTAAATGAAAGAAAGATCGTAAATATTCCTACGCATGGATGGTGAGGCCAATAAGGGGGCATACATTATTTCAGAGCGAGAGGAATTACGGAGATTAGGAACGCGTTGCCGGACAACTTAAATAAACAAATTAACATGGCGTTCAAGAATTTCAGCTTGGAGTTCTTTAAATGTTCTCCAGCTGCCATTTTATTTTGTGTTTTTCCGGCGCAAAACGGCACTTATGTTACTACATGGCCGGATTCCTGAGATTGAACGGTATTCCTTTTCTCGTGCTTTTCTCTCTCTTCATCCCCTTTTTCGTATTTTCCCCCCCCCCCCCCCTTGAAACCCATTCCTTCTCCTCATCTTCTCTCCTTCTCATCGCCTGCAACCCTTCCTCTTCTCTTCCTCTGAGACCATCCGCGCTCCTTCTCATTAAATTCCTTCTCCTCGCCCGCCAGCCTCCTTTCCTCCAGATTCGAGTAACTTTGGCGGTGGCTATAAAACCGGAACCCTGCGTCGCCGTCGTAAATCCCCCCGCCCCCGTAACACAACCCCCCTTACAAAAGCCATCTCCCCCACCCCACTCCCTCGCTGTGTACGCACCCACCTCCCCACGTAGGTACCGACTAAATTTTCATATCTTATTTGCCCATCTAGCAGTTTCCTCCCAGTGTCTATGACGGACTCGTATTTGCTATTGTTTTAAGTCGCAAAAGAAGGAGCTTCCTGTATCCCTCCCTTTTCCGTCGTTGACATCAACAGGTTGGATTTCTTCGTTATCTTAAGACTTATATTTATTAATAACTAAACCACGGGCTCAAATACTTTGTAAGGCACTGATCATGAAACGAGTGACTTTGTACGCAGTCACGCGCACAGGTGCAAACTTTAAAACGCCAAAGAATGAAGTTCGTCATGAAAAAGGTATATCAATTAGCCGGGATTCGAACCCGGGTCTCCCGATTACCGGTCGGCTATGTCAAATATTTTGTAATGGCGAACTTCATCCTTGGTTTATTTAGCTTTGTAAGGTATTAGAGACTTTGAAAATATCGTAGTATTTCCCGGTGAATAAAAGTTGTAAAACTTTCTCCGGTTTTGCACCGGGTTAAAGAGCTACGTTTCGACGGGTAACTCCGTTATCGTCATTAGGGATGACAAGGATCACCGAGTGAGCTCCGCGTTGGATTTTTTGCACTCTTTGTATGGAATTTGAATCGTCTATTCAACAGTTCTATTTGATTGTCTCATCAAATTTGATTGATGTTTTGCTAATTCAATAAGCAGTATGTCCTCTTAGACTTATTTGATTGTGTCTTACATTAACCGATCGTAGTATATTCAAATGACTGGTAGAGGAATTTGGTGCCGCCCGTTATAAGTTCATCGAGTTCGCATGATTAAACTGTGCTGCGCCAATGCTATATTCACTTAACGAAGATGTTTAACTGCTTCCAAACGGCTGAGTACAGTACGGGTGACGTGTATTTTGATAATTGTCGATACTTGTCTTTTAGATTATTATATTATAATTAATAGTTTTAGGCGTCAGGGGGTGAAATTGCTTCACTTTAATAAAAAAACCTATGTGAAGTTTTCAGTTTACTTCTACAAAGGAAAGCTGCGCGATTAATCAAAAAAGGGTGCACAGAAATCGTTACACACATGTTAAACGAATTAGGATAGAAGCCGTTAGAGACTCTGAGCTGCGCTCTAAGCTTTAATTTCTTGAGAAATTGAGGATATATATATTTAAAAGCGACTCGGAGAATATCACGTTAGAGCCCCACTATATTTCCCGTCTTCCTTGTGGGACCCGATTTCAAAGGTATGATTTTTTTCGTGACGAATTTAAGAGGTTGGAGTGGGTTATCGCCGTTGTTTTGGGGTGGTCTGTTTTCCTTCCCTCCCGTCACTCTCGCATAGCTGACTAACGGTCGGGCCCGATGTGGCGCGGCGCTGAGGCTTGCGGCATCGCCTTCGCCTTGAATGGGGTCTGTTTTGTTTGCCGTACTCGTGCCCCCTCCCCTTGCGCTCGCCGCGAGCCAGTGTGGCCTCGTCGCAGTCGATGAGGTAATTCTCCCTTCCTTCGTCACCTGAGTAATGGGGAAAGCGGTGTCTGGGCTCTCGTCACGGGTATCGAAACTTGAAAAATCCGTGGTCTTGCCATGTCTACGGACAAGTGAACTATCAATGCCGTAATTAATCTAAGGTGAAGCTATGTTAATGTTAGACGAAAAAGTGGCTGAGTGGACACCGATCGTAGTCGGCATGCGCGTTACGGTGTTTCGAAGAGGGGGGGATAGTGGGAAGAAGAGCTCCGAGAGAAAACTGCCCATAATACCAAGCCAATCCATGGAGACATAGACCCGCCCGTATTTTATACCCAACATCCTCATAAGCGTACGTACTCCTCGTTGGGGTGGTCGCTTTCCTCGCAAGGTTTTGCTCAAATGAAAAGAGCGCTATGGAATGTATTTTCAATTTACTCTTTTTCTAGAAGTTGCTGCCCACTAATTTCCAATTAAGGAGATTTTTTAAAAATCAGGTTCGAATGCATTTCAATTATTACTCGTTTAAAGTACCTTTAACTATGGTGGCATCATTTTTCTCGCGCTCTTTGTGCCAAGACCAATGAAACTGGCGTTTTGGTTGAAATAAAATTAATATATAACTTTAAACACAATTAAATTTCCTTTAAGCCATGGTTCGCGGTTAGATATTTGGATATTTCGGTATTTTTCAACTAAATTTGCATAAAGTTAAGTAAGAAAAACATTTATTTTATCAGAATAGTATAATTACTGCGTTTTTCTTTAGGCACGCCTTAAAATTGAAAAGAATATGAGACGTAATTAGTTTTTTTTCTGGTGAGATTCTCTCTTGGATGAAGAAAGAGGAAAGGTTTTTTTTTATGAAGTATGAGTTCGGTCAGTCTCAGCTGACCGACCGCCGCTCGAACAAATGCCTCCCTGAAGGGTGGGAAGAATATCACCGTGAACAAATTGCTCAAGGAAGGCCATAACATGGAGACTAATTCCTGAACGCGCTCATCTTAATGTCTTTGACTACTCAAGGCGTCGCATATGCTCCTCTCTCTCTCACGAACGCCTTCTTCCCATTCTGGATAAATTACTTCTTTCCGATGTTTGGGCTAGTGATGTCCTAAGCCTCATGTTTTTCACCATACAAAGAAAACACGATATATTTCAACCGTTTATTCTCCACATCAATCCACCCTAGTTTTTCCATTAATTGCCTTAATGATCACTCAAGAAATAATAAATTTAAGTTCTGAAAATGTTATAATCTTAGAAAATCTGTCCGATAATCGTGGAAAGCTGCAGGTATTTATTTCAGTATGAAAAAACTACTACATCACACTTGAATCTAGGGATTTTATTCAAAAGGTATTAATTAAATCCTCAAAGAAACTGAGAAAGCTATTTTTATTTAAAATGGTGTGATGGAATACCTACAGATGTGCATTACAGCTGTGCATTAGGGTGGATCGCAAAAATCAATTTTTTTCAAATCCATCTGGCCCAATGAAAAAAAGTTGTGGGACCGATCAAAAATAAGGCCTGAAAATTTTCAGACCTGTACGTGGACCCCTGACCCTCGCTCAAATGCAATTTAGGGGGGAAGGTCGTAATTCGAAAAATATAATATTTTATGGTCATTCCCTGTAGATTTTGCCGAGTTACTGCCCTGTTAGGGCAAAATTTTCGTGCATTTTGACGTATCTGCCACCGTTTAGCCACAAAATACCTAATTTGAGTCCGCGTCCGCGAAGAAAATATTCCAACGCCCACGCTGCGTCGCGGATACCAGAGCCGCAGGCCGATCCCTTCCCCTCCACGCTCGCTTCTCCCTCTCCCACGCCTCTAATACAGCAAAATTCATTCCGCGCATGCTGATAGGAGGTCGTTTATCTTTGATAATATAAATCAGAAGATGGTAGAAGGTAAAAAAACGATGCGTAGTGAGACGACTTGTCCCTTACTTGGCGCCTCGTCGGCGTTAAACAAATAGATGTTACCAACTTTTAGAGAAGTGATGAAATATTTTTAGATCTGCGCACGTAGGAAAGGAGACTACGATCTATGAAGACGCCTCTCGAGTGGCTATGAAAGTTTGGGAACTTAGGTTATGCACTTCTATTCCGGTATTGTCCGACAGCTATGACGAGAGATTCGCGAAAGAATTTACCAAAACTTTGTTGAAGGCAGCAAAAGACGAGGAATGACACCAGCGTAAGAAATACAAACTGGAAAGCAGGTAATTGAGTAATTCCTTCATGATTGTTCCTCAATGGACGATGCTGATACATCAAATATTAGTAAGACTAACGAAGAAAGACGCACTTGGTGTGAATTTTGGTGCATCTGGGGCGTTCGAGAGGGGAGCGGGGAGGTTACGCCGGCGGCCTTCACCCTTATTCATCCGTTTAGTCATAGCTGTCGGACAATACCGGAATAGAAGTGCATAACCTAAGTTCCCAAACTTTCATAGCCACTCGAGAGGCGTCTTCATAGATCGTAGTCTCCTTTCCTACGTGCGCAGATCTAAAAATATTTCCTATAAACCTCGACCCGCTCTCTCCTCGGCTCTGCTATGGCAACACGGCCCCTTCCCCTCCTCTCTCTCACCTGGAAACACATTCCAAATTGGCATCTTTTCTTGAATGTAGGAACACTCGGAAGTTCCCTCTATTCTATGGAAGTTAAACAATTAAAAGGTCAGGCGCTTTTTTACACCATTTATTTTAAGACGACCGGTTTCGTCGCAGATGCGACATATTCAGGTAAAGAAATCGTTGTTTTTATAGTTATTTTGTTGTTTATTTGGTTACTATTATGCTTTGGTAGGGGAGGGTTGCGTTGGGGTTGGAGCGTTACTCAACACTCTTAACTTTACCTCAAACTATTAATTGTTTAAAATGGATTTTCACACCGTTAAGCCTGAACAATCCACTTTTCAAAGTTAAGTTCATGTCAGACAATTGAGTAAAAACTCTTTTTTCCTGTGTTTTTTTCTCTTCATTTATTTCTATTTTCACAGTATGTGAACTTTAACTGCATATATTTTCGACAGGATTATATGCCACAGAATAACTCATAATTTTTTTTTATAATTCAACATTATTATTATGCTCTTTTTTTCTCTTTCCAGGTAAGTGACTCCAGGGAATGGGAAGAAGGTGTAATTCGTATGCTTGCAGGTGGTTGAGCACATGCTTGCTTGTTTGTGTGCTGCCTGCCGTAAGTACGCAATCGTCTGATTCATTACAACCTTATTCGTAGATAAGAAGGGCGCCTGTTTGATGGTGCGCGAGAAAGCATCGCCTCGTTATCGCCCGGATACTGTGATTTCCCCACTATTAACGCAGTAAAGTAGGCATCCCACAGATTATGGATGCATTTGTTCATGGCGGGTGGACATTGTATAAGGATAGTTATCGCCTCCGGACAAGTTTGTTGGGGTGACCCTCCATACCTTGCTAGCATGTTCATACTGCGTAATTTGAAGTAAAAAGAGGGCTTCTGGAAGTGTCCTGAGTTAGGCTGTGTTATGCAATGCTTCAGCTCCAATTCCAGTGCTTAAATCGTTGCGGAAACGGGAGTTAATTGAATCGGGAAACTTAAATCGTATTAATAATCCGTAGTTAAGCCAAGCGCTACCTGCTAGTGGGGTACTCTACGCGACCGCCATACTCGGAAGCAAACAGCCTTAATCGTAGCAACGTTCATATCCTCGCACCCAGGTGGCCTCACCCAGCAGCAGCCAGACGCCACGCGGGCTTTTCCCAGCATTCATACTTAGCCGTCGCGTTTTCGCGCACTTGAAAATTTTCACTTTTCATTTAATCGCGAAAAATAGATGTCGTCATTTAAAATTCTAAAAGCATGAAATATGTATTCTAGGAGTAATAATCTTTCGATTTAGGCAATAAAGAAATGATAGAAAACCTCCCTATTCCCTGCCTTAGTTCTCTCTCTACGCCTCCCTCCCGATCCCCATTGCCATCTCATCGACCGGAGAAGCAGAGGGGGCACACATCAAACTCTCTCCTCGTGCTGCATGTATAAATGGTACCTACTTACTAATTGTAATAACCACCCACAAAAGGGAACATTGAGGATGGAATACGAATCGCCTTGAATATTTGTCGACACCTTGGCCGGATAATATAAATCTGTAATCTTTAAGTCTGTGACCGATACAAAATGTTTTCTGTTACTATGCAAACCGTTACGCGGTTCTACAAAATGTCGCAATCTATTATTTCGTTTGTCCTTCGGTACTTATTTTTTTTTTCTCTTGAAACTACGCCTTTTGCAGCATGAATAGCATGGCCTTCCTTCTAAAATTTGTCTAAGTAATTAAATCCGATTTATTATCACAAAAACGGAGCTCGTTAAATAGAGAAGGCTGTGGTCGATGAATATTCGCCTTTTTCATATTTCAGGGTAGTGCGTTCCCTGGAAACGTTGTTTACCCCCGTCAATGCCCTGTAAGACTTGATAAAAGGTGCAGAGAGACTGGCTAAAGATTTTCATTACACTGTGGTCATCACACCTTTCTTTCATGTTTTTTTTTATACTGTTGGCGACTTTAAATTTGATTTGAAATACATTGCGTGCTTAGTTTCTCCAGCGTCATGCATTTAAATCGATTATTAAATTGCTCACCCATGATTAATAGCGAATATTTTGACATTATAACAGTTTACCCCAATTATTGGTATTTATGGTAGATAAATTTCGAGCTGCCATCAGTAATTGGGCTAATAAATAGCTCTCTCCCTCTGTCTCTCTCTCTCTCTCCCACTCTTTTTGCGGCACCTCTATTGATACATTCACGGCTGAGTGCACCATTATTATTATTATTATTATAGTATTCTACCGATTAAGGTAGGTTTCCATGGAGTACTCAAGAGGTATTCTGGGAGCCTCTCTTTCCTTCCAGCACTGACTTCTTTAACTCACAGTAAGGCCTACTCTCTTTCAATCTATCTAAAAATCCTATTCTTCTCCTTCCCTTCCCTCGTTTCCCTAACATTCTAGCCTCTAGCACCATTTTCAACATCCCCTCACCACTAAGCACAAACTCCATCCATACCTTCTGTCTCCTCCGTATCTCATCCAAAAGCTGCCTCACCTCGCCAACCATATCCAGCACTTGGTCGTTCCTTTTCCTCTCCGTCCATTTCACCCTCTCCATTCTTCTCCATACCCACATCTCGAATGCCTCCAATCTTCTCTCGTCTTCTCTCCTCAGTGTCCACGTTTCCGCACCGTAGAGAGCTACACTCCAGATCAAACTCTTCACTAACCTTTTCTTTAAACTCTTACATAACGATCCTCTTAGAAGCTCCTTCCTGTTCATGAACGCCTCCTTCGCTAATGCAATTCTCTTCCTAATGTCCTTACTACTGTATCCATTTTCCTCTAACGTACTGCCTAAATAGTTGAATTGCTCAACCTGCTCAAGCTTTTTACCACCCATCTTTATCTTAAGTCTCACATTCCTCGCTCGTGATGCTTTACAAAACCGCATAACCTTAGTTTTCTTTTGATTAATCCTCATCCCATATTCCTCGCAACGCTCGTATAACGCATTCACTAGAGCCTGAAGCCCCCTTCCTGACTGGCTAATCAGCGCCTGATCATCCGCGAATCTCACTGATTTGAACATCATTCCTCCCACTTTTATTCCAGCTTCTAACTCATCCCATGCTTCCCTTACCATCTCTTCAGCGTACACGTTAAAGAGCAGCGGCGATAGAGGACAGCCTTGCCTCACACCTCGGCCAATGCTTGCCCACCCGGATTCTCCGTCCGCTACCCTCACTTGCGCAGTCTGGGCCATATAAAGATTACGAATCAGTCGTCTATCCCTCCAATCTACACCCATTCTCTTGAGAATATCCATTAATTTTACCCAGTTCACCCTATCAAACGCTTTTTCAAAATACACGAAACACGCATATACGTCCTGCTCATATTCTAGGTTCCTCTCCACGAGGGACCTCATTATTGCTATTGCATCACGAGTTGACTTCCCCTTTCTGAAACCAAATTGATCTTCGCCCAAATACTCGTTTGCCCTCGCCTCCATTCGTCTGTTCAATATCCTCAGCACCACTTTCGCCGCGTGCGATATTAAGCTGATAGTCCTATAATCTCCGCATTCCACAGCTTTCTGCTTTTTCGGAAGCGGTATTAAAACCGTCTTCACGAAATCTTCCGGCCAGCATCCCTCCTCATAGATCCTGGGCACTAGTTCGAAAAACCTTTTCTTACTATCCTTCCCTAGATTCTTCAGAAGCTCACACGGGATATTGTCCACGCCTACTGCTTTCCTAGCCTTCATATCACGAAGTGCTCTCTCTATTTCCGAATCTAATATCCCCGGCCCTAGATTAACCTCCTGCACCGCACTTTCCTCCTCTAGAGTCAATCTCTCTGGTCTGTTCATTCCGTCATACAGGTCCTCCACGTATTCCTTCCATCTACTCTGTACCTCTTTCCACTCGGTTAGCATCCTCCAGAAAGAGGTACAACTTAATCGGGCTTACTCGAGGGCTTACTTACTTCCAACTTATCTCGAGGTATGATGGTCTGATGAAGGCAATCATGGCAGGACAAATGAATGACGGGAATGGAAAAGTAATACCCAGGATAAAGTATGTGGATGAGTCAAAGAAGGACATCAAATAGAGGAAATACTTAGGAGGGAAAAGATAAGCTGACTAGAGAGCTGAGTGGAAAGACTTCTTTCTTTTTTTTTAATAGCTTCTTTCTTTGAGCAGTTTCTTTTTAACAGCCTTTACATTCAAGTTGATATAATTCGAAGATAGTTATACTGTTTCCCTCTATTTTTGCATGTCCGAAGCTAGTTTCTTCAGTTCCACGATTTTCTTCTTCCCTGTATCGGTTGTTACCTCCTCCTAGTATTTGCCTCTTGACCTCCTCGGAGACTTTACCTGCTAAGCATAGGGGAGACTGGGGCACAGTGGGACAGTTTTAGCATTTCATTTTTATTTCCCACAGAATTAATGGTAAATGGAAAATGTTGGTGCCATCGCTTGGAGAATATATTCTAAATCGTATAAAAAAATCAGCAGGTAGTACAATTAGGCTAAAATAGTTGAAATTCTTAGGTTTCTTTTTTGATGAAAAGTGTATTGCAGGCTTGCATTGGCCAATAAAATACAAATTTTAAATTATTTGAGGGTTCAAATGAATTTATTTACATTAATATGTGATATATATATGTGAGTGAACATATTAATCAAGAAAATTATTATTCAAGACACATGAGCGGATAAAAAATATTTAGTCATGTTAGTATGAATTTTAAATCACTGCTTGCAATGTTTTTCACAAAAATTAATTATTTAATGGCTTAATTACTGTCAACTGCTCTTTATGGTAAATTTAGAGACTTTATTCTAACATTGTAGCTATTTCTTCCATTTCCAATCCTCTTTGGTAGTCCTCTCGTATGAAAATCTTTAATTTTCTTTACATTTTTATCGCTCATTTTTTTATATTTTCTTATAAGCAGGCTGTTTTTTCTCCCTTTCCTTTGTTATTTTCATTTTCCAGTGCCTTTTTAACTAGCCTATCCGTAGGGATCTCCTGTCTTTTCTGCTGTCTAGTATTTTTAGATATTAGCATGGTAGACGGACGTATTTCCTCAGGGGTGACAACTTTGCCCTCTAAAACGAAGTTTCAGCCCGGGATGTCCTGGGCTTTCGAGATTCTCCTCGGGTTCGAAAAGAAATTCTTATTCGACAACACTGATCTTCGACATGTGCTTGTGCAAGATGTTTGTCATTAAAAATCCTTGGGTTAACAGGGCATTCCCCGGTTGAACTAAACGTAGGAATAATATTATTGGATGTAAATTCTTTTTCATATGCTGTACCCACTAACTCTGCCGAGTTGCAATTAGTAATTCTCTCCTGAGTTGTTTATAGGCCATACGCAGTCATTTTAATATTTTTTCAAAGGGTCGAACACGGTTATCTAATGGCTGCGGTTTGTGACTCCAGTGAGGTGGCAAAGTAAACATTACCACTACATTCATTTTTACTAACACAATAGCATCAACAGAAGTATGCGATTCATGGTTGTGCAAAATTAGTAATGGATTATTATCTTGAGAACACTTTGCATGATTGATGAAATGCTTTAAAACCAGTAAAATTACATTGATAGTCATCCATCCAGATGGGTTTGCGGCACCTACAGGGGGGGTGTGCTTGAATCGCTCGAGATTAATTCCGATACGTAACCAAGGACTCGCCCGGAAAATCTCGACACGGAATGTGATTTGGTGTGCTTGAAACCTTCGAGATGGGATTTTGCTCGGGATCTGCTGATTCCGTGCCGGAATGAAAGCCGAGTGGTCGTAGTTAGGTGAGATTATAATTCCGTGTCGAAATCTTGAACAATATGGCGGATGTTATGGTTTATTTGCGGTTAATGAGAGAATTAGAATAGGAAGACGATGAAGTTTTTGGAAAGAGATACGGGTGAACCGGAGTTTAAGCCCCTTGTCGCATTGGCGGCGGTTTCTAGAACTATTTAGGAAAAATAAAATATATAAATATAATAATATATATATTTAATATAAAATATCTATCCACGTAAGATCGCCCGGGCGGGTTGGGTAGGACGGGTTGCACTAAAAGGAACGGGAAATCGTTTTATCAATGGTTTCGATAATGTTTTTTCGCAATAAATAGTTCCAGAAACCGCCGCCAATGCGACAAGGGGCTTAAACTCCGGTCGCGCCAGAGATACTTGAGGGAAACAGAGGATTCCTTCAATGTGAGCGACGGCGAATTCAAGAGCCTTTTTTATCTCTCAGAGGTATTGACAACAGATTTGATTGAATCTCTCACAGATGTCATTCCTCATCGCTTTCGGTAGAAACTAAGGCGAGTAACATTTTTTGCTGAAATCGTATCAGGGTAACGTGCCTATGAGTAAATTTTATTAACGTAATTAAGTCCCTTCATCTTGAATTATTTGAGTTTCCTAAGTTTTAAAAGCATATTCATTGCGATAACTTCAGGTTATGATACGATTTCAGATTTTTGCACTACATACGCGGCTGCGCGTGTGATTTACATCCAGATTCATTATGTTAATTTTCGAGGACCATATAAATTAACATTTTCGAATGTACCGCTGTACGCGTTGAAGAACCCGACACGAATATCGAATGTCTGTGTGATGTGTATACTGTGGTTAACTATGTTTCCTGTTGCTGCTGAACGAAATCAAAGAACGTACTTGAAGGTAGTACATTTAAAAATTTTTGGTCGCCGAAAGTTACTTGGAAGAGTTCTCGTTAATTATGTTTACCTTCAAAGTTAACAAATGAGAATTGAAACAAAATAACTTATCTATAATGCACAGAAGCCTAACATTTACTGAAAGTTGTGACAAAAAATGCCTTTTTTGGGCTCAAGGAGTCTCGATTAATTAATTGCTATTGCATACTGTATTTCAAGTGGTTCAAATAAAAAAATCTTATTTAATCTAGAGATTTCATTTAATTTTACCTTCCCCAGCAGTAATCCTAATTTATTTTTATTCTTATTATTCTTGATAGTATAAATACTTATTAATTCTTAAGAATATTAATAGGGGAAAAGTTACTAAGGATAATATTTATGATTATTGAGATGGAGATAATTTGGATGGAGGTAAACACTTTAGTTATTTCACGATTTTAATTTCTCCTGGTGAATACTATTGATGTTCTCGGGTTCTCAGCCAGGTGAAATTGGACTTTTAAAGAGTAACACGGCCTTGAAGATGGGAGACAAGTCGTCTCTCGAAACGTCGGCCTATATAAAAAAATTAACCTGGCTGAGAACCCGAGAAGAATTTATCAATTTAGTTATTGGTTATAGGAGAGGTATTCATATGAAATATTTCAATGATAGAACTCAATTTTATATTAAACACAAATAATCGAATACAAAGTTTGACAACTAAAGATTAATTTTGTCGAGCTTGGCCTCAATGATTCCTAATTTTAATTCCTCCCTTTGCAAGCTAAGCAATTTTGCATGAATTTGTTTTGTTTCCTCTAATTGCTTTTCTTCGGGTAGAGTACTTTTTTCCTGCAGTAACAGTGGCTTCTCTGGAATTCTTTCAATTACTCTACACTGGTGTTGGTATCTGAAATAAAATATTTTGTAAATAATATAATATTTATAAAGGACAAAGCGGGTTTTTATGTTCATAATGTTAATATTTAGACTATTTAAATTATTAAATTACATAGTATAATATGATTTTACACTATTAATAGCAATTTTAGAACAGTATTAAAGTAATACCATTGTGTATACTGAATTATTATTCAAAGAACGACTTTAAAAAAACCTCAACTCATAAAAAAAACACCGACTCATTAGCATTGAAATAGCCATGTATTTCATTTGCACTTATTATATCTGCCACCCACCTCTGGAAATATTGAGCTACTGGTGCCCCACTCGCAGTGTGGATTACATATTTTGATTGGGCGGCTGCTTTGCCCTTTTAGCATCCCATGCCCAGCATTTATATATATATATCGCGAAGACTGTAAAGAGATATATCACTCATGATAACGATACATTGTCCCATTCACAGCTATTAAAATTATCGCCAAACAAAAACATGCGTAACGCTTCATTAACCTAGTCTTTTTTATTATTAATGGGGCGAAAAAGTTATAGCACTTACAAAATTGTGAGAAACCGTGTCGATGATTCGTGGATGACAATGATAAGTATTTACTTCGCGATACACATATTCATTCAATTTTCATTCTTTTCTTTCTCCACTCCTTCGATAACCTCATACATTCTTTAAGTTTCAGCTGGTTTCAGTGTCACCTTCTGCCAATGCATTGCTCCATCTTTGGCAGTAAAATTATTTTTTAGTTTTCCGTTATTAATGCTTTCATTTTCTGAAAAGTAAACACTGATATAAAACATTATATATTACAAGCAATAGAATCAAAATTGGTTCGAGTTACTAACCTTCACAAATTGAAGAAGTATTTCCTTATGTTATTTAGTTATATTCATTTATATCAGCGGTATCTGAATTTCTACTGTCGATTGTTTTGTAAATATTTGTAGGCTCGGCGTTAACAACGGCCGTATTTACGTCCTCAACCCGACGTTGCCACGTCTATCGCTCGGGTTGAATCTAGATAGCAACACTCGAAACCGACAATCTGCTAGAAAATTTCAAGCATACCAACTCCCGAGAAAAAAGATTCCGACACGGAATGAGAGATCGGGATTATTCCGTGCCGGAATTAATCCCGAGCGATTCAAGCACACCCCCCCCAGGTCTCATAAGTTAAACAGTATTTTTGGGAGGAATTTCACTCCAGATAACAAAAAAATGGAGGAATTTTAATAACCTGAGCATTTATTATATAGCAAAATGTCATCTAGGAGCCTCTTTCAAAGGAGTTATCTTCACCTACTTGTTTTTCACCTATCACTTTTCCTTGGAGTTGAACGGTAGTGGAACCACTTTCATCATGATTGTACACACTTCCAGCAGAAAATGCGTGTTTCACATAAAGATCTGACGGATCGGAAAAAATTCACTCACAACCGTCCTGTAGAGGACCATGGCTTTTATCAGTGAAGTTTTCGATGGTTAATCGAAGGATTCCGCTTCATAAAACCATAAAATAAATCATCATCAGCAATTTCTTTCTGATCGCAGGATGGCGAGTATTACTTTCCATTGTTCTGAGCAAACTCATATGCAAATTTTTTCTTGTGCAGCGGAAAATGTCGGTGGTGAAGTCGTGCTGCAGTTGTTATCCACCATTTACTATGGTGGTAATTAATTTTATAAGCTGTGAATCTCAAAATTTCAATTTATAAATAATTTCAATTAAATAGATCATAATACGTAACTTATCATCATCATCATCAGCTGCAGCAGCAATGAAGAAGGAAGAAAAGAAGACCAAGAAGATGGAGAAGAAGATGGCGGCTATAAATGTGGGGACGTGGAATGTGAGGACTATGATGAGGGCGGGGAAGTTAGAAAATATCAAAAGGGAAATGGATAAAGGGAGGATAGATATCTTAGGATTATGCGAGGTGATGGCTAGTAGTGATGGGGGACTGGAATGCCTAGGTGGGGGAAGGGAGGGATGGAAACGAAATAGGAGATTTTGGTCTAGGAATACGAAACGATAGGGGAGAGAAAGCAGCAGAATTTTGTAGGAGAAACAAATTATTCATCACAAACACGGGGTTCAATCATCATAAAGGGAGAAGGTACACGTGGAAAAGTCCAGGGGATGTGGGGAGATATCGGACGGTTTTAATACCGCTTCCGAAAAAGCAGAAAGCTGTGGAATGCGGAGATTATAGGACTATCAGCTTAATATCGCATGCGGCGAAAGTGGTGCTGAGGATATTGAACAGACGAATGGAGGCGAGGGCAAACGAGTATTTGGGCGAAGATCAATTTGGTTTCAGAAAGGGGAAGTCAACTCGTGATGCAATAGCAATAATGAGGTCCCTCGTGGAGAGGAACCTAGAATATGAGCAGGACGTATATGCGTGTTTCGTGTATTTTGAAAAAGCGTTTGATAGGGTGAACTGGGTTAAAATTAATGGATATTCTCAAGAGAATAGGTGTAGATTGGAGGGATAGACGACTGATTCGTAATCTTTATATGGCCCAGACTGCGCAAGAGAGGGTAGCGGACGGAGAATCCGGGTGGGCAAGCATTGGCCGAGGTGTGAGGCAAGGCTGTCCTCTATCGCCGCTGCTCTTTAACGTGTACGCTGAAGAGATGGTAAGGGAAGCATGGGATGAGTTAGAAGCTGGAATAAAAGTGGGAGGAATGATGTTCAAATCAGTGTGATTCGCGGATGATCAGGCGCTGATTAGCCAGTCAGGAAGGGGGCTTCAGGCTCTAGTGAATGCGTTATACGAGCGTTGCGAGGAATATGGGATGAGGATTAATCAAAAGAAAACTAAGGTAATGCGGTTTTGTAAAGCATCACGAGCGAGGAATGTGAGACTTAAGATAAAGATGGGTGGTAAAAAGCTTGAGCAGGTTGAGCAATTCAACTATTTAGGCAGTACGTTAGAGGAAAATGGATACAGTAGTAAGGACATTAGGAAGAGAATTGCATTAGCGAAGGAGGCGTTCATGAACAGGAAGGAGCTTCTAAGAGGATCGTTATGTAAGAGTTTAAAGAAAAGGTTAGTGAAGAGTTTGATCTGGAGTGTAGCTCTCTACGGTGCGGAAACGTGGACACTGAGGAGAGAAGACGAGAGAAGATTGGAGGCATTCGAGATGTGGGTATGGAGAAGAATGGAGAGGGTGAAATGGACGGAGAGGAAAAGGAACGACCAAGTGCTGGATATGGTTGGCGAGGAGAGGCAGCTTTTAGATGAGATACGGAGGAGACAGAAGGTATGGATGGAGTTAGTGCTTAGTGGTGAGGGGATGTTGAAAATGGTGCTAGAGGGTAGAATGTTAGGGAAACGAGGGAGGGGAAGGAGAAGAATAGGATTTTTAGATAGATTGAAAGAGAGTAGGCCTTACTGTGAGTTAAAGAAGTCAGTGCTGGAAGGAAAGGGAGGCTCCCAGATCACTTCTTGCGTACTCCATGGAAACCTACCTTAATCGGTAGAATACTATAGTAATAATAATAATAATAATAATACGTAACCATCATTCTTTCCTCAAAGTTCTCTTTAAAAATAAATTTTAATTGCCCGTTATTCTTCCTTTCACGCAAATCACTGAATGTTCCCTGAGCAGGCCTATTAAAAGGAGAAATGCCGCAGCAACTAATGTTTAGGAGACTCTTTTCTCACTACCTAAAGCTCGCTTATGGCCAGGACTGAACTGTTCCGTATTAAGAGCATTATCTACGTAACAATTGTGGGATTTAAGAAATTTAGACAAATTGTCGCATACGATCGGGGTTCACTTACATTATTCACTTCGGCTTTACTTATCTTATGTGCATTGCTGTTGCCATCCTATACATTTGTCCTCACTTTGTTGTATTGAAATGTACTGCTTCAAATCCTAAAGTACCAATATGGAGCCAAAACACTATGAAGTCACCATGACATGAAATTAGAGTGCTTTTAGATTACGGAGATTGATAGTTCGAAGCATCTGGGCTGTAAGTTGGCGTCCAAGTATGACCCAATCCGAGTTGTCCCACTGTGCCCCAATTCAAGTTGTCCCACTGTGCCCCAATTTGAGGAGTCCCACTGTGCCCCGCATGTCTTGTCATCCTGAAGTCTTCTATTTGTCAGTAAAAATTTTAAACATGTTACTTTCAGAAAATATGTTTAAAAAAATATTAAACTCTAAATTATGTATTCGACAATTCATTTTACATGAAGCTTGTTAAAATTAGGAAAATTGCACAAATATTCACAAGATGAAAGTTGCGAAAATCATAGCAAAAACACATTTTATAACATTTATGCGAAGCTACTTAACATTATGCAATAAGATTTTTGTGCATTATTTCCCGTGACAAGAAATCCTTAATTTTAGTACAGTTGCTCTTTGACCGAGTAAATTGTTTAAATAAATCAATTGTCCCACTGTACCCCGTGTCCCACTGTGCCCCAGTCTCTCCTACCTGTGTTATTCTGCTCCCAAAAGTCTAGCGAAGAGTTTGATATGGATTGTAGCGCTTTACGGTACCGATACATGGATACTTAGGAAGGAGGACTTGGAGGCGTTCGAGTTGTGGGTGTGGGGAAGAATGGAGAAGGTGAAGTGGACGGAAAGGAGGAGGAAGAACGAAGTGCTGTACATGGCGGGTGAGGGGAGGCAGATTTTAGATGAGATTCAGAGGATTGAAAACAGTGTTAGAGGGTTAACCAGGTAGAGGTAGGAAGAAAATAGGATTTTACGAAGAATGGTATAGAGTTGGCTTTACAGTTAATTTAGGAGAGAAGTTAATGGAGGGAGAAGTTAATTACTCCACGTGACGTCACAGGGGCCCAGATGCTATACGAGTACATAGGAGTTTTACATCGTCTGAGATTACCAATGCATGAACGAGGCATAGAGCTCAGGGAAACACCTCTAAATAATTACTTATTAAAATGCCTATGGTCGGAAAGTTTCCTTCGTTTGATTGGGAATTAATAATCCTTATTTAAGCCAAACGCTACGTGCTAGTTGAATACTCTACGCTACCGCTATGCTCGGCAGCAAGCAGCAGCGGCGTTCATAGCCTCTCACCCAGCTGGCCTCACGCAGCCAGACGTCCCACGGGTTTTTCCCTGAATTCATACTTAACCGTAGCGTTTTAGCGCGCTTGAAAATTTTCACTTTCGAATCAATCGCGAAAAAAGATATCGTCATTTAAAAATCAATAAGCGTGAAATACGTACTCCAGGAGTAATAATCTTTCCATTTAGGAAAAAATATGATAGGAAACCACCCAATTAAGGAAGGAGGGAAGAGTGTCAGAATGCTACTTAAATGCCCATTGGATAACTATCTTAATATGATGAATACTTAGCAAAAGCAATTATCGGAATGCCCTCAGCCTTGACCTGAATATGATGAGTTACAAGTCACCTTTACAGTTGTCCAGTCGAGCCGTTAAGCGTAGTATCGCGATCCTGGAAGCCGTGCATGTACTACATGCTGTTCTGCGGCTGGGGAAGTATGCGAAACGTGTTCATTTCAATGTTTTTATGTTGGAGCACCGGAAACGAGACATTCACACAAAACACGCTTGCCCCTCCAAGCATGGTACGCAGCATTCTCCTGCATTTTTGCGCTCGTTATTCCTTCCAGTGAGTAAGCTCCCGTCGCGTACACAGTACACAGCATGTCGAATTTTTGCCGTATCGGATTTCGCTATGCGTGCTAACTTAGCCGTTATAAGTTTTTTATGTTCTCTTTTTTTTCCACACGCTTTGCCCCGTGATGTGCGGCGGCGTTGCCGCGTTAGTCATATTTTTTAGTGACGTATCGATTTCCCTTCAGCGTTATGTTAGAATTCCATTCAAGGTTGCTGCGTAGCGACTTTTTTATTGGATTTCGCGCTTAAAAAAGCGTCCATCTACAATATGGTTTTTAGTATTCCTTGATACGTGATCCTTCCGTAAAAAGTACTGTTTGGGACAAAATCAGTTTGATTTGAAAGAGAATCTTTTTATATAGTTAGAAGATATTTGATTATTATTACATTCCTGTGTTTGAGGCCATGTTCAGGAGTTGAACTTAACTTGTAGTTTGGGGAGAGTCAGTATGGCTGCAAGAATATTATTTATGAGGTCTCTCAAGATTAATTTAATATCCGGAGGGTTAGTTATGTTTGAATGCTAACTCTTATTATATTTTAAGTGTGTATTTCGCAGATTGTGATTAAATAGGGACACTAGCCTGGTAATGGATCATACATATTTGGCCATGCATGCGACAATGTCGTTAAATAAGTTTACGTATGGTCATAGTGAGCAGGAAGAAGTTGAGCATAGTAATATATATGTACGTCCACTTTTTAAATAAAAACTTTTGGGGGCGTGGTAACATATTAGTGGGTTGAGAGCTTGACTTCTGACCTTAGGATTCCGGATTCAATCCCAGGTGAAGCCTTGAGACACCCCCAACTTAAATCCCTCAATAGCGAGTTGTCTCAGGGAAAGAAACTTTTCCACCTACCTGTGTCTGGAAATTTACCTGCTAGATGCTTAGTCTGGGGTGAGTTCTACCACTTATCACATCACATCAATACGTAACCGACTATTACTTGAACTCGGCAGCTCTTATGATGAATATGGACTCTAATGTTCCGTAACCGGAAGTGATGAAATCAAATACTGGAGAGAATGAGTAATATTAGCATGAATTATACAAGTAATAACAGGCAAATGTAATGTATAGTGAAAATAATATAAATTCAGCTACTCCAGCACATACAGAAACGGCTAATTTATATATTTTAATTCTTCAAACTTTCAATAGCGTAAATCTATAAATATAAAAGAAAGTCGAAAATCGTGTTAGTTAGAACACTTATAACTCGAGAACGGCTGCACCGATGTCAATGAGATTTGGTTCTTTGGATTCGTCTCAGGCGGGGTTAACATATAGGCCATTAAAAAAGGATAATTTCACAAAAGAAATTCATCTCTTTCCTATGGGCATGCTTTTAGGAGTTATAGTAACACAACAATTGATAAATCGGTCAAAACTACAAATTAAATAATTTGTTTTGTTTTAACCACTTTAATAACTGAATTTAGTAACAATATAGCATTTTAATTACTAAATATATATTCAAAATATTAATTAAATTGAAATTACATTTAAAAAATTTAATTCGAGCTGATTGTAAGCCCAGCCGTGGCCCAGCTCGAGTTGACACTTCACTACCGTGTTTGTAAACAAATCTCCAAGCAATTGTTGACAAACGGTAATGTCCGTGTTCCTGTCGAGGAATCGAGTAGTTTCAACTCATTTCCTTGGAATGATTGCAAATTAGTTTCAGCGGGGGTGAGCTCATCAACAAAGAGTTCCAGAATATGATTGATCACCAAAAGAATCAAAGATGGTGGATTTAGCGAGCAAGTACGAAGATGCGGATGACTAAAACGAGGTAAATTCAAATAGTTCGTACTCTGCATGGATTCGAATCTTTTAAATGTGTAACAAACGAAGACGAAATCACCAAATATCTATCTGAATATTTTAAGTCCTTGGACGTACCTGGCTTACCAAGGCACGATTTACAGAGAAATGTAGTTTCTGTGCTCATGATCTTTCGAAGCCTAAACCAACCATAACTATCCAACGGAACGTGTTTGATCATTAAAAAAATTGGTGATGAATGTGATTCACGCAACTTTACTCAAAGGAAAATTCAAAGGTTAGGAAGTCCTCATTCCGTAGATTCCATGACCTCAACTCATATGCCCTTTTGAGCTTAAACGTATTCAATTTACAATTCGTGTTGCATTCGTGTTAACGATTAAAAAATCGCATGGACATTCTTTCAGTTTTTGTGTTGTTTGTGCTCATGCGCTAATGAAAACCCATGATTTTCTCATGGTCAATTTAGCGTGCTATGTTCACGAGTCGATAAACCATCCTCTGTATTTCTTCCTTCGCTTCAAGTGCGTAGCTAGGATAGGGGGTTTTGGGCGCAGCTAATACCACGGGTCTGTAGGGTATAGAAAACTCGCTAAGGTAAGCGGGAAGTGTGGGGGCACTTCCCCCAGACATTTTTTAAAATAAATGGTTCAAAATAGGGGGTTTTGTGGCTGTGTGAATAGTTAAATATGTTTTGTTTGTTAGTCATCCGTCCCCCAAATATTAATAACAAAATCTTTCATAAAAAAAAATCTCTAAGCTCTTGGGGGGGGGGGGTTATCCCCCAAAACCTCCCCTCGCTGCGTCACTGCTTTGCTTCGCCATATTTATTTAGCTTCATCCGCTTCATCTTGCGCCTGATAACAAAACAAAAACTGTTGTTTCTCAGAAGGACTTGACGCAAGGCATTAAACCCGAATGTGTAGGGCTCACCGTGGTGCGTTTACGCATGCAGTACGTTTACGCAGTGCATTTTTTCCAAACAGAGATACTAAAACTGGCGCGCCTTAAGTCATTTAATGCGAATGCTGCTTCATAGGGGCTTTTCTTGCACGATTTTGAGCATCAGTCAAGCGTCGGTCTGGGGTCGTGTCAACCTGCCCCCTGAATGGGCCAAGTGTATGCAACAGACTTGGACCTAAAAACATTTTTTTACAGCTAATAACGCAAACAGCCAACAACTGAATGCGTATAATTTTTTTTCATGAACTGCTTTATTAAACCACAATGCCCAAAATTTCTTAAGCTAAAACGTAAGAAAATTCGTTGAAAAAAATCCGCGTAAACGTGCTCCGATTCACCCTATGTAGATTCAATAAAGAAAATGTCTTTCTGACAAGCAATTTTGGTACTCATTTACGTAGTTTTATTGAATTTGTATCCTTATTTTATTATAATAAATTAAACATGATTAAAAACGATACAGCCGCTCTTGATTTATAAATGGTGTAAGTAAACTGTAAGTTCATTGATTGTTAGGCAGCACGAAGTTCGCCGGGTCAGCAAGTAATCTTATACTACTAAAGCAGTTGTTAAAAAATGTAAAAACAGCTAATTCGGTTCCAGCAACATTATGAGTGTACGTTTCAAACAAGGATAAAGCTAAAAGACTACCGAATAAGTGTTCCGAGGCTGGAAAAATTTCTAAAATTCGTAAGTTCAAGCTACTGTTGCAAAGGAAAAAGATTTAATTCTTTCCCGGCGATTAAACTGCGTGAAGAATTCTCGGGATCACCTCCGCGTCAGGAACTGCATTACTGCCTACACGCCAGCCAATCAAAGCGCGCCGCTGACGACAGCAAATCAGCAGCCACCTGACCACCAGAGTGACTGTATGTAAGCAAGGAAAATTCTCACTCGACATTCACAGTCCTGAGGGCGATGACCGAGTCGGACATCGAAACGTCGGCAGTTATGCAGTTCCTGACCCGGTGGCTATACTGTTGCACACTTGGTAGTTTTAGTGTAAATATTTCTCATATTCTCAATGAATTAGTTTAATAATTTCCGGTTTTCTTAACGTCTTTATACGCAATGTCGCGTTTACGAAATAGTCAGTTACGAATTGTCTGGTTTCCCATTGTTGCGGTTAAGAGATGTCGTGGTTACGAACTGTCCGTTGACGACATGTTGGTTACGGAATGGCCGTTTAACTATTGATGTGGAACCATTCTATCCTCACCTCTTCTGACCATGGAGATATCAATTAAAAGTGAGTGCAATCGTCCATAAAACGAAGGAGATGCTCACTTATGTGTAACGTGTGTTTGTATTGAGATGTACCATTACCGAGACACATCATTTCATATGAAAGGCGGTTAATTATCACTGTGCGAGAGTGATGCTTTTTATTCTATCTTACAAGGAGAGGTCGCCAAAGTGATGTTCAGGATCTGGATGCGGATGTTATTTTCTTAAACTATATAGGTAAGGTAGAAAAAGTGTCACGGCTTTCTTCCACATAGGCCCGGGTTCGAGAGATATACGCATGTAAATATTTCGCGCAGCATCAGGTCCCTTGAGTAAGCGCTTCCTCTAAACTACGGCCGTGGCGGTGCGGACTAGGGCGTCCTGGGAGCTTTAGTACGTAAGGAAGTTGGTGTCCCGGGTTCGAGACCCAGCGCCGGCAATATTTTTTCTCTCTTCCAATTTTTGAAATCACTGTTACATTTTACCCCAATTCGTTTTAATTACTTACTTCGCGATTTTTTAAATTTAATATCAATTAATGTATTTTAAACGAAACACCGAATTGTGCCTTACTACGCGAATAAGAGGACGTATATAAATACTTACGCGTGAATTTTCGTGTAATGTGCTCATCATGTGCACCGATGCACACCTCTGCCTCGCATCAATTAACCGATTGTACATCCATTCGTGAATCGTACCCCGGTTTTTGACGCGTGTGCCTCCACTTTCAATGCCTTTTTTACATTCCTTAAGCACCAGTATTTTCCAGCTTAAACGTTTTTTATTCAAAATTTCATTTCCACCAGGCATTTCCTCCATTAGATTTCTAACCGCCCACGCACTGTCTTCCCAACGAATCTCGATCTTTACAACAAAATGTCCTTCCACTCACCATACGTCCCTTATGACCTGCCTTATAGCGTCCTTCAAAGACATTCCGTCCCAACAACCCTGCGTCCACAACTGACCCTCGATAATCCCTGAACATCCTCGGGTGCACATCCTCGTAATTATTTCTATGAATTCGGTTAGCACGATAGCTTCTCTTAGCTGCACCGTCGGGAAAAGCGCGTTCCGGTAGATCCATGCTGACTGTTAAAAGTGTTGTAATTTGTTTAATGCATGGTAGTCACTGCCGGAGAATTTCTATAAAAATATGTATTGGCCCCAAAAATGGATGGTATTTATTACATTATCTTGTATTTACTTGTGAAAATAATACGTGACAATGCGATGAGGCATCGATCAAACGTACAGTCGGATTCAAAAGTATTGCAACAAATGGAGCGGCGCCACTTTCGCCGCAGTTTGGAAATCGAGTTTCGATATTTTCTATTGCACCAGTGGGAGGGAAATTAGAACAACATTACCACATCCCGTAATATTTTTATAACAACATCATTAAAGGGAAATGTATGCGGGATATGTGCAATGTTTAAGACCAAATAATTTATGCAGCTTCTGATAGATAATACATCTACGTCCAGAACGTCAATTTACCTTTTCTCGTAAGTTGGCCCATCCGTCGAAGTATATTGTCTTACAATTAACGCTGAAGCTTTTCGATCAGCGATAGCGAACATAACATACATATAAAATATCCGCCGCAATATCACAGTAAATAATGCCAGTGAGTGTTTAAAATCAGCTTGGTTTAGTGACACTAGAAGACTTGTTCATTCCTTGTCTGACAAAGCTCGTAATGAATCTACTTCGCAGTCAACGAGTGAGATGGACTAGTGGTTCAGGAGAAGACTTACCACGGCAGCAATCCCAAGGCGCCAGTTCGAACCTCTAGAGTCCAAAATTTTTTTTCAGCGGCATAGTATGGCAGTAACATTTTTTCCACTTTAACTCATATTAACGTAATTAAACACTACTGTCGTTTTAAAATTTTGAATAGAGAAAATTCTATTTTTGCTTTCCGCGGATATCATTATACGTTTTCACCGAAACATCAGTGCACCAATAATATGGAAAATACCTATTTCAGTGAGGTAAACTGCTCCATCAAGTCCTTTTTCGTATTACACGAATATTCTATCGTTTTCAATAATATGTAGACACTCACGAGACCCGCTTAATTGATGGGGCCGGGTCGGAGTAAACTTGGAAGGTTGGCACATGAAGCCACCTGCATCCGTTGCCTTCGTGGCGAGCCGACGAGGACGGATACGGACGCACAGTGGTCCGGATCGCGAAAAAGTTGGACAAAAATCAGATTTTCGTTGGATGTCTTTAAAAATTGCTCCCTACATGTTTTTTGGCGAGCTATTTTCATTTCTGCAGTTATTTTTACGAAAAAACTATTATTTCATGCAATATCGTGGAACTTTTACTTATTAACTGGCTAATTGTAACGCTGACTGCATAGATAAACGGTAATCATGATAAAATATGAAAATAAATGATAATTAGTTGTATAGAATGAGTTAATGATATTTCAAATTAGTCAATAAACAAAAAAACGGCTAAAAGTAGGGTTTTTGGGTGCATTCACTTACGTTTAAGAGGTGCGATTTCCAGATTTCGTGAGATTCTTCTGTATGGACTAAATAGTAATTACTAAATAAGAGTCAAAATAGTATTTAAGTGACTCTTTTTTTATCATAAAAGCATGGTTAATTCCTCATAAATTTACAATCATGTATTTTAATTGTTCAGCATTAGATTCTTCTGAATCCCACCCATCCTCCTCTTCTCATTCACTCGAAGAATTTTGTGACTCTTGCAAGACCAAGAGATCACGAACCTCCTGTGGAAGATCTTTAAGGCCCGGCATTTGTTTAGTTCAGTTATTAATGTGCTAATAAAAGGATCCGATATTAGGATCAGTCTCCGGAAAATATCCTCATTAGTGTGAAGTCGAGATGTTTTTTCTCGCGTGATGCTCGCGATATATTCTAATGTCTTTATTGCGAGATTCCTGGGCCTCCTCCGACAGTTCTCTAATAGGAAGAAGAGCCGGTTCGATGACATCTGCACCATGTATTAACACTTTGTGCACAGTGGGTGGCATGTAAAACCAACCATAATGTCTCACAAAATTTTCCGTTGCATCCATACAGAACTTTTTAAATTTTACTGAATCAATCAAAAATCCGCAAGACAAAGACCTTAAAATTGTTGAGAATTGAAAGATTAACTCTTCCTCTACTCCTGAAAATTAATTAACTATGTTCTGTCATGTGAAAAGTACTACATAAAGCAATAATAAAAAGATGTTATATTGCAACAATGAAAAGAAAGCATTAAAAAATATTGACCCTCGCCAGTAATTTCAGCCGACAGGCGAGAATTTTTGAAGAAGCACCTAGCTGAGTTTCCATCACTGGATGTGCCATATTTTGGCTTCGGCACATCAACTAAAAGGCCCATTCTCTTTTTAAATTCGTAAGTACCAAGTTAAAAATAATATTACTAGAACAATATCCCAGGGGACCCCATATCACCATTAGAATGCAAGGAAAATGCGAACCTGAGGTGCTTTGAAGGTTGCGAAATACAACATAAGGGAAATCAACAATTTTGTCCAATCAAGTGCAATTCCTCTTCAAAAAAGAAGAGTTTGATAGCGAACAAGCTCGCCATCTTCTCTCGTTGGAATGAAAAAAGTTTCATCTTTAAAAAATTATTGAGCTCTAGTTTTACCTCCTCGTCTCCGTGTAATCTGAAACAACTCTCTAGATGTGCATTCAAATTCCTTTTCGAGCATCCATGGTTTTCTCTTTTTTCTCCAGCATTTTTTCTTGTAATTTACGCCGCGTGAATGCCCATGAAATTGTTGACAGTCAACAATAAAAAACACAGGTTTGCAAAAAGCTACACAACAGTCTTCTTTCTAAAAACTTTAAATATCAAATAGAAGGGAAAATATGAAAAATTAGAGCGATGCCTCGTCTCAGACCAATTTAAAAAAACGGAAACAAGAAACGGAAATAAATTAAACATAGTATACCTGCTCCATAATACTTATTTATGTGGTTGTCATGAACTAATAAATCACTAAATCACAATTTATTTAGTTATCACAACTCTATAACTTCTTTGCGAGATCACTTTAAATCACCAAGACTGTAGCCAAAATAGGACTTCGCAATTAGTGATGGGTATGTGTTCACATCGACAGAAAAGTTGAAAATGAAGGGTACCAAAATGCTTCGACCGAAATTTAGATGGGGTTAAAAAGAGGAGTAATCTTTACCAATGGAAATGTGGGTATCCCCCTGGATAATTTGTTGGGTTAGGGTTGGACCATGTAAATAAAATGTGAAATGTTTGGATTTTGAGCGAAAATACATGCTAGCGGCGAACCTGCAATAAAATCCGTCCGAAAGGAAGCGGGTGGAGGGTAAAGACCTCATCTATTAACACGTGCAGCTTCACTTGCAAGCCAGACCGCCCCTATAAAAGCAATAAACTCAAGTTGGGTGGTGCACCAAGTGGCAAAATAGCAAAATGACAAAAGATGGAAAATGTCCCGACTAAAGGCCCCTTCCCACTGCCCTGAGGTCCGACACTTGTTCGGGTAATGGGTCTCTTGCCCGTTCGGATTGAAAGAAAGGGAAGGCGGTTGTGGGTTTTCCCGGTAGCAGTGCATGTAGCCTGTCATATTTACTTCAACCTATTACCAAATCCTGATTGATGTTCTGAGAAGCGATCGACGAAAATATTTTATCTCCTCTCCCAGCGTCCCAACTGCGCTTAACCTAATTCAAATTGTCCCGAAATTATTCTATTGGTCCACACACAGATAAAGTTTGGTTGATTACAAAGAATAAAATAGGTTTTAAAATGCGAAAGTTCTTATTTTTGTGATTCTGGCCTATGAAACATTGGGACATATCTTTATAATACTGTACTTTATTGTCACCAATAGCCAAATTTGCGCAAATCGACGTCACTTTTTTTATAACTCAACATTTATGCGATTTTTTTCTAAAAACATTACTCCCCTTCAAATAATTCTATAGCATTCATCAACATCTCTATAAGGTTGAAATATATATTTTATGACAGTGATATGTCTATATTACTATACTGCAAAGTTAGTTTACGAATATAATTGGCGGCGTAAAGCCAAAAATAAATCTAAAATGCGTAATTTTCGAAAAAACGGAAAAATCAAGTTTCTATTTGAAATAGTGCTACTTTGACGCAATATATGTAAGCAAGCAATTATTTTATAAAAAAGTAAGCATGAAAGGTGATACCCCATACATATTAATACATAACTTCTACAGTCTAAGTGAGTTTCAAGAAAGTCGAAAAAATGATTTTTGTCCACCTTTTTCCGGATCCGGACCACTGTGGGATACGACTGTGCAACTGAACTTGGAGTCAAACTCCAGGAGCAAGTGCCCAATCGAAATTAAGATTAGCAGATGGAATGTATTGAGGCCCCACAGACGTTGGGCTGTCTGTGTATTTTCTTTCTGTCTCCGTGGCGATGTTTTTCCTATCATTGGATTCATATTTGGACTCGCCGTTTACCTCTCATTACTACGAGGTTCCCTGACCGAGTGGGTATATACTGTGCGCTGTAATTTCGTGAGAAACCTTCGAAGGATCGAGTCCGACGTAAACATACTTTTTTCATATTTTAAAAGATGTATTTTTAATTTCAACAAGATCTATGCAGGTGACTCAAGAAAAAAATCAACAATGAATTTTTAGACGAAGAAAGGTATTCAGTTAATGACTCTAATTTGATTATGGTGACAGGTAGAAAAAATAGTATTTCAACTCTTTTACTTAAATATCCGACGACTATAAGTACTCTTCATATAATACCAAAGGAATATTATCCATTTTTCCAACTTTTAAATAACTTTTTCCTTTCCCTTGGGCTACAACCATGTCGCGGTGGAAAGGCTTGCGCGTTCCTATGACCCTAAGAGCTGCACTGGCGGGATAAATTCTAAATTATTCCCGGTAGGGCCACCCATGCCAGATAGGTCGAAGGGTAGGAGCCAGACGAAAGGTAGTCCACGTGATGGTGTCACGTGAAAAACACTGTTGGAATGGAAGTGGGAAACCCTACCAACTATCTCTTCCCTGTAAACATGGAGTACAACCAAATGAGCCTCGGAATCTCATCGCCCGGGACCCGTCCGCAAAGGGCGGGTGTCGGGCACGGCAGCGAGGTCGACAAGGTCATCGGGGTCACCAACATGCGAAATCCTTGCAGAGACTTATCATCATCATCATCAGCTGACGCAGCAATGAAGAAGGAAGAAAAGAAGACCAAGAAGATGGAAAAGAAGAAGTCGGCTATTAATGTAGGGACGTGGAATGTGAGGACTATGATGAGGGCGGGGAAGTTAGAAAATATCAAAAGGGAAATGGATAAAGGGAGGATAGATATCTTAGGATTATGCGAGGTGAGGTGGAGGGATGGCGGGGACTATTGAAGTGATGAGTACAGGGTTATATATAGTGGAGGGGAAGAGAGTCAGCGAGGGGTAGCTTTAGTATTAAACGGGAAGATGGGTAAGCGTGTGGTAGGTATAGACCAGGTAAGCGATAGGATTCTGGTGGTAGAAATTGAGGCGCGGCCAACCAACCTTGTGGTGGCCCAAAATTACATGTCCACTAGCAATCATAGGGAAGAAGAAGTAGATGAGGTGTATGAACAGCTCGAGGAAATAATTAGAGACACACCGGGTAAGAAAAATCTGGTAGTGATGGGGGACTGGAATGCCTCAGTGGGGGAAGGGAGGGATGGGCACGAAATAGGAGATTTTGGTCTAGGAATGCGAAACGACAGGGGAGAGAAAGCAGCAGAATTTTGTAGGAGAAACAAATTACTCATCACAAACACGTGGTTCAATCATCATAAAGGGCGAAGGTACACGTGGAAAAGTCCAGGGGATGTGGGGAGATATCAAATAGACTACATTATGGTAAGACAGAGGTTTAGGAATAGTGTGAAAAACTCGCGCAGCTTCCCCGCAGCGGATGCGGATTCGGACCACAATCTAGTACTCATGAAATGCAATGTAAGATTCAAAAGACTTATGAAAGTTAGGAAGGCGAAGAAATGGAACGTAGAAGCCCTGAAGGGGAGTATGAGGAGAGAATATCAGGAACTAGTGGACATTAGTATACGGGAGATTGAAAGTACTAAGACTGTTGAGGAAAGATGGGATAATATTAAAACGGGAATAGTCAAAGCGGCGGAGAAGTCAATTGGTTACGTTGACAGTAGAAGGATAAGGAAGCCGTGGATAACTGAGGCAATGGTAAATGAAATGGAGGAGAGGAGGAAGTGGAAGAACGTGGACACGGAACAGGGAAAAAGAATGTATAGGGAACTGAATAATCGATTACGACGTGAAATTAAGAGGGCAAGGGAGGCTTGGTGGAAAAGACAGTGTGAGGAAATGGAAAAGTTCCAGAAGGATGGAGAAATAGGCGCGTTGTACGCCAAAGTTAAGTCGCTATCGGGCGGCAAAAGAGGACAAGCCATGTCTAAAATTAAGGCTAAAGATGGGAGGATGCTAACCGAGCGAGAAGAGGTACAGAGTAGATGGAAGGAATACGTGGAGGACCTGTATGACGGAATGAACAGACCAGAGAGATTGACTCTAGAGGAGGAAAGTGCAGTGGAGGAGGATAATCTTCGGCCGGGGATATCAGATTCGGAAATAGAGAGAGAACTTCGTGATATGAAGGCTAGGAAAGCAGTAGGCGTGGACAATATCCCGTGTGAGCTTCTGAAGAATCTAGGGAAGGAAGGTAAGAATAGGTTTTTCGAACTAGTGCGCAGGATCTATGAGGAGGGATGCTGGCCGGAAGATTTCGTGAAGACGGTTTTAATTCCGCTTCCGAAAAAGAAGAAAGCTGTGGAATGCGGAGATTATAGGACTATCAGCTTAATATCGCATGCGGCGAAAGTGGTGCTGAGGATATTGAACAGACGAATGGAGGCGAGGGCAAACGAGTATTTGGGCGAAGATCAATTTGGTTTCAGAAAGGGGAAGTCAACTCGTGATGCAATAGCAATAATGAGGTCCCTCGTGGAGAGGAACCTAGAATACGACCAGGACGTATATGCGTGTTTCGTGGATTTTGAAAAAGCGTTTGATAGAGTGAACTGGGTAAAGTTAATGGATATTCTCAAGAGAATAGGTGTAGGTTGGAGGGATAGACGACTGATTCGTAATCTGTATATGGCCCAGACTGCGCAAGTGAGGGTAGCGGACGGAGAATCCGGGTGGGCAAGCATTGGCCGAGGTGTGAGGCAAGGCTGTCCTCTATCGCCGCTGCTCTTTAACGTGTACGCTGACGAGATGGTAAGGGAAGCATGGGATGAGTTAGAAGCTGGAATAAAAGTGGGAGGAATGATGTTCAAATCAGTGAGATTCGCGGATGATCAGGCGCTGATTAGCCAGTCAGCAAGGGGGCTTCAGGCTCTAGTGGATGCGTTATACGAGCGTTGCGAGGAATATGGGATGAGGATTAATCACAAGAAAACTAAGGTAATGCTGTTTTGTAAAGCATCACGAGCGAGGAATGTGAGACTTAAGATAAAGATGGGTGGGGAAAAACTTGAGCAGGTTGAGCAATTCAACTATTTAGGCAGTACGTTAGAGGAAAACGGATACAGTAGTAAGGACATTAGGAAGAGAATTGCATTAGCGAAGGAGGCGTTCATGAACCGGAAGGAGCTCCTAAGAGGATCGTTATGTAAGAGTTTAAAGAAAAGGTAAGTGAAGAGTTTGATCTGGAGTGTAGCTCTCTACGGTGCGGAAACGTGGACACTAAGGAAAGAAGACGAGAGAAGATTGGAGGCATTCGAGATGTGGGCATGGAGAAGAATGGAGAGGGTGAAATGGACGGAGAGGAAAAGGAACGACGAAGTGCTGGATATGGTTGGCGAGGAGAGGCAGCTTTTAGATGAGATACGGAGGAGACAGAAGGTATGGATGGAGTTAGTGCTTAGTGGTGAGGGGATGTTGAAAATGGTGCTAGAGGGTAGAATGTTAGGGAAACGAGGGAGGGGAAGGAGAAGAATAGGATTTTTAGATAGATTGAAAGAGAGTAGGCCTTACTGTGAGTTAAAGAAGGCAGTGCTGGAAGGAAAGGGAGGCTCCCAGATCACTTCTTGCGTACTCCATGGAAACCTACCTTAATCGGTAGAATACTTTAATAATAATAATAATAATAATTGCGTGTGTGTAATTGGGGAAGGATAATTGAACATGACGGGTAAATATAGCCGACACAATTTCCATTCGGAATCAATAAAAACGATACAACTGGGATGAATGGTACACGAAAAATAAGACTTATTAAGTAATTTTTATTTTTTTGGGGGGGTCACAGGGGGTTTTCGGGGGACCTAAAGTGCTTGTTCTGTATAACGCGGCATCGTTTACCTTGGATAAAAATTTCGGCTCTGTAGCTGTAGTGTAAGCATGCTTTTTCGACGGTGTCACCCGTTAAATTAAAATATTCTGCGTTCTCCTGGTTGCGGCACGTAGGGGCACGAGAAAGACGTCACTCACATAAATTTGGTGTCCATACCTTGTCGGGAAGTGGCAAAGAAAAATTTCGAAAATTTTAAAATCGTGTGTTGAGGGAATGCTAACTTCACGGCGGATGTGTTGTAAGTTACCAATCGTTGTAGGAGTCGCGATTTCAATGGAAAATCGATTGTCAGTAATTACTCGAAATTCGTAAAATTTATGGATATGAAAAGATACCCAAGAAATTAAGAAAAAAATCTAGTATCTTGCATTAAATTGAATTGGTCCTACGATTATTGCAAATTGGTCAAAAAAATTCCCAAAGTAAGAAAAGCATTGGAAATTTTAAAAAGTAAAATAAAATACTTTAAATCAAAATATTGCCAAGAAAACCACACCAAAAAATCAACCAAAAAATCTAGTATCTCATACGTTAAGGACTTATTCCTAAAACGATTTAAAGTTGGTTTTAAAAAAATCCAAAGATAAGAAAAGCATTGGAAATTTAAAAAAAATTATAAAAAATACTTTCAATGAAAATATAGCAAAATGTCTCACATTAAAAAATCAGCCAAAAAATCTAGTTTCCGTCGGTGAAATTCCATGTTCCCGTGACATTTAACCCTTTCGCGCCGGACCTTCGTTGAAGGAAATTCTATCCTCAATACGAGTCTCTTGAAAGTTTTCTTTACTCCTCTGTACGAAGCCTTTCCGCGTCGACTAAAGGCAAAGGGTCCCTCCCGAAACATTTTTGGACCCAACTCGGTGGGGCGCCGATCCTTTTCCTGGGCCTCTGTCCCAGACCCTAGAGGGATTAAAAGCCCCTTCCTAGGACGAGTCTGCGGTCAACTAGCTAAAATATTAACGCAGAATATATGCAAATACTTGTTGTTCGTATCGATTTTTTTTAATTCAAAATGAATTTCGTGTTTTTTTCTGAGCGTGCAGAAATTTTAAACGAAGTTCTAACGTTTATATAGACGGATTTAGTATATTTACTAGTTGTTCTATAACTCTGTTGATATTAACGATAGAATTTCGTTTGAAATTTCCATGTGGTCAGCAAAAAAAGATGAATTCATTTCTAGCATTGGATTTCAAAAGTAAGCAACAAATATGTTTTTGGAAAACACACTGCAAATAACAGTAGTTGACCGCGTGGAGAGGATAGGAAAGGGTCGACCTGAGCGGCCGAAGAAGGGGCTGGGCTCGCGCTAAGGCAGATCACAAGGGGCGACCGCGTCCGTGGGTCTATTGGGTCCGCCACGGTCACTTTTTTCGACCTGTGCCGCACAGGCGCGGCATTCGTTGGTTAGGGTAAGAACATTCAGGACGCACTGGTGTGGCATTCGTAGTTGAGGAAAAAAAAACCTCGCCGCACAGGTGCGGAATTCGGCGCGAAAGGGTTAAAAGTAGGCAACGAACGGAAAAAGTTTTAGTCCCATAAGGCTCCAATGTTAATTCGGATCGATATATCTCGAAAACCGATCGACTTTTTCGAGTTTTCGGACTTTTCCCCACGATGAATATTTTTTCTCCACAACCTGTAAAAAATTCGTCTACCCAGCACGTCCAGAAGTGGTCGGGAATTTGTATACGTGAATGAATGAGTGAGTGAGCTATCTGTCACACCTCGGGTTGTATTTCATATAGACTCGCCGCGCTGCGCGCGCTCGTTAGGGGGCTACGCCCCCTAAAACCCCCGCGCATCCGGCTTCGTCGGCTGCCCCCTCCGGACGGCTTCGCCGTCCCACCCGCGACTCCTCGGAACGGCTTCGCCGTTCCTCGTCCGGGGTCGGCTTCGCCGCCCAGATATTGCGGTAGCCCTCTGACGGAGACCCGCTAGTAACTCGGAACGGCTTCGCCGTTCATCGTGAAGGGCGGCTTCGCCGACGTCTCGGGGGGACACCGGTAAACCTTGGGCGGCGAAGCCGCCCCATCACGAGGAAGGGCGATGCCTTCCCCAGGAGTCGACGCCTCAGGGGGACACGGGTAACCATTGGGCGGCGAAGCCGCTCTCCCACGATAAACGGCGAAGCCGTTCCGAGGAACCAAAAAAAAAAAAAGAGAGGAGAATGGAATGTTATCAGATGTCAAGTCTGAGTTCCAGTCCCTTACATTCTCCTCTTTTCTATGCCTTTATTCCGTAAGACTTTTACAGAAATTGGGGTTCCTTTAACATTTAACCCCCTATTAAATTCAGTTACAATTGCTTTAATCAAAAGAAAAATAGTATGTTAGAGAGAAATTAACAAAATAATTTTTTTTTTCTTTTAAGTTACAAAATTATTATTTTTGGACATTTTCATTCTTAAGAATGTAAGCGTTTATTTTCCATTATCTTCAGCGTCTTCTATCTGGCTCGTCTTCTGTTTTTACTTCGCATGATTTTCTGAATCTTCTGTCTTCTCTTCTTGCTTGCTTAACAATTTTGACGTCTTCTTCTTTCTTCTTCTCCTTATCTTCTTCTTATCTTCTTCCTTCATCCTACCATTGGTCTTCGTCTCCATCTTCATCATCAGCGTCTCCTTGAATGATTTTGCGGTTAAACGCAGTAATAATTTTTGCATTATTGGGTACAAGTTTTCCAATTTCAGTCATTTCTGGTGGCCAATTTCCGAGGATTTTCCGTAGTTCAGCTCTTTCAGCCTGGTACAATGGACAGTAAGTCACTCTATGTTCCAAAGAATCGTCTCCTGTGCTACACTCGCATTCATCGGTCTTGCTTCTACCTATACGTTTTAGATACGTTTTGAAATTTCCGTGTCCGCTTAGAATTTCTGTTATTTGTCTGGATGCTGTTATGTTCATTTTTTGGCGCTCCATGATGCTGGGGAAGAATTTGTACGTTTGCCGTCCTTTTTCGCTCGAATCCCAGTTCTTCTGCCATTCGGTGATTATTAGTTGATTTATCCTCCTTTTTAATTCATACCTAGGTTGCTCTATGCTAATGTCAGTGTTTAGGAATTTCGTGGCTCCGAAGCGTTTTAGTTCGGAATTTGCTTTCCTTTTTGCCACTGATAGGGCTATCGGAATTATACCAGTGATCACTGTCAGTGCGTCGACACTCATAGTGCTGTATCCTCGGGCAATGCTTAGAAGGCAAGCTCGTTGAGCTTCATTAAGCTTCCTTACAATGCGGGATTGAGTTAGCTTTTCACCCCATATTTCACAACCGTAGGCTAGAACAGGTAATGCCACTGTAGAATAAATTGTTATGAGATGTGAGTGATTAATGTTGTAATTAATTTTGCAATATCTATGTAACGCATAGAAAATGGTTTTAACCTTTGCTGACATATTATTAACGTGCGTCTGAAAAGTCATTCGCTCATCAAACCATATTCCTAAATATTTAAACGAGCTTACTCGTTGAATGTTTTTCCCTTCTAACTTTATAGTTGGATTCCTAGACAGTCGGGTGTTGCCAAAGCAAACGTATTTAGTTTTTGCAGTGGAAATCTGTAATTTTACTTTGGAACTCCAGGCGTTTATGGTTGCCAAGCATGCATTTGCTTTATTTTCTAGTTCTCTTCTTGAGTTAGCAGGCACCGCCACCGCCAAGTCATCAGCGTACGCCGTTATGGTGCAGCCGTCTGGTAGATTCATCCTCAGCACCTCATTCATCGTAATATTCCAAATCAATGGTCCGAGAATCGATCCTTGCGGTGCTCCTTTCGTTACAGCTTTCCCTACTTCGACGTGTTTACTTCTTAATATTGTTTTCCGATTCGAGAAGTAGCTCCTCATGAGCCTGATTATATTTTTGGGCATATTTAAGTTTTTCATTTGCAGTATACAATTAGGCCACCATACTGAAGCGAAGGCTGCAGCAAAGTCCACAAAGATTACAACCACATACTTCCCTTGGTAATCCATGATTTCCGATTTGAGTTTTCGCGCAGCGTGGATCGTACTGAGTCCCTTTCTAAACCCAAATTGACTCGGATGATATAAGTTTTCATCTGAAATATTTTCTTCAATTTTTGCTTTGATAATTCTTTCGAATACCTTACCCAACTCGGGGAGCAGGGTAAGGGGACGGTAAGTTTTGGGGTCTGCAGGGTCTCTTCCTGAGGATTTGATTATTGTACAAAGAAGTCCTGTCTTCCAGCCGTTTGGGAAGTAACCTAGGCGGAGGCAATCCTGAAATATTCTTGTGAGTAGCGGAGTTACTATTGTTTCTGAATGTAAAATTAGTTCGCCAGGGACCTCGTCAATCCCCGGTGCCTTCTTTTTCTTTATCCCGTATATTGCATTTGCGGTGTCCGTCTCAGTTATTTCCACTTCTGCAGCTTCTCCATCTCCTTCTGCCATTAATCGGATCTCCTTTTGGATTTCTGTCTCATTATCCTCTTGATCGTTGGGGATGAGGGTCTGCAAAATATTACTCAGGGTTGCATTTAGGCTTCCCATTTCTCCTTGCGGGTTTAAAGTTGAAATATAAGTAGTCGGTACTCTCAGTTTCTGGCTGGAGAGTTTGTATACAAAACCCCATGGGTTTTGCTCCAAGTTGTTTTGCACAAAATTTCGCCAGCTTCTCTCTTTGCTCTTTTTTATTTCATCCTTATAGGCTCCAACCGCATCGTAGTAAATCCTCTTCATTTCCAAACGGGAGTCGTTTTTGCTTCTCTGATAAGATTTCCGTAACCTTCTGCATTTCATCTTCAAATGCTGGAGTTTTGAATTCCACCATTTGACTACGCTCTTTCTAGGTCTGGTGAAGGGTATTGCCTTAGTCGTTGCATTCATATAGTCTGAAGTTAATTGCGCTACTCGTTCATCAATATTTAATCGAGTAGGCTGCCAGGGGATTCTTTCTGAGTTCCGCCAGCTGCATGTGGCAAAGTTTTCTTGAAAGAGTGGCCAATTCGCTGCTCCAAAGTTAAGGCGTCTTCTACTGACGTTTTGAGTATGTTTCCTATTATTCGTAACATAGAATGCCAGAAGCCGGTGGTCGCTTATGCTTACATCTTCCCTTACCTCCCAGTTTATGATGTTTTGAACTACGTTAGCAGTACAAAGCGTTAAGTCAATATTCGATTCTCCAATGCTAGAGCTGAACGTGGTTGGGAACCCAGGTTCGTTTAGCAAAAATAGATTATTTGAATTTATGAATTCCTCTACCTCCTTCCCTCTTGGATCGGTGAAGGTTGAAAACCATATCTCATTTTTGCTATTTGAGTCAATGCCAATTATCACTCTCTTGTTACA
The DNA here is from genome assembly GCF_921293095.1 of Ischnura elegans. Taxonomy (NCBI): domain Eukaryota; kingdom Metazoa; phylum Arthropoda; class Insecta; order Odonata; family Coenagrionidae; genus Ischnura; species Ischnura elegans. The sequence goes on along the minus strand of NC_060259.1, from coordinate 20,245 downwards.
GCATTTGGACAAGATGCTAGAAAGTCTAGCGATACCGTTTTTTATGCAATCCGTAGGTGGAAAGTATCCAGAAATTAATGTGAATACTTGGCTACCTGTATTGATTTCCGCAACAGCGAAGTTTCCGTCGGCACAGCTCTCCATCGAAATAAAATCGAAATTTTCATTAAAACAAATAATGCTTGCTTTAAAGGTGGAGTGGGCAAATGTAGGACTGCTTCTGGTTTTGATTCCAATACCGGGAATTTTCCATGTATTTTCAGTTTTGTTAAGATACGTGTATGGTTCTTGGACCAGTAGAACGTCCAATCCAAGATCCAGCACGACCTTTTTAATTTCAGATGTGCTAATCTTTGATTTGTGAAGATTGATTTGCCCAATCCTTACATTTTCATTCCTGTGGTGGTGTGCCGTCATAATCGATGGACTCCATTAACTTCCTTCTTCGTCTTCGATGGGTCCCACATTTGGGATCGCTGGCCTTATGGTTGTCTGGAAGATTCGCTTTTTTGCAATTTATGCAAATAGGGTCGTTTCCTAAGTTATCGCATTTTCTGGTATCATGATTCCCTGAACAGTGCTCACAAATGTTGTCTGCTGCTTTACAATCTTTAGCTAAGTGTCCAAACGCTTGGCACCTGTAGCAGCGTTTAAGTTTCAAGTGGTCTGCTACATTAAAAAATCCATAATCAATAAAGACTCTTTTATTATTCAATAGTATGTTCCTCGAATGAGGATCAACTTCTACTACCCAATTGCATGTGACAGCTTCTTTCCTTCCGAATTTAAATAGGGGTTTGACATGTGCTTCCTTGAGCAAGTTGTTTTGAGTCTTAATTCCATTCAAGATAAATTCCTCAGGCATAGTGTTTTTAATTCCAAATATGCACAAGCGAGGTTTATTTTTAGGCATGGTTTGCACCTTAAATTCTCCTATTAACTTTTCGCAGCTTTTTAGTTTGCTCTCCAAATCCGGGCTGTCGGACTCAATTTTAATTGCTCCGTTGTTTGTTTTTATAAGTCTTCTAATTCTGATCCCAAGCTTTTTAGGATCTACCGCTTTCATTACCGCTGTCTTGGTTTCATCACTTGTCATTTTGCCACCCTCTATTGGTGCAATGATTACTGCAGTATTGTTACTTTCCAATACTATTTTCTTTCCATCAGCTACTTTAGGATACGCCATCGACTTTGCAGCTCTGGCGTATGATTGTGATAGCAGCTGGACTGCTTCCAGAGACCTCTTCACCTCATCCCTTATACAATCTTTAATTCCATCTATTTGGGTTTTCCCGTTATGCTCCTCCATACGTGTTAAATTCCTAATATGGTCGTGAACTAAGCTTTCGAAGCAGGACTTCATTCTGGTTAACTCCTCTATTAAATCTGTCTTCTTTGGTACCGATAAGTTTTCAGTAGAAGCAATGGTGAAACAGGCCGTTAGGCTCTTCTCAAAGGTCTCATTGAGACGCAGCATTTTCTCATTCATCTCCTGACTGTCGACTTTTAGTTCGGATTTCGTCGACATCCTTGTCGCCGTGCTTGAGGATGCGAGCTCCACTGTCCCTTTAGTGTTGTTTAAGCCGCTTTTAGCCGGGCCTTTGCCCGTTGCCCGCCCGGGGCCACGTGGAGGCAGCGGCTGGGCTGGTGGATTTTGCGGCACCCTGTTTGGGTTTGGCACTTTGACAATAGTATCAAAACCTGGATTACGCTCCAGTGGCTAGTATTGCCGGATTCCGCTCCGGTCGCTAGCAGTGCACACTGCTCTCTCTCACTTACTCGTGATCGCACCTACAACGGGGGGTGTGAGGGTCCGAACCTCACAGTTACCCTACCCGTTGGCCCATCCCGGGCGTATCCCGGGGTATCCGAGGAACCAGCGGGTCTCTGTCTGAGGGCTTCCTCAATACCTGGGCGGCGAAGCGGACCCCTGACGAGGAACGGCGAAGCCGTTCCGAGGAGTGCCGGGTGGGACGGCGAAGGCGTCCGGTGGGGGCAGCCGGCAATGCCGGATGCGGGGGGCTTTTAGGGGGCGTAGCCCCCTATGTGTGATATATACCTCATTGACCGCTGACCACTGACCACTCATTCACGTATACAAATTCTCTACCACTTCCGGATGTGCCGTGATGACGAAATTGTTACCGTGTGCGGGGGAAAAATATTGATCGGGGGAAAAATCCGAAAACTCGAAAAAGTCGATTGGGTTTCGAGATATATCGATCCGAATTAACATTGCAGCCTTATGGGACTAAAACGTTTTCCTTTTTTATTGCCTACTTGTAAATGTCACAAGAACATGAAATTTCGCTGACGAAAACATGATTTTTTGGATGATTTTTCGATGTGAAATATTTTGCCATGTTTTGATTAGAAGTAGTTTAATAATTAATTTGTAGTGGTTTAATAAATTTCCAATGCTTTTCTTATGGGCCTATCTTTGGATTTTTTAAACCAACTTGCAATGGTTGCAGGACAAAGTCCATTACGTATTAGATACAAGATTTTTCGATTGAATTTTTGGTGTGGTTTTCTTTGCAATATTTTGATTTAAAGTATTTTTTTAACTTTAAAATTTCCAATTATTTAATATGGGCCTATTTTGGGAATTTTTTGACCAAGTTTCAATAATTGTACGACAAATTCCTTGAACTAACAGATACTAGGATTTTCGTTTGATTTTCTGGCAATCTTGGAATATCCATAAGTTGAACGTATTTCGAGTAATTAACGATTATCTATTTTCCATATAAATTGCGACTCCTACAACGTTTGGTAACTTACAACACATCCTCCGTGAAGTTTTTATTCCCTCAACACACAATTTTAAATTTTTCGAAATTTTTCTCCACTTCCCGACGAAGTAGGAACACCAAATTCCCGTGAGTGATGTCTTTCTCGTGCCCCTACGTGCCGCTACCAGGAGAACGCAGAAAATTTAATTTAAACGGGTGACACCGTCGAAAAACCATGCTTGCACTACAGCTAAAGAGCCGGAATTTTTACTGAAGGTAAACGAATCCACGTTTTACTGGACATGAACATGAAATCCCCCGAAAACCCTGGGGAACCCCCCAAAAAAATTAAAAGTTACCTTATAAGTGGCATATTTCGTGTACCATTCATCCGAGTTGTATGGTTTTCATTGACTCAGATTAAGAATTGTGTGGGCTTCTTTTACCCGTTATTTTCAATTATCTAGGCCCATTTACGGACCCGCAATAAAACTTCAAAGTTTGTAATGTAGATTACTGAATGAAATAGTATAGGTGAAATGGTACTTCTACCCCATGGACACCTAAACGCGATTTTTTAAAACCACTTCCCCCTATGGTACGGCCACGAAATTCGCGTGATTAATGCTTTATTACAGCGCCTAGGCACCGTTATGTTGAGAACACAGAATTTGTAATCTATATGTTAGTAATAGGGCAAAATTCATTGTTCCCCTAAAGCTAGAGGGCTTGAATTTTAATTGTAGCCAGGCAAACAAATTTCATGCAGGGAAACCACTCGAAAATTCACGTGGCTCCCTAGATGACCAGCGAAATAATTATGTTTTGCTGTAAATAGCATGTTTTTTTAAATGTTGTTTTCGCACATTTTCGCAGTAATTCCGTTCTCCTATGACTCATCGCTAAGGAATTAATTTGGATGATTGTGACCGTAGTCCGTACACTCATCAAAACCCCTGGAAAACCCCCGGACCGCCTTCAAAACATCGTCATAAGCTAAAATGCCACAATCACGGCTAGCATGCGTCTAAATTCTGTCACATTTCCCCCCAGCAGCCTTTGTAAACGATAGGGGATAGCTGGTAGTACGCATTGCTTGGTGAGGAGTGAAAACCCTGGCGGCGAAGCCGCCACCGGTCCAGGAGTTTGGTCCACAGTGGGCCAAAATCCAAAAAAAGCTGGCCAAAAGTCGAAAAATGATGTTGGCGCAAATCAACCAAAAACAGTTGATATTCATTATCAAGCATGTACTCTATAAGATAGGATACCATTAAGAGGATGGAATTCGTTAGTATAATTATTACAGCTGATCAAAGTAGAGCATGTCGGAGTGATTTTAGCGACCAAATTTTTTCCGTTGAAATTAGCTAAATTTGTGGCTTCATTACAGAGCACTGAAAATTTCATTCGTCTAGCTTAAACGGTTGCCAAGTTATTCAAGATCGTGTGCTTCACAAAATAATGGCGACAATAATTTTTCATGTGCAGGATATTTTTCGGAATTTTATTCTGAATTAAGCAAGAGGGTTACGGGGAAAGCAGCCGAAAACGTTAGGGTGCGAAGCACGTGAACGGTTTTTCTCGAATATTCCAAATTTTCATACGGCACATGTCTCAAGTCCGAAATCCGAGTTTGAAAATTCGTCATCTCAACAATGGAAAATCGAAAATCGTTTATTCCTCGGAATTCTTTCGACAAATGATTATTCCAAGATAGCCAAAAATCAAGCAAATAATCTAGTATCTGGCGTTTCAAGGAATTTGTCCTACGATTAATTCAAGTTGGTCAAAAAAAATTCCAAAGATAGGCCCATAAGAAAAGCATAGGAAATTTTCAAAAAATCATAAAAAATACTAAATATCAATAAATCGTTATGAAAACCACACCAAAAAATCAAGAAAAAATCTAGTTTTCGACGTAGGAATTTCATCTTCCTGAAGCATTTGAAAATACGCAATAATTGGGAAAAAGTTTTAGTCCCATTAGGCTCCCATGTTAATTCAAGTCGACATATCTCGAAAACTAATCGACTTTTTCGAGTTTTCGGAATTTTCCTTTCGATGAATATTTTTTTCCACATGTTCATCGAAGTGATTGGGAATCTCTAGCAACTCCCACACTGGAATACTATTGAACTTGATGATAAAATGAGGAATACTTTTGTTCACATCCCTAATTGTTTGTAGGTTGATTGTATGCCAAGCAGCTTTGCTGTGCTTATTTGATCTTAGGATATGGTGGCTAAAGTAATTTTTTCAAATCATTAGGTAATTTCAGTCCGTATAATATTCCTAAAGACTTAGCCAAGACTAGTTGCTTCTCATAAACACTAAATTGCTGAAGCTGCCCAAGTTTTTCAAAGTATTCCCATACCTCTGGTTTACTATGGTATAGTCTATCTGATATCTCCTCACAACCTCTGGACACATCCAAGTGTACCTCTGCCCAGGGGAATGAAAACAAAGGGGGGTTTTAGGCACAACTAGTTCTGAAGGGTCTGGGTGGTACGGAATACCCACTGAGGTAAGTGGGAGGTACAAAGAAACTTTTTTAAGATAAATGGTTCGAATTGGTGAATATTGCGGCTGGATGAATAATTTCATTTGTTACTTGTGAGCCATCTGCCCCCCTCATATTAGTTGCTAAATATGTCGTATTAAAATATATTAAGTTCAACAGATTCAGGATTCAATTGGAGGAAGTTAGACATATTTAAATAAATAAAAGATCGTAGCACTTTTCCACAAAATTATTTCAAATTCCATAAATTTTGTGGAAAAGGTCCACGATCTTTTCATTTATTAAAATATATTATTAAAAAAACCTTCTCTGAGTCATGAGGGAGTAAATCCGCTAGAGCCACCCCTCGCAACGCCTCTGCCTCCACAACCAATATGATGCCTGGACCGTGTGCTTGTAATTACTAATTTGTACCTCCAACAAAGTTCTTATTTTCTCCCCACTGATGGCTTCCCAATTTCAAATTCTCCTTTTCCCCACCTATCCCTGACTTAAGTCTTCCAGTCCATCATAATTAGATCTTTATTCCCCAAAAATTTTTGACTGAATTGATATGAAGATTAGATTAGCATTTAAATTAGGACGAACAGTTTTCTGCGTACAAACGAGCACTTTGTAATAAGGAGAACTTCGTAAACACGAGGTCTTCGTTAAATGAGACTTCGTAACAACAAGGATGTCGTTAAATGAGAACTTCATAGAAATGAGGACTTCGTCAAATGAGAACTATAAGTAGAGAAGTTAAATAAAATTGTCAGTGTTATGAGTTTGACAACAATTGGTCTGTGGGTTTGGATGGATACCTTTGCCAATTGTTAAACTGGCTGCAAAAATTATATCTCTGCCTTTCTGTTATATAGTCAATCTTTCTCTCTTGATTGGACATTTTCCTACAGCTCTCATAACATCTTTCATATCATCCGTAAAAAAATGTTCTTGGACTGATTATGAAAATTAGAAAACCAATGCCATTCTTGTTTTTTTAAGTCTTGTCTTTGAAGCTAATTTATAACTATGTTTAGCTAATTAAAAATTTAACCCTTTACACCCTTCTCATAATGGATTCTTAAATGGAAAGCCAACCATAACTGCTGTCTTTCACCTAATTTATAAGATAATTTAGGAGCTTTCTGATAAGAAAGACATCATCGGATTTTTTTAACACGTAAAAAGTATTTGGTACTAAAGACCACACAAGACACTACTTAATTTCTTGGATTATATCTTAATGTTGATTGGCATGCCACATATTAATGGTTGCAACCACATATTATAATAGTACTGGAATAATCACTAAAATAACTACTGCGATGATTAGGAAACTTATACCAACTACCTCAACACAGGCTATTAGAGCCTTATCTATTATTATAGTATTCTACCGATTAAGGTAGGTTTCATTGGAGCACTTAAGAAGCATTCTGGGAGTCTCCCCTTCCCTCAAACACTTCCCTTTTCAATTCACAATAAGGCCTACTCCCTTTCATTCTATCTAAAAATCCTCTTCCCTTCCTTCCTCTCCCTCCTTTACCAAACATTCTACCATCCAAGACTGTTTTCAACATTCCCTTCCCACTAAGTACTCGCTCCATCCATACCTTCTGTCTCCTCCATATCTCATCTAAGAGCTGCCTCGCCTCACCCATCCTATGCAGCAGTTCATCGTTCCTCCTCCTCTCCATCCGCTACACCTTCCCCATTATTTGCCTCCATGTCTACAATTTTCTCCCGTCCTCCTCCTAAGTGCCCATGTTTCCACATTGTAAAGAGCTGCACTCCCGATAAAAACCTTCACTAACCTTAAAGAATCTACTATGACAAAATGCATCCCCATTTAGCGTACCTCCAGAATTGTCTTCTGGAGAAATGCTAGTGTAGCTGTCAAGTCATTTTCAATGCAAAAGATGGCTGTTAAATCCATATTGTGGTGTTCAACAAGGATGCTAGGAAGACTAGAATATTCTTGAAACTCATGTCACTCACTCTACCATGTATTTATATCCTTAACTTTTCTACCTTTTTTCAAAAGCAATCAACACCTGGTTATGCCCAATTCTGCTACACATTATAGCAATGAGACATGGTAGAGAAAATGTTCATCTGGCCAGTGGCGCAGGGAAGGGGGGGTTTGGGGGATGAAACCCCTCCCCCCCAGAGCTCAGAGAAATTTTTAAGTTTAATCCATTTTACTTATTTGGATTGATATTACTAATAGAATAATGCTAGGATTAATAAAATTTCCCTCATAAAGCCGTAAAACTTACCATTCTGATCCATTTATCTTAACATTCCGCAATTTATTAATCTCGCACCTGCCGCTTATCCTGGTGGATATTCCATACCCCCACACATCCCGGTATTAGTTGCACCTAAACCCACCCCAGCCTTAATTCCTAGCTGCAGCCCTGCATCAGGCAAATCAGCCACTAAACATAGGCAAGAGAGGTACTCATAATTCAGCCTCAATTATCTACAATAATATTCCAATTCAAATTAAAATAGTCAACAAATATGCCTTTAAAATAAATTAAAAGAACTGCTTATTCATAAATGTTATTATAGCATTATGAGTTCTTGAGTGATGAATTTATGTAGTCTGTATTTTAGGTACCTATAATATGCCTAAATGTTTATACAATACCACTTGTCTGAGTACTGGTCTTCAGGACTTCAGTGGATTGCATGATTGTTTTAGTATTACTAACTAGAGTGAGATTTACGCAAACACTTAAGATTGCAATGATGCTGTGAATAGATTTTATGTAGTAATTAAATATGCTGATAGTATTTTCACTCCTGTACATTTATCGGTTACCTACTGTATTCAAACATTGGTCCCTTGAAAAAACATTTACCACAAAATCATAAAATAAAGTGATGATAGAAGACTCATTACCAGGTATTTGTAGACCTTCAAAGAAAAATTTAGCTTCTATAAATAAATAAAACTACTTCCCGAAGCAATTCCCTTCACAAAGAAATAGCATATTTTTAATTATATATGAGGCTTGCCGTCTTTTTATCCCTTTCTTTCATATGCAATAGGCAAATATATTTCACTGAAACATAAGCTGGTGCTACCATTGACATTAAAATGAGATATTTTCACTAAAATATGAGGTTAGCCTCGAAGTTATCATTTTCTGTCACTTGAAATAAGCAACCCTATTCAACTCTATCATCATTTTATGGATCCCTTCGCTATAAAATTATATATTTGCACTTAAATATGAGTTTTGCCTGGATGTTTTCACTTTCTGTCACTAAAAAATAGGCAAATTTATTCAACTCTATCATCATTTTTTGGTTCCCCTCGGCATAAAATCAGATATTTGCATTTAAATATGAAGTGTGTCTGTATGTTTTCACTTTCTGTCACTTGGAAATGGCAAATATATGTAACCCTATAACAATTTTTTAACTCACTCGGGTTTTTTCTCCTTGTAATTAATTCGTGCTCCTTATTTTATAACAATTTCTTTTGTTGTTCGACCAATTTAACGTTTACATTTGATTTTTGAATCCTATGTTTATATTCGATGGTATATGATAATCGTCTGCAACGGGCGCTGTTGCCAAATTTAGGTTTGCTTTCTTGTTATCCTATCTACATTAAGAACGACTCGGCGGCGACAACTGAGACTGAGGAAATAGTAAAAAAGTGACCCCCCTCCTACAGCCATCGCAATGTTACTTTGAGTTGGGAGGGTGCTCGTGAAGGGTTTCCGGTTGAGATGCTGGTGTTGGTCGCTGTTGCGAATACTCCCGTTCCAGCAAACCAACACAATATTTTGTTTTATACCTGCGACGTGATCGTTACTTCACGGTAATTCGCGACATTTTCTGTCTCACTATTGAGGTCGTAGAACTCTCTCACCTTACCTGTTCTATATTAAAAAACTTGAATGTATATCAGAGTAAACACGCCCTGATAATGAGGTGGAAGTCTTTTTGAACGTCCCGTGAAAATATTCAATTAATAGGAAAATGAAAAGTTCCAAACTTTAAATCTTTGATTAATAAAAAAGCTTTCACATGTCTATACATTTCTGCATATACTTCTTCTGTAATAATATAAAAATTAGTTCGTCTCCAAAGCGAGTGCGAAAACGAAAATATTTCTCATACCCTGGTTTGTGTGAATTAATCGATATCGTGCTTACGTCGTAATCTGCCCGTAACTCTTATATGCGTCAATATTCTAAGACATTGTAGCTTGTTTTCCTTCATGAACTGAATCCGTTCGGTTTTTGTGAGAGGGTAGTTTCTTAGTTTAGACTATAGTCCCTACGCTGTGACGTTATATTACTTTGATTTCAAATAATTCGCTCTTAATTTTTGATCCCTGGAAATTGCTTGTCGATCGCGTATTGGTTAGAAATAGGACGGAAGACGCGTGCAATGCGTGGCCAGGAGTGGTCTGCTGATCGTCGCATCGCGCCACGCTGCGTCCCCCCCCCCCCCCGAAATGTGGGCACCCCTCACCCAACGCTTTGTCGTGAAATTTAGAGATCGAATCCTTCCGGGTTCCGATTAACTTACCATCGTGATTGGTTAATTTTGTCGTTTGCTAGCCTCCATGGCTAATTAAGAGTACAGTTTTTCTATTTTTCTGAGCAAGTCAAAAAGGGTATGAACTAGTGATGCATGCAGTGGTGTCCCTACGTTTGATAGGCTGTTACATACATTGGTCTCTTTTGCTTCGGGAAGTTACTTCGCATTATGAGATGTTGACCTTCAAAACTAAGGAGACTGAAGCCTATTACCTTTTAGTTTAGATTGCTTTGGATGTCAGTGATCGAAGCATTCCCTTCGTAATCGATTCTCAGCCCTCCCATGCAGACTTGTGAGAGAACTCCTGATGAGAACATACAAATGGAGTCTTTTCTGGCAGACATCAGTATGAACATTCCAAAAATCGCTCTTTTGGTGTGTCTACTTGAAACTTTTAAAATATATATTTATGTGTTTTTTTATAATACTTTGACTATATATATAATAAATAAACCATTATTTTCGGACATGCCGCTAAATTTCATGTAAATTATCCACTGATTTTAAATTGAGGACAAAAATTAACCATATTTTCTGACGTTCCATTTTTATTTCTTTTGAAATCTTGGAACGTCAAATATGGGTTAATCCACCTCAATTAAACTAACGTTTGTACCAAACGGGGTCCATGATCTCCGTGAAATATTCTCTATTGTTCTCTATTCTCCTCAAACTAAATACCCCGAGACCGTTTTGAGAAAAAAATGTGCGTTTTATGAGCAGTTTAATTTTGTCGTCTTGTTACAAAAGAAGTGCCTTGAATCATATAATTACTTCTATTTCACCACCAAATTGTGGTGGAACCATGATTTATGGCTTATTTTAAAGCTAAGACTTCGCGTACGACTTTGAATGTACCTACATTGTATAATTTTCCTGTCTTATTATTTTTGTATTTAAATGTTTAAAATATTGTGAATTAACTTTTCTCAATTAATATTAGAATTGGGCTGTACTTCTTTAATTTCGATCTGTCTATCTTACTGTTTCAAAAATAAAATTTAGTGGCAGCTCAAAAATGGATTTTTAGAAAATGTGTAAGCATTTGCATTTTTCTCCCGCGCGGCGACCCGACTCTTCTTTAAATGGCAGACTTTTTTTTCATATAAAATTTGTAAAATAAATGCTTTAATATTATACATTTTGGGAATATATAAGGATTAAGTTTCGAATAAGGCGTGGAAAATCGTGAAGAGGGAGGGCGGGAGGTCATTTCGGGTGCCTGGTGTGCTCACCCATTTTCTTCTTTATTTTGATGCGTTTTAATTAAGTTCTGACTAGTGCGATCGTAGAGGTGTGGAATATTTTTATGTTGCTGTTGTCAGTGATACTTTTCTCTTCCCGCAGTGGTGCCTTCTCGGAGGTTCGTCTGGCGGAAAGCAAGGAAAACCCTGGGCAAATGTTTGCGGTGAAAATAATAGACAAGAAGGCTTTGAAAGGGAAGGAGGACTCGTTGGAGAACGAAATCAAGGTGCTGAGGAGGTAAGTGTCGTTTCTGTTCTTTGCCCTCTCGCGACCTCACTCGCACGCCACGGGACTGAGCCGGCCCAGTCCGCGCGATGCACCTCGCGGACGAGGCAAGTGCCTTCCCGCCAAAATCTCAATCTCTTGCGCCTCACTTTTTTCCCGAGGACTGTTCCATATGTCATGCATGTTTATTGCGAGCATGATTTATACTCTCACATGTCTTGTATGTAACTAACTAATTGAAATTTTATACATTTTCTTTGTGTTTCGTGTGCTTCATTTAATGTTTGATTCTGAGGTTAAAAATTGGTTCCAATTTGTAGATAATTTATTCGCACGATTTCTCCCTTAGTGTTGAAGATTAGTTGAAATAATTCACTTAATGTTTTTGCCATTCTTTTATGTGGGGGGATTTTTTTCCATTTAATCGCTATTTTCGTGTTCCCTTGTTTAACGAAGATATCCGTGAGGTATTGGACCGAGGAAGAGACAGCGTTACAGCTTCGTAGTAGAAATGTCTCAAGTTGCGGGAGGGTCTCCAAATTTTCTTTAAGCGCATAGAATTAGATTTGAGGTGGACTATGAAAGACTTTAAATATTAATGGTAATTTATTCAAATATTTCCCATATTCTATGGAAATTGTTGGAAAATAGTATTTACTATCGTAAAGTTACGCGAGATATGGCTTTAGTCCTATCGATCACTAATATGATGGGGAAAGTTTTCCTTTAAATTAGACGTATTTGCTAGAAAAGCTGGTGTGGATTTCAATGGAGAAGCCATCTATTTTCGAACTGCCAACCACCTTAGACTCTGCTGTATTATGCACAACAATGTGATACCCAGCTATTTGACTTATCCGCTTCGTGTCGGGGTTGTGATTTGGATCGAAACCTTACCTTTTGTCTTGGCATGGTACAGTCCAAAATTTTGCATTTCCGGAGCGGTACGAGAATATAAATTACGGAAGTGTTGGGCTGACCCGAACCGTGTTTAACGTTTCCATAGTTCAACTTGGAGAGGTTTGGAGGCTTTGGTGGTGTACCGCATCATAAAGATTCTACATTACGCTTTGTTGAGCGCATCCTTAGTACCGTGCAAAAGTGCAACGAATGAGACACACCGGGGCCGGGACCCAATAATTCAATAGGGTAGTTTCCTTCACCAAAGAAAATGAAATGCATTGATTGCGATTCGTTACCCACCATTAGTGAATTCATAATATACAGAAAGAACAACTAACAGAAAGCTAATGCATGTATGAACAGAAAAAGGAAGCATATACCGTAAGTGGTTAGAGAAATAGGCGTGAATTGTCAGGATCATGGTTCGGAAGAATTGTTCGGGGCTGCGCCGTCCACGAAGGGCGGCTATTTGTCACGCATTTCCTGGAGCGGATTCGTCGTCCCAACAATTGAACAATAGGGTAGTCTTCTCCATTAAAGAAAACGAAAGGCATTGATTGCGATTCGTTACCCACCATTATTGTATTTATAATATACAAATCGTTTTGTATTAGTAATACTGGTTTAAACGAATTTTAATGGTCAAATTTAACCTCATTTGAAAAAGGCCAGATTGGGGCCCATGCGATGCAACTCCACGTGACATCACAGGGGCCCAGATGCTTAACGAGTAGTCAGGAGTTTTACATCGTCTGGGATTACCAATGCATTCATGAGGCAAAGAGCTCAGGGAAACATCTCTTAATATTCACCTATCAAAATTGCATAAGGTCGGAGTTTCCTTCGTTTTGTAGGATATTAATAATCCTTATTTAAGCCTAGCGCTACCTGCTAGCTGGGTACTGTGCTACCTGGTAGCAGCCTGCATCGTAGCGGCGCTCATAGCCTCGCACCAAGGTGGCCTCACCCAGTGGCAGCTGGAACCAGAATGACGTCACACGGAGTTTTCCCAGCATTCATATTTAGCCGTCGCGTTTTTGCGCGCTTGAAATTTTTCACTTTTCATTTAATCGAAAAATAGATATCGTCATTTAAAAATCTAAAAGCATGAAATTCGTTCAGCAAGAGTAATAATCTTTCGATTTAGGCAGTTAAAAAAATAGGAAACCGCCCTATTGATACGCCCGGACACCCGGGGAGGGGAATGAAGAGGAAGGCGCCGTCGCGATAGGATCCCGTCGACGCCTCCAGGATGAGGTAGGGATGGAAGGGAGGGATAGGGAATACTCGCGCAGCCATGAGGCCCACGAACAGCGAAACCATTACTTTTATATTTTTTTATGAAGATTTGAAGATATCCATGAAGATTTTTCGATGAATAGAAAAATCCAAAGATCATTGCGTTGGATAATGAAAAAAATTCGTTTATGAATAAGTGTAGTGGGAGGAGTGAGATAAGACTCTTGGCATTCCGACATTAAAAACGGGTACCCAGGGCGCACCAGCGACGGTGACGCTCTTTAGGGCCGGGACCCGAGTTAGTGACTGTTAGTCGCGTGCGTCTCAAGGCCGTATCACACTAGCGACTGCGACCGCCGCTTCGACCGCGATTGCGGCTGCGACTGCACCCCATCACACATTGCGGCCGACGCCACGATCGCGCATACGCACGTATGAACGTGACGGACGGGTATATATTGGCCGACGCTCTACTTCGTATATTAAACTGATATCTTGCGCCGAGGAGAATTATGTTCGTGCTTTTACTTGATGCTGGTTTATGATGGATGGATGCTGATGATGCAGTTTAAATATCCGAAATTATCACGTTATTCACCGGCTTCCCACACTACTTCCAACCGAAACAAATACGCCTGCCGCAAGCGCGCGAGATTCTAATGGAGCTCTGTGATTGGCTGTAGCTGCGGCTCAGAAGAATATCCGGTCGGCTATTCTTCGCAGTCGCAGCGTCGACTGCCTCGCTCTGATTGGTCGACAGGCCAGTCGTAGTCGCAATCGCAGCCGCAGCGCCGGCCGCAGTCGCTAGTGTGATACGGCCTTCAGGGGGGGAAGGACCGAGGAAGGAAAAAAGGGTAGAAGGCGCTGTGGCGCCGCGCTGAGAGCCACCGACGAGGCTCCAGGTAAACGACAGCAATAGAGGTATGAGATAGGGGCAAGCCCGGGCTCAGTACAAGCAAAACCATGACTTAATTTTCCAACGAAATTGAAAGATCATTCTATAATGAGAATAATCCATCGATCATTTCGTTGGATAAGTTCATTGGCACTTAGTATGGTGAAGCTTGTCACAGGGGGGCAGCCGGCGAAGCCGGATGCGGGGTGGTTTTAGGGGGTGTAGCCCCCTAACGAGCGCGAAATCAGCGAAATTACGAATACAAAACACCTGTAAATAAGAAACAATACAAGAGAAAAAGCTGAACAAATTATGAAAGACTCCCAATCCCTCAACCTTTACTAGCACAGTTCAGATAGATGGCCAATTGGCCGCCTCGGTAACATAAAATTACTCAAATAGTAAGTAGTATAAAACGTAAGGGTGAAAACCGGTTCAAGTATGCAGTAAATGCATTCGAAATAATCATTTCACCCTGCATAAATAGAAGCGGAATGATAAATTTGCAGTATAAAATAATTTATCCCTTTGAGTGCATATATATACTCGCTGCGCTCCGCGCGCTCGTTAAAGGGCTCCGCCCCTTAAAAACGCTGGTTCCGGCTTCGCCGTCTACATTTGTGGTTGTTCGTAGAATTTTAGTTCGAATAATCTCACCTAAGCTCGGCGCCGGCTTCGCCGGCCAGGGGGTAGGGAAGCGCCCTGCTCATTCCTCGGAACGGTTTCGCCGTTCCCCATTGAGAGGCGGCTTCGCCGCCCAGGGGTTGAGTGTGCCCCCTGGGCTACCCCGCATAATACTTGAAACGGCTTCGCCGTTTCTCGTCTGGGGTCGGCATAGCCGCCCAGAGGGCTAGGGCATTTCGGAACTGTTTCACTGTTATTCGTTTAAGGGGTGGGGTAAGCCCACAGCGGCTGCGCCACTAGAACATCGGGGCGGCTTCGCCGCCCGACGGTTACTGAAGCTCCCCCTCGCCTACGCCAGTTACTCCTCGGAACAGCTTCGCCGCCTTGGGGATGGATGCGCCCCCCGCGGCTGCTACGCTTAGTCCTCATAAATGATCTTCTCCACCGAGGAGGGAATGCAAACTTCACGGCTGATGTGTTATATGTTACCAAACGTTGTAGGAGTCGCAATTTCAATGGAAATACATAATCGTTAATTACTCGAAATTCGTTGAACTTATGGATATGAAAAGATAGCCAAACATTAAAGAAAAAATCTAGTATCTTGCATTAAATGGAATTGGTCCTACGATTATTGCAAATTGGTCAAAAAAATCCCCAAAATGAGCCCCAAATTGCAAAGAATATCACACCAAAAAATCAACCAAAACATACAGTATCTTATACTTAAAGGCTCTATTCCTACAACCATTGCAAGTTGGTTTTAAAAAAGTCCAAAGATAGGCCCGTAAGAAAAGCATTGGAAATTTAAAAAAATTATAAAAAATACTTATATTCAATATATGGCAAAGTGTTTCACATTAAAAAATCAACCAAAAAATCTCTTTTTCGTCACAGAAATTACATGCGCCTGTAGTATTTAAAAGTAGGAAATAAATGGAAAACTTTTTAGTCCCATAAGGCTCCAATGTTAATTTGGATCGATATATCTCTGAAACCAATGGACTTTTTCGAGTTTTCGGATTTTCCCCCCCGATCAATATTTTTTCTCCACGCACCTTTTCGTTCGAAAATTTCGTCTACCCAGCACGTCCGGAAGTGGTCGGGAATCTGTATATGTGAATCAGTGAGTGGTCAGTGAGGTATCTGTCACACATCGGGTTGTTTTTAATATAGACACATCGGGTTGTATATGGTATAGGCTCGCCGCGCTGCGCGCGCTCGTTAGGGGGCTACGCCCCCTAAAACGCCCCCGCATCCGGCTCCGCCGGCTGCCCCCACCGGGCGGCTTCGCCGCCCAGATATTGAGGCAGCCGTCTGACAGTGACCCGCTAGTTCCTCGGAACGACTACGCCGTTCATCGTTTAAGGGCGGCTTCGCCGCCCAAGGGTTACCCGAGTCCCCCCGAGGCGTCGACTCCTGGGAACGGCATCGCCCTTCCTCGTGAAGGGGCGGCATCGCCCTTCCTCGTGAAGGAGCGGCTCCGCCGCCCAAGGTTTACCGGTGTCCTCCCGAGCCGTCGACTCCTCGGAACGGCTGCGCCGTTCCTCGTATTTGGGCGGCTTCGCCGCCCAAGGGTTATCGTCGCCCTCCCCACTCGTAAGACACCCGTTCGGCTGCTCCACGTGTTGGGGCGGATTCGCCGCCCGAGGGTTCTCGGAGTTTTTCCGCGCCTCTGACTCCTCGGAGTGCGTCCGTCGTTCCTGGAGCGGGGGGAGCTTCGCCGCCAGGGTTTTCGCTCCTCACCAAGCAATACGTACTACCAGCTATCCCCTATCGTTTACAAAGGCTGCTGGGGGATAATGTTGCAGAATGTAGACGCATGCCTGCCGTGATAGTGGCATTTTAGCTTATGACGATGTTTTTAAGGCGGAACTGGGGGTTTCCAGGGGTTCATGGAAGTGTACTGACTGCGGTCACAATCATCCTAAGGAATTCCTTAGCGATGAGTCATAGGAGAACGGAATTACTGCTAAAATATGCGAAAATAACAAAGAAACATGCTATTTACGGAGAAAAATAATTTTTTCGCTGCTCTTCTAGGGAGCCTCGTGAAATTTCGAGGGGTTTTCCTGCATAACATTTGTTTGCCTACCTACAATAAAAATTCCATTTCTCTAGCTTTATGGGAACAATGAATTTTTCCCTATTACTCACATATAGATTACAAATTCTGTTTTCTCCACATAGCGGTGCAAAGGCGCTGTAATAAGGCATTACTCACGCGAATTTCGTGGCCGTTCCTTATGGGGAAGTGTTTTTAAAAAATCGCGTATAGGTGTCCGTGCGCCAGGAGTATCACTTCTCTTCTACTATTTTGTTAAGAAATGCACATTTAAAATTTTGAAGTTTTATTGCGGATGAGTAAATGGGCATGGATAATTGAACATGACGGGTTAATATAGCCGACACAATTTCCATTCCGAATCAATAAAAACGTTACAACTGGGATGAATGGTACACGAAATATGCGACTTATTAGGTAATTTTTATTTTTTGGAGGGGTCACAGGGGGATTTCGGGGGACTTAAAGTGCTTTTTCCATATAACGCGGCATCGTTTACCTTCGATAAAAATTTCGGCTCTTTAGCTGTAGTGCAAGCATGGTTTTTCGACGCTGTCACCCGTTAAAATTAAATATTCTGCGTTCATCGGGTAGCGGCACGTAGGGGCACGAGATAGACGTCACTCACGTTGATTTGGTGTCCGTACGTCGTCGGGAAGTGTAAAAAAAAATCAGAAAAATTTTTAATCGTGTTATGAGGGAATGCAAACTTCACGGCGGATGTGTTGTAAGTTACCAAACGTTGTAGGAGTCGCGATTTCAATGGAAAATCGATAATCGTTAATTTCTCGATATATGTTCGACTTATGGAAAATTAAATGTTGCCAAAAAATTGAGTAAAAAATCTAGTATCTTTCTTTTAAAGGAATTTGTCCTACGATTATTGCAAATAGGTCAAAAAATTCCGAAGTTCGGCCCATAAGAAAAGCATTGAAAAAATTAAATAGTTAAAAAAAATACTTTAAATCAAAATATTGCAAAGGCTACCACACTAAAAAATCAACCAAAAAATCTAGTTTCTCATACGTTAAGGAATTATTCCTATAACGATTTAAAGTTGGTTTTAAAAAAATCCAAAGATAGGTCCATGAGAAAAGCATTGGAATTTAAAAAAATTATAAAAAATACTTATTATCAAAATATTGCATACTTTTTCACATAAAAAAATCGGCCAAAAAATCTAGTTTCCGTCAGTGAAATTTCATGTTCCTGTGACATTTGCAAGTAGGCAATGAATGGAAAACGTTTTAGTCCCATAAGGCTCCAATGTTAATTCTGATCGATATATCTCGAAAACCGATCGATTTTTTCCAGTTTTCGGACTTTTCCCCCCGATGAATATTGTATGCGTGAATCAGTGAGTGGTCAATGATTGAGCTATCTGTCACACATCGGGTTGTATATATTATAGACTCGCTGCGCTACGCGCGCTCGTTAAGGGGCTCCGCCCCTTAAAAACCCCGGTTCCGGCTTTGCCGTCTACATTTGTGATCGTTCGAAGAATTTTAGTTTGAATAATCTCACCTCAGCTAGGGGCCGGCTTCGCCGGCCAGGGGGTAGGGAAGCGCCCTACTCATTCCTCGGAACGGCTTCGCCGTTCCTCGTTGAGAGGCGGCTTCGCCGCCCAGGGGTTGAGTGTGCCCCCTGGGCTACCCCGCATAATACTTGAAACGGCTTCGCCGTTTCTCGTCTGGGGTCGGCATAGCCAGCCAGAGGGCGAGGGAATTTCGGAACTTTTTCACCGTTATTCGTTTAAGGGGCGGCCTCGCCGCCCAGGGGTGGACGGAGCCCACAGCGGCTGCGCCGCTTCAACATCGGGGTGGCCTGGCCCCCCGGGGGTTACTGAAGCTCCCCCTCGCCTACGCCAGTTACTCCTCGGAACGTCTTCTCCGCCTTGGGGATGAAGAGCCTCCCGCGGCTACTCCGCTTTGTCCTCATAAATGGTCTTCTCCACCGAGAGGGGTGCCCAGGGGGATTCGGGGTTTCAATGTGTTATACATGCGGTCACCAATCTTCCACAGTGATTATGTAGCGATGATTGTAAAGGGTAGTGCAATGCGGCGTAATAGTTGCGACAAGTACGCATAAAAGAAGACTTAATGGGAAGTATATCATTTTTTGCAGGGGGTTCCAACGGAATACCGGGGGTTTTATACTTATGTTTAGCCAGTGGTCACAAATCGTTCTCATAAATTCCGTGCTGATAAGTCCTCGGGATTCGAAATAGAGGCGGAATTCTGACGATTCTTTTACCCGGAGAGGCGATTTATTAGAATTTTTTTGGGAGGTTTCACGCGGTTATCGGGGGTTTTAATAAGTAGTAGTGGCTCCGGCTAAATTGGGACGAAAACTACTCGGAAAGGCGAACTTAAAAATTTAATTTTTTTTCGGCGAGGTTCCACAAGGTGATCGGGGGTTTTCTGGTATTTTTTCCCGAATGGTTTACGGTGGCCCGCCTTCACCAAACATTCTGGATCTAGAGCTCAGAGGGGACGGGTAGTGCGGCGTAATGTTTTCGAGAAGTTCAAAATTGGAGACTTAAGGCACATTTTACATTTTGGGGGATTTCTGGGGATACCGGGGGTTTATATGTGTGTACTCCTGGCGGTCACCATCCATTCACATAAATTCCGTGGGGATGAGTCGTTGGGGTAGTACGGAAATAGTCACGGAAAGTACCCAAAAAGGTAGAATTATATGCAAAATTTTATTTTTTGGGGGGTGTATGTGGGTTTACCGGGGGTTTATAGGTTTTTACAGCCAGGGGTTATCAATCGTCCACATCAAATCCGTAGCGATGAGTGGTAAGGATTGGAAATGCGGCGGAATTGTGACGAAAAGTACCCGAAAAGGCTACTTATATGCAAATTTTAATTTTTTAGGAGTTTTCAGGGGGTTTAAAAATAACGAGGTTATATGGTCACATCCATTTACTATCATATCTAAGAGAAGTTGCCCCTATGACATCCATATTTCGAGAGTAAAACAATAAAAAGTAAATCCCTCCCCGGAAAAAATTGGTAGTGCCCGCCATTTTTATTTTTTCGCGGTTAAATCGATTAAATTTTTTATTAAATATTTATGTTTTCTGAATGATAATGCATAGCTGTATGTAACTACAAAGTTTGAAAGGAATCGGTGAGGCATAAATTGACAAAATCCTATGTTTATCTTTTTGAAATCGTAATTTTCGGTGTTTTTCGGAATATTTTATTTTTTTCTGAGTAACCAAGGACGAA